>NC_132793.1:8780000-10030000 GCF_048418805.1 Vulpes vulpes | reverse complement strand
CTGGGCCCTATGGTCCTCCTGGGCCCCCTGTGGACCCTTGTGGGTCCGGGGTACTCTTGCTGGGCACCTTGCCCAGGGGGGACAGTCACATACAGTACACTTTGCAGAGGCCGACCCTGCCCAAAGCCCAACTTACAGCACTCGATGGGGTTAGATGCTGTCTGCAGGGAGACGATCCTCCCGCTGGACTCTGGGATGTGCACTCGGAAGACCAGCCGCACCCGCGTGTTCTTCCTGCCAATGTCCGTCTCACCCTTCCTCAGCTCGATATCGGCGTTCCTAAGCTTCAGGATCCCCGCACAATCAATGCTGCCAGGAGGTGGAGAACCCCATTTAGAACTGACCATCTCGGTGAAGAGATCACCCATGAAACCACCTTACTCATTTAACCAAAATAATACCACCAGCTATGGTGGATGGGGAAGGGCGGTGGCTGCAGTCCATTGATAAATATTTCATCCAGGAGCTGATGCCCAGTTGGGGGTAAAACACTTCCAAAGTCATGAGCGAAATTCCCTAGTGGAAATTCCTTCTCCAGGGATATTTTTTCCTGCCAGTTTTTCTACTCTCAACATTATCTGAGAAACTCAAATATGCAACTGGTCAAATTGATTATAGACTATTCAGTAGATAAAGAGGGGTGTATCAACATTAAGGATCTTTAATTTGATAAATGTACTGTGGTTACAAAGGAACGCAGTCTTGTACTGAGGAAATGCACACTCAGGCATCTAAATGTAAAAAAGTCACTGTGTTTGCAACCAACTCTCAAACAGCTCAGGAAAAGCCGAAGAGTGAAGGGAATAATAAAGCAAGTTGGAAAACATTCGTGATGGACAAATGTGAGTGAACAGGAGACAGGAGTTCTTTGTAAAATTCTCGTGGTTTGGAAGTTTGATATTATTTTCTAATAAAGAGTTTGTTTTAACTCCAATACATGGGTGCAATGTCTCCCAAATTTTAGCTATATTGCTACTGCTTTGTGAGTTTCAGCCTTTCTGCATCATCATTTAATAATTTTCTTTAGGCCAAACACATTTTTAAATGTCAATAAATTTAGCCTCATCCCAAATAAGACAATCCAAAGATATATGTGTTCTCCTCCTGATACTTTTTAAACAAATCTTTAAGGGTCCATCACAGAGTGGGAAGAACCATCCATGGTTTCTTCCACCAACTTCAGAGTCCCCTGTCCCAAATCCCTGCCACTTGGCCCCACTTGCTTCCCCGTAAAGACCCATCACCCTTGGCCCACAGCCCTTACGTCGCCCTCATGTTGTTTTTTGGCTCCAGAGGGATCTCCAAGACTTTGGTGTTGCCCACAATCTTCTCATAGCTGGTGGTAGTGACGGTTTTTCCTGTGATCCGGTGCACCTGGTAGAAGGCATGGGGCTTAAGGATCCGCTCATCAGCTGTCCCAATGAAGATCTGAAGACCCAGGGGCTTGTTTTCCATGTAGCCATGGAGCTGTGAGGGAGAAAACAAAAATCAGATTATTATAGCACCTTTGGTATGCAGGGTGTTGCTGGGTATAGTCCCACCAAGATCGGAGAAGCTCATGGGCAGCAGAAAGAGCACAGGATTGCTGCATCATCTAGAGGAATGGAGAACTGGAAGTAACCTTGAGATCCAACCAGAAGGGCTGCTCAAATAAATTACAGATATCCTCTCTTAATTGGAATATTAAACAACCATGAGGATGAATGTAGTAGATCAGAGCTGCATTTATGAGGAAACAGCCAGAAACTCCCAGAGCTCAGTGTTGTCAGTAGGGTGGTGGGGAGAATGTCACATGGTGCTGAAGATAGAAAATAATCAGGAAAGGTAAATAAGAGCTCTTGACAATGGTTGCCTGGGAAGAAGGAACTCACACTTTTTATATGAATATATTTTTTAATTAAAAGTTTTTTAATTAAAATCATTAACAAGTTATATTTTTTAATCAAAAAAAAAGAAAAAGAAAGAAAGAGAGAGGGAGAGAGACCAAGGCAAAAGTACCATCATCTGAGTCAAAAGAAAATTAAAGACTGGAAGAAAATGTGGGTAACATAGAATAGGCAAAGGATTAGTACACAAATACATAAAGAATGCCTACAAATGAATAAGTAAAGGACAAGATTCCTGGCCATCCTACTAAAAATTGAGTCTTACCCTCAGTGGGTAGGACTATCTCCTTCCTTCTTCTCTATCTCCTCTTCCTTCTTTTTATCCCATCTAATATTATTATATATTTCTTTGATTCCTTTTGGTTAGGTCTTCCTTTCTTCCTTTCTTTCTTTCTTTCTTTCTTTCTTTCTTTCTTTCTTTCAAGAGAGAAAGAGAGAGTGTGTGCACATGAGAAGGGGAGAGGGGCAGTGAGAGAGGGAGAGACAGAATCTGAAGCAAGCTCCATGCCCAGCATAGAGCCTGACATGGAACTCAATCTCACAACCCCGAGATCATGACCTGAGCCAAAATCAAGAGTTGAACACTTATCCAGCTGAGCCACCCAGGAGCCCAGGTCTTTCTCCTACAACTATCTCTTCAAGGGCAGGCATGTCTATTTATTTTACTTGCCACAACATCCCTAGCGCCTAGAATGCTGCTTGGTACATGGTAGGTGTTCTGGGACACATTTGCTGAATGAATTAACAAAATTATCCCACATAAAAATGAGCAAGAAATTTGAACAGGCAATTCACAGAAAAACAAATGGCCATTAGTATGGAAAAGATGTTCAATCTGACTTATAAACAGGAAAATGCAAATTACATAACTATGGGATATCATTTTTCACCTGCTAGATTGGCATGCATGTTGGTATTTGATAAAATCACCTGTTTTAGAAACTATGGGCACACAGGCACTCCCATGCACGTGATAAGGACATAACAGGGTATAACTATTTTGTTATTATTTTTTTAAGGATTTTATTTTTTAGTAATCTCTATACCCAGTGTGGGGCTGGTATAATCCCGAGATCAAGGCTTGCATGCTCTACCAACTAAGCCAGCCAGGTACCCCTTAAAGAGTATTATGTAGCAGCTATTATAATCAGAAATACATATTCCCTATGACCTGCTAATTCCATTTCTCACTATGTACCTTTAGAAGAAATATTGTGCATTTAGGAGACATGCACAAAAATGTTTACGAAAACAAATGGAATAATAATCGATTAATTACAGCAGTAGGCTTCTGAGTAATATGAAATGTCCAGGCTAGGAAATAGTCCAGCAATTAAAAAAAAAACACAAAAAACACAGTAAAGATCAATGAACTAACCCAGAAAGATCTAAGACTTACTGCTGAAAAAGATGACAATTTGCAGAAAAACACAATACAACTTATTTTTTTTTAATGCTAGATGTTTGGGATCTATCCATTGATACAGATATAAATGCAATAGGAAAAGGTACAAAGGGTTGTATGCTAAAGTGACCACACCATAGTCACTTCTAGGGATGGAGGAGATTAAGGTTAAGAAGGTGGTCAGAGAAGACTACCACTTGATTTACAATGAATGAAGAATCTATGCCTAGAAACTTGTGAAATGTAACATTAGTTTTAAAAATACACACACACACACACACACACACACACACACAAAAGAAAAAGAGGATTGGGTTGAGACTTTGAAGATGGTGTCTCATCTTGCCACTCTCCCCCTGAAAAACACTGTTCCATTCTTGGCAAATCATGCGAGCGTGGGGCTGTGACAAGTGACAGCTTCCAAAACCCTACCCTTCTCTGCAGATCTACAAAACTAGGATCTCTAGTCAACTGCCAAGAAACAAAGGCTCCAGGGTAATGGGAGGGTTACACATGGTCTAGAACCATGCCGGCCAGTATAATAGATACAAAAATTAAAGAAAATGGAAAATCCAATTTCTCGGTCACACTAGCCACATTTTCAGCACTCAGGAGCCACAGATGGCTAGTGGCACAGATACAGAACATTTCCATCAGCAAGTTCTACTGGACAACACCCGTCCAGAGAGATGGAGTTCTTCTCAACAGCCTCCTAAACACCATATAGAGACAGGCTGGGAGTGGAGCAGAGCCAGATGACACCTCTTTTAAAACCTGCCAGGCCGCGGCCCACAGCATTTACATGTCTGATACACACCCAAGAGGCGCCCAAGGGCAAAGATGGAAATCCTGAGTGGGAGCCTCTTATCTTCTCCCCCAGGCAAAGAACAGTGTACTGTTCTCCTGCAAAAATCACAGGAAGAAGGTCAGAGTTCAGATTTTGTTTCTGTTGGTTGTGCTTTGTATTTGGACCCAAGATAAATATATTTCCTCACCTCCTCTCTTGGATTTATTGGGAGGTAGTAAACAGAGTATTGCACAGTGTAGACAGGAGTAGGTTGGATAGATAGCGAGCCCTGATGGTCTGTTTCCTTCCTCCTCCCCAGGATGGAAGAAGAAATTGCAGCCTCAGTATATGTACTCACGGTGAACATCCAGGAGACACCTGAAGATATAATGTGCCACATCCCTGTGGATCCATCTGAATCCAGCAACTTCTATCTCTTTCCCTGCAGGAACACTGGCCCACACACCACTGTCCCCCAACTGGCCCCTTCTGGCTTTTTACAGAATAGTCCAATCACCTTTTTAAAAAAAAATGCAAATGAGAGACACAGACACTCTCTTGCTTACAACTCTCCAAAGACTTCCTGTGGCCTTAGAAAAAAATCCTAACTTGGTCCCATGGTCTATGAGGCTTCCACCAGCACAGAGTCTCACTTCTTCTCCCTTCACCCCATTAGGTCCCTGCCAAAACCCACCGTCTTCTGTTCCCTGGGTACACCGAGCTCTCTCCCCCACCTCAGGGCTTGTGCACAGCCCCCTTCTCTGCCTAGAATGCTCTCCCACTGGTACATTCTGTTTTCAGATACTTTCAGGTCTTTCCCGAGCCACACCCAATGCTGGAAACAGCTTCTCGGGCCTTGCAAAAAGCCACTTGTTAAAGTTTTAGAAATTTTAAGAGCCAGTGGATGCCACTTTGGTAACTTGAAGTCAGCCACAGTAGGGATATTTATACCACAAAAACTGGCAAATGCTACACATCAGGGCTCTTTTTTTTTTTTCCAGAGAATCGGACACTTAACATTCTCGAGCATAGCACTGGAATCGTGACTTCATGACCATCTAAAAATTGTCTTGTTTCATTAGTTGTTTGCCTAGTATCTCTCTCTCTCTCTTCCCCACCTGAACACGAGGCCCAAGAACCTTGGTGGCAGGAACCTTGTTTATTTTGGTCAGTGTGAGCAATAAACATATTGAATTCACGGTCATGGTCACCAACAACGCATCAGCTAAATGCACGCCACCCACAGGCCAAGTAACTGGGTAGGAGGGGCCCACTGAGGCTTGCAAGGGTCAGGCGGCCTGTCCAGGTACCCCGGCTAGTGTAGGGCCGAGCTAGGATGTGGATTCCAGGCTGCCAGGCCACTCTGTTAACCACCACATGCTCCATGACCTGGTGTGACCACAGCTGCTCGGGGAGCTGGGACTACAGGTCAGACACACAGATGAGGTCCTCAGGAAACACACGTGCTCAGGTGGGAGATCAAACGTGTTCTCCTTGCTCAAGAAGGGGTGTCAGAGGAGCTGGAGAGGAATGGATGGAGACAAAGGAAGGCACCAGAAATCAATACAAATAATGGTGCTCCTCATGAAAAAGAAGCTCATTCCTTTACTTTTTTTTAAAAGATTTTATTTATTTATTCACTAGAGACACACAGAGAGGCAGAGACACAGGCAGAAGGAGAAGCAGGCTTCATGTAGGGAGCCTGACGTGGGACTCGATCCCGGGATCCCGGGATCACAACCTGAGCCGAAGGCAGATGCTCAACCACTGGGCTGCCCAGGCATCCCTCTCGTTCCTTTAAAAGAAGGTTCTCAAAAATAAATAAATAAATAAATAATTAAATAAAAGAAAAGAAGGTCCTCTCTGCGTTCTAGAGCAGCCCCATGGTAGAGCCTGACCAACGCCTGCGGTGAGAAGAGAGAGAGCCCATCTCACCAGGGGAGTGGCCCCTCCCCAGGTAGCACCAGGCAGGGGTGTGGTGTCCCAGAAAGAGGAAAGGATTTCATTCTTGGTCAGACACAGCTAAAATTCGGTCCCAGCCCTGCTTCTTGAAAGCTGTGTGACTTTGGAGCAGGGGCTCCACCCTTCTGGGTTTCAAATGATCATGAAAGAGAGGGATACCACCTCCTACTCCCTGGGGCTCCTTCAAAGGCTTCGCAAGATGACTTTCATAGGGCCCCAGAGTATAGCACCCAGCAAGGGCCCGTGAGCAGAGACTTTTCCTTGTCATCACAGGATGACATAAATCAAAACACGGAGGTGAGACTACAGAACTGAATGGAAAGGTGAAGAATGAATGTGAAAGACTAGCAAAGTGAAAAACGACCCGAAACATGCCTGTGGGTGGCAAACCCAGGCACTAATTCCAGTCTTCTCTGCGGGCTGGCTAACAGCCACTCTGACAGAGTGCTGGAAGGAGGTGGGGCCCCGTGAAGAAAGCTCACCAGCTTGCATGAAATGCAAAGAACACTTCCCCTCCACCCCCACCCTCCCCGAGAAGGTGGTAGAAGGTGCCCCAGGGCTCTGACTGCTTGCTGTGCTCATTCTGGAGAGCCCAGCCAGCCATCTGGAGATTTGGTAGGAAGATCATGGAGCCATTTCCTTGCTTCTCCAAAGCTGAGTGATTTGGGTCTTGTAAAAACAACCTCATGTCTTGGGATGACATGATGGCCCCTTGAGGTCCCCTATGCCCTGTTGCCCCCATTTTAGGGAGACTTTGGTCACGAGGCCTCTTTCTGGGCTCCCCCAGAGGTGAGGTCCTTCCCAGGGGCAAGCAAAGTCACCTTCCGACTTTAGCAGACACCTGCTGCAAACCTATGAGTTCAAGGTCAGCTGGTCTCCAAAGCACAAGAGGCTCTGCTTCCTGCACAGAGGTGAGAGCGAAAGTTCTGCTTCTTGTCATTTCCCAGGTGGCTGACAGGGTTCCAGGAAGAAGGGGTGTTTCTGGTGCACAGGGTGGTGAGGTTTGGTTCGTGAGGAGGGAGTGGCAAAGCTGATTTAATCTGCACAGCAGGAAAGCAGGGTCACTCCTTTTTTGGATGAGAAAACTGAGGCTCAGCAGGATTAAGGGCCCTGCTCATGACCCTACAGTTCCAAAGCCCCTGGGGTGGAACCCCAAGGATGTGGCCTTGCTGGCTGCCTCTGGGTCACACCTGACTCGGAAAAAGGCCAGAATCTGGAGTAGGCCTCTTAAGACAGGCAGGTATATCCCGCCAGCTCAGCAAAAAGAACCCGGAGGGAACACGGTGTCCAGGCCTCAGAGACCCAGGGTTTCACGGGGAAGGCCCATCAGAACCCCCACCCCCTGGGACGCCTGGGAGGCTCAGTGGTTGAGCATCTGTCTGCCTTTGGCTCAGGTCATCCAGTCCCACACTGGGCTTCCCACAGGGAGCCTGCTTCTCCCTCCACCTGTGTCTCTGCCTCTCTCCGTGTGTCTCTCACGAATAAATAAACAAAATCTTTAAAAAAAAAACCCACCCCCAGATTCAAGCCCGACCCACTCGCAACAGCAATACAGCAATTTAACTGCCCTGGTGCACAGATAAAAGAACATCCATCGACGCTGATAGTAACTGTATAACAAGACAAAGGAAAAGTGAGTAGCGGTTCATTTATTGTAGGAAAAACAGACAATACCAAAAAAATCAAAATAAAGTATAAATTATCAAGAAAATACTCTCTCAAAATAAGGAAGCGTTTTAGTATATTCCTTCCAGACTTTTCTTCTAGGCGCACATATTTGGGATTCTGTTTTACATACTGTTTCCACTTAACAATACAGTGTGACCATTTCCCCTTGTCATTGAATCTTATTTGAGACGATCTCAAATGACTGCAGAGGCTCTCCCGGGGACTAGCAAGGCCAGGGAGGTGCCCGGGCACCTGGCCACGTGACTTACGGAGGCACTGGTTCTCGGGATTGTCTAAAGGCCAGGTAGGCACCCGGGGGTGAGTGCTGCCTTAAGTTTTGCCCCCACCCTTGCGTCACCCTGGGTCCCACCCCTGGCATTTCCAACCTCTGTATGGGCTACAGCTTTAACCCCTACCTTGGGGCACTGACGGCGTTCAAACCTTCCCCCGTGATAGACCCTGCAATGAGAACTCCTAAATGACATTTCCTTGAAAACAATTTTTCTATCAACCCTGCTAGAGCTTTTTAAATACTCTCAGATGGACGAAGATTGCCATCAAGTCCAAAATGTGGGATTGATTTTCAAAATGGCAACTGGCCAAAGAAACTGTTTTGAATTTTACTAAAATCAAACTTTAACAATGTTAAGTAGCATTTTTTTGTTGTTGTTGAATTTGGAATATTAGGAAATTGGTATCGTCCTCATAGAGTTCACTGTGAAAGAAGGGAAAGGCCTGTGAGGGTGTTTTCTTGCGATTCCCCGTTGCCACATAGCAGGAGGGAGGAGATTTCTGCAAGTATGCGTGGATCCCAAACTCTGCCTTTATTGTTTTGGATGCAAAAATTGCAGAACCTACCTGCCTCCCCAGCCCCCTACACATAGGCACATACACACACGGACACACACAAGCATACACATAGACACAGATACTCACAGACACACACAGATGCACACACACACACAAATAGACTCACACAGACACACAGATGCATACACAGTGATACAGACACACACACACACAAGCATACACACACAAACATAGATGTACACACACACATAGACTCACACAGATGCACACACACACATACGCACACAGACACATGCACACAAATAGACTCACACGCAGACACACATAGATGCACACACACAGACTCACACAGACATACATAGATGCGCATACACAGATACACACACAAACACAGACTCACACAGACACACATAGATGCACACACAGACACACACAGTCACACACAAATAGACTCACACACACACAAGCATACACACACAGACACACAGACTCACACCAGACTCTCACACACGGACACACACAAGCATACACATAGACACAGATACTCACAGACACACACAGATGCACACACACACACAAATAGACTCACACAGACACACATAGACTCATACACACACACATAGACTCACACAGACACACATAGATGCATACAGTGATACACACACAAGCATACACAGATAAACATAGATGTACACGCACACATAGACTCACACAGATGCAAACACACAGACACATGCACACAAATAGACACACACAGACACACAGAGATGCACACACAGACTCACACAGACATACATAGATGCACATACACAGATACACACACAAACACACAGACTCACACAGACACACATAGATGCACACGTAGACACACACAAATAGACTCACACAGACACAGACACACATAGACTCATACACACACAGACACATAGACTCACACAGACACACATAGATGCACACACAGACACACAGTCACACACAAATAGACTCACACACACAAGCATACACACACAGACACACAGACTCACACCAGACTCTCACACACGGACACACATACACACACACCAGGGAAATTAGATGATGACTTTACTCTCACCTCAGGCATCCCAACAGGCATTACACACCCACCCACCTAGTGAGCACACAGTAGTAACTTCACCAGAAATCCTAATTCTTGAGACCGCCCTCTGCCTCCTCCCTCTACTGGCTCCATCTCAAAGTCCTGTCAATTCCGCTTCCTAAAGCGCACTCAGACCCACCCCCCTCCCTCCATCGCCTCCCCCTTCATCCAAACTACCACCTTCCCTCCAGCCCTCGCCCCCCATTCCCCACCCTGCAGCCAGGATGACCTTTCAGAAACTTTGGCTCCTCACTCCCTGTCCGGTCCGCTGGCTGCAGGGCAGGCGTGGCCTGGCCCCTCCCCACAGCACACATCCCCCTACCAGCACCCCAACCCCCTGCCCCTTACAGGGTGTTCCCCTGCCTCTGATCATCAGGAATAATCTCGCCCCACCCCCATCCTCCTTAACTCCCACTGCAGAGCGGGACCCAAATCTTATTTCCCACCTAAGTTTCCTTGCTCCCAGGTGGGGCAGGGCCCCCCAGTAACACTCTCCTTTGCTGCCTCCTTCACCATCATTACCAAACCTAATTCACTGTCCAGTTACTTGCTGCATGTCTGCCCCCCGTCCATCCCCACAAAGTTCTGTGAGCTATTCAATTGCCCTTTTTACAGAAGAAGAAGCTCAGCTCAGAGAGGTCAGGTCCCCCCAGCAAGCTAGCAGCAGAGCAGGGATTTGAATCCAGGTCTCATCTCCTTCATCTGCTCTACGTGGACGGACACAAAAGACAGGACAAGAGAGCGACCTGGTTGAAATACATAAACCCACGAGGAGAGTCTGCGGAAATAGGGTGCGCCCAAACCTATTGCACACACGGACACACCCAGACACACACAAATAGACTTTGGAGATTTGGTAGGAAGATCATGGAGCCATTTCCTTGCTTCTCCAAAAGCCGAGTGATTTGGGTCTTGCAAGAACAACCTCATGTCTTGGGATGGCATGATGGGCTCTTGAGGTCCCCTATGCCCTGTCGCCCCCTTTTTAGGGAGACTTTGGTCATGAGGCCTCTTTCTAGGCTCCCCCAAACCCAAAAGTGAGGTCCTTTCCAGGGGCCTGGGGCAAGCAAAGTCACCTTCCAAATTCAAATTGCACACCAAAGTGTGCAGGTAACTTTGCAGTTATCTTTTAAAATTAAAAATGTACACCCCCTTTGATGAAGTAACTCTACTACTGGTGAGTGGGCTGTCCTATGGGCGTCCTGGCAGATGTGTGGAAAAAATTAAGCACAAGGTCGTTGAGTGCCGCACTTTTTAAAATAGCAAAAGATTTGGCCCATCAAGAGTACTGGTTAAGTCAGTGGTGATGGACGACGCAATATGATGCTGTTACAGAAAAGAATGAGTATTCTAGGAACCTGCGTGGCAGGTTAATACGAATGGCATCCCTTGGCACTGTGCAGTGCACAACCTGGGCAACTCTAGGGAAGCTTTTATGTATGGATATAAAATAATCTCCAAAATATACTGTGACAGTGAGACCCAATATACCTATTAGTGTTATGTAGGTGTGAGGGTGGGGAGTGTGTGGGAATCCAAAGTAAAATTTAAAATAAAACCAGAAATCTGGGGATCCCTGGGTGGCTCAGCGGTTTAGTGCCTGACATTGGCTCAAGGGTGTGATCCTGGAGTCCCAAGATCGAGTCCCACATCGAGCTACCTGCAGGGAGCCTGCTTCTCCCTCTGCCTGTGTCTCTGCCTCTCTCTCTCTGTGTTTCTCATGAATAAATAAATAAAACCTTTAAAATAAATAAATTAATTAAAATAAAATACAAAACCAGAAATCAGACGCTCTTCTTAAAATGCCCACTGGAGGGATGCCTGGGTGGCTTAGTGGTTGAGTGCCTGCCTTTGGCTCAGGGCGTGATCCCGGGGTCCTGGAATCGAGTCCCGCATCGGGCTCCCTACAGGGAACCTGCTTCTCCCTCTGCCTGTGTCTCTGCCTCTCTTTCTGTGTCTCTTATGAATAAATAAAATGTTTAAAAATAGTAATAATAAAATAAAATAAAATATCCCCTGGATTTTGATCATTCCCAGGGAGAAGCTTGGTTGTCCCAAGAGCCCATGGCTGCAGCACCCCTGAATCTATTATATTGGTTACAGCTCAACACAAAAATTATTTTCTGAATGTATAATGTAAAAAATAAGGCCAAAACATTCATTCACAGAAAGAGATCCTCCCCACCCCACTTTTCTCTTTGTGAATCTTGACACTTCTTTTAAAGGCCAGAAGGAAGAAAAACTAAAGCAATGAAGGTACCAATGCATGTGCGATGTGCCATCCCATCCGGTGAGAAAAGTCAAAACCCAGGACCCACCCGTGGAAACCTCAAGAGTAGGAGGTCCAAGGTGGAAGCCTTCAGCAAAGAAAGAGACAGGCTGAAGTGCCAGCAGGCTCCGTTTGAGTTCAGGCTATGGGGCCTACAACCAAGAGATAAGCAAACCACACACCACATCCAGTCGAGTAGCAAGTCTTGGTGACTCAACATTCAAAATCCATCCAAAATCTAACTGCTTTTCACGAGTCCTATTATCACCACCCTGGTCTGAGCTTCTACAATCTCTTGCCTGGACTTGTGCAGTAGACTCCTTCCTGGTCTCCCTGCCTTCATCCTTCTCCCTGTTCCCTCCCTGCCCCCTCCCCCTCCACACAGTCTTCTTCACGCAGCAGCTAGAATGATCTTTACAGTCTGAAGTTAGGGATCCTGTTCCTCTGCTCAACACTGCCCTCCCCCTGCGTGCCCTCCACCCCACCCCCCCACCCCGCCACCAACAGCCAACATCTTACTCAGGTCAAAAAGCCCGTGTCTTGCACATAACTCAGAAGATCCTATACGATCTGGTCCTCTCTTCACCATCTCCAGCTCACCGTCCTCACTCCCTCTGCTCCAGGCACACTGGCCTGGTGGTCCTCAAACAGGCCAGGCACAGGCCAGACACACCCTCCCACTTATTGTTCCCTCTGCTTGGAATGTTCTTCCCCCAAATCCACAGTGCTGCTCACTTCTCTCTTCATTCAAACCTGTCCTCAGAGGACTCCTCGCCAGCACGGCCTTCCCCAACCACCCACCCCAATGTGGCAGGCACCCCATATACCCTTCCCACTCCTCATTCATCCATCCTGCTTCCCGTTACATCAGCCAATTATCACCACCAGACACCACACAATATATTTATTTGCTTCTTTCTGCCTCCTGCACCGAGAGCATCATCAACTTATCTGTCTTGCTCACTGAGGCATCTATGGTGCCTAAATATCCATGCAGGTGCTCGAAGTGTGAGCAACACTCACAGGGAGCGTCTGAGTGGCTGGCAACCCCTCCAGACCCTTCCTTCCCCCTATGCTGCCCACACCACCTCCTCCCCAGCGCAATCTATCTTCCCGGCCCAGAGCGACCACTGTGTCCTGCTCAGCATGGGCAGGACTCGGCTGGTCAGATGACTGGTCCCTGGCCTGCCCTGTCCCAAACAGAGGTGACAGCAGCTCCGGGGTGTGATGAAAAAGGAGCGGCACATCCGCTTGTCAACCCTAGCTGGGACACCCCCAGCCAGACATGTCTTCAGCTGGCAGGAGACCTCTATGACCAGCAAACTCCAGATGCCCACAGATAGGGCCACGTTTTAAAATCACATGGTGAGCCGGAGAAGGAGAATTCGGTATTTTGCACAGGCTTGAAAACAAAACAAGACAGTCTCTCTCTCTCTCTCTCCCTCTCTCAGGATTCTAAATTAAGAATCAAGTCATTCTATATTTCTCACATCACTGGAAATTAAAAACAGACGTATCTACCGCACAGCAAGCACGCTGCCTGAAGAGAAGCCTGATGGCTTTGAAACATGCTAAATTTGTTTCCAATTACCATGTCCACATTGGAAAGCCCGAGGAAGCCAGGGAGAGATCAGAGGCGAGGCGCATTAGCGGACGAGATCCCGGACCTAGTGTGCGTCTCCCACCCCAGCACCTCCAGGGGTCTTTGCACAAAGGAACTGGACCGTACTGCCCCCGCCCCCTCCTATAGGGGGGCCTTCCCCTTCTCAGGTCCACTCACCCCCTCCACTCCCAACCCCCTGCCTCTGGTCCACTTGAAAGGACTGTCAGCTGCATCGTGGCTCCCCACCAGCATCTCCATCCTGACCAGTTATCTCCCTGGGCCAAGGAGCGACTGAGTCATCTAGGAGATGAGTCTGGAAGTCCTGGATTAAAATATGCAAGCCTTCTTGGAGTCAACCTTCGGATGGAGTTTGGGGTTTTTTTTGTTTTTTGTTTTAAAAAGCCAAATGAGTACTTTGCAGGTCTTCTCTCTGTGCCACTGCGTGAGTGGGGCCCCCGGAGCCAGCCTGTCTGGGGTCATGACCTGCCACTGGTACTTCCTCTGTTGTGGCAGGTGAGTTATGGACTTCTCCGGGACTCAGTTTCTTCATCTGTAAGAGGGACTACGGGCATGACGCACCTCACCGGGCTGTCGGAAGGATCGAGTGAGTTACGTCTAAAGCGTGCAGCAAGAATTCAATACATATCCATTCTTGTTAATACTCATCCACCAATGGTGGCTGGGTGACTTTTGGTAAATTCCTCTTCTCTAGTTTCAGTTCTCGGAAGAAATCATCTTGAAGGCTGTCTCTCAGCTCTAAAACGTAGTGATCCTCAGCTATGTTTAGAATAAAACCCAAATGCCTCGTCACTGCATACAAAACCCTGCACGATCTGGCCTTTGCCCATGTCACCAACACTATCTCCCCAACTCTGGTCCAGCCACATGGACCTCCTTGATGCTCCTTAAATAGCCCGAGTTTGCTCCTACCTCAGGGCCTTTGCACTTGCTGTTCTCACAGCCCAGAATACCCCCCCAACCACCACCACCACCCAGATCTTCCCACAGCTGGTTCTTCCCAATTCTTCAGGTCTCAGCCTAAATTCGAGGCCTTCTCAGAGAAGTCTGGCTAGAGTAGAGCCCCCGCCCTCACCCCACTGTCGCTCCATCATGGCTTCCTGTTGATTTCCTTCCTTATAGTGATAAGTGTCACCTCATGCTTCTGCTTATTGTCTGCCCCCACTCCCCCCACAGCCCCCGCCGCTAGAATGACAGTTTGTTCATTACTGTGGCCCAGCATCTTGAGCAGTACCCGGCATATAGTAGACGTTCAATAAATATTTGCTGAGTAAATAAATGAACAGATTGATTCTCAGGTTCCTATGTGGCTCAACATATTGCCGGGTGATTCATCCTCCAGTGACCCTGAAAGAGGAGGCTTATTCATGTCTGGAAGAGAATCTCCGCGTTTGGAGTCCGCCTAAATTCACTACCGTTTGAGCCAGTCTGCAGGAATGTGTCTCACCGTGAAAGAGACATATTATACCAGGCCAAGTCCACTGGAAGTCAAAGAGGAGACAAACTTGGGCTGGAAAAATGAAGTTTACAATCTCTTCTCCAGGCAGCACTCAGGGATCCACACAGGGAGAGACTGGGCCGAAAGTGCAGTGACTTGGCAACCCGGTGGAGACGGTGAGGGAGAAGCAAGGCCCGCACAGGGCCCCCCACCACCAGCGTGTTCACCCAAAGCCCAAACGAGAAGGGACAGCATGCTTCCAAAACGTTTCTCCAGGCGTCTTTCACCACAAGCACTGGCCTGACAGTGAGGGACACACTCCTGTCTGCAGGGGGGACCTGGGCTCTAGGAGAAGCAGAGAAGAGGAAGAAGACAGAGTCCCCCTTGCAGGGGACAATTGAGGACGCAAGGCAGCTCCTGGCCATCATGGCCATTCCGTGGGCCTACCTGCCCCTGACTGGTGGGACCCGACGCAGCAGCATGGAGCACCCCAAGGACCCCAGGGGGGTAAGAATCCCATCTCGCCATCCTGCTGGCAGCCCCCCAGAACACTCCAACATAACACCCAACGCAAATGCAGCTCAGCTCTTCATCAATGTTCCACCAAAGACAGGGGCATGGAGTGGGGGGAGATAAGCATCTGCTCCGGCCCCTCCTTTTTCATAGCAGCCCAAAGCTGAGAAGGAACCCCGGGACAGTGGGGTGGGGGAAAAGGGAGACTCTAGAAAGGCAGCAGAGCCAAGGGAAAGGTGAGCCAGCCCCATCCAATCACACCCCCGCCCCCGCCCCCGCCCCCAGAGGCAGCGCAGGTCTCCCTGGATGCAGACCAACACCTCTGAGTCACTTTTGCCACCAGGGGGAAGAGGGGAAGGCAGACGTGATGTGTACCTTTCCGTACACTATTTTGGGATTTTAAGATCCAATTTCTTTCGTTTCAAAGGGTGGGTTTTTGGAGGGCCCCGCACCGCTCTGGTGCCCCGCGCTGGGCGGCGAGACAGCGGGGAGACTGCCCGCCGCTGCCGGTGACCTGCGGAGAGGCGGGGCTCCCTGGCAGGTCAACAAATCACATCATACAGGAACAAGGAGCCCGTTCTTGTGCGCGGCCGCACGGGGCCTGGCTTTCGTAACACGAGGGGAGGCTGGGGGCCGATCCCCTCTGACTCATCTCTTGATGGAGGCAGCTCCTGTGCTCATTCATTCATTCGTTCATCATTCAGCAGAGGCCTCGCGGGGAGGGGCCGCAAGCAGAGGGCCGCGCTGCAGAACCATTACACCCACCCCTGCCGTGAAGAATCAGGGACCCCTCTGGGGCGATGGTAACATTCAGGGTTTTCATTGTCCTATAATTTATTTAAGATATGGGCTAAGAATTTTTTAAAAGCCCAACAACTGATGAATCGGGATTTCTCAGCCTCGGCATATTGACCAAGGTTGACTTGATTTGGGGGCCAGGCAACGACCTGCCGCAGGGGATGCCCTGCGCACTATAGGATGTTTGGCAGCAGCATCTCTGGCCTGCACTCACGAGATGCCGGGAACCTACACCACCCCGCCCTCAGTTGTGATGCCAAAAACGTCTCTGGACATTGTCTACCGTCCCGAGGGTCAGAATCACCCCACTGGGAACCAGTCCTCAATTCCTTTGACGTTCGTGGGGGGGTGGGGGGTGGTTTCTTGGGAAGCCCGTACTGGAATCCTATCCCTTGTCCATCAAGAGTACAACTGGCAAAACCTCCAGCCTTCACTTCTCACCTTGTTCTCCACCTCCCCTGGGTCCCCCAACGGCTGCCTCTTGTCTAGACCACGGCATCCACCCCACTGCCATCTGCCTGCTTTTCTTTTGCTCTGCCCCACTCCTCGAATCCTAAATAGCCTCTAGAAACAAGCCAGAGGGATCTTTTTAAAGCAAATCAGGTAATATCACTCCTCTACTTAAAACCCCCAATGGTTTTCCAGTGTATAAACAATTAAATTCAAATTCTATGGCCTGCAAAGTCCTGCATGATCAGATCCCTTCTTCTCTCTCCAGTTTTATCTCCTCCTGCTCCTTCCCTCATGCACCGCAGGAAGCCACACAGGCCTCCTCATCCTTCCTCAAACATCTGAGCTCTCCTGCCTCAGAGCCTTTGCACTTACTATTCCCTTTATCTGGAATGTTCTGAGTCTCACTGGCCTGATTCCTTATGGTCATTCAAATATCAACTTAAATGAACCCATCCCTGGAGAGAACCACCCCCTCGATGATCCCAACATAAAGTAAACTACCTCCCCAGGCTTTCTCTCCTATTACCCACTTTTCCCCCTTAAAATGCTTCATCACAATCTAAAATAATCGTACTGATGGTTTAACCTGTTTGATATCCATTTCCTCCATGGAATGAACACCTTATTTTTCTTCTTCACCTGGACTCAGAGCCTAGCACACAGTAGGTACATAATAATTAATAAGTGAGCAATCTATATATTCTAAACACTTCATAATGAGCACATATTGCCTTAGCTCTTAAGAAAAAAAGTATTAAAAAGTAATAGCTGTACCTTGCCCAGCATTTTGAGCACTGACTTTGTCTTTTTTTTTTTTTATTTATTTAGTTAGTTAACATATAGACATACAGTGCAATATTGGTTTCAGGAGCAGAATTCAGTGGTGATTCATTACTTACATACAACACCTAGTGTTGAGCACTGACTTTATTTTTATTTTATTAAAGATTTTATTTACTTATTCATGAGAGACACACGCAGAGGGAGAAGCAGGCTCCCTGCAGGGACCCCAGTGTGGGACTTGATCCCAGGACCCAGGATCATGACCTGAGCCAAAGGCAGACACTCAACCACTGAGCCACCCAGGCATCCCGTTGAGCACTGACTTTAAAGGCCCCTGGCACCTGTTATTATTCATGGCTCCTTAGAACACGCTCTAGGTATAAAGGCCAGAAGGTCAAAGGCACTCATCTGGGTTTTGTCAATGAGGAAACAAGGCTCAGATTCACTTATTCTTTCACTGAATACAGAGCAAGTGCCTACAGTGGGCCTCGCGCAGTTCTAGATGCTGGAAACTCAGCGCTGAAAAAGACAGGTGAGCGGGAGGGAGGCCTGTGATGTTTTGACTTTTGCACACAGGTTCTCAAAAAAGAATCCCAAAAGTCCCCAGAGACCATCATCACAGGAGCCCCCTCCTGCCCTCCTCTCTAGCAGCATCCTGTAGGACCTCTCTCAAATCCCCGCCACATCTACGAGTTGAGCATCCACCTCCCTAGACCACAGGCCAGAGAAAACCAGTTAAGAACTAAAGAACCACATCTCTCAAATCTTTAAAATTGTATTATAAAAATGGTGCTACAGTATCTTTCTTCTTCAAGGTCATCTGTTGTGGCAGAGACCTCTTGCCCTCTATCCATTATTCATTTTCCCTTCCTTAGTAATAGGATCCTAATGATCTCTGGTGACAATGAGCCCAGCTAAGGGTCTACATGTCTCAGCCTCCTTTGCAGATGAAAGTGGTCACATGACCAGGTTGGAGTCAATGAGATATAAGCAGAAGTGTGGGGAGAACTTGCAGAAGGGCTCCCAAAAGGAAGCTAACCCAGTGGGGGAGCCTTTTGCCCTGTCTTCCTTCTTCTTGGAATTCCACTGCATGGAGCATAGATGTGATGGTGGCATCTCCTGCAATCATTATGGATCATGAGGGGATCTTGAGCAGAACAAGAAGGGAGAAGGAGCCTGGATTCCTGATGGCTCCACAGTACTCTGAATCACTCACTTCTAGGCTTTGCACACAATAAAATAAATTTTTGAGTGTTTAAGCAACTATGATGTGAGGTTTCTATTAGATGCACCTTTAAACCTAACTGAAAGGCCTATCACCCCACCATCAGAACATCATTTACCTCTACACCTCCATGTTCCCCTCAACTCACCTCAGTGAGAACAAGACAACCATGCTCAGGTGAGCCTCAATTAAAAACAAAAAAAAAACTCAAGGTGCAAATAGATCTATACATCAGAGCACACGTCTGCTTTACAGACTTCAGGCTTCACAAAAAAATTGTTTCTCTCAAGAGCCAGTACTAAAAGTGAATCAGGAAGAAACTGCCATTTACAAAAAGTCAAATGATCCAACTGCTCAGAAAATACCAGGTAACAACACCCAAGTCAGTCTGGGAGGCTCCCTGCCCTCTCCCACACAATCCTAGTGAGCGTCTAGAAAGGTATTCCTGAAGGGGGGTGGTGGGGTGGGGGAAGAGACGGCCGTCTGACACACATAGGAGTGACGATGGGGCTCGCTAGAAATAAAAATTGCTGCTTACTTTCTGTCTGGTTTCCCGATTGCTTTTTCCTGGTTGAAAGGTGCCAGGCCTGGCAGCTTTCTAAAAATCTAAAATTCGATTCAAGTCAACAAATATTTGTTGAACCCTGTCTATCCACAAAGAGAAAAAAAAAAAAAAAACAACGCCATGCTAGGGAAAATCTGTATAACAGGGGGATGCTATAATTAATCATAATAACAACAACCGCAATGGCAGCGGCAGCTAGTACTGTCATGAGTGTTTGCTAAATGTTGGGCATTGTTCTGAGTGCTGGTACTATCAACTCATCCAATCCTCATGCCAACCTGGAGAGGGAGGTACTGCTTTCTTATACAAGAGGAAACTGAGGCACAGGGAGGGCAAGGAATTTGTTCAGGGTCACACAGCAGGGAAGAGAGAAGCCAGGGTTCCATCTGTGGCAGATCCAGCTCCAAGGCCCATTCTCTTCACCCCCCTCTGATACTCTGTTCCTTCGGTTTTAGAAGGAGGGGGAGAGAGATGCAAACCCACAAGTGGCCACAACAGTGGTTCCGCAAAGCCCCTTCTCCAGCCACGTGTCTGAGCTTCTGCTGGACTGTTATTTTCTGAATCTTTCTCCTTAAAATTTAACTCATATTTTTACTGGTAGAAATTTATCGACAAATAATCTTTAGGCCACTACCATAAATAGGAAGCCAGGATCACCAGTCAGAAATCAAAGGTGCACATAAATACACAACAGAACAAAAGTGCCAGTAAAATAATTACAAATGCTTTCTAAAATGCAGATTAAGTACCACACAATTCATCTATCAGGGAACCCCAGTTTGCAGAACTGACTGATGTACAAAGTATATATCACAGGACGTGCTAGGGAAAAGCACAACCAAGCCTGGGTGATCCTGGGGGTGGGGAGCCAGGAGATGATCAGGGCACAAGTTCAGAAAACCACCTGGGTCAGTGCCCAGACACAGCAGAGGCTCAGCAAACCTTTCTTTGCTCAGGGGGCCAAGAAGCTTTGCTAATGACTTCCCTGCAGGAGGAAAAAGCACCACTGTCCTACCTGGGGGCTAGAAGGGTCCTGTGTGCAGAGAAGAGGATGGAAAAAGAAAATCAACCAATCTATAAATGTTTGATATTTTTTCCTAAAACAAAAAGTGGCATTTGTTCAGGCAGCTTCCTGCCTGCCTGCCAGCCTGCGTGTGCCTGGGGGGTATACAGCAGGGGGCTGGTAAAGATTTAACAACCACTCTCCAAGGGAAGAGCCTTGATTTGTAGCGTTCACTAATTTCCACGGTGTAAATACTCCCACCGGGGTGGTTCTCAAGCTCTGGGCATGTTGTCAGTGAAGACGGAGTTGGGAAGAGATATTCTTTTTTTTTTTTTTTTAAGATTTTATTTATTTATTCGTGAGAGACACAGAGAGAGAGAGAGAGAGAGAGAGAGAGAGGCAGAGACACAGGCAGGAGAAGCAGGCTCCATGTGGGGCCTCGATCTCGATCCTGGGACCCCAGGATCCCGCCCTGAGCCAAAGGCAGGCACCCAACGGCTGAGCCACCCAGGCAAGCCAGGAGGTCACTGCGCTATACTCTTCCACGCCTTCCCCCGAGGGAGGGGATCCAAGGGAGGTAAATTAGCCAAAATACCGTGGAATTCCTGAAAACTTGAACATCAGCGCCCAGGAGCTGGTACAGATGGGCTGGGGCGCAGCCCCAGGAGCGGTAGGTCCCTGTGCACGCGAGTCCACACATGTCCCCAGCCTCAGTCCCCGTGCAAAGCCCGTGAGGGTCCCGCGGGGGTCCGTCCCCTCTCCGCGTCGCCCATCCTTGTATCGCTTCTGCCCTTCCTGTCCCCTCTGCCACATCGCCCCTGCCTCCAGCAGCCTGGGCTCCCCCTGCGCCCCCACCCCCCAGGGCTCCCCCCAGCCCCAGGGCTCCAGGCGGCTGCTCCCCCAGCAGGAGCTACAGCCCCGTCTTGAATCCAATCACACACATCTTCCTGTCTAGACACGGCCACCGGCTGCCAGGGCCCCAGAGTGAATGAATTCACAGCCCTCCACGCCCTGGCACGGCGGGCTCCATGGGGCGGCCCTGGGGGCCTGGGGGCCCGGCACCCCGCTCGCCCTGGCCCGGAGCCGCGGAGCCCACTGTGCACCCGCCGGCCCCAGCGTGCGTGAGCGTGAGCGTGGCGTGTGGCCTGCCACCCCCCCCCCCCCCCCCCGAGAGTCATCCATCATCCTGGCGCTGAAAAGTGGGAAAACAAACAACAAAAAAACCCCCGGCCCGGCCTCATTTAATGTGAACCAAACACAAAAGCCGCAGGAGAAAGCCTTTCCTCTTCACGCTTCCCTTTTCCGGCCCAGAAACAACAACGCGCCGAGATAAGGGCCGCGTGGGGCCCTCTGGATGTTTCAAAGGCTTGGCCCCCCGTCCCGTCCCGGGCCCACTCCCACCGCTCGCGGCCCAGGCTCCGGGCCAGGGACTTGGAAGGGGTTTAAGGCTGGGGCCACGCAGGGGAGGAAGCGGGGCCTGTCAAGAGGCGTGATAAAGCGCCTCCTTATCGGCAGCTTTCCTTTCAACTGCCTCCAGGGAGCCGGGGGCTGGGCCCCGTCAAGGTCGAGCCTGTTCCTTTCATGTCGCCCTGTCCTGCCGGCCGTGTGTCCGTGTGTCCGCGTGTCCGTGTGTCCGCGGGCGCACGGAATCCCAGCGCAGCGCTGCAGTTCACCGCTCAGATGGGGCTATATGCCTCTCCGAGCCTGGGCCTGCTGGTGGCCATGTGACCCGTGTGACCTGGGCCCAGTCACTGAGGCCGTCCGGGCCCTGGTGGTGCCATCGGGAAACCCGAAGGAGAGATTTTAGAGCAACAGCACCCAGCCGTGAAGACGGGGTTGCTGGGGAGTTGGAGCACCCCAGCCGGGGTCCCAGCGGCTGATCTTGGGCAAGCCACTCAGCAGCCCCCCTAAACGAGTGTTTGCACACGGGTCAAAGGGAAAGGGCGCCCACCTATCTCCCGGGCTTGGAAGGATGAGCAGTCATTACAGCATAGCGGCAGCCTCAGAACAGAGGCGGGCACAGCAGGTGCTCCGTAAACACTGGCCATCACCCGACCCCTCCCTTGCTCTCCTGCGGCTGCTGCAGACACTGGAAGGAGATCTGGGTGGCAGGTCATGCCTGCTGATGGGAAATCAATGACACACGAGAGAAACTGTTTTGGTCTCAGAGGTGACCCTGCTCACCTTTCCTCTTTGTCCTCCTGCAGGAGAGAACCATTCGCTACGTATCTTTCTGCCCCGACGGAGTCTCATTCGCCAGCCCAGACACCAGCCTGCTCCCCACCTGAGGTGGCTCTGAAGCAGCAGCAACCTGGCCGTCCTACAGGCTGGCTGTGCTGACATGGGGTCGGGAGCAGCTCAGTCCAGGCTGCTTCCCCATCTTCCATGCAGCGTGGGCACCAGGTCCCCAAGCACTATGCTCTCCCACCAGGAGAAAACACTAGCAAAGAGTTGGGCCCAGGATGCGGTGGCTCTAACCACCAGCTTTCTCGGGCCCCAACTGCATCCCAGAGCTGACATTCGTTGGGGGTATCCCACACTGGCCCCCATCTGTACCAGAGGGGGAACAAGAGATACCGCTCCCATAGGCTGCAGTGAACGGTTAAAGACAGAAGACGTGTAAAGAACTCAGATCAGTGCCCGGCACACAGTAAGTGCTCAATAAATGTCAGCATCGTCACCATCACCACCATTGTCATTCGTTTCAAACCTTGCTCCGTGGCATCAGTAGTTCATTTTTTCAAAGGAGGGCCCGAGGAAGGTTGGGGTCCGTGCTGCCCACCTGCCTGCCAAGCCCTGCACCAGTTTGCTCAAACTGAGCAAGCTGCCTGAGGCACCCAGCCCACGAGGGGTGCAACTGGGAATCAGAGACAAATCCAGGGGCTTCTCCAGCCTGTCCCTTCCCTGCTACACCTGCTCGCCCTGTTTCCTCTTTGCATAAACATGTCTCTTTTACCACCGTGGAAAGGCAGTGTGAGGGAGTCGCTCTTGAGAGGCCTGCGGCTCCCCCCACCTCTTACTCGGGCCCCAAAGCGCTCTCCCTTTGCTACTGCTTTCAGATCCCTTTCGCTCCTTTGGTGGTGACCGACCCCCCTCCCCCCGCCTAGACCTAGAGTTTCCCACGGTCCATCTGAGTCCTGAGACTCAGGACCTGAGAGGTTGGAGGGGCTGGTATTTGGCTACCGGAAAGCAGGCCCTCCCCCGGGGTTGTTCCCCAGCGAGGGAGATGTTCTCAGCTCCCACAGCAGGGGGGTCAGAGGCGGAGAAGCCACAGCCTGCCAAGAAGAACTTCTGGAAGGAAAGGGAAATGAAGTCTGTTGTAAAAAGGAAGAGCTTACTCTAACTCCTTAAGGATTCGCGAGGTCTGGGCCACCCCAGCTCCGATGGCCTTTGTGAGCGCGGAAAGGTGGCTCTAGGGAGGACGGCCACATACTGGACCAAATGTGGCTGCACATGGGGGTGCCCGCCTCCGAGTCCTCCAACACCCACGCTGGGGAAGAAGGCCGGCGTGGGACCCAGACGGACACCCGGTCACTCGATGGGCACTGGGTTGTTAGCAATGACCTTGTTAGCAACGCAAAGGCAAGACCCAACCCGACTACGTGGGGCCGGAATCCCAGCGAGCCCCGAAGCCTCCTTCCAAACAGGGATTCCAGTAGGACCACAACATTCAGCTCCGGGCGCAAGCGGGGAGTGAAGAACCGGATTCCACGCTAGCCACCCAAGGCGGGGCTCGGTGCTGCCCCCCAGGGCAGGAGTCACACCTGGGTCCCACCACAAGCCCCAGCTTCCCGGAGCCCACCTCCCAGGGGCCGTGCACCCTGCCTGGGGTGGGGGGCAGCAGAGCGCCTACAACATCAGCAACCCCAGGTCTAAAGGCAAGGAGCCCATTCTCCGGAGAGAAGAGCACAGGCCCGATAAATGGACACGGAAGGAAAGCGCGAGTGAGAGCAGCAGGGGCTGCTGGCAGGGGCTGAACCTGCCACGATCACGGGGATCTGACCCCTTTCTGCGCGGTTTCTTGCCCTGACAGCCCTTGGTAGAGATCCCCAGTTGAGCACTAAACTGCCCCTGTCCTACCACCACACAGGAGCCACATCCTGTGTCCCCATGTAAGGGACACTCCGTTGGGGTCCAGTTGCTGCGGCCCCTGCCTTGCACCGCCGGGTCCCGTCCCCTGAGCCCCCCTGCCCCAGGGGGACAGGACGAGGCTGACAGGGGCTATCCGGAGCAGGACAGAGGTGGGGTAAGAGCCAGGCACAATAAACAAGCCTGCTGCCTTGTTCCAAGAGGGACCGCGGGACCCCCATCCGAGCACGGCCCTAAAAGCACTACTAGTTCAAAGTTGAAGTTAGACACACGCAAAGCTGAAGCCCCAGGGGGACTCGGAGCTCGACAACAATCCTCCCTTTGACTCAGAAACCACAAGGGAACACCCACAGCATACTTACTGATTAAAAAAGGAAAGTGAAAAATAAGGTTTTTTTCTCTCTCCTTCTTAATCATTATGCAACAAACTTATGCCTATTCCATCAAGTCACGCTTCTCTATGCCTCGGGCGAGCCCCCGTCATGCTGGGCAAAGAGACGAGGGGCAGAGGAAGCCTGGGCTTGTCCCAGAGAACTGAATTGGTCCTTCTTAATTGTTGACACTTCCTTCCTCCACTTCCCTTCGCACAGGAAAGCCGCTGAGGAGCCGCCCGTGTCAGCACATCCATCGCCTCAACTCCCAGGGCATCGCTCATCTGAGGGGCCAGGGCACAGTGGGGCTCACCGATGCCTCACAGGAATGGTGATTCGCACAACAGATTAAGTGCCTGCTGCGTGTCGGGCATCGGGCTTGGGACTGGGGCTGGAGCAGCGATGGAGGGATGACGGATGGGAGGGGAGAACGGAAGACAATATCAGGTTAGGAATGAAAACATCACAAGTACAGGGACAGAGGGTGGCAGGGGAAAGGGGGGGTATTTTGACAGAGCAATCAGGGAGAGCTTCTTTGAGGAGGTGACAATTGAAGCATAAGCGAAGGAGAGAAGAGAGTCAGGTGGCTATTCAGGAGAGGTGAATAGCAAATGCAAAGGCCCTGAGGCATGAGCCTCCTTGGAGTGTTTGAAGACTCCCAAGAGGCCAGGAGGGTGGGAGTGGAGTGAGGAAGAGCAGAGAGGGGGGCCGGGAGCAGGTGACGTTGGGCCTTATAGTCCCTGGGAAGGACCTGGTGCGTCCTGAGACGGGAGTCACAGGATTCAAAACAGAGGGGTGTGGAGTGATTCGCATTTCGAACAGATGCCTCTGGCTGCTGCGGAGAGCAGACTTGACAAGGGGCAACGTGGAGACCAGGAAACCAGTTAGGAGGCTATAGGTGTCACCCAGACAAGGGATGAGGGTGCTTGGCCCCAGGGAGCAGAGGGGAGGTAGTAAGAGAGGAGCCAGTGGCTACCAAAGTACCAGCATGCCCCCATCCTGGCACAGGTACAAAGGCATGTGACAGATGCCAACAGGTAAACAGGATGCGCTAAAAGTTCACAGAGCAAGGAGAAGTGCATGAGGGGAGAAAGATCCGAACTCTGAAATGGTCCCACTCACCACCTGCACCCTTACCCAGGGTAGGTCACACGTTCCCCTGGGGCTTGGTTTTCTCCTTTGTGAAAGAATGGGACCTCTGATAGGGTTAGAATGGGAATGGGTCATGCAGACTGGTGCTTAATAAGGTCTGGCCTATCGTACCTGCTCAAGAAGTAACCCTTTCCTAACCCCTACTTTTCACAGTCTGAGTGGTGGCTCTGCCCCCCCTCCCTTACTCACTGTATCATTTTTAGGATTCACTGAGTCCCGATCTGGTCATTTGCAAACCGATGGCGATGGTGCCTAGCGCAGGCAGTAAGCATGAGACTGAATGACATGACATTAGCTAAGCAGAAGGCCTGACGCATCAGAAGCCCTCAGTGAAATGGTAACTGAAGCCCTCAACTAAATGGTGGCTGAAGCCCTGGGCAAAAATGACACATGAATCGGACACACCAGGCACTTGGGTAAATGATTTCCAAGTCTCCTTCCGGCTCATGCATCCCCAAATTCTAAACAAACAGACAGACACCCCAGCTTCAAGTCCCTGAATGAGTCAACTTGGGAGCTAGGAAAGCACGCAAGTTAAGGCAGGTCTGGTTGGAGAGAGGCTGGAACTCCCATCTCTAAGTAAATAACCCTGAATGCAGGCACTTCGTCTCGGGTGATACCTATATAATGTGACTCATAGAATCCTGAGAGTTCAGAGGTGGGAGGAAGCTCACAGAGCACACACACCCCCTCTTTTTTTTTTCTTTTTCTTTTTTTTAGAGCCAGGGTTCCCACAGCTCAGAGAGGAGAAGTGTGTAAACTGAGATTGCACAGCAAACACAAGCAGAGGTGGATGATGACAGGACTCCCCGCCTGCTGCCCCGGGTGGTCTGGTCTGACAGCGGGTGGGGAAAAAGAATGCCACGGAAACCCCATCTGGTAAAAGAAAGTCCTGGAGTATAGGGATGTCTTTTCAACCAGCAGAAATGCCTCTCTCGCTGTCAAAGCTTAAATTCAAATGCCTTCAGGGGCCACGCAGGGAAGGTTAACTGAGCTGCGTAACCCCCTGCAGAGACTGACGACTGTCCCTAACCTAAAGATGTGGACACTCGGATTTTCTTCTCTTTTTATACCACCAGGGCCACTGCTAAGTGGCCTGCTGCTTTTATGCAGGCAGATCAGCAAAAGATACCACTACTTCTGCACCCTTCAGAACACTGTCCTAATAAATATGCAAACATAAACGGTGCCCTCATGTGATGCAGTGCCCTTTGCAGTGCACAGCATGTGCAACTGTATCCAATGACACACAGAAGGCTTCCCTGTGCTATGAGATGGGGACCTCTATCTACATTCCATGGTCTCATAAAAGGCACTACAATGCCACAGCAAAGGTCATGTGAAAACTGAAAGCCAAAACCACATTCACGGCCAACACTTAACTTCTAAATCAGACCCGGCTAGCTCCCACCTCTGTACTGATGCACAAAGTGGACACCAAGAAAGCTCCTGCCTCAGGCCCCTTGCACTGGCTGTTCTCGCTCCTGCAATGCTTTCTCCCAACATAGCCATGCAGTTCACTCTGTTTCAAAACGTAACTCTTCCAAAAGTTCTTCTCTCAACAGCATCTTCACCACCTCACAATCATCTTCCACCCCCCTCTCTTGACTTATTTTGCTTTTTGCTTTTTTTTACTACCCAACAGAGTATAGATCTTTCAGTTTGCTGTATGTCTGCCTCCAGCAGAATGTCAGCTCCATAAGAGCTGGAGATCTTTCTGTTCTGTTCACTGCTCTGTCTCCAACTCGAGCAGCAAACCTCTTCTGTAAAGGACGAGACAGTAAACATGTTAGGCTACGTAGGCCACACGGTCCTGTGGCCAGGACTCCACTCTGCCCTTGCAGTATAAATAAATGTATGTAAATAAATGGGCATGACTGTGTTCCAATAAAACTTTATTTAAGGGATGCCCGGGTGGCTCAGCAGTTGAGCATCTGCCTTTGGCTCAGGATGTGATCCTGGAGTTCTGGGATCGAGTTCCGTATCAGGCTCCCCGCAGGGAACCTGCTTCTCCCTCTGCCTATGTCTCTGCCTCTCTGTGTGTCTCTCATGAATAAATAAAATCTTAAAAAAAAAAAAGGAGGTGCCAGGGACGCCTGGGTGGCTCAGTGGTTGGGCATCTTCTGCCTTTGGCTCAGGATTCCTGGGATCAAGTCCCACGTCGGGCTCCTTGCATGGTGCCTGTTTCTCCCTCTGCCTGTGTCTCTGCCTCTCTGTGTCTCTCATGAATAAATAAATAAAATCTTTAAAACAAAAAAAAAGAGGTGCCAGGCTGGATTTGGCGGTATAATTTAAGGGCTCCTATCCTAGAATAACATGCTTCAGACTCTAATATCCACACAAATCCCCCTGAGGATCTTATAAAAAGGCAGACTGACTCAGCAAGCTATGAGGGAGCCTAAAATTCTGTATTGTTAGCAGGCTCCTAGGGGATGTCTGTGCAGCTGGCCCGTGGACTAAACAGTGGGGAGCACCCAGCACAGTGCCTGGCATATGGTGGGAGACCAATCATTATTTGTTGACTAAATAAAAGATAAGAAAATCACTCATAATCCTATTCAACACTTTTCTTGCTACTATTTTTTTTAAGATTTGAGAGACAGTGTGAGCACAGGGGGGAGGGGCAGAGGGAGAGAGAGCCGCAAGCAGACACCTCACTGAGCGCAGAGCCTGATGCAGGGCTCAGTCTCAAGACCCTGAGATCACGACCTGAGCCAAAACCAAGAGTCTGACACTTAACCAGTTAACTGACCGCACCACCCAGGCGCCCCTTTTCTTGCTACTTTTTAACCATGGGTTGCACCCTTGTTGATAATATCCATCTTTTTTTCTTTGATGTATCATTTTCTGATGGAGAAAGGATATGTGCACACAGAGGTTTAAGGCAGTCAGTGTGCCGACACAAGCCTGGCGTCAGGTGAAGCCGACGCTTAACGTTCACCCAACACAGGCTGCATGAATTACACTCATTAGAACGGCACTTATAATTTTATAATGAATGTCAAATTAGGAAGATGGGAGCTCCTTAACAGAAACCTAAGTCTGGTGGGGAAAGGTCTATTTGGTTAAAGATATGACACCAAAAAGATCACCTCAGCTTCAATTCCTATTTGGGAAACTGAAATTAGAAGCCTCTTTAAAAATATATATATTTTATTTATTCATGAGAGACACACAGAGAGGCAGAGACACAGGCAGAGGGAGAAGCAGGCTCCATGCAGGGAGCCCGATGCAGGACTCGATCCCAGGACCCCGGGATCACAACCTGAGCCAGAGGCAGTCACTCAACCACTGAGCCACCCAGGCGCCCCTAGAAGCCTCTATAAGCTCCTCAGTAATAACCGCCTTGATCGTTTATCAGGTTTTTCAAATGCACAGGACATTCTGCAAGTTCCTTTATAAATGATAATGCTGATGAGGAGGACAGCGACAACAATGGAGATATCAGCACAAGGACACGCACCCCTTCTGGAAGGATAATATTCAAAACAGGTGACACTGGGGCCTCGGGAAGTGGAAGTGGCCACTCAGGTGTAGGGTGGGAAGGCCTTGCCCTGCACATCTCTTGTACCACCATGTGAATGCGTCTCCTCCCCAAAAATTAATTTATTAAAGAAACCAGGGAAGTCTACACTTAGTACTGTGCTAATTCTTACAGAAATCCTCTGCGTAGCATTTTGTCCGATTTGCCATCAGGGAAACTGAGGTCTCAGGAGGTCAGGTTATCCTTCTTCCCAATCACACCATTGGTACAGTGGGAACAACTCAAGCTGAAGAGCAAGAGTGGACAGGGAGGTCCCATGACCAGCTGACACAGGTCTGATCATCAAGGTTTGCACTCGGGAGCTAGACCTGGCCCCGACCCCACTCCCCCAGAGATGCTAAGTCTTGAATCCCAAGGGCAGGCTATCCCATCTGGAAAAAGAAAGTCCTGGAGTGTAGGGATGTCTTTTCAACCAGCAGAAATGCCTGGCATAGAGTTAAATTCAAGTGCCTTCAGGGGCCATGCAGGGAATGCAACCTGCAGGCCTCTGGGGGTTTTGGGGGGGCTCTGGGCCCTCACACCAGGACATGTGGAAGCATCAGCTGAAGTCCACACCCCAGGAGGCTGCACCACCCACAAGCCGGCTGTTGTTCTGCACCTGGGAGGGGCCTGCTGGCTGCTGTGGCACAAACACAGGGAGGGCAGAAGCCAGGCAGGTGGCGAAACACACTGGAAGGCGGGAGCCTGAGCCAACTGATAAGGGAAAAATTAAACTTGAGCTCAACCAAACTAGACTTATTTCCTGAATTTTTCAAAATACTTAAATAACAATAAGAACCCTTAGGAATGACCTGGAAGATTAAAGGTCATTAAAGGTCTCTATTTTTCCTTTAGGGCCAGACCACCTAGGTTCGGTTCGGGCCTCATCCACTTCCTGTGTGACCTCGGGCAAGTGACTTAACCTCTCTGTGTCTCTAAGTACAGCCTAGAAATAATGGTAGCATTATACACATTTAGAGATGGAAAATAATTTAGAGACGGAATGTAACTCCTAGTCTAACTCAGATCTTGGTAGGGGCTATTTTGCCCCTGAGGTTATCACAATAACCTGATACACTGCTGACCATTGTAAGGAGGGCAGGAGGAGCAGGCTGCGATGGGCATGTGTGCGCAGGCTCAGAGGGGAAAGACTGGAAGGAAATCTATCAAAGCAAAACCAGTAGTTCTCCAGGTGACAAAGGGTGGGTTTCTTTTTTATATTTTCCTGTATTTTCAAAACAATAAATACATATTAAAACAAGAAAAAAATAAGGGCACCTGGTGGCTCAGTTGGTCAAGGGTCCGACTCTTGGTTTCAGCTCAGGTTGTGATCTTAGGATTGTGAGGTTGAGCCCCACGTCGGGCTCTGTGCTGGGTGTGGAGCCTGCCTGGGATTCTCTCTCTCATCCCTCCCTCCCCACTCATTCACACTCTAAACATGCTCCCCCTCACAAAAAAACAAGAAAAAAATAATTGAATAAAAATATGTTTCGTGTGCCTGATGCACATATATATACACACATATGTATAATGCCTACATATACATGTGTATTTACATATCTATATTTAATACTTACATATATTTAATTTGTATATGCCATCTGTGGATATCTACATGCACACACAGGCACCAACTTCTTCAAACCTGCGTCAGAACGCTCACAATGAGCTAACCCTGCACGCTGGGCCTGAGGACAATGCAGCCCCGTGGCAATGGTCCAGCCAAGCAGCTCAACAGGTGTGCTCCTAAATTCCACTCTGCTACATCCAGACCCCAGGACCCTAAGCAAGTCCTCTGACCTTGCCCAGAGCCCATGCTCAGGATGTGTTGGCCACCAGTGTCACCCATACCCGCAGCATTGAACTCCCGCCTGCCCCAGGACTGCAGCACAAGATCCAAACTTCCACGTAAGAACGAATGCTCCCTTTTTTACCCTAATGGGACAGGAGAGAGCAAAAGAAAGAACAATAGGAAACAGTAACGATGAACCCACGTTGAGTGTTTGTGGGGTGCCAGGCCCCACTCCACACACTCCACCTGTTAGGTCATTCACTCTTGGCAAAGACCCGAGGAGGTTGGCGTGGGTACCATCCCTTCTGATGAGCCCTGTGATTCTGAGCCTCAGTTTCCTCCTCTGTAACTGACATTAATAATAGCACCATGACCTCCCGCAGCTCAGTCAAGTGTCACTTAGAAAGTGCTCCTTGGAAAAGGCACTCAGCACCTCTGAGCCTGTTTCCCCACCCAGAGAGCAAGGCACAGCATGCCTTGCTCAGCCAGTCCCTGAGACATGCCTGTCACATGGAAAGGGCTCAATAAATAGACACAGGTATGGGCAAGGTTGGTCCACAGTCTTCCAGGAGGCTCAGAATCGGTGGCTCGAACCTCCCCACTGTCTCCCAGGGTCTGGAGTATGGCTTTGCTGCTGATGGAGAGGGAAGGAGGCCCCTTCGAGAAGCCATCACCACCCTGACTCTTGTGGCACGTTAGAGCCAACAGTTGCTTGAAAATCCACCTCCGGCAGATGCTTCCTTTCTCGCAGGACCAGAGAAAATCTTTGCTTCACTCAGGGTCCCTCGGTGGAGAAAGTGGAGACAAGGGTAGGACCCGGATATCCAACACTGGCCCGGGGCTCAAATCACAGCCAGCCTGGCACCGCCCAAAGCTTCCCGTCCCAACTCACCCCCGCATTAACCCAGCTGCAGGGCTCTGGGCTGGCACTGTGTGCGGGGCTGGCACTTCGTGCAGGGCTGTCTGCGAGCTGGTGATGGATGAATGGAGAGGTAAGTGGGCAGAAGCTAAAAGCCCAGGTCGGGGCAATACACTAGTTGCCTTCAGGCAAATGATGTTAGTTAGAGTCTCTCCTCACCTGTACAATGTGAATAATAGCCCCACCTCACTATGTGGTTGCAAGAGTGAAGTAAGATCGTATACATAACAATGTATAAATAAACAACCCTCAGAGCGCTCACAATACCCTAGATGAGTCTCAGATTTGGGTCACTCAACCAGAAAAGGCCTGAATGGGCACCAGCATCCAGTCTTAGGCTAGCACAGCTCAACCCCGCCCCCCCCCCCCATCCAAGTCACTATAGTTCTCAACAAAAAGAACAGCAGATTAGATGCCTGCTTCGTGCCAAACATCACGCCGGACACTTCTGTGTAGCATCCGAATGACTCTAGACACAACAAAACAAATCATCTGAAAGATGCAGGTCTTCATTACTGGAAGGGAATGAAGGGAAGAAAAAGGGAAGAAACTACAGCCCAGCCAGTGACGTAGAGTCCCAAAGCTCATGAACCCCAAGACTGCCTTGCTCCAAACCACCTGCTTTTCCCTACTTCAAAGAGGCCGTGCAGACGCATGGTTAAATGTAGGCTCTGGCTTCAGGCCTGTGTCCAAATCAATGCCATCGCTCACCAGCTGGGTGACACTGGGCAAGTTGCTTAACCTCTCTGTGTCCCAGTTTCCTTGCCTGTAAAAGGAGAGTAGTAATTCCACCACCTACACTCCATGGCATCACTGCAAAGATGAAGTAGGTCACCCTAAGGAAAGTACACAGTAAGCGCTCCGTAAGTGCAGCTCTCGTTGTTACAACATAGTGCCCGGCCCATAGGAGGGACCCAAAAAGTTGTTTGGGAAACAAATCAAGTTTCATCTATATGTTCCCACTGGTTGCCAGACATATTGCAAGCCTCAGACTTAATACTCTTTTTGGAACAACTCTTTCTCCAAGATTCTGGAAGCTTTCTGTTTTTTCCCTACATCTGGGGGCAATGTTTCACTGATTCATGACCATTTATCTTCTAATGTGAACTGAAGGAGCACCCTGCTTCCCATCGGTGTGCATTTGGCACACAATGTGTGCGCACACGGGATCATCCAACCCTGCACCTGCTCATCACCCACACCTTTGCCGGCCCCACCCTGGACACCCTGTCTCCTCCACCCGGCTCACCCTGGAAGCCAGCACCAGCCTCTGTTCTTTCACAAAGCCTGCTTGACCACTCGAGGTCACACACAGGAGGCCACATCTGGCCCACAGATGCACTGGGTTTGGGCTGCACTCTTACGGATTTTTAATTGAACAGCCAGCCTTATAATTAAGAGATCGGTATAACTAAGAAGCGGCTGGTGACAACGGCTCCTCCAAAAGCTGGCATCAGCATCCCCACCCTGCCCCGTCCCCATCTTTACATGAGAGGGCTGGGTCAGGCCACCCCTAGAAGAGGTCCTCCCTCTGAAAGTAGATGAAGCTTCGGTGGGGGACAGGCAGTGCTGCTCAGCCCTGGGGACTCGGGCCTTTCCCAAGACTACAGCCACACCCATGCTTCTCGACCATAGCCAATCTCTCAACTAGACTAGTTAACCTGGCTTTCAAAATATACCCAGAATCCAACCACTTCTCATGCCCTCTGCCCCCAGCTCCAGTCCAGCCACGCTCCCCTCTCACCTGGACCACAGCAGCCCCTCTTCACCCCCCTCCCTGTTTCTCTTCCCCAGCCCCCCTGAAGTCTGTTCTCACCTGCACAACAGCCAGAGGGATGCTCCCATCCCTCCCAGCTCCCAACTCACTGAGAATAAAAATCCTCGGTGCCCAAACCCCAAATCTGCCCATCCTCTTTCCTCTGGGCCTCCATCTCCTGCACACCCCTCCTGGCTCACCCTGCTCCTCTGGCCACCTCTCTGCTCCCAGCCCATGCCAGCTTGCCCCAGAGAGCCTCTCAGTCAGGAGCATTCATCCCCAGATCCCTGCACATTTTCCTCCTTTGCTCCAAAGCCACCTGTGCAGTGAGGCCTCTCTGACCCCTCCCAATTTCCCTTGGCCTGGCAGTCTTTCCCATTGTACTTATCACCTTCCAGCACACTATTTAACTTTCCTACTTATTAGATTTATTGTTTATCTCCCAGCAGCCAGAACGTCAGCTCCACGGGGGCAGGGATCTCTGTTTTGTTCACAGCCACATGCCCAGCGCCTGGAAGCGTGCCTGGCACATAGAAGGTGCTTGGTAAATCTTTCAGACAAACGGATGAATGAGCAAAGGAACTTCTGGTGATCTCAGGACACAAGCCTGAGCCACCTCTGTTTCCTCTCTCTCCAGAGGGTTGGACGGAACCCTCTGGAGAAGCAAATTCGGCAGCTTCTGGACAAATCAGCATCGGCAAGACCTGCTTCCTGTTTCATGTCTAAAAAGTGGGGGGTTGGGGAAGCCTCACTGAGCACAAAATTTGGTTAGTCAAATAGAAGCCCACGTGTGCAGCCGAGTGCCAAAGGAGCGCTGCTCACTGTCATGACTGCAGCTTTGTCTGGTAAGGAAAAAAGGCCACCTGGCTTCTCTCGGCCTTTTCTGAGATATAATTTAAAGTGAGTCGCAGAGGGGATAAAGGCTAAAATCCAGCAGGATGAAAATCACAGCCTCACAATCCATTTTATGAGATGAAAGCCTGGAGACTTGACTGGCCTCCTCAAGGGCTGGGTGGCGGGGGGTGGGGGGGGTTGCGGGTAGAGGTGTAAGGTGGACAGGTGCGGCCCTGGCCTCCGCTCCCCGCCCTGCAAAGCTCGTCACTGTTGCCTGGCATGAAACACAGATCAGGTTTCTGCATCTGTAAGGAATTTCTCCTAAAGGAACTACCCATGTTTTTTCCATATGTCTGAACATCTGTTTGAAAGAATTGTCTTTGGAGGTGTGTACTCTGGTTAGACATTCTCATTTTGATTACTTTCTAACTGAAAGGATGCCTTTCCGATCATTCTTTCAGCTGAAAACAAGTCCCAGAGCGTGGTAAGAATAATGTGTTCTGAAAGCCCCTAGGACAAGGATGCCTAAGGAAAATGACAAAGCATCTTCCACCAGGAATTTCTGTGCAGGAATATGGTTAAGGGAATCTGGAAGCAGGCAGGGAAAGGGTTCCAGGACAATGGCATTATACAGGCCAAGGTCAACTGGGGTATTATTATCCAATCCCAGAAGCTGAAGAGCTGGGGAAATGCTTAAAGCCTAATTTTGCAAAGCAGCCTCTGAATGGAAGTTTTGTCCACCAAGGACCCCTGCATCCTGCCCCGAAACAGAACAAGGAAATGATGGCTGGGTTCTGCCAAAGGGCACGTGGCTCTTTCAAGGTGAGTCAAGCAGGTCCCTTTCTCGTCTGGTCCTTACGGGTCAAAGTGAGGCCGTAGAATTAAGATGCTCTGGCTCCTGGGAAAGAACCATAAGCTTGTTCTATTTCCACAGGATTTAAAGCTTTGTAAAAGAAACAACGTGGGCCTGACTGCTAAGAGTGCTCCTTCCCTAACCAGACAATTCTTAGAAATCGTATAAATATAGCCTCTCTCTTATCGCCTTCTCTATTTGATAAACCTTGAAGTAGCGCAGACCTTATTTACCCCAGAGATTATGAACTTGAGGATATTTGCCTTGAGCCAAATCTAACCCAAAGTTTGATTTAGCAGCCAAACTTAATAACCAGAAATTTCACGTGAAAATTCAGACTTCCGAGCTTCTCACGAAGAAAACCTGTAAAACCTGGCACTGCCGGGCCCAATCTCCCACATGGCACAACTAATGGGGACTGAATAGTGGCTCCTAGAGATGAGGCACACACGCTGCTGTGCCCTACTCCCCGCCACTCCCTATTGGTCCCTGACATTTGGACAACTCAGCCATTTTTTTTTCATTGCCTGGCCCCCTCCAGCTTGTCAGCTTGTGATCCTGTTTCTCCAATCTCTTCTTGGGTCCTTTCCTCAGTCCATTGCTTCTGGAGAGATGTAGGTTCCTACTAGGGTGTGGGAAATAAACCCTTCAAAGTGGATCTGTGCTCAGCCCTCCAGTGATGGCACATGCGATCCTGTGGCATTCCAGAGGCCTGAGAGGTAGAAAGTTCAGTGCTTTGCTTCCAAGCTCTGGGCTCTTAAGTCCAGCTGTCTGTTGACATCTTTACTTGGATCCTTCACAAGCCCTTCCAACTTGCTACACCCCAAACTGAATTCATCATCTTCCCTTAATAAAACAATTCCTTCCTGTCTCCCCACAGGGCACACGACACGATCCTGGACCCGTAGGCCCTTCACCTCCTGCATCGAAGCCAGCTCTGAGTCCTGAAGATCGATCACACCATAGAATCCCTCCCCCCCCACCACCCCCGCCTTCCCTCCCACTGACATCTTGTCCTCAGCAGCTTGATCTTCACCTGGCACTGCCACAGCCCCTCACATTCATTTCCCTGCTTCCTCCCTTATGCCTTCTAACCCACTCCCTAGATAGAAGCCCAAATGATCCTAGAAATAGTAAACCAGGGGCACCTGGGTGGCTCAGTGGTTGAGCATCCGCTTTCAGCTCAGGGCACGATCCCAGAGTCCTGGGATCGAGTCCCACATCGGGCTCCCTGCAAGGAGCCTGCTTCTCCCTCTGCCTCTCTCTGTGTGTCTCCAGGAATAAATAAATAATTTTTTAATGAAAGAAAGTAACTTTAAAAAAAAGAAATAGTAAATCAGAATCACCTTCCTCCTCTACTCAAAACTTGTCACTCCCTTCCCCTTACCTTGGAATAAAACTTGAGCTCCTCCTCTTGGCTTATGAGTCCTGCACAGCATGGTCCTGTCAACCCATCACCCCCCAAGATAAACTCAAGTGACACTGGTCTTTCTCTTTGCTGACTCTGTCACCTGCTCAGGGACCCAGCTGATAAGTCATCTCCTTAGCAAGACTCCCTTCTACGGCAGGTCTTCCAAGTACTCTCTTGGCATGGTGGGTTTTGTTGAAGTAGTTACCCCCATATGGTAAATCCTAATCAGTCATCATGTCTTGCCCTAGGGTCCAGATGTCATTCCAGATTGCCCTCATCTGCCTCCCTGACTCACCCACATCTCAACAATGGTCACACCAAACCATTCTGGTCTACTTTGCACCCCCAGGACCCACTGAGTTCCAGCAGGACAGAAACTGTATTCATCTCCCCCATCATTGTATTATCAGCACATAGCACAGTGCCTGGCACACAGCAGGTCCTCAACCAAATATATGCCAGTTGAATCAAGAATCATGAGATCCAAAAGCATTTAAGGTTTGGAACAAACTTTCTTCCAAGGCCAAGGGATATTAAAAAAAAAAAAAAATGAACAGCTAAACATGCACACACTTAAGGTTTTTAAATTTTTTTTTTTTTTGGTTTTTAATTTTATATGTAAAGAACGAACGAAATGATCTTGTACTCATTTTATTTTCACATAAAGAGGAGCATAAAACCACGAGGCATGCAAAAAAAATGAAGTTTTATAGTGTGGTAAATAAAAAAGAGAAGGGTGGGGACCAGTCATTGAGGGGGGAAGGAGCCGTGGTACTGTACAGAAATAGAAACAGATGTAGAGATAAAGAGAAGAGAGACAGATCAAGAGAGAAACCAGCAGAAGCATCTAGGCAAGGTACAAAACAGGGCTTTGCTGTACTTTTGGGAACGAAAGGGCAACCCTCCCGATTTCGAAAGGGGTTTTCACTCCTACTCCAGGGGTAAGAGCACTTGTCTTAAGTCCCCTTCTCACTTCAACTTTCAAAGAAGTTTTCTAAAAAAACTGACTTACTATGCTGTAAATCAGGGGTTAGCACATTTTGAAGAAAACAATCTATTGAAATTATTTTTTAAAAAATACTTCACTTTGTATCTTTCAAAACTGTGGCTACAAACTTTTAAGTCATGTGCTAGGTTTTCAAAGTTAGGAACAGGAAGAGGGATGGATCCTTAGAGGCCTGTCAGAAGGAGAGGTACACGAACTTCAAGCACAGTTCAGCAGGGTCTTTTGAATTGCCCATCCAGCTCATTCACCTCTCTGGAACTTGCTATGGCCCTGGCCCTAGGTGAATGGGTGAGCAGAGCCCAGCACTGCACATGCTCTGACCTCTCTGGCCAAGCCAACAGGACCAAGGCCAATTAGAATCTCCATGAGAAAAAAAAAAAAAAGAATCTCCATGAGACATCACAATTTGGGCCCCCAGTGACCTGGTGTGAGGACCACACATAAAATTGATAGGCAGGAGGTGGTGTGAGCATCTTTCCAACAGGCTTTGGAAGCCTGGTAAGGGTGTGGAAGCAGGGAAAGGTGGTCTGCAGAGAGACGTAAAAAATCAGCAACGTTGTGTAGCAAGAAGAGCCGGACCCACGGGGTCCAAATCCCAGGCCCACTTAACAGCTATGAGAGTCCCTCGGCATCTCCTTGACCTCACTATGACTTGCTTCCTGGGGCCCCTTTGAGGATTAGATAAGTCAATACATACAGTATGGGGAACAGCTGAATGTTAACTACTATTATTATCATTTTGCTCAACTGTAACCTCCTGAGGCTGAGGATTTCTCACAGTTTGGTTCATATCATATCACAGCATCTAGAACCGTGCCTGGTACACAGTAGCACTCAACCGGTGTCTGATGAGTGGTCAGAGCATGGAGAGCACAGCCCTGAGAGGACGGAGCCTGCTAACTCCCTCCTGCCCACCTCCACCCCCCTCCCTTTGGCCTTCCCAGCTCCACTTATACTGGCCTCCTTCATTCCTCTGGCACAGTTCCAGACCTTTGCACATGCCACTCCCCCAATGCATCTTCAACCACAGTCGCCTTCTCAAGGAAATCCTAGCAGATGTTCTTCCCTCATTTTCCTTGGCTCCTCCGTTTTACACGCCTAGAGCCTCGGTTTCTTTTCCTTCATGCTACTTACCACACTTTGTACCTTTAACGTTTGTATCATTAACCTCTTTTTTATTCTTCATTGTATTTTAGTGTCAAGCACAGTATATGGCAAAGAAGTAGGTGCTCGACAACTACTTCCAGAATGAACCCCCTTGTTGACTGGGTTGACTGAACAAAAAAGTACATTTTTGGACCATTCTCAAGTCCAGCTTCTTCCCAAGTCTCCTGGCCTGGTTCTGCAAAGGTAGCCTTCTCAGACAAGCCCCTAATTCCCCTTCTAATCTGCCTTCAGTGAGTTTCTCTTCCCATGATACTAAAAGTTTTGATTCTAACCCACAGATGAACGCCACTCTCCAAGCCAGAGTCCCCATCATAGAATCGATAAGCCTAGATCAATAATGACATAAAGACTTCCTTTCCCAAAAAGCAATTTTCATGCATGACAGAGAAAATGGTACCAGACCAGCCTCGCCCCTCAGCCCCCAAATAAACAACCGTTAAGTCCAGACAAACATAGATAAGTCAACTGTTTTCAGGCTTTAGATATAGCAGGCAGCATAAGACTGGGGTCACTGAGGAAAAGAACATACAGGAGGTGAGCCCATGTTCACTCCCGCATGGAGTCACCTCCCTCACCAAGCATCTAGAAAGGTTATTCTTAGAAATAAGGGTATGCCTTAGAGTAGAGGCTACCCTAGAACTGCCCCTGGCAGACCCTAAAATCAAGTCTCAACGAGCTCAACACAGGAGGGACCATTGTAAACTTTTCAGGTGTTCCACAGGTGACCCTCAGAAAATGTAAAATCAAGTCTACACAAGTTCACAGTGATCAGCCAGTTACTGAACTGCCTTTGGAGGAAGATAACAAAATCCAGAGTCTCTATAATGTCCAGTGTGTATATGTATATGTGTGTGTGTGTGTGTGTGTGTGTATAATCATCACAATATCAGAAGAGAGCCAACAGTTACTAGACATGCAAACAAAGAGGAGAATGTGGCTCATGATCAAGGAGAAGAAGTGATGAATACACACAGATCCCAAAATAATTGTGATATCCGCTCTAGAAAAAGCAACGCCAGGATTTGTAAGTCCCTAATACCATCATAAAAGTCCTTAACTGGATGTGTACACCCAAAGCACCTGTGGAGATTTCAGGGTTTTGGAGTTTGGGTTTTTCACTTGCCTGAGCCCTACTCATGTAGTTTCTCATTAAGTGGTTTCAGGGGATGCTTAGGAATCTCTACAGGGTTCTAACACATTACAGAATTCTTATCATAGACTACATCCATACAAATAAGAGGTAAATTTATATATATTGAAGGTTCTGCTTAATTGAGTTGGTTGGTGAGCACCAATTAGCAGTCTCAGGCTGAACAGATTACACGATTAAGAAAGATAATTTCAACTCTAATTATTTTGCAGAAAAATGCACACTACTTATTTTGAAAAAAAAAAAAAGTCTGAGGTTAAATCAAAAGCCACAGGCATAAAAGATAATGATTAAGAAAAAAACAGGAGGGGATCCCTGGGTGGCGCAGTGGTTTAGCGCCTGCCTTTGGCCCAGGGCGCGATCCTGGAGACCCGGGATCGAATCCCGCGTCGGGCTCCCGGTGCATGGAGCCTGCTTCTCCGTCTGCCTATGTCTCTGCCTCTCTCTCACTCTCTCTGTGACTATCATGAATAAATTAAAAAAAAAAAAAAATTAAAAAAAAAAAAAAAAAAAAAGAAAAAAACAGGAGGAAATGTTCATGGTATAATATAAAAAAAAATCAGAGTACCAATTACTGTGACAGCATATAAATGTACATTAATAGACATTGCCAAGTTTGTGAATAGAAAAAAAGGCAACAAGAACTACAATACAATGCAAAGAATAGTTATTTTATATGTAATTTCCATTTTCTCCTAGCTTTCTATATTTTACAAGAATGTATGAATTTTCCTCAGTGGACTCGCATCTGAAATTTAAACACAAAATAATGCCTTCAGAAACCTTCTGCCAATGCACAAACCTCTGCAAAATCTAGCAATTTTTCCATCAGGAAGAGAAGGGAAAAAGTAGCTTGAGCAAGAATACATTTCTATCCTTATCCAGCTCAGGAAGACTTTCTCATTTGGCCTCTGAACTAGTTTCTGATACTCATTCCATCTCAAATTTTCCATCCATCAGACAGGTAGGAGGCTTAGACACAAACGACAACCCAATAAGCAACAGACAGTGGCTGAGAAGTAGATCACCTAGTGGCAGATGAAGGACACAAATAGGACAAAGATTCAAGTCCATACCTGAACGACAGGATGGCCACCAGTTGGAGCTTTGACAGCTCCTCGGCTGCCTTCTGTCTCATAGTGGGCCCGGTGATGTGGCTTGGGCTGCACCTCAATCCGCAGCTCATAGGAGCCCGACTGGTGGGAGAGCGGCCACTCAAGCGGAGGGAGGGATGCGGTCACTGGGATGCTGAAGGAGGAAAAAGAATCAGTCATGTGTATGAGAAATCAGAACCAGTCAACCTGTACACTAAATGTAAATGGTCCCTTTTCTGAAAAATCGTGTCCAAAAGGTATTTGATCCTACCATTAGGAAGTACTTATTTCTCAGACAGGATGGGTGGGACTCTTCACAAGGTAGAGATCCTTTTGTTTTCTCTTCCATCTTTGATGAAAATTATGGGACTAACATCTCTATTTTTTTAACATCTCAATTTATGAAGCTAAATTCATTATATGTGAGTTCTAGCACATTTCTAACTGCTATAGCTTATTTTCCTCTGGGAATTTTGAAGAGTACCATTTCTCAGAATGTTCTCCCTTTCTAAATGACTGAGTGTGGAAGAAGGTACATTGAAGTGGAAATCAGGGGGCTATGTGTTGTCACTAATGTGCCATGTTACATTAGGCAAGTAACTTCACCTCTTCTATCTTCGGGGTCTTATAATAACATAACATATGGACCAGATGGCACCTGAGGGTTATTTCAGCTCTTATTTCCAAATCTGATGCTTTCAATTAAAAGATAATTCTAGGGAGAGCCCATTTCTCGTCATAGGCATTGCTTATCAGGGCAAATATAAAACATCTAATCATGGAAAGGTAGCTAAACTTAGAGACCCCTAAATTTAAAGGAAGAGTAAAGGTCAAGAACATAACTGGAGTTACCCACCAGAGTTCAAGTCCAAACTCCACCTCTAACTACTTTGAGCAGATGCCTCTATCTCCCTAGGCCTTAGTTTCCTCAACTGGGAAATGAGGATACTGAGATCATATAAACAGCTTAGCACAATAACTCCCCAATAAATATTAGGCTATCATTATGTTTCCCTATACATATATATCGCATATTTCAAATAAATAGTTATGTTCTCTAGACAATCTAATTTACTTGTGGTTATGATAATTAGATATATATGCCTTTACATCTGAAGTTGTAATGGCATGTATTAAGTTTTATTTTCCTATAGAATCTTAAACCTACCCAGCACAAGTACCCATTGGGTACTTAATATATGGTTAAAATTATGCCATTTAAGAGTTGACTGAAATCTTAATGATCTAACTAGAGTATTCCTTCAGAGCCTCAGAGAACACAGACATTTTCCCAAGATTACAGAGCAAGACACACCAAGGCTGCAACTTATGTGTCTTGATTCTGGGTCCAGTGCTCCATGCACATCTCTATACTACCTCTTATCTTACTAATTTATTTAAAATAGGGCCAAAACAATCCCTCCTTTATGGAATGACTCTAGAATAATACCTGACATTTGAAAGATCCTCAGTGAATATTCATGTGCTCGCTTTGGCAGCACATATCTCAGTGAATATTCAGTGGGTGGGTAGGTTGATGGCTGGATGGATGCATGAATGAATGAATGAATGAATGGACAGTTTTACTGAAAAGGAGCCCTGTATATTCAAAGTAGTTTCAGAGTTGCAAATGCATGGATTTGTGTCACTGTGTCCTGATTTTGCACATATGGCACCAATCATTAATCCAATCAGGATATTCTTTTCCACTAAACCCAGAGCTGCCAAAAGCTGAGATTATCAACTGGACTTAGTTAAGCATTTGCAATGAAACCAATTCCATCCCTTCTCCATCATAACAGTACCAAGGGGAGAGGCAGGGGAGTGGCACCCCTAAACTCCATCAGCAGTGGAGTCCAACTTGAACATACAATCCAATTTTAAAATTATATCCTCACTATGCAAGCAAATCTCAATCTCTTCTTTGTAACTAGTTGGCTCCTGAAGCCTCTCTTACTCTGAAGTCTTACAATGTCCACCTTGGTTTCAGTGCCAATATGCCTGCAGCCAAGGTGTCACATGTGTTACCCATACTCTCATTCTGTACACAAATTAAATTTTTTTAAAGTTTGCAAAATAAAAAGAAGGCTTATAAAACAATCACTTCACCCTTGTATTATCTTTTGAAGTATAAAAAACAAAAACGAAAACAAAAACCAAGGAGTAGATCCACTGGGATATCTCTAAGTATCGACCTCAGATTTTCCTTGGTTCTAGAATAAGTCTTTGATGACTATAATACAATCTTAAGAATTAGACCATCAGAGCCAATGTGAAATGCTGCATGTGAATTCCAGTCCTCTGCTCCACACAGACCCTGAGACAAATATTATCATGAGACATCCTTGAATACCCTATCCTCTCGATCTTAAAGAAAACTGGCACTTGTAGGCATTAAAATAACTCTACCAGCATCCACAGTTATTTGGATCAAGCCACAGAATGGAGATGGAAGGATAAATGATAAATTCTTTATAAACAGTAAAGTCTCAGGCAAATGCAGCATGATCATATTTTATGTGAATGTTCTTTCCTACCCTCAATCATTACATAAGTCACATTCTGGGATTGATCTGCAGCAGAGAGAGCAAGGAGTCAAGAACTCGAGATTCTTTTTTTTTTTTTAATATAAATTCACTTTGCCAACATTTAGTATAATACCCAGTGCTCATCCCATCAAGTGCCCTCCTCAGTGCCCATCACCCAGCTACACCATCCCTCCACCCAACTCTCCTCCTGCAACCCTTTGTTCGTTTCCCAGAGTTAGGAGACTCTCGTGGTTTTTTCTCCCTCTAATTTTTCAAGAACTCAAGGTTGGTTCTAAGTTTCCTACTCACTCATTAATGAGCTGGGTGATCACAGGCATGAGGCCTCACCTCCCCAAGTCTAGGTTTCTCAACCTGTACCAGGATTGGCTTTAATCAGCATTTCCTAAGGTGGCTCCATACAACTTTCATCACAGAACTCATAACTCCATGGCCAAGTGGCCTTTGAAATCACTGCCTATTCCTATTCTGTCCACAGCTGGGAATGGCCCCTGCATAATGATATCTGTTTAGCTCTGTTAAACTCAGAAACTCCTTTTTTAAGGAACAACAATCAACCTATGATGGCACTGGTGTTCTCAGAACTGTTCTGGAGGAGGCGCCAGACTGGAAGCTCCCTGTGGTCCAGTTCGGTCCGGTGCGGGATAAGCAAGGCCTGGGGGACAGAGCCCTAGTCTACTCTCCTCCCATCAATCAAAACAGCTCTCGGGATGCCTGGGTGGTTCACCTGGTGGAGGATGGGACTCTTGGTTTCAGCTCAGGTCATGACCTCATGGGTCATGGGATGGAGCCCAGCATGGGGCTCCATGCTCAGCAGGGAGTCTGCTTGAAGAGATTCTCTCCCCCTGCCCCTCCTCTCTGTCTCTGTCTCTCTCTCTGTGTCGTCTCTATCTCTCTCTCTCTCTAATAAATAAATAAATCTGTAAAAAAAATTAAAAAATAAAAAAAAGAATCTAGGGCCTCATGCTATTATCATTACCTCAGAGTTTTCAAAGTGTTGGGATTATTTTTACCTCATTTTGATGGAATATCATTTTCTTCCAAACTCTGTGAGCCTCATTTTTCTTAGCATCAAAATGAAGATAAAAATAATACCAGCCAGGGGCACCTGGGTGGCTCCGTGAGCTAAGCATCTGCCTTTGGCTCAGGTCATGATCCCAGAGTCCTGGGAGCCCCACATTGGGCTCCCTGCTTCTCCTCCTTCCTCTGCCTTTCCCCCCAGCTCATGCTCTCTCTCTCTTTCTGAAATAAATTCTTTAAAAACTAAAAAATGAAAAAAAGAGTACCAACCAGGTTTATATAAGAATGAAATAGGGCAGCCCGAGTGGCTAGGTGGTTTAGTGCCATCTTCAGCCCAGGGCCTAATCCTGGAGACCCGGGATTGAGTCCCATGTCAGGCTCCCTGCACCGAGCCTGCTTCTCCCTCTGCCTGTGTCTCTGCGCCTCTCATTCTCTCTCTCTCTCTCTCTCTCTCTCTCTCTCTCTGACTCTCATTAATAAATAAGTAAATAAAATCTTTTTTAAAAAAAAAGAATGAAATAATACATACAGAACACTTAGAATCATGCCTGGCACACAGCAAGCATCCTTAGCACTGGTGACTATCACTGTCATGTCGTTCCTTTGACAACCATTGGGAGCTCAATCTCCTAGAATAAGGCTCATGGATGAGAAAGCAACTCCTAAATGCTTCCCCCATAATAAGAGGATTCCTCTATAATGACTGCCCCTCCTTTGTACTCTTACTTTGCTCAGGCTGCATGCCAAGAATTTGATATCCATCCTCTTGCCTCATCCTTGCAAAAACAAAACAAAAACCACCATGCTGAGGTGAGGACTATTATCATTCTCCTCTCGCAAGGTAATGAGCCAAGGTGCTCAATGAGGAAGGGGGTCCTGATTGATTAGCCATGCCTGCCCTGGCACAGCACCAGAAATGCCCATGATCACAAAGCCAGTGAGGGACAGAACCAGGACTCAAATCCAGTCCCGACAGACCCCAAAGCCTACACGCTGCCACCTACATGCATCTCTTCAGCTTACCACTATTTTAAGCTCCTTGAGGATTACGGTTCACACTTGCTTTTTTTTAGGACCTCCAGGGCACTGACGGCAGTACTGAGGCACACAGCAGACACCAACCAACATCAAGGCCTCTTAGAAGAGGCCCAGCAAACTCCCCACATGAAGGCTTGCTCTGTGCTTCCCAGAATGTCAGCTCCCCGCAGACAGACATGTGTGCCCGTTCTGTTCACCACTGGCTCCCCAACACCTGTATCAGTCAGCGCCTGCCGGGCACATGGGAGGTGTTTGATAAACACCTGTCCCGTGAACGAATGAATGGGCCGGGTGCCCCTGAGCATCCTCACGACCACCACCTGGTGAGTTCGGCCCACTTGCACCTCCTCGTACCGACGGGGAAACCACAGCTCGGAGGAGCTAACTTCCTCGCCAAGGTCTCGCAGCCAGTAAGCGGAGGGCCAGGGTGTAAATCCTGTCCAGGGGACTCTACGCCCCATGCCCCCCCCTCCCGACCCCCACCCGGAAAACGCGCCCTGAAGGTAAACCGAGGCCCATACCGCGTCCCGAGCGCGCTCACCTGCAGATGGGAATAGCTGGCACCAGCTGCTTGGGCCAGGTGGGCGGCACGAGCAGGATGGACTCGGGGGCCGAGCTCCTGCCCTCCTCCTGCTCGCAGGGCCCCAGGAACTCCACGGCCGGGTAGATGTGGCGGGGCAGGCCGGCCTTGGGCGGGGCGGCAGACACGGGCGACGGGTCGGGGCTCGTCTTCCACATCTTGGGGGGGATGCCGCAGGGCGAGTCGGCGGCGAGGCTGTTCAGGGCGTCCATGAGGACGGCAGAGCCGGCCGCGGGGGGGTAGCCGGCCGGGGCGCCGTCGTCCCGGGGCTGCGGCGAGGGGCTCCGGGAGCGCTGGGGCGAGGCTCCGGGCAGCGGGGCGGCCAAGGCCCCGGCACACGAGTGCCTCCGCTTGGCACCAGGCGACGAGGAGCGGGAGGCCGGACGGGGCACGGGCGAGTGGCGGCCCAGGCAGCTGTCCTCAGCGAGGCTGGTTCGAGGTGACATTATTGGCGAGGTTCTGGGGGAATAATGAGCAGGGATGTTTTGAAACTGGGGACACAGGTCGTCGGGCCCGCCGTTATTGGGCGAGACGCAGGGCGAGGTGTAGGGGGAGAAGGTGTCGGAAATGAAGCTGGCAGAGGAGCCGCTGCTAGCGGGGCTCAAGCAAAGCGGCTCGCGGTAGCCCTCGAAGCCGGGCACGGGCAGGGTGAACCGCGGGCTGCCGGCCACGCCGGCCAGGGCCGGCTGCTCCCCCAGCAGGCCAGTGTCTCTCCCGCGGAGGGGGCCCCCTGCCTGCATCAGTTCGTGAGATGGAGTGATCTCGATCCGAGGGCTCAGGCCCGAGGGCCCCGCTGGCTTGGCCGCGCTCAGAAAGTTCTGCGGCCCTACCCTATCCGGCTCTCCGAATCGGCCGGGGGGTTCGCCAGGGAGACTGGGGAGGGGGCTGTATGGCTTGAGGCCATAGTCCAGGACATCATCGGGGTATGCGAGTCCGGAGGGTGGGCTGGCGACCTTATGTGCATTCGGTTCTTCTGGAAAGAGAAGGGGGGAAGGAGGGGTCTTTTTAAGCCTCTAAAACAGAACTCCCATGCAGAGCAATCACAGGCTGGGTTTTGTCTCCTGTTTTTTTCTTGTTTGTTTCTGTTTTTTTTATAATCCCCACCACGCCAAACCCCAAGCTGGAGCCCCCTTCCCTCGCCAGAGGAAAGGCGGGGTGGGGGGTGGGCCACTTCATCCCAGATTCCTTGAAGACAGAGACCAAAGCGGAAAGACTTTAGTGCAGATGCACAGAGCACAGCTCATCCAAGCCATGCAGGACGCGCTGGGCCCGTGGCTTCCAAACTTTGGGTTCGGTGGAACCCTCGGAAGAAATGCGTTCTCTTTCACAACTCCGTTCACACCCCATTTACCGGAGACTGAAACAAAAGCTTCACGAAACAATACTTACCCTGCTACATACAATACACTCTTATCTTTCCTCTTGTCTGGGGTGATTTGGTTTGAATGCTGGTCATAACTCATTCAACAGATTTCCTACCCACCCCCCTCCCCGTGGGTCATGACCACAATACAAACCCCCACCACCACCACCACCACCACCTAGGCTCATCTCATCATCCTGCAGAGGGAGACTGCACCAGCTCTGCAGTCCAAAGAGCTCTGGGTCCCAATCCGAGCCCTGCACACCCAAGTGTAAATAGCGGCTTAGTTTAGAATGAGGACTCCTGAGTCCCGTCTCATCTTGTGCCCTTTTACAGATGAGGAAGCTGGGGCTTGGGGTGGGGAAGAGATTCACCCAAAGACACAGAATTCACAGTTGGAGAAATCCCACAGACAAGCCCCCAGGCCCTCCAAAGGCAGAGCCCTGGCTCTATAGTCTCCCGAACTATTGAGAACAGTGGGTACCCAGAGGACCTAATTTTTCTTTAGGAGCGGCCTTCCGTCTCCAGCTTCTGCTGCCACCTTGAAAGGACCCACCTGGAGAGTGGATTTAGTGAGGGAAAGAGCTGTTCTTTCCCAGCCCCCCTGACTCTCATCAAGCTCCCCCACTCAGCAGAGGCGCCTCCACTCTCCCTGTCGGGGCTTGGCTCCGCCTGACTCCTCTCTCTCCCCCACCTTACATCCAATCCAGAGCGAATCCTAACCACCCTACTGTCAAAACCTAAGCCCCAGGTATGCGAGTCTCCCTCTCCACCACGAAACCCTGCCCTAAGCCAGTGGCCAACCTCTCTCACCTGGACCAAAGTCACCTCCTCTCTGGGCTACCCCCTTCTACCCTCGCCCCTTTGGTCTGTTTGCCATGCAGTAGCCTCTCGAAAACACCCATCTGCAAAACTTTAAAAGCTTCCCCAGATGTGCTCTAAAGTCCTTCACACCCGTGATAGAGCCCTGGCCCATATCGCCCCTCGTTCCTCCTCACTCTTTCCCCACCTGATTTCAGCAACAGCTGCGCTAACCCCTTTATTATGTTCAAGTAGCTCCCGCCTTGAAGTTCTCGAGTGCTATCATTCCTCTGGAAACTCTACCCCCTCAGATCTTCGCGTGGCCGTTTCCCTTAATTTCTTCATGTGTCTGCTCAGTCAACACCTCCTTAGATTAGCCCATCAGAAAGATCAGCTCTATCCCCACCCGTGTCACTCTCCGCCCTTTTCTCCTGCCATTGTTTCCCTGTTAACACCTGCTACCAGTTCACACCACATCTGGTATTATCTGTTTAGGGACTCTCATCCTGATGGATCAGGGGCAGGCAAACTGCAGCTCCTATGCCAAATCCGGCCCACGGACTGTGTTTGTAAATAAAGTTTTATTGGAATGCACCCATGCACCTGCTTGTTTACATACGGTCTATGGCTTGTTTTTGCACTACAGTAGCAGAGATGATAATTACGACAGATGCTCTGTGGCCCAGAAAACCCAAAACATGTATTATCTGGCCCTTTCTAGAAGTTTGCAACCCATGCACCAGGCTATGCTATGCCGGTGTTGGAACCATACCTACTGAGGTTCAGCATTGTTTGCCAGGCACCTAGCACAGGCGGTCCATAAACATTTGCTGAGTGGCTGAGCAAACAATAGATGGACCTCATGCCCAAGGTCCATCCAGCCAGAAATGAGACTTCTTCCTAGAGGTGTGTGGCTGGCCCTTGCCTTGGGGAGCCAAGGTGGCTACATAGGTGATCCTCAACCTCCTGGGGCCCTTTCTGGAACATCCTGGAGTACATGCTACCTAGTTTAGCTGAGCTGATTTCATGGGATCCAGATGGTGCTTCTACCTAGGAGAGGGCCCAGAAATGGCTTCCCACAGCTCTTAGGGTAAAGATAACCAACCTCATCTAGGCCAACCTGACCAAACCCGGCCTGCCACCTCCAGCCTCACCTCTCTCTATTCTTCTACATCTCTCCCTGGACTCCAACCAAACTATTTCTGTTCTTAGAAAGCATCTACCTCCTTTCTGCCTCAGGACCTTAGCACTTGCTGTTCCCTCTGCCACAACGGCTCCTCTCCCACCATACCCAGGCCTCTTCTTCTCTACATTACTAAAGCCACTCATTCCTTCCAGCTCAAGTGACATGTGCTGGGGAAGGCGTTCTGGTCTCCTTGGCAAGATCAGAGCTCACTCATGCTTCTCCATTCTGCTCCATACCCCCACTCCTGGCTCAAAAATATGTGCTAGTTGGGTGAATGAATTTTTTAAAAGTGAGTTCACAAAAGTCTATGTGAAACATTTAAACTGCTACTCAAAGACGCTAACATCCAAACCAAAAAGTAGAAAGATACAACCTCGAGAGGGTAATTTGGTAATATCTACCAAAATTCCAACTAAACAGTATTGCCTTAGAAATTTATCCTGCAGACAAACCCTCATATATGCAAAGTGAAGTGTGCATAAGATTAGTTAATGCTGTCCTGTTTGTAACCTCAAAAGACTAGAAGCAACCTAATGTCCATCAACTGGGGATGGGTTGAATTCTGGTTTGTTCATATAATGGGATACAACACGACTAGATAAAGGGTTAGAGAAATTCTTTCTGCATTAAAACAGAATGACCACAAGATACAGTGTCAGAGGAGAAAAGCATGCACAGTATAAAAGCAGAGGATAAAACAATGTGTACACAGGTACACACACAGCTGCTGGGAAACTAAGTAATCAAGCATGGCAGAAAGGAGATTGATTCCTGTATGACCTTGAGAAAAGAAATACAATTCCCAAAAGAAACATGTTTTTATTTTAAAGGTGATGGGGCGTGCAGGTGACATAACAGGATATACAGTAATGACACCCTGGTTTAAGAAGCAGGAAATTGAGACCTGGTCCTACTCTGCCACTAACGAGCGGTATGACCTTGAGAAAGTCCTCCACTGGCTCTATGTCTCACCTTCCCATTTATAACAGGACGGCACTAAACCAGATCTGTCTCTTCGGTCACTTCTGGCTGTAAAATCCTTTGATTTTTTCTAGCCGGGGTCTATCAGGTCTCGCGTTCTTAGGAAGAGACAATCCCTAACAACTCGTATCTGTGTGCAAACACACACACACACATGCACGCACACACACACATGCACGCACACACACGCCTTCCCGGCAGGTAACAGAGGGCACATTTTTAATCTAGCAAGAGATCAACATCAAATCCATGTCCAACAATGTTCTGATCATCCATTGCCCCGTGAACCAGCACAACTGACCACAAAAAGTCTCTTAGCAAAAATTCCGGCCTTTATCAGATGAACGGCATCACATCTCATCAGACACACCCCCTCGGGCCTGATGGGAACCGGCACAGAAACCCGGCCACGAAAACACACATCACTCGCACTCGCTGGCAAGCAGTGCAAAACAGAAAGGCCGGTTTTGCTGAGCAAAAGCATCCGAAGCATTTACACTGGTTTTAATTAATCCAAGCAGCAGAGTTTTTCCGTTTTCTTTTTCCTCTCAAGATTCTGAAAGTTGCACAGCAAGCAGGGAATGTGACGGTAATTCATCATCATTCCATTCTCGGCCCTCTGGGTGTTTGACAGTAAATATCCCAGACGCACAGCTCATCGTGAACACATTTCTTTAAGCAACTAGGATTCTCTGCTCGCTCGCTTGCTTTCTCTCTCTCTCTCCCCTTATACAACTGCCCCCCTCGCAGCCAGCCCCTGGGGGCCACGGCCATGCCCAGAAGGCAACTGGGCCAAGTGAGTTTCATCTCAGAACCCCCAGATTTTCAGAAGGGTTTCCAAATTTTTTCCAAAATCTCGCTCCTTTTACAACTTGCGCGATCTTTGCAATATCTGTGTATCACCAGTAAATATTATTTACTTACTTAATATTTCTATTTAAATTCACTGACCTAGTACTTTAATTTTTTTTTTATTTTAAAAGGAAACTTTATACCACTGCTGCTAATGGAAAATCTGTGTCACCTCCGTAAATAGAAGGTAGGGTAAAAAACACAATAAAAATAAAAGTCACTAAATTCGAGATTCAAGACACTGTCGCCTTCCAAAGGCTCTAGTCTGAGGTCCACCCTTTTTCTGCCCTGAATGCTCTCTTTTTATTGAAGTAGAACTTATATATACCAATTTTGACTATGTAGAGTTTGATGAGTTTTGCCAAATGTTATACACCCTTGTAACCACAACCACAATAAAGATGTAGAACATTTCCACAACCCCAGTAAGCCTACCTTTTTTAAGGCTGGAGGTGGGGATAGGGAATGGCAAGTGCTAGAAAGGAAGGTGTTAAAGACACAGTAGCACCTAACGGAGACTCAACCTTGGACTTGTTCCAAGCAAAGTAGCGCTGCAGAAAAATGGCACTCATTACACGCAACGTACTCATCAGTGGACCTACATAAAATCATCTCATCTGTGATGAGATGTGCTGTGAGAGATACCTAGCCCACCCTCAATGCATCCATTCTCAGATGAAGAAGGTAAAAGCCACGACAGCAGATTCAGAGGTTGCTGTTCTAAGTCCTCTATGCCTCCATGTCTTTGCATATGCTGTTCCCCTTACCTAGAACTCCCTTCCAAATCTCCTAGCCTCACTCCTCCTAGCCAGCCATTATTCATCCATCAAGATTACACTTGGGCCACCTCCTGAAGGCCCTCCTAGATTCCCTAGTCTAGATCAGGAAGCTCTTCTTCTGGGACACCTAGGAGGCTCATCAGTTGAGCATCTGCCTCCAGCTCAGGTCATGATCCTGGAGACCAGGGATTGAGTCCCACGTCGGGCTCCCTACATGGAGCCTGCTTCTCCCTCTGCCTGTGTCTCTGCCTCTCTCTGTGTGTCTCTCTTGAATAAATAAATAAAATCTTTAAAAAAAAAAAAAAAGGAAGCTCTTCTTTTGTGTTCCCAGAACCTACAGAATCATGTAATAAGTCTATCAATTAAGGTCTTAGAGGCAGACAGGGATCATAAGTCAATAGTAATAATAAACCATGAAAGCAGCTAATATTTATTGAGAACTTACATGCCAGGCACTGTGGGAAGCACGTTATGTGTGAACTATTCTATCCCCATAACCACCTATGAGGTAAGCCCTGTGCATCCCCCTGTCACAGATAAGGAAACTGAGACACAAGGAGGTGAATTAACCTGCCCAAGGTCCCACCGCCCGAACCCAGACAGACCCGAGAGCACCATCAAGCACCAGGCCGGGGATTTTCAACCTCAGAACCAGCAGCAATTCAGGCCTAGGCTAATTCTTTTGTGCGGGGGGGTGGGGGGGTAGGGGGGGAAGGGTGTTGAGTATCACCCCTGGCCTCTACCTACTAGATGCCAGTAAAACCCCCACCCTTCTCCCAGTTGTAACAACCCAAACTGTCTCCAAGTATTGCCGAATTTCTCCTGCCAAGCAGAAGAGCCCACCCCCCAGCCCAGGCGAGAATCCCTGCTCTGTGCTGTACAACCCTGGTATGCGTGGCCTGCCACATACCGAGAGGCCCAAAAGGCTGCTGGAAGCATACACTCAAGTCAGGCCCTGAACCCAAAAAACTTCAGAGAGGAGACATCTGCTCCCTGTTGGCCCCAGCAGGTGAAGCATGGAGCAATGTCTGGAGCAGACACTGGAAGGCCTGATTCCCAGCACTCTCCCCTTCCTCAGCTTCCCAGAGGCTCACCCCAGCATCCAGGGCCGTGCATGGGGGGTGCGGGTGTCTCAGGCCACTGTCGGGGACTGTGGGACAAGATTTCTGGGGGAACCGCTCTGGCCCCACATCAGCAGGGTGCCTGCACAGAGATCCGGGTCTCACCTAGCACAGAGTGAGGGGACCCCCAGCTGCACCACCTTGCCCCTCGCCGGTGTGACCGGGGAACCCCCCAAGTCCTCACGGTGATGAGGTCAATGATGGTACCAACCTGAGAGTTCACCTAACCCACATGAAGCCTGAAACACACGGACTGAGCACCCAATAAATGGGATCTCTTGGTGTGATGGTATTATTATGGAAAGTGACTTATGAAATGAAAATTCTCCCCTTTCTCAGCTCACACTGCTATATTTTATAACAACTTGCCAGCAGGACACACACTGGCCCCTAATGCCTCCAAAAGCATTAAAAGAAAGAAGAAAGGGCAAGAGGCCTGGCTGGCTCCATCAGGGGAGTATGTGACTCCTGATTCCGGGGTCCTGAGTTCAAGCCCCATATTCAGCATAGCATCTACTTAAAAGAAAAAGGGAAGAGCGTTTTATAAAAATAAGATGGATTCGTCAGCACTTTGAGAAATCTTTTTCTGCTAGCCTTCAAAAAATATGTGGAATAGGCAAAGAAGGCTTCCAATACCCTTCCATTTTATGCTTTTACTCTTTCCCCTGGGCCCTCTGGGAGCTGATCAACTAATCTTACTAAGGTGTCAGTGACTCAGTAAGCTACTCGCCGTAACAAAAATGATGACAGCTAACATGTCTGTACCACTGTAGACCAAGAACCCCTGGGTACACATTTAATGTTTGTCCCACAAGAACCCTATGAGGCTGGTGATACGGTTTCCTCATTTTACTAATGGGAAAATATGGCTCAGAGAGGGTGACGAATTTTCCCAAGGTCACACTGCTTCTAAGTGGCAGTCTGGCTCCCCCGCCTCCTATCCATTACTCTAGCCTGCTGTTCATGAAAGGGGCTACATTTGGGCTGGCGACACCTTAACCTTGACTCTGGGACCAGGAGGTACCCCAAGAATTGGAGCTGCTCTGGGGGTTCCTCCAGGAGGCAACTGACAACCAACGACACGGATTCCTTTCTTCTGAAATATTCACATTTGCCCCAGGATTGAGTCAACGATTTATTTTAACATCACACTCAGGCCACACAGAGGTCCCTGCCAGCGCCTCTCCTCCTGGAGCCTCTGGCGGGCCTGTTGCTCACCCTCGGGGACACACGGCCAAGCCCGAGGCGGGCGTGCAGTGCCAACCCGCCAGCCAACAGATCGCTTTTGAAAAAAGAAAAGAAAAAAGAAAAAAAGGAACAGCAAGAGGACATCTCCGCCTAGAACTCCGGGCGGGTGGAACTTTCAGGAAGCAGAATAGAATGACCCAAATAGAAACCCAGCGAGGGAACCACCACGGGGTCTGCCGTCCGGGGGCGGGGCGGACACAGGAAGAAGAGGGGCTTTCAGGCCTGGATGGCTCGGAGGAAGGGAGCCAGGTCACGGCCAGGGGGCTGCGGGCCGCCGTCCCTGTCTGCCGGAGGGACCCACCGCGTGATGAGCCCACGCCCCAAGGTGGTGCGAGTCACAGGCCCTGGGCTTGAGTCATCACAGTCTGTTGCCGGGGCAGCGCTCGGGATGCCACAACCTGGCACCAGGGAGCGGAGCCGGAGGGAAGGGGAGGAAGGGGAGAAGGGAGAGAAGGGGGAGAAGGGGGAGGTAACGAGCCCTGCCTCCCACCACCCGGCTACTCCCCTAACCTCCCGTGTGCGGGGGGCTGCGAGGAGTCACCCACAGAGCAGGAAGGCGGAGGCATTGTGGCCGGTGGCCGGCACCACCTCCAGCCAAGCCCGTCTCTGAAAAGCGACACGTGGCCCTGGGGTAGTAAGTCCAGCGCTCGGCAAACCTTCCCCAAGGCCGCCCCGGGACCCCCCCCCCGGAGGCCCCCCCAGGCCCCCGCCGCGCACACGCAGAACAGCAGCTGGATTCCTCATCCATGACCCATGTGTGTGAATCATGACGGAGAATCAGGTCGTCACACTCGTCCCAAGGAGATGACATAGACAGACGCAGGGCACGAAAGGTGAGAAATTCCATCCAGATAACTCAGGTCCAGAAGTGCCAGAAGGGAAGAAAAGCAGTTTACCGTCCCGTCTCGTCCATGTGGAACCACTGGAAAAAGCCACCTTGAACGCCGTGCTCTTTGCTGACCTTGTCCCAGCGAAGACAGCTGTCTGCCTTCGCCAGACGGGACAGAAAGGAAGGCTCGGTCCCGCTCCCCAGGCGGCCTGCCACGAGGCCAGGCGCCCGGGACACAAGACCCAGGATGATTTGCAAACAATCAGCCTCACAGACCGGCTGCTGGCATGTCTGTGTGCAAACCCACACGCGCCCAGAGGTGGACACGTCCTCCTTTCGGAGAGCCGCAGAGAAGCGCATGGAATCGGCGACCCGCAGGCCTCAAGGTCAGCTTTTGGATGGAGGCAGGACGGCCCAGGCATCCGGCAGACTGGAGGCCTCATCTCCATCCTCAAATCGGGGTGAAAAGAGCCACCTCTTGCTGGTTTAGGCGTCCCAAGGGCCCCGGCCTGCTTTCATAGCCACCGTGTCCCAAGCTTTCACGCGTGCTACCTCTCTCCCTGCAGCTCACAACCCCCCGGGAGGCAGGTGCTCTCAAGTCCCTTGTGTTACACATAGAGAAACTGAGGCATAAGGGTGCAGAGATTCTCCCAAAGTCACAAAACGATGAGGGGCAGAGCTGGGGTTCGAACTGAGACCTCATCATTTAAGTGCCATAAAACGCACAAATGTGAAACGTACGTCTCTCGTGCCTTTTACACCTGTACGTATCTGGTTACCCACCGTCCAAGATACAGAACATTTCCCTTCTGCCCCAGGCTTCCCTGGGGGAGGCCCCCCAGCCAGTAACCCTCACCAGGCCTGACTTCTCCCACCAGAGACTCGGTTTGCCTGCCCTTGAACGTCACATAAATAAAATCCTATGGGGTGGACAGGATTCGTCTTTCACTCAATGTTCTGAGATTCACCCACGTTGTGTGCAGCCACAATTTCTTATCACCACGTAGCATCCCCCGCCATATGATGACACCATAATTTATGTATCCAAGGTCACCAGGCTGTACGACCTCTCTCTTCAAAGACAGCCATTTGAGATGGAACTGGACGTAGTGACCGTCCCTCCACGCTCGTCAAGGGGTGCGTGACAAAGAGCATAGTTCAGACAGCTTCCTCACCGAAAGGAGAAGGAAAGATCTGGTCAGAACTAACCAGAAATAGACTTCAGATAACCCTCCCTCAGACACCGTGGGCTCACCCACCTCTCCGCCGAAGGCCTGCATGAGGGGCCACGGGTGGACGCGCACTTTCCCCCCAGCTCAGCAAAGACCCCTCACCTTCCCGCCGGCACCTCGGGGCTGCACCCCTGGGGTCTCACAACCCCTGGCACTGCCGACACGCTGATGGCCACCTTTCTCGTAGCCAACCTGAAATCCAAGTGGAAACTTATGCCTTGAAAACAGTGGGGCCCCTGGACTCTTGGCTAGGGACAGAGATTTAAAATTAATACCCTGATTGAGTGACAGGTTCTTTATTTACACTTTCCCCCAGCAGTTTTCTTTTCGGTGCCACGCTCCCAGGGGCGGGCACACCTCATCACTGGCCCTGCCAGCCCCAGCCGTTCATGGCATTCCTCCTTTCAGAGGTGATGTCACCCACAGCGGATCTCAGACCGGCAGCCCAGCTTCTGAGGGTCACACAGGTAAACAGCCCCTTTCTGTATGTAGTCTGCGGAGTCACTGTTACAGGCACAGCAGACCAAGGCCTTCCCCTCCTCATTTAACGTCTCCCCCCCAGTGCAGGCGTGCCCAAGCAGGTTTGTTTTGATAAGGGCCTTTATAAATCCTGAGCTTTGCAGGCGACTTTCTTCCCTTCACAAAGCTCACCCAGGCATGGCTCAATTAAAATTCACAGGGGAAGGCCTGGCTTTTAGAAATGCATCTTAACTCAAACAGGCCCCGTGGAGAAAATGTGCTTTGCCCGAAACTCAGATGAGGAGGTGGGGAGGGTCCCAGATGCCAACTCAGGAAAAGCCATCTTCTGGCTCTGCTTGTACCTTAGTGGGCCTTTGGCTATATATCCCCTCCCCCACACCAAGAGGGGGAGGGGGAGGCATTAAAAATCCAAGGCATGGGGCTTTCCATCTAAATGCTAGTTTATAAGAAATGCAAAGGACAGAGGAACATGTTCGAAGACACCCCAGGAACGCCCCTGGCCAAATCCAGTACGCGGAGAATGGAGCCGGAAAAGTGGCCTGTGTCTTCAGCAAAGAGGTAGCAAGAAAACAGATGGATGGGGACTTCTGCAGAATCAAAGAGACACAGTGGTCACATCAACCAAATACAATGTGAAGATCTTCTTTGGATCTTGAGTCCAACAAATTAACTGTAAAAAGATACCTGTGCGACAAACAGGAAACTGGCAACTAGACATGTGAAATCAAGTAATTATTGTTCTGTTTTAGGTTTGATAATAAGCATTTGATTTTTCTCCAGTCCTTATCTTTGAGAGCTCCAGGCTACTCTGGTTTATTAACAAAATAGTAGGTCATCCGGAATTTGACTCAAAGTGACTGTGGGTGGGAGTGTTAGAGAACAAGTGGGGGGAGGGATGAATGATTGGCCTCATGCTGGTAACTGAAGCTGGGTGATAGGAACGTGAATGTTAATTATATCATTTCTCTATGTTTCCATTTTTCGGGAAAAGTTCATAATAAAAATTCAGGAAAAAGTGAAAGGCAGTTGTTCTTGCTTTGGGGAAGCCCATATCGGGCGCTGCTCCAGGCAAGGAAGCAGACAGCCCCTGACCCATCCCAGGAAGAGCCCCAGGGTAGAGCGTTGCCTTCTTCCCTGAGCTCAGTTTGAACAATCAGCAGAAAAAACAAACCTCACACCAGCCGAGGGAAGCCAAGTTTGGCTGGAGCTCTGCGGAGCGTGTGGCTACTTCCTGTGCTGGGGAGGAAAGAAGGAGGAAGTCCCTTCGTGGGGGGAAGCCACAAGGCATCCATCACACTGCACTTTCCAGGGCTGCTCCTTCCTGGCCCTGGCTCAAAGGTCCCATGGGGCCAGAGCAGGATACCTGGGGAAGCCCTGCCTCCCCAGGAGAGGCAGCCACAGGGGAACCTCCAAGCCCCAGAGTGTGGACATTGGAGAAAGTTTTTGCAGCCAGCCCTGTTCTGGACCCTGTTCTGGAGCCTGTTCAAGGAGCCAGATGAGGTTTCGGGGTCTACACAGTAAGTGCATTAAGGTAGACCACACCCACTCAAGCCAGGGAGCCAGGGGCTCCTCTCTAAGAACCAGAATCTGCTTTATTTCTGGCCTGTCTTCTTTTAAAGCTCAGAATTCATCCAAGGTAAAGGCTCTCACTCTTCCAAGGAGCCAATGTTCTCAGGAAGTCAGGAGAGCTGGAGGCTATCCCGGAGCCCATCACCACTGCCACAGCCACCCAATCTCTGCACAGGCCTACCACACCCGGCTTCGAGCACGCTGCCTCCTGGTAACCTCACCTCCACTCCAGCAGGTGAGCGCAACCCTGCTGCACAGGTGAGAAAACACAAGCCCAAAGAAGCAAAATCATGTGCCCTTAGGCATACGGCTAATAAGGAATTATTATGCAACTTTTCATCCATTCATTTACTTATTGTGTGCTTGCTAATGCTGGGGACTTTTGCTTGGCCAAGGTCAAGCAGGTAGGAGGCATCTAAACCAGAATTTCAAGCCAGGGTTTTCTGATTTCAGACCTGGTGCTCTGACCCGCTGAGGCCTCTGGAGCTGGGGGATCATGTGCGCCCAGAGGAATGTACAACCATCCACTGGGATGCAGAAAGAAATAGAAAAACAGCTCAAGTCCCACTGATTTCCTGTCCTTTATCATTTTTATTTTTGCTGTAGGAGCATAACCCCCTTAGGACAGCAGAAAACATAAAGTTGATGATTCTAGAAATATCAAATATGAGAGGTGAACACAGCCCAGGCTCCAGGACATGGGACCCCTCAAAGCTGGAGTTTGTGACACTCTGGCTGAGTTGCAGTGCTGACAGCAGGGACTCAGGACCCCAACAACCTGGGCTCAAGGCCTGCCCTGCCATTTGCCGCTGCACGACTCAGCGAAGGTAATGAACCCCCAAAGAGTCTGACTTCACTTGGCCCAAGTGCAGCCAAAAGATTCTAATGTGCAGCCAGGACTGAGGACCGCTGGCCACAATACTGCATTTTTCATATATATTCAGCTACCCCCCCCCCCGGCCCCCCACCAACCTTACAGGATTAGGACACCTCTGGAACCAACCCAAATAACACTGCCCTAAGGTTTTAAGAACCTCGCTTCCAATCACCTCCAGAACAGAGGGCCTTTAATCTGGAAGCGTGGATGACATCTGTTCAGTAGTAAAGAATGATTAGGGCAACTTTCTCCCCATTTCCTTCGCCTCCCTGACAAGGCCACCGCTCAACCCTAGCCCTCATTTCACCTTTCCGGCTGCACCTGGAGACGCTATTTGTACAAACCAGGCTTAATAAGGCCTGTCCTTAACTCGACACAGACGGCAACGTCTCTGAATGTCACATGTGTTTAGTGAACCTGCTTGCTTAGGGTAGAACTCTATTTTTAGCAAGCACCAAAAAAAAACCCCATGATACTATATCCCAGCACCTCGCTTGTCCCTCTTTGTTTACCAGGCTGTGTCCCACAGTGGCCCGGGGGCCAGGCAAGGGTAGGACCACATCTAATTGTCTCTACACCCCCACAGGGCCTGGCACAAAACCAGCATTCGGTGTGTGTTTGCTGAAAGAATGAGGTTTTAATTGTCCCCCGTGAATGGGTTGAGAGCAGGTGTTCCTAAGTGGAAGTGCAGGTGACAAGAGGGGATGGGCTCCAGCAGGGTCTGTGACTCTACCTGAAAATGGTATAAAAGGCACACAGAGGGCAGAAGGGGATGTGTTGGGGAGATGGGGCGTGCGGGAGTTATGCACATGTGCAGTGCACACATGCTCCTATGCTGTGTGTGCATATGGGGTCTGTGGCTTTCAGTGGCTGTGACCCCAACAGCTTAAGGACCACCAGAATTGACTCTACAAGCAAATGACCAGGAGTCTGAAAGGTCAATGCTGGTGCCATTTGCATTAGCTTACCAGGAACTGAAGGGAGGGATACACCAGACCCATTGAGGCCTACCAGAAATGATCACTCCCAATGGGTCAGTCCTGACAGTCCAGAGGAGATGTGGCACTTCTGGAGGTGGCCAGAATTCCCAGTATCCATCCATCTCACCCAGTGTTTTATACATTGGGAGAAGTAATAATTCATTTCATTGAATTCACAAGCACCCACAAAGGAATTAAAGTTCTAACTTGTCCACTGACAACCAACACACCTCTCTCCTCTCCACGATGAGCAGTAGCACTGGTCAGGACTTCCAGCTCTGTCCCCGTTCTTTCTGTTACTTTTTTCAACTGAGGGAGACAGCTAAGTATAGTAAGAGTCTACTTTGCATGCCTCTAAGCACATAAATTTGAAAACCGAGGTAAATAAAATAGATGATTTCTTAGAAAGATATGGCTTACCAAGATTGACTCTAGTAGACACAAAGTGCAAGCAGGCCAATTCCCATAGACACAATAGAGAAAACAATCAGAGAACCACCCCCATAAAAAGGCACCAGGTCTGGATGGCTTCACAGGGAAATTCTATCACAGCTTTAGGAATGGGATAGTCCCAACAATACATACATTGTTCCTGAGCACAGAAAAGGAAAGAAATCCAAACTTAATAGCATACCAAAAAGGACATCACAAATACCACTCGTGATACTGCTGACAGGAATCTTAAATATTATCAGACACCAGCCCCACCACCTTAAGTGACCAAGTGGGGTTTAAACCAGGAGTTTCTCAACATTCGGAAGTCCGTTAGTATAAATCAGCATATAAAGAGATCTAAGAAGAGTAAAATCATTTTTCCATAGATCCTAAGGAGTCTATGACATAATACAACTCTCATCAAAACTCTCAAGAAAACAGTCATGAGTAGATACTTCCTTGACATAATAAAATACATCCACTTCAATCCTAAAGCAGACACAGGAGGTATTCCTGCCAGGGTCAGAAACAAGGCAAGGGTGCCTACTATGTCCACTATTACACAGCAGGCTGCTGGAGGTATTATTAGTCAACACCACTGGACAAGAAGAAACCACAGGAGCACCATTAAAGGCTCTAGCTCAGTGAGGGCAGGGGCTGGGTCTCATTCTCTATTGTATCCCCAGGATCTAATACAATAGATGCTCAATAGTTAGCTGGATGAGTAAATGAATAATGGCTCATATTAACTGGCTATTAACAAAGCCAAGGGTTTAATAAAATGCTGGCAACAAATCACACTCTGTATTGATTTAAATAGATAAGAGGTGCCTGGGTGGCTCAGTCAGTCGAGCGACTCTTGATTTTGGATCAGATCATCTCAGGGTGGTGAGATCGAGGCCTGTGTTGGGCTCTGCACTGGGCATGGAGCCTGCTTAAAATGTTCACCCTCCCTCCACCCACCCCTTTCTCTCTCTCTCTCTCTCTCTCTCTCTGTCTCTCTCTCAAATAAATAAATAAATTTTAGATAAATAAATAAGTCAAGCCATTCAACAACAACCTTGTAAGATAAGTACTATTATTTCAGCCATTTGACAGCTAAGCAAACCAAGGTCCAGAGAGGTTAAATGACTCATCCAAGATCACTCTGCTGGTAAATGTTTTAAACTCCAGTCTTGCCATGGCTGCCAGGCCCCTTACACACTGCTTTACATCTCTCTCCTCAGATAAGGGAATAGTGAACCCTCACACAGTAGTTAAGAATGTAGGCTCTGGAGCAAGACAGCCAGGTTCAGGTTTCAACTCTGCCATTTAACCGGCTCCGCTTTCCTGGGAAACTTTCTTCACCATTCCATGCCTCACTGACTCCTCTGTAAAATGAGGTGACCATAGTGCCCACCGGCTAGGGTTGGAGGGTTATGGCATGACTTAAAAAGCATCTGCTGCAACGCTATATATAGTTCCATAAAATGAGCATCCAACTTCCCCCAAATTTCTAAGGACCATCAACAAGTTCTGACAATTGTCCGACCCATTAGGGGGCCCTTTCCTTCCTTGACTTTTGCCAAGCTCACGCACAGAGTTAAGGGCAGCCCTCACATGCACCACCAAAACACTGTCACCTGGGACAGAGCCCAATAGCAACCCAAAGACTAGTGCCAGTCCTTGGGGAGCTCCACCATGCAGAAGCAGAGGTGACCCCACTAACATCTGGGTAAGGCAGGGCCAGACCACATCTGGAAGAGCTCCTTTAACCTCCCCAGGCTCACAACACCCCTTCTCATCCTCAGCCACAATGTTTCTGTGCTGCTTACTTCCCAGCAAGGACTCATCATTTATAGATTCCAGAGCAAACTCCCCCACTCCATAAGGGGGACGGAGGGCCTGAACATAGAAACTTCTTTCCAAAGAGCCCAGTTTGGAAGGGAGGAATCTGACAAATACTTCCTTGGCCAAGTAGATCAAGGTCCATATCAACATTGATCAAGTTGATAATAGGTACCCTTGATAAGATGTGATGGACATTGTCACTTCAGCTGCATGCTCTTCATCCCCAGAACCTATAGCCCCAGTCTTTCCATGAGGGAAATGTCAGAAAGACCCTAACCGAGGCCCATTCTACAGTATACCTAGCCAGTGCTCCTCAAAACTGGCAAGCTCATAAAATACAAAGACGGCATGGACTCTAGTTCATAATAATGCATCAATACTAGTTCCTGAATGATAGTAAGTATACCCATACTAATATAATGTTAATAAAATAGGGACCTGGGTGCTCAGTATATGGCAACTCCCTATGCTGTCTTTACAACTTTTCTGTGAACCTAAAACTGTTCCAAAAAAATAAGGTGTTTTTTTTTTTAAATGATTCCAGGGCTTTCACTGTGGCCATTTAGACACCCATCTGGCGGCCACCAAGCACCACTTGCCAAGAAAAACTATAAAAAGCACCTCCCATCAGATTTGGCTTGGAAACTATTTCCCCGGAAAGCTCCCCTGTGCAAAAAAAAAAAAAAAGGAAAAAGAAAGAAAGAAAAAAAAAGTTAGCTGATTGTGAATCTGGGAGGGGTGTCAGTATTAGTTCTCTGTAAAACATGACTTTAATCTTAACAAACAAAGACCACGGATGGTAAAGGATCCTTAAAGGGATCGTTTGCAGATTCTTAATTGTATCTTTTCAAAGCGAAGGATGGCCTCCAGATTGCAACTTGAGAAGACTGGTCTCTTAGGCTGGCTAATCATTTCCATCTCCAGCCAAAATACAGAATAATTTACTAATTCCCATCTTCACTTGGCAACCAAGCCAAAGCAAGCCCCTCACCTAACGCGGCCTGTGAGGATGGCCAGGGAAGGAAAGTTAAAACTTCTCATTCACCTGCCATACACAGCATCTCTGGGAAGTACCAAACCCCCAAATATCTGTGTAAAGGCCTCCTACACAAACCAGCCGGCACAACCCCTTCCTGCGCTCCGGATGCGGCCAAGCCCGAGTGCATCTGGAAGTTACCAACAGGCCTGCCCCTGAGGCTTCAACAAGCATTGGCTGGGCTGGGCTGTCAAAATCAGGAAGCCCGGTCGGGGGTTTTTTTGTTGTTGTTTTTTCCAAGACAACCTGCTAACCAGAAAAATACAGTGAAGTTGGGCATGCGACCTCCTCCTCCTCCTTCTGACAAATGCTCCTGTTAACCACGTGAAGTGATGGCCCGGCCTGGGGAAGTCCCCAGCCACCCAGGGCACCTGAAGGCAGACACTGACAGGTCGTTGGGGCAGAGATGGGCTGCTTCTTCCTGAATCCACAGGCCAGCCTTCCCCCCCACCAAAAAAAACCCCACATTCCACTGCGACCATGGGGTAGGGGGTCACATAACAAAGCTCAGACTGATCCATTTGGGGTGATTCACAAAGGCAGCAGCAGAACCCAGAGAAGAAATGGGCTGGCTTCTGAGGTCAAACCACGCTCCGGCATCAGACACAGACAAACAACCTCTTCATGAGTTTCGCCACCGCGTGTGCGACAAACCCAGCTCACAGGCGGTGCTGTCTGGAGACAGGAGGCTCAGTGACACCTGGGCTCCGTGGTAACCTTTGGGCCCCTCCGTTCCCTCCCTAGTACCATCTTTGGCCTCCTCACCTCCTCCCTCCAGAGGCAAGTCCGGCCCTTCCTTGCCCCCTCGGAGCACCCTGCGGCCGGGCAGAGCCAGCTGAGGCCCGGGCCACCTTTTGCTTTGCTCCCAGGGACCCTCAGGGAGAAGTCACCAGTACCTGGAGGCTGACCCAGTACCTGGAGGCTGACGCCCTACTGGGCAAGAGAGGGCCTACCGCCCCCTAAGGGTGGCAGCAGTCCCGGAGCCTCATGCCCTCCACCCCTCCCGCCCTCATCAGCCCCCCGCCCGGGAAGTGTGACATCGGGAGCAAAGAGGCGCCCGCCCGCCCGGTGCCCCGTCCGCAGGCCAAGCCCCCGCCCCGGCTCCGGGGAGGCAGGGGGGCCCGGCCGGGAGGAGCCTCCACCGACCTTCGATGGGGTTCAAATACTCATAGTCGAAGAGGATGGAGAAGTCGAACTCGTCCTGGGGGCTGCCCCCGGGCTCGTGACCTGGGGCGCCCCCGCCGTCGGGGTCCGGCTGCCGCTCCGGGGCGTCCATGCTCGCGGGCGGCGGGGGGCGGCGGGGGGCGGCGGGGCCGGGGGCGAGCGCGGCGGCCTGCTGGGCCCTGGCGGGGGCGGGGGCGGGGGCGGGGGCGGCGGGGCCTGTCCTCGCGGGGCGGCGCGGGCGCAGCGGGTCCTGGACGCGCCCGGAGCTGAGCGGCGGCGGCGGCGGCGGCGGCTTCCTGCTCCGAGGCACCTGCTGCAGCCGCCGCGGGGAGGCGGGGCCGGGCCGGCCGGGCCGGCGGGGCGGGGCGGGGCCGCGACCGGGGCGCGGGGAGGGCGGGGCGGGGCGGGGCGGGGGAGGCGGCCCGGCGGGCGCCCGGGAGGAAGGAGGCCGCCCCTGGCAGCACGCGCCCTGGTCCCCTCCGCGGGGCGCTCCGGGGCCGCGGGGGAGGCTGCGGGCCTGCGGGACCCGGACCCAGACCGGGGGGGAGGGGGGACGGGGGGGGTAGTTTTGCCCTTCGTCATCAGCTGATCCCCTTCTTGTCCCTCCTCTCTTCTCTGCGGGGAGGTGAGCATGGGGGGGGGGCCCACTCCCTTCCCCTGCACACCGTGTCTCCAGGTGTCTCTGCGTGCCCACAGCTGTGGCATGATCTTTGTTTCACCTGCAGTTGGGTCACCTGTATACCCCCTGAAAGCAGTTTCCCCAGTTTCCCAGGACGTGGAGGTGGGGGGGTGGGGGGGAAGAATCCTAGATACTCTAGAGCACAAGCCCCCACCTTACAGCTGGACCCCTCCGGCCGACCTAGCACGTGCCTGGCGCCAGGGCCCCAGCATGAACCTGACACCGATGCCCCTCCCGGGAAGCTCAGGTTGGGGCTAGGGGCAGGCGTGAAGGTGATCAACGAGAGAAGAAAGGTCGGGATCCCTGGGTAGCGCAGCGGTTTGGCGCCTGCCTTTGGCCCAGGGCGCGATCCTGGAGACCCGGGATCGAATCCCACATCGGGCTCCCGGTGCATGGAGCCTGCTTTTCCCTCTGCCTATGTCTCTGCCTCTCTCTCTCTCTCTCTCTCTCTCTCTCTCTCTCTCTCTCTGTGACTATCATAAATAAATAAAAAATTAAAAAAAAAAAGAAGAAGAAAGGTCATCTTGAACAGTGTCAGGAGGGAACCACCAGGGGTCTGGGCAAGGACTGGCAGCTGGGGAGGCTTTATTCTCTGCGGTGGTCACCACCTCTCCGGGGACGGTGGTGACAGATGGATGAACCTAACTGATCTGGGGGAAGAGAGTTCTGGCAGTGGGGGAACCACAGGGAAGCTAAAGCCAGAAGGGGTTCAGTGTGTTGGAGAGGTTGGCTGGTAACAAGTCCACCTGGACACTTGTTAAATACACAGACCCCCAGGCCTCTCCCTGGAGGTTCTGATTCCGTAAGTCTGGAGCAGAGGCTCAGTGATGCGTTTGTTTTTTTTTTTTTTTTAAGTGCCCAAGTTGAATGCTGTGAACAGGTACATTTGAGGAACACTGTGTAAGAACCCAGTACCACCATCACCACCCCATAAAACACGTCCAGGGGGCTTGGACCAAGTTAGCTGAAGTCAGAAGACTCCCAGAGGCAGTAAAGGAGATGAGAACAGAGGTCTTCAACCCTAACAACATGTCAGAATCACCTGGAACACTTTTTCAATGCCTATGCCTAGGCTTCAATCCAACCTCTAGGGAACCAGAACATTCAAAGGTTGTTTTGTTTTGTTTTGTTTTGTTTTGTTTTTAATGACCTCAGATGAATCTAAAGTGTATGCAGTGTTGAGAATCTCTGGATCAGAAGATTAGGTGGGAAAGTTCCTAGGATTCCCAGAAAACCACAACTTGACCTCACGTGGAAGTGACTCAAATCCTTCTCCACGTGCTAGGAAGAACAGTGAATGTGCATCCTTCAGGGGGAGCCATCTCTGCTCCATTAGAGGATTGGTGCAAAGCTAGGGATCATCGTTCATTCCAGATATTTGCTGAGCACCTCCAGGTACCTGACACTGCTACAGATCTTGGAGATGCAGCCATCAATAGGACAGCGTCTCTACCCTTATCATGCTTATATCCTGGAAGCAAAGAGACACAGCAATGAATAGGGTTTTCCAAATTGTACTTAGACCAGTGGTTCTTAACCCCAGCTATGCTTTAGAATCACCTGGAGAGCTGTTTAAAAATTCAATGGCTGGGCCCCACCAAAGACCAGTTATAATCAGAATGTTTGAACATAGGGCCTGGGCATCAGGATTTTGTAAAAGCTCCCTAGATGCTTCCAATGGGTCGCCAGGGATGGGAAACATTAATTTAGACTCTCACTTCATTTCAAGGGACCCAGCCTGGCTCAGGACTCACCAACTTTCAGAGTCTTAGGAAGTACTTTCTGGTTGTCAGAGCAGAAAACTATCCTCTTCTTTGATTCCAAACCATAAGCACAGTGACACTGGGTGTAACCAACCAACATCTTAGGGTAGCTTAAAATGTAGATGGAGGAGGGGGGAGTGATGATGACCCAGACTGCAACATTTAGAGGCAAGCATCTAGAAGAAGACGAGGGTTCTTGGGTCCTTATGACAGGACTCAAAGTCGAGACCCTGACTTTATTTATTTATTTATTTATTTATTTATTTATTTATTTATTTATTCTGTGGTCAGAGATAAATAAAGGAACCAGGTTGCCCTTATGCTGTAGAAAAAGGAAGGGCTGGTGTCACCCTCACATGTCATCTCTCACCCATAATGATTAAATGCCTCTAATCTAGTGGATACCTGTGGATTTTGCCTACCTGGATTCATTCCCTGCTTCTGATCAAAACATCCCAGCGTGTTCCTTTGGGAAACTACTCTTGACACAATTTTGGCAAAACTATCAGCCCAGTTGTCCCACCCTTCCCTGGCAAAGAAGTGGGTGAATGACCCACACTTGACTAGAGAATTTTATCTCCTCTAGCCTATGAGACCTACTAAGACAGTGGTCATGACTACCTCATTCATACACAGCTTTGTGCCCAGCAATGTGTGGATGGATAGATGGATGAATGGATGAGTGGGTGTTTGCATGGATGCGTGGATGGATGGGAGAGTGTGTGTTTGGATTAATCAATGGATGCATACATAGAATAGTTCAGTTGATCAATCTATGGAAGAGTAGATGTTTGGATAATAGTAGACGGATCGATCAATGGCTCAGTGGAGAAGTGGATGTTTGGATGGAGGAATGGATGGGAGGGTCGGAAAAAGAGAGTTTAACTGTCCTGCATGTATAAGTACCTTAGTTTTTTTTAAGGGTCCTCCTCCCTGAGGCTTACTCTGGCCACCCAATTGTTAAGGCAAGAACCTCAATCATTACCCAAACAACATCCTCTTGAGATACCCAATAAGATGAGATATGAAGGGAAAGCCCTTAACAACTGACAAAGGACAGCAAACACTTCAGGCTTAGGAAGAGTGGCTCAGGACATTCGAAATTAAGACTCTAACTGCCTTGAGGCGCCTGGGTGGCTCAGTTCATTGAGCATCTGACTCTCAATTTTTGCTCAGGTCATGATCCCAGGGTCCTGGGAATAAGCCCCGTGTTAGGCTCCCCATTCAGCAGGAAGTCTGCTTGTCCCTCTCCCTCTGCCCCACCCCATGCTCACAAGCTCTTTCTCTCTCTCTCTCTCTCCCCCTAAAATAAATAAATTCTAAAAAAAAAAAAAAAATTTAAATTAAAAAAAGACTCTAAGTACTTTAGCTGTTCCTCTGAACAGTGGATGTATTTTGTTTAAGGCTTCTAAGGTTTGGAATCTGCACCCAAACAATCAGAGTTCTCTAAAGGGAATAGGTTCAGACTAGATCCTGACCCAAAACAGTTTCTGCTGGAGCAGTGAGAAGTAAGAGGCTTTTCTTCTTGGAGGGCCACCTAGAAGGTGGGGGTTTGGGTTGAGGAGAAGACACATTTGCAATTCCAAAATAAATAATTTGTGCTCTTAGGAGCAAGGACTAGGAGCAGAATGTATGACCTTTGTGCATTCAGTGGCCATCTCGGGGAGGGAGGGGCGGGCAGGGGGATGGAGGCCCTGACAGGGTAGCTCTGTCAACCTTCTTTCTGCCCCGTGGCTGACCTCCTTGAAGAGGCCCTGGCGTCTTCATTTTTTCTCCAGCCTTGACAACAAAAGTGCAAGGGGAAGCCAGCGAAGCCCCTGAGAGCCTGAAACTTATAGCATGCATTGATATTGCCTGGCCCTGCTCCAGGAATTCAACTCACTTCAACAAGCATTTACCCGAATGTATACTTGCCGACTGAGGTAAGCACCGTGAAGAAAAGAAGAAGGTGCTACAGAGCTCATATCAAAGAAACCTGATATAGATAGGGAGTTCAGGGAAGGCTTCCCTAGGAGGTGAGGTTTTAGCAGAGACCAAAGAGTTGCCAAGAAGTTGCCAAGGAAATACTGAGGGGAAGAACTAACAGCCAGATGGGGAAAGTATGTGCAAAGGCCCTGAGGCAGGAGGAAGTATGAAGTGTTGGTGGGACCGAAGGAAGACTGGAGGGGCAGATGCTCACGGACCTGAAGAAGGTGTAAGGTAAGGCTGGGAGGTAAGTGGGGACCGTGGGGAGAATTCAGGACCTAAGAGCAATGACGACAACCGAACCGTATCAGGAAGTGCGCGACAAGATCATATCAGAGTTTCTAAACAATTGCTTGGGTCCTGTGTGGAGAGGAAACTGCAGGCTATAAAGGCTGAAGTGGGAAGAATGTTTAGGAATCACCTGTAGCCGCGTGGGCGAGGGGTACTGGGAACGGGGACTTCAGTGACTGCGTTGAAAACAGCAGCAGCGCACAAAAGACACGCGTGTGTACCCTTGTCCTTGACCCGCCCTTGGCATCTCTTTTCCTCTTCTAGGCTTCCCCTTAAAATGCAGCACAATTCGATTCCACCCGAATGTGAGTATCAGAGGAGCGCTGGCCCCCGGGCCCTGCATCCTGTCGCCCATTCAGGTGGGCCCTGCAGGGACCCACTACGCACAGCTCTGCCCTTCTTCCCACCTTCTGGAGGAAGCAGCCAGGATCTCTCCCCTTACATCTGGGGGCAGGTGTCCAGCTGCCAAGCTGACAGCATCCCCAAGTCTCCCAACCAAGCCCTGTGACCCTCGGCACCCTCTCCGCTCCCACTCAAATACCACCTGCCCCGACCCGCCCCCATCCGTCCAGTTCTCTGCCCACATCCGAGGGGTAGTCCGTGATCCCTCTCATTTTCTCACACCCACAGGCAACCCCGCAGCAAATGTAGGCATCTCTATCCTCAACGTGTAACCTGGACCCAACCGTCTCTCACTGACTTCACGGCTCTTCCTCCCGCCCCAACCACCCACTTCCCCAGACGACTGCAGGCGCCTCCTCCCCGGCCTTGCTACTTCCACTTTTGCACAGAGCAGCCCTGGGCATCCTTTCAGACCCGTGAGTCCTCCTGTGGCTTCCCATTAAGTCTAGAATTAAATACAAACCCTGCAAGACCCTGGATGAGCTGCCCCCCTGCACCCCTCCCTTTGACTATCATCTCTCGCCATCCTCCCCTTCTCTCACTCCTTCCTGCCACCCCGCTCATCACCCTGTTCCTTGAGAATGCCACGCACAGCCTCACCTCCGGGCCTCCGCACCTCCTGCTCCTGTTGCTATTTGCCCGACCACCCCCTCACTTTGCTCACGCCCCAGCTCAACTGTCACCTCCTCAGAGTGACCTCCCATGACCACCCCCTGGTCTGCTCTGTGGGTGCACCCAACTTTGCATCCCCCCCGGCCTTCACCTCCACAGTGTGTTGTACTCCTCTGTGTGTCTGTTCATCCGTCGACTGCTTGTTCTCACTTGAATGTAAGCCCCACAGGGGCAAGGATGTGTGTCTGCTTTGTTCACTGGCATATCTGGGGTTGTCAGATTTAGCAGATGAAAAATACAGGACTTAGGCGTCTGTTAAATTTGGCATTTAGACGAACAACAAATATTTTTAGTCTAAGTATGTTCTGTATATTATATGGGACACATTTAAGCTAAAAATGATTCATTGTTTGAGATTCAAAGTTACCTGGGCACCCTGTATTTCTGTCTGGCGACTCTGGCTGTATCCCCAGGTCCTAGAATAGTACCCAGCACGTGGCAGCTAGTCAGTGAGAGGCAGCTAAAGGAATGAGGGAAGGAAGGGTGCCGAGCAGAGCTTCCCCCCACCCTGCCCCGAGAGACCAATCCACCCTGAGCCTGTACCAGGAGGAGCCCCTGGGCCCCCGCTTTCCTCAGTTTAACGAGACTCATTGGGGATATCCTAAAATCTGATGTTTTGCACAACTGGGGGCCCAGCCTCCAGCGTGGTTATAATACCTGTAATCATTTTTATATAAAAACATTTCATCTGACTCAGTGGCTTCAGGGAACTTCTGCCTATACATGTTTTTATTTTAAAAATAAGAGAGAGAAAAAGGAAGAAAGAAGAAAAAAATACTTCTAGACTATATGTCCTGTAATAGAAAATACGTGCTTGGGTTATTGTAATAAGACTGGTACGTTTGAATCCCATCACCACTGCCCCTACCGCTGACCTCCCTGAAGGTCAATGGCACCCACAGGCCAGAAAATATAGATGTTTGGCCAAGGTTGGGGTCACCTTGTGGTCCAGTATGGAACGTCCCAGAGCTGGGAGGCCCAGGACCCAATCCAAGTTCTTCCCCTAACTCACCCTGCAACCTTTAAGCAAGTCACCTGGCCTTCCTGTGCCTCAGTTTCTCCATCTGTAATATGGGGGGATGAACTGGGTCATCCAATTCATTTGACGCTCACCCGAGTGGCATCCAGGGTCATCTTCATGGGTGTGCGACCTGCACAAGCACACAGGTCCCTGTGCTTGGAAGGACCCCATGCTTGGTTCAATGCTCTGCTGTCCTAAGATTCTTTTTTTTTTTTTTAAGATTTTATTTATTTATTCATGAGAGAGACAGAGAGAGAGAGGCAGAGACACAGGCAGAGGGAGAAGTAGGCTCCACACAGGGAGCCTGATGTGGGACTCAATCCCGGGACTCCAGGATCACACCCTAAGCATGAAGGCAGACGCTTAATCGCTGAGCCACCCAGGCATCCCTGTCTTAAGATTCTTAATTTTTGAACATGGGGCTGCATGCACACTTTCACTTTGTCCCGAGGCCTACAAGTGACCTAGCAAGGCATGATGGAAGGACACAACGTGTAAGTCACAAGTTCTCATCACCAACTTCACATTTTGACAACACCCATTGTAATAAAAGCTCGGCTTTTAAGTCAAGCTGAGACATTTTTAAGTCAAATTCAAAGTCAAGTCAAATTCAAAAAGCAGGAACATTCTCTCCCAGCTTCCAGAGACGATCCCACGTCAAGGACACCATGGCATTATCACCCTAAATACTAATGTTATAATTTATAGTTGGATGCATTTGACTCCTACATGCCTGGAACTCAGATAAGGCAAACGAGGCTAGATTCAAGAGAGTGCCAAGAAAACTCAGCAATCGATGAAATGCTATTTCCATAAGATGTTTTCGAAAATCAAAATGAATACCAAAAAAAGAAAAAAAAAAAGGATCCATGGTGAGCAAACTATGACAATTCTAATAAAGACAGAATTAGTAGTAACAGTACCCTGCAGAGCCACACCAGAGCCTGAGGCAAAAAGGAAACATGAGTAATACTGATCCTGTCCTTTTTAAAAATTTTTTTATTTTTGTTTTTGGTTTAGCATGGATTTTTGACAGTAATTGTGATTCTTTAAGATATTACATTAAAATCTTACTCATCTCAACTACAGAGCCTTTTGGAGTTCCCTTATATTTTGCCTTCCCACCAAAGTCATTTTCAGGAACGTGCTCCTTATGAATCGAGGGAACAAGACAGTTTGAGAGCTGACTTCTACTCCAATGCAACACCCACATCATCTTTTATTTTTTTAAAAAGATTTTATTTATTTATTCATGAGAGACAGAGAGAGAGAGAGAGAGAGAGACTGAGAGGCAGAGACACAGGCAGGGGGAGAAGCAGGCTCCATGCAGGGAGCCTAATGTCGGACTCGATCCCGGGTCTCTAGATCACGCCCTGGGCCAAAGGCGGCACTAAACCACTGAGCCACCCAGGCTGTCCCAGACTAACATTTTTAAATTTGGAAATTTGGGGGCTCCTGGGTGGCTCAGGTCGGTTAAGTATCTGCCTATGGCTCAGGACGTGATCCCAGGGTGGGGAGTCTGCTTCTCCCTCTCCCTCTGCCACTCCCCCTGCCTGTGCGCGCTGTCTCTCTCTGTCTCTCTGTCAAATAAATAAATAAAATCTTTTAAAAAAATAAATTGGGAGATTTTACATAAAAACCCCAATTTCCAGTATCTCCTGAGAAAATGGGAAGACCTGGCCACAGCAGGTCCACAGTCCCGCGTGGACCAATCGGCTGGAGCAGAGTAGGAGCTTCCCCCTTCAGAGGATTCTGTTGCTCTCAGGCCACCACCCAGCTGACGTGTGTCCCCGTGAGCATGTGAGTTTGAGACCCTGGCTTCCAGGCTCTTGACTCCTTCTACCTGGTCCCTGCTCCCGCAGTATGTTCTGGTTGTGTTTCTCCTCTTCATTCCTTGCTTTCTAGCACATTCCCCTCTGCCTCCAGAAATGGATCCTTAGCAGAGGAGCATGTCGGCAAACTCCCCTTCCTCCTAAACCTCATCATCTCCCACCCAGTCCTAGCCTTGGATTAAGCACAAGGTGCCACCATCCCTCTGCCAGGGGAGCCCCAACTCCTCCCAAAGCAGAGCCTTACTTAGGGGCAAGCAGCGGAGGGGTGGCTGGGTAGGGGAGGGAGCATTGCTTAGCGTCTGCCCACCCCCACAATCATTCCCCAACCATCTGCCGTCTGCCCTTCTGTCACCCAGGCTGTCCCCCCTAGATGCCTGGGCCCCCCCACCCCAGTATTGCATTTCTCATCTCCGTTCTCTCCCGTGCAGTAGTCTCTGCAGACTGGAACATCTGTGTGGACTTTGTACTCTCTGAAGTCAGGGAGTGATGAGCTCAGAGCTACCCTCCATCAGCTTCCCTTCGGCAGGACCACACCCTGGCCCCCCAATAAAAGCACACGCCATCTGCTCTTGCCCTCTCTCTTTTGTATTCCTCTCTCAAAGCCATCACTAGATTTTCACTTAAACCTTTAGTTACTTAGCACATAAATGGCTTCCCATATGATAGCGCCTCCCTGATTTTACAAAAAGAAAAATCTCGGTATCTGACTTTCGAATGCAAGCAAGCATGTCTTTATATATCTTGGATTTTTTTCCCTCAAGACCTAGCTGGTGCCTTGCATCTAGCAGAACCTACACACACACACACACACACACACACACACACACACACACACACACCTCTGGACTTACTGGTTCACCAACTGAATAAGCCATCCAGAAGCCACAGAAAAGAGCCCTGAGATTTGGTAGACAATGGATTTACCCCCTTTAGGACAGACCTGAAGGTTATAAGGCTGAAGGAAAGCGCTAACTTGAATTTAAAACAATAAAGTGGCAGCTAGCATGAACGGACCACTTTCCATATGCCGAGGGCATCACAGACATGATCTTCGAACCCCCAAGCAGCCCCTGTGTCTAAGGATCACTATTACCCACATTTCAGTGAAGGAAACTAGGCACAGAGGAGGTTGTGATGTTAATTCTAAAGTCACACATGCCACCACGGAAATGGCTTTATCCCACACAAGTCTGATACTCATTACTGAGTCACACTGTTCCTTGGTTATTAGCTAAGGGCGGATTTGCTAAGGGACATTTTGGACCAAGATGAAACGCTGAAAAATGTCTTGTGACTCTCAACGATACCAGAGGGTGAAGGAGGGGCTCCTGTGGGCATCCAGGCTGGGCCGAGAGGAAGATGTGTCTGAAGTGGTTCAGACTTCATAAAATCAATGGCACCTACCCCCAGGACCAAAGACAAGGGCCATTGCTGTAGGACCTCAGGGCTCCAGGGAACACAGTGTGAGAACCACAAAGGAGAGCACTCTGTGGACTGGAAAGTACCAGCGCTCCCCATCTCCTCTGCCCCGCGCTGGTCCCAGCTGCCATCATCTCCCACCCAGGCCACCGGCCACCTCAAGAGCCACCCATCTGCATTCTGAGCACCTACTCTGACCTGCTAGAGGCTGTTCTCCACTTAATGGTCAGTATGATCCTTTGAAAAGATTAACGAGGCCACACCCTGTGCACTTAAAATTCCCCTAATGCCTCCCCAGTACCCTGAGAATGAACTGCAAACTGCTCCTGCCCTGGCTTGCCTCCTTGTCTCGGTTTCTGTCCTGCTCCCCCACCTCTTTTGTTCCAGCCTCCTGCCATACGGTTCTCTTGCTGTTCACTGAATGTTCCAGCACATCTCTCTCCTCAGGACTTCCTCCTTCTGCCTGGATGCTCTTCCCCCAGACATTTTATAGGCAGACCCCATGCCATTCAGAGGTTGGTGAAAAAGACATCTCTTTAAAGAGGAAGGGGGCCATTCATTCTGAATTCGCAATCCCTACTGTGAGGGTTAAATTGTGTCTTTTCCCAAAAATACATTTCCTAACCCTAGACACCTGTGGACGTGATCTTATTTCGAAATAGGGTCTTGGCAGATGTCATCCAAATGGGCTGAGCTCATTAGAGCTCAAGGCTGGAATCCAGTGGCTGGTATCCTTATAGGAAAAAGAGAGGACACACATACATACAAGGAAGAAGAACACGTGAGAGCAGATGCAGAGACTGGAGGGATGCATCTACGAGCTAAGGATTGCCAGGAGCCGCCAGAAGCTGGAAGAGACAAGAAAGGATCCTCCCCTAGACTGCCCTGCTGACACCTTCATTTCAAAGGTTTAGTCTCCAAAAATATGAGAGAATAGATTTCTGTTGTTTTAAGCCATCCAGTTTGTGGTAACTTGTGATGGCAGCCAGAGGAACCTAATACTCCCACCCACAGCACACGCACACACACATACATGCATACACATTTACATGCATGCACACATGCATGCATACATATACAGACATGCACATATATACACATGCACCCACACACATATACACACGCACACATATACAACTATACGTGCATATGCATATACATGTATACACACATACGTGCACACATGCAACATACATGTGCATATACACATTCATGCACACATATACACACGTGCATTACATGCATGTGCATACACATGCATATGTGTACTTGCTCACATGCATACATCACACGTATACATGCATGCACACGTGCATACATATACACATATGTGCACATATAAACACTCAAATGCGTATATAGATACACATATATGTGAACACATGCATAACACGCATGCACGCACACACATACATATGCACACACGCACACACACACATACACACGCATGCCCATGTGCTTACACCAGGCTATTCACAGCTCTATTCTCCTCTTTGAGTCTCTAGCATTTGACTCCGTTTGAAACTATCATGGATCTTCCTGGGTTCACCCACTTGGCGCTCGCCTGATGAGGGCAGACTCCATCTTGTTCTCTACTCTTTCCCCAGCCTCTGGGATGGTCACTGGCACATAGTGAATGCTCTGAAGTTGTTGATGAAAATGAATTAAATGGTCAAGGGAGCTTCTCAGCGGAGGATGAGGTGGGCCTTGAGGAAAGGTGTGGCAAGGCTGGCAGAGGCAGAGGAAAAGACTGAGTGGCGTGTACACAAGGCACAGACCGGCTCCAGGAGCAGCGACAGTGCCATTAATGGAAGCGCTACAGTCACCCAAGAAGCACCAATGGAGCCTCCTCCTCCCAGAGAGCTTTGGGGTCATGGGCCCCTGGACAGGTGCATTGTGCCAGAGAGAGCCAGAAGGGGTGGGGATGGGCACTGCCTGAAGTTACTGGGTAGCCCAGAAAGTCAAAGTGGAAGGAAGGAGGAGACCTCAATCCACCCACCCCTGCTCCAAATGTTGTGGAGCGCCGGGTCCTTTGGGGCCTGCAGCCCCCTCTCCCACTCACCTTCTTGTTGGGTGGTCCTACTGCTCAAACAGGGCAGACAGGACTGTGGGGCCCTTAAATGCCAAGCTCTGGGCATGAGTAGGAGCTGGGCCTGCTCTCAAAATGCCTTGACCACTCCCCATCTCGGTTTCCTCCATCTCTACGTGAGGCTCAATATTCTAAACCCGCCTCTTGGGGGGTTTTGTGAGAAGCCCCTGAGATAACATAGGTAAAGTGCTTGGCCACACGGAATGTGCAGAAAAGAGAAAACAGGTCGTTTTGTTGTTATGACCACTCAGCCTAACAGGGAGTGACAGGTCAGAGTGGGCTGCAAGCAAGCTCTGTGACTGAGCCATGTGATCCTGGGGCGTGACTGTACCTTGGACAAGATGGGCATGGTAGCCGTCGGGCTGGCGTGAGGCTAATGAGGGGGCACATGAGAGACCCTTGGGATGGTGCCTGGCCTGTAGCTGGCAGTCAACAAGTGGTGGCTGTTGTCGTGATCTTTGGGGCTGATTCTCTGCAGACAACAGCAAGAAAGCACGTGCCTGTTGGATGGCCTAGGAGGAATCCTGTCTAGGTCTCTAGCTTTTGGTGGAAAAACATGGAAGTCAAAGGCCACCGTCATTGTCAAAAGGAGGCCAAAGAGCATGAATCAGAAAGCTGGCACCGTGCTCCCGAGTTAAGTCTTAGTTCTGTGGCCTTAACAGATTGCATGACCCCTACCGTGCATCATCCATTCCTGTATTCATCCATCTGTCTGTCCATTTAACATAAAAAAGTACTGAGCACCGACTGAGTGCCAGGCACTGTTCAAGTTACCGGGGCCACAGGAGTGAGCAGGATAGCTATGGTTTCTGCTTCTTGGAGTTGAAGTCTGAAAGAAGACACAGACGAAGCATGGACTGTGTTACCGCCAGTGTGACCAGCACAGGATGGGGCAACGTGGGGCGCGGGCCTCCAATCCAGCCTGGGCAGTCAGAGCCTCAAATCCCTGTTCTAACAAAGGAACAAAAATAGAAACCTTCCTGGCTTCTTCTGGGTGAGATGTGAAATACTCAATCCCTCATGTAAGTAGTAAGGGAGATGGATCCAATGGCAAAATGCAAAAGAAAGCACTCGGTAACTGGCTTTTTAATTTTGATTTTTTGGGGGAGGGGATAGAGGGTAAATATTGAACTAATGAATTATACGTAGTAATGACAGCAATTATTTATTAAGTGGGTACTTTGAGGGTCATATTGTTTATTAAAAGGTCGAAATTCTCTGTAGGTTAATAAATAATTGCTGTCATGCCCTCTAAGGGTCTCTGCTGCCTTAGGACCTTCCCTGCGATTCGGCAAATAAAGGGGTAAACCCTGGCCCCGCAGGGATGTCTGTTGATACCCTGCTCCTGCTGTTCTGATGGGTTGGCGCTTAGTCATTAGCTATTATTCCACATATTATGACTGTCATCCTTTGATGTGTGGAGTGACTGGGACACAGGAAGGCGAAGTTATCTGCATAAGGTCACACAGCCAGCAAGTGGCAGAGCCAGGATGTGAACTCCCATCACTCAGATCTCAAGCTATCGACTTCTCCCGTGTAGAAATGTCCTGGGTCCCATTGCAGACACAGAAACAGACCTGGCCCTGTCCAAAGGGGGTTTACAATCCAATCAAGGGACGTTTTCAGCAATGGTAGTTAGAGGAACATCTGGGAAAATGAGTGCTTGTCTCTGAAGTTCTAGGGCAAGAGGGAGAGACCTGAAGATCTTGCTGGAGGTGGGCTGACAGGGGGAGCAATGCAAGGGCTTGGCCCGTCTGAGGGGCCCTTACAGGGGTCTCTGTTCATCGCAGGTGGAAGGCAGTGCTGGTATGAGAGCCTCCTGGCTGCCTGGGGACTGTTCTTCCTCTAGTGAAGTGGAAATATCTCACCCTCGTTCCCCTGAGGCAAGGCAAGAAGCTCTCCCTGATTCACCCCACAACTGAAACTCTAGGATGATGCTTCTACCCTTCACATCATCTCTCACTTCTCTCCTTCCCTTCCAGGATATGTCGGGGAACAACATAGTGCTGGGAAAGAGCCCAGGACCAGGGTCAGGTCGGCCTCAGCTTCCTCATCTGTCAAATGGTATTACAAAGAATTGTAATAATATTAATGAGTTCCAGAATCGACAGAGCATATGGTCGAGAGGCTGGATTCAGACTGTAGCTCCCCTGCTTCCCTGCTGGGTAACGCTTGGCCATCACCGCCCTTCTCTATGCCTCACTGGCCTCCTCCGTGAAGGAGGCAATAATTGTACTTACCCCGCACACACAGTCGCACCAATGATGCAAAGACTTAATATTTCTAAAACACCTAGCCGGTGCTCCATGTGTGTCTGCCCCCTCCACCGTGGCGTGCCAGGCATCGTGCTGCTAACCTGCTGTGTGACCTTAGGCAAAGTAGCTCTCGTCGTCCTAAACTGTCAGGCAACAATCACATTTAGTAAGTGTTAACCTCGTGTTAAGCACAGAGGTAAGGGTTTTGGGTGCATGATTTCATGTGATGCTCGTGACAACCCCATGAGGTCACCACCATCATTATTCTCTGTTGCAGATGAGGAAACAGGCTTTACAAGCCACGATCTTAGCCCAACCTGGTGCCATCGGGAAGCTCCCATAAGTTAGAGTAGCCAGAGAAACTTAAAGCACTGCACCTCCTCAAAGAACCGTTGCTGTGAAATCCAGTGTCCACATCACCGCGTTGTTGTTTTGCCTCTTTAACGTAATGGGAATTGCAGCTAACCTTTGCCACGTGCTGGCTGCCAGCATGACACCATTGTAGGTGCCTTACCTGTGCCACCTCACTGAATCTCACAGCAACTTGTAAGGGAGACATTATTATTGGCCCCATTTCGGGGATGTGGAAACCAAGGCACAGAGAGGGTAAGTCACTTGCCTACGATCACACAGTTGCAATGTGGCCAGGCAGAAATTCTAATCCAAGCAGAAGACAGGGAGTTTGGGTCTGGGAGTGAGCAGAGCTCACCCTGGGTTTGTTTATTCCTAAAATATTTTCCATCATCCCACTTCAGATAAAACTGAACACACCTCTTTCAGATCTTCAGTTTTTCCCAGGACCTTGACCCGGAGCTACACAGCAAGGTCAGTATTTTCCTACCATGCAAATATTTCTATTCACTATTGCTGACCCCGCCCATCTACATGCACACTTCAGGTCTGTTGCTAGGATCATGGCAGTGTTTGAGTTGAAAGGTTTTTTTCCCTCCGGAGACCCCAATGCAGAACACGGTCGAAGCGACTCATGCCAGCTGTCTTTGATGCCTGGAATTGCATTCTGTGTGCCCAGTTGCCTTGGCATGCCAAGTGTGGTTTGCCGGGAACAATGTGGTACCCTGTCTCCCACATGCGTACACACACACTGGCACGCTACACATTCATAATCCCTGCACACATGAGCACGGGCCAGGGAGGGTAGGCAATGCACGTGCACACCCCAAATACACATACTTCAAAACTTTGAGAAAGGAGAAAGTTCATAAACCCAGAGGAGAGGTGTAGCCGCCCCAATAAAATGTGAGGCTTGTATTAGATCACACAGTCAAACAGAAGCCCAATTTCTCCTCCAAGTCCAAGCTCTCGCTCCCTCTCTTTCTGAATAGAGCTAAATGTGTCACTAGTCTGTTCCCCCACCACCACCCACCTCCACCATCATAACATCAAACACCATTTTTCGGTATGTTTGACAGTAAAAACTAATTCGTGTCCATAATAGATCTGTAGGCTGCCTGGGAGTATCACTTTTACAGATGATGCCATGTTAGTAATGTATTTCGGGCATTATTGTCGTATGCTTGACCACTAGCAGAGGACAGGATAAACTGGTACCCGTAAAAAAAAAAAAAAAAAAAAAAAAAAAGTTCAAAGCGTTGGCAGGGTCTTGCTTTCAAAAGTGCAGCTCAGCTAAAAATATATGTCAGTGAGGTCCGCTGCGGCAAAGCACACCATTTACCTAACCCAAGGCATTTGGCCTCGCTCCGGTTTTTAAAAAAAAAGAAAGAAAGAAAGAAAGAAAGAAAAAAGCTCTTCAGGTTTATTTACTGAAATTGTCATTTCTTTTCCCCCAGAACTTTAATCAGCCACACAGAGCACAAAACCTACATTCAACTCCGATTTTATGACACGAGGCTAACTCCTCCTACGCATATTTATTTCACTTAACTCTTGCGGTCCTGCCCTCTGGGCAGTGCCCACCGCTCTAGGCGGGTTGGCCTCCGAGGAACACATCGCACTGCCCGCTTCCCCCTCTTGAAGCCTGCTTCATTAGCGTGCAGCCGAGAGCCCGCCACAATCCCGACCAGATGGCTATTTTCATATCAGATTCTTATACATTAAGCCCCTCCCGTAAGGTCCAAATAGTAGGATTCCAGGGCTAAAGCCGAGGGGAGGGGGAGAAAGAGAAACTCGGAAAGTGGAGGGTAATCAGATCGCCAAACAAACTGATGGTACATTGCACTTAAAAGGGCCGGAGGACTGTATGCATCAGGCACATCAAAAAAAAAAGGGGGGGGGTGCGGGAGAGGGGGTTAAGAAAGTTGTTTAAATGTCCCTGGGGGCATCTGCCGCTCTAACTGTTAAAAAGCAAAAATCCTCATTACTATATCTCTGGCATAGTAAAATGTCAAGCGCCTTCTCCTAAAAGAAAGAAAAAAAAAAGCTAGATGGTGATGGTGATGGTGATGGTGGTGATGGTGATGGTGATGGTGATGGTGATGGTGATGGTGATGGTGATGGTGATGATGCAGCTGAATGGCATCTGCTGTCAGAAGCCGAGCGCTGGAATGGTTAAGCGGCCAGCGGTTAGTAGCACGAATCTCTCCCACTGTCCCGAGCAGGGGACAGTCCTTATGACAGATCCGCCTGGGGAATCCCGCCCGGGGACGCCTCGCTGCCCCGCCGAGGGGCCTCGTCTCCCCGCCCCCTACCTGCGCCCCTAGGAGCCCGCAGTCCCCGGGCCTCCCCGCCGCCTCCGCCACCTCCGCCAGGAGCTGAGAAAGCGCTGCCCGAAAGGAGCAGAAGGGACAGGGCTGGGGGGCGGGAGGAGGAACAGACGGAGCCAGAAGGCGAGCGGCTTACCTTGGTCCACAGACCCCATGATGCGGAGGGGATGGCAGGGCCCCGGTCTGAACGCAGCCTCTCTCTGCATCTGGCGGGGCTGGGGGCTCGGCGCCGCGGGAGCGGGGGGCGGCGGGGCCGCGCGGCTACAGCATCCCGCGAGCGGCCCGGGAGCTGCGCGCCTGCCGCCCCGGGCTGGGGCTCCGACCTCCGGGCGGGGGCTCCCGGCTCCCGGCTCCCGGCTCCGGGCTGGGCTCCCGGCTGGGCTCCCGGCTCCCGGCTGCAGCTCCCGGCTGGAGCTCCCGGCTCCCGGCTCCCGGCTCCCAGCTCCCGGCTCCCGGCTGCAGCTCCCGGCTGGAGCTCCCGGCTCCCGGCTCCCGGCTCCCAGCTCCCGGCTCCCGGCTGCAGCTCCCGGCTGGAGCTCCCGGCTCCCAGCTCCCGGCTGGAGCTCCCGGCTGGGGCTCCCAGCTCCCGGCTGCAGCTCCCGGCTGCAGCTCCCGGCTCCCGCTCCCGGCTCCCGGCTCCCGCTCCCGGCTCCCGGCTCCCGCTCCCGGCTCCCGCTCCCGCTCCCGCTCCCGCTCCCGGCGCGGCTGGGCGCTCGGGCTTACTCGAGAGGGAACGCGACTTCCTTCCCCGCGCGCCGTGTTTATAGGCTTTCAATGCAGTAAAATAACGGGATTCCCTCACTGTTTCCTCCTGTTTATCCAGCGCCATGGAAACCGCTGGATCCCGGCCATCTCCAAAACTAAGGGCTTTCCTGCAAACTTCACACTCAGGAATCCATGACGTCGCCTCCTCCGCGGCCAGCCAGCTCCGTGGCTCCCTCGGCCGCCAGCACAAGTCCCTGATTGTTCGGGAGAGAAGTCGGGGAGAGGGAGCAGAGGCGGGCGACGGCCAGGAGAAGGGGTGGGGGCTTGCAGGAGCTCCGCGGCCGTCTGCACGGACACCGCGCCCCGCCCGCCTGAGCACCCCCCTCCCGCTTTGCAAGCTCCCCAGGGCTCCAGCCCACAGCCCAGGTGGTCAGGGCACCTGGACACCGACCCAGGGGCCCTTCCAGGTCCCTCGGGGCCTCTGGCTGCCCAAAGCTTTTGTCTTGGGGGGATGGTGGGGAGGAGGAAGGGGAGGAGGGGGAGGGGAGGAGGGGGAGGAGGGAAAAGAAATAAATAACGGTGCCTTGTGTCAACTCTCCAAGATTTTTTTTTTTCGAAGGGTTTATTTTTAGATTCATTTAGAAAACCCAAGGTTTCCAGTGATGCTCAGAGGCTCCAGCAATAATGAAATGGCCAAAGGGACGCGGGAACCAGGCAACCCATGTGTTTACACATGCTCTGAATAAACAGGAAAATAAAGGGAAGGGATGTCATGAACTTTGCACACTCTCCAGAAGAAGGTCCGTGGGATGCCACGCGTGGCTCCCATCAATGGGCCACAGACCCCGGAAGGTGGGAGGCCCCCCCGGGGGGGGGGGGCGCAGCTGTCAAGATGCTCTCTCCCGTAGCCTGGCTCTGCTTCTTCACCTGCAGGCCGCGTGGGAGATTCCGGGCCCACCGTGCAAGCCCAGCTTTGAAAGTGGCCATTGCAGATACTGTTGATAAAACTGTGGGTAGCACCAGGGCGGGTGACTCATCGGCACTGCCACCCCCTCACAGACAGACTGGACCTTTAATAGGCAATGCAAGGAGCTGGCTCCGTCTGTGGGACCACTCTGTTTGCCAGGCCTCGGCCCACGACAGCCTGGCTGGGCTCTGGACATGACCACTTCTGCTGCAGATGCTGCCCCTCAAAGAGCCACTGGGGAAAAGCCTCCACCCGCAGCCCAGCCGGCCTCACCCACCCACCTCACCTGGAAGCCTGCATCAACCACATGGCCTCCAGCGGGAGCACTGACGGCTGCTCTTCCCCCAGGAGCCGCCGCAGCTGTCCACCTGCTGTGCCCGGGGGCCTTGTACTGCCTACTTTGAATTCCTTGCAGCTGCCCTGCAAGCAGGGCATCCTTCACCCCCACTTCCCGAAAAGGGAAACTGAGGCACCCAGACAGCAGTTGACTCCCCTGTTGCTTTACTTGGCCAACGCTGGAGTGCAGCCTGTAAGGCCAGGGAGGAGATTCTTTTCAGCGAGTCTGTTCAGGAAGCTCCGATGCCTGAGGACTCTGCACCCCCTCATCTGAGGCAAGAACAGGGTGACCAACTGTCCTGGTTTGCGAGGACTGGGGAGGTTCCTGGGATACAGGACTTTCAGTTTCAAAACTGGGAGAGTCTTGGGCAAGCTGGCACAAGTTGCTCATCCTAGGCATGAATGAAACTCAGCCCTCAACTTCCTTTTGCTGCGATCCAGACAACAGGCAAGACTGTGAACCAGTCTTCTGACGATGATCACTCTACTTAGAAATACTATGAATAGCAAGTCCTAATTCGGCACCTACCGTGTGCCCAGCCCTGAGCTGGGTCGGCTATAGATTCCTACTCTTGACCCTTTGCAAAATAATGCCATGACCCTGGGAGGGGCTGGCCCTGCATTGTCTAACACGGTCGCCACTAGCTGCATGCAGCTATTAAAATAGAAAATAATAACAAACATAAACATCAGTTCTTTGGTGCATGAACCACACTTCAGGTGCTCAAGAGCCCCCTGTGGCTATTTGCTACCAAGTTGTACAGTGCAGAATAGAACGTTTCCATCACTGTAGAAAGTTCTGTTGGGCAGCACTGCGTCAGATAACCTGAAAGGCAGGATAAAGGAAAGGCTCTAGAACCAGACTCTTGGCTCTGCCACAGTCACTTACCCGCTCTGTAAAATGAGGAAACTCATAATGCCTTGCTCAGAGTTGATGAAAGAATGTGATTCTAAGAACAGTATAAGCCATATAATAAGTGCTTGAAATATATTCTAAAACAAAACAAGGGTGCCTGGGCGGCTCAGTTGGTTAAGCATCACAGCTCAGGTCACGATCCCGGGGTCCTGGGATCAGCCCCGTGTCTGCTTCTTCCTCTCCCTCTGCCCCTCCCTCCCCACTTGTGTTCATTTTCTCTCTCTCAAATAAATACATTTTAAAAATATATATTGTATTTATTTATTCATGAGAGACCCAGAGAGAGGCAGAGACATAGGCAGGCTCCTACAGGGAGCCTGATGCAGGACTCAATCCCAGGACCCCGGGATCACGACCTGAGCCCAAGGCAGATGCTCAACCACTGAGCCATCCAGGTGCCCCTCCAATAAATAAATTGAAAAAAAAAAAACTTCAATAAAACAAAACAAAATGAAAAATCAAAACAAAACACCGAAACCTTCCTATGGTCAATCTGTGAATAGTGCTTAGGTTGGGATTGGGACTCTTTGACCCGCTCATCGGTGCCCTTGACCTCCAAAAGCCTCTCTCTATTAAACAACCGTGCTGTCCAGGTCGTGCAAGAGGCTCTTTGCAAAATCCCATTCGTCTCACCTTCCCACTGAGCTTGATGCTATGAGCCCCATTCACAGATGAGCAAACTGATGCTTGGTGAGTTGCCGTTCACACGACCAGCCAAGACTGGAACCCAACTCTGTTTGGCAGCAAAGCCCATGTTCTTGGCACCACGGCCCCTGCTCCCAGAGGCCGCCCTGGGAGCCGAGGTCTTAGAGGCCAGAAGCTAGGCAGGAAACTAGCACGCTGGGCCTGCTTCTGCCAGACTCATTACCGGGGATAATTTTAGACTCAGTCCCACCCAGGCTCAGGCCTCAGAGGCCAGTGCCCATCTCCACAGGTGCCCAGCGCTGCCGAGAGGGGGCCGCCTCTTGGAACTCGGTGGAAGCAGCATTAGCCACATTTTTATGGAGCCCACTCTGTCACAGTTAAGCATTTTTCCCTTTTAAAGCACTTTCATGCTGCAAGGATTGGAGCCGGGGGAGTCGAGGCTGAGTCACCTAATTTGCCCTTATGGGCTACAGCTTTCGGCTTCTTAGTTTAGCTATTCGGCTCCTCAGACAATTTCTTTCCTCTCCCAGTGCCAGGGCAAGAAATATTTTGTCCTTTTGAACTGAACCACCCACTGTTTTTCACTTCTCTCGAGCACTCTCCCTTTTTTTTAAGGGATGCTCCGAGGGGGGTGGGTGGGGAGCTTCCGCCCACTAAATTATCCACGAAAACTCCCAAAATAGAAGCTCTCAGCTGGGGTGGGAACGGGCCAGCATATGAGGAAAAAGCGAAAAAGAAGCTGAATCAAAGCAAATAGAAGGAGTCCAGGTGGCCGTGGGGAGAAAGGCCCGGGAGACTGCAAGGCATCTGGGCTGCAGGAGACCTTGAATCACCGGGGAAGACTTTTATTAGACTCTCTTCCCCACAATGGCCCCATAAATAAGAAATGCAGGTATTTCTGCTGAGACACCACTTACTGGTGCTGCCCCGACAACTGATTCAACACCAGGCACATTTAGAAGGGCTTGGGCTTTTTTCCTGGGTCCCCCGGCTGCATTTATAGCTCAAGTGTCACCTCCGCCTGCTGGTCACCTTGACCCACAGCAGCCCTTCCTGGCTGACAGGTATTCAGCAGGTTAGCATCGGGCTGGACTACCGTACGTCCCAAGCTCGGGGAGCGGGGCTGACAGGTGCATGCAACCCAGAACTGCAGGGTGTGTTGAGCCAGCCACCCCCGTGGACACTGGCTGAGTGGCAGGAGCGAACTCACGCAGTCACCACAACAGCCCTATGATTATCCTTTTGCAGAGAGGAGGAAGCTGCAGCACGGAGGGGTTATACAGCTTACGTCCGGCTGCACCACCGGTGAGCGGCAGGCGGGAGACGTGAACCCCGAACCACCTGCTCGAGAGCCCGTGTTCTTGCCCACGAGGCTGTGCTGCCTCTCGTTTGCTCTGAGAAACTCCCCCAACCAAACACCTACTCGCCTACTAGCCCACTCCGTGCACCTGAGTGGCGGGAATGGGAAGGGACACACCTGGAGGATGCCAGCCTGGCCTTGCCCTTGGCCTAGAAGGCCCCCGCCTCACCGAGGGAGCCCTGGTGAACTGGAGCAGCACCCTAAATGCTGGAGACCCTCCCAGACGGTGGGAGGTGGGGGGTCTGGAGAGCTTTGCCCAGGCGCCTCTACGTCCTAGCTGTTTCCCCAGGAGCCTGGTGGTCGGTGGTCATCATCCTTAACTCTGTCCCTTCCCTCCACTGCCACACGTCTCCCCCTAAAAAGCTCTTGAGTCCATCCACCTCGCTTCCTCCGCACACCGCCAGCCTCGCCAGGCACCCTCATGTCTCCCTCCCCGCTGTGTCCCTGGTCCTCTCCAATGCCCACCCCCACTTAAGTCCACTCTTGTCCTGCATGACCTTTCCTAACCCCCAGAATCTAAAGGAGGCACCCCATCCTGTCATCCTCCCCTTCTTAAAACCCTCCACTGGGGTAGAATCACCTGCAGAATAAAGTCCAGAATCCCATGCGTGGCTTAAAGGCCTATCAAGTCTTCCCCACCCCTTCCAGCCACAGCGCTCACCTCTTGCCCCTGGAGCCCCAAGCCCTGCGTCCCGCCCCTGTGGGCCCTGCCACCACGCTGCGTCCCCTCTGGGCTCCCGTCCCCTCGCCTCTCTCCCTCGGGTATTTCCGCCGGACTCTGGGCCTGCCCTGGAGCTGCACCGACTGTACCTGCTCTCCAGCAGCCAGGAGGGGCCAAGGACACAGCAGCTCCTGAGGTTCTTTCTAAGGCCGGTGACACAAGCACTTGGCAGTTGTGCTAAAACCACCACTAGAGACAGCAGCCGTACGAGTTCCCAGATCAACCAAAAATGCCATTTCAGAGCCTCCGCAGGCCCCACCACAGGGAGCCCGGCCAACCTCCCAGAAGGTCCTGGGGTGCCCACCCTGAGATGCCCACCCTGGGACATCTCCAAAACGGTGGCACGTGGCATCTGTGGCCGGGTCCTAAGGTTTCCGCCTTGCCTTCCAGGGCCCGCCCTCTGGGGCAGCCTGCTGCCATGCTGTCAGGACACTCAAGCAGCCCTCCGAGAGCCTCCCCCCGGTGGCCGCGTCTTCAGGTGACGTGGCCACATCATCCACCTAAGCTGCTCCTGCCCCAGAAATGGAGATAATTCACACTTGTTTTTGTTTTTTTTTTTAAGCCACTAAGCTTGGAGGGAACAACAGATTGCGAACACAGCGGCCCCTAAGACCCAGTCCTACTAATCTGTCCACCGTCTCCTGAGCTCACGGTCTCAGTCCAGCCTCCCTGGCCATCCTTGGCCAGGCCCCACCTCATGGCCCTGGTGCTGCCCCCTCTTCCCAGAACCCTTTGTCCCCGATGCCTCAGGGCCAGCTGCTGGCATCCTCTTGGTGCCAGTTCTCATGTCATCCTACGAATGCATTCTTCTGTGGCCTTCATCTTAGAAATAGGGTCCTCTGCCTTAAAGCTCAACCCGGCCCCACAAATCCCAACCTCAGCACCCTGTTGTATTTCTGTACAGTGTTTACCACATACCCTGAGATAAACTGTGCATCCGTCTGTGTACTATGTGTCTGCCCTACCTCTCACCCAAGATAGAAATTCTCCGAGAGCCGGAGCTTTGTCTTATTCATGGCTATCTCCTCGGTGCCTAGAATGATGCCTGGCATACAGTCGGACCTCGAAGAGCTTTGTTGAGTGAATAATATAAAATTATCTCATCTGTTTGTTTGCTTGGCCCTGACTCATCTCCCCACTGGACTAGGAGGAGAGAGGCATGCCCATCTTACGTGGGGCTTGGAATGACGGCCAGAACTGGTGGGCGCTCAGTAAATAATCCTATCTCATGCCTACCAAGCGATGGCTATGTACTAACTCACTGTCCCCACAACAACTCCGCGGGATGAAGACGACTATCCCCATTTCGCAGGTAAGGAGATTGAGGCACCGAGACTCCAGGTCACCAACCAGTCGCAACCGCAGCAGCCCACTGACTCCAGAGCCTTGCCTCTGGGTCCTCGCAGCGTTTGTTCAATGAACGGCAGGCAGGCACGACTGTCCAGCCGCCTTCTCGGCCAGCTGAGGGGGCCCCTCACCCCATCACGTGGCCGAGGACGTGGATGGGATGCTCCACCGGGGTTGGCAGGGGAGAAGGAACGAGGCGGTGGCTGGACAGCTGGAGAGGCTTTCCCCATTTCCAAGGGATGGAAAGGTTCACCTCATCTGGAAAGAACTCCCAGTTCTGTGGTCGTGGCAAAGAGCAAGGTGTCTCCCCAGCCTGGTTCATTTCAAAAGACATTGTCTTGCTTTTAATAGCCTCCCCGATCCGCTCTTGGAGGTTCTCATGACTGACTGTTCCCAAAATAATACCCGGCACCGCTTTTTCCAACTCAGAAGTGCTGAATCTTGCTACCTCCCAATCAGCCGCTGGCTGCCACCGAGAGCCCTGGTAATCCCAGGGTCCCCCGAGCCGGAATGTGACCCAACAGGGAGGTTTCCAAGGCTTTTGGAGAGAACCCCGGACGTTCCCTGCCAGCTCATCGGCCTGCTGACAGCAAGTTTCCAGGGAGAGCCTGCCCCTCTGCGGGGCTCCCTCCGCTAATCCAAGATCGCTGAGCCGGGATGCGGCAGGAGGCCAAAGGCGGCCCTCGGAATGCCCCGGGGGCCCTCAGGGATGGGGAAGATTTTCCTAGAAGCTGGAGAGCTGACGTGGAGTGAGAGGGAATCGGCTTGGCTTGCCTTCCTCCCTCTGCGGGCAGTAGAAAAAGAAAGGGGGAGAAGGAAAGGTTTATCTCGTTTGCATTTTTCTGAGAGCTAAGCTGGAAACAGTCGGGCCTTCTGTTCATTAAAAGAAGGACTGAGGTGCATATGACTCGAACTTGTCTCCTCGTCCTTTAAAACTCAAGCGGGCTACCTCGGTGCCTGCTGTATTGATTCAACAGACACTGTCACCTACCTGTCATCTTCTGGGCGCTGGGGATGCAGCTGTGAGCAAAGGAGACACAGAGGCTGCCTTTACTGAGCTCACAGTCCAGCGGGGTGGTTCGAAAGTGAACATGTGAATATAGATGACGCCATTGCGTGGTGATATGTGCCAAAGTGGAACAAGAAGATGGAAACGGATAGGGGAAGGGGACCGGCCAGGATGGTCATGGGAGGCTTCACTGAAGAGGTGGCACTGAGCAGAGTGGAATATGACAACTGCTTATGCAGAGAACTGGGGAAACACAGGGACAACAGAGGAAAAAGCATGTGCAAAGGCCCTGTGGCAGCATTCTCTGTGGCAGTGAGCCGCTTTGCCTTTTTCCAAGTGCTTGACGTGTATCAACTCGTCTAGTCCTTATAATCTTTGAAAGAAATTCAAATATTTTTCCTTTTCAAAGATGAACCAGGTTAAATGACTTGACCTAGGCCGCATGGTGGAAGGGCCTGGAATTAAGCTCTTAAAGGGATAGGACATACTCTTTACTTCCCCTTCTTCCCTTCCTGCTAAAATGGGGACTCAGTGGTAGGAGCTCAAGCAGCCATTTCGGGGCTATGAGGTAGAAACTGTGTTCATGAAGACAAAGCTACCAGCTGGAAGGAACTCAGGTGCCTGCGGGTCATAGGGCCTCCGTATCAACCCTGGATCTCCTGACCAGGTCCTTTTGTAAGAGAAAAATAAACATTTAACTTGTTTATGCCTCTGTTATTTGGGGATCTTCAGCACAACAGCTAAACTTGCCCTAACCAATGTGGATTTTATTTTATGATACGAAGACCTCAAGTTCAGAGACATTGAGAAATGCAATCACATACGCACTTCAGAAAGATGGCCATACGTGGAGTTAAGAGTCAGGCTCCGGAGCCAGCGGGCCTAGTACCAATCCTAGCCCCTTTCCCTGCCCTTGCGATCTTAGGCAAGTTACTCAACTGCTCTGTACCTCGGCTTCCTTATCCACACAGTGGGGGTAGTATTACCCAGCTGGAGAGCTGCTGTGGGGAGTTAGCACATGTAAGGGTATTTAAAATAGCACCTGGCACGGGGTGCCCAGGTGACTCAGTCGGTTAAGCATGTGGCTCTCAGTTTTGGCTCAGATCATGATCTCAGGGTCGTGGGATCAAGCCCCACGTCGGGCTCTGTGCTCAGCATGGAGTCTGCTTCAGATTCTCTCTCCCACCCCCTCCCACCCTCCCTCCCTCTCTCTAATAAATAAAATAAAACCAAACAGCACCCAGCACATATAAGAGAGGCATAGGGTTCAAGAGCGCTCTCTCGAGGAGAGCTAGAAAAGCCTGCTGGGACCTGCCTCGCCCAGCTGGCACTGGTGGGCACCAGGGAGCCCGGAGAGACGTCTGGAGCCTTCATCTGCAGTCAAGGGAAATGGGCCATAGGGAAGAACACCTGGATGGGGCAGTCACCGTGAATAAAGCCGCCGGGCCCTGGGGAGCCATAGCGAGAGTGGGGTGCGGACCAGGCCACGGTGCAGAGAGCCACCTCCCCGGCACAATGGAGCCTACAGGGCCGTGCCTGGGAGCCTCTGGTGGAAATGGGGCAGCACCCTGCCGGGAGAAGCGTGCTGCCCTTTCCCCCCAGCGGGCTCCCTAGAAGATAAGAAACCCAAGCTTCCTGAGGATATGCTCTGAACCTTCCCGCTGGCTCCTCCGGGCTTGTCAAAATATTTCTTTGTGGAGCCATCCCCGTTTTTCCATTAATAAAAGTATTTTTGGGCTCCTGGCAACAATGAGTGAGTGTTACAAAAGAGGTAGGGCCTTCCAAGGTAAACACAGCTCATCCCAGCCCTGGTTGGTGGCTCTGGGCCACCGAGCAGAGGAGACGCTGTTCTTACTCTGGGGCTCTCTGCCTTCTGAGCCGTGATCCGGTCCAGGGAGAGCGGGCTCCGGGGCTGCCGGCCTCTGCAGGGAGGACAGCCTCACACTCGAGCGGAGGCACGGTGCCACTGCTGTTCAGGATCCCTGGCCGTTCCTGGTGCAGAGCACACCACGTCTATTTATATGAAATGCTGGCGCAGTCCGAACTAATCTGTAGGATGGCAATCAGACCAACCGTTGGCTGGGCAGAGGAGTGGGGGGCAAGGGACAGTCAACTGCAAAAGGCAACAGAGACGTTCCGTATTGACTGATTGAAAGGCACAGTCATAACGTGCATCTCATTGCCCGTGAATTAAAATTTAGCAAAGCTGGCTTTAAAAAAAAAAATACCGGTTTTCTGACTCAGGGTGCTAATTCTTCCTACGATCTTTTCAGTCTAGGTGAGAGGTTGGCAAACTATGACCAAATATGGCCCACTGCTTGGCTTTATAAATAAAGTTTTATTGGAATAACAGACATGCACATGTGTTCATGGATGGCCTACGGCTGTGTTCACAATAAAATGGCAGCGTGGCGCAAGTGACTTGCAACAGAGACCGTACGGCCTACAAAGCTGAAACTGTCTTCTATCTGGCCCTTCCCGAAGTCTATTAACCCAGCTCTGGAGAAAAACTAGGAGCTGAACGCTACTTTAGATGCATCCTGTTTTCAGGACCAGAGGCACCCAATTTCCCAACCCTTTTTTTTTTCTCTAATTTTTATTCATTTATGATAGTCACACAGAGAGAGAGAGAGAGAGAGGCAGAGACACAGGCAGAGGGAGAAGCAGGCTCCATGCACCGCTTCCCAACCCTTTTAACCCCAAAACCACTACAGTGCCCAGCTCACGTGCTGGCAACTCCTCCCAGATGTGGGAAGATCCAAGTCCTCTGGACGATCTCCTGATTTGCCCCATTTGGGAACCATTTGACGTGTCTTTAGAAGCGCCTTCTGCAGCCCAGGCTCTGATGTCTGGGAGCTGGAGCTGGGAAATCAAGACTCAAGGAGAGTCCTTACACAGAACCGGGCCCCGCGCAGCCCGAGACAGCGTGGTGGCGCTCGGCGGGTGGGGGTGTTCACATCCCACGTATTACACTTATCTCTCTCCTTCCTTCCTCCCCTCCTTCATCTCTTCCCTCTGCGAAGACACTGCAGTCTACTGAATTGGTTACGTGGGCCAGAGTCTCTCAAAGTGATTTTTTTCTCATGGCACAGACTCAACCTGGAGCACTGGGCAGTATAAAACTGCATTGTCGGGACGCCGGCGGGGCGCAGCGGTTGAGCGTATGCCTTTGGCTTGGGGCCTGATCCCAGGGTCCTGGGGTCGAGTCCCGCATCGGGCTCCCCGCAGGGAGCCTGCTTCTCCCTCTGCCTGTGTCTCTGCCTCTCTCTCTGTGTCTCTCATGAATAGAAAAATAAAACCTTAAAACGAAGTAAAAATAAAATTGTCATCAGCTGTAAAAGTCATTAAAAAACAAAATGGGAGCTGTGAGCAAAAGGCTGCAGGGAGGGCCTGCCTCTCCCTGGCCTCTCTCCTCAAACCTGAGGTCAGAGCATGGAACGCAGGGACAGTCTCAAGGTCCCAGTCCCGAACAGTCCTGAAACCGGACTAGAGGGGACTGGGGGTGAGAGGGACCTTATGCTGTAGCCTGCTGGGGGGGGTCCCTCTGCAGGAAGGTTCCTCTAAATATTCATCGGCTTTGCCCCTGGCCCCTAATGTCCCTGCCTGCTTCTGGAATCAGTACTCCAATTCCTTTTCTTTTATTTTCTTTTTTTTTTAAGATTTTGTTTAAAATCTTTGTGGGGAGCCCGATGCGAGACTCAATCCCAGGGCCCCAGGATCACAACCCGAGCCGAAGGCAGATGCTCAACCCTGAGCCAGCCAGGTGCCCCTAAGTACTCTACTTCTTATTTGGGGACTCCCAGGCCTTTGTGACTCCCAGCTCATGCAGTTTAGAAGGGCTGACTCTACCCCCTGCTCTTGGGATAGGCAAGGACCCCAGTCCAACTAATCAGCATTCAGACTGACTGGCTCAGGCCAGGGAGAATCAGTTCCAGGACTTTAGTTTGAACAGTTAGAAAAGAAAACCCCACTCACACATACATGTCTCTTTCCTCCTGAGATACAAGGATATTCACCCATCTACCAAGATCCCACTGTATACAGCAGGATGTCAGAGGACGCAAGCAACATAGAGCAAGGCCAAGAGACTGAGAGAGACTCAGTGTGGCTGGCAACATCTGAGCCCCTGAATCCAGCCATACCTGCAGCCAGAAGAAACTTCATTTGCTTCTCACTTATAGGAAGACATTTCTTTTTTACCGAAGCCACTCTGAATTAGGGTTTCTGTCACTTGCAACATCTCCTATTTCATTCACAGGAGTTGGAAACCTGGAAATGGGGCCCTAGTTGCTTGCTACCAAGAAAGACAAGGAGAAACTAAGGGAAATATAGAGAGAAGGAGCCAGAGCCCTGATTGTGCCATTCCTGAAACCCACCTTACTGCCGTTCCTGATGATGAGATCATACACTTCCTCTGAAGGGAGTTAGTTTAAGCCTGTTTGACTCAGCTTTTGCTTCGCTGGTGGCCAAAGGTGTCCCGAGTGGCATACTCAGTGTTCTTACTTGTAACACAGGGATGGTCACGCTTCTCTCGAATAGCAGCTGTGAGGAATAGAGACTAGCACGGGGGCTCCAGCCCAGGGCCGACAAAGTAGAGGTGCTGCAGATGGTTCCCTTCAACCCTCTGATTTATCTTCTTCCGCCTCCCTCACAGCTGGCCCCATGGAGTCATTATTGACTCTGCGCGCAGTGGTCACTGGTTCCTCAGATGGAGTCGAGGACAACGCTGCAAGGGTGGGCCGGGAGACAACCTGAGCCGGGATGTCACCCAGACCCCAGGTCGTGCGTGTCAATCACCCTCCTGATAAAACAGCGCCGCACATCTGTCCCTGGCAGCCCACGCCGTCTCCGCCCCCACCTACACTGGGAAGGGCTTCATCCCTAATTCAAAGTTGGGTCATGTGGAGACAAGATGACAGGCTCACGGTGAGCTGCTGTCAAGGGGTGAAAGCTGGCGTGCCTAGAAGCAGAGTTTAAAAGCAGTTCCTCTTCAAAACCTGGTTGTCATACCACCTGATAAGCATCTTGATCCACCGGGGCAGTAGCAGCCGTCAAAGGGGGATATCAAAGGAACAATCTTGAAGCATTTATTTCCAATCCCAAAGCGAGCTTTCTACCGTGTTTGTCATAAATGTACAGTCTCCTCTTCCAGGTAACTGCAAAGTAGAGCTTGCGGTGACGTCTGCAAGGCAGAGGATGCGATGCACCCTCCTGGGGACATCACACGCACACGCCCCAAGCCCGCCCTCCATGAGATCTTGTGCGTGACAACGCAGACACCCATGACCACAGGCTGGAACCCTACGACATTGTCAGAAACTAGATTCTCCCAAAGACAGATATTAAGGTTCTTGGGAATCAGAGAAATGTTATCTCATGTTTCTTGTGGCATTTGAGGGAAAAAAAAAAAAAAGCAACTGGTGTCATCACTAACGTGTTATATGGTGAAATAATAAAATGTCCTGCCAGGGGCGCCTGGGTGGCTCAGTCGCTTAAGCATCCAACTCTTGATTTTGGCTGGGATCATGAGCTCAGGGCCGTGGGATCGAGTCCCGCGTCGGGCTCTGCACTCAGCGCAGAGTCTGCTTGTCCCTCTCCCGCCCCTGCTTGTGTGCTCTCTCTCTCTCAAACAAATAAAATCTTTTTAAAAAAAATCCTTTCATAAACAAACAAAAGAGAGAGGGAGAAGAGAGGTGCCAGGTGACCAAGGCCTAAGTCAGTGGGCACATGGAATTCCCCTGACCGCTGGGACTGGTTCAAGGACAAGCACATGAGCCAGTCCGGGCCAGGGTCACACCAGAAGCCTTCAGCTGGGCTCTGGACAGACTCTCTCTTTCCTGCTGGAAAGGAAGGTGGAAGGATGTGGCCACCATGGCAACAGGAGGGGCGAGCTGGGGTAGAGTCCGAGCAGCGAGAGCAGAGCCAAGGCAGGGAGAGAGGGTAAACAATCATTTTGTAGCATAAGTGTGTCCTGTGCAATATCTGGGACCTACTTATGCTACAAAATTATTCCTCGTTTCTCAGAAATTCAAATTTAATTGAATGTCGTGGGTTTTATCTGGCAACCCTGCTGGTTGGGACCAGGTTAGTTGAACCCAAGAGGTAAAGCTGGGCTGTCATGGAGTCGCAGCCCCTACCCGGGGCAGGAACGCGCACCGCCCCTGCACTGCACTCGGTTAGACAGTCATTTCCCCAGTTAGTGGGGACAGGTCCTGGGGAGTCAGGGCCCACCCCCACCCTCCCGTCTGGAAATGTCTACTCTATATTGAAGGCTGTCCCGGCCTCCTCTTGACCCCTCCTTCCCGCCTTCTTCCACGGGGCAGGCCCACTACAGCCCTCATTGTAAAACATGAGTAAACTGAGGTTCAGAGTTTGGGTGACTCTCACAGGGTCACACAGCCAAGCTTCATACCCAGCCCGGGTCCCGGGAACTACAACTCCAAGAAGGAGGGACTGGAGAACTCGCTGCGCCCCCAGAGACCCTTCAGGGGGCAGCCCTGGTGGCCCCCCCCTGGGTGGAAGCAGGGCACCTGGGGAGGTCTGAGCCACCAGGGCTGGGATCAGCAGAAAACCTAGAGGGCTCCTCTCCTGTGGGAGTCCCAAGGTCTGGGCACAGAGAAAGGGGAAGGACACCTAACACCCCGTCCTCAGCCAGGCAGGGGAGCACGGGGCACAGTGGACTGCTGGGCAGGGGTGGGGCAAGAAGCACCCCTCTGCCTTCCAGCGTGTTCTATCCAGGCCTTTCTGGCCCTTCTCAAGTCTCAAGGGCTCCTCACTCTCAACTTTGGTTTTTTTTTTTTTTTTTTTTTTTTTTTTGGTCTCTCTGTTGTTAACCACTTGGGTAAATAAATAAATAAATAAAGCAAACCAACAAAGCAAACATCTGGAAAGCTTTGCAGCAAATGGCCTCTTGGAGGACCCACCCTCCCTGGAGTCAGAGCGCAAATGCCCATGGGATTTGAGACTGGCCCCCAAATGCTCTTGGAGGAGAGACACAGGCCCCTCTGTTCTCCTACCAAAGCCCTGTCTTTGCCTGGGGTCACATCCCTCCAAAATCACCACCACCTCCAGAGGGTGGCTCTGCACCCCCGGCCCTGGCCAAGTGGCCATCAGGCTGGTGGGCCTCCCTGCTACCCCCACCTCCCGGCACACCCCATCCCAGAGATTTCCCTTCCACTCAGCTCTTTCCCACTCTGTGGCCACTGCCTCGCGTCAGGTCTCATGCCTCCTGGCCTACATGGAACCTCCTCCGTCATCACCTCACCTCTCCCTCCACTCCAGTTGACCCCCCTTCTCACCACCACTGCCAAAGGGCTCTTCCTGAAGAACACCTTGAATAATGGTATCAGTCCCTTGCTCCATGACCTTTGCTGGCTCCCATGGGCTCCTGAAATAAGTACCAGCTTCCTCACTGCGGTGGTAAACCTTCCTGTGATAGGCATCTGCTGCTTTGGTTTCCAGCCTCTTTCTCTTCTGTTGGGAAATCTGTTCTCTGTTTTCTTGGGGGACACGGAGGAGGGGTCATAATCTCCCCCTTTGCATCATGTGGTTTGGGACTTGCCTTCCGTCCCAGGTCCAGCAGGGGGCTGTGCGGCCCAGGCTGGGCTGATGAGTGCACTACAGTCCCCTGAACACAGGAATTGGTCCAGCCAGGCCAGCCATGCCAACCACAGGGCCCTAGCTGGAACTCCTGAGATCTCTCTCTCTTTCTCTCTCGCTCTCAGTATTGCCAGGCTTAGAAGATGCAGGCCGACGCAGGCCAGGGCACCTGGGTGGCTCAGTCTGTTAAGCATCCAACTCTTGGTATCAGCTCAGGTCATGATCTTGGGTGTCATGAGAAGGAGCCCAGTGTGGGCTCCACACTCAGCAGGGAGTCTGCTTCAGATTCTCTTTCTCCCTCTGCCCCTCCCCCTGCTGGCTCTCTCTCTCTCTCTCTCTCTCTCTCTCAAATAAATAATCTTGAAGAAGAAGAAGAAGAAGAAGAAGATGATGATGATGATGATGATGTAGGCCAAGAGCCATGAAGGGCCATCTTGCTACCACAAGGGGAGAACAGATCTGTGAGACCAACAAAGAAGTGATCTTCAAAACATCTCTAAGTCCCTGGATGCAGCTGTGCCTGAAGCCAGCTAGCCACTTAGTATATTTGTCTTTTTTTTTTTTTTTTTTTTTTTTTAACGATCTGAACTAGTTTGACATAAATTTCTGTCACTGGGCAAGTCAACAATATGATTCCAACTTCCCTTGCTAGCCATGTCCCCACTATTTTCCTGCATGTCTCTAGGCTTCTGAGAAAAGTACCTCTTGAATAATTAGCAGAATATATCCCATGCTCCAGCCCTTGTGTCTTTGGTCCTGCTATTTCCTTGTCCTAAAACGCCCCTCGCCGTGGCACCACCTACAGAGACATGGATTTGTCATCAGGGCATCCCTCAAGCAGGGTGGGGTGGGGTATCACTTCCATGAGAATCGCACATCTGACACTCCCTTGCTCTCTGTCCCTCTCAAAGTACGCTTCTGTGGCCTCAAAGAATTTACCCCCCACCCTGGACTCTGGTTACTTACACATCTCCTCTCCCCTCTCAGAGACAGGGACTTAGGTGACAAGAACTCATTCTTTCAAAGAGCACAATGAGTGACACAGAACAGGAGCTCAGTGAGACCCCTTGCCCTCCTGGCCACCTGGTAGAGTGTCCCAAGGGTCACTCCCTGAGGCCTTGATTATGCGACAGACATTCCACCTGCCAGGCATCTGTTACCCCATCTTTTCACACCAGTTTTCCATTGGGGAAGACATTCCACCCCCATTCCCATTCTTGGGGCCTCCCGCTCTGTCTTCCATGATGACACGTGACCCAGATCCAGCCCACCAGGGCGCTCCCAAGCACCGGCCACAGGGATCATCCTGGGACTGGATGGGCAACCAACCAGTGAGATTCAGACCTAGAACTCTTGCTGACGCTTATGAGAAGGAGATACTCTGTTGGCCGGGAGTGGAAACTAGTGGAATATGATCCTGGGCTGCTGGAGCCATGGGGTAGAGAGGTTCTGGCTTAGAAAGAAGCAAACATAAGGCAAAACAAAGCCAGGGGACAGGGGTAGATGCCTGTTCATCCTAGATCCAGCCATGCCTGAAGCCAGCCCTGGCTTTTTAAGTACATGAGCCAACAAATTCCCAATTAACTGGGTTTCTGTCACTTGCAACCGTGAATCTCAGCTGATGCAACTGCCAGGTCTTCTCTCCATTGTGAGGCCTACCCCAGAGCACAAGAAGTCCATAAACACTTAGTCATTGATTAACTGAGTGCAGGCCATGCTCTCAATCCTGTCGCCATCTCCCAACTCTTCTCTAGCTAAGGTCCCCTCATCCTTCAAGTCTCCACTTATCTACGGCTCCCAGAAAGATGTTTCTTAATACCCCCAGAAAATAATTAAGTCTCCTCTGGGCCTCACAACGCCCCAGGCTTTTCCCTCATCGCACTTCTCAGGCCATTGCCTAATTGTTGGCGAGAGTAATTACTCTACCGCCGTCTCCCCCCCACCCCCGAAGCTACAAACTCCACCAGGTGAGACACGGTCTCACCTGCCACTGTGTTCTCAGAGTCAGCACAGAGCCTGGCACACAGTGGGGGGTTAGTACATCGGCCTTCAACTAATGCATGCACTGACACCACTCAGGAATTGATTCAAAGAATACGTCCCACGTGTTTCTCAACCTCAGTAAAGATGACAGGACCCCATTAGTCCTATTAGTGCCTTGTCCCTTGAAGAAGGGTGCCTAGGAGGATTGGGTTTTGGGGAGGCTCAGAGAGAAAGTGCCTCTTTGTTTGTGCAAGTCCACAGGGGTAGTTAGCATATTGTACTTGATCAGCAAGCCCAACACAATTTGTGATTCATTACCGGAGACCCTAGCCACGCCCTGAAGCAAATGTCAAATTTCACACATTTAATGAACTCCATACTTGAAATATGTGGCCTGTAAAATCTGATTTACACTGCTGTTAAAATCGCTGGTGCCTCAAAAGGAATGTGAAAAGTATATATTTGTGCACAGAGAAGGGGCTCTCTCTCTCTCTCTCTCTCTCTCTCTCTCTCCCTTTTTTTTTAAAAGACACTAATTCACTCTGAGGCATATAAACGTCCCCTGAAGCATTATTTCAATTGCAATATTTCTTTCAGCACCTCCAATTTAGTTACCAACTTTTGAGAAGAGCGTCTGTGTTAGGTCACACGCGAGTGAAAAAGTGCCACCATGTAATTGTCAGCTCTCTAGAAGGTAAACGGAGTTGACAGCTGAGCGGGGGGACAGCCCCCCAAAGGCAGAGCAGAGCTTACCTGGCACTATAATTAAACCTGCCTTAAGTCAACACGGCCGCCTGGCAAGATGATTTTTTTTTTTCCAGGTCAGCCACAATCCTTATTTATTGGGTACTCTCACCTGGTGTTTCTTTCCTCCCCGCGCTGGCCGCTGGCTTTGGCACGTCGTGGGGTCATTGGATGCCTGCAGCACCTGAGCTACCTGCGGGGCGGGGGACACACACAGATGGCCTCCTCCCTAGGAGGTGCTCCACGGCGCGACCTTCACGGACACCCCCTCCAGGCCCAGAAAGACACCCCGTGTGCAAACTCTACCATCCCAGAGAATTCTGTGGGACAGAAGCCACCACCACCCTGGAGAGGACCAGCCTGGAGGAGCCCCGTGGGACCCCGGCTGCAGGAGGAGCGGGGCTCCAATCTGATTGGTCTTTATCGCCCCGCCCCTTGCCGGTGATTGGCCCGGGAGTGGGCGTGGCCCCGCTGCTGGCCAATGGCGTGGAAGAGGGAAGGGCAGGCCACGTTCTCCGAGCTGATGGAGAGGCATGGCCCAAAAGAGATGTCCCCGTTTCTCCAGACTTGCCCCAGACTCAGAGCTGGACTCCGTGCCGTCGTCTGGCAGCGTAGGAGCAGGGCCTGGAGGGGGAGGCCCCGAGCGGGTTGCGCAGCGGCAAAGCCAACCCGGCTGCTGCAGGGAACCTGAGCTCTTCCTTGGCCGCCGAGCATCCATTTGCGCATCCCTTTGCCCTTAATGCCCCGGAACACAGCCACGGTCCCCAGGGATGGGGGGGGAGCATCACCTCCTCCCCACGCGGGCAGTCTGGGGAAACTGTTGGCCAACGTGCCCCGCTGTGACCCACACTGAGCCCCAGAGAGTCTCCCGCCAGGACTTCGGAGTGCCGGGAGAAGGAGGGGCTTGGAGGGGCGACAGGACGGCTGGAGGCGACGGACCAAGCTGCCCGGACCTGCCTGGAGGTGGATTCGCTCCTGCGACCACATCCCCAGCTGCCCTGGTTTTCGGCGGTTCCGAGCCCAAGTGCCTCATGCTGGCAGCAAACTCCCCCAACGTCCTCCTGCTTGACGTCGCCAGGCCTGACTGGGCTGTGTGCAAGCACAGAGCTGTCACTGGTACCCGAGGGCTCTGCGTGCTGGGGCCCGTCACGCACACAGACCCACGCCCATGGCACAGATACGAGCTCTCAGGCTCCGAGTGCAAGGCCTTCCGTGGCTAACGAGTTGCCAGGTCTGGAACTGAAGTGTGTCCCGCCCTCCTTATCTGTTAGGGGAGTTTAATTTCGCTTCCCCGACACGGTTACAACGAGGACTCAGATAACACAAGTGGAAGTGACTGTGACATGGCATACATGCCCCCATTTGGAAGCCACATGGCTCTCAGAAGTTTCTCTTTTGAGAGGCATTTCCTGAGCCCTGGGGGGATTCTCTCGAGAATTAGAAGAGCTTTCTCATGGGTTGATCCAGCTACCAAAAGCCACAGCCCTGGACTAGGAGAAAAAGATCAGTCATAGTTGGGGCAGTGTGGTCTGGGGTATGAGCCACTTCCCTGACCTCTCTGGCTCTGGGAATCCATGAGCCTGGGATCCTGAGTCTCTCAACGTGACACACAGTGGGTCCACTCTCAAAACCAACCTGAAAAGGTCAGATGACAGTGAGCTCTGGTATGATGGAGATAGGCCAGGGAGAGGGGGAGCTGGTAAACAGATGCCTTCCTGCTAGACGGTGCTCAGTTTCTGCCACTTAGCAGCACCAGGTGGCCTTCTCTTCTTTCTGTTCCTCAATACACTGAACCCTTCCTGCCCCAGGGCATTTGCACATGCTATTTCCTCTGCGCTGAATGCTGTTTCCTCACATCTGTCAATGCTGGCTCCCTTCGTCTTTCAGATCCAAGCTCTAAATCCACCTGATATTCAAGGACACACATTCCCCACCTCACTCTGGTCAGTCCCCCCAATGGCACCCTGATTTAAATTCATTATGGTATTCATCACCGTGAAATGAATGCACTTACCTCACTCATTTAATTCATTTGTTCATCTCATATTTATTGAACACCCACTCTATGGGACCTTTTTTTGAAGTTTCTAGAACAGCAAATAATCCCGGCCCTGCCCTCACAGAGCATGCATTTCCATGGGCAGGACTGAAAACAGTGCTTGAACAGTGCTAGGTGGCTGAGGACAAATACGGCTGGGTGAGGGGCTAGGGGGTGACAGGGTTGGAACATTATATGGGGCAGAGAGCGAAGGGCTCTCTGAGAAGGGACGTCTGAGCACAGGGCCTAGAAGCTGCCTGGCACCCAGCGGGCACTTGATGAATACACAGCCGTGGATACTGAATGGTGCCTCCAGACAGTTCAGGGGCTCTCTCTCCCCGCACCCCCCACTGGTGACGACATCCCCGCGATGACTCACAGCTCAAGGCCTCTGCCCCCCTCCCCCAGGGCTGACTCTGCTCATAATTAGAAGGTGGGAACAGCCACAATGAGAGCAGCTAGAGAATGTGGCAGTTCCCAGGGAACTGCCATGTCAGGGAAGGAGGGACCTTGGGGTGATGAGAGTCACATCGATGGGGCTTGTGTTCGTCATCTTTGTTGGCATTTCTCAACCTCTCGTGACATGCCATGAAGGAATGCGGCTTGCTGGGGAGATGTGAAGCGGGTGCTTTTATCAGGAGCCTTGAAGCCAAGGCTCCAAGCAGATCACAGCTCAACAGAGAGACAACAGGGCCGGGCTCCCATCCTTGCCCTGCCCGTCATCTAGTGCTGCACAGCCTTGGGCCAGTTACCAAATCTCTCTCTCTCTCTCTTTTTTTTTTTTTAAGATTGTATTTATTTATTCATGAGAGACATAGAGAGAGAGAGGCAGAGACACAGGCAGAGGGAGAAGCAGGCTCCATGCAGGGAGCCTGACATAGGACTCAAAACCAGGACCCTGGGATCACAATCTGAGCCGAAGGTAGATACCCAACCAATGAGCCACCTAGGCGCCCCAAGTTACTGAATCTCTTAAAGCCTTGCTTGTACAGAAGATTCCAAGTCTCCCCTCTTCAGAAAGATTCTGAATAAGGGCACCTGGGTGGCTCAGTCAGTGAAGCATCTGCCTTCAGCTCAGGCCATGATCCCAAGGTCCTGGGATGGAGCCCCACATCAGGGTCCCTGCTCGGTGGCGGGCCTGCTTCTTCCTCCGCCTGCTACTCCCCCTGCTTGAGCTCTCTGTCAAATAAATATAATAGAAAGAAAGAAAGAAAGAAAGAAAGAAAGAAAGAAAGAAAGAAAAAAAGAAAGAAAGATTCCAAATATAAAGCACTATGCATGTAGCCAGAGATGCTGTTGACCCAAGACTCCACAAGCCAAACTAAGACATGATGTGATGCAAATTCGAACCACAATGAGATGCCGCAATGCACCCACCAGAGGGGCTAGCAGTAGAAAGGCTGGCAATAAAGAGAATGAAATGCTGAGCTGCAGGTGGGGGAAACGTTTCAAATCACATGTTCGGCAATAGCTTTGTATCCAGAACATATAAAGAGCTCTCAGAAGTCAACAGTAAGAAAACAAGGTAACTTTAAAAATTGGGCAAAAGGCATGAACACCTCGCCAGAGAAGGTATGTGAGCAGCAACCAAGCGCACGCAAAGACGTCCGATGTTATCAGCGGCTGGGAACGTACAATGAAAGCCTGCTAGGATGGCTAGAGCAAAACCGCGGACAAGGCCAAGTGCCCGCGAAGACGTGGAGAGGCTGGGCCCCCCGTGTGTGCTGGTGCAGAATGCAGAGACGATACAGCCCCCAGGCAGAACAGAGTTGTTGTGATAGAAGTTACACACCATACAGTTCACCCATTTAAAGCACACGGTTCAATGGGTCTCCGTGTTATTTTCACTTGTGCAACCACGTGTCTAACTTCAGAACATGTTTTCTCATCACCCCAAAAAGAAACCCTCTACCCATCAGCAGTCACCCCCTTGCTCCCCCTATTTGCTCCATCCCTAGGCAACCATGAATCAACCTTCTGTCTCTATAGATTGGCCTTTTCTGGATATTTCATAGAAATGGAGCCATACGGTACGTGGCCCGTAGTGTCTGGCTTCTTGCACTGAGCACCGTGTTCTCTCATGCATGCTGCGGCACGTAGCACACTTCACTCCTCTTTGTGGTGGAACCGTGTCCCATTGCATGGCTCCGCCACACCTTGTTTGTGTATTCATCGACTGCTGGACATTTCTGCTTTTTGGGTGTCGTGAATGGTGCCTAGCACTGGTGCTTCTATGTGGGTCTGACCCACGTTCAGCCTCCCTGTGACGCTTTTCTCACCTCCAAAATGGGGATGATAGCACCTGCCTCCCAGGATCGTGAGGGGTAGGTGGGGAAGCACTTTGCAACCCTTAAAGACTGTGATAAGGCAAGGCCTGCTTTTTCTAGTCAGGTTCCTGAATCTTCTGGAACCTTCTCTTAACACTCGATGAATGACTCAATGGCCCTGAGTTAGACGTTCAAAAATGGTTCAAATGGTCAATTTCATGTTATGTATATTTCACCACAATAAAAATTAAAAAATAAAACCTCAGTTTTTACTGAGCCCTAACCATGGGCCTGGGCCTGGGCTGGCTTGGCTCAGGATGAAACCAGAAGTCAGTGCCTCCCAAGCTGTCCCTTAGATGCCTGAAGAGCAGAGCCAGTGAAGAGGCGTCGCCTCCATGGGCACCAGCTGCCCTTCCCCCCAACACATTGCCCAGGCCTTGTGTTTGTTTTTTTTTTTTTTTACAATTCAAGCAAAATTTGCCTTCTACTCTATTACAATAATGAATTTGCTTCCATGAGAGAGAGAGAGAGAGAGAGAGAGATGTTAAACAACTGGCCATTGAGTGACTTGTTCTCATTTTGTCTTCCAAATCACCCAGTAGTGGAGGCTTTGGGAAGTCCCCTTTCTCCTTTGGCTACATCTACCCCCTGCTCCGAAGGCGTGTGAGCGTCCCTAGGGATGCTCAGGCCAGCCCAGCGCCATGCAGGCAGGTTTGCTTCCCACGCAGAGCACTGCTGGGAGAATGGGACCCAGGGTGGACATTGCCTTTGAGCTCAGCAAAGGCCAGTGCAAAGACTCGGGGTGAGATATTGCCTCTGCGCCCAAGATCTGAACTCACGCGAGGAATCTCTCCAGTTGGGTGACCTCCGTGTTTGAAGAAAACGTGTGCCCCAGTCTGGGAGCGAAGATGCCTCCCTCCACGTGCAGCCCACCCTTTGCTCAGAGGTGTCGATGGGAGGTGTAGCTGCCGCTTCAGTCTGCACCTGCAGCCAGGACTGTAGGCCTCGTGGCCGATCCCCTAAGAACAGGTGAGGAACTGAGCTCAGAGAATGTAAGGAATTGGCCCCCTGTCACTCAGTAAGTATGGGAACTGGTGTTCAAATCTGTCTCTGTTCCAGCTGGGTCCATGGCATGTTTCCCTGGGCTGCCCGGCGCCCCAATTCCAGCACATTCCCTAAAACGGCACTGCATTCATGTCTAGTCTCGCTCCCACTGGGGCCCAGAAGAAAGGCAGCGCTTTCTCTTGGTGTGTTCCTCAAGCATGAAGCCATTTTGGAGCAAAAGTCTCCACGTCTGCACAAGTCAGCCTGGCTAGCGGGTTTTTCCTGGTCTGATTTTCTCTAATTCTGCTGGTGATGAGCTGCCTAAGAAAATTATGCTAAGTTATGTGCATAGAGAGTAGCATCTTACACTCTAATTATTGGCCCCGTCTCTGAAGAATTCCGGAGCAACTCACCTCTTTCTTTGGGTCTGATTAATCGTTTGGGCCAATTTAAGCCCCCACCCCCAACCCCACTTGAATCAACAGGGCTCTGGATGTCATTAACTACTCCAATTGCCTTTTTAAAAATCTGTTTCACATAAAAGGACAAATGAGAATGAATATTTGCCCATCTTTAAGACACTAACTACATTCTTTTCCACAGCCTGTTCTCGTTATTCCTTCTTTCTTCGGGAGGAATTTGAACACAGCCTGGGCTCCCGCACGCAGTTCATGACTGCAAAAGCCTTCCTCTTCGAAATCAGACCCAAGCGGGCATATTCTGGAAATGTGGCAGCTTTGAAGAATGTGACCCAGTTGGGTTTTTCTCTACCTGTTCTCCTCCCAGACTCACCTCCCACTTCTTAGGTGGCCTGCTTTCCAGGACTCGCGAATGAACAGCCGCCAACTACACCCCAAGCAGAACAGAAGGCCTTGGTAGTATTTGCTGGAAAAGCAAGAATTTCATCCAAGGACCAGCTTCGTCTTCCCTTTATTTAATAGGGCCGCTTATGCCAATAAAATCACAAGAAATATCAGGGATGAGAGTGGGTTGATTCCAACGGGAGGGGTGGGTCTCCCCAGAGTCTTTGCAGACCACAGAAGTGGAAATGAGATCAAGCAGGGATGGGTCAGTGAGGCAGTGAAACAGGGCCTTGCAGACGCAGTTCAAGCACAGCGGGCAAACTTGAATAACGCTTGCTCAGGTCTCAGGGCTCCTTAGCCTGAATGCCATGGTCTGCAGGCCTGACCTATGTCCCTGCTCTCATCTCCTCTATGCTCCCCCTTGGTCTTAGCACTCTAGCCATATGCCCCTCCTTCTGCACCTCTCACATACCCAGACTTTCCAACCCCAGGGCCTTTGCACTGCACAAATGTGGCTTCTGCCAGACCTTGCCACAACTCCCTCCTCTCCATCCTTCAGGCTTCTGCTTCAGTGGGCCCATCCCTGAAGGGCGCTTCCCTCCCTCCATCACTTTCTCCAGTCTTACCTGATCAATACCCTCCGGTCAGCACCCAACATATAGTAGGTGCTCAGTAAATGGTAAATGAATGACCAAAAAAGTCAGTGTATTCCATATAACCCCTGGCCCCCTTACTCTTTCAGGATTCTGCAATCTTGAAAGTTGAAAAATATTCCTGGGCGTATCTGGACCCAAGAAAAGAAAAGAAAATGCTTTGCTCTTAAGAACCTCTTGAAAATGGACCGCAGAGGCTCGGAACACCAAGCTCCCGGCGTGAGCAAAGAGAACCTGCAGGCTGAGTTCGAAGAAACAGGGCCTGCCCCGCCGTCAGGCGCAGGTTGCGGAGCCAGTGACTTCACAGTATGATTCAATTACCCCAAATCTTAGCGGGGAATGCACTTCAAAGTCCAAACCTCAACACGGAAGGCTGAGGGGTGGCTTGGCTTTGACATTCCTCTCTGCAAAGACGCTACGTTATAGAGAACGCATCCACCAGAGGGGGGGCAGGAGGGAAAGGGGCACCCCAGAATCGGGCGTATTTGTCTGCTATGGCCTCGAATGGAAACCGATCCGGGGATGCGTGATCCTCCAAAAATCTGCCAGCCCCCAAAATGCTGAAGTTACCCCTCCAACCGCAGCCACATGGAGAATGAAATTAAATCCCACGGAAAGAGTTGACTTTTTTTAACATTATGCAATGTTTGGGTGAAGGAGAGGGGGAGCTATCAGGGGGAAAAAAAAAAAAAAACCTCCTCTTTTTTTTCCCCAGAGTTTAGCAAAGCTATTTCTAGCTTTTAATGATACATTTCACCATCACTACATGGGTAGTTTTGCGAGGCCCGAAGGCGGGACCGTTCTTGTTATGTAACCCATTTCAAGTAGGAAATTAGCAAGTCCTGAATGAATTCTGTTACTGTGCTCGACTTCTGGAAAGTTTGGAGCGACTGCAGTTCTATTTTGAGGTGAGCAAATCCATCATTTATAGATCTCCTCGCAAATACCGCAGGGCTTCATGTCACCCTGAAACGTTTCATAACAAAAACAGTTAAAGTACTTGGGGTGTTGGAACATTTCGTCTCAAAACCTTATTAGCCTGAATAAGGAGTAGGGCAAGTCTTCCCGGCTGCCAAATATTCAAGAATACAAATATCCAAGATCAAATAAATATTCATCTCCCACCACCACCACCACCACCCCTTCCAACCCGTGTGTGCGTGTGTGTGTGTGTGTGTGTGTGTGTGTTTAAGCGAAGTCCAGCAAAATAGTCTGGTCAACAACATAAAAAGAAATGTCTGTTTTTAACAGAGACGTTGGCCATGAAATCAGTTTTGAGCTATGAAAGCAGCGTCTCGAACAGAGCAGCCGGGCTGGTGGACCTTCCCGGGGTTGAAAACAGGAAACATAAAGGTCTTTCGATCTCAAGTTCCCCCTAGTGGCGAGCAGGGAGCGGTGTCTGCGCGCCCATGGAATTTCACAGCCTCTGGCTGGCTGCTTTGACAAGTCGGGGTTCAGGAAAAGGATCGTGGGCACCCCCAGCTGAGGAGCACCGAGGAAGATTTACAAAACACGTCCTCTGCTTCCTGCACAACAGCCTACAAACCTCCTCTGCCTAAAACACAGGTGACTGCTTTCCCAAATCTATCATTTTTTTCAAAAGGTATCTAAACTGATCAAGGACTAGGTGTAAAAACAAACAAAAAATGGATCTTCTAAAACGTTCCCCTTTTTCCTATTTGTATCGGATCACCTTCTGAAATGCTGACATGTCTGGAATAGACAACAGTACAGAATGATAAACAAGGCATGGGTTTGGGTTTTGTTGTTTTGTTTTTTTTGCCAAAAATCGAAATAACTGGAGAAAAAGTTATTCACACTTTGTGTACTATGAGATACACACAAAACTAGAAGCATTAGAATAAAAGAAAAGCCTTCATTTTGACACCAGAATTCATGTTTCCACACAAATTAAAATGATCCCCAAAGGCATAAAGTACACAAGCTTTATTGGGCAACAGCAACGGGCCAGGCTGGCAGACAATGAAAGGAGAACCGCTCAGAAACACGCAGGATCACATGTGTATCATCACAGGATCGAGAATTTAAATCATCTGGGAGTCCCTGCTAAATTAAAGCATCCTGGACCAGAGCTTCCCTCTAATGACAAAACGCTGTCCTGGTGAGGATCACACGTAGAGAGACCTACTCATGAGGCAGGCCCGGACTCCTAGGAGAGTTAACAGTCAGCCCCATCGCAACAAAATAATAAATTAGTCACAAATCTTTTTGTGTGCGCACCCCCCACCTGCCTTCCCCCCACCCCCCACCCCCCACCCCCCCACAAACGCAGGATTCACTGACGTTGCCCAGGACGTTAACGGAGGGCACCTCCGACCACGCGGTGACCGGGGCGGAGCGGCAGGTGAAGCTGTGGCCTGAGCAGACGGCGAGGAGCTCAGGCCTCCGGTGTGCATCTCAGGTCCATTCAAAGACATAATGAACATACATTAATGGAAATTATTTCCCAAGAAGGGTACACGATCAGAGGCTTTACATTCAAGGAAGGGAGGAGAAATAAAATCTGTTGTATTTACAAAGCTCCTTGTACGCTTTTCCACGAAACCGAAGCTGGGAGTTAATGGGATTTTAATGCAAACCAAGTATCGCATCAAAACACTGGAGGTGACATCACACACACACACACACACACACACACACACAGAAGATTAAAGATCAAAAACAGATGACAGGTGTTCGCCTTCAACAGGATAGAGCGGAAGCACGTGTAGGTCCCATCGGCAGACTTGGCAGAGGTTTAAAATGCTGCCCCGTAAAGGCATGAGGGCGTTCCCATCCCCACCCCCAGTAAAAACAAAACAAAGTATAAAAACAAAAGTCCGGAGAAGGAATAGGCATTATCGTGTCGATTTCCAGTGAGCACAAAACTCAAAATACATTCAGAAGTTGTCAGAGTAACCGCGGCCTTCGGCGGAGAGCACACCGAGGGCAGGGGGAGCAGACGTCGGTAACTGAGATCGCTGCTGCACTTGGTACGGGAAGCTGGCCTGGGACCTGGACATAATGACCCCATCGGTGGGAGCATCCCAGCTCCCGGTGGCTGCCAACAGCTGCTTTGCTCCGATGTCAAGATGCTCCGGGGGTGCCCCTCCTCGCTCCGGGGCCAAGCCGGCCGCCCAGGCAGCTCGGTCCGCACGGCCAGTCTCGCCTGGCACCACGGGCAACACGCACGTGAGCCTGCGCGCCCTCCAAACTGGGATCAACACTGTCAGGCATCGGAAATCACTGAAGACGGAAGAAGCTTGTCTGGTCATTTGCGTAAGAGGAAGGAAGGAGGGAAAAAGGAGAACGCACAGAGATCCCACTGTCCTCACGCGCACACAACCATCACCGAGAAACAGACTAGGAGTCATCACAAAGTAATGAAAGTGCTTATTGCGACAGAAATACATAGTGGTGTCAGGAGGGCAGGGGGACTTGTCATTTTTGCTTTAAGGAGAAACGTTTGAACACGGATTGAGAACCGGGGGGGTGGGGTGGGGGGTCCGGCCTCAAATTACATCAGCTGTCAGACACTTTGGTCCCCCCCCACCGCCCCTAGGTCCAAGGGGAGGGGAGGGGGGGTCAGTGGTGTTTCCTAAATTCTTTCCAGATTGGTAAACCAAGAAAAAGGCCAAAAGAATCGGGATGCCTAAGGTTTACGAACTCAGGAGCTTCCTAGAAATTAGCTCGGGTGCGTGTGTCTCCCCCACACCTAGGATGGCACGCGCATGCGCCCCTTCTCCACTGGGGTCGGTCTGCGGGGCCCGGGTAAGCTTCCTGTGCTCTCAGACGACTGGAGGCTCCGGCCCCCCCGAGGGCCCCCCGGCCGCCGAGGCGAGCAGGTTGCCCTGGACGGGCCGCTCCACCGCGTGGCGGTCTGGGCGCCTCTGGCCCCTGACTGCCTCCACCAGAGCGCGGCTGGCACAACGGAACGAGGGTTTCCATGGCACAGACAAGCCTCCTTCAGTCTCCGGGGGCAGGGGCAGCTTCGGCCTCTCTGAGAAGCTTCCTTCCTTCCGGGGTATCTCAGGCGTTGACCTCAAAAGTCAACTCCCACACCTGGATCAAAGGTGGGACTTGGGACAGAGAGTGACCACCTCCCTGAAGCTCCTGGGAGTGTCTCACATCTCCCAACCGTGGTCCCACAAGACGGACCTGCAGGGGCCGTCACCTGCCCGTGAAGAAGGGCAGGCTCAGGGTTTCGCAAACTCAGAATGCAATGGGACTTCCAACTTCAATGCAAGCGTGAAACTCGGAGCCCGACGCAACCCCTCCCTACCTTTGAAAACTCCAGAACATCACTCGGGAAAGAAGTCACACCTGTTCCACGTTCCTGAGAGTTCTGGACCAGGGTCCTATTCCTAAATAACCACTCATTCGCTGCAACTTATATCCTCGGTAGGTCTTTTCCGTTGGGCAGAAACGACTGGCCCAGGAAGGCAAACACACTGCGGAAATGCACAATCTTAAAACAGAAGCAATGTCACAGCCGCTACCAGTGCCTGAAACCTACTGTCCTCTTTATATAAAGTCTTAAAAGGGCAACAGAAACCCACGAGCATGTCGAGAGTGCTCCCCAGGCAAGGAACCACCTCCTGCTCCGCCCGCCCCCACCTCCCCCAGGGCAGGTTGGTCCTGCAGCCAGGCTGGAGCTCCCATCCCTGGAGCGCACACGAGAAGCGTCATGCTGAAGGGCGGAGGGAATTAATCACACACCCAAGATCTCAAACACGGTCAGCTCTGGCACACACACCAACTGCGCCGATGGCATGCATGTGTGGCTGCGGCACCGGGTGACTTGAAAACCCAAGAATCCTTGCCCTGCCACGTCCGGGGCTTGAAACTCCCTTCTTCCTCTGAAACGAGCAGCCACAGCTTTATAAGAAACACACATGCGTGTCCTCTGTCCTGGCAGGGGGAGGACTCTCCACCCCAGGCTGCCTTTCAGCAAGGTCCCCCCTTGAAATCCGTAGGCAGCGCCCCGGAGCCCAGACCCCCAGAGCGGCGGCCCCAGGGCCTCCTCCCACGATGGGGGGCGGGGGGCTCCTTGCCTGAAGCTGCCGCCGATGAACGAGGAACAGCGACACGGTGAGATGCCTCTGCCTTTGTCATCCAGCCTCCTGATAGGAAACAGATTTCTGTGGAAGCAGGAACCCCCATCCCTGACCTCGCACTCGGGACACTCCGAGGGGCCGAGCCACATGTGCGACGTTGTCTAAAGAATTAGTTGAGTCTCTTATCACTCTGTCGACACGTTTAGGAGCTGTTCAGTGGCACGTTTCCTGCTAAAACAACTGCTGAAAATGGCTGAGGGTGTCCTCAGAGAGCCACAGGCTTTATAATTGTTACCAGGTCCGAACAGAGCGGGATAACACCTTTGAAATTCTTTTTACGAGGTGGCAGGTGAAGCTAAGTCAAGTGCTGGAGATGCTGAATCTGAGGGAGAACAGACTGGATTTATGGCTCGCTCTTTCTCTCGCTCTCTCTCTCTCTCCTCTCCTTTGCCCCGTGTCACCCTAGGAAGCCGGTGTGGCTTCAGTAAGCAGAGCGGCCTCGGACAGGACGCTTAGCATGTCCACCTTGAGATTACTATCCGGATAAACTGTTTACCAAAGTCACTGTCTTTTCCCACAAGTCCATACCAAGCGCTTTTTACCATTTCTCTGAAACGGGTTTTTAAGAGCAAGAAAGGCATGAAGAGGACACATACATCGGGATTGTTTAAAACAAAAACCAAAACCCCTCTAACAATCGTCAACTGGACAGAAACTTTTTATCACATGACAACAAAATTCAAGTCATAGGAAGCTTGCACAGTGACCCACTTGTAACTCCATTTGCTGAGCCACCGGCTTTAACATATGTACATTCACTCAAGGCCGAACCGTCGGGGCCCGAGCAGGCCCACGGGGGCCCCTTCCAGGAACCTCCCCGTCCACTTGGCGTCGGGACCCCGCGCACGTGTTAGCGATTACTGCAGGATCTGCAGGTGGCGGTTAATAAAAACGCAACTTGATCTCTGTCCACCAGGAGAGTGCAGAGGCCGTGCCCTGGGCCAGCGCACGCCTACGACGTGAGCTTCGAGTAGCTGGGCGGGGAGAACCGTCTCCGCAGATACTTGAGAACGTACAGGGGCAGACAGCTGACCAGAGTGATGACGGAGACCTTCCACAAGAACGACAAAGTGGCGATGAAGTACACATCTGCAAGCAAACGGGAAGATGGCGGTGAGCACGTGGAATGTTCTGGAAGGCCTGTGTATATGGCTCAGGAGCAGCCGGCACGGCTATCCCGGGGGAGAGCTGTCTCCGGTCACCGACACACGGCCTCCTGGCTCAAGTCCCTGTCCTCGGCTCTGTGTCAGGGCCTGGACTCGCCCCACTCCCTCCTCCCTCTCTGACCTGCTTCCGCAGCTGAATCCACAGCCGCTGAAATGCTGCTTCCAACACCAGGGGAAGAAAACCATGGACGCAAACGATTCCTACAGGTGTGTGTGATCCAGATGCTGACGGCTGGGGCTTTTCTTTGTACACCCCACCCGCCCTCAGCCGCCTGAGAGCAGAAAGCACTCCAACCCCCAAAACAGTTTCCCTTTGCCTCTGGGATGGTCACCAAAGGCCCTACGGGGTCGGGTCTAAAGACGGTGCTAAGCAGGAAACGGCGGTGGCCCTGGGTGGGGGGCTTCGGAAGCCCCCTTCTGCTGCATGACAGCAAGCCCGCAGTCCAGAGGGTTCCTCGAGAGCACAGCACGTGGTCCTCCGCAGTAGCAGAGCATGAGATGGGGAGCAGGCAGCTGGCCCGGGCCATGGCCCCACTAAGAGCCCACCCGGCTCATGGCAGCTTCCCGGGGGCAGGGCCTACCACCCCCAGCCACTGAGCACACATGGGTGCTCACGAAACCCATTCTGACTCTCGGGACAAGTGTGAACCTGCTCCAAGACTTCAGATCTCACAGGATGTTCCTTTTACCTTTACCAAAATTTCAAGGAACATTTGATGATCAATAAAGAGGAGTGATAAGAGATGCTTTCGGGGTAAGGTGGAGTTTTTCAACCTAATGAGAAGGACAAATCCTGCAGGCCTATGAGCAAAACCTGGACATGACCTCTCCATAGGCCCCCAGAGCCCGGCGCAGTGACCAGCTCCCTGGAGAAACCCACCGGGTCTTTGTTGAATGGAATGGACTCCCCTCTAAGCCAGTTAACACCGTGTCCTTTTCAAAGGAAACGCGACTGACATCACGTCCGACAGCCTCCGATCCAGGAAGCTGATTCACAACTGCTGCTCGCCCCAAGGGGACGCCAGTCACAAAATGGGGGCAGCTGAGTGCCCAGGCCTGCTGGACACAGAGCCCAGGATGAGTCCAGGATGAACCCAGCCTTCCTCCAGGAGCCCGTGACACATCCCCCAGCCCGACTTCCAGGCTTTAGCTGCAGGGGTGGAGGGGGAAGGGGTCTTACCGATGAATTCGTGTAGGAACACCAGGGAGGCGATGTAGCAGGCCAGACTGAGCAACTCAGCCACCGTCATGAGCCAGTGCCATGTCTGGATGGTCAGGGCCACCATCAGCAGCTCCGTGAGGATCAGCGACGTGAAGGAGATCGCCACGATGTGCACAAACTCGGACTCAAACAGCAGCAAGGCCCCGTACATGATGGTGCTCCCTGGGAAGGCAGAGGAAGCTGACATCCCACATGACCCCACAAGGGCCCCACACGGTCCCACACGATCCCACATGGCTCTGCCTGCCCAGAGCTGCTGCCCTCCACACTCCCCACCTGGGGCTCCTGGGGATCACTCCCAGGAGGGGCTCCTTTTTGTGTATTTTCCATTTAGGCATGAAAGATGGCACTTGCTATAAATGAGGTTGATGAGTGGTTAGCTTTATGGAGGTTTTAAACAGGTGTCCCATTCTAGTTTCCTATTTTCCTTTTGGACCTTATAGAATAAGGAATCTATAATTGCAGAGAAGAGAAGAGAAGAGAAGAGAAGAGAAGAGAAGAGAAGAGAAGAGAAGAGAAGAGAAGAGAAGAGAAAGGGGGGAGAGAGAGGAAGAGAGAGAGAGGGACGAGGATGGGGGATGGAGAGATGGGAAAAAAAAAAGAGGCTGCAGAGAGTAACTCTGGAGTGGATGGAACAAGAAAGAGAAATTTAAACTTAAATCCAGGATTTAAAACAGCAGAGGTCAGCAGTCACAGAAAGGTAAATACTGTGGACCTTCTACTTGTATGAGGAATCTAAAGTAGTCACATCCTAGAGGCAGAAAGGGAAGCAGGAACGAGGACAGGGTTTCAGCTTTGAAAGAGGAAAACCTTCAGAGATCTTCTCTTACAACAATGTAATGCTGTAAACTACAATGTGACTCACCACCACGGATGCGCTCGATGGTAGAGAACCACGACCTCAAGAAGAGTTAGGATGGTGCATCTTGGGTCACCCGTTTCTCTAACACCCACACGCACACACACACAAATGACAGCGGTAACAGAGAGACACGCAGAGCGTCACATACCCAGGCAAGAAAGGAAAGCGGAGGAGGGTACACATACATATTTTTCAAGCACAGCAGAAAGCAGACAGGCAGCGCTCACACAGATCAAAACTACACACAGCACAAGAATACTAGAGACGCTAAACCCCTAAACTCCTCGAGTCACTGCCCACCGCAATGGGGTTCGAGACGGGGGGTGAAATGGAGCTTCACTGTTCGTTCTTTACGAACCTCTATACAGAAAAGATCGCTGCAAATATCGACACGCATATATTACGCTTTGGTCCGCTTCTTAAAAATACCCCCTCCTCGACCCGGGACTGAGTCCCACGTCAGGCTCCCTGCATGGAGCCTGCTTCTCCCTCTGCCTGTGTCTCTGCCTCTCTCTGTGTCTCTCATGAATAAATAAAAAAAATCTTTTAAAAAAAAATACCCCCTCCTCAATTTTTTAAGGACAATTTAACCTCCTGCCTCGATGGTTTCTATACCTTCCAGTTACAGGTCCCCCCAGTGAGACCTCCCCAATACACAACATATATTTGTGAACCATGTTGGTCCCTGAGCAGACAGACATAGGACATATTAGGACTACTGCACAGTTATGTGCACATTACAAAATATGCATAAAACTAGAAATAAGCGCCAACAGGGGTTTTGATATTTCTTTCTCCTATACTTAAAAGTCATCTTACAAAGTCGCTGCAATCTGAGGGACCCTCCCTAGAGGCCCTTGAAGTAAATGCATTTTTCAAAAACTGTAACTTGGCCTCCAAAAAAGTATCAGACCATTCCAGAAAGCAACAAAGCTTTTTGTTACAATGGTTTGCGTGTGTTGGCGGGTTTTGAACGGTATCCGTTATCTTTTTTTCTGACTTTTTCTCATGAAGCAGACAGTACCACCTCACAGATCTATCATGGTGCTGAACGTTCCAGTTCCTCAGGACATGCCGAGCAGGACCTCCCTGGGGTGCATGGTCCTGCCCCCTAACCAAAGTTCAGGGTTCCAGCTGGAGCTTCTTCATGCTGTACAGACAAAAGAAAGGCTTAGCACGAGGTAACAGGTGGTCTCGCTTTCCTTACCTTGATAGATGCTAATCAGAACCCATATTAGGAAGGTCTTGTAGGACAATGGTCTTCCCTAAGTGAGAAAGAGAGACACAGCAGGTTATCGCGCTTGGTTCACCCAGTGTGTCAGCTGCCCCACGCATCTCCTCCACTAAAGAGGCAACCTGCCTGTTTTCATCAAAAGAAGTGTCTTGCACATATCTGAACACGTTAGAGAAATCACATTTTTTAAGGAGAACTGGTATTCAGTGGAAATAAATCTGCTCTTCAGTAAAATTCCTTGAGGACAAATAAATGAAATCATATGCACACACACACACACCACACACATACAACACAAACAGCACAAACACCACACACTCCCTACACACCCACACACACTTTTCAGAAGCAAACACAAGAACGTTTCCAAGAGCAGACACAAGCTGCAGGATGGAACAGTCAGCGGCTTTTTTTTTTTTTTAAGTTGTTAGTTGCTTCGTTTTCAGTTTACATATTACTGTACTGTTTAACATTCTTTACAAGTGCGTATGCTACTTTTTTAAGAAAAAAAAAAAATCCCACGCCTTCCTCTAAGCAGTCACCAGTTCAAATCAATGTGTTCAAATATGGAGGGTTTGTGTGAAATAAGTTAAAAGTAGGGAGAGAGGGGGCAGCCCCGATGGCCAGCAGTTTGGCGCTGCCTTTAGCCTGGGGCATGATCCCAGAGTCCCAGGATCAAGTCCCACATCAGGCTCCCTGCATGGAGCCTGCTTCTCCCTCTGCCTGTGGCTCTGCCTCTCTCTTTGTCTGTCATGAATAAATAAATAAAATCTTAAAAAAAAAAAAAAAGTAGGGAGAGAGGGAGGAGAAAAGGGAGGAAGGAAAGAAGGAGGGAAGGAAGAGTCCAGTGAACCTTGAGGAGATCTTTGTAGAGCTCAGGATACAGCATGGCAACTTCCGACTTGACATCTTTGTCCAGGACCAGGGAAAACACAGGAAACATGGTGTAAATGGTGGAGTACCTGGGGATGGGGGCAGAAATCACCACAGGTGAGACCCAGCCAAAGGAAAGTGAGCAATTTGTTTCTCCAGCCTCTGGAGCCCAATTCCCACCCATTCATTCAACAACCATCCACTGCCCATTCTGTGCCCGGGCTAGTTTTACGCACTGGAGAGTCAGAAACAACTGGCTTCGGAGAGCCTTCATGCTAGTCAGTGAGTCAACAAAGTCGATAAACTACACTGTGTGTTGCAGGTGAGTGCTAAGAAGGAAACTCTAATGGGGAAGAGGGAGAGAGTCATGGGGTTGGTGTGATTTTAGAGAGGGTGCCCAAAGGATGTGACATTTGAGTAAACACCTGTAAAAGGTGAGAGGTAGTCATGCGCAAATGGAGGGAAGAGCATCCCAGGCAGAGAGAGCAGCATGTGCAAAGGCCCAGAGGCGAGTGTGTGTCTTGTTTGAAGAACAGCAAGGCAGCCAGTGCAGCTGGAGCTGAGTGATGAGGGGAGACAGCAAGTAGAGAGACGAGGGATCCAGTCACAGGAGGCCACGTGGAGCAAAGCTCCGGGAGCCCCCATGTGTACGCTCTGGCATGTCCTTTCATCCTTCTGGGACCTGACAAAAGACTCTGCTTTTCAAACGAGAAGCCAGCAGAATTCCACTGCCTCCTCTCAGACTGAAGTGGTCAATATAAAAAGGAGGAAGGCGTCCTTCCTATGACTCTCCCCTGGGGCCAGCCAGCCTTTCTGTGCTTCCCACCTGTTCACGACCAGGAGTGCGCCCTACATGCGTCTCTCTCTAGGGCACATGGTAATCAAACTCCACCTACCTGGGTCATTCACAGACTGAGCACTTTCTCTGAAGGATCAAAAGGAACGTCATGAATTCCAAGTCAGGAATGGGGATGGGTCTGATGGCAGCAAACGTCCAGGTGACACGCTACTCTAACAAGTCAGTGGCACGCAGCCATAAAACTCTGTTAGGTGCGTCCCCCGAGACATCAAGGCTCTGGCCTGCCTTAGAAACTGAGACCCAGCAGCAGAACCTTCTACTAGGGTCCATGGCAGGGATGGTACTTTCCAGAGGTCCTCTTTCACTTTTTCTAAGACCACAGTGAAATCACTGAGTCTGTGAACCTTTGCTCTGGCTTTGGTTGCCCATCACCAGTCGGCTCAGACTCTCACGGGCAAGCATTTTTCCATTCCCAGGTACACACGGCCAAGTGCTCTGAACAACAAACATATCGGACTCCACTTCCTCAATCTGGTTACAGGCTTGCCAGCTCAAAAACTGATGAATTCAAGAAGGTTCTAAACTGCACTGCTGGCAACTTGGTGACTAAACGGTCTAGACACCACGTCTCTTCTCTCATCTGTGGCATTTTAGAGAGGTTTCACATTAAAAAAAAAAAAAAATTAATACCCTGCCTAGATTTCCTTACCCAATGATGAGGAATCCTTGATAGAGAGGAACGGAGGCAAAGTAAAACACGGAAGAAAAGACAGCCTGTGCCAACGAGAAAGGAGGATGTTACCAAAAATAATGACAAAATTCCTATGCGTATAGAATAACACCCAACACTTAACACGGCACAAACTTTACCAGCACAGTTGTGAGTGCTTTAAGTAAATCAGCTCTTTTCACAATTACAATCACCATATGATGTAGGCACTGTTATCATCAACCCCTATTTACAGATGACAAGAGTAAGGCACAGAGAGGTGAAGTGACTTGCCCAAGACTACACAGCTCCTAAGTGACAGGAGCCAGGAGTCTTTCCTGGGGGGTTTCACTGCAGAGGCCACTCTCAGCCCCTCTGTAAACACTGACTTTAAGTAACTTTAACTTAAAGTTACACAGGCTGGACCCAGGAATCCTCTATGAGATCTCCGTGAATCTCCAGAACCACCCATGAGATCAAGTCCTAATATCACCTGCATGACACAGATGGGGAATCTGAGCAGGGGAACGGCACTGCGGGGCTCAAGCCCAGCTCTGTGTCCGGGACCCACACTCCTGACAGTTCCTGACAGCCCACAGAGGCAGGCAACCGATAAACAAGTTGCGCAGGTATGGACATGGACAGGGAAAGATACCCCCACCGTGAGGATGTACACCAGCTACCCCGGAGGTGGGACTGCAGAGAAGGCATCCCATTTCACAGGACACATTTTACTGTTTTTGGAAAGTGTTATGATGAGACAAGAGCAATAAAGACACTTCCAGGGGCACCTGGGTGGTTCAGTGGGTGAAGTGTCTGCCTTTGGCTCACATCATGACCCCAGGGTCCTGGGATCGATCTCTGCATCAGGCTCCCTGCTCCACAGGGAGTCTGCTTCTCCTCCTCCCTCTGCTGCTCCCCCTACTTGTGCTCTCTCTTTCAGAATAAATGAATAAAATCTTTAAAAAAAAAAAAAAAAAAAAAGACACTTCCAAACCCTTGCTGGAATGTCTACTTCCTGATTTGGAAAACAGTAGCTACTGGCAGGGAAAAGACAGGCTGGGGAGATAAATCGGATAGAGATGCTGTTACTTCCTTCTCTGGGCATCTACAGGCTAGTGGAAGAAAAGTGGCCTCAAAGCTAATTCCTAGTCACATAAAACCAAAAAGAGGCCAGAGGCAACTTGAGGCTTTTCAAAAGCTGAATATGAGTGCCTGAGCCAGCCTCATGATCAAAAGGGGTGTGTGGCCAGAGGCATCTACCCCAGCTGCCTGCTGTGGGTGTTCGCTGGGCACAGAGCTGGAAACCCAGGTGCCACGTGGGGCCGAGGTCCTGGGCGGCTGCAGCTGAGCCCTGGTCATACCTCAGAACTGGAAGGTGAAAGCCACCTTTCCAATGACTTTCCACCACGGCCAGGCTGCAGCCCAGAAAGGATACTTGTCAAGATGTCCAGAATCTGGTGTGTAGTTTTATACATCAACATCAAGAGCCTCCTTCCTCTAACAGGGCTGGGCTGGCCCCAGAGCCTTCACCTTGGAGAGAACATTTTAGGGAAAATAAAACACTACGGCCACGTCTATTAGAGACAAAGGTCAAGGTTCAGCTCTAACAGGGACTTGCCCTCAGCCGACCACTCTCAGCACAGTGGACAGGGCTGAAGGGCCTGCTTTTAACGCTCAAACAACAATTGCCCACCCTGAAATTTTTTTCTAAATTGATGTTCAGGGTAACAACATACAGTCAGTCGGCTCACCCAGCTCAGCCTTTGTGTGCATGCCCAGGGACAAGCTGACTGATCTCCCGGTGATTTAACCACAGCAACATCTAGCACAATTCATGAGCTAACATACAAGTACAGATGTGGTCTGATGAACTGTAACAGCTGTTTAGGTGTAGATCACATCGATAAAAAATCACTTTAAGGCTCCTAGGCTCACAAATGCACTAGATGTTGGAAACATAAAATCACCCCCATCAGGCACGGATGAGGCCAGAAGAGCGGGAGGTCCCATGCACGTACAGCAGCACCAGCTGACTTACCCAGAAAGGCAGGATGCCTTTTATGTCGTCATGAAGTGCCTTTTCCCACAGATTAAAATGTCACCTTACCCTATACATCACCCTCTTTTGTTCTTATTAATAGTGGTAAGGATGCCTTCGCACTTGATGCCTTAGAGAACCCTTGTTCTCAAAGTAGCCTTGTCTGAGAGGCAAGGCAGGTCTCGTCATCCCCATTGCATGGATGGAAGACTGAGGCCCAGAGGGGTAAAGTGACTTGCTCAAGCTCTCGGAGATGTTTGGTGGTGTGGTCAGAAAGAGATATGGGTTCCAAGTCACATCATCCCTATGTTCTCACTACTTAATTGCAATATTTTCACCAAATGTCCATAGAGGGGAACCAGTCAATAGATTTTCAACACCCAAGATGTGTTTCTTCCCACCCTCTGGCCTTCTTCCTAGTATATGCTTAATTGCTAAGACTGATGACAGATGTTAAAGGAGTCGGTGAGAGAGAAGGTGGGGAAAATACTCTAGAATTCTTTTGTGAGAAGCAAGATGGGAGCAGGCTCTTACTCCTGAGAAGATGAACAATCGCAACAACCAAGCTCAACTCCCAGCGCGGGTGGCTGGAGGCAGAACTATGTCATGATGAGATGCCTCCGGGCCGCAGGCTATGCTGTCCCACCTGAGAGCCCTTGCAAGTGGAGACAGCACAGGCCTCCCTGTATCGAGGTTGAGGTCACTCGAGGAGGCACCATGAGGAGGAGCACAGGTCTGGGGTCCCTGCACTGATGCAGACCAAACCCCTGAGGGACACTGCACACATTTCTCACCCTCGCTGAACCTCAGACTCCCCATCTGTATAATGGGCATGGTTCAGACTACTGTGAGGAGCACACAAGATGCTGTATTGTGAGCGCTAGCCTGGCGCCCAGGGTATATAGGAAGAGCTCAAGAAAAGCAAGTCCTTTTTCTTTTGTGGTTATTCTCTGCTGGCCCTCATTTTTGCATTTGGAAAACTCAGGACCAGACTATTCACCCAGCATTTAATTCTGCATTTCTCCCTGGGGAAAACCAATCACAATGGCTCTGGGCATTTACCCCACACCTACTTCATGCCAAGCCCTCGAGACGCACCAGTGCTAATGCACACATCCACTCCCCACAGGAGGGACGGCCTGGAGGAAGGATCTTAGGCAATCTGAGGTCTATCAGCTGAACTGTGAGCAAGGCAGGGATTCAAACTGGTCAGGTGGGAAAATAAACAAACAACTTCTCGGGGTAGGGTAAGGGCCCCAAAGCACAGTCTGGTTTCAGGCTTTTTCCATGACAGCCATGTGCCCCAGGGCAGAGCACCACGGCCCACCCACCTGCATGGTGCTAATACAGAGGCTCCTGTGGATCACGAACTGGCTGAGGGCGGCTGACCGCTTGTAGCTGTTCCGGCCATGCACCATGAGTAGCCGGCCGAGGTGCTTGAACTGGGTGATGGAGAAGTCTGCAGCCAGGGAAGCCTGTTTTCCTTCCTAAAATCCGATAAAATTGGGCACCGTCAGAAGCACAAGAGGTCAGAGCAAGTGCATTTTTTTTTTTTAATTGAAAAAGCAAGATGCTGTAAGGAGATCTTTGGAAAACTTCTACGAAGGGCTTCTTTGGTTTCAAGCTGTACTCGGCTGGTGGTCCAAGCCTAAATTTGATTTAAAAAGCGGAATTTATTTAAATAAAAAACATTCTAAGTCATAGATAGTTGTAATTGGGATGTCAAATGGATCTAGTATTAGGCCTTGGGGGGCAGGCCCACCCCATAATGTGTATCAGAAGCAAAGAATCATCAGAGATAGGCACTTTACAACACTCAGTTCCTCTAAGTGAAATGTAAGGCTGGGGGAAGGGACGCTGAGGCTAGCAACAATACCAAATGGAACGTTCTTGAGCATAAGCTTTGCACATTTATAGAAGTGCATCCATTAGAATTCTCTAATTTTAAACGGTATGTGATGGATGCCACTAACAGGGCAGATGGCATTAAAACAGTCAATTCCAGTAACATCTCAAAGTTCACTGAATTCTGTAACTTCAAATAATTGTCAACTGGATGAGAACCACAAAACCAGAAAGGGTGGAAAGAGAAACAAAAAAGTGTATGGATTCGCCCAATTCATGAAGGTATGGAACAAAACGCATAGGAGAGCATCTCCAGCTCTCCCTCGGGGCCTCGGTACCCTTGTTTTACACAAAGTTCTAGCAAACCTGGTAACCAACCTTCTTGCCTATTGCCATTTAGAGGTCACAAATTAGAACAGAGTAAATTCTAAGGCAAGCTCACAGGTGACAAGGACAGAAAGAGAAAAGCTGTTATAATACACAAACTTTAAGAAACTGCAGCTTTTCGTGAGGGGCAAAACGGTGCCGCATTCTTCCCTAAACCCCAAGATATCAGGACATGATGTGATAACTGATGCTTTTATGGACACTGCGGCCGCCATGGAAAAGTGTGAAGTACATTCACAGCGCCCTAACAATGTAGCAAAACACTCTTTTTTCTTAATTTAAGTCTTGGCACGTGAAAAATCAGCACTTGTCATCTGTAGACGATGTAGAGTGATGTAGATCTCTGATTCCCGTGTAACAAAACCAGGTGATCATGCTTTTTGGTTCCTTAGGCTTCCTCATGCTAATCTAAAATCCTCAGAAGCATGAAAGCTGTTTTGAGGGGAAATGCAGCTCCAGCTCGTGGAGCAGAGCAGCTCCCAGCCCAGCACGACCACCTGATGCCCTTGCCCCAACCACTCCCACCCGGCAGCGAGCAGCCCCCCATGCCCTGCACCCGCACTCACCTTCCCCTCGACACCCACGCCGCAGTCAGATTCCTGAATCATACTGACGTCATTGCCTCCATCACCTGTGGGCCACACGGACCAGAGAGGAAAGTCGGGAAATTGGGGAGAGGTGAGAAACAGGACCCCCACATTTCATTCTTACTTCGGACAATCATGCAGGTTTTGCCTTTCCCTGGGTGCTTGCTTACTAAGAGTCTTTTCTGCCCTGCTCCATTTAATAACTCCCACACCCCACAGTATCAGCTTCCTGTCTCACAGAGCAGCTGAGCGTCAGAGGGACACCAAGTGACCGGTGACAGCCCCAGCCATGGCATGGTGGCAGGTGTTTACAACGCCACACCGGGGCCTGTGAGGTGCGGGGAGAAGCATCCCCCCAGCAGCAGAGACGGACACCACACTCCTGAGCCTCCACGTGCCCTGCAGCCAGCACTTTTTAAATCTACCCCTTTTCCATCCTCATGAGCACCATGTGAGTGCTGGTTACCCCACTGTGCCAACGGGCAGACGGAAGCTGGGCTGGGCCCCCGGGGAGTGGAACCAGCACTGGCGGGAACCCAGCCCCAGCACCGCAGCCTGTGGTCTGCAGCCCTCTGTGCACTGCTCCCTGCGTCACTAGCAAAGGAAGGGCAAGTTAAGGAGAAGAGCCCTAGAGCGTCCTTATCTACTCACACTCAAAGGGAAATACTAAAAATAAGAATAATTATAGAGCCAGAGTCTGTTGGGGGAAAGTGTCACGACCTGAGTGAAGTGGCCCAGAGGGTCTGAGGCAGACGGCGGTGAAAGCCATCCCCTGACTTACAGAAATGAATCCGCCCGGGCAGCCGCCTACCTACGGCACAGGTGAGCTTCCCGGTGCGTTCCTGCAGCAGCCGCACGATCTGGGCCTTCTGGGTGGGGGTGCAGCGGCAGCAGACCACGGCCGGGCACTGGCAGGCCAGCTCCATGAACTCGTACTCGTAGTACTTGAGGCAAACCTGGGGGCGGGGGGTCAGGGGGGCAGGTGGTGGTCACTGCCCCCACCGAGCAGGGAGGGGCACGCGCTCCCGGGAGGAGCCGGCTGGCGGGGTCCCTGCACCCACCTCCAGGGAGTCTCCCGAGATGACCAGGGCACAGTCGTGCTTCCTGCGGAAAGCGTTCAGCTCGAGGTGGGCCTCGCTGCGGTTGGTCACCTGGAAGGGAACAGAGGGGTGGAGGAGGCTCTGCTCTCCGGAGAGAGAACAACAAACAGTGGCTTCCTGAAGCCGGTGGGAGGACAATGGCCACCCCGGCCGAGGACCCCCGCCCCGCCCTTGCCGCCGGACGGAGAGCCAAATTCAACCATGTCTGTTATGATTCTGTGGGAATGGGGAGAGCCTGTACACCAGCTGTCACCCCGCACTTCCCCCGGGATGGCTGCGACCCATGTAACCGAAGAGCCAACAGTGATTGCGCCTGACCACGTGCAAGGTGCTTGTCACACGGCCCTACAAGGTGCACGGTCACGGCTGCACTGGGCACACATGGAAAGGACGGCACGGCGAGCCTGCCCGGAGTACGACATCTGGGAGGCTGGGAGGCAGGCGTCAGAAACCGGGTGTCCAGCGGGGTGCCCGACCTTTGTGTGACAGGCCAGGCGCCGTGACCTTACAGCTCTTGTCCAACTACTGAGCTCTGCCGTTGTAGCGCCAGAGCAGCCACAGGCAGTAGGCAAGCAAGTGGGTGCATCTGTGTTTAAATAAAACCTTATTTGCAGGGGCGCCTGGGTGGCTCTGTCGGTTAAGCGTCTGCCTTTGGTTCAGGTCATGATCCCGGAGGGTGGGGGGGAGGGGGGCGCCTGGGTGCTCAGCGGGGAGTCTGCTTCACCCTCTGCCCCTCCTCCTACTTGTGCTTTCTCTTTCTCTCTCAAATAAATAAAATCTTTAAAAAAATAAAATGAAATCTGATTTCAGGTGGCCACATGGACTGTCATTTGCAACCCCTAATATACAGAATGTGGAGAATATGGAATATATATGACATACAGCCCATTTCTCATTATTTTCAATGGTTACGCTATATTAATAAGAGTCACTATGAACACTGACTTAGTATAAATAAGGAACCATTCATTGTTTTGAGGGGAGATATGGGCCAGGCTCCTGTGAGTCTTTGGCCACAATATTTTTGTCCGATACCTTGTCATATATGTGTTTCTGTTTAGACACATCTTTATCTATCTATATATATAAGATTTTATTTAGGGAGAGAGAGAGAAACCATGAACGGAGGAGAGGGAGAGAGAGAATCGTAAGCAGGCTTCACACTCAGCACAGAGCCTGACTTGGGGCTGGATCTCACCACCCTGAGATCACGACCTGAGCCAAAATCAATAGTCAGCTGCTTAACTGGCTGAGCCAGCCAGGTGCCCCTAAACACATCTTTTGAAATACATGCTGTCAGGCACCTGGGTGGTTCAGTGGCTGAGCGTCTGCCTTTGGCTCAGGTCATGATCCCGGGGTCCTGGGATCGAGTCCTGCATCGGGCTCCCCACAGGGAGCCTGCTTCTCCCTCTATGTTATGTCTCTGCTTCTCTCTGTGTGTCTCTCATGGATAAGTAAATAAAATCTTTAAAAAAAAAAAAAAGAAATACATATTGTTGATTCATTAACACTGAACTCATAACCAAAAGCACTAGAACTCCTGCCTGAAGGAAACTCACCCAACACATGGACTTTCTCTGTAAGTCGCATCGTACCTTCCTGTACTTAGGGACACCGCTCCAGCAGTGTGCTGGGAGGGGGGGATGTGAAACAGTGAAATCACTGACAGCACAAAAATGCAAAAAAAAAAAAAAAAAAAAAGTGGCACTAGGTCAATCTTAAACTACTGTGCTTGCGTGTAGTACAAAAGCAGAGAAGGCAGGGAATCGCCTTGTTTGACCCCAGCTGGGAATGTGCGCATCAGGCAACGACGATTTCTCACTGCTCTGCACATGTCCACGGAGGACTCTGAAAGCGCCCTGAGGACTGATTTTTGGGTTACGAACACATTTTAGCAAGTAAGTGCATTTGCAAATCTGGAATCCGTGTATAATGAAGACTAAATGTATCCGCCTCGACACAACGCTGTGCCGTTCCCAAAACTGCCGCTCTCCTGAAGGCTGTGTGTGCTGTGGACCAAAGGCAGGGGGGTCAAGGGGAGACTCCCAGAACAGGCAGAGAGCCCCTCCGGTTGTTGGTGTGAGCACTCCGATTTCAGGAGCGGGGCTGCTGTGTCCCACCCAGAGGGGACCTCCCACTCCTCACCTCCCAGCTCCCCAGGACCCCAGGACCATGACCTGGGCCGAAGGCAGACACCTCACTGACTGAGCCTCCAGGCAACCCTGGAATTTACTCCTTATCCAAGGACCTGATCTTCAAGGGTCCAGAGGAATCTGGACTCCTATGCACAATTTCACATGGACAGGTTTATCTGCATCGTTCCTCCTGAATGTGCCTTGTGCCAGCTTCTCCGAGGGACCATGAGCCCCAGCAGGTTAAGCACACAGGGCCGTAATGAGGCGCTTCTGAACCAGCACCAGAAGGAAGCCCACAGCCTCACTGGGGCCACACAGCAGTTCCCCCCAAGCCAATGCTCTAAGTTCCCTGACCCTGGGTGGTTAACACGCTCCTCCCTCCCCTCTGTAGGGGTCCCCAACCAGGTCCTGAGGTTACAGGGCAAACTGCAGCATCGCCCCCACAAGGCCCCAGTGCGGAGGACACGTTACCAGCCGAAAAACGTGGATGTCTTGGTTTCTGGTCACCAGATGTGCATTCTTCGCAGTGCATGTAGCTGTCTCCAGCTTGTCCCCTGTCAGCATCCAAACCTGCAATCACAGCAGAAAGGAGCCCCGCTCTGTCCGTGGGGAAGGCCAGCCTGCAACCTGTGTCAGGTCAGTTTCCAAGAACATTGAGCTAACCCTCATTTATTCCATTTACCTCGAGACTCATGGTGTCCCCAACACACCCCAGGAGTACCCCACTCTGAGGGCTTCAGGACCCCGAGGAACCCCTGCTGGTGGCAGCGGAAGCTGGTGCAACACTTTTACAAAAGCATCTGGCCACACGCTTCAACAGACATCATGAAGCACAACCTCTGACCTCATCATCCCCCTTCTGGAAATTTTTCTTAAAGCAATAAATAATTTCAAAGAAGGGGATGGCCGTATGGGTGAAGGGTCACTTCCATGTCCTGCAGGAAACACTGACTTGTCACGTTACATAGAGTCTATGTGGTGGGTTAAGCCAACAGTGAATGTGCCAAGCTCCTCCGTACCTCCTAACAGGTCATTCTGCATGTCACTGTCGCGGGCTCAGAGAGGGCAGGTGACTTGCCCCAGAGCCACACAGCTAGCTCCTATCCCAAACAGACCCAGAATCCAGGTCTTCAGAGTCCAAACTCTGGAACGCGCTTCCGGCTCCACTCGTTTACCCGCTACCCCTCTGCTGTCCCTGCCCACAGCGGGGGAAGGACGCAGGCTGAGTCACCGGACAAAGGACGTGCTGGCAGTGGGGGAGGGACAGGAAAGCGAGCGGTGATGGCTTCCCGAGCGTTCGCAGCCCCAGGCACCCATCAAGTGCTGTCCACGTTCAGCATGTTTGACCTTCACAGTAACTTTGTGAGGCAGGAAACTGAGCCCTGAGAAGTCAAGCCACTTGCCAAGGACCACCCCAGGCAGTGAGACAGCCATGACGCAGGCCCTGGGCCCTCTGGGGGGCCCTTGCCTCTGGGCTGCACCCTGGAGGGCATCAGCCTCTTCTCTCCACCTCCCATCTGGCCGTAAAAAAAAAATATTATTTTAAGAGATCCCAGTCCGGTGCCAGTTTTCAGGGTTTGTTGTAGGAGAGCAAACTGGGAAAGGAGCAAGGAGGCTCAAACTCTAGAAAACCATGGCAAGTCACCAGTGCACCACGTGACTAGTGCCCCACGTCGGGACAACAGGGGGCACTGCAGGTGGGTGCCCAGACCTGAGCCCCAGGCCCGGAGGCACATTGCCCACCTTGCTCGGCCTCGGCTGCTGCGTCGGGATAGGGGCTGGAGCAGAAATCTTCCAGGTTCCAGCAGCGTCCGGCCCGTGAAGGGGCTGTGCTGGGCCGACCTCCAGACTCCCCTGGCCCCTCGCCCCCACACCCCCTTCTCCCTCCTGTCTGACCAGGGAAACCAGAAACAGAAGTCCCGTCTGCACACTTGGGAATAAAACACGCCGCCTTTTGGAGAGAACGGCTTTGAGAAGCAGCTCAGGGTGGAGCCGGGAGCAGAGACCCGAATGCCAAAACTTGGGACACCGGAGGTCTACAGAAGTTGCCAGCGACAAATCTAAGCACCACCGTGCGAGAGAAACAAGCCCTTCTGACTTCAGACCGCTGTTCCAATAATGGGATCTTGCTGACGATCCCCTTGCAGTGAACGAGGCCCGTGGGCCAAATCTGGTCTACAACGAAACGTAACGAAACGTGCCCCCCACGCGGGCAGGTCCCCGTGGGCACGAACGCGGCCGGAGCTCATTTCCTACTGCAGCCCTGCTCCCTGGAGCCTGTGCCAACGACCGGCCCAAGGACACAACGGGGAGCTGCTTGTGGGTGGAGGCGGGTGGCAAAGACGCCGTCCAGGAGCTTCAAGCCAGTGAGGTCGCTGATGCTCCACTCAGGTCCTTTCAAATGCAGCGTGCTCCTCAGACGCCCTCTACTGGCCTCTCTGGACTAAATGCCTGGATTTTTTTTTTTTTTTTTTTTTTTTAATTTTTGGCCCCAAACAGTATCAATATGGCAGTTTGTTGGTGCAAGCAGTCAGTCCACTGGGTGGCCACTCATTCACCCAAACAGGCAGACGGCTGGCTGGCCGGTCATTCAACAATGATGTGAACGCCCCAAGCATGCTGGAGGGATGGGGGATGCAGGTGGGCCCACCTTCGTGGAGCCCAGTGCGGAGGACAGCAATAAAAGCAAACACACGAGCCGTCTCCCAGAAGCCAGACTGGACCAGCGGGAGTGACGCCGTGGCCCATCTGAGCCAGGGCTGTGGGCTGCCGTCCGTACCCCCCTGGCTCCATTACCTCTCCCTCCCATCCCCCTCACTAATCTCTGCACTGAGGCCTGGTCCCAGGCAGCTTCACCCTACCTTGATGCCGGCATTCCTCAGGGTCTCGAGCGTGGGCCTCACGTCTGCCTGCAGCTGGTCCTCCACCCCCGTCAGGCACAGCAGCTCCATCTCCATCTCCAGGCTCTCGATCACAGTGGCCACTTTGAGAGATCGGTCGTGCACGCTCAGCTTGGCCTGGACGTAACGGGCCTGTGACACAGCAGGAGACAGAGCCGTTGTTTAGGGTGGGGAGGGGCCAGGCTGGTGGCCGTGGAGAGTAGAACACCATGTGGGGGGACCCCAGAGTGTGGGTGGACCTCAAAGGGATGCACTGAGACCTCCAGTGCCCTTCCAGGTTCATCAGCCCACACTCGGATAGGCCCTAGTTTCCCCCTCTCCTCTGTACTAACCTGCTGTGCAACTTCTAGCAAGTTGCTCAATTCATCTGAGCCTCACCTGTTTTCATCCAGGAAGCAGCAGTAACAGCCCCAACCTCACTGGGCTGTTGCAAGGATCGGTACAACTCAAGATCTCAAAAAAACCAGCAGGTTCTCCCCCACACAACATACACTTTGTGACCAGGAACCCCCGATCGTCAGGTTTTCTGAAGACAAAGTCCCATCTCCAAAGACCACTGACCCGGCCCTTCAGTTTAGTGACCCGACAGTTCGCAAAAACATGGAAGAAAATGAAAAATCCCCTGCTGGGTTGTTTCAAACACAAGCCTTTAAACTTGAAAGCACGGTAGGATTTATCAGAGCCAGAACTCTTGCTAATAAAACTTTACAAATAACTCAGGCACAAAGAAGGAGCAGACTCAGACACGGCCCTTCTGGGTGGAGCAGGACAAGGACCCCAGAAGCCTGTCCCCAGCCACACCCTTCTCCCTTATAGTCATATCCCCATGCACATGCTGGGCTTTGTGCCAGGCCTGGGAATGCAAGGATGCTTCCCTCAAGAAACACACAATTTATAGGACAAGAGGACAATAAACCAGACATACTATGCTGGAATTCATGGCTGTGAAAGTCAACAATCTAGTTCAACACTTTTTACAACTTAGAGAAATGAGGGCTCCAAGGGGGTGATTCATTTCAAAATTTCCAGAGGGTATATACTCTGTGTCAAGGAATATCCTATGTACTGAAATACAAGAGCAAACCAGACTGACTGGTCTCTGCTCTGGAAAAGATTTCATGTCGGAAAGGAGATACGAAGAAGAATGTTAGATATAAACATAGGTACAAGGTCATCCTAGATCTGACTAGCGCCAGTAAAGAAAGTGAGGTGGGTGACGGTTGTGGTGAGCAGTGAGGTGGGAAGACTTCTCAGAGGCCGTGGCATTTGAACAGAGACTCAAAGGAAGCAAGGGAGCAGGCCACAGAGCTCTGTGTGGGAAGAGAGTTCCAGGCAGAGAGAAGAGCAAGTGCAAAGGCCCTGAGACATAAGTGAGCCTGGGGTGCTCAGAAAGGACATCAGCAGTATGGCTAGAGCAGCATGAACTCTAGGGGGAGACGGGGAGGAGGTATGACAGGGGAGGTGAGGGAGGGCTGCAAAAAGTAAGAGAAAGGTCTTAGGACCACTTACCTCAAAGTCTTGATACTGCTCCTCCGCTAGAGACTTCTTCGCCACCACAAGCACCCGCAGTCCTTCTCGGGCCATGTTTCCACACTGCGAAGCAGACCACGGTCAGTGGAGAGCCACACTGAGGGCTCCGCCTCTAAGCCCCTGACTCCCACCGAGGAGGGCTGGACGCTACAGTGGACAGGTCCCTACCAGGGCCACAGGGAAACTGGCAAGTCAGAATACGGCTTTCCCCTAAAGCAACCTTCCCTGAAGCAAAGCTTCTCAAGGGAGGCTGCAACACGGCAGACCGCAAGCCAAACAGGACCTAGGTGTGGGTTTTCTTCCGTTGGCACGGTATAGGTCTCAAAATTTAAGTCAACATCGTAAGACTTCCCAGGTAAGTCTGGATCTCTGGCTTGTTAGAAAAACCCTACGTCTGACAAAACCACACTTGCTTTCCCAAATAACCACAACCGGTGATGGATGAAAAGCAGCTGCTTCTGTGTATTCCCAGAAAACAGTCGTCACGTGAAGGATATCCCAACACACAAAATGTGACCCTGTTAGAAAAACACATCCCCAGCCTATTTTATTTGACTTACCTGCCTAGGCCCTGCTAGTATTTGAGTTTGCAACCCTCTGAAAATATAGTATCACTGAATGAAAAATGTGCATCCTCCTATCTGGAGCCGAAAGATAAAGAAAAAAATGGCCTGATAAACCTGAGGGTCTCCTCCCTCCTTGCTGTGGCCGATCCCCCACATCATGAACCGGGATAGACAGCCTGTGATGTGGCCCCTGTTGGTCCCCACCCTCCTGGTACCTGCCTCCAGCCAGAAGCCAGTGAGGAGCGGACTCTGGTGCAGGGCAGCTGAGTGAGCTTGGCAGTGGGTCCTGAGCTTTCAGATGAGACCCTGGCCCCAAGCAACCCTTCGAGCGACCCTGAGAACCCAGCTCAGCTGTGCACACATCCCTGGCCCACAGAAACCATGAGAAGTAAGTGTGTTGTCCTAAGCTGCTAGGTTCAGGGGTGATTTGTTACGTAGGCACAGGTAGCGAGTACAGAGACCATTCTCACTACACCATGCAAGGGGCAGCCTCCAGAACATGGTTCTCACTCCCCACACCCCACTTACCTCTTCCTCCAGCCAGTCATTGTACTGCACGATGCCAGCCATGACAACATCCGCTCCCTTCATGTAAAACGTGATCTCTCCCGTTGATTCATCCTAGAGAGGGGACCCAGCAGAATGAGTATCCAAGAGGAACACCCGCTTTCTGCTCCAGTACCCACTTCCCATGACAGACGGCGCACAAAGGGTACTTAGCGGACGCCAATGTTTTCTCACTTGGCCAAAGATAAAAAGCGAGAAGGGGGTGGGGGAGCCTCACTTTGGGGCAAAGGCCACAAGAAAATGGAAGAAAACTCAAAGCATTTGGAAAAGCATTAAATGATGAAAGCGAGATCAAAAGGATGTAAGAACTTTGTTTTAGTTATTACTATCCCAACAGGAATGGACTCCCACGCTGGAAGATCATCTTAAATTTATACACGGGACCGCCAGGATCACCAGACTGTGGTCTACCTGAAAAAATGGGGAAGTAAGGTAATTGTCTAGAGCAAGTAAGGTAATTATATTGGCATCATTCACACATGGGTTGGAGAGTTCTTTGCTGTGTGGGGGGGACCCGTGCCCTGCAGGACCTTTTACAGTATCCCTGTACTGTCCCCATCAGATGCCAGCAGCACCCCTACGGGGACACAGACAAATGTCCCCTGGGGAGCAAACTGCCCTCACTGAGAACTGCTGATCCTGGTCATTCCAGACCCCTATGTCTACCTTAGGACCTAGCTAGTTATCAAATTATCCGGGTTTTTGTTCACACTGACCAGATTGTCTGGGAAGCAGGTAACACCGCAGCCCGGGTGTCAAACGCTTAGACCCGACACCAGCTTTCAGCTGTGTGCACTTGGACATTCTTCCCTAAACATCACTTTTCTCAACTGTAAAACAGGAACACTAGCCCCTCTTACCACACAGGCTATTGTGGCTTAATTGACGTCATCTACACAGAGCACACAGCCAACAGCTGGACACACAGACGATGTCCATTCATTATCATCAGTTCTACTCGAGTGACGGGAACTCTAGACATCCCTTGAGTGTACCGTGTGTGGAGACCAAAGCTTGGCTCAGGGGATTTTGCATCTGCTGATATCTGGAGACTTATCTGATTGTCACAACGAGGGGCTGGGTGCTACTGGCATCCAGTGGGTAAAGGCCAAGGATGCTTCAAAACATCCCACAGTGCAGAGGGCAGTCACAGCCAAGAATCACCTGGCCCCAGTGTCAACAGTACTGAGGCTGAGAAATCCTGCCTTTGAGGAATGGGGTAAAAATCCCTGGTTCTCATTCCTTGACATTCCTTCCTTGGTAACTCCCATCCCAGGGATCCTGGAGGCAGCAGAGATGGGCAAGGGGACAGAGCATGGCCATCACCACCTCATGCCTCAGTTCTGCTGTCCTGGGAACCCCAGACTGTGTGCCTACAAACTCATTACTATACATGAAGCAAATACTCAAAGCCAAATTAGTGGTATAAGTTTCCTTCTTTAAAATGGCTTTCTAATGCCCTCTAATCACGGACCATCTTTGAGAATCACATGCTTACTCGTAAAAGTGTCCGCTGCCCTCCTCCCCCCCAAGAGCCACCTGTGTCTTAAAAGCAGAAGGGCACACTTCATCTTCGACGGATTACGCCTCTGCTTGCCTCTGACTCAGGCCAAAGACAGCTGTGGGGTCTGAACATGAAAGCATCCCAGGGCTTTCTTCCCTTTTCCCTTCACCCAAATGGCACTTCATAACAGAACTGTAGGAAACGGCGTCCCCCTCCCCGGCTTCCTCTCCTGCAGAGGGTGCTCGGGAGAGCTTGGACAGCCCGGTCCAATATAAACACCGTATCAACTGTCTCCTCCCGTTACTCATTTCCTCCCACCCAGTTCATCACAAGGTTACTTCGCTCTCATATTATGGCAAGATTACCCTGTAAATTTACAGAGAGCTGCTGGTTGCACTGCATTGTCTTAGGGCCTCATCTTTTTCCACTGTGGTCTGATTCTGGCCCCCGTTCAAAGGCCTGTTTTATTCAAACAATGACAAGGGTATGATCTACAGCAATGATCCGCCTCCATCATTCCACGTGGGACTGGCCGGGTGGGGGTGGGGGGCAGTCAGTGGAACATCTGTACACAAGAAAAACAAAGCCAGCAATGCAGCCTTCCTTCAGAGAGACAAGCACAAAAGCCCCAGAGAAACCCTCAGAAGACAAAGACTCACGCCAAGAAAAGACTTTGCTTTGTGAGTGCAAGAAGTACCTGCCAAGTACCGTCCACGAGCTCACACGCATCTGGGAGGGCTGATGAACCAGCTGAGAGCACATCCCTGTGAACAGTCACTAAGCCAAAACGTTTTACAGCTGAGCTAACATTTCCTTGCATTGGGTAACTGGCCAGGTACTTTCAAATAATGAGCAGGATCTATGGGTGCATCCAGACTGAGCTGTTGGTCCAGCACAAGTAACATTTAGGGGGAATTGTTCTTTGTCAGGAGGCTGTCCCGGCCTCTACCCACTAGCTGACGTCAGTAATACCACCATGAGTAGTGATGACCAAAAGGTCTCCCAACATTTTCAAATGTCCCCTAGAGGCAAAATGGCCCCAGGATGAGAACCACTTCATTGGAGGAGTTTAGGAGATTTCTACAGAGTGGAAAAGTGGCCCACACGCCCTGGAGGCTGATTTCCACCTGTCAAAACCACAGATAAAGAGGGAGATATGTCAGCAAACAAGAAAACTTAGTAAAAACACGCATTTCATTAAGACAGCCTATCAAAGACAGACACTCACAACCTTACTTTGGTAGTGAGAGATGAAAACCCTAAGTTTCCAAGAAAGGAATATTTAATTAAATAATGGTGCATTTTTTTCAATAGGGCACCATGAACACATTAAAAGCATAAAAATCACCTTTTACTGATATGAGAAAATTTTCACCATATATATTGTTCAATGCGAGGAGAGTTTAGAAAGCCTTCTATGACATCCAACCTCAATTTTACAAAAATTTGTGTGGAAGTTTACACTCATATACGTGTAGGAAAAAAAAAAACCGAAAGGAAAGAAGGAAGAGAGGTCATCCCTGGGTGTTGGAAATAGAGATGAGTAGCTTGAGCTCTTTCCTTACACATGTATTTGTTCTGACTGTCCTAAATGTTGGTTTGGTTTGGTTTTTATAACCTTGGGGGGGGGGGGGTGCTGTTTTTAAAATAATGATTTGCCCATCCAACAAGTATGTCCTGTTGCTCCTGCTGTGAGAAGACACGGGGCCACAGTTCATAAAATATGACTCATATCTGGGAATGAGAGCCCTTCACAGCTTAGGGAAGGGTGGGGGATATTGCTCACTTATCCTAGAATGGCTGATATTGGGTACTATCTGAGGATGAGTCAACCCTCAAATGACTGCAGCAGAGCCCATGGTCCTGGAACTTGAAAACATAAAAGCTGGGACAAAAGTAAATCTGCGGAAGATAATGACTCTGATTCACCAGGAAACACCCACCCGCCTGATCTGTGGTGCTGCTTTCAGGCCACGGCTGTTCTTGACATCAGATGTGTGTCCAAGATACAGGTTAGAAGCCATGGGGCAGGCCAGGTATGGGCCAGTGGGAAAAGCAGCACCAGTAGGGGAGAAAAAGCTCACTTCCCACTAAAAAGTTGCTAAGAATGTGTGTCCTGTTGAGTCTGAAAGTACCTACTAGCATCAGGCATGTAAAAATCCCTTAAAATCTGTCATTTTCAAAGCATACTCATGCTTTGTCATTGGGTCATCACAACAGCTCATGGAGCTGTTTCTTCTAGGCAGAGGCGAGGCAGCTTCTTCAATGGCTCCCAATGACCCCCACCTCCTGGTATTCATGCCCTTATGAGACCCGCTCCCAATGAGTAGGGGGAAGGACCCAGTGACTTGCTTCTAATTAGTGATGCAAAAGTGAAGTGAGAAAAGGCCAGTTCTGAGATCAGGTTACAAAGACTGTGCCTTCCATCTTGTTCACATGCTCAGTTGTTCACTCTGATGAAGCTGGCTGACCTATGGAGAAGCCCGGGAAGCAATGAGGAGGGTGGCTCTCCTGCCAATACAGTGAAGAACTAAAGCTCCCAGCCCAACAACCACAAGGAGCTGAGTCCTGCCAACAATACTGATTTTATGTGGAAGTGGATCGTGACTCATTTGAACCCTGGATGTTGGCACCCTGTGAGAGACCATAGGCCAAAGGACCCAACAAAACTGCACCCAGATTCTTGACCCGCAGACCCCGTGAGATACCACCTTCTATTGTTTTAAGCCACTAAGTGTGGGGTAATCTACGATGCAGCAACACACGATACACTACCACAACATTACTACAGGTGCTCTATGAACTTCTCAATGTCCCTCTCTCACCACACTCAAACTCCCATGTCCTAGTGCTTAAGGAGCATGGACCTGGGGGCCACATTATCTGGGGTCCAGTTCCAGCCCCACCATTCTCCAGCTATGTCAACTTGGGGAGACTTCTTAGCCTCTCTACAGCTCAGTTTTCTCCTCTGTCAAATGCCAATCATAATGGTACCTACCTTGTTGGCTTAATTAATAAGCATCATTAAGTGTTACCTATCATTATGTTATTGCTATTCCTACAGCTGCTACTATTACTGCTGCTACTAGTACCTCTGCTACTACTAATTACCCTGATCACTAACTACTCATACCCCTATTACAGCTTTATTATAACAGGATCTACAGCTCTTTGATCTTTAAGGCATGAAACACTTAGACCAGGGGGGAGAGGAACCCTCATTTCTTTCAAAAACAAAACAAGATGAGTCATTCCAAAGTTGCCCCATGATTCAAGCAGTTTTCTCCAATCAAGCTAAACGATGAGAAAAAACCTCTACAAATGGCAAAGAACCAGACAAATCCCAAAACAGGTCCAGATGGGAAAAAGTAATCCACATTTTTAAAGCCCCCTTGGGGGCAGCCCGGGTGGCTCACCAGTTTAGTGTCACCTTCGGCCCACGGCGTAATCCTGGAGACCCAGGATGGAGTCCCACGTCAGGCTCCCTGCATGGAGCCTGCTTCTCCCTCTGCCTGTGCCTCTGCCTCTCTATCTCATGAATAAATATAAATAAAATCTATAAATAAATAAATAAATAAATAAATAAATAAATAAATAAAGCAAGCAAGCAAGCAAGCAAGCAAGCAAGCAAGCTCCCTTGGTATTTCTGATGATAAGCCAGGTTTAAGAGTCACTGAACACAGTGGTGTGTGAACTGCTTTCCAGAATGGAAAATGTGGTCCTCTGAGTAAAGAAAGCAAATGGTAAGACAAGATAGTGACAACATTTTAAAAGTCTGACATTATTAAATAGTGGAGAGGATATAGAGGAATGGTGGGACCAAGATTAGTACAAGCACTCTTCTAGGGGGAAAAAGCTGGTGATACCTGCTAAAGGTAGAGATGTATAGACTGCCAACCCAGCAATCCAACCACTGGACATATTCCACAGAAATAGCATCATGTATACTGGAGACCAGAAGAGACAAGGACGTGCATGGCAATGCTGTTTCTAATGCCAAAAAAAAGTGGCAACTATCTAAATGTGTATCAACAGAACTCCAGTCAACTGAAGGAAGAGAGGTACATTCATACAGTGTAACACTCTAAGATGGCTAAAATTAACAAAGTAGGATTAAATGTATGAGCCTAAAGTTTTTATTTATTTATTTTTTTTAATTTTTATTTATTTATGATAGTGGGGGGGGACGGGCAGAGACATAGGCAGAGAGAGAAGCAGGCTCCATGCACCAGGAGCCCGACGTGGGATTCGATCCTGGGTCTCCAGGATCATGCCCTGGGCCAAAGGCAGGCGCTAAACTGCTGCGCCACCCAGGGATCCCCTAAAGTTTTTTTTAAATGTTAAAAACAAGAAGTGAGGCAATGAATGATACAATGCTACTTAGAATAAAAATATGCAAAACCATAATACACATCATTTATAGCCAAACATGTCTGATAACAGTATTTTAAAATACTTAATACTTTAAAATGCCTCAAAGACTACGAACTTTGTAGGAACGAAATGAAAGCACATCCAGGAGGGGCAGATGGGCCTTCAACTGAATGTTTTATTTCTTTAAAAAAAATTTTAAACAAAATATAAATGTGAGCAAATGAACTCAAACATGAAAATCTGCTGCATGTAAATAAAAATTTTAAAAGGGGGAGGGGGGGATCCCTGGGTGGCTCAGCGTTTTAGCGCCTGCCTTTGGCCCAGGGCACGATCCTGGAGACCCAGGATCGAATCCCACGTTGGGCTCCTGGTGCATGGAGCCTGCTTCTCCCTCTGCCTATGTCTCTGCCTCTCTCTCTGTGTGTGTGTGACTATCATAAATAAATAAAAATAAAAAAAAAAAGAAAATCTACTGCATGATTTCTTTTATAGAAGAAGAAAAATCTCAAAAAGAGATTAATCAGGGATAGAGGTTGGGAGAGTGGTTATATATATCCCTGTGGGGAAAGGGATGTAGACCAGAAAGAAGCACAAGGGAGCTGCTGGGGTAATAATGGGTGGGATTCTGATCCTTGCTCTAGATGCTGGTTCCATGGGTGTGCTAACTGTGTAAACACGTGAGCTGCACAGTTAGGATGTTTGCACTGTTCTCTGTGTATGCTGTATTTCAATAAAAGTTTCAAAATATGTCAAAACAAAATTTGAAATAAATATGACAAAATGATGATGTGGAACAAATACTATATTTTTTTCCAGTAACTCATGATTGTACACATGAAAAACCATTTAAAATACTGAATTACAACAAGAGGGCCAAGACTACTCAAGGGAGAAAGAACGGTCTAGCAAATGGTGCTGGGATAGCTCTGTATATACAGGTGCAAAAGAATGAAGGTGAATCCCTACCTCACACCATCTCCAAAAATTAACCCAAAATGGATCAATGACTTAAAGAACTAAGACTACAAAACCCTTAAAAGAAAATATAAGGGTAAATCTTCATGACCTTGGATTTAACAATAAATTCTTGGATATGACACCTAAGTCAAGAGCAACAAAAGAAAAAAATTTTAGGCTTCCTCAAAATTAGTAGCTTCTATGAATCAAATGAATTTTATCAAGAAAGTGAAAAGATAACCTACAGAATAAGAGAAAATATTTGCATATCATCTCTGATAATATCTAGACAATATAAGGAACTCTTAAAAATGAACAACAAAAAGACAAGTAACCAAATTAAAAAATGGGCAAAGGACTGGAATACATATTTTTCCACAGAAGATATAAAATTGGCCAATAAGCACACAAAAGGATACTCAATGTCATTGGTCATTAAGTCAAGACAACTTACAACCACAATGAAATGCTACTTCCCACCCACAAACATGGCTATAACCAAAAAAAAAATGAAAAAGAAAATTAAAAAGTGTTGGTGAGGATGTGGAAAAATTGGAACCTTCCTATTGTTCCTAGTGGGAATGTAAAAGGGTACAGTATTACAGAAAACCATTTGGAGGTTACTCATAAAAAGATGGAATGACGGGGATCCCTGGGTGGCTCACGGGGGATCCCTGGGTGGCTCAGCGGTTTAGCGCCTGTCTTTGGCCCAGGGTCCCACGTCGGGCTCCCAGCATGGAGCCTGTCTCTCCCTCTGCCTGTGTCTTTGCCTCTCTCTCTTTCTATGTCTATCATAAATAAATAAAATATTTTTTAAAAAAGATGGAATGATCCAGGAAGTGGGTAATGGACCCAGCATGACCCAGCAATTCCACTCCTAGGTCTATACCCAAAAGAACTGAAAAGAGGTATTTAAATCCTTATACGTGAATGCTCACAGCAGCATTATTCACAACAGCCTAAAGGGGGAAACAACCCAAATGTCTATCAACAGACCAGTGGATAAGCAATTACTTGGCCGTACAAAGGAATGGAGTTCTGATTTGTGCTACAAGGGAGACGAATCCTGACAACATGCTGCTGAATGAAAAGAGGCAGACACAAAACGTCACATATCACAGGGCTCTAATGACGTGAAGTATTCAGAATCGCTAATTCCTACAGACAGAAAGTCGATTGGCGATTCCAGGGACTAGAATGAAGGAGGAATGGGGAGTCACTGTTTAATGGGTATGAGGGTTCTTTTTGGGGTGATGAAAATGTTCTAAAACTGGACAGAAGTAGTAGTTGCAGGGCACCTGGGTAGTTCGGTCGGTTAAGCATCTGACTCTTGATTTTTGGCTCAGGTCATGATCTCAGGGTCATGAGACTGAGCCCAGCATCAGGCTCTGCACTGGCTGAGGAGCCTGCTTGAGATTCTCTCTCTCATGACACCTGGGTGGCTCAGTCAATTAAGCACATGCCTTTGGCTCAGGTCATGATCCCAGGATCCTGGGATTGAACCCTACATGGGACTCCCTGCTCCACGAGGAATCTCCTTCTCCCTCCCCCCCTCGGGCTCATGTTGTTTCTCAAATAAATACTAAGTAAAATCTCTAAAAAAAAAAAAAAAAAAAAAAAAATCTCTCTCTCCCTCTGCCCCTCCCCGCCTCCCAGGGCATGTGCAAGCTTTCTCTCTCTAGTCAGTTATACCTTTCCCTCTAGAACTATGTTAACCAGAAGCTGACCTAGTTTCTAAGACTCTAAGATCTGAAGTCTTGTCCAATTGAGAGACTAGTAACATTCTTTCTGTTCAGGCAATTATATTCTCTGGTTGGTCTCGACAACAGAGGTCGCAAGAAAGAAGGTAAAAAAGGGTTAAGAAAGAATGTTGAGCTATAGGGACACACGGCAGACTTGGGTGTTTTAACCACGTTAAGTCACAAGGCAGGTAACTCACCCTCACGATGATGCCCATGCGCTTGCTTTCGTAGGTGAAGGGGAAGATCTGCAGGATGGTGAAGTTCAGGATCTGGTCGCCAGGGGTCCTCAGCTGCATGGAAGACTGGTCTCGGCCCACCAGGGTCAAGCCCACACTTTCGGTCCACTGTACCAGGGCCACCTAAACGCGACACGGTTAGGTGAAGGTCAGATACACAGCCAAGGGTCCCCGTCCACAGGTGAAGCAAATGAACACAGAGGTGGAAGGGGCTGCAGCGACCGGCCAAGTGCAAGCAGTCCCTGCATCCCTGGGGGAGGCTGCGCCAGCTGGTGACAGCATGGGTTCCTGGGGGGCTGCAGGCCCCGCCATCCTTCCAGCCGCCGTCTACATGGCACAGCTCACCCTCTCTTCCAGGCCCCAAAGCAGGCTGCATGCCAGAGCCGTGGCAGAGAGAAGACACAGGGTGGAGTGTGACCACTTCTGGAGGATTTGCACAGAGCCCACAGCAGTATGAGGAAAGGAGAGCGCGGGGCAGGGTGGCACTGGGCCTTCAGACTCTCCGCTAAGCCTGGGGAATGCCCAGCCAGGTAGGTGTCTCCACCTGGCTGTTCTGACCCCATGGGACCTGCAGCAACGTGTGGGGACATTTCTGATTGTCACAACTGGAGAAAAGGGTGTGAGCTCCAGACACCTCCTGGCCTCTGCCTGTGCTGCTAAATACCCCACAACAGCAGACAGCCTCCCGCCCACCCCCTTCCAGGATTATCCCACCCCAGAAGACAGTACTGCTGGGGGTGGGGGTGAGATCATTGGTCTACATGATGAGGAAACAGGTGCTTGATGAAGTAATTATTATAATTCAGTTGCACGAGGTGATGCTGCTGGGCACTGGTGCAGCCAGGCCAGGTGGGTGGGTACCTGGGTTTACCTGGCACAAAAGCCCACCCACCACGTACTGCACTTCCTGGAGGCACGGCTTCTGTCGCCACCTGGAACCTTCTAGCAGCCTCAGCAAGGCTTGCTTCACTTCAGGTCAAAGGCAGGGGGTGTTGTAAACCCAAGACAGGGGCCAGACTGATTGTGCATGGGAGTGAAGAGCGCTGGGGGGAGGGGACCGTGGCAAGGGGAGCCTGCATCACGTCCACAGGGGCAGTGACACGGTGTCGTGCTGATGAAGGACGCTGCCCCAAGGGAATGTGGCCCAGGATAGCCAGAGCTTCCAGCTTCTCAAGAAAAACCAGAAATCTGGCCCTCTGGACCGGTCCCTGAGATCTCCTCTTACTTGTAAACAATCAATTTGCATGTTTTAAAAGCCTGTGAAGACAATAAAGCCCCATGACGCCTGGGTGGCTCAGCTGTTGAACATCAGCCCCGATCCTGGGATCAAGTCCCACATCGGGCTCCCTGCATGGAGCCTGCTTCTCCCTCTGCCTGTGTCTCTGTCTCTCATGAATAAATAAATAAAATCTTTAAAAGAAAGCCCCTGTTCACAGGTGAATCTGGCGGAGGTCTCCGGGCAGAGAAGGAAATTTGAGTGGAAAAGCTGGGGTAGGGACAGAGAGGGGAGCTGGGGCGTCCCCTCCTCCCACTGCCCAGGAAGGAGACACAAGCGTGAAAAGCCCCCCTCCGTGTGCCCCATGGATGCCCTAAATGACGGGTTCTCAGAGTGGCAAGTATCGTGGGCTGCTCCCAGCTGGCAGCGGTGACACAGGATCTCATCCCGGGTCTAACTGAGCCAAGGAAAAAGCCCCAGGGAAACTGCCAATCCTGGGTCATTGTACCGGCCGCCAAGCACAGGGGCCTGTGCCGGGGCGCATGCACATCAGCGCATCCTCAGGGGTGCCTGGCTGCACTCAGGTGTCCATCCCTGACATGCTGTCACTGGAATCATCTGGCAAGTGGGTAATGGACCCGCACTGGATGTGCGGAGGCAGAGTAACAGCCCCCAAAGATGCCCACCCCCAAAGATGCCCACATCCTAATCCTGGGACATGTGAATGTGTCACCTCCCGGGGCAAAATGGGCTCGGCAGGGGGTGATGAAGACTGAGGACCTGGCGACTGGAGACTGCCCTGGGTTATCCAGGTGGACCCAGTGTGATCACCTGAGTCCTCGAAAGGCAGAACTTTCCTGGCTGTAGCCAGAGAGAAGACTGCGGGCAGAGGAGGGTCAGAGAGAGGAGATGGTGCTGGTTTTGAAGACAAGGAAGGGACATAAACCAAGGAATGGGATCAGTGTTCAGGAGCAGAGAAGGCAACAAATTCAGCCCTGGGGCCTCCGGGGAGAACGCAGGCCACCCTGCTGACACCCTACTTATTATCAGGGAGACCTGGATCTGATCTCTCACCTACACGACTATAATAAATTGTATTGTTTCAAACCATCAGGTTTGTAGCAACGTGTGACAGCAGCGATAGGAAACGCATATGACCAGGTTCCAATTTTAATGCCAAACAAGCTGCTGTTTTATTCTGATCCAAGTCCAAGAGTGTGGAGTCTAAAAAAGAAAAGTACCCGCCCTCCCCGTTTCTTCCTATAAAACCTAATCTTTAGGGGAAGAAAAGGAGGCAGGTTTTCGGGAAGAGCAGGCTTGGGGAGTGACAGAGGGTGACAGAGAAACGGGTACATGGGAGGTGTCAATTCTTTCAATTCTTTCTTGAGATGTTTTATTATCTTTAAAAGCCCGGAAGTAGGTACACAGGTGCCCATTATGCTACTCTGTGACCGTCTTCAGTACTTCACAGTGTCACCGTGGGGGCCGGAGGCAGTGAGAGTCACTCTCCCAGGGAACCACAGAGGCCCACACTTCTATTTTCATCAAGGTGCTTCCTGAGCTCCCCTTTCCTTCTACCAAGAGACTCTGCACAAGCAGACACCTGCTGTTCCATTGTTCTGTGTTTGTTTCCAGAACCACCACCCCCTACCCAGGCTCTCCTGGGCTGCCCTAACTACTCCCTGAAGCAGTGGGGAGAATCAAACCGAGATTCCAGCCCAGCTCTGCCTCCGGCCCCCACTCCCTCCAGCCTCTGCAAAGCGCAGGGCTCAAGGTGGCTTACTTTCCATTTCCCTTCCTGCTCTAAACACTGTGTGTATCCATCCTTAGTTGGCTATGCTCAGGCACCTAACTAGGTCACTATTTCAGACACGAACTGAATTTACGCTAGCAAGAGGTTGGTCTTCAAGAATGGGAAGCTCTTCCCTGTTTGAATTATGTCACAACAAGTCAAGCAGGATTCACATGAATGCAAGATACTGTCACACTGACCTCCACCTCCAAGGAAGGATTGTTTGGGGGCTTTTTTGCTATTACCCTACATCCATCTGCGGAAACCCATTCATTTACTGACTTAATTCAATGACTCCGACTTTCATTAGGCCCTGTCTTACAATCATCTCTCAAAGTCTAAGGTGAACAAAGTGAAGATGGGTATACACAATCCCATCTGTATGTAATGTGTTTGTAGGGTGCCACATGTGACAAGCGATACTTCTACTTTCATCCTTCTGTGCTACTGAAAGATTTTTATCATGTACATGCAGTTATTTTTAATTGTGATTAAGCAAACACATACCCCAACATAAGGTACTACAAATGCACAGCTACACACAAGCTGAAAAGGCTTAAGTTTGCATCCTTTACACACCAATTTAGCAACGAAGAAAAAGCCTTTTCTGGATGCCTTCAACCATGACTGGTGGTGAAAGGGGTTTTTCCATTCTTGTTTGCAAACTGCTCTTACTTCACCCCTTAAAAACCTATTTTATTGTTGTGGAAAGTTGGTGGTGCTGGGCTTCGAGGAAATATATTCATTCCCCCCAAAGCCTGCTCTTCACTTCGAGAAAGAATGTGAAAGTCGGGACCTGGAAATGGCTTCCAAGACTGTGAGGCAGTTCTAGCCTTGGCCAGCCCAGCCCCCATGCCAGGGACCCTGGGGACTGTGTTAGAGGAACAGTTAGTCTAAATGACACACAGTGACAAATGCTGATGGATGAATTACACCTGCAGGCAAACACCTTCTATCGCACTTTGTTCTGCAGTCAATCTCTCAATGGAGTGAGGGAACCAGCCACCTGCTGCCTGCCATCCTGGGCCCAACTTCCTCAGCAAAACCCCCCTGGTCTCCTTGGGGACACGAGGACACGAGCCTCGTGGTGGGGGTCGGGGGTTAGGAGTCTCCGATTCTCGCCTTCCAATCTCTGGCCCTTGTTTAACCTAAGTCAGTGTTAATTTGAAGCTACTTTCAACAGAAATCCCTGAGGTCCTACCGAGAAGGGACTGGTTTGGAACTGGGGTGCTTTCTGACCCTTCTCAATTGCAGCAGCAACAAACATTTCAGGAGTCAGGAGAAAAAACCGCATTTCTTTCCAAAACAAGATGATATAGAATGAGGCTACTTCTTGTCCTGGCGTGACCGAGCTTCCGTTGAAGAGAATCATTCCATATCACCCAACCAGGAAGGATTTGGGGGGTCTTGGGTCTCAACATCCTTAACAGCCAGGAGGGGGGTCTCTGGGGCTTCGTATCAGAACATCCAGAGGTCAGAGCAGCAGCAGAAAAAGAAACCCCGTTAAGGTTGAATGAATGAATGAACAAATAAATTAACTCAATCAAATGAAAACTGAGAAGGGATGGAGGGCGGGGAGCTGGGCTCCTGAGCCGCCTGTGTGTTCTGGTTTGGGTCAGGAAATCAAAAGGACAGGCTGTTGCACTCCCTCCCTAAAATGCCCATCTGAAGAATTCATGCCAAAAGGATCCATGAAAGGGCTTTTTCATCATTTGTGGGTCAGCAATAAACCACCTGTGACAAGTTTTAATAATTTTCCCTTTGTACTGGGGAATGTGTGCTTGGGAGAGATGCCAGGTCAGGCTAACGAGCCCTGAATTCTTGTCAGAAGCAGGATACGCAGTAATCGTAAGAGCACGCATGAATCTGATATCTTTGGTGGCATTCAAGGAGATCGACACCCCGGCTCACAAAGGCTGGCCAGTCTGCCCTAATCCAGCCTTTCAAGGCTATGAATGTACCCACAGACTTAAAGTATTCTTTACTTAATTAGGAAATTGATTCAACAATGCACCACTGGGGGCTGGACAGGGAGCAGACAGGAGGAGGGAGGGCCCCACATGGCAGGGGTAAACTGAGGCAGCAGCCACCCAGCTCAGCTAACCACTGCCCCATAGAAACTGGGCCCACCATTTCCACAGATCTGATCTTTCTCAAGAAAAGCTGGTTTTTAGATAACATCAAGTGGTTTTTTAAATATTGTTGCAGATATGTGTGTGTGTGTGTGTGTGTGTGTACGTATATTTTTTTTAATTTTTTTTTTTTTTAAACACAGCATGGAGCAAACAAAACACGGCCAGTTTTGCTTAAGAATTGGTGGGCAGGGGATCCCTGGGTGGCGCAGCAGTTTGGCGCCTGACTTTGGCCCAGGGCGCAATCCTGGAGACCCGGGATCGAATCCCACATCAGGCTCCCGGTGCATGGAGCCTGCTTCTCCCTCTGCCTGTGCCTCTGCCCCTCTCTCTCTCTCTCTCTCTCTCTCTCTGTGACTATCATAAATAAATAAAAAAATAAAAAATAAAAAAAATTAAAAAAAAAAGAATTGGTGGGCAGGGGACGCCTGGGTGGCTCAGTGGTTGAGCATCTGCCTTCAGCTCAGGTCGTGATCTGGGGTCCTGGGATCAAGTCCCACACTGGGCTCTCCGCAGGAAGCCTGCTTCTCTCTCTGCCTGTGTCTTTGCCTCTCTCTGTGTGTGTCTCATGAATAAATAAATAAAATATTTAAAAAAAAAACCCAGACAGACATTAAAAAAAAAAAAATCTGTGGGCAAGATTGTGGAATAAAAAGGCCACTCCCTGGTCCAAGTTTCTTTGACCCAGTACTTGAAATTTAACCTATCACTTAGTCTGCCGAAAATTAGTATTTGAAAAGAATGATGTCATCTCTAGAAAAGCTTAGCCATTTAGAAAGGACTATTCCCTGAACTCCGTTCTGGGTCAACCCTAAGAAAAACGGAACAGAATTTTTGCATCTATGGCCCACGGAGGAGCTAATACCCAAGGATGGCTCACTTGATAGTTTCCTACAGTGCCCCTAAAACACTCACAGCACCCTCTCTCTTCTGCACAACTAAAACTTTGTTTCAAGAGTCTTACCCCCGTGGTTAATAAAGAACACTGAGGGGGGGGGGTTTCTCCTTAGGTTCCCAACCTCTGTTCTCTATCCCCCCCCAGCCGAGGACTCAGCAGCTCCATGGTAAAGGCCCACCCACCTCCTAAATCTTTCTCTCTGCTCTGTGTCTGAATGCAGTCATTGTCTGGGGGCCTGGAGCACAGGTACGAAGGGGTGTTTGGGGGAAGCACACACCCCTGAGAAATGAACGTGGCCCCGGAGAGAAAAAACCTCATGGGTTCCACAAGGGCTGAGCTTGCAGTCAGACACTTAACAGACTGGGCCACTCAGGCACCCCTGTTTACTTCTTCTGTAACAAGTTATGTTACTCTTATAATTCGGGGGGGTGGGGGGACTAAAAGTAAAATCTGCTTCTAGGTGAGCTGTATCTTCGCCATCCTTTTCTATCTCCCAGCATGGTGACACGGACACAGGTATGCCCTCCTGAGACTAGGCCATCAGGGAGAGAGACCTGTGCACACAGCTCTTTGCTTATTATCTCCCAGGCTATCTGTAAGGAGGCTGTTTCAAGGTCACTGGACACTAGAAGAGAAATGTACCCTTGTTGGTCTTCCTTTCTAAGGATAAGATCCCGAAGACATGGGTGGTGAAGACAAGACACTCTGTGGGAAGGCTTCTGGGGTCTGCTGGAAGGTTTCTTAGCACCAAGCATGGAAGCTTCCCAAAATGAGAACGAGAGAAAGCACCAAAAAAACACACTTCACTGAGCCTGCAAGGAAGGCAAACCTGACTACTGGCTCAGAACAGGCAAGAATACCAGACACTTGGATGTTCACCCAGTACCAGCCCTAAGCTCCTCACACAGGTACACAGCACTCAGTAGTACTTCGTTTTTGTTTTTGTTTTTAAGATTTTATTTATTTATGAGAGACACACAGAAAGAGAGAGAGGCAGAGACACAGGCAGAGGGAGGAGCAGGCTCCATGCAGGGAGCCCGATGTGGACTCAATCCCAGGTCTCCAGGATCAGGCCCTGGGCCAAAGGCAGGAGCCAAACAACTGAGCCACCCGGGGATCCCTCAGTAGTGCTTCATGAGCGACAAAATACATTCAAGTCCTGATCCCATGGACAGAGAAGCAGTACTGCAGAGAAGCAGTACTGTAGCCCCCTGGAAGTGGGCTGCCTGGTTTTAGTCTAACCAGCCACATGGCCTTGGGGATTCCCCTTAGCCAACCTACACTTCATCTGAAAAATGGGCACGATCATAGTAATTGGGTCATAAGGGATGCCCAGAGCACAGTGCCTGGCACAGCAGATGCCCATTTCTTACTGCCGTCAGCCCCCTGATGGCCTAAAATCACTCCACTAAGGAACTCTCTTGTACTATTGGTGGGAATGCAAACTGGTACAGCCACTGTGGAAAACAGTGTGAAGGTTCCTCAAAAAGCTAAAAGTAAGAGCACCTGTCTGGCTCAGTCAGTAGAGCATGCAACTCTTGATCTTGGAGTCATAAGGCTGAGCCCTGCATTGGGCACAGAGATTACTAAAAAAAAATAAAAATAAAAACTAGAGGAAAAAAAAAAAACTAGAGGATATTATGCTAAGCAAAATAGATAAGTCAGAGAAAGACAAATATCATATGAGTTCACCCATGTGTGGAATTTAAGAAACAAAACAGACGGGGGATCCCTGGGTGGCTCAGCGGTTTAGCGCCACCTTCGGCCCAGGGCATGATCCTGGAGTCCCGGGATCGAGTCCCACATCAGGCTCCCTGCATGAAGCCTGCTTCTCCCTCTGCCAGTGTCTCTGCCTCTCTCTCTCTCTCTGTCTCTCATGAATACATAAATAAAATCTTTAAAAAAAAAAAAAAAGGAAACAAAACAGATGAACATAGGGGAAGAAGGAAAGGAAACATAAAGACAAAAACAAAGAGGGGGATAAACCATAAGAGACTTTTAACTCTAGAAAGCAAACTAAGGGTTGCTGGAGAGGAGGTGGGTGGAGGGATGGGGTAACTGAGTGATGGGCATTAAGGAGGGCACTTAATGGAATGAGCACTGGGCATTATATGCAACTGATGAATCACTAAATTCTACCTTTGAAAACTAGTAATTCACTACATGTTAATTAAAGAAAAAAATTTGGGGATCCCTGGGTGGCTCAGCGGTTTGGCGCCTGCCTTTGGCCCAGGGCGCGATCCTGGAGTCCCGGGATCGAGTCCCGCGTCGGGCTCCGGGCATGGAACCTGCCTCTCCCTCTGCCTGTGACTCTGCCTCTCTCTCTCTCTGTCTATCATAAATAAATAAAAAATTTAAAAAAAAAAATAAATAAAGAAAAAATTTTAAATAAAAAATAGATAAAATTTTTAAAAAGTTAAAAACAGAACTACCCTATGATCCAGTAATCACACTACTGAGCATTTATCCCCAAAATATGTTTATAGCAGCATTATTTACAATAGCCAAACTATGGAAGCAGCCCAAGTGTCCATCGATAGATGAATGGATAAAGTAAACGTGCTAAGTAGATATTTGTACACAAGGGGATATGACTCAGCCATAAGAAAGAATGCAATCTTGCCATTTTCAATGACATGGATGGAGCTAGAGAGTATGAGGCTAAGTGAAATAAGTCAGTCAGTCAAAGACAAATATCAAATAATTTCACTCATGTGTGGAATTTTAAAAACAAAACAAATGAGCAAGGGGAAAAAGAGAGAGAGAGAGAAACAAGCCAAGAAACAGACTTTTAACCTTAGAGAACACACTGCTGTTCCCCAGAGGGGAGGTAGGGGGATGGGGGAACAGGTAACAGGGATGAAAGAGGGCACCTGTCATGAGTACCGAGCAATGGATGGAAGTGCTGAATCACTATATTATGCACCAGAAACTAATTTTACACGGTAGGTTAACTGTACTGGAATTAATAGTAACATAAAATAAAAAATTTTTAATTAAAAACCATAATAAAATAAAAAGTCAGCATGTGGCAGTTAAACAAAGCCGGCAATTGCACCTGGGGAGTCAGGAGGCCAGTGTGATGCCCTCACCTTCCATGAAAGTTAGTGGACAGGAGGGTCCTGACCTGCCACTGAGAGACTATGGGAACACACAGTACCCTCATGTTTTAGGAAAACTCAGGCCTCTGCTAAAGTCACAACTCCGTGATGTTCCAAGTACTGATGCACTGAGAGCAAGGTGCAGAACTGAGTCTATAATTTACAACTGTGCTTTTAAATTTTAAAAAATATGTTAATAACTGAGAGGTCAGGAAAATTCTAATACACATAAAGAATTATTTCTGCAAGGATCCTCAGATGCTGGTAATACTGGGTGTCTCAGAGGAAGACATCTGGGAGGGACATAGTGAGGGCAAGAATGAAGGTCTCAGGGTAAGGAGACGAGTCTCACCCTATGCTGGCAGCCTGGGGCAGCCTTGCAGAACATCCTATACGTGACCCAGAACTTGCAATTAATTGCTCTGAAATGAGTGAGCCATTCAAGGCATGGCCAAGGCATGAAGAAACTTTCAATCATACACACATCACACACACCCCACACCCACACAAGTCCACACATACACATGCTCACAGGGCACAGGTGTGCACACACATGCATGCCTACACACAAACACATACACACACTCACACACACAGAAATCCTACAGGAGTAGGACAACCACAGGAGACTTGCTAAAGGATGTTACTGGATTCACGCTCCTTCCATCCTCGTGCTATTGTAGGATTCTGTAGTGCAGAAACATGCAATTATGTTTCTATATATAGATGCAGAAATTTGGGGACAATCTATAGCAGAACATAAACAGTAATCTCTAGGTAGTGGAATAAAATTAATGTTTATCAACTTTTTTTGAATCTACAATTTTACTTTCTTCTGTGATGAGCAGATTAGTCCTTGTGATTTTAAAGGCCTAAGGAACGTTTTCTCGATAGGAAAGAATTCCTGGAAAAGGCAAATAAATGAGCCCTAGGATTGATTCAACTGGCCCGATGGAGAGCACTCCCTTGACTACTCATGCCAAGAAACAAATAGTTTAAAAACGGCATTGGGAAAAATAATAATAATAATTTAAAAATAAATAAGTAAAATTAAAACGGCATGGGGGGGGATAAATAAAAATGGCATTAGGACCAGCTCCCCCGGCCCCCTGCCCTCTCTCCCACTGTGCCCCATTTCCAATGCTGCCAAACATCCAGAAGGTGATAGAATGTGGTGCAGGCTGAGCCCTTTAGGAGCATCTCTCTCTGGCCAGATTGCATCGGTCTCATTTCCCCTGGGGGGGTAGGGGTGGGGGGGTGGGAGTGGGGGTTACTGTAGGGTGGCAGGCCGGGCCCAGCGCCGCTCAGGCTGTAATCAATGGCTGAATAAAGACACTTCAAGCCTTCCAAAGCAGAATGTGCACAGGAAAGAAATTTAGGAAATCCTGCTTTCTGTTACACGAAACAAATCCTTCCCCAACTGGCAGAAATTATTGTAGCAGCTCTAAAGTAAAACGAATCCTGGTTCCTATGTGTATTCCAGACACTGACCTTGCCTAGACCAGCAATGTTTTATTGATATAGAATTTCAAAGGTAGGATTCTCGACCCAGCCAAGTCTAGGTGGAATCCTACAGGGATTTAGAAACAGCACAGCTCTCAAAGATTTCACTGGACCAAGATCTAGTCTCCTTTCTGTCACGTGGCATTATTTGCACACGCAGATTCGTATTCTGCAGTACACACCTGAAATAGTTTGGAAGGCAGGTCAGTAAAATATTAACAGTGGTCACACCTTTAGGTAGCAGGATTACAGTTTGCTTTTTATTTCCTTTTCTTATCTCTATTTTCACACATTCTGCCATAAACATGAAATAACTGTGCAATAATAAAGTTGTTGGGGGGAAGAAAGATACTAAGACAGTAACATCGACCTCTGTGGAAACACCAAAGACCAAAGAAAATACCTTTTTTTTTTTCAATCACTACTCAGAATCTTAGAAGAATAAGACAAATCTGAATCCGAGTATAATTAATGAACAAGAGCTGAGAAGCACAGAACATTCTGTGAAAGATTTACCCTCATGGAAAAGTTCTGCCCAGCCCTAAAAACAAATATATCCAAGTTCAGTGGGAACCGGGAGTGTGGGACAGGCATTAGGGAGTTCCCGTATGCACGTCAATCAATAGCCAGTATTAGGAGCTCACAAATTCAAATCCTATCGAACACCCTTAAGCTACCGACCGGTTTCCAGTGCACAACTACCAAGAACCTGGCCCTTCCAAACATCCCCCACTCAGGAATATTGCCTCCCATTTCCAAATGGAAAAGCGAGATCCAACAGACTAAAGTCAGTGGAGAAAGGGGGACAAATCTGAAGTTTTTGGCGACTACAGCACAAGTCCAAATAAATGGGATGAATCATCCATATCCATCCTCCATCCCCCTCCTCCCCTTTCTCTGCACACTATGCCCATCTCAGAATTTGGCCAAGGGTTACAACATTTTTCACCCCTAAAAAACTCTGTTAAAGCGTCAGGGATCACGGGTGAACTGGGCTCCTAGTTGAGGTATTCCACAAACACCAAGCCGACTGCAAGGAGTCGCCTCCCTGATGCCACATTCCAGTGTCCCCGAGAAGGATAAAGAAGCTACCAGACAGGGAAAGTCACATCCAAATGTTCTTTCCTTTCTGAACTTTGGGAAAGGTTATCATTGCAGTATCCCCAAACCACCACCCAGCTCTGGCTCCCCAATATTCTCCAATGAGTCTGGACCTTTAAAACACTTCATCAACTGGAGAAGCTCCCTCCCTCCTTCTTAAAATTAACAACAAAAATAACTGGAGGTAAAAAAAAAATAAATAAATAACTGGACGTCCCTGTACCATTGATGGAAGGGCAAAAGGGTTTTAAAAATAATTCTGGAGGTGCCTGGGTGGCTCAGTGGTTGAGCATCTGCCTTTGGCTCAGGTCATGATCCCAGGGTCCTGGGTTCAAGTGCCACATCAGGCTCCCTGCCGGGAGCCTGCTTCTCCCTCTGCCTGTGTCTCTGTCTCTCTCTCTGTGTGTCTCTCATGAATAAATACAATCCTAAAAAAATAATTCTGGAAATTATCTGGTGATTTATACCACAAGCCTTAAAAATATTCCATCCGTGGGGCCCACAGGACAGACTCTGCTGAGGGGCTCACAACAACCCTCTTGTCACAGATGGTGAAGATGCAGCGGGGAGCGGCCGCCCAAGTGTGGAGCTGGGATCCCAAGACTCACGTCCTCCACCGTCTCGCCCCTGCTGCCACCCTGGGGACAGGTGCTGCTGTCTTGTTAAATGCTAACTCCCCAGTGTCCAGTATACCGTAGGCACTCCAAAATGCCTGCTGAATTAATGAACCCACTCACACCATTTCTAGAAATACTAAGTGTAAGTATGCTCCCTGGAAATGTGTACAAATGTTGTGCTAGCATCTTAAAAGCTATCTATGAAAAGCCCACAGCAAATGTCATTCTCAATGAGGAAACACTGGGAGCCTTTCCCCTAAGATCAGGAATGAGACAGGGGTGTCCACTCTCACCACTGCTATTCAACATAGTACTAGAAGTCCTAGCCTCAGCAATCAGACAACAAAAATGCATAAAAGGCATTCAAATTGGCAAAGAAGAAGTCAAACTCTCCCTCTTTGCAGATGACATGATACTGTACACAGAAAACCCAAAAGACTCCACCCCAAGATTGCTAGAACTCATACAGCAATTCAGCAGTGTGGCAGGATACAAAATCAATGCCCAGAAATCAGTGGCATTTCTATACACTAACAATGAGACTGAAGAAAGAGAAATTAAGGAGTCAATCCCATTTACAGTTGCACCCAAAAGCATAAGATACTTAGGAATAAACCTAACCAAAGAGGTAAAGGATCTATACCCTAAAAACTACAGAACACTTCTGAAAGAAATGGAGGAAGATACAAAGAGATGGAAAAATATTCCATGCTCATGGATTGGCAGAATTAATATTGTGAAAATGTCAATGTTACCCAGGGCAATTTACACGTTTAATTCAATCCCTATCAAAATACCATGGACTTTCTTCAGAGAGTTGGAACAAATCATCTTAAGATTTGTGTAGAATCAGAAAAGACCCCGCATAGCCAGGGGAATATTGAAAAAGAAAACCATAGCTGAGGGCATCATAATTCCGGATTTCAGGTTGTACTACAAAGCTGTGGTCATCAGGACAGTGTGGTACTGGCACAAAAACAGACACATAGATCAATGGAACAGATTAGAGAATCCAGAAGTGGACCCTGAACTTTATGGTCAACTAATATTCGACAAAGCAAGAAAGACTATCCACTGGAAGAAAGACAGTCTCTTCAATAAATGGTGCTGGGAAAACTGGACATCCACATGCAGAAGAATGAAACTGGACCACTCTCTTTCACCATACACAAAGATAAACTCAAAATGGATGAGAGATCTAAATGTGAGACAAGAGTCCATCAAAATCCTAGAGGAGAACACAAGCAACACCCTTTTTGAACTCAGCCACAGTAACTTCTTGCAAGATACATCCACAAAGGCAAAAGAAACAAAAGCAAAAATGAACTATTGGGACTTCATCAAGATAAGAAGCTTCTGCACAGCAAAAGAAACAGTCAACAAAACTAAAAGACAACCTGCAGAATGGGAGAAGATATTTGCAAATGCCCTATCAGATAAAGGGCTAGTTTCCAAGATCTATAAAGAACTTATTAAACTCAACAGCAAAGAAACAAACAATCCAATCATGAAATGGGCAAAAGACATGAAGAGAAATCTCACAGAGGAAGACATGGACATGGCCAACAAGCACATGAGAAAATGCTCCGCATCACTTGCCATCAGGGAAATACAAATCAAAACCACAATGAGATCCCACCTCACACCAGTGAGAATGGGGAAAATTAACAAGGCAGGAACCCACAAATGTTGGAGAGGATGCAGAGAAAAGGGAACCCTCTTACACTGTTGGTGGGAATGTGAACTGGTGCAGCCACTCTGGAAAACTGTGTGGAGGTTCCTCAAAGAGTTAAAAATAGACCTGCCCTACGTCCCAGCAATTGCACTGTTGGGGATTTACCCCAAAGATACAGATGCAATGAAACGCCGAGACACCTGCACCCCGATGTTTCTAGCAGCAATGTCCACAATAGCCAAACTGTGGAAGGAGCCTTGGTGTCCATCGAAAGATGAATGGATAAAGAAGATGTGGTCTATGTATACAGTGGAATATGACTCAGCCATTAGAAACGACAAATACTCACTATTTGCTTCAACGTGGATGGACCTGGAGGGTATTGTGCTGAATGAAATAAGTCAACTGGAAAAGGACAAACATTATATGGTCTCATTCATTTGGGGAATATAAAAATTAATGAAGGGGAATAAAGGGAAAGGACAGAAAATGAGTGAAAATATCAGTGAGGGTGACAAAACATGAGAGACACCTAACTCTGGGAAATGAACAAGGGGCAGTGGAAGGGGAGGTGGGCAGGGGGTTGGGGTGACTGGGTGATGGGCACTGAGGGGGGCATTTGGTGGGATGAGCACTGGGTGTTATGCTATATGTTGGCAAATTGAACTCCAATAAAAAAAAAAAATGTTGTGCCAAAGATTAGAAATACCCTAACTTCTTACAATAGGAGAACAGTTACATATCCTGGCATACAAACATAAACAGCGGTCATAGAAAGCTGTCTTTTAAGGGTACTCAAAAAATTTGGGAAACGGGCATGATGAAATATTGTTTAAAATACAGATACAAAACTCTATGTTAAGAATTCCTATTTTTTCTAGGCAAAAAATATATGCAAATATATTGGAAGATCGCATGTCAAAAAGTTCTTAGTGGCAGGGTACCTGGATGGCTCAGTCAGTCAAGCATCCATCTCTTGATTTCGGCTGAGGTGATGATCTCAAAGTTATGAGATCGAGTCCCACACTGGGCTCTGTGCTCAGCTGGGAGTCTGCTTGGGAGTCTCTCCCTCTGCCCCTCCTCTGACCCCATTTGCTATAAATACATACATACATACATACATACATACATATGTAAATAAATAAAATCTTTTTTTTTTTAGATTTTATTTATTTATTCATGAGAGACACAGAGAGAGAGAGAGACAGTGACACAGGCAGAGGGAGAAGCAGGCTCCTCGCAGGGAGCTGGATGCAGGACTTGATCCCAGGACCCCAGGATCATGCCCTGAGCTGAAGGCAGATGCTCAACTGCTGAGCCACCCAGACGTCCCAATAAATAAATAAAATCTTAAAAAAACAAAAAACAAAAAACAGTTATTTGTGGCTTCTAAGAAGTAACTTAGTAGAGTGACTAAGAATTTAGGTTGAAAAAACACCCTCCCTGGGTTGAAACCCTAGTCCTGTCAGTCAGGGGGCTACCATCATAAGATGAATTAGCAAGGCATTTTTACCATGAAGAAACCTGGGGACACTACCTGTACCAAGGGACCCCAAGTTAGCATCTCAAAGAGCAGGACACGCCAACAGGAGGTGTCTCCTTATAACACGCACTGAGGACAGCACCAAAGATGCAATAAGCGGAGTCCTCACCGTAAAAAAATGCCATCAGATCCAAACTGAGATTCGTTCTCCAATATAATGGTCTGTATTCTTCATAAGTGTGAAGGCCATGAAGGTTGAGGAATGCTGAGGAACCATTCCACATTAAAACAGACAGGAGGGCAGCCCGGGTGGCTCAGCGGTTTAGGGGGCCGCCTTTAGCTCAGGGTGTGATCCTGGAGACCCCGGATTGAGTCCCACGTCAGGCTCCCTGCATGGAGCTTGCTTCTCCCTCTGCCTGTGTCTCTGCCTCTCTCTTTCTCTCTGTCTCTCATGCATAAATAAATAAAATCTTAAAAAAAAAAAAAGACAGGAGATATGAGGGGCACCTGGCGGGGCTCAGTCAGTAAAGCATCTTCCTTTCGGCTCAAGTGATGACCCCGGGGTCCTGGGATCGAGCCCCACATCAGGTTTCTGCTCAGTGGGGAGTCTGCTTCTCCCTCTGCCTCTCCCTCTGCCTCTCCTCCTCCCCTCTAACGTGTGTGCATGTGCACACACGCTCTCTAATAAATACATAAAATCTTTAAAAGAAAAAAAAAAGACTAGAGGTATGGCAACTGAATGTACGGTGTCTTCCTGGATTAGATTCTGATTTGAGGAGGAAAATTTTTGGTGAAAAAGTAAGTTAAGTCAGTGGGATAACTGATGACACCTACGGGACAGGTAATAGTACCGTATCACCGTGAATTTCCTGATTCTGATAAATGTCCTTGTTTCTTAGGGAAAAATAAAATAAAATACTTAAAGGTTAGAGAGGATCATGTCTGCAGCTGACTCTTTCAAGGTGAGAGAGAATGATAAAGCACAGGTAGAAAAAGGTTACCATTTGAGAAATCAGGAGTGAAATTTTAGTAAAGGGGAACGCTTTGTACTAATTTTACAATTTTTTTGTAAGTCTGAAATGATTTCCAAGATTTAAAGTTAAAAAAAAAATCCATGTGACTTTAGGCTAAATATTCAACCTGTCTTTGACTTTTCTCTTCTGAAAATGAGAGTCACAACAGGGCCTCATAGGTGCTAGAAAGATTAAATGAGACATTACACAGAAAGTATTCAAATGGGATCAGATGGGCACCAAATGCTCAAGGAAAGTTACCTATTGTCATCTTTTAAGAATGAATTGACTCAGTTTCTTCTTCAGAGTTGTCTGAAAAGTCTAAATGTTCTATACTGAAAAGTAATGGCTTTCATAATCAGAATACAAGTTTTCTGGAAGGTAAGGAGAGAGAAGGAAAAAAGACCAGGATGTTGCCAGCTTGGTGAACTATCTGTGTGTCTGAATCACTCAAGTGAGGAAGACAAAGAAGGTCCTATTTTCATGCAGGGGGCGTTCCCATCATAGGACATCCCAATACCCTGGGAGGGAGGGCAGTCAGGGGCTGGTTACAGAAAACCAGAAAGGGCAACCATGCTACGAGACCCTCTGCTCTTCAACATGGAATCCATGAGTCCTTCTGGTTCTAGCAAGAGAATACGCCTGCATAGAAAGAACGATAAAACACGTGGCTTACTGGACTTGATCAAAACTAAACGCTATAGGGTTTCAAAGGACACCATCACAAAAGTAAAAAGCCTTCGTGGTAGGAGAAAATACTTGCAAATCATAGATCCCGTAAGAGTCTTTGATCTGAAATGTATTTTAAAAAACCTCTTTCAACTCAACAACAAAAAGACACATATTTAAAAGGTGGCAAAGGACCCTGGAGAGAAGATACACAAATAGCCAATAAGCACATGAAAAGATGCTCAGCATCATAAACCACCAAAGAAAAACGCAGACTAAAACCACATGGGAGATTCCACTTTGCATTCACAAGGATGGCCAGAATCGAAAGGACTGACAAGGACACGTGTTGGCAAAGGAGGAGAGAGACTGGGACCCTTACACGTGGTCTCCCATTAAGCCATGAGAACAGGACTTGTCCGTGTGTGCTGTCCGTGTACGCAAAATGATGTGGCCACTTTAGAGAGCAGCGTGGTGGTTTCAAAAAGCTCAAACATGCAGTTAACATACGACCCAGCCATTCCACTCCTAAAGATACAGCAAGAGAAATGAAGATGTACGTCCACCCAAAAATCTGTGCATAAATGTTCACAGCAGCAGCATCCAAAACAGCAAAAGAAAAAAAAGAAGGAACAATCCAAATGTCCACCAACTAATGAATGGATAAACAAAATGTAGTATTACCCATGTAATGGAATATTAGTGATCCATGAAAAGGCCTGAGGGATTGATTCACCACATGGATGAATCTCAAATACCAATGCTAAGTGAAAGCAGCCAGACACAAATGTCACATACTGTACATTTCAATTTGTATAAAATGTCCAGAATAAGCAAATCCAGAGAGATGGTGGATAGGTCGGTGGTGGCCAGGGGCTTGGGCGGAGGGGCAGGAGCCCAGGAGAATATGGGATGGAGTGCTTCCTTTTAGGGTGGTGAAGATGTTCTCAAAGGGACTGTGGCAACCATTGCACAATATACTTGAGTACTAGAATATACCAGAAACACTGACCTGTGTATGTTAAATGAGTGACTGGTATGTGGACTAGATCTTAATAAAGCTGGGATTTTTTTAGAAAGGGGGGGTGTGGTGTGAGACCTTGCACCCCTTATGTGCTGGCCATCTGAATTACAAACAAGATCTCTTTCTCTTTGCTTATTTGGGATATAGCTCAAGCCCAAGAGTATTTGTTCTAGAGGGAAGCGAGTCCTGCATACACCTGAAAAGGTGTTTCCCTAGCAGCACGGCATCCTCCCGGCTCAGGTGCGCTGACAGGTGGCCCCCTTAGGGAACCCCACCTCCGGCACGTGGAAAACGGGCACGGCGTCTCTGTGTGCCTCGCCGCCTCTGCCTGGGGCTTATTTACCTCATCTGGGCTAGACGCCTGGTACACGCGGCAGGAGTCCTCGTACTGCTTCTCGGCCTCGGCCTGGTCGGTCACGCCATTGGACTCGTACACGGGAGTCACGTTGTGGCAGAGTGCGATGGCCTTCACAGCCTCGTGCACACGGCTGCTCATGGTCCGCCGGACTTTGGTGGTGAGCGTGGGGCCCTTCTGAGCAGGCGGGTCCTGGGATTGCTAACAGGAAAGAGAAATGAACAAGGAAGATGACCGGAGACACAGAAGGGTCTAGAACATGGGGAAGAACCACCATGTGGAGATGTTGCTTTGCTTTCCAGGGTTTTAATATAGCACTTAGAGACATCTACAATGACACTGCAATAAATGGCACGTAATTTTTAGGGACCCAATCATTTACAATTGGAAAAAAAAATCCAAATGCAAAACAGAGAAAAACATTACAATTCAGTGAATGTGGGTAATTCTGTCTTTGAACATGCGAATCGTCCTCCTCAGGGTGATGTCAGGGGCGTCTGACAGAGGGAGGCTGGTGTATGAAGCCAGGGCTTCTCAAGGTGCCACGACTGACACTTGGGGAGGATAATTCTCTGTTGCGGGAGCTGTCCTACACTCAGTATGCAGTAAAACTCAGATGCCCTCCCATGGTCCATGTAGCTGGCCTGATCAGCCCACTCACCTCTGCAAGCTCCCTCCTCCTCTCTCTGCTCTGGCCACACCGGCCTTTCTGATCTTTGAACGCTGCCAAGCTCCCTTCTGCCTCAGGGCCTTTGCACCTGCCTTGCCCTCTGCCTGGAACATCATTTCCCAGGTCTCAGCAGGGCTGGCTCACTCTGTCTCCTCACTGAGGTCTCAATCCAAACATTACCTACTCCAAGAGCCCCCCAGTTCACGGTGACCCCTTGTCTGCCCCATCAGAAGTCATGCTCCACACTGCAACGTGTGATGCCATGTTCAGTCTAAAAACAGGCTTGTTCACCTGAGGATTCTCCCGCTAAGCCATGAGAACAGGACTTGTCCGTGTGTGCTGTTCATCACTGCAAGCCTAGTACCCAGGGCAGTGGCCGGCATGCACAGATATATGCTGAGCAAGTGAACAAATGAACAACTCAGTATTCTTATGGTGATGCTGGGGCATCCTCCCCCATGATTTTTTTTCTTTTTCCAGGAAGAAGCAAATATCAAATTGACCAACATATCCTCCCAGGTTTTAAATCACAGATTTGGACCAAAGGAATCCCTGCGATGGTCTTTCCCCACAGCTAACTGAGTCCCTGAAGTTAGACATGTCTCTGGACTTCCTGGATGCTGCATTCCATTAGACACATATTTTATCCAACAGAAGAGAACCGATCCAATCCCTCAGAGTGAATCGCGTTTTATACCCATGAACACATGGTTGCCCAAAACAGAGAACAGATGGGTCACGCGAAATAAGAATACGACTTTCATTTAATTTTTTAATACTATTTTTAGCAGTGGCATTAGACTCCCCAGGTAATTAGACAATTACTAAATTATTCTGGTCATGCAGGCACACATACTGCTCTGGCTTCCTGCTCTGTTAACCCCTGGTGTCAAGAGGACACGAGTTTCACTTCCAGGCCAAAGGGCACTGCGTGGTTACGGTAATTAGAGTAATGAATCAGAACTACAGTTTAAATGAATCATTATTTGCCAAGTGCTTTTAATTATGAAGAATTTAACTCTAAAATTGTAACAAGGACTGGAGATTTGCAGAAAGGTTCTCTCCGCTGGAAAGACTAAGTCCAGAACGTTCTCTCTAAGCTCTGCAATTTATGTTCTAGCCGCAGCCACGTGTCTTCATTTTGCCCACATTCCTTGGCACCTGGAGCAAATTATTATTTGACATTAAGGGGAGTAACCAGACCTCTGAGGACGAATGCTATTGCCGTGACCGGCAAGTTTTAGTAGCAGTGGGTCTGAAGGACAAGCGGGGGGCGGGGGGGGGGGGTCCCTCATACACATCGGGGTTGTACAAGCAATTGGATTTCGTGTCCACTTCCCCTAGTATTTCAAATGTGGGATGACATGGAGCCTTGGGGCTTTGTCCTCCAGGTGAAACCAGGCAAGAGCAATGCAAAGAGAGAAACACAGCAGGCCAGATTTTCTACAAAGACCTGGCTTCCAGACCAGGGAGCCAGCTGCCAACAAATCAGAGGAGATGGGGGTGAAGGGCCCCAACCAACATCATGGGCCACAGGTGTAACATCTCCACGCCCATTTATTTCTCTCTGACATTAATGCTTGTCCCTCTTTCCAACCAAAGACATTCCAGGGAGGAGGAATTCAAATCGTGGATTCTGAAACTGTCTTTTCATTCTCAAAGGAGAGGTTCATCCACACACCAAATGGCAATCCACCTCCACCATGAAGGTGCTGGTAATTACCAGGGGCTCCGCCAGCATCCGTATGCGGGCCCAGTCTTCAAACATCCTCACATTCCCCATATGGAAGAGTTTCACATCATACAGTGTTTATCTGCAGCCTCCTCCACATAGGCCTTTAACCTACGCACATTTCTCCTTACTTAAAAAATACCAGGGGAAAACAAAAACAGATGTGGTATCCACAGGGGCAGGTTACAACTCTTTCTGCCCCGGGGAGAAACCACCGGTCCTCTTGTGGAGAGCTCCGCATGAGGTCAGAAGCTGGAAGGAGAAATTAAGGCCTCCACGTACACAGGCCCCTGACTTGGGCCCTTGGGGGGCTACCTCACACCACAGAACGCTCCAGGGCCATTCTACACATCCCAGCCAACACGAGACACACAGGTGACAATGAACGCGAGGCCTCCACTTCTCACTAGCGATCCACGGCAGGGGCACTTCCCAACAAGAACTCCAGTCTGAATTAGACGAAAGATTAATACAAAAAGGAAATGCTGATTCACCACAAACACCCATTTTCTTTCTAAACGCAATTGAGACATCACCACTTTAGGAGTGTTCATAAGAATGGATACTGTGAATGGGTGGGAACTGGTAAAAATACATTTATGTCAAAGGGGAAGAATTCCTGTTCCAATAGCCCCACTTTGCTCCTCCAAATAACGCTCAAAGCTGATAGCTCATTAACCTCAAAGGGCCACCCCCACAGAGACGGGCTCAGAGCCAGTACTTCCGAATGAGTCAACTGAGTTACAGAACGTGTGGTGACTGAATAAACACAGTGTTCACTACTTAACAGGCATCTTCCAGCATGACAAAGGCAACAAATTTCAATTTCTTGAAATTGAACCCCATATAACACCGGGGTTCTCAACTTGGGCACTTCTGCCCCCCATCAGGCAGTGTCCAGAGATATTTTTGGTTGTCGAGGGGCCACTAGAGACATCCAGATGGGGGACGCCTGAGTGGCTCAGTGGTTGAGCATCTGCCTCTGGCTCAGGTTGTGATCCTGGGGTCCTGGGATCGAGTCCCGCATCAGGTCCTGCATGGAGAGCCTGCTTCTCCCTCTGCCTATGTCTCTTCCCCTCTCTGTCTTTCTCATGAACATATAAATAAAATCTTTAAAAAAAGAGTCATCCAGGGGATCCCTGGGTGGCTCAGTGGTTTAATGCCTGCCTTTGGCCCAGGGCGCAATCCTGGAGTCCCAGGATCGAGTCCCACGTCAGGCTCCCAGCATGGAGCCTGCTTCTCCCTCCTCCTGTGTCTCTGCCTCTCTCTTTCTCTATCACGAATAAATAAATCTTAAAAAAAAAAAAAAAAAGTCATCCAGATGGTAGAGGGCAAAGATGCTACTCAACACTCTACAAGGCATAGCATGGCCCACACAACACACAATGATCCAGCCCAATGTGTCGTGATGTCAAGGCTGAGAACTAGGGTATAAAGCCACTGACACCATAAAACCAGGGCCAGGACTAGGGTCAGGGAGGTGACACTCTGCTATGCTAATGCAGAGCTGGATCCTGTCGATCTCAAATCTCACAGCTGTGTTCATCATGGGGTTCTACACTGAATTTTGTTAAACATTGCATTACAATATGATTTATCTCGATCACTATATTTTGGGTTGTTGTGGGAGGTTTGTTTCTTTGTTTTTTTTTTTTTTTTGGCATCTCATTAAGTTTTGCTCCCTGGGCGCATAGCTCTGCCTCCTTACCCTAGCCCTGGCCCTGTTATAAAACCATTGAGGGGTGCCTGGGTGGCTCAGTAGGTGAAGCGTGTGCCTTCGGCTCAGGTCATGATCTTAGTCAGGGTCCTGGGTTCGAGCCTTTGAGTGGAGCTCCCAGCACAGTGGGGAGCCTGCTTCCCCCTCTGACCCTCCCCCTGCTCATGCTCTCTCTCTCTCTCTCTCTCTCAAATAAAACCTTTCAAAAAGTAAAAAATAAAACCATTAAAAATGATTGTCATCATTGACATGAGTGGAAAAAAGTCTGAAAAGACATTCTAACAGTGGTTCTTAACTGGAAACGCTTCTCAGAAATCAATAAAGACTTTAAGATATATATATATATATTTCCCCTAAAGCTAAAGAGTGCAGTAAGGCCCAGGAATATAGATATAAATACAGATACAGTGTCTCAAAACACTCGTCTCAAAACATTTTGATCACATAATACACCTGGGAAAGAAAATTCTTGAGTACCCTCCCTATGTATATTTAACTTTGTAAACATATTTGTGCTTTATAAAACAAAAGACGAATTCTAGAAATGTTAGGATAAAAATGAAAAACTGCATTTTTCACAGAGTTAGCTAGTAATACATTTAGGGTAAGGGGCACTGAGCATTTATAGACTCAAAATTACACTTCAAATGGTCATATGCGTCATTCCATCATAAAGGGGAATGAAGCGCAGGTGCATGTTTCCACCTGGAAGAAGCTCAAGACTGTGTGAAGCTGTCGAGATAAACCAGGTACAGGGCAGCCCGGGTGGCTCAGTGGTTTAGCGCCGCCTTCAGCCCAGGGCATGACCCTGGAGACCCAGGATCAAGCCCCACGTTGGGCTCCCCGCATGGAGCCTGCTTCTCCCTCCGCCTGTGTCTCTGCCTCACTCTGTGTGTCTCTCATAAGTAAATAAAACCTTTAGAAAAAGAAATAGGCATCGTAGGATTCCATTTATATGAAAGGTCCAAAAAAGCAAACAAACCTACAGACACAGAGAGTAGACTGATGGTTATGACGGGCTGAGAATAAGGAACAGAGGTGGGAGTCTAAGAGATATGGGGTTTCTTTCTGGGGTGATTAAAATGTTCAGAAATCAGTGGCAATGTTTGCACAGTGTTGAGAATATACTAAAAAACACTGAATTGTACAATTTAAATGGGTAAATATTGTCCTTGGGGATTACATCTCAATTTTTAAATTTTTAAGATTTATTTATTTGAAAAAAAAAGATTTATTTATTTGAGAGAGAACAGGCATGTGAGAGGGAGGGACAGAGGGAGAGGGAAACTTTAGCAGACTCTGCTCTGAGTGTAGAGCCCCATGCAGGACTCAATGTGGACTCGATCTCACAACCCCAAGATCACAACCCAAGCCAAAACCAAGAATTGGATGCTTAACCAACTATACCCAGATGTCCCTATGTCTCAATTTTTTTAAGGTACTAATAAATAAATAAGCCAAAGGAAAAGTCATCCTATCTCCTTAGCCCATCGTGGTTTTTTTTCTCAAAATGCATTAGATATTTTCTTACAGTTTATTCAGGTTTATACTAATAATCTGGAGTCTTCCTGCAGAAACATTTGAAAGCCACCTCTTTATGAGGTTTAGTTCAATGACACCCCTTAAACCGGTCATGTGGACACTTGTCACCTGCAAACTACATTTCAGTGTCCTGAAAATAAACCACCGCAGATTTCTGACTCCTATAAGTCCTTCCACAGGACTCCCCAAGGACCAGACCCGACAGATGCTCATCTGACATATGGAGTGGGGGGTCCCGGGGTTGATCTCAAAGCTATCAATAGTTAAGATTTAAATTTTGCTTTTAATTTTGAAGACAAAAATGCAGAGCAAACAGATGCTCTCATCTTTTCTTCCAGCACTCCAATGGGTCATCTTGCAATCTCTGTTTTGGGGTCCACAGATTTAGATGCTGGTGTTCTGAAAAACAGGGCAAACCTCAGATTCATAGTAGCTGTTCTCAAATGCTGTACTTTGGAATCACCTGGCTCACCTGTTAGCACTATAGGTCTAGAGACTCTGATTGTCCCAAGTGATCTGACCCAGGAGTTCCAAATAGTGGACTTCATCAAACACCAGCATCAAATCTCATCATGAAACTCTGAAGTCCAGTGAATGACTGTAACGAGCTCTGACGAATCTTTTTGGGGTTGTGGTAATGGTTCCACAACTCTGTAAATTTACTTAAAAAAAAAATTATTGACTTGGATACTTAACATAGCTGAATTTTATGGTAGGTAAACTACACCTCCGTAAAGCTGTTTTAAAAACCTGGGAAAGCCTTCATAAGCCTCATCATGAAAGTATTCATGTGCTTTTAGACGTCGTGAGAGAAGAATGCACACACCTGGCTAGGGTGGGCGGGTACTGTAATTCTGAGCTCACACCAGCCTCGAGATGACCTAACCCTGTAACACTCAGCTATTTTAAATCCAAGGCCAGGATGGGCAAATGAATTTATGAGCTTCCGCTAAGGAGGGGAGAATAGGGTAGCGTTCGTGGGTAAGAAATGTCATTTTCTGACTTTTAACACTTTACAAAGAGTGTTATCTGTGCTAAAGCAAAAATGGACCATAAAAGCTGAACTATGCAAATATTCTGAGAAGGGATGGTTTCTGTAAATACCACAAGCTCTTAAAACACCACCAAAATGGGCAAGGGTGTGTCCGCCGGGGTGGGGCGGGCACACACGACTATGAAGCTGGTATAATCATCAGCCGGCCAGCAGTGCTGAGGAGAGGGCTGGAGAGAGGGGGTTGTTCAGCCAGGCACGGGTAAGCATGACAGCTCACACAATGGAGCCCCTCAGGTGGCACCCAGAAGGCATTTGGGATCAATGGTTCAGAGGGCAGAGTCTGTTCCGAGACACAGAAACAAGGCAGCTCACCCTACCCAAAGTGCTGAAGGACTGAGCCGAGGAGAGGGTGACGGCAGGAGGGACGGAGTGGGGATGCAGTCATGCCTGGACCACATGAAAGTCTCAGCCCCAAGACAGAGTTAACAGTACAAGGGGGACTCTGTGCTCCCAGGAGGGAAGCAAGAGAAAAAGCAGGGAAACTGTGTGGGGCAGGAGGGCGGTGGTCCTGTACACAGCCAAGCAACAGAGAGTGTAGTTTTGGCCTAGCGAGTGAGAAGGGATGAACACATAAGGCCAAACACATGAGCAGGTGGGAGCAGATATCACAAAGGGCCTGGGACCAAAGGCGGGTGGGGATGGGGAAGGAAGGGGCATCTCTCAAATCTTTGGAGGGAGCAGTAGGGCAGATGGGGGTGGCACTTACAAAGACAAGAACCTCTGGAAGAGAAGCAGATGTAGTGGATGAGGGAAGAAAGTCGGGACTGTAGGTATACTGTCCTTATGATCCATATGCAGCCATGCCAAGCATGCAGGTGCCTTTGGGGTTAAAGCTCCAGATTGGGGCCACAGACAGAGATGGGAGCCACTGGTATACCTGCAGGGCGATGGAAGCTGGGGGAGGAGGGGACCACCCAGAGAGTGATACACAGGGGCCGGTACCGAGCTGTGGAGGTCCCAGGACCCCAGAGGAAGACAGGTCCGAGAGGGACAGGGGGCTGGATGTGGTTTTTCCTTCCTGTCCAACTAAGTCCTCGTGAATTTTTAAGAGTCCTAAAGTATATCTTTGAAAATGGTCCATGGATCCATTTGGAGACAAGCCACAAATGCCCACACTGGGAGGCATTAGAGGATGACAGTACATGGATCAAATGAACTGTCCTCCATTTAAAATTCACTCCAACTTCCAAATTGTATCCCCTGCTCTGCCATTTGCAGGAGATAACCCCAGAAATCTGGACATGCCTGTCAGTGAATGTTCCAGAAAATGAAATGTCCAATGTAACTGTGGCATGAAGTATTCAGGGGTTCCACCTTTATGCCCTATAGGGAAATACTTCCTTTGCATTTCTAACTGGCCTCTGGCAATAAAATCATCATGTGTTTTGACCAATCTAAGCAAAACATGGCCTCTTTATTCTCATCTCCAGACAAGTGCCATAACCTGTAGCTGGTATAAGCAATCCGTCGGGCCTGACGTGTTTTAGAAACACCAAGGCATTTGTTCAGGTTTCATCTTACTTTTAAAACACAGAGGCCCAGCTCTCCCCTAATCTTCGTGATTCAGAACCCCTCAGCTATGAGCCCCAAGTCATCATCCTTCCTTTTGTTTTTGTTCCATTTTGTTCTTAAAACATCACTAGCAATTCTGATTAGCTGAGGTAGGGACCCACTGATAGAACTTTTCAGGAATATTAGGGCACTTTCCAGTTAATACCTTTCTCTGAAAAAGGATTGATTTTGAAAAGCCTTGTGGAAACAAATGTGGGAGCAGAGAAGTCGTAGGCCATCTCTGATACGTTAATCCCTTTCACGTGATCACAGAGTTGAATACACACCAGAAACCGAAGCTGATTGTGACATTTTCATGAGCGGATCACTCATTCATGTTGCTTTGGCTCCTAATCAAGCCAAGCCAGTAAAACTAACCAGTAGGCTCACAGTGCTATTTCTGGCACCAGTTATTGGCCAAACAAGTTTCTCTAAGGTTTTTCCTAGTATCCATAAAGCATTCAGTAGAGCAGGGTAACTGTGGGAATGAGAGAGAATTGGGGGAGGGGATATAACTGAAATTTCACTCAAAACATAAAGGCTTGATGGTTAAAAAGAGAGGTGGTTGGGAAGGAATAGGGAATGATGGCTAACGGGGATGGGGTTTCTTTTTCAGGTGATGGAGACAAATTGTGGTGATAGTTACACAACTCTGTGAATACAGCAAAGACCACTGAACTGTACCCTTTAAATGGGTGAATTGTATGGTATTATGAATAAAATCTCAATACAGGTGCTAATAAATGCAAGAGAATTGTTTCAGGTATCGAAACAGAAGGTTTTACCTGGGTATAAATACTGAATATGTGGCTCTGAACTTCATCCATTGAGTCGAGGCCATAAGCCACGGTGCCTAGATGGAGCCGTTTGAAAACCATCTCATTCTGGGTAAGAGTTCCTGAAACACAAGACAGATGAGTAACTGTGTCAACATCCTGGGGCTTCTATTCACACGAAGGACGGCTGACACTTTCTGAGAGTTTCCCACTCTCTGTCTGCTGCACTGGTTTCAGCACTGCCCCTGCTGGGGAGATGTCTATAGTATTTGATGGGCCCAGATCTGAATTCCTTTTCTTTTGAAAGTGCCCTCCTGGGTTTCCTTGGGAAAATGACCACCCTCGTTCCCTGGGATGGTCCAGAGAAGGGTCAGTCAGGGGGCCTGACTCATTCCATTGGCTGAGACAGTGGCCCATGATCTATCCTAGATTCCATCCTAAGGGAATCTGAACTTTGAGCAGACACAAACATGGACAGGAGATGAAAAAGGTGAAGAAAATAAAACAGCAGCAAGCATCCATCTCAAACCTCTCCAGAAAGAGAATCCAAGCCCTTGCTCTCACCGTGAAGCCTGTGAAGGCTCAGGAAACAGCTCACCTGTCTTGTCCGTGAGTAAGTAAGAAATCCTCCCCAGCTGCTCAGGGATGGTGCTAGAACGAACCACAGTCCCGGGGATTTTCGAGTCCCTCCGAATCACCCAGCTGTACACAATCTTGCCCATGTCCAGGTTCACACGCAGGCTAGTCAGAAAACCAGAGCCAACAGGTTAACGGGATATCTGTGAGGTTCCTTGTGACTACTTGAAGACAGCGAGGACTCTATGACACATCATCTGTGCCATAACATTTGGAATCCCTCCCTGTAGAAACACACCCCTGTGGCCGGATCCACAGATGTAACAAGAGTCAGCGGCACTACCGGATATCTCACTGAACAAATCATCACTGTTACAAAGCTATTCTGTTTTGGATTAAAATAGAACAATGAAAATTTAAAATGCCTTTAAAATACTGAAAAGGCAGGCGCCTGGGTGGCTCAGTTGGTGAAGCCAGTCGGCTCAGGTCATGATCTCAGGGTCATGGGATCGAGTCCCATGTGGGCTCCCTGCTCAGCGGGGAGTCTGCTTCTCCCTTTCTCCTTCTATATGTGTGCTCTCTCTCTCTCTCTTTCAAATAAATAAAGAAAATATTTTTTAAATAAAAAATACTGAAAAAATAGTTGCCTTAGTCTTATTTTTTTTTTTTCTAAGATTTTATTTGTCAGGGAGAGAGCATAAGTAGGGGGAGCGGCCTTGTTCTAGGGACGCCATGGTATCAAAACTACAATCCCTATCCTCAGGAAAACATGAATTCTAGCTGGGCTGATATAAATATGCAAAAGAGCAAGACGAATTATAATGCAATATATCGAGTTTAAGATAGAGATTATAAGTACTAGAAGTTTCAGAGAAAAAATGTGATTTATTTTAATAATGACTTACTAAACATCAATAATGAGGAAAAGTAGGAAAAACATTCCCAACAATATAAAGCTAAATAGTTAAACCTAGAATATACAATAGAACAGTTCTAAAATATATTGGGGTGCCAGTATATGTGATGTGCAAAGTTATTTGCGACACATTACTCTGTTTAAAAAAAATAAAAGAAAAAAGAAAAAAGGTACCGACGCCTGGGTGGCTCGGCAGATGAGTGTCTGCGTTTGGCCCAGTGCCTGACCCTAGGGTCCCAGAATCGAGTCCCGCATTGGGCTCCCTGCAAGGAGCCTGTCTCTCCCTCTCCCTGTGTCTCTGCCTCTCTCTCTGTGTGTGTCTCTCACGAATAAATACATAAAATCTTTAAAGAAAAAAAAGAGATTCTATGTAGAGTTAAAAGAATCCCCCTTTAAAACAGAAAGCAGGCTAGAAAAAATATGTAGCAAATTAAGCACTTATCACTTAGTTGTGAGATTAGAAGTGATTTTGACCCTATTCTTCTGCCATTGTGAATCTTTGGTTTTTCCAACTAAGACAATCTATTATTTACATCGTTTTATAAGAGCATTTATTCAGCCTCCAAGGGAGGCATGCAAACAACTGCATGTGCCACCACTGCTCATCAATCACAGTATTTCCCACTGAGCCCAGGGTCTCTCTCCACAACAGCACTCCCAGCGCCACCACCAACCTCCTGAGCTGGTAGGTAAGATGGACTCTACATGACATCCTAGCATTGAGTCGGCAAGGCAAGATCTTTTGGGCAAAGACTAATTCATGGAAGGTTGGTGCAGAGGGGAAGTGCACTTCTGCTGCTAGAACCACAGAGTGTGGTTCACATCCTGACTGTCCCCCGTCAGCATTCTTCAAAGATACCAAGAGTAAAGAGAAGAAAATGTCATGGCTCATTCTCCGCTTACCTGATGGGAATGATGTTGGAAAACAAGAGGAGGAAGCGGATGATCTGTAGGTACCAACGACCAGCAAAGTGCTGAAGGGCAACCATGACCAGTGACACCACCACCAAAGCACCAAAGAGGATCTTTGTGAGGCAGTTCACCTCCAGGTCAAACAGGCCAATCTGTGGGACGATGCACAAAGGGAGCCTGTGGTTAGCTGGTGCAACCCAGAGCCCACCTGGAGAACCGGTCCTTCACTCAAGAACACCTGCCCCCCCCCCCCCCCCCCCCCCCCGGTGAGACAGTGGGACCCAGCAACCCCTGTATCTTTGGTTGAGAGCACTGGGCTCCAAGGGCCAGGGTTCCTAACAGACATCCAACAGACCTCAAAGAATTCTGATTTCAATTTTTTAATTTAACAGTTAAGAAGACTTAGACTTAAAAAAAAAAAAAAAGAAGAAGAAGACTTAGACTTGGAAACACATAAGCAGGTTACTACTGCATTTGGTGGTGCTCAGCACGGTGGGACCTCTACCATCTTTTGCTGCAGCCTGTAAAACAGCTCAGTCTCACACTCTCGGAACTGCACCACGCACTGATTCAGCGCTTCCTGACAGTTCAAGGCATGTACACTGGTGGTACCTGATGTTTACAGGCTGCATTAATGAACACGATGATTTTAATAATTACAAATTTATTTTAATGTGGATGCAAAAACACATAACCAGCACACCAAAGCCATAACTTCACAGAAACGTGGTCTAGGATAAGGCTAAAACACGGAATAAATGGCATTCTAGTTGTAACGATGGTCGTTGACAATGGGTGGCAATGACCAGAAGTTGGGAAACATAGTGTCTGGTCATGATGTTGACAAAGGAGATCATTCTACAATTTCTGGCTAAGTCTTAAAAATTGGAGGAGGGGTGGGACATCTGGGTGGCTCAGCAGTTGAGCGTCTGCCTTCAGCTCAGGTCATGATCCCGGGTCCGGGGATCGAGTCCCACATCAGGCTCCCTGCGAAGAGCCTGCCTCCCTCTGCCTCTCTCTGTGTCTCTCATGAATAAATAAAAATCTTTAAAAAAAAAAAAAAAACTGGAGGAGGGGTAGGGCTGGGAGGGTCAGGTCATGACATGAAATGAGTGATAACGGGCCCTCCAAGCAGATAGCAGAGCCAATCCCGTTTGCCATGCCACAGCCAGTCTTGGGGGAAGGGGACAAAAGGCCGGGGGGGTGGTTGGAGGGTTCGGGGGTTGGGTCTGAGCCTGCCCCTTCCTCACCCTGCAGGAAGCCTGGACCCAGTGCTTCTCAAGGCCACTGCCCGGCTCAGACGAGCCTATGGAAGCACCTGGGCTCACAGGCGGGTGGGGGGAGGACTAAATGGGTGCATGTGAAGGATGCAGCACAACACATGGCGCACAGTCAGTACTCAAGTGTGTAACTTAAAAATCTTTAAAAACGTTATGAACACGCATACATCCATAAGAATACACACACATGTGGTGCACGGATGCGTGTGCAGTTATGTGGATGCGTGTGGATACAGCGCACACCCACGTGAGAAGACAGCAGGCTTAGATAGAGGAAGGAACACGGTTAGGTGTTCCTGTCTTTAATCCCGCTCCTCACCCGCCAACACCAAGCGTCAGGGGACGTCAGGTCAGAAAGTTCTGACGAGGAAATGCGTCCTACGACCGCGTACACACCTTACTTCGGGGGTTTGAGGTATTCATGACGCTCCGGAGTTCTCTGCCGCTGTAGAGAACAACACCCACAACGGTACCTAAACACAACGCGGAGAAACGTTAATGTGGATGAGGGTCCCCGGGCCGCCGCGGCCACCGCGGCCACCGCGGCCACCCGCACTGGAGCACCAGCCGCAGGCAGCCATCCGGATCCAACCTCCGCCCGAACTAGCATACCCAGTCCCCCGTCCTCCCTACACCTTCACCACGGTTCCAAGCGCTCGGGAGGCACAGCGAGGGTACGGGCGCCTTCGGGGCCGCCGAGGGGTCCGCTGCTCGGGGCTGGCCGACGGGTCCGGCAGCCTGACAGCTGGGGGGGCGCGAGGGGGGCGGAGGTCCGGCCCTCATGCCGCTGCCCTCAGAGGCTTCCAGAGGCGCTCAGAACATTCCAGTCTTCATAAGCTATTGTGGAAACGTCCAAACACGCTCTTCTCACTCGAGCCTTGTTCTTCCCGCTGAGCGTGACTCCGTTCGGATTCTGTGTCTAAGTCTAGAATACCTGCAGGATGCCTGTCCGACGACAACCCTTTCCTGGAACTCCCCCACCCCCTCTGCCCTCCCCCCATTATCAATCTTTCTAAAAATCGATGACTTATAACAGAAACCCAAAAGGCCAATTAACGTCAGAAAAGATGCTCAACTTCGTGAATAATCAAAGAAATGCGAAATAAGCCACTTTTATCCCTAGGACAACAACAAAAATCCCACAGGTTGATAACATCGGAGACACGGGCCCTGTCGTAACTCACAGGAGTGGGCAGCAGTATATAGATGGGGAGCCATCTGTTTTGGGGTGAACCTGGTAACCCTATTACAAATTTACCTTTGTCTCCCCTTTTCAGCATATGCCACACAAACGCTCAACGCAGTGGGGAAGACAGACAGTGAAGGGAGGAGACAAGGAGGAGGTCATCACGGAATGGAAGGCGCCATGGCGACAATCAGGCAGAGGAACAGACTGGGAAGGAGCTGGAGAAGACTGCCCGGTGGTACTGGGTGGGCAGAGAAGCAGTCCCGGGGTTGAGGACGCCTGAGCAGGAGCTTGAAGCCCCCCACCCCCGCCCGGTGGAGCCCTCAGGGAGGCTCCGAGGAACACAAGCCATCTGGTCTGTGCGGGGACAGCAAACACCTCACCTCTCCTCCCCCCGAGGAGATACAAAGCCTCCAAGAGCTTCCCACAGAGCTGGTCAGAGCCCAAGCCCAGGGGAAGCAAGGGACCGTGTGTCCCCCACAGAGCCCCGGGAGGAGACACTGAAGTCCCCCCTCCAAGCTTAATGCACATAATGCGGTTCCCTTCCAGGAAGGCTCAGCAGATGGCAGGCCGGGGCGGGCTCCCTGGCTGGCTCCTCGGCAGATGGCAGCCCCGTGAACGCAGGCCTGCGGCCACAGCACGTGGCCAGACCAGGGGCGGCCACGCGGCCACTGCACTCGCTGCTGCACAGATGTGGTCGGTCTCCGTCACCGACGTCCCGGGTTCAAGAGGGTTCCTAACAACGAGGGCCTCCACTGGCACCGGCCAACCCTGAGGCTGAAATGGGAGTGGCCCTTCTCCCCAGGCCTGCCTGTGCTCAAGGCCAAGGCCACCTCCACAAGATCCAAACGCCGGCCACGGTCACCCAGAGAGAAACCACACGCGCGTGCTGGTTTGGTCTCTACTGGGCTTTAAAGGTTCTGAGGTCATTGCCAACTTTTAAATACAGGAACCTGGGAATCTTGGCTTCTCCTAGAAAATTGGGAAATCTGGTGACACTGAGTCCGTGTTCCCCACGGTATTACCAGCAGGTGTCAAGCATGGGCACGCCCTTTATCCAGGGGCAGGTTCCCGCTCATCCTGTTCCCCACTCAGCCCAATCCCCCCACTTCAAGACCTCCTGACCTGAGCCTCCCCACACCCCCCCTCTGCCCCCTGCCCCCCTCTCATCCTGGCAGGGGACAGAGCGCAGAATCCTCTCCACCTGGCCAGCTGCTTTCTCCAGGTCAGACTGCAGCGATCGGTAGCACACAGAGTTCTCCCCACCTCTCCACGAGAGCGTGGTCCTGGGGTCAGTGCCCACTCTGACGCCTCTGTTCCCAGTCCACGACAGGACAGATGCTACCCCCAAGACTGAGCTTTTAGCAGTTAGACACGGGGCCACGACATTCAAGCACGTGACCACAGGACGAGTCCGGTCAAACAGGGTCTAGACCAGCTGGGGTCCAGCAAACTCGTGCAGTGCAGTGCACATGCGCAACGGCCTGCAGGGCCACAGACTGAGCCTACAGACTGGGGTCGGGGGAGGCACAACAAACTGGAGAGTCTGCGAAGAACCGGGCTCTGTCCTAACACCTGCTCTGCCAAACCCCCGGCCTCCCCAGCCCTCCGCATCCCTCTCCCGCCCCTCCCCATCCCTCCCCCATCTTGCCCCCAGCCCTTCACATCCCTCCCCCCTCCTGCCCCATCCCTCCACATCCCTCCCCACCCCTCCCCATCCCTCCCCCATTCTTCCCCCATCCCACCCCATGACTCCTCAGCCCACACTGCAAGGTTGCCATGGTAACTGCATCCTCTACACACTGAGGCCAGCCAACGCAGCTGGACCCTAAGCACCGCCTGGCAAGCTTTTTCATTTCTTTTTAAACTTCCAAGTGGTAACAGCAGAGTAACCAAAACACGGGAGTTAGACTATAAGGAGAAGAGAGAGGTGAAATCTCACAGAATTAAGATTCCTAACGATGGCCGTTTCCTGGGTGGAGCACCAGAAGGAAATGGCTTGCAAAGAGCTTCGTGCTTGCATCAGGATGAGAATGCAGTCAGGTGACTACTCACTGAGCAGCAGGGGAAACTGAGGCCAACTAGGAAATAGTAAACATCCAGCTTCTCAGATTCACTCCAAAACCTACTGAAGGGCTTGGCGGGTAATGCCACCAGCTCATTGGAATCACTGCGCTCTCTCTTCCCACCAATCACAAACTTGAAATCTTTTCTCCCAACTTCAAGATCCCAGCTTGTTCTCCACTCTCTTCCTTCCAGGAAGAGGACCTCCTAGGCTGCGTGACCGTTCTTAGAAATCATTTCTTAAATGAACTCATCAACAGCAAAAATGGACACAGGGCATAAACTTACAATTCACATATACACTTTAGAAAATGCAAATGAGGGCATTTGCATTTGACTGAGCCTGGGTGGCTCAGTCAGTTAAGTGTCTGCCTTCAGCTCAGGTCATGATCCCAGGGTCCCCGGATCAAGGGCCCCATCAGGTTCCTTGTTCAGCAGGGAGCCTGCTTCTCTCTCACCCTCCATCTGCTACTCCCCCTGCTTGTGCTCTCTCTCTCTGGGTGTAAATAAAGAAGTAAATAAAATCTTTTAAAAAAAATGCAAATGAAAAAAATGCAAGTGAAGAGGGAACATTAAAAAAAAAGTCCAACTTCACAAATGACTGTTTTTTTTTTTTTAATTTTATTTTTGGGGGATCCCTGAGTGGCTCAGCAGGTTTAGCGCCTGCCTTTGGCCCAGGGCATGATCCTGGAGTGCCAAGATCAAGTCCCACGTCAGGCTCCCTGCATGGAGCCTGCTTCTCCCTCTACTTCTCCCTCTGCCTGTGTCTCTGCCTCTCTCGCTCTCTCTCTCTGTGTCTCTCATGAATAAAAAAAAAAAAAAAAGATTTTATTTTTGGGACACCTGGATGACTCAATCAGCTAAGCATCTGACTCTTGTTTTCAGCTTAGGTCATGATCTCAAGGTTGTGAGACCGAGTCCTGTATCAGGCTCCATGCTCAGTGCAGAGGCAGCTAGGGATTCTCTGTCTCTCAAAAAAAATAAATAAAATCTTAAAAAAAAATGTTTAAGTAATCTCTATGCCCAACACGGGACTTCAATTTACAACCCTAAGATCATGACTCACATGCTCCGCCACCTGAGCTTTTAAAAGGCAAATCAATATGTTAGATATTTATTCAACATATATCAGATAGGCAGAAATTTAAAAGTCCAACTGAACATGGTGTTGGCAAGGATGCACATATAAGATCAGGTTATCAGGAGTGTGATTCAGAAGAAGGAAGTTTGCTAGGTGAACCAAAATGTAAAATGTATATGCCCTTTGCCCTAGGAATCCTGTTTCTATGGAAACGTGGACAACATCAATATTTAGAACCTCTATCTGGAAAAACCAAACAAAGCACATCAAAGACAGAAACAAAAGACAAACAATAAACTCTGAAAAGAGATTTGCATCACACATGAGATGACAGTTTGATACTCTCCCTACATGCTTACAAGTTAATAAGAAAAAGAAGAAACAAAGTAGACCAAAACATTTATGGTCGGTGGTCCCCATATTCACAATGAAATAATAAACATCAAAACCGTAACAAGAGACCTTCTATCACCTAACAAGAATAATAACACCATGGAACTGCTGCATATCAAATAGACCATAAAATCTTTTCAAAAACCAGAAATGGGAAACTCTCACAAACAAATAAGGGAATCAGAAGAACCACAACAGAAAAACAGCTCAGGGCACAGAATGTCCAGGACAAAGGAAGAGACCACACAGACCATGAAGAGGGCCAACCTTCCAGGTACTCTAGGAAATGCAAATCAAAACAGGCTCCTTATTTTTCTGACAAATTATTAAAGATTAAAAGGAATAATTAGGGGCACCTGGGTGGCTCAGTGGATTAAGCGTCTGCCTTCCACCCAGGTCATGATCTCAGGGTTCTGGGATCCAGCCCTGCAAGGACTCCATGAGGACCTGGGAGTCTGCTTCTCCCTCTCCCACTACCCCTACCCCCCACTCATGCTCTCTTTCTCCCAAATGAATAAATAAAATCTTTTTTTAAAATTTTTAAAAATTAGGGATGCCTGGGTGGCTCAGTGGTTGAACATCTGCCTTCAGCTCAGGGTGTCATCCTGGAGTTCCAGAATCGAATCCCACATAGGGATCCCTGCAGGGAGCCTGCTTCTCCCTCTGCCTATGTCTCTGTCTCTCTCTTGAATAAATAAATAAATCTTAAAAAAAAAAAAAATTTAAATAGGGATGCCTGGGTGGCTCAGTGGTTGAACAGCTGCCTTAGGCTGAGGGCAAGATCCCAGGTCCCAGGATCAAGTCTCAGGGAGGCTGCTTCTCCCTCTTCCTGTGTCTCTGTCTCTCTCTCTCTGTCTCTCATGAATAAATAAATAAAATCTTCTTTTTATTAAATCTGAAAATTGGGCAGCCCGGGTGGCTTAGTGGTTTAGCGCTGCCTTCAGCCCAGGGTGTGATTCTGGAGCCCGGGATCGAGTCCCATGTTAGGCTCCCTGCAGGGAGCCTGCTTCTCCCTCTGCCTGTGTCTCTGACTCTCTCTCTGTGTCTCTCCTGAATAAATAAATACAATCTTTAAATAAATAAATAAATAAATAAATAAATCTAAAAATAAAGGGAATAGTTGTTAATAAATGACTTCAGAGGGGAGAAAAACTGGGAAGGAAGAGTAACCACTTCTGGGAGAGGTGGGTGGACACACGGTGGGGAAGGGCTGCTCCAGGTGCTGGTGGGTGTGGGCGTGTGGGTGTGGCTTCAGGTGTGGGTGTGGCCATGGTGCAGCGGGGAGAACCTTAAGGACCCATTTCTCACTTCTTTAGCCATCAGGAGGAATTGAGGGACACTCCAGATGAGGCTGCAAATGCAGACAGGTGATGGAAGACGAAAAATGGCAGACGGCCTAAAGGGAGCGCTCAACTCTGTCCATCTGCAGGAAGGAGTCCGTCTGTGGATGGTGAGCAAGGCGGCCCCGGTCTAGTCTGTGCTGGCCTGAGCTCCACATCCCCTTCCCCAGCCGCAGAGCATCCTGACTGAGCATCTGTTATACCAAGGAGCCGCAAAGCAGCATGAAGCAGAAGAACACAGTTTGAGAGGAGGGAGATGTGCTTGGGAGGGAAAAAGTGATCTTCCAACAGTAAAGACAGGAAGTTGCCAATAGTGTGATTTTCTGTTAATAATAGTATACACTGTCACATAATATATGTAACATAAGATAATAACAAGAGCTGCACAGTACGTTCTGCTGCTGGGGCAAAGTGCCTGGGTTCAAGTCCCAACTTTGCCTTTTAACTGGCTGTGTGACCCTGGGCAAATTACTTAACCTCACTGAGCTTGGATTTCCTCACCCACAGAATGGGAGTACTACTCGCACCCTCCGGCATGGTCATGTTGGGAGGGGTAAGTGAACTGAGTGTAAGGCACGGGGCTCCAGCAGGCACCTGACAGATTGGGAGCACCCCACTGATACCAACCCCTGCTGCTGCAAACACTGCTCAGCCCCTGGAGACGCTTCTGCTCAGTTTCATCCCAGCTTTCAAAACATCGATCTCCACATCATCCTGGTATTTAATACCAAGGCTCCAGCTCAGGCCCAGTGGCCCTTTCCTGGACACCAGGGCCCCTGACTGGGCAGGACGAAGCTCAAGAGCCCCCACGGACACCACGTCCGGCCAGAACATCCAGGCTGGCCCAATTTCTGGTAGAGATTAGAATGTCAATCTCAGGTGGCAATTAAGGGCTATTCCCAGAGTGGATGCTGTAGAACAGTCCACCGGCCAGAGCAGCTTCTCTTATAGGCGTACACAAGTGTCCGAGGGGCAATTAGATGTCAGTCAGATTCCCTGGAGGGGCTGGAGCAAGTGGAAAACACTGTTTGACCGACGACTAATTTTCTCAACTGACAGATGATTATTCTAATTATACAAAAGGATTTTCTTTCCTTTTCAAATTGCTAACACATTCCTCAGAAAAGGGCGCCCTTACCCGACGCGATGACAGTGCCGGCCCAGAGCGTGTTCTCAATGCTCAAGCTCTCGCTGATCGGAGGGTCGCTGTCCTCCTGGAAAAGACCAACAGACGTGCATTTACCTACCGAGGATTTGAGAGAACCCACGGGCTGTTTCCAGCCTGCTCTTCCCAAGAGAGGAAGAGAGGATGACCCCTACTTGGAAAGCCATAGTTCAGCCAGGAGAGGAGGATCAAGCTCATAAACCACTGTCCTTGGCATGGTTTTCATCCCCATGGCAATACGTGAAAAAGCTGGTTCATGATTGAAGGACAGGCTTCTAATACTGAAGACATGTCTTACAAGGCAAGAAGTAAAATGCAGAAGCAAATCAAACAAAAAGAGCACTTTGCCGGCCAGTCCTATGGCTTCTAGAAAGAGACCATGAATTTAATTTGGATTCTATAAATCTATTATCCCAGAGTCTTCAAATAATTTAAATCCAAATTAAATTTCTATCCTGAAAAGTTGGGAAGTGGCTTAAAAATTGTTAACAATGCCAGCCAGGACTTCAATGAGTAGAAGAGGTCATGGATACGTCTGAAGGGGACAGAAGAGTACCTGCCCTCACACAACAGAGTAACATTAATTATAACAATACTTGACTCTATGTTGTGAGGTAATTGAAGCTGTTCGAGGCTGGTAAGCTAAGCCTACTTACTCTGGTAAAAGTTCCCACAAAGTTGTGAATGTCGATATTTGGCTCTTCTGCATAGACATATGATCGAATCTGAAGGAGATCCTGTTCAACAGAGGGCACATTATGGAGTTAAAGTTCATGATTAAAGAGATTTTGGGAGCCCCCCCCCCCCACTATTTTTCAAGAGTAATTCTATCTTCCAAACAGCAAACAGGTTCTCAAAGCTACAGGGCCAGTGGAAAAAAGAAGAAAAAAAATTTCTATGAAGTTTTAGGACTCGCTACACACAATATCCCACAACACCCTGACAGATTCCACAGTAAAGATGCCTGTTTATCTGTGTTCACCCAGTGTTTCCTAAACTGGCTGACAGCCACGGTCCCCCTTCTGTCACACTGCAGTTTCCAAGAGTTGTTCGTACCAATGGAAATCCTTGTTCAGTCAACAAGTGGTTATTGGGCCCTACTCTGTGTAAAACCCTGGAAAAGGCAGAGGAGTAAAAAGCAAAAAAAAAAAAAAAAAAAAAAAAAAAAGAACACCTCACACCCATTAGGATGGCTACTCTCAAAAAAGTATTGGTGAGGATGTGGAGAAACTGGAACACTCGTACACTGTTGGTAGGAATGTAAAATGGTGCAGCTGCTTTGGAAAACAGTATGGTGGGTCCTTGAAAACTTCATAGGGAATTACTGTATAATTAGCAATCCTCTTGCTGGGAACTGAAGGCGGGACCTCAAAGATATTGCACAGCCATGTTCGTGAAGGATTATTCACAATCACCAAAAGATGGCAACAACCCATGTATCATCAATGGATAAATGGATAAAGAAAATGGGATACATCCATACAATGGAATATTGTCCAGCCTCCAAAAGGAAGGGAATTCTGACACAAGGTACCACGTGGATGAACCTTTGGAACGTGACGCTAAGTGAAATAAACCAGTCACGAAAGGACAAATCCTGTATGATTCCACTTCTATGAGATCCATAGAGCAATCAAATTCATATCTAGAGAGTACATGGTGGGTGCCAAGGACTGGGCAATGGAGAATTGTTTGATGGCTATAGAGTTTCTGTTTTGCATGGAGATGGATGGGAGTGAGGGTTGCACAACAATGTGAATGTACTTAACACCATTGAACTGCACATTTTAAAGGGATAAGATGATAAATTTGATGTGTATTTTACCACAATTAAAAAACTGGAAAAAAAATCTCCAATCAGGTTGCCAGGCAAATTTGGACCACAATACATACCCCCTGCGCTACAGGGAGGTGGGTAGAGGCTACTGGCTGCCCCCACAGGCAGGGCTTGAGCCCTCTACTAACTAGCTGGGGGACCCCATATGCAGATGTGTTTATTCTGTGGCCTCTACGTACTAATAAGAAAAGGCCATGAGGAGTGCCTGGGTGGTGTGGTCAGTTGAGTGTCCAAGTCTTGATTTCAGCTCAGGTCGTTATCTCAGGGTCATGAGATCGAGCCCCACATTGTGGGGGGGGGGGGGGCTTGACTTTCTCTCTCTCCCTCTGCCCCATCTCCCTTCTCTCTCTCAAATAAATAGATCTTAAAAAAAAAAAAAAAAGATCTCAAGACGCATTCAAAGTAGACAGGAGCAAAAGTTGCAGATCACAAATACAGCGTGATCCCATATATGTGTAAGCTCTCCTCACCAAGTTTACAGTTATATATTTGTAGGAAAGTGTGCTGGCAAAGGTCTGGAAAGATCACCACTGACTTTATATGATCCCCGGAGGAAAGCAGGTAAGGTTTGGGGCAGAGGCCATGAGCAAGACTTTTGACTTCTTTCTCTACAGCTTTCCATACAATTTATTTTTTTTTAAGATTTTATTTATTTATTCATGAGAGATTGGGGGAGAGTGAGAGAGAGAGAGAGACAGAGAGACAGAGACAGAGACACAGAGGGAGAAGCCAGCTCCATGCAGGGAGCCCGATGTGGGACTCAGTCCCAGGACCCAGGATCATGCCCTGGGCTGAAGGCAGGCGCTAAACCGCTGAGCCACCCAGGAATCCCCAATTTAATTTTTTTTTTTTTTTTTTCCAATTTAATTTTTTTAAAAAACAAGAATATATTCATGTGATGCCCAGGTCATCCTTTCATATAGTTCTTTTGCTAAATTGCTCCTCCCTACTCAGATCCCTCCAGCCCAGTAAAGAAGAGTTTCCTGACAGCAAAGACAGTGGCATCTCCTCCGTCTTGGGACCCCAGTCCAGGCCAGACTGGGGTGGCCGCATGGTGGTGGGGGGCAACATGTGTGTTTATTGAACTGATGCATCCCCAGCACACACCAAAAATTGCAACTCTGTGCAGCACACAGGCAAGCTCCTTCATGATTCTAAGCTCTTCTAGACGGTCTCTTAAAGAGAATCCTTCAAATCATTTTGAAGATCAGAAAGCTTTCTTTGGAGAGATCTTACCAGGAAGTTAAAATGCATCATCCAGAAAAATCAGGACCCTCTCATTAGATTACCCCATCTCAGGGGCAGGATGGTGCCTTTTAAGGATTCCCAGGGGGCTCCTAACCATAGTCAGAAACTCACTGCTCTACAATGCACCGGTGCTATTTCATTCGTCACCGGCCATGAAAGATCCTTAGGGCAGTGCACACATTTACTGGTATGTTAACCAGGAATTCTACAGCAGTGAGGTTCTAACTATAGTTAGGAGCCCCTGGGAATCCTGAGAGGCACCATCCTGCCCCTGATGCCAACAGGAAAGGACTGTGGTATGGGTTCTCAGTAAGACGAGAAGTCTCAGGAGGCCCTGTGCAGAGGAACGATACACCCGCCTTACCTTCTAGCTTTACGTTAGGCACCTTGTTGAGGCCTCTTAAGATACCGAGCTTCCCTCCAAAGAGCACCCCACCTGCACTTCGCTCAGCCACATGACTTGAAACAACAGGTGCTCTAGGCCCCCCGGGACCCTGTCCCATCAGCCCTCCTTCACAACTGACATCCCACATCCAGCCCCCAAGGGCCTCTGATTTGAGAGCCCTCCAAGGACACCAATGTCAGTCTGTCCTTCTGCAGGAAAGCTACTCACGGCAGCAGTGGGGAGCCTCTGCGTGCAGGCCACGGGGAGCCGCAGCTTCCAATCTGTCTCCCCGTCCAGCTGATCCGTCCGCAAGAAACAAGACCCTGTGGGATGAGGGTGGGCACTGTCTATCTGCTTTCGATTCAAGGATCCTTCGCCTGGCAGCTCTGAGTAGTTCCTGCTCTGGCCTTTGTAAAACTCCAAACTGATGGCCAACAACCAAAAGGGAAAACGAATGCCCCACTTCCCACTCCCTCTGTAAGCTCTCGGGTCAGAAGATCTGAATTCAAATCCGCACTCCATCATTCACTCACAGTAGGAACCTGGGCTGGTTTCTTGATGTTGCTAAACACCAGCGGGCCCTGTCTACAACATGAGGAGGAACACAGACCTCAGGAGCTTGCTGTAAAGAGTTAGGGTGCCAGAACCTGCAGCATGGTGGCTAGCACAGAGCAGCTGGCGTTCAAGGCCATTCTGGGCAGAGATATGAACTCCTTGTCAGGTAGGAACCAGACTCCTGGGTTCAAGACCAGCTGCACCACTCACTACTTGGGTTTCCCTGAGTGTAAAAATGGGCAGAACAGCACCAACCTCACATAGTGAGGACTCCGCAGCGGATCCTGGCAGACTGCTCAAAGTGCAGAAAGTGCTACAAAAGCACGTGCTCGTTACCCACTTGCATGTGGATGCCTATTTCAGTCTGATGTGCAAGTCCCAGCAATGAGTCAGCTGTGTATCTCATCAGACCCAGAAGGCAGTGAATTCGCAGACACTGCAGCTGAGAGCTCTGGGCACTGTCCAGGAAAAGCATGTCTAATCTTTTGAGGGGGGAACAGGGAAGGGAGCACTTCAGGGACCCTAATCCATAATGCTCTATCTTCACAGACAAGGACATGAGAACCAGATTGAGGACATGAGGACAAAGCAGCAGATTTTAAAAGAAGACTTTTAATCTAGCATCCTCTTCTTCATCTCTGGATACTTTAATTGATCATTAGCATAAAATTTCATGTATACTTTTATTTGACTCATAATAAAGTAGGTTCCAGGAGTCTTGAAGAAATACAAATGTGATTTTTTTTTTCAGATGGTCAAAGATCTGATTGTGTCTGTACGTGAGAGAAAAACAGCCTTATTTCCTCAAAACAGCTTAAATTTAAAAAAAAAAAAAAAAAGGAGATTTAGAGTCAACAGATGGGGTGGGCAGGCCATGGGGTCAACCACACTGGGAAAGAACTGGGAATGAGTAGGTCTTGTAGGAGCCTTGAGCAGCCCGCTCAGGTCTAAGGAGGCTGTGAGAATAAATAAATTGAGGGGTAAGGGTAGGCATGGCCCAAGAGGCCACCTACCTCTCTCTGTCCCCAACTTCTCTACGGTCACACATCTCCTGGTGTTTCCTCAGAAGAGAGAGAGGGTTTCCATGTGCTTCCATTTGTGGGATGCGCTTCCCGATCCTGCCAAGCCCTGAAGGTGAGCCCAACAGCAGCCCAAGGAGGAAAACCATGGCCACTGCGTGCGGATCCCCCAGCAGGGACTCGGCCTGGGTCCGACTAACTGTATCTTTGTGATGATCAAAATCTATTGACCTGCGAGCACCCAAAACGTTTGTTGGTTTTGTTGGTTTTTGTTTTTTTTTTTTTAAAAAGACGGCTCTATTAAAAGAGATGTTTTTGATTTGCCTCCATGGCTCCAAAATGATCATCTACTTCTGTTCCATTTTCAAATGATTATTTTGCCAAATTACCACTGAAAGGTTAATGGTTATTTTCAAAATTGATGCCAGATGTTTACCGTTTTTTTCTGATGTCCTCAGGAAGATCATGTCAGCAGGGACCCGCTGGTTCTGTGTAATGAAAAGAAAGACTGTTACGGTGAATAGCCGTGTGTGGGGTTTCCGCTCCCCGCCCCCGGGCCCCTCGGCGGGGAGGGGGGCCGCCGAGACCCACAGCCTCATTCATGTCTCTGCCTTTGTCACAGACAGATTTGAGGATTTATTTTGTTTTGAATCCGAAAAATCCTGCACGCTGCTGTTACTTGACTAATCCCCGATTGAAATCTTATCTCGGAAAGAGAGCTGCTAGTTTTCTGGAGAATCCAACCATCACCTCCTGAAATTCCAGCCAGAAGGGCCGGGGCCCTACAGCCGGCAACCCTCGCTGGCCCTCTTCCAGGCGGTCTGCTGAAACCAAAGACACACACGCTCCGCTCACGCTTTCTGCTCCTACCAATTTTCTGGCTTGATGTTTGGCTTTGAGTGGAATTTTAATAAGGAAGTCAAGTAGTAAGGAGCAACAAAAGCCATTCTCCATGTAAGCCAACGGCAGCCCCGATTTAATTATGAACAGAAAAGTATGTAATAACATAAAGGGTTTGTGTGGTTCTTCAGAGCTGCCACCCAGAAGAGCTTCACTTTACCTCAAATCGACTTTGAGTTCTTGGATTTAATCCTTTTAAGAGAGCATAGTTCACTTCCTACAGAAACAAGTTACCATACAATCCTTTTCTAATCAAATATTATTCCAAGCCTCTGCAGGGCCACCCCCAAAACCCACTGCCTTCCAAACAGGCGGCAAAAAGAGATGTGAGTGTTTGCTTAAGTCACAAATGTATTAATGGTGCTATTTTTTAAAAACGCATTTTCAGGCCTTCTTATTATTCTCATATTATACTTCATCCCTGCTCCCTACAAAATGACAGGAAAACACGATGTTTAAGTCAAAGAACGCAAACTAAAATTGCTCAAATGGTAAATGACAAATATTTCTATATGCATATGCAGCAAGCAAACTTCTAGGAAAGATTTTATGGCAAGTTTTTTTGTTTTTTTTTTTTGCTTTTTTTCTTTTTAAAGACACCAAAACAAATACATCAAATACAAAATCAAAATTTGTACTTGTGTTTTGTAAGCAGAATTTTTGGCTAACCAGCATACGTACACTTGAAAAAGTATTCTTTGTGGGTGTCTCATGGCAAAGAAATCTTCCTCCCCAGGCAAAGCTGTAGGAGAGAATCCCAAAAAGCTTACATTGAGTTCATCTACCAGATAAACAAATTACATGCGAGGATTTATGAAGTGGTTCAATGACTTCCCATTTACACACTCACACAGCAACCACTCACAAACCACAGGATCCCACCTACCTTCTCAACGATGATAAGATCTCCAACCTGGATGTTGGAGCTCTTCACCTTCACCGTCCCTGCAAGGAAAGAGGCCTAAGATACATCATGTATGAATGCGTTTCAAGTCCTCGTGCCTTTGCAGAGTGCCCACGAGCCTGCGAGGTCAACATGGCACACCCAGAAGGATGTCTCTCCCTGGCCCAGCCAAGCTCATCAGCATCGCCTGCCTCTCCAGGGAGAGATTCAGCTGCTACAGAGATGACTCCAGGAATGAATCCCCACCTCTGAGAGCCCAGGGGCATCTCACCCACTCACAGAAGGCCTTCTGTCTTAATGGCACCTTAGAGGCTTTTCTGAGTTGGTACCATGAGATCCATTCAACTTCAAAACCAAAGAAAGCAAAAAACAACACAGAAAAGGGGAATAAAATTAAGAGTCAGATCCATGGACAGAAGGCCAACTCTCTTTCTCTTTATTTTTTAAGATTTTATTTATTTGAGAGTGGGGGAGAGCGAGCGAGCACGTGTGCACACTTGTGTGGGGCGAGAGGCAGAGGGAGAAATTCACAAGCAGACTCTGCTGAGCATGGAGCCCAAGGACAATGTGGGGCTTCATCTCGTGACCCGGAGATCATGACGAGGGCCGAGATCATGAGATCATGCTAAACTGACCAAGCCACCCCGACCCCCTGAGAAGGTCAACTCTTAATTTTCGAAACCACTGAAAAGAAAGAAGTCATCCTGAAATGATTGATTTTTTTTAAATTTGTGGTTGCTATATATTTTATGTGATTATGATCAGACCACACAACTTCAGCTTAATGTTTATCTAGATAAACAGGAACAGCTAACAGTAAACACTACACCTGCAATAAGCACTGTATATATAGTGACACAGGGACAGCTTCCTTTAGTTTTCACATTGACCATCAGAAACGGGTATTATCGTCTGAAGTTTTCAGACAAAGAAAGTAGGATCGGACCTGTGCCATCCCCACCTCACTCCCCAGCCTCACAGTTAGAACAGGTCAGAGCCAGGAGACACACCCCCATCTGACTCCAGAGCATGAATTAAAACAAACAAACAAACAAACAAAAAAGACAGTGAGTTCAGTTCAACACCAAAAAACATTTACTGAGTGCTATGTCATGGGAATTCAAAGATGCAAGACAGTCCCCTTATCCTAGAAAAAAATGCTTGGTCTCCAGCAGGAGTCAACAAACATGTGCTGGTGAGGGGTCAAGGCAGTGAACACTTTAGGTTTTGTAGGCCAAGAGGCAAGGTTCCAACTCTGCCAACAATCATTCCCCATCAAAGGCTAAAAACTATTCTTAGCAACCAGGCCATACCAAAACAAACAAAACAAACAGAAAAAAATGGTGGGCTGAATTTGGCTCCCAGGCTGTAGTTTGCAAACCCATGAGCTGGTAAGAAAAAGACCCAGACAGATGCTGTTAGCACAAAATAGTGTGTAAAATAATGCAGGTGAGTCCAGGGTGCTAAGGAACAGAAAGGAGGGAAATCTTCCCTTTGGAAGAGGACCTAGAACACTGCTCAGCATACAGAAGTTTCCTGATCATGAATTCAACATTGAAGCACCATTTGCTGAATGCCTGGTGTAGGCCAGGTGATCCAGAGGTGGGGGATACAGGGAACTCACATCCCCATGGAAGGAAGGAGACAACAAGTAAATAATAAATGAAGGGATGGGAAAAGGGAGCTGCCAACATACACTCTGCAAGAGAGGGGAGACGGCAATTGGCCAGATAAAGGACACTGGTTACCAGTAACCCATGAAAGGAAAGCATGAGATGGGAGAAAGTGGTGCATGTGAGTAGTCTATGTGTGTGTGTGTGGCTACAGGTTGCACCTCCTTCAGCAGAGCCAGAAGCACCGCATGGAAGACAGGGACAGTGAGAGACAAAAGTGGAAGGGCCAGTCAGTCCTATGAACAAGCCCGGGGAGGAGATGGGCCTTGATTCTGGTGATGGGTCAAATTCTTGCACAAGGGAGCAACACCATGAAATCTTAATGTCATTGGCTTTTCATAAAAAGCCCATTTAACCTACAAACATTCAGCCGAGAAAGAAAGGAAGTAATGATGACTCTCAAGCCTCCTCAATAAAGTATAATTTTATCCAGCAATGAGAGCAAAAGTGGGACGGGCATCATGAATCTTCTATTCCCTCCCTGTACTCATTCATTCAACAAAAACCCAACATTCACAAAGTAGGATTGCTAGCTTGAGCTTCTTTACTTTTACGAAGCACTCAAAGACACTAATGAAACCATGAGTGTGCGGTTCCAGGCTTTTACAGTTTTTCACAGTAACATATACTTTTCACATAATTCAATGTGTCTTTTTATTTTTTTTAAAGATTTTACTTATTTATTCATAGAGACACAGAGAAAGAGGCAGAGACACAGGCAGAGGGAGAAGCAGGCACCATGCAGAGAGCCTGACGTGGGACTCGATCCCAGGTCTCCAGGATCACGCCCTGGGCTGCAGGCGGCGCTAAACCGCTGAGCCACTGGGGCTGCCCCAATGTGTCTTTTTAATAATTTACCACTGTCGAGATTTTCCGTAGCATTCCAATTATCTCTGGTGAAACAACTTTTTCAAATAGGTTGCATAGGGTTTGATTTTAATTAATTCTTGCATTCAATTAAATTTTGTCATGGTAGCAGTCAGTAGAACTGGCACTAGAATGAAGGCACACAAACACTAATAATGACTTCTAGACAGAACACAGCAAGTGGTGATGAACTGGACCAACCCTCGGTTGCTCTGTGGACTTCTAGACTCTCCCAGTTTGGGCATCTCTCGCACTACGACATGAGTGTTTCACGTGCCTCATTTTCACCAAACCCAGGACTAAATTCAAGTCACGGGCCTGAGCCCTAGCCTGCTAGAGACAGAACAGAGCCTCAAAGTGTTCATTATGTCAAAACATGTGCAGAGGGAATGGACGACATCCACCAATCCAGAGTCAGAGCATTAGAAATGGGGGAAGAGAGGGAGGCCTGGGTGGCTCGGTCAGTCAAGCATCTGCTTTTAACTCAGATCATGATCTGGGGTCCTGGAATCGAGCACCATTGGGCTCCCTGCTCAGCGGGGAGCCTGCTTTTCCCTCTTCCTTTGCCCCTCCCCTGCCCTGCTCATGCTCTATTGCTCTCATGCTCTCTCTCAAATAAATAAAATAAAATCTTAAAAAAAGGAAAGAAAGAAAGAAAGAAAGAAAGAAAGAAAGAAAGAAAGAAAGAAAGAAAGAAAGAAAGAAAGAAAGAAAGAGAAATGGGGGAAGAGAGGGCCCAATGTACAGAATTCTTTTCCTGCCTGAAATTTCTTCTGGTCCCACTAGGGGGCAACAAAAAACATATGCTCGGACACGCTCCCCTTGTGGGGGGCGTTTGTGGAGGCGTTGCTGGAAGGAAGGAAGATCATAAATTCAACGTGGCCCTCTGTGCCAATGAACGTTTCCTTCACCTGAGCTCACCCTGGCGCTCCCAAACATAAATTTACACATTGTCTTGGGTTTTATTACAAAAATTTAAGCTTGTGCCCTGACCCAAATGATCCTTGAGTCTGTGTTCCAACCTTCAAGATCTGGCTACAGGTCTTCTATTTAACTCAAAGAGAAATATGTACGTGAAGTCTTGTTAAATCATAACCATATAGGTACACGTGTGGATGTTGGCAGGGCAGACCAATTCAGGAGGATTGTGCTGGAGGAGCTGGCGAGGGAGTCTTTCTGGGGACACAGGGAATCTACCCCTTTCTCTGGCACACATACTTTCTAAATTCTTCACAGCAATTTTTTTTATTATTATTATTAGCATGAGGTGCTCTTCTAATAAGAAAAAAAAAGAATAATAAATTAAATTAGCTCAAACTTCTCAGTGACCAGACCCAGATCTTTCCCTTGTAACGCGGAGTCCTGATTTATGATCAGTTAATGTGAACTCTGCCTCCCCCGTCCATCTGCTCTACCTCAACAAAAAACCCTTTTAATCCGCTGTGCTTGCAGAGCAGATCCTGACTAGGGCCAGCAGGCTGATCCCTCACACAAGCTCTCCTACTGTATCTGTCTCAGCCAGCAGGCTCCGTCTCGGGGAAGAGGGTGGCGGGAGCCACAGGGCCTAGAGGCCCCTTGATTTCCTAGCCATGGCTCCCTTGTTAGCATATGGGTATTGGGGTGGGGGTGGGGGGATCCTGCAGCTTCAACAAAGGGGGATCCTCAGACTCTCCCGCTCTATCGAGCTCACCGCACAGCCCTGACCATAAACTTGGATCCCCCTGCCCACTGTGCCATTTGCTGGCGATCGAAAACGTGCGGTTCAGGCCTAGGTGCAGGACACCTGGTCAGTGTGTGTCCGTGTGGGTTCTCAATGAGGAACACACATAAAACCAGAAGAGCGGAAAGCAGAAAAAGTGGCAGGAAGAAAAGAGAAGGGAAAGCAGATACCAGTACAGCTGTTCCACCGTCGACTGGGCTTTCCGCCAGGTACCACGGTCGGCTGTGGACATGTGAGTAAAGGCCCTCGTGGTGGCCAGGCTGCCGGGGCCAGGGTGGTGGAGGGAAGCGGGAGAGAAAGGGGACAAAGGGAGCCTGACTCACGCCGGCATTTCAGGGGCTGGGATGAAGTCGCTGAATGAAAAACACTTCAGATTGCGCAGAGGGCTCCAAGCACATGTCTAAACTTACATTAACCGCCAATTCTGAATTTCTACAGACTTCTTGCAAAATAAAGAGCAAAATGCTGATGCTCTCTGGCAGAGCTCCTCGTCTACCTAACAAAACCAGCACATCTCCAGCGAGCATCACCCATCTCCAAAGAGAGGACGGTCCCCTACTGCCCATCCTCCTACTGGAAGAAAATACTCTCCCAACACCCCACTGAGAAGTCAGCGGACACACTTCCCAAGCCCCTCTTCTTCCCTTCTTCCTTTCACCTTCCTTGAGGTTCCTAAGGTGGAAGGAGAGGTAGGCCCCTGGGTGAGCGACCTGTGTATTCACCACGGGCACCCCCCTCGGGTGAATGACCCGTTGTCATCTTAAAATTCTTAATAACTTTTCAACAAGGGGCCCTTGCAGACTCATTTTGCAGGGGGTCCCACAAATGACGTAGCTGCCCCTGAACAAAAGTTGAAACACCCAGGAACATCTTCAGTACACGGTGCACAGGAAAACCTGGCCCCCTTCCGAGAACTGGACGCCACTTCCCTCTCCCCAGACCGCTCTTCTCTTCTGCTTCCTCTAACACCCAGCCTCCCACCTCCAGCCTCTGGGATTTTTAGATACATTTGCAGAAACTTTACAGAAGTTGGCTAAGAGATTTTTACAGAGGTTAAGTGGAAAACTGTCTGCTGGCCACATCCTAAATCATTAAATGCCTTCTATAAAATAAATTTATCCCTTTCGGCTTTCGACACTTTACCCGAGTCACCTCTGAGCCAGAGTTTATAACAGGGAACAAAATTCCAATTACAAGAGCTGTTTATTTCTGTAGAGATGGACCCCAAGCCTTTCATAAGCAAAGCTATTGAGCCCAAACCATGCTTTTCATGGATGACAGCTTCAGAATAAGAGCAGTTTGTCTACATTGCAGGGAGAAACCAGATGTTTCCCTTGAGTCGAAACAAGCAAATGACAATTCAGTCAAACGGCGGAACAGCCCGCAAAAAAAAAGAGAATTTTTAAAAATAAATTCCGGGGCACTCGTATGTGTGGGCCTCTGTTTTGACCCCAAACACCTCCAGCCCTACTTCTATTTTTCATCGTGCATGCAGGACATTGATTGCTTCTGGAGAGCTTGAGCAGCAATCTCTATGCACCAACCCTGGTTAATGGATTACTCTTGAGCTCACACTCTGTGACAGTGATGAGTTGTAAATTCTACAGCGTGTGTACATTTCCTGGGGTTGACATTAAAACGCCTCTGCAGACCCAGCAGAGTTCATAGGTTTAAAGTTGAAATTTTCATATTCCAAGAGACTTGTCTGCATTCCCCAGAGCCTAAGAAAAGACTTATTTGAAAACAGGCAAAGGGTTGAAAAGTATTATTATAAATTCCACGGCCGCTTCCTGGGGCTTTTGTTTAAAATAGGGGGAACTTAAAAAAGAAAGGCTGAGGCTTAAATGTAACAAGTTTATACCCAACAGAGGCTTTTAAAATAAATATATAAATGGTCCTCCCTGCTTCTGGTGCCCAATAATGAAGAAACAGACCCACACCCCGGCGGTGGGGGAGGGAATACCTTTTGGGAAAGATAACAGTGCAATGTGCATGTGAGATTGTTTTCAGAGGTTTTGGGGGTTTTTTTGTTTTGTTTTTTTTGTTTTTTAATTAATAGATCAGTTCACCAACGATTTGTAATAAAGTGAAACTGAGTGCTTTGAAAAAACAAAGAAATGTATGAGTCTGAAACAACTTTGCCTCTGTCGGAGAACGTGTGAGAAAATGTCTGGCAAGATCTGTCTTAAAGGAGACTTGTAAAAACGAATGCTCTGAATCTCTTTTTTTTTTTTTTTTAAGATTTTATTTATTTATTCATGAGAGACACAGAGAGACAGAGACAGAGGCAGAGGGAGAAGCAGGCTCCCTGCAAGGAGCCTGATGTGGGACTCGATCCTGGGACTCCAGGATCACGCCCTGGGCCAAAGGCAGTCACTCAACTGCTGAGCCACCCAGGCATCCCTGAATGCTCTGAATCTTAATGAGAGAAGTTTGGGCAGAGGAATTCTCCGCTTCCTGAACCATCTTTGAGTTCCTTGGCAAAGGACTTTTGCAGTACTCTTACTGCAGTTAATATCAAAAAAGACCATCACTGTATTTCTCTTCTCTAAAAAAAAAAAAGAAAACAAGGACGTCCCATCAGGCCAGGGACAGCTTAGTGTTGGGCACCTTACAGATTTGACCTTTTCTTCCAGCCCAGAGGCCTCAGCTGCAACCAAGTCACGCCAGGTCCTTGATGGGGGCCCAGGAGTCTAAGAGCGTGATCCCCCTCTTTGCATTTACTGGAGCGGGAGGTACTATGGTACTACAGCAGCACTGTATGTCTCACACCTGGCACCGTTCAATCCAGATGTCAGTTGAGAAGGGAAGTCATTTGGGAATATCCCAGAAGTCTGGAACTGGGGGTCCCAGTGATCAACACAAGTTCTACTTGGTGAATGTCGATTACAGCAAACTGAAGAGGGCCCAGACTCCTAAATGAAATGGTTCACTCTAAAGATGCTTAGAAGGAAGATCTTCCGGAAGCCAGCTGCACGATTTTCCACTTACCCAGGAAATATTTTCCCTCTAAATGCCTAAACCATGTTGGTGTATTGTCTTGGGGTTGACACTGATTAATAAATATCTGAAACTTAAAACAAATAAAATAATACTTTAAAAATAAATAAATAAAATTAAAAAGTATAAAACATATCTTAGTGTTCTCTCACTTTGACAACACAAATGGTACTTATGTTTAAGAATACAGAATTTCAATTTAGTTAACGCACGAGCTAAACACGGCCCCATTAATGAACACATGCAATTTCCCTACACTAGCCTACTTTCTCCTGATAAACTCCAACGGGATAAAACTGCCGAAGAGAAAAACACCTACATCCTTTGACCTCAAAATTCAGTCATGTGAACCGCAATCTTAAATAGTCCAAAAATAGATCTTGAATTAAACTGGAAAAAAAAAAAAGATACCACTCTTAAGAGGAGGTGAGGTCCTGAGGTTATTCTGTACCTGGGAAAGGGTGAGCAGAGCACCTGGAAAGATGGACAACTACCTGAGTAAAAAGATAGATACCAGCTGGTCGTTAACACCACATCGTACTCCAAAACTGAAGATGGGAGGGATTCTCTCCGTTTCATGGAGACCTTCAGCTGATGACTTCTGGCTCTCGATGTGTCCAGATGTCCCCAGCAGGAAAGAAGCACCAGCACTTGTGCTAATTGTACCTCTGTTTGCACTTTCTTTCAAAGCTAATTATCTGCGTGACACGTTTAGCCCAGGATCACAGGTTAGTCTGGGAAAACATTCCTGGTTAGAAGACCCTCGGAATTCCTCTGGTGAAAATGCAAATCCGACTGCCCTCACCACCTGTGATAATCCAGGCAAACCCCTCCAGCCTCAGAATTAAACTTCTGGTTTGGGCAAGGCACACAGAAAGAGAAACAATCCATTTACTAATTATTCCTTCCTCATTCAACCCCAATCTCTGCCAGTAATCAGACGTTTTGCTGGGTCTGCTCCCACGTCAAGAACCCTGTCATCTGGGGCACCTGGGTGGCTGGTTGAGTGTTTGCCTTTGGCTCAGGTCTTGGCCCTGGGGTCCTGGAATCAAGTGCCGCATTGGGCTCCCTGTGGGGAGCCTGCTTCTCTCTCTGCCTCTCTGTGTCTCTCATGAGTGAATAAATAAAATCTTAAAAAAAAAAAAAAAAAACCCTGTCTTCTTTGACTTTGGTATTTCTAGTACCTCTGAATGCTGCCAGAGAAGACAGCCCTATAAAACTCCTAAGAACCTCCCTCCGCTCTCTGATCATGTTACAAATGTGGATTTCAAGGAGAAGGTGAGGGGACGCTTATTTATCTGAAAGCATGATCCCTACTGAGCTTTCAACAACTTTGTCTAAAAATAAGTTTGTCCATCCCAGAAAGGATGCTTGGGACGCCTGGATGGCTCAGTCTGTTAAGCATCTGACTCCTGATTTAGGCTCAGTTCGTCATCCCGCTGGTCCTGATATCAAACCCGGTTGGGCTCCACGCTCAGCAGGGAGTCTGCTTGAGATTCTCTCCCTCTGCCCCTGCCCCTACTCTCCCTTCTACTAAATCAATAAATCTTAAAAAAAAAAAAAAAAAAAATGAGGATGCTGGATTAATAGATTCCTTTGGACTCAGAAACATGTTTTAAAATAATTTAAATCTAAAACCCCTCCTGTAGCATATGTGCTAAGGCTGAACATCACAGCTATTGGTGAGATATTCCAACTCCTGGCACATCGTAGGTGCCTGGACCTAAAGGCTTAGGATGTGCATTCAGATAAGCCAAGGTTCGAGTCACAGCCCCACCCTTACCGAGCTGAGATGAGGCACCTTCCTGAGCCCTCTCACTTTCCATCTGTAAAAGCCACCTCCACACGGCTATTTAAGAACTTACACACTAGACCTTGTCCAGCATCTATAGCTGGCTTACGGTGGGTAATCTTTCATTTTTTTCTATGGTTTTCCAATTTTGACAGAATTTTTCAAATACTTCCAACGCCATCTACTCGCTGTAGCATGCCCTTGTACAGAGATTCCTAGACCATAGAATGAACTTTCCCACAGTGTCAGGCCCATCATTGCCTACATGGTCTTCTCCTCTGTTCTCCCAAGAAAGAGACTCAGGAAATATGGCCTAAATGGGAAGAGCAAGATAGAACCAGAATTGGGCATAAGCGATCCACACTCCCAGCCATCACACCTGTGGCCACTGGAAGACTCTTCACCAGAGCCACTTCATGCATGTGTGATCTGGGTACTAGCACGGGGCCCCATGCTCAGAAGGCTCCTGTACTTGGTTTCATGCTCGCCTGCTGCCATCTTGAATTCTTAATTTTTGAACAAGGGTCCCATATACTCATTTAGCATTGACCACCACAAACACGCAGCCAGTCCTGCCCTCTTCCACCCTGCAAGATTTAAGATGAGATCACTTCTTTTGAGAAGATGTATCAGCTCCTCTCTGACGGGGTCCCATAACCTCCCATGACCACTGGCTCATACTTCATTTATTCAAATCCATCAACATTTAATGGACCCCTGCTACAATACCATCCCCATTGCCTTTCTTGAGCATACAGCAACTCCCAGGCACAGTGTTACATTCTTTCATATAAGAGTTATACAGAGAGCAACTCTCAAAAGGTAGGCACTATTATTATCTCCAATTCACTGACAGGTTAAGGACCTGCCCACAGAGCAGGGTGCAGGTGGAAGCAGGACTCGTGAATCCAGGCAGAGCACAGGCTCAGAACCACTTTCTTCAACTGCCAGGCACTGTGCTGAGAACAAGGAATACAGTGATCAAGAAAGGGGACACTCTCTGTAAGAACCACCCCACTCCCACCCCTAATGTAAAATTATTAGTTGCATTTTTAAATTATCTATTTAAATGTCTAGATACAGGCAGCCTGGGTGGCTCAGTGGTTTAGCGCCGCCTTTAGCCCAGGGCGTGATCCTGGAGACCCGGGATTGTGGAGCCTGCTTCTCCCTGTCTGTGTCTCTGCCTCTCTCTCTCTCATGAATAAATAAAAATCTTTATTTTTTTTAATTTTTTTTTAATTTTTATTTATTTATGATAGTCACAGAGAGAGAGAGAGAGGCAGAGACACAGGCAGAGGGAGAAGCAAGCTCCATGCACCGGGAGCCCGACGTGGGACTCGATCCCGGGTCTCCAGGATCGTGCCCTGGGCCAAAGGCAGGTGCTAAACCGCTGCGCCACCCAGGGATCCCCAATAAAAATCTTTAAAAATAAATAAATAAACATCTAGATACTTCACTAAATTATGAATTCCCAGAATCCCCAGCCCTGTGTTTATCTCTATAATATGGAAACTGATCATAAACTTGAGACAGGTGGTAGTCAAAAAAAAATTTTTTTTTAGTCAAAAAAATTCTTAAGAAAATGAATAAAAGGTCATTTTGACATGAGGTATTAAAATACTTCAAATATTTCTTATTAAACTGTGACAAGGATATTAAAAATTAATCTAATTCGTGTGTTTTTTTAGACAACAAATTATTTGAATGAAATAAGATGCTCTAAGTGGAAGTAGCAATTAACCAAAAAAACCCAAAAAAGTATCAACTATTTTTCCTCACAGTGATGAGTGCCTTACTTTCAGGGTTTTTAGTTGTTTGGAATCTACTTTTTTCTCAAAGTTTGAAATTTTTTCAATTTGATTACCATAATGCCTCTAAAACTCTGGCAAAGTCCCAACAAGAATCTGTGCCATTGGCTTTCCTAAAACCACATTAAATTCTTGTCATGAATCTAATTTTCACAAATCAGACAAACACAAATTGAGGGACAAGCTACAAAGCAACCTTCCTGAAACTGGCCAGTCCTTTTCAAAATGTCAATGTCATATCAAAGAAAACCAAGGAGATCAAGGAACAAGGACAATTAAATGCCACTGGCAAACCTGTACTGATTTCTGCACCAGGAAAAAAAAAAAATGCTGTTTAAAACAAGATATTTTAGGCACTGGAGGGGGCAGGGGCCAAAAAAAAAAAAAACAAACCCAGAACATTTTCAGGAACAAATCGTAAATTTCGAGTAAAGACTACAGATTAGAGTAATAGTAATGTACCAATGTTGCATCTCCTGATTTTGATAATTGTACTGTGTTATGTGAGAGAAATACCCTATTAGCAATTAAGAACTGAAGTATTTAGGGATAAAGGAAATAATGTCCGTAACTTAATTCTCTAATGAGAGAGAGAATATTAAAAGGCAAACGTGGCAAAATGTTAACAATGGATAGAAGAGCATGTGGGAGTTCACCACATGGTTTTTTAACCTTTTTTTCCTAGTTAGAAATTATTACCCCCCAACTTTTAAAAACTGTATCAGCACAAGTACTGCTATTATTAATCAGGAAATGATGCAGAAGGCAGGTTCATATTGTAGCCTGTAACCTAGCGATCGGGACTTGGTATCTTGGCTTCTAAAGGTTTCTGAACTCTAAAATACTAGTCCTAAAAAAGGAAACAGTCCTGTGTGGACATACATATGTATATTTGTTTCATTTTGCATTGAAACTTAGTAAAGGAAGACCTTGGTGAAAAGCCTCACTGGAGAAAATTAGTAAATAATTAAACAGTGAGGTCAAAAAGGCTTCTTTCTCTTCCTCTCTCTGAAATCTTCTAGTTGGGGCTTCCTTCTCTCGCCCTTCCCCACCCCCTAAAATGTATCAAATAACTAAACTCACCTCCATCACTTTCTGAGTTGACAGTTTCTTCAGTGCTTTTTTGGGGCTTTCAGAACAAATGGTCGAGCAGGGGCTGGGTTAATATTCAGAACTCTGCTCGGTTTCCCCTACTGTTGCATTGGCATGACAATGGAAACCACCGGCCACAAAAGGAGACCAACAAAGGAAGACAAGTTTTTAATGCTGGAGCCATCTGCCAATTCTCCTTAGGATCTTTCCAAGAACTGAGTGAAGATAAAGCAGGAGCTGAGAAGGGGGTCTGCAGGGGAGGGCAGAAAAATCATTCACGGGAAAAGCAATTGCAATATGAAAAGAACCAAAGAAGGTTTGGAGCCCGGATAGATGAATGAATGGAATCCCTCTAAAGAGATCCACCGTACCCTCTCGAAAGGGGCTTTTGTCGGTTGCCTAGCATTTTAAATGTTATAGTCAGAATATGTTATTAAGGGAGGATTTAATATACACGAACCACAAAAAACACCCTCCAGAGGGGTCTTCTGATTACCCACGTGGAAAGCCCAAGCCACCTGCCTTTGCAAAGATTATGCTGAGTTTTCTTTCTTTACATAGCAAAATGTCCTAAATACAGTAGTTTAGCAATAATAAAGCATTTTTATACCAACTCTACATCCCCTACCTCTCCCAGAGACTTGCAAAATGCTAAAACCACCAACTACAAAAGTCTATTTAAACACAGATTAATAAATAAACAAAAATTATTTAAACATACTAAACCGAAATACTTTCATGCCTTCTGAGGACTTTTTTTTTTTTTTTTTTTTTTTGAGCCTAAAACATTTCGTCTGACATTGTTCCTCGAAGGAAAACTCTATGCAAAACCCTGAAATCATGTGTGGACGCCTTCTTGGGAAGACTAAAGCATGGGAAAAAAATTCACACTTGACTCAGATACACCCTCCCTGAGACATCTATCTCATCTTTTCCAGAATTCTTAGTGTCCTGAAGGTAAGGCACAGCTTTTCTCCATCTCTGCTGCTTCCTAAAACATGACTAATCACTGAATGGGATCAGTCATCTTCGGGAAATTTAGGTAACCTGCTCTCATTTCTGAACACATCCTTACAGGTAATCTCCTATAGAATCTGTAGTTGAAACAAGAAGTCAACATTGGCAGCATTGCCTTGTGGGTTTTTAATGGAGTATTTTTTTTTTTTTAATTCCAACCGATTTAAAATGCAGGCATCTTGCAAGGGATTCAACAATTAAAGACTATCTAGTTGCTTCTCTCCACACTCTCCACCTTAATTTTCAAGATTTATACAATGCCTTTCAAGGAAATCTTCACAGATACAGTGTTTATACAAATCTGGTGCCTATTTAAAAACTAATGTCGCAAAGTTGTAGCATTAGTTTTTGTGATGCAGAAAGAATATCTTTTAAAGCTTATCAGACAGACTTTGCAGCGTCTGCATGAGAGGGTCTGCCTCCTTCCCTCCTCTGTCAGCCCAGGGACAGCAACGGGACAGGGTTAGCCAGAAGAGGATGCCCAACGAACAAAATTTAATTCCAGGTTGACGCCGCACAAGTAAGCCAATGACAGGCCCAGCTCTACAAAAGACCGTGGCAGCCTGGGGGACAGAGGCCTCTGGGCCCCAGGCACATGGTGGCCTCCCGGGTGGGAGCAACTGAGTGACTGTCCCACCCCGCAGTGTCCACACACCCACTGGCCCCGGGGCCTAGAACTCTGCTCCCTGACTGTCAGCGGCCAGTGATGGAGCTGCAACCCTGGGGCCCAGGCCGGGCGGCAGGAGGTGGCCCTGGGGGAGCGGGGAGGCTGACCTCTCGCCGTGAGCCGGCTGTAGACCTGACAGTTGACCTCCCTGTCGCGCACGTAGCATCGGATCTCCTCCACTGCCTCCCGGATGACGGTGACAGCCAGCACGAAGCCCTGTGGAGAGAGGGGGCAGAGGGTGAGCCCTGCTGAAAGCGACCTTCCTCTTCTGGTGCCGGGGACAGAAGAGGCCAGAGGCCGCACAGGAGGGCGGCAGGGCAGGGCCTGCGATCGCCCCCAGCGCGCCAGCAAGCCCACTTCTCCGACCCCTCCTGCACCCTGACACACCTCTGCAAGGGCATCCCTGTTCAGCACTGCCACACGGTTTCGGAGAGGAGAAGGGTGGCCCGTCCACAGGCAACGGCAGGGTGACGGTGCCCGCTAACATGCTTGCCTCGCGAGGCACGGGCGGGGCGTCCTTGGCAGCGTGCTACATCGCCTCGACCCTACGCTCGTGCCTGCTGAGCCGGAGCCCCGGAAGCTCCGAAAGGTTAGGTCATCTTGCCCAAGGACGTGAAGCTCCCAAGTGACAGGCCGGGAAGAAGCTGGCTCCAGAGTCCCCGCTCCTGCCAGCCACACTGTTGTGCATCCAGAGAAACTTGGAAAACCTACTAGCCACTACGATGGAACACCAGGAGACAGTTCAGGGAACGAGGTCTGTCCCACGCACCGACCAGCCAAGGAGGCAGCTCAGCTTTTCACAACACAACAGGACGCCGAGCAAGCACGCGCGGGGCAGCCACCCTACTCGTCGGCGAAGGTGCCCAATCTCCTCAACTCTTGGCTAGATTCCTTTGCGAGGAAGAGACCCAGGGGCAGGAAGGGGCCAGACGGGACTTCAGTCTTCTCTGTAATGTTTTAATACTTATAAAGAAAACACACTGGAGTATTAATTGCATATGCAGCAACTAATAAAAAGAACATTTGAAACGGCCCGACCTCTCCCAGGCCAGGCACCCCAACTCATAAAATGTGCTGGGCACTGGTGTGTGAGTCAGCCGTAACAAGAATCTATTTCCATCCAGATTTCCACTCTCGTGTCAATAAAGGCAAGAACGCTCATTCATTTTTCTTACAAAACAGCCTTGTCATCTCCTTTTAAAGTCCTTTTTGAAAAAAATACGGCAAGCGCCATCACCCTGAAGGTTAGCAGCGGTGATTCTTTGAGCGTTTCATTTTCATACTGTTTACTCCGTGAAATATATTAACTTCGATTCAAAGGACTTTAAATCTCTTATGTAAATCTAGCCAGAGATGTGCCCGCTTTGTGAAACTCCTCTAAGGGCTCATTCATCTTTACAATCAAGGATTACTCCTGTTTCCAATCAGATGTAAAGTACTGGCTGCGGCCAGACCCAAACTGGTACACTTCAGAATAAAAGCATCACCAGACCAGGAGGGGAGAGTAAACCTGTTCTGGGAGAGCACAGACCCAGTGTGCAGAACCCCTACCCCTCCCACGCTGCCCTTTTGTTGTTCTGGGCCAGAACCCAGGTGTTTGCTGTTTGTTTTTTCAAATGTTCCAGTTTCTATTTCTCTCTGCGTGGGCCAAGCTAAATCCCATTGATGTTAATGGAAAGTGTGTGCTCACACAAAGACAGGAGCAGCTAACCTCCCTGCTGCAAATAAATACCGTCTCCTAAATTATCATATCGACTCCCCCAAATCCCCCCCAACAAATACACAGTTCCTATTAATCCCAGAGGACATGCCATCCCTTAGGCTAGAAAATGCTTTCACAAAGAGATGCAAATATAGTCCAGAAATAAATTCCAACTATGCAACTTCAGAGGTCCTTAATATCCACAGATATTTAGAGAGAGGCTTTAGGAGGGAGGACTGGGGTTGTCTGAGCTTGTAAAGGAATCAGACAGAGGCAGGGATAGCGCCCAGACAAGCAAATCTGAAGGTGCTAAGCCTCCTTTTATAAAGTTGTACATCAAACATAGATTCGCTACAGCAAAACAAAGCTATGAGCTAGAAGTCAGAAAAGTAGTTGCCTCTGGTTCAGGAGGGGGTGACTGGAAGGAGGCACTAGGGAACTAGCCTAATGGAAATGTTCTGTATTTTGACTGAGGTGCTGTTTCCATGGGTGTTGACAAATGTCAACACCCACTACATTGCAAACATAGTATCTGTGCATAATAACAGAAAAAAAAATCTAGATTATTTGGTCCTCATACAATCTTATGGATTATTTCAGAAACTGAGGAGTTTCTCCCTCTAATACATCAGTATCAAGAAAAAAAGTTATCAAAAGCTAAATCTTCACCCAATTAACAATGTCACCAGCACCAGAATTCTAAAATTCAAATGAGAGTATTTCCTGAGAATTCTCTGTCCTTTGGGAGCAACAGGAGGCATCCCATTTGCAGTATTTCATTTAATTCTTCCAACAAGCCAAGGAAGTAGAAGTGCTCGTCCCTGTTTTACAGATGAGAAAACTGAGGTTCAAACTACAGGATTTCTCAAAGTGTAGTCAGGAACCACACCTAAGCCACGCGGCCCTCAGCCCTCATTCAGAACCACTGCACCTGTTGATAGCCTCGGACTGAAACGAGAAGCCTTTTGGGGCAGAGACATTTTAAAACATGTTCTTGTCCAGAACTGGAAACTGACTCTGCACAGAAAAACTTAGGGGGAAATCAGCTGTGGTCACCTAGAAGTAGATGCCATACTTTCTCTCTGACCCCAAACCTTCTCTGCAGCCCCTGGGAAGAGGCAAAACAATAAGACTCACAGCCCCTCGCAGTCCTACACCTTCGCAGAAAAAGCTGGCTGTAGAAGAGATACAGGTGCACAGTTACAAACCTCAGGGCCTCCGGAGGCTGCCGTCAACCTGCCTGTGGCCACAGTTCTGGGGAAAACAGGTGAGTCAGCCGGGAGCCGGGCCCATGGCAGAGATGCCAGGGGACACAATGACTGTGTGTGATGAAGGCCGGGCTTCACTCCAAACATCACTTCAGGGGAAGACATAGGCAGGAGCTGGGGCCGGGCCCTCTGACTTAGAAGGGGGTTGGGGGGGGGTGGTTCTCTAGGCCACCCCAGTGCCCAGCACGTGCTCCAGCCCACCTGGACTGGACAGGAGGGATATTTTCACTAGGGATGTTTTTATGTTTCATGCATCATGTGAATGGATTACCTTTCAAATAACTATACTTCAAAAAGGTAACCAATAAAAGGCAACAGGATAAACTGTATTTTATATAGAGACTAACTTTTTAAAAATAAGTCACTTAGGGTTTGACTCTGTATAGGTATGTAGTGAACAGGGGAACTAAAAAACTCAAATAAAATTGGGGTATTTCATATAAAACTCGCAAGTTTCTAACTGTTGGGTCTGGCAGCTGCCCTGGTCCAGGTCTGCACCTGCAGTAGCGCCTTCCATTTGGGACGGGACAGGAGCTCCCCAGCTCTCCCAAGGCTTGACTGCATCAGCCCAGCCTCTGAGTCTGCAGCGCTCCGGTCCATGTGCAAGAGCACAGCACACAGATGGGAACGTCTGTTATGCGAGGGAAGGATGCATGACAAAAGTTTGCTCCAGCTTCTAGGGTCCTACCTCCTCACATTCCATCCCAAAGGCACCGCTACTGTTCATGTGGGAAAAATTAATCCCCTCTCCTTTCTCAGGGCTGGTGCTGCTGGCCTGACTTGTCTGATAAGGCGGCACTCAGTGTGTGCACACCTACCCAGGAGGGGCGCCCTTAGCCACTGGCTCCCTCTACGCTGTAAGTGCCTGCACACCAAATCCATAGCATTTCCCACCTGCCACCAAAAGAAAAAAAAATTCTGTTCTTGTTTCTTTAAGGAGGGCTTAAATCTTTTCTATTTTAACAATCTTTCCCCGAGCAGAAATTTAACAATATTTGTGAATACAGAATCCAAGTGTTCCCCCAAATCCCACTTAACTTAGAAATAGCCTATATTTGGAGAAAAAGACATGTCATTTCCACCCTCTCCCACACCCCAGTCACACTGGGCTGCTTTCTGTCCTTCTAATGCTCTGAGACATGCCTACCGCAGGGCCTCTGCACTGCTGCTCTCTACCTGGAATACTCCCGCCCTCCTACTCTTTTCTGCCCGTCCCCTCCTCAAGAGGCTTCCCTTGGCCACACCACTGGCTAAGGCTGCCCCTCCACACCTCCACCTTTAATTATTCAACAAATATCAAATGTGCCTGGGATAGCTTATTTATTAGCCTGTGACCTTATTCTATAACCTTTGCAGCACTTTTCGCAATTAGAAATGATTTCATTAATCTGCTTACTGTGTATCCCCTCCGAAAACCCAGTCCACGAGGGCAGGAGTTTTTATCCATTTCATTCAACACTGTGTCCCCCGCACCTGGCCCAGTGCCTGACCCAGAGCAGGTGCTCAATAACCAACCACCTGCCAAAAGGAGGGAAGGGAGGGACGCCCGGGTGCGTCAGCGGTTTGGCGCCGCCTACAGCCCAGGGTGTGATCCTGGAGTCCCAGGATCAAGTCCCACATCGGGCTCCCTGCATGGAGCCTGCTTCTCCCTCTGCTTGTGTGTCTACCTCTCTCTCTTTCTCATGAATAAATAAATAAAATCTTTAAAAAAAAAAGGAGGTAAGGGAGGGGATGGAGGGGTATTCTGGTCAGTTCTGATTTCGCACACAGAGCACAGAAGCTGGTACTTTTCCAACCCTCACGCTGACAGACGCGACATAAACAGAAAACGTGATCTCGAGAATCCCAATAGGACGAAGACAGAAGGTTTACCTTTCTTACTTGCCACTGGGTCCCTGGAGTCGACAGGTGGGTAAAATATACAGTAAGTAGGCAGTGAAGAAATGAATGACCGAACAACTGGTGGAGAGCATGAATGAGGAGCCCAGGCTTCCCCCCTAGTCTGATCTTGGTGGCGTATGAAAGTGTCTTCAACAGGAACATCTCGGGGAAGGGGAGGTCTGCAGGGCGTCCTGTCTCTTAAAAGACCCTACCCCGTTCCAGATGCCCGGGTGACAAAGAAGTGTCTCTTCCCAACATCCCCCCCCCCCCCCCGCCCCCAGGTCACTGAACACACAAGGCCAATTTACTCACCAGGGGGACCCAGTAGGTATAGAGCGCACCGAGTCTCATCTCAGGGACAAACTGAGAGCAGGCAAGGAGTAAGAAATAGAGGTTGAAAAAGTATTTGAACTGGTTGAACAGCACCTGGGATGAGGACAGAGAGAGAGGAAGTCAGTCAGGCCTGTCTGAGGGGGTCAGGACGGTTTAGCGGGAGGCGGGCAGCAGCTGGAATGCCGTCCTACGAGAGAACCCAACTCCCACAGTACCTTCCAGGTGAGGTCTCAGCACTTCCACTGTTTAGGGAAACACACACATGGGCAATCAAAACATCACTTGTAAAAGTAAAAATATATATAATGACACACACGGAAATTACAAATGCCAAATTCAAGAGAGGGGGTACCCCCGGGGGGGATAGACAGGGGGGCTTCAACTTTATCTCTAATGACTTAGGTTTTTTTTTTTTTAATTTATTTATTCATAAGAGACACACAGAGAGAGGCAGAGACACAGGCAGAGGGAGAAGCAGGCTCCCCGCGGGGACCCGGATGGAGGACTTGATCCAGCACCCCACGATCACACCCTGAGCCGAAGGCAGACAGCTCAACTGCTGAGCCACCCAGGTGCCCCTGTTAAGACTTAGTTCTTAAAAACTACTTTAGGGGCACCTGGGTGGCTCAGTCGGTTAAGCGTCTGCCTTCACCTCAGGTCGTGATCTCAGGGTCCTGGGATTGAGTCCTACGTCGGGCTCTCTGCTCAGCAAGAGGATCTGCTCCTCCCTCTGCCTCTGCCTCTCCCCCTGCTTGTGCACTCTCTCTGTCTCTAATAAATAATCTTAAAAAAAAAAAAAAACTATTTTAAGTACAGGGAGGCCCCTCAGAAGGTGAAGAGGTTTACTAGGAAATGCCTCTGCTGTGAGACTGATCAAGAAAACGAGGCAGGGACACCTGGGTGGCTCAGTGGTTGAGCATCTGCCTTCCACTCAGGGCGTGATCGTGGGGTCCTGGGATCGAGTCCCGCATTGGGGTTCCTGCAGGGAGCCTGCTTCTCACTCTGCCTGTGTCTCTGCCTCTCTCTCTCTGGGTCTCTCATGAGTGAATAAATAAATATTTAAAAAAAAAAAAAAAGAAAAAGAAAAGAGGCAAATCGTCATCCCCACCCACATGGCCTCAACACCGTAAAGAAACACAGCAGAATCCCCGCTGCACCCCGCACGGCGAGTGGGGCGGGCGTCGCAGGACCCAGGCCGGGGCCGCGGGGCACCAATGACGCGTCCGTCCGAGGCAAGTAGGAGGTAGGAGGAGGCATCTCTCGGCCACCTCACTCTTGCTCGGCCATCGAGATACCGGTGGCCTTGTATTCCAGACAGCGTAGCTCCAACGTGGGAGAGCATGGTCCCGTCCACACCAGAATTTCCATGAATGAGAAATAAATTTTTCTCGATTTAAGATACTGAGATTTGGGGGGAGGAGGGGGGGAGGGCTGAAGGTAGCAACCAATGTATTCAGAGTTGCCCTTAAAACAACATTCAGATTGACCTTAAGCTACAGTGTTACACATTTGTGCTTCTGTAATCGCTCTCCATAAATCAAAGAGTCTTTTTTTTTTTTTTTCCCTTCTAGCACTGGAACTGACTGCTGCCGTGGCTTCTAAAGTCAGCTGGTGTGTGTTTGGAAGCTCTGCTGGATAAAAATAGGTACTCAATTTCAGCCTGGGAGGTGGGGAGGCTTGTAGAGTACACAGCACAGCCTGGCCTAAGTTCATGCGGGAAGGCTAGGACTCCAGAGCATAAAATACCAAACGGAACAGAAACGCTCATTAGCAAAAACATCCACAGAAATTCTCTCTGGACGGTAGGATTAAAACCCACCTCTTAAAAAATTTTTCTATTCTTGTATCTCCCGACTTCACTACAGTGAATATGCATTTCATGAGGACAGGGGGAGAATTTAGGGACTGATGGGTTTTGGGTTTTTTGTGGGATTTTTTTTTTTTTTTTGGTGTTTCAGTTATAATGCTAAGGTCCCCAAAATATCTTTTTCATTCTTGGGCCTAACACACCAAATAAATGTGAAGTTAGCTTCAGAAGGCAGCCCCCACCCTCCCCACCCCACCCCACCCCCGCCCCCGCCAGGTACTCAGGACCAGCAAAGATGAACAGCCAGCAGCTAAGGCAGCCTGGAAAACACACAGGCAATTCAGCCACAGGGATCTTGGTCTCCTAAAACTGGTACCCAGTGCTTACATCTGGTGTGAGGAGGGCAAAAAGGGTGTGCTCTCTGGCCTTACGTACCCCAGGAAGAAAGGTGAAGAAGTTGTACTTCTGATTGTTGATGACATTTCGAGGGTACCTCTGGTCCCTCTTCTCGGGATGCCCCAACCACACAGTGCGGGGCCTGGGTTCCCCTCCGCCACAGCATCTCAGCCACTCACAGCACCTGTGGGAAAGACAAAGTCACACTGTCAAGGCCACATCCACACCTGTCCACTCTTCTCCGAATGTTTTTCCCGAAAGCATCTTCACTTGGTCAGGACATCAGCCACCAATGGGGCTTGGTCTGTCATGAGAGGGGAAAACAGAGCCAAGGCCTCTAAGAAGCTGTGATCCAGATAGAAGATGCCTTGCGCCCAAGCCCCAATTACTTACTTCAAAATGTAAGATTCATTTTTTTTTAAGTTTGTTTTGTTTTGTTTTAAATATTTTATTTGTTTATTCATGAGAGACACAGAGAGAGAGAGACAGAGACATAGGCAGAGGGAGAAGCAGGCTCCATGCAGGGAGCCCGACGTGGGACTCGATCCCAGGTCTGCAGGATCACGCCCTGGACTGAAGGCGGCACTTAAACCGCTGAGCCACCAAGGCTGCCCATAAGATTCATTTTTAAAATGTGATTTAAGTTTAAAAAGTAAAGGTACAGCAACACATTACCACTATTACGTTCACATTTTGCTGATGAGAGAGGAAAGCTTGCAACAGTTAAATAGAGCACCTAGGGAGAACCTAATTCAGACTTCTACCTCAATCTGTGTTTCTGAAATTGCAATTCTAATTACCCAAATAAATGTCTGTTTGCTTTAAAAAAAAAGGGGGGGGGGGCAGCTCGGGTGGCTCAGAGGTTCAGCGCCGCCTTCAGCCCAGGATGTGATCCTGGAGACCTGGGATGGAGTCCCACGTCAGGCTCCCTGCATGGAACCTGCTTCTCCCTCTGCCGGTGTCTCTACCTGTCTCTCTCTCTCCTCTCTCTCATGAATAAATAAATAAAAATCTTAAAAAAAAAAAAAAAAGATAAAAAACAAAGCACCCAAGTTTGCCAGGATGTGAGAAACAGAGGAGTCTGGCCTTGAACCACTTCCATCTTATTCAGAAACCTAGTATCTCTCCAGCACCCCATGCTGTCAGGGTTGCTGGTTCTACCAAGATAACCAGGTAAAGGAGAGGGAGAAGAATCTCCTCTCCACACCTGGGTCTCCTTTCAGCGACACCCCAGAGGAGACAGCCAGGAAGACAAAGGCTCAGGGCCTGCATCCCCTGGAGCCGGGCCAGGGTGCCAGCCGTCGGCCAGCTGACCGCTCCCGCCCCAGCTGTCTGGGCTGTCCTGCAAGGTCAGCTCATTAGGACACCTGCTCCCGGGTGCCCCACACCAGGCAGGGCAACGCAGGCAGCTCCAGCAGAACAAAGACACTCTGAAAACACCCCAAAAAGGCAGCTCATCCTTCCAGAGAGCCCATACACAAGGCATTTCAAGAATCACAAGCCCCCCTAGGCACTATGATACAAACCCCCCCAGCCGAATCACTGGCCTCGGCTCCCACACACACAGAGGCCAAGAGGGAGAAACCCAAGTCCGGCCAGTCCCTTGTGACACTGCCAAGTGAAGTGAAACCAAGCCGACAAGGAGATTATGACGTATGCCATTAGTGATCCACCGAGGCCCACCCTTCTCCCCCTCATCCTATGGGCCAGGCAGGTCCTGGGTGGGGTGTTGGGGTACAGAGCAGAGCAAACACAGTCCCTGGGTATCAGCAAGCTGCCTGCCCAGATGCTCAAAATTTCCATGATGAAACACAATGCTCTTTCTTAAAAATAGCATCTTCATTCCAGTAAATGGGTGCTCGGGTGGAGTGGAGTGATAAGGACAGGCTTCACTTCTAGTAACTCATCCGCATCGGCCCCGTTTTAAGTCGTCCAAAGGCCAAAGACAGAAGCCTCGAGGAGTCCAAGGCCACTGCTGCCTGTGGATGGGAAGCACCCAGGCTGGCCATGTGGGGACATGCGCCGAGTGCTGAATGAATGCAGGAGGCAGGGAGGAGGGCGGGGGGATGCATTTGACAGGGAGCACACCTCTCTATTGTGGAAACCATCCTGCCGGTCATGACTGAGCCGTCTGTGGACCAGCAATCCTCTCCCCATCCTGTAAAGATCCTGTAATGATGGCTCCCATACTTCCAGGTTTCTAAAGAAAGCTGAAGAATGGATTTAAGAAAACCAGGCATCAGGCCGACTGTTTCTATGAGTTTTGTCTGTTTCGTCTTAGCAGGTTCTGCACGGCAAGTCACCAGGTTAAGCCGATTCATGACTTAACCTGCAGGAGTGTGCACCAGGACAAAGGAGCAGGGTAGTCACTGCAGCAGGCCCCTGGGAAGGCACCTCACCGTTCATCAGAGGGGGGCTGCTGCAATCAACTTTCACAACAGTCTTTCAAGAAGAGAGCGGGCTGGGGCAGCCCAGGTGGCTTAGGGGTTTAGCACCGCCTTCAGCCCAGGGCATGATCCTGGAGACCCCAGATCCAGTCCCACGTCAGGCTCCCTGCATGGAGCCTGCTTCTCCCTCTGCCTGTGTCTCTGCCTCTCTCTCTCTCTCTCTCTCTGTGTGTGTGTGTGTGTGTGTGATGAATAAATAAATAAAATCTTTAAAAAAAAAAAAGAGAGAGAGAGAGAGCGGGCTGTGTGTGCTAAACCACCCTCTCCTGCAAGATACACTAAATCAAAAAGCAAGAGGCTGAGAGGTGTGTCCAGGATGCTATCCTTTTTTTTTTTTTTTTAAGATTTTATTTATTAATGAGTCACAGAGAGAGGCAGAGACACAGGCAGAGGGAGAAGCAGGCTCTATGCGGGGAGCCTGAGGTAGGACTCGATCCCAGGACCCCAGGATCACAACCTGAGCCAAAGGCAGATGCTCAACCCCTGAGCCCCCCACGTGCCCCCAGGATGCGATTCTTTGCACGAAAGCAAGAGGATACTCATGCAGACATGCTTCAAATGCATCATTGCTCTGGCACTGGCTCCCTTTGGGAAGGAAGAAGTGGGGAGACCCTTTCCCATGTATTCTTTAGTTACATCCATATTATCTAGGGACACACTGTGGATCTTTCCCAGCTAACTTCCTAAGAGCAGGAATTTATTAAACGTCCAGCAGGTACGAAGTACTACGCCAGGTCTGTGGGGACCAAATGTTGGAATGGGATCCTTGCCTTCTGCTTCCTCACAGCCCCACTGCAAAACAGGGTAAGTGTTTGGCACAGGATAAAATGAAAACTTTGTGTCATGGAGCCCAACATCACTCACTAGCCCTGAGGCCATCTCATTCAGCCAATCTGACGGTTTCTGCATTTCCTCCGTGTCTGCACGCACCGGGTATCATAACCTGCACACTTCCAACACTTGATCAACTCGGCTTTCAAGTCAACAGTATTTATTGAACACTTAACAGCAACGATAATGCAAAATCACTGCCTCTTTTTTGTCACCTGTTCATTCACCTACGACACCTTGTGCACTCATTGTGCTGGGCCCTCCCCTGGTCACTTGGAAGTGAACAAAACAGACAGCTCCTCCCCTCTCTGGCACTTATACTCTAGTGGAGGGAGGCAGACACTAAACCACCACCCAAAAATCAAAATCAGGCCCCCAGCAAGAAGAGGGCATGGGGGAAGGGTGTGGCTTGCGAAGACAGGGTGGTCAGGGGGGCTGGTGTGACAGCTGAGCTGAGACACAAGGAGTAACAGCCAGGCAATGGTGCAAGGGAGTACACTCTGGGCAGATTAGAAGGGAACCCAGAGGGCAAAGAACCAGGGGTGCAGAGCGCCTGGGTGACTCAGCGGTTGAGCATTTGCCTTCAGCTCAGGGCGTGATCCCGGGGTCCTGGGATCGAGTCCTGCATCGGGCTCCCGGCATGGCGCCCGCTTCTCCCTCTGCCTGTGTCTCTGCCTCTCTCTCTGTGTCTCTCATGAATAAATAAATAAAATCTTAAAAAAAAAAAAAAAAGATCCAGAGGTGGGGAGCTGCTTACACATTTGCATAGAAAGGCGGGTGTGTACCAACCACAGGGGAAAGCAAGGAAGGAGGAAGAAGGAGGAAGAGCGGCCAGAGGACACTGGGCCTCGTCTCTGGGCCAGGGAGTCTGCATTTTACTCTATGCACAGTGGGGATCATTGAAGGCTTACAAGCAGGAGGTGGCACTTTTTTTTTTTTTAAGATTTATTTATTTGACAGAGAGTGCAAGCAGGAACAAGGAGAGCTGCAGAGAGGCAGAGGGAGAAGCAGGTGCCCCTCCCCCATCAGGAAGCTGGATGTGGGGCTTGATCCCAGAACCCTAGAATCGTGACCTGAGCCAAAGGCAGACACTTAACTGACTGAGCCACCCAGGTGGCCCTGACTGACACTTTTAAAAGTTCCTTCCAGGGGATCCCTGGGTGGCGCAGCGGTTTGGCGCCTGCCTTTGGCCCAGGGCGGGATCCTGGAGACCTAGGATCGAATCCCATGTCGGGCTCCCGGTGCATGGAGCCTGCTTCTCCCTCTGCCTGTGTCTCTGCCTCTCTCTCTCTCTGTGACTATCATAAATAAATAAAAATTAAAAAATAATAATAAATTAAAAAAAATAAAAGTTCCTTCCAGCTGCTGTGCAGAGAAGATGCTTCAGTGGGTTCAGAGTAAAAACAGATTAAGACGTATGAGGTTTATGGGACACCTGGGTGGCTCAGCGGTTAAGTGTCTGCCTTCGGCTCAGGGTGTGAACCTGGAGACCCCGGATCAAGTCCCACATCGGGCTCCCTGCATGGAGCCTGCTTCTCCCTCTGCCTGTGTCTCTGCCTCTCTTGGTGTGTCTCTCATGAATAAATAAAATATTTTTTAAAAAAAGAGGTATGAGGTTTATTTTGGGGGTAATGGCATGCTCGAATATTGATTGTAGTGATGGTTAACACAACTCTATGAATAAACTTAAAACTGCTAATTATACACTTCAAATAGGTGAACTTCAGGGTATGAGAACTGCATCCTATAAAGCTATATATTAACCAAAAAAAGTAGAAACAGGGGGTCACTCAGGAAGCTACTATCATCATCCAGACAGGTAGGGACAGCAGTCTAGAGTGGGGGTAGTAGGTACAAATTTTCAAAACTTTACAGACATAGAAATGTACTGTCTTTAAACAAACATTTTTAAAAATGCATCACAGGACACCTGGGTGGCTCAGGGTGTGATCCCAGGTCTGGGGATCGAGTCCTGCTTTGGACTCCCTGCTTCTCCCTCTGCCTATGACTCTGCCTCATTCTCTGTCTCTCATTAATAAATAAAATCTTTTTTTTTAAATGCATCGGGGCACCTGGGTGGCTCAGTCAGTTGCATCTGACTCTCCATATCAGCTCAGGTCATGATCTCAGGGTCATGGGATGTGGAGTACCAGGCTCCACACTCAGTATGGAGTCTGCTTGAGATTGTCTCTCTCCCTCTGCCCCCTCCTTGCGCTGATGCATGTGCTTGCTCTAAAATAATAAAATAATAAAATCTTTTTAAAAAATAAAAATAAAAAAAAGAAATGCATTATCTCATTTAACGTTCATAATAATCCTATGTGCTATATACAAGCATTGCCCCTATTTTCATAGTGGAGGCACTGAGCTCAAGAGGCCTCGGTGATTTGTCCAATATCTACTACTGCATTTGCTCCACGCAGAGTGGGGGAAGCTGGCCTTAAGCCCAGGCCTGTGGACTCCAGATCCTGAGCTAAGAGCCTGAGAGCACCCTGCACTGCCACAAACAGCAGCAGCAGCACAATTCTTTTACAGCTTTTTTCCTAGCTCTCATCATCTCATAAAGTCAGAAGAATCTTTAGGGGCCGGGAGAGGAATGGCTGTCATGCTGCTGGTACAGAAGCCCTTCTGCAGGCTCATCAGGTGCCCCGCCTGCCTCACCCCCACGCATCTGTGCGCCCGTCATGAACTTCTTGCCTCTCGGCTCCAGAGCCACCCTGCGTCACCTGCTCTGGGAGAACGACCGCAGTTCCCTGCACCCTCCTTCACAGTGTACAACCACGCTACGCTTTCTCGGCAGAGCACCCTGGGGGCCCAGGGCTGGAGGAGAGGCTCTCCTGTGATTTCCAGGCAGAGGCATCCAGTGGATCGGTGGCATGGATGTGGGGCCATCCGATGAGGCTCTGCCCAGCACCCCCCCCCCCCAGGATGTGCAGTCCCTTAGAGACCTCTCCAAGCCCCACTGTGGAGACTCTCTCGGGGCCCTCGCAATATGGACATCCTGCCTCCTCTGCACCAGCACCCTGATCTCCTCACCGCCAGGCTCGTCTCCCGAAGTCCTCTGGTCACTGCAGCCCCCGGTGTCTCATTCCCACTGCACATCCAAGGTGTCAACCACCAGCTGTGCCTGCCGCCCCACCTGCACCCGGGGAACCCCTCTCTGCTTGCCTCATGCCTGCAGACAGGCTCTCGGCCTGCCTTCCAACAGCCTGAACTGAACTACACGATCTCCAACTATATCCGAACTCCAGCCTTGGGGAAGGGCCTCCTTTCAAGTGCATCCTTCTGTGGGTCTACTCCCTCAGCCCAGACCACCCCAGAGTCGTCTTCTACCCTGTAATTATCCTTTATCATAATTTATTAAGTCACTTCCCTCCATCTCTCCTCCTGAGATAGCTGGGCCAGCCTCATCCCCGAGCCCCAGGGGTGGTGAGCACAAGGATCCAGGCATAGCCAAGCAGAACTCTTGACATGGTGATGGGTTCAACAAAGGCCAGCGAGACCCCTGGCTGAGATGAGCACCAGAAACACTAGGAAAGAAGTGCCCTTCACCCTGAGGTTGCTAAGGTGGCAGAAAGCACGTGGAGGTGCAGGTGGCCACTTTGTTCTTGTTTAGGAAAGGTTGGCCTGAAAAAAGAGTCACCGGGAGGAATGCAAAGGTTCCTGACACTTTTGGAAGAGCGCATAGGTCTGCCCATCTGTCCATTCCCTGGGCTTTTCAGCCTTAGGAATCAATTAACTGGTTTTTACTTTTGCTCAAGCCAATTTTAGTTGGGTCTGTGATAACCACTGCCCCAAGCCTCCTGTTTGATATTCCCGTCTGCCTCCTGGGTGGCTCAGGCGGTGAAGCATCTGCCTTCAGCTCAGGTCATGATCCTGGGGTCCTGGGATCAAGTCCCACATCGGGCTCCCTGCTCAGCATGGAGTCTGCTTCTCCCTCTCCTTCTGGCCCTCCCCCGTTCATTCTCTCTCTCACTCTCTCTAATAAATAAATTAAATAAAGTCTTAAAAAAAAAAAAAGACAATCCTATTGCTTTTGTGCGCCTCCAACTGTAAGCTTTTAAAGAGTGCAGTCAACACCGTAAAAGCCTTTGTTTTTGTTAGAATGGTACTGTCCAACGTGGTAGCTTCTACTACATGTGGCTATTTACGTTTAAATTAATTAAAATAGAAGAACTCAGTCCCCTGTTCCCACCAGCCACATTTTGAGTGCTCCATAGCCACATGTGGCCTGAAGCTACAGACTGGACTGTGCAGATTCAGAACATTCCGGCACGATGGAAAGCCACACTGGACAGCACTGCTTCAGAGCATCTCTTTCAAGACATCTCCTGCCACCTCACTCTTTATCTGATATCAGCACCAAAGGACCCCCACGTGAGCATCAGTAAGTCACCCTCACAACTGACAGAAATCAGGCTAAGCGGTGTTCAAACACACACAGCATTTCCTGTAATATCCAGCTGCCTCTACCTTCTAACCTCACGTACTAGCTAAACTTGCTTACCCTAAACTGGTGGCTCTCAGTAGGACCACTTCTGGTCCCCCCACCCCAGGAGTACCTGGCAATGTCTAGAGACATTTTTGGTTGTCATAACTGGGGAAAGGGGCTAGGGCCAGCATCTAGTGGGGGGACTCCAGGGACACTTCTAAACATCCAGTGGTGCAAAGGACAAACTCCCCCCCACACCCTCCACCACCACCACAGCAAAGAATGGTTCAACCCCAAATACAAGTAGTGCCTGGGATGAGAACTCTTGCCCTAGATTTTATTTATGCAAATTTCATTTTTAAAAATTTTCTTTATGCAAATTTCAAAAGGTAACTTTGTACTACTGTCATAAATGGAAAACCAGTATCACTGCCATGAACACATAAACATCAAAATCAACACAATGAAAAGCAAACAATGTTACTAAATTCAGGCTAGATTTGGTGACTCTCAGCCTGCAGCTCTTGCTGCTTCTCCTGTTTATACTGCAGAGACAATAGCGAGCGTCTGCTGCGAAAAAGTTGGCCCTGAAAAAAAAAAAAAAGAGTTGGCCCTGGGATGCCTGGGTGGGTCAGCAGTTAAGTGTCTGCCTTCAGCTCAGGTCGTGATCCTGGGGTCCTAGGATCGAGTCCCGCATCGGGCTCCCTGCATGGAGCCTGCTTCTCCCTCTGCCTGTGTCTCTGCCTCTCTCTGTGTGTCTCTCATGAATAAATAAATAAAATCTTTAAAAAAATAAAATAAAAAATTGGCCCCGAAAGGGCTAGAAACATTGAAGGAAAATTGAAAAAGGAAGTAAGTACCTTATTGCAGGTCTCAATGCACTTTAGTTCCTGTCCATGAATTACCTGGGACCCTATCACTGCTGCTAGGGCCTTGCCTGCCCAGGTTTGGGGAACTACTATCCCACAGTAGAAGCTGTGGGCTGGCCAATATCCAAGTGACCAAGGTCTTCCCCCCTCCCCTCCCCAAACAGGAAAAGTGGCAGCCAGGCTCCCTCTCAACATCTGGATTTATATCTGAGACTCTCTCTACCCCTCGTGGCTGCCACCACCACACCCAGTCTATGGTATAGACTCCAGTCCCCTGGAGGCCCGAGAGGGGCAGATGCCTAGAGCTGTGTTGTGGCAGCTGTCACCCTAGTGTCATGAATTGCTGCTATTATTTCTTAACAACAAACCAAGCTGTCTGTCACTTGCCATCATAAAGTAATTCTTATATTATAGATGGGCCCGGGGATCCCTGGGTGGCTCAGCAGTTTGTTGCCTGCCTTCGGCCCAGGCGTGATCCCGGAGACCTGGGATCGAGTCCCACTTCAGGCTCCCTGCATGGAGCCTGCTTCTCCCTCTGCCTGTGTCTCTGCCTCTGTGTGTGTGTGTGTCTCTCATGAATAAATAAATAAAATCTTAAAAAAAAAATTCTAGGTGGGCTAGGGAGATGTGCTACAAGGCAGAATGAGAAATTAGGGGCACCTAGGTGTCTTTGTCAGTGAAGTGTCTGCCTTCAGCTCAGTTCATGATGCCAAGGCCTGAGGACCAGGATCGAGCCCCATAATGGTCTCCCCACTGAGTGGGGGGATTTGGCTTCTCCCTCTCCCTCTGCACCCCCAATCACTCTCTCTTAAACAAATAAATAAAATCTTTTTAAGAAATGAGAAATTAATGGAGAAACTAAAGAAGAAATGACAGGTGAGAGCCACAATTTCAAAATAGCAGGATCGGGGCAGCCCGAGTGGCTCAGAGATTTAGCGCCGCCTTCAGCCCAGGGCCTGATCCTGGAAACCCGGGATGGAGTCCCACGTCAGCGCCCTGCAGGGAGCCTACTTCTCCCTCTACTTGTCTCTGCCTCTCTCTCTCTCTCTCTCTCTCTCTCTCTGTGTGTCTCTCATGAATAAATAAATAAAAAGCTTAAAAAAAAAAAAAAGCAGGATCGTAAGGGGTAGAATAAGGAGCACCAGCTTTTTTTTTTTTTTAAGGAGCACCAGCTTTTAAGTCAAATGGACTTGGGTGCAAAGCCCAGGCCAGCTCCACACTGGCTGTGTGGCTTTGGGCTACTCGTCTTCTGTGATCCCCACTTTTCTGTCAGTAAAATGACAGTAAGACCTGCCTTGCTGAATTTCTATGAGAATGAAGGGTGGTATATATGAAACGCATAGGACAATACCTAGCACTAAGTAGGCATTCAACAAATAGTACATATATTTCTCTAATTTTTTTCAGATCAAGAAAACATAAAACAATGCTCTTACCTGTTGATAGCAACAGCTATTCAACTAGGTAAAGACGTAAGGCCAGAAATAATTTCGTTTACACTGCTTCTACTTAGGCCATTTAAACAAAGGAAAACCAAAGTAAATTTGCTTATGATTTCACTCTAAAACAAACAAAGGTTTTGATGGTGGACAGCCTGCTGACCAGATGTGCAAGGTTTCACACAATCTGGCTGAAATACAAGGGAAAGCTAATTATTACAGGGGGAAGTGCCAAGGGAATGATGTTTCAGGAAAAGGTAACTACTGTCACAAGGAGCTGGCCTCCAAAGAAATGATCATCTCTCCTCTGGGTGTAACCACAATCAGCAAGTGGTCAGTAAATACTTGCTGACTTGCCCGCATGGTGTGCTGAACTTTCCCAAAGCCAGAGTCTAGGAAGCTATAGTCTCTGTGCTGATGCTGGGAAGATCCAGTCAGAACGTAGAAAAAAATTAAAAGCAATACGGAAAAAAAACGTCTATATGACTGGTTCTCAATGGGAGGGGAGGGCTTGGGGGGGGGGGGGTTCCCCCTGCCCTGGGGACACTTGGTAATGTCAAGAGACCTTTGGTCATCACAACTGCAGGTGCAGGGAGGTACCACTGGCATCTATCAGGTAGAGGCCAAACACCCTACAATGCACAGGACAGCCCCACACAGAGGATTATGCAGCCCCAAATGCCAACAATCCTGAGTTTGAGAATCCAGTCTAGAGCAGCACTGTCTTGATACATTTCTACAGTGACAGAAATGTTCTCTATCTGCATTGTCTAACACAGCAGCCATAGCCACATGTGACTGTTGAGCACTCAAATGTGAGATTTAAATTTTATTCCATTAATTAATTTAAATAGCCACATATATCTAGTGTGTACCATATTGGACAGCAAGTCTAAAGAATGGAACTCAACTTGTTAATAAGCCTACATGCTGGGGGAGGAGGGTTGCTGGAAGGCATGGAAAGGAAGGTATAAGGGAAAATTTTGACCTGTATCCTAAAAACATCTAGGAGGCTAAATGTTATGTTTTTGTTTTTGTTTTTTTAACTAGGGGAATATAAAGTCCAAAGTCAGCGGCACCTGGCTGGATCACTTGATAAAGCATGGGAGTCTTGATCTCAGGGTTGTAAGTAACTCTATACTCACCCCACAATGGGTGTAGAGATTACTTTAAAAAATAAATAAAATCATTAAAAATTAAAAATTGAAATAAAATCTAAAGTCAGAAAGAATGCAAAAAAGGAAGCTCGTACATTGAAGTCTGAACATATCCTCTGGGCACAGCAGTGCTACTGACTGGTGAAAAAACTGGGCCATATCAAAGAAAAAAACCAAGTCAATGTGGAAATTTCTCTTTAAATGAAAACAGGTCCTCTGATGTAGCAAGTCTACCTGGAGGGATGGACTGCATATGAATTAGGGTACAGGTGAGCAACAGGAAAGGTACAAGGATGCTCACAGAGGCCAGAAAGCAAAACCCTGGACATGAATGAATGCCCATCAGAGAGGAACCAGCTGAACAGTGGACCTGTACCAATGAGAAGAATACAGCAGACGCACACATGGACAGGGCAAGAGCCAAGTGACAAAGTAGGAAGGGGAGAAAACATAAAGCAAGAGATATGCAATTTATTATGCTGTATTTTAAGAAAAATAACCAAGGATAGTATATTCATGGGAAAATAATGCTGAGAAACACATAAGCACACACACACACACACACGCACACCCAGACTGTTAATTCTGGTTCTCCTGGGGGAAGGGGCAGTCACGGGTGGCAGGATCTGTCACCTTCCCTATTTCTCCTGCTGTAAGTCTTTCCTGACTGGTCTTTTGCTGCTCACCAGTGCAGGACACCTCATACTGCATTCCAGCCCCACAATGAGTAAATCAACGTGGACTCAAGTCCAAGCCTTTCTCCCTTCAGCCCAGGTCCTCTGTGACCAAGCCAAGGCCAATGAGCTCCAGAACTCTGCTCTTCTCCAACTTCCAACCCATTTGCAAGATTCATTCACCCCAGATCTCCTTGGCAACCCCTTCCGCTTCTCCTACTCATCCTTTAAAACCCAACCATGTGCTCATCACAAAGAGAAAGAGGCTCTCTTCTCCCTTAGACTTTACTTGACTGTTTCTTTCTAGAATATGCAAATCTATGGAAGCCCAGCAAGCAATGTATAAATGAACAAAAATAAACACAAGTCTGGAGGGACAGGGCGCACTGAGGAGCCCAGACCTGTGGGAAGGAAGGCCACCCTAGCTCGACCAGGATACTTTCTCACACAAGCTTCACACAACAGACGTGAGATTCTTCAAGCTAAAGACAAAAAGCACAGATTCTGAAGCACAACCCCTCAGCTTCTAAGTGTTGGTAACTGATGCAATGTTCAGATATTATATAAAACTAAAATCACACTGAGGTGTCATTTTTTACTTTGCATGATAACCAAAATCAAAAAGCTTAACAATCTGTGTTGGTCAGGATGGGGGAAAACACACTTTCACTGCTGGGAGGAGTCTAAATCCTATAACCTTGGGGGAAGGCAAGCTGGTGACAGCTCTCAAAATTACAAATGCATTCACTGTGACCCACTGATTCCCCTTCAAGATATTACATGGGCACAAAGACATGTTCAAAGTCATTCACCCTAACATTGCTAGTAATAATGTACCATTAGAAATAACCTAAGTGTCCATCAATAGTGGATTAGTTAAATTAAGTATGGTAAGTCTATTCAATGAAATCCTTTAAAACCATTAAAAAAAAAAAAAAAAGGAACGGAAAAGCTTTTTATGTACCAATATGGAACGAGCCCAATGTGTACTGTTAAGTGAAAGAAATATGTCCTGCTGTGTGAGGTATATTAGCAACCGGGAAAAAAAGATCAAAATCTATGTGTGTGTGTTTAGGTGGATAAATATAAAATGCATGGGCCTTCTTTTGGAAAATGGTTAAAAATTCTCTAGGATGACACAGAAGAAATTGATAAGGGGCTGCCTCGGAAGGGCACAGGGTAGCCAAGGGTGGGGGCAGAGGGAGGCTAAGTTTGCAACACACACACCTTCTGTACCTTTTAAACAGTGAACTATGTAACAATGATTGTGTAATTTTTTTTTTAATTTACAAACAAAACAAAAAACCCCACCCTGCTCCCCACACAGCACACAGCTGACAGCCTGCAGCCTCCGATCTTGGCCACAAGCCCAGAGGTCAGAAACCAGACACTATTTGCCTCACACTCCAGATCTGGTATACAGGAGGCGCTCAGTTGCCCTGTGTGGGTTGAGGAGCCTCTCCTAGCCTCTCCCCCGCCCCTGCCCACCCCCAGCACCCAGATACCTGCTGCCTTACCAGGTGCTTTTACACTGTATCTGGGCCACCTGCTCACGGGTCCTAAACCAGGTGGGTGCCACAGCAGAGCAGGTTGTGTCACCTCCCTTAACCCTTACCAGAGTCCTGCAAGGCAGACCTTTGCCCTCCTGGAGATGAGCGAGCTGGAGCCCCAAGAGTCCTGCGGCGGGTGAGGACAGAGCCAGCCACTGGTCCAACAGGCTGACCTCAGAGCCAGCGCCCTGAACCACGGCGTTTGGAAATCTCACCCCACGGGAGCATCGGAGAGCTGCCTCCGAACTGTCTAGACAGCAACCTAGGCCTCCCACGACAGGGACACAGCAAGGGTCCCCGGCAGCCGCCTGGCTCCACTCCCCAGCACCGTCAGCCTTAACCAGGCTAACACGCCTACTCTGCTTCCATGGGCCACATGCTCTGGGGGCTGGGCGCTCTGCACACACCAACTCACTCCCCCTCAAAACCACTGCACTATCACCATGCTCATCTACAGGGAGGGGAACTCACCTGCCCAAGGTCATACAGCCAGTAAGTGGCAGACACCACACTTGCACCAAGACAGTCTTGCTCGAATCCACGCTCTCAACCTCTCATGGTCCTCGATCCTCGGCAACCAGCCCTGGCCTTGGAGAGCCAGCACCTCCACAGGGAGCCCTTTCCTGCGGGGACTCCAGCTCCTCCCCTGCTCCCATGGAGACGCAGGCCGCAGCCACTGCTACAGCCCAGCTCCACCTCGGGCGTGGCTTTGGCACCGGGCCGGCCCCAGGAAGGCCAAGGCAGACGTTTCTAAGGGTGCCTGCCCGTGACATGCCAGAGGCTACAACGCGAGTCCCTTGTAAGGAGCTGACGTCTGGCAGCAGGTGGTGGAGCTGCTGAGGGTCGGGCACAGTGTCGGCTCAGGTGGGGAAGAGCACTCCCCAGGCAGCGAGTTCACACCTTTTCTAACATCACCGCTGCGGGCCACCCTGGGCTCCAGCTACTGCGCCGCAGACCTCCGCTCTCTGCAGACCTTACTGCACTTGGCCCTGGTGTCTACACACAGCTCTGTCACAGCAACCACCTATGGGAAGATTTTCTTGTATTCATTCAACAAATATTTATCGAGTGCTTGCAGACTCCCAAACATACCTTATATAACTACCAAACATACGACAGAATGGACGGTGAGCGGTCCAGTCCACCCAGTACATCTACAGAGGATATGCTGGGCAGTGAGCATCTCCCCGGCCAATTATAGGCTTTTTCTGTCCTCTACACGGACCCCTCTCACGCATCAACCAACAGGAAGCCCCATTTGTGGTAAACAGAGAAAGAAAAATGTGTGTTTTTACTTCTTTTTCTCTTTTTAAACCTTCCCAATCTCAAGGACACACACTGGACAAAAGGCAAAATAAAAATAGATGGGCGAAGAAGGCCACCACCCATATCCTGACCCTGGAACATAAGCCAACTCTGGCTTTCATAGGGTGAAAGAGCCCTTCCACAAAGCCATTTGGTTAGAGCCTCACAGAGTCCTTAGATAACCATGTGCTCCATGTAATCCAGTAAACGGAAGATTCTAGCTTATCAAAATTTTCCAAATGTGGGGCACCTGGGTGGCTTAGTCGATTGGGCATCCAACTTTTTATTTCGGCTCAGGTCATGATCTTGGGGTCATGGGACTGAACCCCTCATCAGGCTCCATGCTCAGTGGGAATCTGCTGAAGATTCTCTGTCTCCTTCTCCCTATGCCCCTCCCCTACTCCATGCTCTCTTGTTCTCTTTCTCTCTAAAATAAATACATAAATCTTTAAAAAGAATTTTCCAGGGACACCTGGGTGGCTCAATCTATTAAGCATCTGTCTTCAGGTCAGGTCACAATCCTTAAGTTGTGGGACCAAGTCCCATGTCAGGCTCCCTCCTCAGTGGAGAGTCTGCTTGTCCCTCTGCCCCTCCTACCTGCTCCTCCTCTTTCTCAAATAAATAAAATCTTAAAAAAAAAAATTCCAAATGTAGGAGAGAGCTTATGCCAAGATACCTTCCCTAAATGAAGCTCTAATTTGTGACAGCAGGGATGCCTGGGTGGCTCAGTGGTTGAGCATCTGCCTTCGACTCAGGGTGTGATCCTGGGGTCCTGGGATCGAGTCCCACATCAGGCTCTCCACAGCTTCTCCCTCTGCCTATGTCTCTGGCTCTCTCAGTGTGTCTCTCATGAACAAATAAAATCTTAAAAAATAAAATAAAATAAAATAAAAATAAATAAAAAATGAAACTAAAGGGCACAGTTGGTAGAACGTCTACCTTCAGCTCAGGTCATAATCCCAGGGTCCTGGGATCCAGTCCCACAGCTGGGCTCCCTGCTCACTGGTTAAAGTAAACTAGCCACCTCTACTTAAAGAAATACTATGTTGCCATTAAAGATGCCATTTACAATATACCTCATGATACAGAGACAGCCCTAAATTAAAATGTTAAATCAACAACAGGAAATAAAAACACATGTGCTATATGGTTCTAATTCATAAAACAATGTACACCCAGAAACAAGACCAGGAGCAAACAGGGTATCTAAGATGTTCTGAGATGTGCCCTTAAAAGGGCAGCTGCCGGGCAGCCCTGGGTGGCTCAGTGGTTTAGCGCTGCCTTCAGCCCAGGACCTGATCCTGGGGACCCAGGATCAAGTCCCACATCGGGCTCCCTGCATGGAGCCTGCTTCTCCCTCTGCCTGTGTCTCTGCCTCTCTCTCTCTCTCTCTCTCTCTCTGTGTCTCTCATGAATAAACAAATAAAATCTTAAAAAAAAAAAAAAAAAGGGCAGCTGTCCTTGGAGGGAACGTTAACACCAGTGTTTCACTCCTCAGTCCTTTCTGTTCTTCAATTGTTCTTTAATACACACACACACACACTCATTTTACAATGAAAAGAAAGTAATTTTATATGTTCTTACCCTTCCTTTGTAACGTAAGCTACATAAGAAGAAGGCTCTTGGTCAGAGAGGAAAGCTGCTGTGATGTGACCATTTTGTCAAGTCCCACAACCCCTCAATCCCCTCCTCCTCAACAAAAATCACCTGCTTGGAATGTATGTTACAGAAAGGAGTCAAATAGCAGAAGTCATCAAGGCAGGTCACAAAACACAATTTATGATCTAAGTTCACATTAAAATGAGGTGTTTTTTTTTTTGAAAAACTGAAATGAGGGGCTCCCCGATGGCTCGGTTGGTTAAGTGTCCGACTCTTGCTCTGGGCTCAGGTCACGATCTCAGGGTCATGAGGTCGAGTCAGGGGTCAGGCTCTGTGCTCAATGGGGAGTCCACTTGAGATTCTCTCTCTGCTCCTCCCCTCCCCCAACGCATGAGCAAGTGCTCTCAGATACATAAATTAATCTTAAAAAAATAGAATAAAAACAAAAAAAAAATGAAATGAAGTCTTTGTCATTCTAAACCAAAACCATTATAAAAAGAAAAAAGACCCTTTTTTCCTCGGTCTCATTGTCTGTAATGTAGGATTGTCAGGAGGTATAGACAGGACGACTTACTTAAAACTCTAGAACAGTGCTGGACACCTAATCAGTTCACGATAGTGGCTAGCAACTATTAAAATTCTCCTCAGATTCCTCTAGCACAATCCAAATGACTAGATCTAACAAGAAGCCATAGAAAGCATAACCTGGATATGTGACTACTGTGAACTCTTTAAGCAAAAGGAAGCGGCAGGGGACAGTGCCTCCAACCCCTCCATCTCCCAGAGGTACCTGCTTCAGGTTACTAGCGGGGAGGGTCAGCTCCAGTTCCCATGACTTTGCAACATGCTCACTGAGAGGTCTTGAGACAGGACCATTTAGAGAAAATTGCTAAGGAGCTCATCATCAAATTTTTTTTTTAAGGGATCCACACAGGGATGCCTGGGTGGCTCAGCGGTTAACACCTACCTTCGGCCCAGGTCATGATCCTGGAGTCCTAGGACGGAGTCCTGCATCGGGCTCCCTGCATGGAGCCTGCTTCTGCCTGTGTCTCTGCCTCTCTCTCTCTCTCTCACTCTGTGTCTCTCATGAATAAATAAATCTTAAATATATATATATATATATATAAAATTTATTCATGAGAGATACACAGAGAGCAGCAAAGACATAGGCAGAGGAAGAAACAAGCTCCCTGCGTGGAGCCCAATGAGGGACTCAATCCTGGGACCTCTGGGATCATGACCTGAGCCAAAGGCAGACACTCAACCACTGAGCCACCCGGGTGTCCCTCATCATCAATTTAGAATTAAGGTTTATTAATAACATTGACAGATACCACACTTGCCAAAATGGGCATAAATAAGGTACTTCCTGTATGAGTTTGCTAGGTTTGCCATAATAGAACACCACCAGCTGGGAGGCTTAAATAGAAGTTTATTTTCCTCACAGTTCTGGAGGCTTGAAGTCCAAGATCAAGGTGTGGGCAGGTTTGGTTTCTTCTGGGCTCTGCCCTTGGCTTGCTCCTGAGCCCTGCTCTTTCCTCCCACCCCTGGCATCCCACTGCGCGTCCTAGTCTCCACTTCTCACAAGGACACCCAGTCGGGCTGGAATAGGGCCCGCCCTGCTAGCCTCATGTTAACTTAATCACATCTTTTTAAAACCTCTATCTCCAAATACAGGAGTCACAATCTGGGATACTGGAGGTTGAGACTTCAGCAAAGAATCTGCAAAGGGAAACACTCAGCCCCTAACACTTCCCGGATGCCTGTCTTGCAACCACTCAAGGCTTCTGTAGTCACTGAATCAGAAAGCTGAACAACAGCCCAAACATGAACTTCTTGCCTAACAGGTTTTTCTTAAAAAAAAAAAAAAAAAAGGTGGGGGGGAGACCTGGGTGGCTCAGCAGTTGAGTGTCTGTCTTTGGCTCAGGGTGTGATCTCGGAGTCCAGAGTCCCGGAGTCCAGTCCCACATCGATCTCCCTGCAGGGAGCCTGCTTCTCCCTCTGCCTGTGTCTCTGCCTCTGTCTCTGTGTCTCTCATGAATAAATAAATATTTTTTAAATAAAAATTAAAATAAGTTTTTAAAAAAAAAAGGAGAGAAAGAAAGAGGGATAGAGTATGAGGCAACCTTCATGGGACACTAAGGGACATGGCTCAGCATAGTGAATATTTACTCTTTACTCTAGTAGGTGCATTTTTGCCCACTCCCACCCCCACTCTCCAACCTCTGGCACAGGGGGCGGCTCGGCAGTGTCTGGAGACATTTTTGGTTGTCACGACTGGGTGGAGGGTACTGCTGGAATCCAGTGGCCGGAGGCCAGGGCTGCTGTCATGCATCCTACAGTGGACAGGGCAGCCCCTACAATGGAGGACTGTCAAGCCCCAGGCTGAGAATTCCTGAGGCCTAACCTGGCCAGGTCTGACTTCACCTTGTGTCACAGCAGATGGCCCAGTGGAGGGTGGGAGATCCTTCCAGGCCCCAATCTACGGGGAGAGCACTGTCCAAGCTCCACACTTCTTCCTCAGGGAGGCTAGCCAACAGGCTCCTCCTCCTGGCATTTAGCAAATGCCACAGAGATCTAACTGCAGTGACAAGAGCATCCGGCCACCCTTCCATTTCCCACAGGGAGCCTCTCTTTCCCTGGGGCCCCTGCCAACCGCCTCTCCCATAAGCCCCCCTCCCCCCCGCCCCGCCTGCCTGTTTATACAATGATAAAAGCAACATTCAGATCCCAAATCAACCTGGTAAACTATTGTTTGAAAATCATGTTTTCCCCCTACCAAAAAAAAAAAAAAAAATCATGTTTTTCATGGATAACTTGGCAAAAAAAAATAAATAAAAATGTTTTTCTCTATTAGCAAAATCAGATTATCCCATCTCCTCCTCCTTATAGCAATATTATAATATTTTTAGACTAAAAGCAACATCTTAGCACGGGCTGCCACTTCCTAAATACCAGACACGACCAGGGGCACATCTACGAACCAACCTCATGAACTTCGGGTTCATACTGACTCTGTTTTTCACATATGTGTATTCTAAAAGGAAACTCCCTAACACTACTACAAAAAGAAAGCAAGTATCACTTGGCAAAAACAGAAAGAACCATAAAAATAATTGCTAGCCTTTCAATGTCTGGCCAAGAGCCACTCTAAGTGATCTTTGGCGATGTTTCTCCATCCATCTTTCCAACTCACACAAATGAAAGAAAACAGATACTAGTTTAAGAAATCAGCTGTTCTGGGTGCCTGGGCAGTGCAGTCAGATGAGCCTCCACCTCTTGGTTTCAGCTCAGGTCACGATCTCAGGGTCCCGGGATGGAGCCCCACGTGGGCTTCACACTTCGTTGCAAAGTCTGCTTGAGATTCTCTCTCCCTTTCCCTCTGCCCCTCCATCCTGCTTGTATTGTCTTTCTCTCTAAAATAAATAAATATTTAAAAAAAAATAATTCAGCACTGTTCTAGCTCTTTAGATAGAAGTCATCTGTAAGAATATTACAAGTAGTCTCTTTCTTTGGAAATTAAACCAAAGTCAAATGACTGTCATAAGTAAAGCTGAAGGCACTCCACATCCATTCCCAAAAGTGGCCACAAAATACCACCAGAGCTAATTCAGGACTTTCATCGTTTGCATCTGGGTACTGATGCTAAAAGAAAGGGCTTTCTTTATCCTTTCTTTTCCCCCCCCCTTTTTTTTTAAGATTTTATTTATTTGTTCATGAGAGACACAGAGAGGCGGAGACATAGACAGAAGGAGAAGCAGGCTCCCTGCAGGGATCCCAAGGCGGGACTCGATCCCAGGACCCAGGATCACAACCTGAGCTGAAGGCAGACGCACAACCACTGAGCCACCCAGGTGCTCCCTAAAAGAAAGTTCTATTCTGAGAAGTAACAGCCAAAAGTCTAAAGAAGGCTTGGCCAGTGCCTTTGCCTCTGCTTTACACCTCGTTGCAAGGTGCCTTAGGTCAAGGTCAAATGGCCACACTCTTTCCTTGAGACTAGCATGCAGGGTCTCCCATAACTGGCCTTTCTCCAGGAAGCCCCCGGAAGCATGGTTCCCATATCCACCTCTACCCTTCCACATCCCTGCCTGGATCTGTAATTCCTGTAATTCCACATCCCCTGGTGTCACCACCCATGGGGGGGCCTGGCCTGGGACTGGGCAGGGACTCCGTAACAGGAAATGGATGGCACGAGTGCAGCTGGGCTGACTGGCAAACGACGCTGAGGGCACTTTCCAATGGGCCGCTGCCAAGGCTTGTCCCGAATGCTCTGGTCCAAGGGAGCAAAGAGCTGTTTACACAACTGTCTACTCCACCCCGGAGAGGGGAAGGGCTGGGGTCTATCGATTTCACCGATCAGCCCATCCTCCTCCTCCATCCTGCCCCAAACACACCGATATACACTGTAAAATTAATACCACCTCCGCCGGGTCAAAAGAACACACATACACCTATATACACTCGATCCTCATGATTGGTGGTTTCTGCATTTGCAAATTTATCTACTACCTAACATTCATCACCTCAACATTAATACTCAAAGCACTGTGTGGTCATTCGTGGACATGTGCGGGGTGACATAACATCTATATCACCTCATGACTTCCCCAGCGGAGGTGGAACAAGGCAACACTGCCGTCCGGCCCCAGCTCCATACTGTACATACGTGTCCTTCCCACGGTCTATTTAGTGCCACGCTTCTTTGCATTTTGGAGCTTTTTGTTAGTGACATCACTATTTGAAATGGCCCCCAAGCGCAGGGCTGACATGCTGTCCAGTGTCCTCAGGACAGGCAGCCTGTGAGCTGCAGTGCCCTTGGTCAGGAGTTCAATGTTAATGAATCAACAATGTTAATGAACCAAATACAGTGTCTTTAAACCAAAATATGCCTTTAAAACAAGGTAAAACATGAGCAGAGGCTTGCAGAAAACTAACTCTGCACCTCCCCTAGGAGCAATGGTTCAGTATTCGCTAACTCGGGGTTAGCATGGGCCTTCTGGAACATAACCAACATGAACAACAGGAATCAACCAAACAATGTCTAATACTACCGCCGTCGTGTCCAAAGAGAAAGAAGAGAAAGGGCATTTTAACTCCACATGAAGCTGAGGGACAGCTTCAGACCTTTCAGTGGAATAAAGGTATGTATAAGAAGAACTCCCTGCATTGGCATTTTTTTCTTCTTTCACATAAACAGTGAAATCCACATTATTGATGGACCTGGGTCCTGGCACGGTGCCGAGGACTGCTGCATAGGAGCACACAGCCTGCCACAGCCCTGTCACTAGACTTAGTCACGTGAGGTCTGAGATGGCTTCTAGTGGTATCAAGTCCTCTGCGGGCATTTTCCAGCTAGAGTTCCTGCTCACCTAGACCCTCTACAGACACCCAGAAACAAGAGGACATGGGGCCCCCCCGGCGGCTCAGCCTGTTAAATGTCTACCTTTGGCTCGGGTCATGATCTCAGGGTCCTGGCATCAAGCCCCGTGTTGGGCTCCCTGCTCAGTCAGGTGTCTGCTTCTGCCTCTGCCTCTACCTCCCACTTGTGCTCTCTCTCTCATGTCTCAAGTAAATGAAATCTTAAAAAAGAAAAGAAAGACGAGGACATGATGCAATTCAGAACAAGGGTCCACATGAGGCTCAGTCACACTCTCCAGGCTAGGAGAACAATGTCTTTCTTTCTTTCTTTCTTTCTTTCTTTCTTTCTTTCTTTCTTTCTCTCTTTCTTTTTTATTTATTTATTTATTTATTTATTTATTTATTTATTTATTTATTAATGAAAGAGGAGAGATTAAGAAAGAGAGAGAACCCAAGCAGGGAGGAGCAGCAGAGGGAGAGGGAGAAGCAGACTTCCAGCTGAGCAGAGAGCCCGATGCGGGGCCTGATCCCAGGACCCAGGGATCATGACTTTAACCAAAGCAGATGCTTAACCCACTGAGCCACCCAGGTGCCTCTGGGATCCAAACTCTTAACTAACAAACCCACAAAGCCATGCGTCGGTCTCTCCTGAGTATTCAAAACTGTAGCCTACAAAATTCTGATCTTTATTCTCCTAGCATTTTGAAGATGTGATAGACCGTAAAGAGCTGCCACTCCCAAATTCTCTACCCTGCTGCCACGTGGCAAACAAAACAAAACATAACAAAACAAAACCCCCACAACAACTACATTCATTGTTCCCGGAGGGAAAGAGAACTCAGCTGAGGAAAAGCACACTGGGGGAGCAGCGCTGAACACCTGCTCTGAGAAACACCCCACGTTCTCCTAACTGGGAGGCAGGCTCACCTGAGTTCTCGTCAGTTTGTGCCACACGTTCTTGGCCAGGATTAACTGCTTAACCTTTCTGAGCCTCAGTTTCCTTATCAGGAAAACGAGCGTAAAAAATACCAGTATCAAAGGGGCACCATGCAGCCTGGGCAAAGGAACCTCAGTTTAGAGCCAAGACATTGCAGATCCCGCATAAGCACTGGTCTCCTCCGTGGTCAGGGAGTGGGTCACTCCACGTGTTGATTTAAATTCTGCACCCTCTTTAGGATGCCCGGGTAGCTCAGTGGTTGAGCATCTGACTTTAGCTCAGGGTGTAATCCCGGAGTCCTGGGATCGAGTCCCACATCGGGCTCCCTACAGGGAGCCTGCTTCTCCTTCTGCCTGTGTCTCTGCCTCTCTCCCTCTCTGTGCCTCTCATGAAAAAATAAATAAAATCTTTATTTATTTTTTTTAAATTTTTATTTATTTATGACAGTCACACAGAAAGAGAGAGGAGAGAGAGGCAGAGACATAGGCAGAGGGAGAAGCAGGCTCCATGCACCGGGAGCCCAACGTGGGATTCGATCCCGGGTCTCCAGGATCGCGCCTTGGGCCAAAGGCAGGCGCTAAACCGCTGCGCCACCCAGGGATCCCAACTAAAATATTTAAAAAGAAAAAAACTTCTGCAGCCTCCAGCAAAAGGTAAGCATGAGCCTTGAGAGCAGGAGGTGCCCCCCCCCATCTTGCCCCACTGCCCCCTGCCCCCGGGAGATGAAGCCAGGCCGGGAATGTGTCCCCCGGGCTTACGGGATACACTCATGTGCACCGGCCACCGTTCACTGCAGTAACCACTCACCATAAATTTATTATCTTACAGTCCTGAAGGTCAGGAGTCCACAGCAGGTCTCGCAGGCCTCCAATCAAGATGTCAGCAGGGCCGGGTCCCCTCTGGGGCCTGTTTCCTTGATGCTTCCCCTTTCTAGACGCCCCCTGTGTGCTCCCTTCTTCATCTTCAAGGCAGCAGTGGAGCGTCTTTCAATCTCTCTCAGAATCACTCTCCTCTCAAGAGCGCTTGTGAAGACACTGGGCCCACCTGGCTAATCCAGGACAGTCTCCCCATCTCGAAATCATTACCGTAATCACATTGGCAGTCTCTCTTGCCATGAGACGTCACACACTGGCAGGTCCAGGGGGCTGTTATTCTGCACACCACCCCATACACGCTGTATCCCCTGGAACAATCCAGGTTTCCTTTTTTTTTTTTTTTTTTTTTTTAATTCTTGTCCATTAATTGCTTGACTTCTTACATTAATAGCACACAAGGGGGATGCCTGGGTGGCTCAGCAGTTAAGCCGCCTGCCTTGGGCCCAGGGCGTGATCCTGGAGTCCCGGGATCGAGTCCCACGTCAGGCTCCCTGCATGGAGCCTGCTTCTCCCTCTGCCTGTGTCTCTGCCTCTCTCTCTCTCCCTGTGTGTCTCTCATGAATATATAAAACAGAAATAAAATCTTAAAAAAAAAATAGCACACAAGGTTTTTCACATAAATCACCCACCAAAAAAACTCTTCACTAGAATATGAGTCTTGTATTTAAAGATGAGAACTAATTCACCTTACAGGCCCAAACACCACCTAAGCTGCTGTCCCTTAGTGGATGAAAAGAGACAAAGGCAGAGGGGACCCGGGGTGCCTTCTTTTTGCCTGCAGCTCCCTTCTAGTACCCCAAATTCCCCACCCCCGGTGCTCAAATCATGTGGTTAAGACTTGATGCCATCAACCAGTGAAGCTCTCTGAGCCACAGAGTCACATCAGAAGAATGAGTAAGCAGCCATCTGAGAACGTCCAACAGACTTCTTCCTGGACCATGGAGAAAAGGTTATCCGCTCCCCAGATCATAAACTGGAGATCAGCTTCAGGTCTTCCTTCTTTCAAAAAGGATTTACTGGGCACCTACTCTGTGTGATGGTGATTAAGTTGTCACCAACTGGGGCCCCAGGGTGTTCCCAGCCGAATGATCACAAGCACATGTCATATTCCAACTGTGTGAGACGGAAAAGGGGCAGGTTCTCAGAGGCTCTGAGGGGGATCTGATCTCTTATCAGGAACATCAGGAGAAGGCCTCCCCTAAGGATGTGAGACCGCAGTAAGGCTTATTGGAAGACTGAGCCTTGAGTAAGTGAAGAGGAGAGAGGGCATTCTAGGCAGAGAACAGGATGTCCAAAGGTCCTGTGTCAAGGGGGAGCCCAGGAGGAGATACCGAGCACAGTGTGGCTAGAGGAGAAAGGGGCCAGACTCTACCATACAGCATGTGAAGATGATGATGGAAGGAGGCAGGAGCCACAGCAGAACCTTCTGTGATGGTGGAAATGCACGTACCTTCAGCGTCCAACACGCAGGCACTGCCCACGTGTGGGTACTGGGAACTACCAAAATGTGGCTAGTGCCACTGAGGAGCTAAATTTTAAATTTCATTTAATTCTAATTATTTTAATTCTGAAGGTAAACAGCCAGATGAGGCTCATGACCACCATGGTGGACAGCACAGGCCCTCACAGAGATGGAAAGTCACAACAGGGCTTCGGGCAAAACATTTTCACGATCAGAACATTTGGCCACATCTGCTCTGGCTGCAGAGTGGAGACCTCACTGGCCAACACCATGGGTACAGGGAAGTACGTGATGATGATGATGGTGACCTTGAGGGACAAGTAGACAGATTCCAGGCCACTTGGTGGGGAGCAGGGGGGAGGGGGACAAAAGTGGGAGGCCGTGGTAAAGGATGAGTGAGGGAAGATGAGGGTGAAGGCAGTGTCCAGGATGATGCCTGGGTTTCAAGACTGTGCCTCTGAAGAGATGGCACCTGCTATCTGAACTTGGGAACGCCAGAGGAAGGGAGACCAGCCCGAGAGTTTGCTCTTGACCAGGTTGAGGGGAGGAGTGAGGAGGACAGAAGCCTTAGTTCTCTGGTAAGGTGGTCACTGAAGCCACACATATGGGTGAGCTCACCCCATACTTCTAAGGAGGTCCAGGACCAAATCTTGAGCAACTACAACATTTAATGGTGAAAGATGATGCAGGAGAATTGTACCATCGTGAAGGATACAAGAAATACCAACAAACTACATCTCTAAACTCCGGGTAGACAGGAGAAATGAACGCATGTGTCCACACAGAGACTTTACCGTATTATTTATAATAGGCAAAAGCCAGAAATAATCCAAATGTCTATCTTGGTTAAAAAAAAACAAAATGTAGGGATGCCTGGGTGGCTCAGCAGTTTAGCGCCTGCCTTCAGCCCAGGGTGTGTTCCTCGAATTCCAGGATGGAGTCCCACATCAGGCTCCCTGCAGGGAGCCTGCTTCTCCCTCTGCCTGTGTCTCTGCCTCTCTCTCTCTGTGTGTGTGTCTCTCATGAATAAATAAATATTTTTTAAAAATACAATGGAATCCTATTAAGCAATAAAAAGGCACTTTGAAACCATTGTGCTGAAAGAAATCAGACACAAAGACAGCATACTGCATGATACCATTTATATGAAATTTCCAAAAAATGCAAACTGATGGAAATAAATCAGTGGGTTTTTTTTTTAAGATTTTATTCATTTATTCATGAGAGACACAGAGAGAAGACAGAGACACAGGTAGAGGGAGAAGCAGGCTCCTCACAGGGAGCCGGATGTGGGACTCTATCCCTGAACTCTGGGATCATGCCCTGAGCCAAAGTCAGATGCTCAACCACTGAGCCACCCAGGTGCCCCAGATCAGTGGCTTTAAATGCAAATGGACATAGGGAAGCTTTTTGGGGGTGATGGAGGTGTTTGAACACTGAACTGTGGTGATGGCTGTACAAACTCTATCACCTGAAGGTGTTTTTTTTTTTTTTAATTTTATCTATTTTTAAATAATCTCTACACCCAGAGCAGGACTCAAACTTACAACCCAAAGATCAAGATTCTCACGGTCTTCCCACTGAGACAGCCAGGCACCCCTATAACTTTACTTAAAAAAAAAACAGGGATCCCTGGGTGGCTCAGTGGTTTAGCACCTGCCTTCAGCCCAGGGCATGATCCTGGAGACCTGGGATGGAGTCCCACGTCGGGGACTGCTTCTCCCTCTGGAGAGGGAGCCTGCTTCTTCCTCTGCCTGTGTCTCTGCCTCTCTCTCTCTCTCTCTCTCTCTGTCTCTCATCAATAAATAAATAAAATCTTAAAAAAAAAATCAGTGAATTGTGGGGCATCTGGCTGGCTCAGTTAAGCATCTGCCCTCAGTTCAGGTCATGATCCTAGGGTCCTGGGATCGAGTCCCACATCAGGCTCCCTGCTCAGTGAAGAGTCTACCACTCCCTCTCCCCCTCCCTGCTCTGGTGCTGTCTCTCTCAAATACATAAAATATCTTTTAAAAATCAATGAATTGTACATTTACTATATAAATATTTTATTTTATATAAATTATACCTCAATAAAGTTGTTTAGGGACACCTGGGTGGCTCAGCGGTAGAGCATCTGCCTTTGGCTCAGGTCGTGATCCCAGTCCCGGAATCGAGTCCTGCATCGGGCTTCCCACAGGGAGCCTGCTTCTCCCTCTGCCTATGTCTCTGCCTCTCTCTGTCTCTCATGATTAAATAAATAAAATCTTTAAAATAAAATTGTAAAAATAAAAAAATAAAAAAATAAAAATAAATAAAAAATAAAAATAAATAAAAATAAATAAAATAAAATTGTAAAAAAAAAAAAAAAAACAAAAAACCTTGGTAGAATATGAACCTAATCAGCTCTTTCCAATCCCAGTTCATATCTAGTTCCTAGTCCAAATACATCAAAAATCAAAGCATCCTCACCCAATCTGGCCACAAAGCCCAAAGGCAAAGTCTTAGTTCAACCACAGCGCAAGCTCCTTGCCCTACAATAGCACACCAGGGCCTCGACACACTTGGCTGGAATAGTTTAATGCAGTCAATCATTTTCCCAGGTTTGATCAGAACAAGGAAATCTACAGTATTTTTAATGTCCCAGCATCAAGGGCCCCTTCGTCTCAAAGGAGCATTCTGGAGAGCCTCCAATAGCAAACCCGATGCAAAGGTCTATTTTATTTATCACCATTAGCCCCAGCAAATACTACGTTGTATTGAATGCTTACTATCCGAAACTTTATATGGATTAAAGACAACCCTCTGAGGTATCCATAATTCTTATTCATCCCGCTTTACAGATGAAAAAAATGAGACGCAGAAAGGTAAAATAATTTTCCCCCAAGTGAAATGATTGGTCAGTGATGAGCCTGGGCTTGGACCAAGCTCAACTCCAGAACCCACGCCCCTACCAACCAATGCCTGGTGTCTCACCACAAAGGGAATTCCATGCAGTGAGCAACCCAGCACGTGAAGCCAGAACGCTTTCCAGCCACGCGGAGCACATGCCACGTTTCCGGACTGAACTGCTGCAAAAGTTTCCCGGCATCAGGATGCACTAACTTTCTCAAGAGAGACAAAACAGCACTGGAGCCACGCGATTCCTTCAGCAAATAAACTGCAAGTCCCGGCGACATATGCTGAGTGACCCCTGTGTTAATTACACTCTGTCCCCTGGGACTCCCGCCACCTAGATTTTTTTTTTTTGGTCTAACCATAAAAACCCAACCATTCTACAGCTTAGAGCCATTTAGGTGAGGTGAGTCGGCTATGTTCAAATCCACCCCCTCGCACTGGCTACCTCTGGGACCTCAAACAAATTATTTAACATCATGAATTTTAAATTTCCTTGTCTATAGAATGAGGAAACTAACTCCCAAAATTCAGAGTCATTATGAAGATTAAAACAGGGCTATTTATGTCAAACACCCCACAGAAAGCCAGGCCCATCACAGACAGTCCCTGACTGATGACTGTTCAGACTTTGGCTTTTTCAAAATCAATATGCATTTGATATAAACTGTATTTCCAACTGTAATCTTTTCCGGGTGATGAGATCCTCCCCCATGATGACGGGCAGCAATGAGCCCGAGCTGGCCATGAAATCACAAAGGTAAATACTGGTAACACTGACAACCACCCCACACCCATACAACCATCCTGTCTTTCACTTTCAGTACAGTAGTCAATGCAGTACGTGAGATATTCAACACCCTGTTATCAAATAGGCTTTATGTTACACGATTTTCCCAACTGTAGGCTAACTTAAGTGTTATGAGCATATTTAAGGTGGGCTAAGCTATGATGTTCAGTAGGTTAAGTGTAATAAATGCACTCTCAAGATATTTTCAACTTACAATAGATTTATCCGGATGTAACCCCTTCAAAAGTCCAGAAACATCTGTATTAGTTTCTTCTTCCTTTAACACTCCCCCTGCACTACATTTCAGGAAGCCTTTCCACCACTCTGCTTCCGAAAGTGTTTCCAAACATCAAGATCCCCCACCTTGATGTGGCTACTCCTAAAAAATACAAATTAAACAGAAATACATGCAAATGCCTGGCTCTCCTGATACATGATTTGAATCCGAATCTGTGTCACTGTTCAGGAAATATGTTAGTTTCAAAGTGGTAAATTCTAAACCGGGGTGTGATCCTCCTTTCCAATTCCAAACACATTTTTTTTTTCAAACACATTTTTTTTAACCATCTGCCCCACTCCGGCTGAACCTCCATATTAACAGTACCTATATCTCTATCATGATAATTATCACTTTTAAGTAATTATCTGCATTTTTCTCTCATGCACTCAATCAGGAGTTCTCAACTACCACAGCACAGTAAAGTCATCTGGGATAGCTTTAGAAAAATTAAATAGATGCCCAGCTCTCAGTACAGATTATTGTTTTTTTAAGATTTTATTTATTCATTCATGAGAGAGAGAGAGGCAGAGACACAGGCAGAGGGAGAAGCAGGCTCCATGAAGGGAGCCCTAGGTGGGACCAGATCCTGGGACTCCAGGATCAGCCTTGGGGCCAAAGGCAGACGCTCAACCGCTGAGCCACCCAGGCGTCCCCCCACTCCAGATTATTTCAAAGGTTTAACACGGGACACACACACACACACACACACGACAGGGATGGTAACTGTTAAGCTCCCCTGGTGACTGCAATGCACAGCCAGTGTCAGGAGCCTTGCTCGCCTTGGACAGGGCTTATTTAATCTTTGCATTCCAGCCACCTGACACCGCCCCTGCACATAGTAGGCATCTCATAATTGTTTTAAACGCAAATTAATAACTAGAGGCCTTGAGTCCACTCATCACACAAATTCATCAAAATATTTACTGAGCGTGTATACTACACGCAGCCACCATCCAGGCATAGAGCTCAAGTGAATGATCATTCTTTAGCCTTGAGTATGAGGATTAAAACTCGGGGGGGGGGGGGGGGGGTTGGGGGGGAGAACAGCGAAGGCAGAGATGGGGAGGGCGGGGGTGCATCTGTGGGTTCAATCTGCATTTTGCAGCCTCTCCCCTGCAGTCCTTAACCTCGCTGAGCTCGGTTCCTCCTCTGTTGTGCACCCACAGGGCCCTTCAGAACGTTCAAGGAAGACGGGGACAAAGACCCCACAAAATGGCAGCTGGAATCATTCCTTTTTTTTCTTTTCTTTCTTTTTTTTTTTTTAAATTCCACGCACACCTGCTGGAAGCGCGAGGGCTCGGCCTCCCCGGCCCCTGCACCGAGCCCCGGACGCCGCAGTCGGCGGCGGCCACAAGGAAATGCCCCGGGAGCGCAGGATGTTCAGGGGCAGGGCGGGCCCCAGGCCGCAGCCCCGCCCCCGGCCCGGGTCAGCCGCGCGGGGACGTCAGCCTCACCTGGGGGCCCCGGGAAAAGCACATTCCAGGCCCCCCCCCGCCCCCAAGAACTCCGACCGGCGGCCTGGCAGGGGCCTGGGAACATGCATTTATCCTAAGCAGCCCCAGGTAAGTCAGTCGCAGGCACAGTCCCCCCCACGGCCCCAACAGGTCACTGCCATCCTGGGCGCGGGACGTCGGCTCCCCGGGCTCTGCGCTCCACGAGGGGGAACCCCCCGCGCAGGCAGCCGGGGCCGCAGGTGCGGGAGAGGCACAGCAGGTGGCGCCCCCCCCCCGGGGCCCTCCCCGGAGTGCGGGGGTCCGAGTGCCCCGGGCGACCCGGAGGGGCCCCGCCCAGCCCCCTGCGCCGCCGGTTCCGATGCCCCCGGGGCCCGGGGGGCGGGGGGACGGGGGGGCGGGGGGGGGCCGGGGGGGGCGGGGGCTCCCCGGGCCGGGACGCGGAGGCGCGGCGGGGGACCCCGCGGCGGGGCTGCGGAGGAGGCCGAGCCGGGTCGGGCCGTGGGGCGCGGGCCAGGCCGCGGCGCGGGCCCCGGAGCGAGCAGGAAGCAGAAAGGGTGGAAAGGCCCGGCCCGGCCCGGTTCCGCGCGGTGAACGGCGCTCGGGCGGGTCCGCTTCCCGGCTTCGGAGGGGGAGAGGGCGGCGCGGTCCGGGGTCCCGGGGTCCGGGGGTCCCTGAGCGGCGCCCCCCCCCGCCCCCCCGCCCCGGGCACCCCCCGCCCCGGGCACCCCCCGCCCCCCCCCCGGCCGCGGGCTCCTGGCGCCCGGCGCGGCGCGGCCAACCTGCCAGGCCGCGGACAAAGGCGGCCGCGTCCCCGGGCCCCGCTCACCCGGCGCGGGGCCTGCTGTCCGTCCGCTTCTTCGGGCGCACCGGCTGCAGCGGGATGTTGTCCGTCATGTCGCCCGCGCCGCCCGCCTTGGCCGCCGCGCCCCCCGCGCCGCCCGGGCCGCCGCCCGCTCCGGCCTCCGCGCCGCCGCCCGCCGGCACCGCGCCGCCCCGGGGGAGGAGGCGGCGGCAGCGGGCGGGCCGGGCCCGCAGCGAGGGGGCGAGCTCGCGAGCGCCGGGCCACGCGCGGAGCCGGCCGCGCGGCCCGACCGACGGACACGGGCGCACCATGGGCCCGAGCTCCGCGCCGCGCCTGCCACGGGGGGCGGCCGGCCGTGTCCGCGCCGCCGCCGCCGCAGTGTCCCCGCCCCCCGCCCGCGCCGCGCGCCCCCCACGCGCGCCCACCGGCCACGCGCCCCCCGCCCACGCCCCGCCGTGCGCGCGCCCGCCCGCCGCCGCCGCCGCCGCCCCGCGCCCACGCACGCGCCCGGCCGCGCTCCCCCGCCCCCCCCGCAGCCCGCGATTCGGCCACCCGCGTCGCCTCCACGCGCGACCCCGCGGCCGCCAGCTCGTGCCCGCCCGCCTGCTCCCCACCGTCACCCCCATGCGCAGCCACATCCGCACCGGCCACCTCGCTCCCCGACACGCGTGGGTCACGCGTGCACACCTGCGCGCACACCCGGCCACCTCGCTCCCCGACGCCCACGGTCACGCGTGCACACCTGCGCGCACACCCGGCCACCTCGCTCCCCGACGCCCACGGTCACGCGTGCACACCTGCGCGCGCTCCCCAACACCCACGGTTATGCGTGCACACCTGCGCGCACACCCGGCCACCTCGCTCCCCGGCGCCCACGGCCACGCGTGCACACCTGCGCGCACACCCGGCCACCTCGCTCCCCGACGCCCACGGCCACGCGTGCACACTTGCGCGCACACCCGGCCACCTCGCTCCCCGGCGCCCACGGCCACGCGTGCACACCTGCGCGCACACCCGGCCACCTCGCTCCCCGACGCCCACGGCCACGCGTGCACACCTGCACGCACTCACCCTACCATCTCGCTGATGTTCACGATCATGCAGGCACACCTACGCACACGAACCCGGCCACCTCGCTCCCTGACGCCCACGGGTCACGCGTGCACACCTGCGCACGCGCGCACCCGGCCACCTCGCTGATGTTCACGATCATGCAGGCACACCTACGTACACACACCCAGCCACCTCGCTCCCCGACGCCCACGGTCACGTGTGCACAACTGCGAGCCTCCCCAACACCCACGGTTGCACGTGCACAACTGCACGCGCACCCTGCCACCTCACTCCCCAACATCCACGGCCACGCGTGCACACCTGCACGCACTCACCCTGCCACCTCGCTGACGTTCACGATCATGCAGGCACACCTACGCACACACACCCTGCCACCCCACGCTGACACAATCTCACACCTGGACACCCTACCACACTCACCTGCCGTTGGTTTCCCTCATCTACCCATCCTGAATCTTAGGCCTCACACACATGTGCCCCAGAATCACAATCGCACAGGGACATGCACCCTACCTCACTCCACTTTCAGACCCCCTCACCCACCATCCTTTATTTACCATCTCCCACCTTCAGTCTCCCACCTGGATCCCGGGGATTCACAATCACACACGTGCACACACTCCTTCCCTCAGCTACCTCTGGGGCTGACACTTGCCCGTCTGTCACTCGGACACATTCAAGCATGCTGAGAATCTCACGCACACACGTGACTTCCTCCACTCAGACCCACATCACACACTGTCCCACACAGGGCCTAGAACCCATGAACTTTCAAGTGCCTGTTAAAACTTTGAAAACCGGGGATCCCTGGATGGCGCAGCGGTTTGGCGCCTGCCTTTGGCCCAGGGCGCCATCCTGGAGACCCGGGATCGAATCCCACATCAGGCTCCCGGTGCATGGAGCCTGCTTCTCTCTCTGCCTCTCCCTCTCTCTCTCTTTGACTATCATAAATAAATAAAAAATTTTTTAAAAGAATTAAAAAAAAAAACAAAATTTTGAAAACCGGGGATCCCTGGGTGGCTGTGCAGTTCAGCACAGGCCTTCCGCCCAGGGCCTGATCCTGGAGACCTGAGATCCAGTCCCACCTCCGGCTCCAGCGTGGAGCCTGCCCCGTGTCTCTCATGAATAAATAAAATCTTTAAAAAAAAAAAAAGGATGAAAATCTAAAAAAAAACCTTTGAGAACAGAAAGAAAATGAGTCGTAATGAGGAAAGACAGGAAGGGGGAAATTAAAAATCTATATGTAATTGAAGAGCCTCAAAGTGTAAAACCTTGTAACCTGCGCTGCTGTAACTGAAGCAAAGTCTTAAGGTGTCACACTTCATATATTTCACATGGAATATGGGTGTGTTTTAATGTGTCTGCTATGATCCACTAGGTATGTGTCTGGGATCCTGGTCTGGGATCCTGGATGAAGGAAGGTCGATCCCAACCCAAGAAGTGTGACTTATCTCATGTCGGAGTGAAGCTCCTCATGAAGAGAAGCACGGGGCTAGAGGTGCTGCATTGCACCTCTGAAGGGAAGACAGCATCGTTCGGCCAACAGGACCCGTCTGCTTTGCTTTCTGCTTTCTCTCCCGGATCTGCAACGGTGCTGGACACGTGGCATGGCACACAGTCAACACTCAATAAATGCTTATTGAGGTAGAGGAAATGTAAACACCTGGATACACTGATTATGGCATCAAAGTAGGCCCCACCCTGTCCCCCCCTGCTCCCCTGGAAGTCCCCCTTAATCCCCACCCACCTCACATCAGCTACAAACCCCAGGCCCTCTTCTCCACTCTGCCACCACGCAGGCTCACAGAAAAGACCAGAGATTGTGACCCAGCGTCCCCCACACAGCTGGGGCTCGAGAAAGGTGAGCTTTGGTTTTTATCATGCACCTAAAACGTGCGGGGGGGGGGGGGGGGGGGTCCATATTTAATCCTCCAGCAGCTCCGCCAGCTAGGTCTAAATCAAACCCATTTTACAGGTGAGGAAAGCAAAGTTCAGAGTGGCCTGCACAAGGCAATGTGGTTAGGAAGGCGCTGAGCTGGGCTCCAGGGCCTTGCGTTTCACGCTCCAGGAAGCAGGACAACGGGCCTCCCAGGATCAGCTGAATCAGTTAGGACACTTCCAGCCACCTACTAATCCCGATTCCAGGTATCTCCAAGCTCTCATTTTCTAAAATCTGGAGTAATAGCAGTGGCTCTGTCATCAGAGACCCTACATCACTGTCACCACCTCCCAACCACAGAATCAGAGACAACTTCCAAACTGCCAGACCTCAGGTTTCTCACCTGTAAAGTGGGGGATAATACAAGCCTCACAGGATGGTTGGAAGGATTAAGTGAGTTAATCGTAAATATAAAACAACGGGAGAGTGGCCACACAGACGAAGCGCTCTGTAAGGCCCGTTATTACAGAATTGGAAGGGCTCAGTGCAGTCATGGGAATAGGAAGCACTTAGCACAATGCACGCATGTGGTAATACTCGTGGAAGGTTTGCTATTACAATTCCTCCTCTCTCCCCAAAAAATAAAAAATAAAAAAATTTCCTCCTCTCCCTACTGCTAAGAATATACTTATTTTTCCCTAATTAAAGAATGAGCACCGCAGTATTTATCCAGTGATTGTCTCTGGACAAAAGGATTCCAGGTAGATATTTAAAATCTAGTTTAGGGATCCCTGGGTGGCGCAGCGGTTTGGCGCCTGCCTTTGGCCCAGGGCGTGATCCTGGAGACCCGGGATCGAATCCCACATCAGGCTCCCGGTGCATGGAGCCTGCTTCTCCCTCCGCCTGTGTCTCTGCCTCTCTCTCTCTCTCTCTCTGTGACTATCATAAATAAATAAAAAATTAAAAAAAAAAAGATTTATCTCTTGCTTGGAATTAAAGATTGTTTATTTTAAAAAAATAAATAAATAAATAAATAAATAAAATCTAGTTTAATTTATAGACTTTTTTTTTTTTTTTGGTAGCTTGGGATTTAGAGAACACTTGAGCAGATAGCAGAAGGAGCTCCATATACTCCCCCCACATCTACTCCACCCCCCCACCCTCCCATTCCCCACTCCCCTACTCCACCCTGCTCCAAACTCAGCAGTTCCCTTGTCATTAACATCTTGCATTAGTGTGGTACATCCAGGTGCATCTTACAATTTTCCTCATTTTTATCTATTCTATTTTTTCTTTAGTGAACGTGTATCACTTTTACAATGTTTTTACGTAAATAATTCTTTATTATTTTCTTTTTAAAGTTTTTTTTGGTGTTTGGTTTGGTTTTGGAATCTCTGCACCCAATGTGGGGCTCAAACTTATGACCCCAAGATCAAGAGTTGCATGCTCTTCCAACTGAGCCAGACACCCCTAAATAAGTAATTTTTAAAAGACCAAGGAGCTCCCTCTTACTCTTCAGAGGTAATAACATTTTCCTACGAAAAGAAGGATGAGGGACACCTGGGTGGCTCAGCAATTGAATGAATGTGTCTGCCTTCTGTTCAGGGCGTGATCCCAGGGTCCTGGGATCGAGTTCCACATCGGGCTCCCTGCATGAAGCCTGCTTCTCCCTCTACCTATGTCTTTGCCTCTCTCTCTCTATCTCATGAATAAATAAATAAAATCTTAAAAAAAAAAAAAAAAAGGACCTCTACCTATGTCTCTGCCTCTCTGTATCTCATGAATAAATAAATAAAATCTTAAAAAAAGGACCTCTACCTATGTCTCTGCCTCTGTCTCTCTGTATCTCATGAATAAATAAATAAAATATTTTTAAAAAGGACGATTTTTATTGTTCTTGTGTTTTCCCAAATTTTTTAGTACACTTTCATAAGCATTGGAGAAGACACTTTCAAGATTTCAGCAAGGCAATCCCCCAGGAAGAGAGATGCTTAAAAGCTTTTATCTCATCTTGAGAGAGGTCTGGATGCAAGAGGTGGGAGAGAGACCCCTGGGGCCTTTGAGAGCAGTGCTCGGGTCCAGGAGAGCAGGGCGAGGACAGGGCAGTACTTGGATGGCCAGGGAACCAGGGGTCCCACTCAGCAGGACACCGCTTCCCTCTTCCTGGCCCAGGCCTGCCTCCTCCCCATGGTCCTGGGACTGGTCACCTCGGGGTTCTGCTTGCAGAGAACAGCCTCCTCTAGTGACCCTTGAGAGCCCTTTCCATCCAGCAAGCCCTGAGTATAGGAAGCTCCTGATACTGATACCTGGAACAGAAGGGTCTTTGGCAGATAAGCCGACCTAGTCCAGCCTCTGCTTTCCAGAAAGCAGACACACTGAGGTGCATAGCAGATAGCAGAAGGAGCTCCATATACTCCACCCAGCCCCACCAACAGATGGTAGGCTGAGGCCATAATCTATTTTGAGATCTCAGTACAGCGCCACCATGAAGCCTTGTTTACATAGATCTCCAAGCTGGCTCCTGCTGTTTATACCATGTTGGCAGTAAGTAGACAAGAGGTCAAGGCCACAACCACAGATGATATGGAGGCAGAGAACATGGGAACTCAGAATTATTTTTTTAAAGATTTGTTTATTTATTTTAAAGAGAGAGAGCTTGAGCAGGGAGGGGGAGAGGGAGAGACTCTCAAGCCAGCTCCCCTCTGAGCATGGAGCCCATGTGGGGCTTAACCCCACGGCCCTGAGATCATGACCTGAGCTGACATCAAGAGCCAGACTCTTAACCAACTGAGCCACCCAGGCGCCCCAGGAACTCAGAATTATTAAGAATCTTTTGGGTAAACTCCAACGGGGGGGGGGGGGGGGGGGGGCGGGGGGAGAAGAAATGATGTTCTTTGGGTGTCTAGAATCTTCTCTCTGAATGATTTTGGGTGAATCCTCTAGGCATTCCCTAGAACAGAGTTGTTTAATCTGGCGCTATTGACATTTGGGCTGAATATTCCTTTATCCTGGGGGCTTTCCTGTGCATTGTAGGATGTTTAGCATATTCCAGGTCTCTCTCCACTACCTGTCAGCAGCAGCTCCCTGTCCCTCCCGCCCTGCCCGATTGTGACAACTACAGATGTCTTCAGATATTGTGAAATGTCCTGGAGGGCAAAATTGTCCCTGGTGGAGAACCACCACTCTAGAATGTGAGGTTAAATAATTTTTAAACCTCTCGTAAGGCTGTGCCTCTAACACTAATCTCCTGCTCCCCATCCCATCACACACTCACACCCACACCCACCGCCCCCACCCCTACACACACTCTGTTTTTAAAGTAAGAACTCCTTAAGAGCTTTCCAGAAGCAACAGTATCAACCTAGGATTTAATATTTGACTCGTGCATACTATTTTTACCTCCAAAAAGACACAAGAGAGTTTAGGGGGAATTCCACAGAACATCCATCCATCCATCCATCTAACCAGCCATCCGTTCATTCAAGTAATCTTCATTGAGGACCTACAATGTTCGGGGCGCTGGGGATAGTTAATAGGTACACACAATCCCTGCTCCCCAGTGTCCAGGACTGCTGGTTTCGAGAAGTTATTGTCCCGGCTACCTGTGCCTTTCATTGTCTTTGAGCTATTTCACAACCCTGTTGAGAAACCACAGTAATACCCATGACTCTTGCCCATAGAAATGCAAATGAATTTTATCCAGTGGAATGCAAGTGATTATTGCCCTGTGGATACTGTGTTTTCCACCTCTTTGTAAATTCACTTCAATATCCCTGATTGCCTGTGGTTTGGGGGTTGATTCTCCTTTGAATCAGCTGTACATCCGTTAGTAAAATCTTTATCATGTGTCCTTTTATATTTGTAGGAGCCATGATTGTCCCTTTTTAAATTATTTAGATAGCAAATCAACAAGTAAACGTTTTAAGAGTGTAAAATGCCACGTGGATGTGAAAGAGGCATTTGCTGCGCTGTTGTTAATCATCCTTACTTGATAAAAATATAAAATTTTGGCCACCTAAGCCTCCTCCTACTTCCCCCCTATTTCACTGGCCTCTGCAATCTTAAATTCCATGAGCGTCTCCTCCCCTCTTTCTTTGGGGTCCTCGCCATGTGAGAAAATGAAGATGAGATGTCAATTAACTCAGGACATTTCGAGAAGTCAGTGGAAATAATTTTCCCCAGAGTTATCAGCAAATGTTAGAAAACAAAAATGGAAGCCCCAAAAGTGATTTATGGGAAGTAAATAGGAAAAAGAAGACAAGCGTCTTCAACGCTGGTAATAGCTAGAGCGTGTACCAGCAGGTTTCATAGCTTCTAAAGACCCACAATAATCCACTCAGGATAAAATTAAGCTCATCTTTGTTTCATACCTCAGTCTTCAGAACACGATTCAACTCACTCTGCTTAAAATAAGTTGTTTACAAAAGGTTGGAGGGTGGAAGTAATAGGGGAGGGGACAGAGGGGCAGTTCTGCAGGTCATTTGGGAGGTTTCTTCTCCCATAAGGGTCACTTTGAAAAACTTTGGACTCTAAAAAATTTTTATTTATTTATTTGACATACAGAGAGAGCACCCAGGCAGGCAGAGTGGGAGGCAAGAGAGGGAGAAGCAGGCTCCCAGCTGAGCAGGGAGCCCGGTGCTGGTGCTGCGGGGCTCCATCCCAGGACCCTGAGATCACGACCTGAACCCAACCAGCTGAGCAACCCGGGGGCCCCCACTTTTGACTACACAGTTTGATGCTTCCTTTGAACACATTTGCAAGATTTTATCTTAAAATATCATAACTGTTTAGTCATTTTTTGAGAGGTAAATTTCCTTATCCCGATCTTGGCCTAGTTTAACTAATGCTCCATTTTTAATTATTCAGAAATAGTCATTTTTTATTACAGCTGAGTGATACGGGACCTAGGATTTTTTTATTTTCATTGGCTTGGGGGCTTGTTTTGTTTTAGGCAAAAGTTTTTCATGTGTGGCAAGATCATAAATCCCTACAAAACAGCCATACTTGACCAAAAGCAATGGCTTCCTTGGGCATATTAGACTGGTTGCTTTTTTCAAAGCCAATCAATTTTTTTAAAGATTTTATTTATTATTTATTCATGATAGATAGATAGAGAGAGAGAGAGAGAGAGGCAGAGACACAGGCAGAAGCAGGCTCCATGCAGGGAGCCCGACATGGGACTCGATCCTGGGACTCCAGGATTGCGCCCTGGGCCAAAGGCAGGTGCCAAACCGCTGAGCCACCCAGGGATCCCCCAATCCATTTTTTAAAACAGAAATGGGCATTCCTTGGGACACCTGGATGGCTCAGCGGTTGAGCGTCTGCCTCTGCCTCAGCACATGATCCCAATTGGGGGATTGAGTCCCTCATCCCCTGCAAGGAGCTTGACTATGCCTCTGCCTCTCTCTGTGTGTCTGTCATGAATAAATATTTTTTCAAAAAAGAAAAGAGGGCAGCCCGGGTGGTTTAGCGCCGCCTTTGGCCCAGGGCCTGATCCTGAAGTCCCGGGATTGAGTCCCACGTTGGGCTCCCTGCATGGAGCCTGCTTCTCCCTCTGCCTGTCTCTGCCTTTCTTTCTGTGTCTCTCATGAATAAATAAAATCTTTAAAAAATAAAAAAATAAATGGGCATTCCTAATTACTATGATCATTTCACAATGTACAAATACTAAATCGTTATGTCCTATACTGGACACTAATATGTGGACATATACCTTAATTTAAAAAAATACAAATTCAATGGGATCATTAATTTGTATTTGGGGTCATGCATCCTGACAGTTACATTTTATGGCAAAATGTACTTTAATTTTCTATCTAAACCTTTCCTAGGCTTTTCTTTAAAAATTCACTTTTGAATTTATACTTCCTTCAACTGAAGATTCACTTACTTTTAGATACTTCTGAAAGATATATGACATTCTCTGCCATTTATGAATAATGTACTGCCTGTGACTTCAAATAAAAATCAATGGCCAGGGACGCCTGGGGGACTCAGTGGTTGAGCGTCTGCCTTCAGCTCAGGGAGTGATCCGGGGATCTGAGATCGAGTCCCACATCGGGCTTCTAGTAGGGAGTCTGCTTCTCCCTCTACCTTGTGTTCCTGCCTCTGTGTGTGTCTCTCTCATGAATAAATAAAGAAAATCTTTAAAAAAAAAAAATCAATGCCAAAGAGATGTATTTGTTATGCAAGAGCAATAAACAGCAAATTTCTTTTTTCAAAAGAAATAGGACACCTGGGTGGCTCAGCAGTTTGGCGCCTGCCTTTGGCCTAGGGTGTGATCCTGGAGACCCAGGATGGAGTCCCACATTGGGCTCCCAGTATGGAGCCTGCTTCTCTCTGCCTCTCTCTGTTATCTCTCATGAATAAATAAAATCTTAAAAAAAAAAAAAAAAAGAAAAAGAAAAAGAAATAGGCATTCCTTATTTAAGTGCTTCATGATTTTGTTTGGAAATAAAAGAGAACAGAACTGGGGGAACTGGTAGGATCAAGGCTCTGCAAGAAGCATAGGCTTTCTCCACTAGAAAAAGTGCCCTCTTTAAATAAATACATTTGGGTGCAGAAACTGCAAAATGGGGGAGTGATGCCAAAGCAAGAAGCAAAGGTGTGAACCTGCTGCTGTAGTTTTCAGATCTGAACTTAACTCAAGGTCAGAAACATGGACTTAGCCAAATACAGCTTTTTGATAGATTCAGAATGAACTTCCACAACACCAAGGAAATGCATCGGGAGATCTTAGGGTGTGTTGATTGGCAGTAGTAGGGAGGGGTGGGGGGTAAAATGTACATGCAGGAACCAAGGAAATCTGGTAAACCCTGCTGAAACCCAGTTGCTTATGTGAAGCCATTCTGAAGACACCTAGAAATACACCCTTAGAATTACCCCTACTATCTTGTATCTCCCCCCTGGCTCTTTACACTTTTAATGCAACCAATTAGGGAATGAGGAAAGAGGCCACCGCACGCACACCCTCCGGTTTATGAGCTACATTGTCTTCAAGATAAAGGAGCTGCCCACTGCTGGGCATCTCCTGACCCAGGTGACCCCCTCAGTCTCAAGACACTGAATCGAGAGAATCCACCTGACCCAGAGTGGAGACACATTCTGCCTAAAGACAGTGCCGATTTTCTGAGCCAAATGGGAGAAACAAGGGCGGCTATCATACTGAATGCTTCCCATGTCCCTGATGGTTTTCAAACTCGTCTAACTTCACCATAATCCTATAATCCTATAAATCAAATTCTCCCCATTTTGCAGATGAGGTATGAGGTCCTACAAATGACCTTGCCCCAGGGGACCCAGGCTAAGTGTTGACCTGAACTTCCTTCCCAAATGACCAGCCAGTTAGCTCAGGAACCCATCCTTTCCCCTGACCCCTGACTTTGTTTCTGGAAGTTCTATGTATGCAGACATGCATACGTTAGCTTTCCTGTTTGGGCTTAAGCCACCTACCGCGTTGTAAGCAGGTCATATTGCTGTGAGGGCTGCCTTTGAAATGACTGAAGAGCTTCCTGTAAACAGGCAGGCATTTCAATACCTTCCTTGATGCTGTGGTTTTAGCTAAATCGTCACCTGGCTCAACCAGGTGCTGCCAGACATTAACAGGAGGAACCACCATCTTCCCCACACTGCCCTCCCCTTCTGCACAGCTTTTAGGCCAGTTCTGCCGGTCAAACAAGGTAAAAACTCCACCTGGAGAGAGGGGCCAACTCCAACCTTCCCCAGACCCCGTCTGCAAATGCCAACAACCCCATTCAAAGCAATAATTCCTTTCCCAGAAGACGGTCTTCAAACAGGTTCTGGGAGTGCAACCGAAGGCAGAGGGTCAGGGGGAAATATGAAAGTTTATTCTTTTTTTCCTGTTTCATTGAGATACAATTGACAGTTTAAGGTGGAGAAGTTGAGATTCCTTTAAATCTTCCCATCAGGTATTGAAAAACAGCTTTGAATACAGGGAACCCATAAAGGGAAATGCAAAGAGGTAGGCAGGTCTCAAAAACTGAGTTATGACACCTGTACTGCTTATTCTCTATGCTCCTTCAACACAGAGACAAGACTATAGTGGTGTGCTCACATCACAACCTACTGGAGGATTAGCTTCAAAGATTAGCATGGAGAAAAGACGCACCACAGACATAACGCACGCTTATGCCAACAACCGCAAACACATGGGGAAACGTGCATCTTTTTGCCCCAGCAATCCCTCAGATAGGAAGCTACCCTGAGGTTAACTGGGTGGAAGGAAAACGATGCCACAACGATGATCAGAACTAGTTAATACTTTGGGGGAAAGAGGGGTACTGCATAGCAATAGCTGATTAAACATTTTTGTATTATTGCAGATATTTAAAAAGGATGACCAGACCTTGGAAAGACGTCTGAAATACATCCAGAAGATGACACATTAGCTTTCTTACTGAAGTAAAGATCATCCTCATACATTTCAATCCTGATAGAAAACTTCACTGTGGGTTATCAAGTGGGAGAAAGGGTCAGTAGAGATACTTGGCACCAGGGCGTATTGGTTTCGATACTTCCATTTCAATTTATCAGAAGGGCTGGGTTAATCTTGCTTTCACAGTAAACAGAGTGAGCACTTCACACCAATTGTAGAGGAGTTTAGATGCCAAAGGACAGACAACCCTTGGGGCGGGGAGAGAACATCCACCTGCAAAGGACACAGCTATGCAGGCCTCATATCAGGTGCGAACAGAAGCCCTGGCCTTCTCCAGCGTCAGGAGGATCCATGCACAGATCCAGTCGCACCCACATCCTTAAGATTCTCCTAGAGCCTGATGCTGGTGCTTGTCACTGGGTTTGCAAAGAGAAACACAGCAAAAGATAGATAACATGGTACTTCCCCAATGGGACATTAACCTGCCCTTGCCCTTGCATCTCTCCCCAGTACCTTTTCCACCGCCCTCTCAAAGAATCTTCCCTTGGAATAAAGTGCCACATTCTACAGGGTTCTCAGCAGTCCATTCAGAATGAGATGGTAAAGAAATAGTGTCTCTCTGCCCAATGACTCGTACCAGGTCCGGATGGGTAGATATGGGGTAATCTCTGGCATGATAAGCTTTCTGTGGTTACAAGTGAGCACAAGCAAAAGTTCTGTAGCTTGAGTTTACTCTAACAAAACTGTTGTCCTTTTTTTAGGACAAAACAAGTTTTGTTGTCCTTTTATCCTAAAAAAAAGATACCAACCAGCAAGTCGTTATTTGTGTGTGCTTGAGAAATGGGTCCAGCATAGATGTAACCACTTGTGTATCTTAGATTCTAGGACCTGAAGGGTTAGGAGGGCAAATAATAGTTAAAATAAAAATTCTCAGGTTTAGGGATGCCCGGGGGGCTCGGTCAGTTAAGCGCCTGCCTTCAGCTCTGGTCTTGATCCCAGGGCCCTGGGATGGAGCCCCGCACTGAACTCTGCTCAGCTGAAGAACTGCTTCTCCCTCTCCCTCTGCCCCTCCAACCCTGCTTGTGTTCTCGGGTTCTCTCAAATAAAATCTTTAAAAAAAATTATCAGGTTTAGAGCAGAAACGAACCAGAAAAACTTACATACGCGCCTGGTGGGGGAAAGAAAAAAAAAACATCCAAAATTTATTCTCCAACAAGACAGACAGCATCAGCAGGTAAAAACTACAGGGGTTTCTCCACAGATCATACATTCACACGGGCATGATTTGCTTAACAGGGAGAAAGGCTCTGGTGTGTTCTCTGTAACAATATCCACTTCACAGTGTAAACAGGTACTAGCATTGTGTTCTCAACTTACAATTCCAGAAGGAAAGGCACAACATGGCAAAAAAATTTTTGGATCCTAAAGTCAGGTGCAATAACACAGACCAACTTTTGTTAAGTCTTGATCTACTTTTCCACAAAGAAGGAAATTCTCCACTTGGAAATCAAGGTCTTTCTTTCTCCTTCCTTGTTCAACCATCAGAGCATGTTTCATCATTACATATACAAAAAGGGGGCGGGGGGGGCGAGAGTTAAAAAAAAAAAAGAATCATGAAAATATCTTCAACGTCCAGCTGCTCCCACCACACATCAACTCAGGTTTAAGACAGGGCGTCAGAACACTTCAGCGGTCATAAAATAGGAAAATAGACACTATGGCTACAAAAATAAAAAATAAATGAGGTAGATAAATTAAAGCTTTCACACTCATGACTTGCCCGTTCGAACATCGTAGCCTTCATGCAATACTCAAGAACAATCTTCATACTAACTTGGCATAAGCTGCACCAAGGATATTTTTTTGTACAAAGTAGTATGTGAACCTGTAAGAAATATGCCCTTTCCGTGAGTTTCTTCAAGAAGGAAAACCCAGGTCTTTGATCGAGTAGGCACTGGCGAACCAAATTAAGTCACCTGAGGGTCCCTGCTTAGGTGCCTAGCCCTCCTGGTGGCTCAGGAAGGAGGCATCTGGAAAGCATAGGGAGTACATTGGCACTCTTGGGGCTCCAAATGAACTCTATTTAAATAAGCAGCAACACACATTGACTCCCTAAGGACTAAACCAGTCCATTTGAGGGTATCCTACCTAAGGTCCCAAGGTTGAAGGAATTTTGTAATTCTACAACCTTAAAGAAAAAAAAAAAAAGTACATTCAGGAACAAAAAAAAAAAAAGGAAGGATGGGTACAGGGATGGGGGGGGGGGTGTCATACGAAACAGGTCCCTAAACAGATGCCAGATCTTGTCCATGTACCCGCATACAGTCACCAGGGAAGTATACAGTACCCCCTCCCCCAATTAGGCTAACAGTTGTCTTGTCCATTGTAGTTCAGTAAGTTCCAACTTGGAATAGGAGGATAGTCTTTGGAAATAGTTACTCTTGGTTGTACAAAGGTTTTATGTATACAGTTTGTCGCAAGTAACAACGCTACTTTGCAGGACCCGCTTCTTTCCAAAATTAATGGAAAAAAAAAATTCTAGTCTGTATATGTTTTAGTATTTTTTGTTTTTTTCTTTTTCAATTTTTTTCTTTTTTCAATTTCTTTTCTCTTTTTTGATTTTTTTCGATTTTTTCAATTTTTTTTTTTTTTTTTTTTTGCAAAGCAGCATAACAACATCTGATTGTAGGACTTGCCTGAGGTTGTGATCACAACTGTAAACATCATTTGCACATCAGTAAGAAAAACAGGAGGAGATGGGTTCTTTTAACAAGGAAAAAAAAAAAAGTAGTAGAGTTCTAGAGGTCATTCTGCCTGCATTTCTCCCTCGACAAAGAGCTTAGCTGACTGCAATCTTATTTTCTTCGAGGAAGTGAGGGAATTGGTGTTTGGGGACGCTGTCGGCAGCACCTGGTTTTTCCACTTCAGCACTGATGGCAGACTGGGAGCCATCCATCTTGGAGATAGTGGTGTTGTTCACAATGGAGCTGGCCCCCAGGGAGACTGGGAGGGTAGGAATCCCCCCACTCTGGATCACAGAGATCTCATTGGTCTTCATGGCCAGACCTCCATTGAGCATGGTGGTGTACTGGTTCCACACGACAGGGTCCATGTTCACCGAAGGGGCCAAGATTTCCTTTGGAAACATCTCAGGGACTCTCTTCCCATCAGTTCCTAACAGAGCCATGGTGTTCTCGATGGCCAGCTTCCTCCCACGGCGTGCCGAGCTATTGTTCGCCCCATGCGTCATATAGTGGACCTATGGGGGATAGGAACAGAAAAGTTTCCACCAAAACAGAGATGTGATAGCGTGCACGTGGGCAAGCCAGTCTGTCTGCATAGGAGTTTGAACATTAAAAAAAAAATCCAGATACCTGTTCTCTTGTGGGGGGAGGGGGGGGCGGAAAATCAGATGATTTGGCAACAATGGGCCCACATTCCTGCCTAGAGGCAAGTTAAGACAACCAAGGCAGGGACATTTGCTCCAATTCTGTCCCCATCCCACTGTTCACGTAAGCAAAATTACAGGAACACTTACTATGCACCAGCCATTCTCAAGCGCTGGGGTTAAAATTTGTGAATAATAAACCTACGCAGGTAATAACATTGTACAGAACTTAACACATAAACACACACTGAGTACAAATACAATGGGAAGGGGGGATCCCTGGGTGGCTCAGCGGTTTAGCGCCTGCCTTTGGCCCAGGACGTGATCCTGGAGTCCCGGGATCAAGTCCCACATCAGGCTCCCAGCATGGAGCCTTCTCCCTCTGCCTGTGTCTCTGCCTCTGCCTCTCTCTCTCTCTCTGTGTGTGTGTGTGTTTCTCATGAATAAATAAATAAAATCTTTTTTAAAAAACTGGAAAATAGAAAAAGAACAAGTTAAAAAAAAAAAAAAAACAATGGGAAAACCTATAAGATCAGTAGGTTGCACCCATGTCAATACCCTGGTTATTATTTACATTCCAGTTTTGCAAAATCCTACCACTGGGGGATACTGGGCAAAGTATGGGAGGATCTAATAATTCTCACTGCACGGGAGTCCACAATTACCTGAATAAAAACTTGAGTTAATGAAATAACCTTTGGGGTACCTGGGTAGCTTAGTTAAGTGCCTGCCTTCAACTCAAGTCATGATCCTAGGGTCCTGGGATGGAGCCCCACATTGGGCTTCCTTGCTCAGTGGGGATCCTGGTTCTCCTTCTCCCTCTGCCACCAACCCCCTTGTGCTCTCTCTCTGAAATAAAATCCTTAAAAAAAAAAAAAAAAAAAGTAATCTTTGAACAAAACAGACACTGCCCTGATGGAGCTGACCTACCAAATACACAGTAGGTCAATGATCGTAATCACCACCACAGAGGTCATGGGGAATGAATGCTAAGTTATTCTAGGGTGGTAGACAAGTCAAGAGCTCTTCTGATGATAAGTCCTACTACCTATTGCTCCTTCTACTTGGCCTTTTCTTTTTTAAGATTTTATTTATCTAAAAGAACACAAGCAGGGGGAGGGGTGGGGGGAGAAGCAGACTCCTCATTGAGCTGGGAGCCTGACTTGGGGCTTGATTCCAGGACCTCAAGATCATGACTTGAGCTGAAGGCAGATGCCCAACTCACTGAGCCACCCAGGTGCTCCCTTGGCCTCCCTTCTAGAATTATTTTCCTAGTCTAGCTTTTGAGTTTCTAAATCCCTTTCAACTTTTAAAGCGAGCTGGAAAATGTGGTGGGTGTTACGTTTCTCAAGTAACCTAATTTCAATCCACAGGATGACACCTTGAGAAGTTAGCTGTTGTCTTGCCAGTGGGCTCTGACATAACTTGCTCTTAATTGCTATAAGTGGTTAAGATGTTACAGGCTTAACTTGAAGTGCTTTACTAATACAATTCATTTAATCTCCTGGACAACTCTGAAGTTGTTGCTACCATTATCCCCGTGACTGGGAAACCAAACCATAAGGAGCCATCTGCCCAAAGCCATGTGTGCAGCAAAAGAAGCTCCAGGGACACCTGGGTGGCTCAGCGGTTGAGCATCTGCTTTTGGCTCAGGGTGTGATCCAGGGGTTCTGGAATCGGGTCCTGCATAAGACTCCCCATAGGGAGCCAGCTTCTCCCTCTGCCTGTGTCCCTGCCTTCTCTCTATGTCTCTCATGAATAAAATAAAATCTTAAAAAAAAAAAAGAGCTCCAGACCTTCCCTGGATTGATCCCAGGGACCGGGAACTAATTTAGTTGGTACCAGAGATTAAGTTACTCCATGCTCCTTCCCTGACATGTTCGCCAACTAAAAAGTTAAAAAGAATATACCTTGTTTTTGAAGTATGTTTAACTTTTTAAATGATAGACAGTCTTATAGGTCAACTTCAAGAAGTTTTAACCTTTATTTTGAGCCACAAGAATTCAACTCAACTATTCTACTCCTGCAGAGAAGTGGAGAAGAGGGGATCCCTGGGTGGCTCAGAGGTTTGGCGCCTGCCTTTGGCCCAGGATGCGGATCCTGGGGTCCCGGGGATGGAGTCCCGTCCGTGTCGGGCTCCCGGCATGGAGCCTGCTTCTCCTCTGCCTGTGTCTCTGCCTCTTTCTCTCTCTCATGAATAAATAAAGAAATAAATCTTTAAAAAAAAAAAAGTGGAAAAGAGATATAGAGAACATCTCATGTAAACCACAGGCAGGACTAGAAGGAAAACCCGAGGTCCCCAATGCTTTGTTCTTATACAGGCCGCTGTCATTCCTGATATGGGCAAGTCTCCTCCCCATCTCTCTGGTAAAATCTTAGGTGGAATCTAACAATAGATAGAGGCCATTCTCTGGAAGGACCTAGCGGCTGGGTTTTAAAAGCACAGCTGATAACCTGGAGGCTCTTTTCTTTAACTCCTTGAGTACGGCTATCCTATACATGTCTAACTCATGGTATTTAGTTCAGCCTAGCAGGCTAAGAAAACAGGTACCAACATACAGGGTGGTCACCAAGTGCGGAGGCAAACACAAATCCAACGGTGAGTTGTCAATACTGTCACCCCACATGACATTTATCATCTGTTTCCAGACTGGATTTTACCTATCCACAGAATTATTGTTGAGAGGTTACGGTCGGCCCCAATATTGGAGGGAAAACTACCCTTCGTGTAACTACTTTATACTAGGATACAGGAGCATCCAATAGACCATGTGCCCCATTCCTACAGAGCAGTATTTGCAAAATGTGTCACTATTTCAGGTGCTGCTAAGATTAGGGGAAAAATTATCAATTTCATTATATTATCAATTTCATCAGACACTGTCAGTAAGAAGTATCTCAACTCAGAGACACAGTGATAGGAGAAAACATGCATATTTTCGAGAGCCAGCCGTGGGATGTGACTATACAGCATCCCGTTGGTCTCCATGGAAAATTCATCATAGATGGATTCACACCAGTAAGGACACCTAGCCCCATCCCCACTGAGAGCCTGAAGAGACTCACCTTCAAGTTGCCTTTGGTGGTAAAAGCTCGCCCACATATGTTACACACGAAAGGCTTCTCCCCAGTGTGAGTCCGCTCGTGAATTTGAAGAGCGCTCGCCGAGGAGAAATTCTTCCCACACCGTGTGCAGCCGTGTTGTTTGGCCTGTCGGCGTGGCTGGGCCGTTAGCAAAGGTGTCATGCCTGGGGACATGGTCGCAGGTCCAACAAACGCACCAGGGACTTCGACTTTGACATAGGTTGGCTGGGCTCGGATAAATGCTGATGGCAGACTGCTACGACCTGGTATCCAGAGAAAAGAAACCCCAAACCTTTATCATCCCATACTCCATCCGTCTCAAACCAAAAAAGCGCTCTGACTGAGGACAACTGCCTACCGAGAGCCTAGGAAGAGGTTTGGGGAAATGTGTACTTTGGAGGCAGCTTTCCTCTTGAGCCTATTGACCTGCCCATTGAGTAACGACTCAAATACTTTGAAAAACTCACCATTTTGGTGTAGAGATATAGGCAACACCACAACCACTGAAATTCAAGTTCCTGCATGAACAGTTCATCTTTAAGGGATGCCTGGCTAGCTCAGTTGGTGGAGCATGTGACTCTTTATCTCAGGGTTGTGGGTTCAAGCCCCATGTTGGGTGTAGAGTTTACTTAAAATACATAAAAACTATTTATAAAAAGTTATCTTTCAAGTATGCCGGGACACCAGCCTTATTTCATTCTACGATGCAGCATTTCACCATTAATGCTATCAACTGGTATCCCACAATTTATATGTGCATTTAAAATGGATTCTCCTCCTCATACTGCCCCCCACCCCGTTCCCCCGCCAAAAGTTATTAATCTATGAACCTTAGGTTAGGGAGTGGGACCTCAGACTCAAGGAACTATGGCTTATCTCAGTTGGCCAAACAGCAGTGCCCACTTTCTCAAACATTCTCCTTACTGGATCATTTCCTTCAGATTACCCAATGTCTCCCTGGGGCTCAAACACGAAAGTTAAGAACCAACAAGTGTGCTGTCCATACCCAATTTGCATTAACCACCATAAATAAAAGGACATCATTAGTGCTAGGACAGAGGTAGTTCTAATTCCCCTCTACCCAGAAGTACAGAGAGGCTAACTGTCCTACAAAGGAGCTGCTTTGCATACATCATACTGTCCATTTGCCAAGTTCAACCCAGGTGCCTCTTGGATGACCTTGTGCCCAAAATGGACCTAAGTTAAATCCAAAGCTCTATCACCTTCCATCTCAGTGCGGCTGTTCTCGGAGCTGTCTGCTTTGCCACCAGCATCAGGAGACCTGGACTTGATGCTCTCTGCCTGGCTATTGGCCGGGGACAGGGCCTGGAAGGACGCGGTCTCCAGCACATCTGGACTTCGGCTCTGGTACTCCTGGTCCCCCATCACCGAGGACGACGAGTCGTTGGTCAAGCCATCGCTCTCCACCGAGCCGTTTTCTCTGCTGCTCTGCCGCTGCAGGACAAGAGGAGCAGGACCCACCTTCCCCGGGGCATCTAGGGCGGCCGTCACGGCGAACCCGAGAGTGGGGGATGCCGAGTGGACGCTGGGAAGCGGCACGGGGACCTTCAGGGAGCTGCCCGAAGCGTCCTGGGGACCCAGCTCGTCCACGTCAATGCTCTCGATGACGTCATCGTGACAGGTGGCACCCGCGCTGCCATTTTCACTGACCATCGCGGCCTCGGGACCCGCAAAGTCACAGGGGTTCTCGGGCAGAGGCGTGTTGGGAATCTGGCCGCCCATGTGCATCCGGATGTGCTGCTGCAGCAGGACCGCGTTCGTAAACTTCTTCTGGCAGATGGGGCACGAGTGCTGCGTCTTTATGGACGTGTTGGTCCGGTGAACCCCGAGGTGCGTCTTCAGGTTGCCCTTGGTGGAGAAGGCCCGACCACAGATCTTGCACTGGAACGGCCTCTCCCCGGTGTGGGTGCGGTAATGCATCTTGAGGGAGCTTTGGCAGCTCAAGACCCGGTGGCAAATGAGACATTCGTTGGGGTCGGTGGTGGCCTTGTCGATGTTCTCCACCAGCTGCTGTAATTTCAGGGTCTCTGACCCCGGCTCGGGGGTCCCACTCCCTTGGAAGCCACCAACCCTCGGGGAAGTGTGGTTTGGCCCCCCCCCAGACAGTAGGGATCCATCCTCACTTTCTGGGGAAGGCCCGGGCTGCAGGTCGTTGGGCAGAGGGCCGCCCAGGAGGTCCTTGGGGTTAGTCCCTGAAGAGAGATTCTGAGGTAGCCCTAGACCGGGGGTCCCTGTTACAAGGACAGGTTTGCTGTCTAAAGAGAGACTCGATTCATCTACGGGGACGGGTACAGAGAGTGCATAGGGAATGCCATTGCCTGCCGTCATTTTGTCGTGGAACTCGGCAAAGAGCTGGGGGTTGGCCTTCACCTGGGGATGTCGATGAAAGTGCACCTTGAGGTTGCCCTTGGTGGTGAACCGGTGGCCACAGACAGAGCACACGAAGGGTCTCTCTCCGGTATGGGAGCGGAGGTGGATCTGCAGGGAGCTATCGGTCCCAAAAACCTTGCTACAGTACTTACACTTGTGCTTGCAGAGGATGGCCTCGTCTTTGGGTTTGGCCTCCACCGGGGACACGTTCGGTGGCTTCCCCTTCCCTTTCTTGGACGGGTCTAGCGCCACGGTGGAGAAAGGGCTCTGGAAGAGCACAGAGCCTGGGGCCTGAGGTAGCAAAGCACCGGGAAGGCGCGACATGACGTTCGGCAGCACCCTCGTCCCGTCGGGCTTCAGGGCGAAGGACGCCAGCCCCTGGGAGCTGGCGGTGGAAGGGATGTTTGCGTGAGGTAGCTTGGCTGGTTTCAAGGCGTCCAGAGACAGGCCCTGGCTGCCGGCTTTCTGGCTGAGCAAGGCCACAGCCGCAGAAACCTGCTGGGACATGTGGCTGCCCAGGGTCTTGAGGGTGTCCGCTCCCGCCACGCCCGAGTGGAGGGCGTGCGAGGCCCACATGTTCACCTGCACGCGGATCTGCTCGGTGAGCTGGATCTGCTGCAGCTGCTGCTGCTGCAGGCACAGGATCTGCTCCAGGACCCACGGGATGCTGCTGGCGCCGGGCACGGGGGCTGGCGGCGCCTCGGCGCTGCGCTGGTTCACCGCCACCTTGGTGCCCCGCAGTGCTTGCAGAGTGACGTTAGTGTTGGCCACTTTGCCTTTGGGTAGATAGCTTATGTCCTGGGACGCGGTGGGCAGGGCGGTCTCGGCCTTCAGGTACACGACAGACTCGGCACCCAGCTTCTCCTTCAGCTCCCCCGAGCCGCCGCCATCCTCCCTGTGACCCTCCTTACCGCCTGGGCTGTGCGGCGGGTGGCCGAGCGCGGCCCCGGGGAACTCCTCCGGAGGCACCGGCCCCTCGCTGTCGTTCATGATGAGCACCGGTGGGGTTTTAGTGCAATTTTTCTTATGTTCTAAGAACTCCGAGAAGCTGAAAAACTCTGCACAGCATTTCTCACAGATGTGAGTCTCCTCCCGACGAGTCCTCTTTGCAGTCATTCCATCCCTGTTGGCTTCACTGCCGGTCCCCGGGTGGTTCATTGGAGCACCTGGGACAAGAGAGGAAAAGCTAAGAATGGTGCCCAAGAAGGGGCGGGGGGAGGGGGGCGGTTTCTAGGCAAGAACCACAACTTCACAACCTGTGTCCTAACAGGGAGAAGACTGTCAGAGGGACCCAGGCATCCGAAAGGACTGACTGAACCAACCACTTGTGTTGTGGGTTGAACTGTGTCCCCCGCAAAAGACACCCAAGTCCTTATACTCAGCACCTGTGCATGTGAACTTATTCGGAACAGGATCTTTGCAAATGTAATTGGGAGGGTCCCTAACCCAACGCCTGATGTTCTTAAAGGGACAGGGAAAGGACAGATGGAACAAGTAAGGCCCTATGAAGGAACCTGGTGGCCGGAAGCCAGGAGTGCCAGAAGCCAACAGGAGATAGAAAGGAGGCTTGGAATGGTTTCTTCCTCAGTTTCCAGAAGGAACCATCCCCGCCGACACCTCAATTTCACATGTCTGGCCTCCAGAACCATTAGCCTCAATCTGTTGTCTTAAGTCATTCGATTTGTAGCAATTTGTTACAGAAACCCTAGGAAATCCTACAATTTATTATTATTTAAATAATCCCCTTGGAGCTCTGCACCCCACTCAGAGTGAGCCTGCAAAGGCCAATGGGTCTCACGCAGTGACTATAAATAATGGAAACCTGCTCAAATATGGCCGATCATCCCCATCTTGGGGCCACTGAAAGCGAAACTGCTGTAAATCACTCAGTGTCAACGAGGGCACCTTCCCACTTTCAAGGTGCCAACAATCATGACAGCAGTGCCAAATTCCCTGAAAACACGGAGACCAGCACACGGGGCACATGCACACAGGAAGGCCAAGTGGATGCTCCTAGGAATATTCTCCCATGAGGCACAGACAAAAGGAAAGATTTTATGTTCTAGGAAGGCCGTGACTAAAGACTTTGATGACCTTACAGATCACGCAACAACTAGAGAAATGCCTTAATAGTCAGGACACTAAAAGGGTTTAATAAACCATTATGTCAAGAGAGAAGCCCGAGAATGGAAAGAGGGGATGGGAACGATGGGCTTCATTCTTCTCCCTGTACTTGCAACGTCGACTACTGTTATTTATCCGAAATGAAATATACAAAAACCAAACATATCCCTATTCTGGGCAGTTACATCCCTAAAAAGGATTAGTCCATGGATTCCTTTTGTAATTAAGTCCTATTCCCTTCAGGGTTAATGTTAACAGGCACATTAAAATGCCCATCTTGCTGTGGCTTTATCCAGACGCCTGGGTCCCGAAAGCAAAAAAAGCTGGGGGAAGAGCCTCTCTAAGCTACTTTATTGCTCTCATTTCCTGGCTATCCGATTATACATACACTCCCCCACTAAGAAGTCACAGAGGTATGCCTCGGAGTCAGCAACGCTTGGCGTATGCTCTAAACCACACAGATAATTGCACAAGTACACAAAGACCCATGTAAGAAGGGTTATTTTTTGTGGGTGTTTTTTTTTTTTTTAACAGAAATTTTTCTAGCAGCTGTCAATTTTGATTCACTCACACAGCAAAAGTGACATATAACTTCTGTATGCCCCAACATGGAGAGAGTTAGGTGAAAGATGACCAATTTTTGTTTAAAATAAAACCTGTGTGAAACGTACGAATGCATGGGAAAAGGCCAAGAAAGATACACATCACTTTTAAGAAATCATTACTTTTAAAAGCAAACTAATATAGTTTGCCTCTCAACTCCTTGGGGGACTGTTACTCCCTAAAACTATGGGGTTTTGACAGAAGAGTCCAGAGTATGGGGAAAGAACAGATCTTGGAAAAGGAAAGTGTATTTTTCTTGAGAAGATCTGTAGATTTCGGAGTTTCAAAAAGTGGTTCTTCAAAATTTATGTTAAGGTGGCCTACATGAAGTTTTGTAAGGTGTGTTTGGGTTAGGGGTGGGCCAGGGAGAAGAGCCAACAGCTAGCTACAAACAGGTCTGGCCTGCCAGGGTAGGGAAAGCAGGTTAGGGTTATTCCAGCACTTACCTGTCAACAACAGGTCTGATATGGTAGCCCTACCCTTCAGAATTTGCCTGAAACATCCATAATCATGAAAGCCTCATAAGGTAGCTATGCCTGGGTTAAGTCAAGTGATTCAGTTAACTGTGTCAGGGCACCTGAGTGGCTCCGTTAAGTGTCTGTCTTCGGCTCGGGTCACGAACCCCGGGGGGGGGGGGGGGACCGGGTAATGGATTAAGCCCAGCAACTGGGCTCCCTGCTCAGTGGGGAATCTGCTTCTCCCTCTCCCTCTGTGTGCTCACTTGCTTGCTCTCAAATAAATAAATAAATCTTAAAAAACAACAAATGTGTCAAGTGCCTACTAATGTGCCTGACACCATCCTGGATGGGATCTGGGCAAAGTGCAGATATGCAGGTGCTCAGGAAAGAGTTTCTCTACATCTTCTATCTCTAACGGCTCAAATGGTTAGCTGGGCAAACAGAACAAAGCTTATAAAAATGGTCACTGAATGCCTAACTCATTTCCTAATACTTCCCACCTCCTACTGTGCCCAAACCAGGGGAGATAGGGACCCAATGGTGAAAAGATGACCCTAGTACTACTGTCTGTAGTTCCGACTAGGGACCTCTTGGTACCTCATACTGTATTCATCCAATCGATTCGATATCAGCTCCATTTACAGATGAGAAAAACAAATTCAGGTATCATGACTTGCCCAAGGTAGCACAATTAAAAAATAGTTATAATTTCTGAATTCTTACTATGTGCCAGGTATAATTCTGAACAATTCATAGGTTATAACTCTATGAGGTAGGGGCTATTATTGTTTTACCAAGAGGGGAACTCTTGGTAATACCAAGGGAATACAACTGATAAACTGCAGGGCAAGGGGGCACTTGGGTGGCTCAGTGGTTGAGTGTCTGCCTTTGGCTCAGGGAGTGATCTTGGGGTCCTGGGATCCAGTCCCACATCAGGCTCCCCACAGGAAGCCTGCTTCTCCCCTAGGCCTAGGTCTCTCCCTGTCATGAATAAGTAATAAAGTCTTAAACAAAAAACCCCTGCAGGGTCAATATTAAAACCCAGGCTTGGGACACCCAGATCCTCCCTCCTTCCTACCATAATGTTTTTTCTGTTAACACTGCAACTATCTTTCCTCTCAAAGACACACCAAGGACCACAGAAAAGCCTGAGGGGTTGAGTTGGCAAGGAAGGTGGGGCACCTGGGTGGCTCAGGGTTTGAGCCTTTGGTCATGATCCTGGGGCCCTGGGATGAGTCCCTCATTGGGCTCCCACAGGGAGCCTGCTTCTCCCTCTGCCTGTGTCTCTACTTCTCTCTCTGTCTCTTATGAATAAATAAACTAAATCTTAAAAAAAAAAAACAACAAAGTTCAATAGGTAAGTACACCTCTTTCCTTGCAGTCCTAATACTGTTCCCAGTTACAGTTCAAGAATCAACTTAAAAATATTTGTCAATTCCCAGAATATAAGATCTATCCCTACACTTTCCCAGTACTTGAAATGAGGTGTTAGAGTGGGTGTTATGGGGCACTCTTTCTGGAAAAGCAATTCTGGCAACTATGTATCAGGAACTTCAAAAAGTAGAACTTTTGAACAAGTTCCTCTTGGGAGGGAAATACACACTATTGGTAGGTGCCTACAAAGAGATACAGCTCCTTCTGAGCACTGTGGCTACATCACCAGGTTAATGCAGTTCTCCTTTGACCCTTGTTGGGAATTTACTGTATGAAATACAGGGACGCATTTCTCATATTAACAAACAGCAAACTCTGGTCAAGCTGTAAGGTTCAGGTTAAATACATCAGGGTACAGAAAAAAAGGAGACTACAAAAACCAAGCAGATCTAGGTTACATGTGCTGCTCTAGAGGACAACTGCCCAGGATTTATTTCAAGAGGAAGAAGAGAAGGGGCTGTCTATCTGTGGTCCCATCTGTGTTTGTGGATAAAGATATAAATATGTACGGGGAAAATTTCCGTCTAAAGTAAGAGAAACTACTGGTGGGCTCTAGCTCTTGGGAGCGTTAAGGCCACAGACTGAGATGTAAGAGAAAACTTCAAAAGTATCCACTTTTGTACTATGGTTTCTTTTTCATTAGCATGTTGAAGCCCTTGGACTCCACCATTTTAACTTCTGGAAATCTCCAATAAAGTCCATGCAAGAATGCCCATTCCACTGTCAGGAACACCACCACCACCACCACCCTCCACAAACAACAAAGCACATGCTATTGCACCCTTAACCCACTCATCTCTGCAGCCACGTAATCAAGCCAGCGTCCTCGGCCCCAATTTGTCATCGTGGAAACTGAGGCTCAGGAATAATTAAGTGGCTCAAGGTAACAAGCTGCTAACTAGAAAAAGATTGGGGATTGTATTCTTAAGTACTATCTAGAGGGGCACTACAACTTGGTGGACTCATTTGGTTTCCTCTAGAACAGAGTTTCTCAAACTTTATTTCATGCTTCTAGGGAGGGTTCTAAAGCTTTGTTTTCCTAACTACCGGCCCCCTCCTTGAAACTTTAATACCACAAATATGTCTGTGTTTATATGTTATGCACTGCGGTCCTTCGGAAGGCTACAATCCACACTTACCAAGTTTTCTGTCCCTGCTCCCTCAAAAAATGTTTACCCCCTTGGGGACAATATTCCTTCATTGAAAGCAGGTTCTAAACTAGCATTCTTTAACTGTAGTCCATGAAATTAGATAAGGAAAAAAAAAAAAAAAAGATCTTTGTTTTCACTAATCCAAACTAAAATTTAACATTTCTTTTCATTACAAATGTAGGAAACACCCCACGGTGTTATTTGTAGAAAAAGCAGATCTTTTCATAGGATGTGAATGCTGTTACATTACCGGGAATTCTGGGTCACCTGACCAGCTGTGCTAATCTTATTTAATGTCTTCATAAAGAAGCATGTTATTATATTGTAAATGCTTTGGGTTTTGATAACCATTGCAAATGCAGTTTACTTCCTTGGCATTTTCTGTGTATTTTTTGCTTTTAAAAAAAATACATTCTGTTGAGAAGGAATCTATGGCACAAAAAAGGTTAAGCCCTCGGCACTAGAAGGATCTAACAGTTTCCAAGAGTGATTTACAACCTGAATACCAGCTTGCCTTCACTGTATACACAGGCTGGCCTCTTCTGTAGCCTGGATGCAAAGCCAGCAACATCCCACTTGAGTCTTAAAACAGCGGCAGCTCTGAATGCATGTGCAGTAAAACGTACTTCTACATCCAGACCACCGCTGGCAAATACCGAAGCCTTATTTGCCCGAGAGTAAGAGGACTGAGTTATGAACAATTGCCTGCTCTGCTTAAGTTAACCCTTCCCGAAAGGAAAAAGCAAAGTTCAGAGAGATTACCCGGCAACTAGTTCTCCCATCTTTCCACCCCACCCCCACTCCGAATTTTAGGAATGTTATCTCTCAGCATCTAGTTATCCAATAAGTTGGAAGAATGCAGTAAACCCAGCAGGGGTCTTAGATTCAATCACTGCCAAATGGATAGAAAATACTTACTATTGTATAGAAGAAAAGCTCATCTACTAGAAGCCAATCAAATTCTGGAGACCCGAAAATGCTTAAAAAATAAAACCTGTATAATCTTGAGAAAAGCATTATGACTCAAGCTTATCTCCCTCCCCATTTCTATATTAAAAGAATCACAATGAGTAGATTATCTAAAGTATACAATATCTTCAACCCTCCCCCACCCACAGGATAATTGCTTACCAAAAAACAAAAGTAAAAGATTTCCTTTGAACCAGCTAAAAGAAAGCTCCCATTTACCGGTTTAATTTTACATCTCAATTCAGCAATCCGAGAAACACTTAAGTAACAAGGCTTTAACTCAATTCATACATGGCAAATTAGAGCTATAATTAAGTTCTACTTAATTAAGAGCTAAAAACTTGTTCCAAACAGTCTTGGATCAAAATTCAGGGACTCTGCTGAAAAGGAAGAACAGTAAAAGAATCAAAGAAGGTTGTAACAGCTGTTAATGTGTCTTGAGTTCTGCTATTTACATTAAGAGATGGGTCCCATTTTCCTTCAACTGGGGCTCATCTTTTAAGCAAACTTGTAAACTCCATGCAGGCAGGGACTTTTGTCAGTCCCTTCTACAGAGTCACTCCCAGAACAAAGACTTGACAGTCATGAAATTCACTTGGGAAAAAAAAAAAATAAAGGATGGTGGTTAACTGGAGATGCAGTACTTGTCTGGATTTAGTCTTTTAAAATGGTTTAGATGCTTTCTTTAATGAACCAAAAGTACAACAGGTTAAGGGTTGATGAAAGAGGGAACTTGTTGAACTCTTCCCCATGATTTTTCCAGGGCCGCAAGGCCCAGAGCATGAAATGCAAACACCGTTTTATTTCCAACTCTCTTCCTAAAGACCTCTTAAATGTAAGGTCCCAAAAGCACATCTCAGATGTTAAAAGGGAGAAGAGATCGTCAAATTCGACCAGCTAAACACTCATCATGGCTCCTTCAAAGGAACTGATGGAAAATCCCATCTCATAACCAACCAGAGTCAGATCATGATAAACAGCTCCTTGGATTCAAAGCACAGCTAAAAATCAACCATGAGCAAGGCATTTTCAACCCGGAGCTACTGTTTACTCTAAAATGAGTACAAATGAGAGTTAAAGATAATGTACCTGAGGTCCCACCCTGGTGTCCGGCACTTACTTAGGCTACAGTTTAAAAACTGCAGAATCATCTCAATTAGCAGTTCAGAACTCTCTTGACACAAATAAAACCGAAAACATTGTTATTTTGAACAAAACTAATTACTGATCCCGTTGCCAGCACACAGTGGGTCTTCTGCAGTTGAAATGATCTGAACAGGGGTCTCTACCTCCTTTTGTATAAAGGAAAAATCCAAAAGCTCAAGAGTAATTGGACAGGTCTCAAAGTTACACAGCTGAAAGTCATACAATCAGACTGGAATGCACATCTCTAAACCTTACCAAAACACTAACTTCATTTAAAAAGAGGAAGTGCGAACTCCATCTCCTGCTCCCAAGATGGCTCCCCACCCCCCCACCCCCACCCCCACCCATGAGGAAGCTACTGGAGGCTGAAATGACCAAGTACCGATGTGTGTAATTCATTTTTAACGGAACAAAGGGGGCTCTGGGCAAGCTGGAGCCCCTTTCTCTATCAGAAACTATGATCGAAACACAGAGGGTCGGCCTGCAACACGCAAGCTACTGTCAACGAGATTTCTACCTCTCCCACAATTAAAATGGGGACTTCCAAGTGCCCTCTTCTCAAAATCCTTATAGCCAGGGGAGGTCATTTCAGTTTAGAAACTGGGGCGAGGCAGTTGTTTGAAACTTGGGGATCTTAATCGTTGATGGTTGTAATCCAGTTTAGCACAAAGGGCATTCGAAACTCTTTTGAGAAAATGCTAATTTCCCCCCATATGTAGCGTGAGTCCAGTGCCCACCTGCAGATTTTTTGATCTGCTAATTGATCTCCAAACTCCACCTTCCTCCCTCAAGAACTGCATTCTTTACAAGTGGATCTCAAATTTGGTTTTGCAAAATAGGTCCGGGCCCAAGTCTTTTAACTTTTTAAAATTGCAGAGGTCTATTATGTATCTATCTATTTATACAGATCTGCCTATATGGATCTTTTTTTTTTTTAAATTTATTTATGATAGTGACACAGAGAGAGAGAGAGAGAGAGAGAGAGAGAGAGAGAGGCAGAGACATAGGCAGAGGGAGAAGCAGGCTCCATGCACCGGGAGCCGACATGGGATTCGATCCCAGGTCTCCAGGATCGGGCCCTGGGCCAAAGGCAGGCGCTAAACCGCTGTGCCACCCAGGGAACCCTGCCTATATGGATCTATGTGTCTCCCTCTACAGCCATATGTACTGAGCATACAGATAGGTACCTACAGACATACACATAGGTACCTACACATAGGTGCTCAGATGAAAAAGGCACTCATTAAACTGCCCGGGGAAACTACCTTCTGTCCCGTGGGGGCACCTGGAGATCCTGCAAACACATTTTAGGATCGAGGAATTCTTGAAAAGAATTCCAGAGAACAGCAGGTACAGCCCGGGCTCGCGCAAGCAAGTGGCTGAAGTTGCCAGGGGCGCCCATCCTGCGCTCGGCATCCCCACCCCGCAGCCCGTCCCACCCATCAGGTGTGAGCCGGTACCTGCGAGGGGACCCGCCTCTCGGCAAAGCGTGTGGCTCCAGGCAGGGCCTCCAGGGGGCGCCCGCGCGCAACTCGGCGGTCGGCTCGGACCCCAGCGATCGATAACGACCCCCCCCCCCCGCCCCCAAATCGCGGAGGGAGCGGAGCGCACCGCCAGGCCGGACAGCCCAAGCCTAGCTCGGGTTAACTGCCAACTCCAAGCCGCGCTCATTGAAGAAGCCGCCCGGTGACACGCTCCCCGCAGAGGTGCCAACCACCACCCAAAGCGCCCCCGGCGTGCGCCCACCAAAAGTGAAGGGGGCTGGAGAATGGGGAGGTCAGAGCAGAACCAGGGGAGGGGTCAGAGCCCGGAGCTCGCCCCTCCTCTTGGGAGGAAGCGGGCGGGCGGAGGGTTAACCCTTTTGTTCCAGGTGGGCCAGGCGACCGAGCCTCTGCACGCTCTCCCCCCACCGCCCCCCCACCCGAGGCACAAAGAGACTCCATCCCCCTGGGACCCCGGGTGCGCGCTGCCCAGCCCATCAGACGCCCCGAAGACGCACAGCCGCCCCTCGTCGAGCCGAGCTCTTTCATTTGCCCTGGAAAAATGTTATTTGCGGGGGGGGGGTGCGTGTGCAAAAAAAAAACAGGGATTTACATTAAACCCATTATAAATTCGGGAAACCCACTACATCCCCAAGAAGGGGGAGGTAGCCCCGAAGCAGCGCCCATCGGAGCGGCGGCTCCGAGCGCCCGGGATTGCAGCGCACACTCCCACGGGCGGCTGAGAAATTAGAAAGCAGGCGGGGAGGGGAGGGAAAGCGACCCACAAGGCCCCAGAGGAGGTTAACAACGCCCCCTCCCCCCACGCGCGGCTAGAAACTTATCAGGCGACAATTTGGCGGGCCGGGGCCGGGGGGGGACCGGGGCGGAGCGGGGGGGCCCGGGGGGGCGCGCGCCCCGCTCCCGCCGCCTCCTCCGCAAGGGGCCGGGGTCCGAGCGCCTCCCCGCCCCGGGAGCCTGCCCCGACCTCCCCGCGCCCCCCGCCGCGCCCCCGGGGCGCGCTTCTGGGCAGCCGGGCGCCCCGGAAAAGCCCCGCAGGATCCCGGGCCGGGCACCCCGCCGCGCGCCCGCGCCCCCGCGCCCCCGGCCCCCGGCCCCGCGCCCCTCCCGCGCGCCGCGGTTATTTTTAGGAAGTCGGAAATCAAAGATGGCTGGAGGTCAGGCCCCGAAAGGTTAGGGCGAAGATCGGCGGGCGGCAGAGCCCAGCGAGGACGGGGAAAAAAAAAAAAAAAAAAAAAAAAAGGCAAAAAAAAAAAAAAAAAAAAAGCTAAAACCTTAATTTTTTTTTTTTTTTTTTTAATGAGCGATCCTGCGCCTTCCCCACGCCAACCCTCTTCGGGGCCTCCAGAGAGCGGGTGGCCCGCACCCCAGCTCCCGGAGGTGGGGAGAGGTCGCGCCCCGTCCCCCCCCCCCCCCGCCCAGCCCGGCCCGGCCCGGCCCTGGAGGGGCGCGTGCAACAGATCGCCCTCCCCCGGGGGGCCCTCCAGGAGCGCGCCCCGTCTCCAGCCTCCCAGAACAGCCCCCCCCAGGGGGGCAGGGAGAAAGGTGGGGAACCCCCGGGGTCTTTCTTTTTAAAAGCGGCGCCAGAGAGGGAGGAGGGGAGCCGAAGTTACAAGTGTGGGGGGGCGGGGGGAGGAGGCTACCAGCGAGGGGAGTGGAACCAATTAAGGGGCGAGGGGCGAGGAGGGAACCTTTCAGGACTTGAGGCGCAGAGAGGGTGGGGGTCAGGCTTACGGGACCTGGGGGCGAAACTTACACAAGAGAGGGAAGCGGTGGAGAGAGAGAGAAAAAAAAAAAAGTGGAATTAACGAGGGGGGGGGCGAGGGTGTCTCGCGCCCCTAGCACGGAGCCCCCCGACCTCGGAGCTGCCAGGACGCGCGCTGCGAGGCGCCGGCCCCCCCGGAGCCCGCGCCCCCAGGGTCCGGCGAGCGCCCGCGCAGCTGCCGCCCCCGCGCGCCCCAGCCCGGCTCACCCGGCTCCCCCGCCGCCGGCGCCGCTGCGGCCGCATCTGCAAACTCCGGGGCCGGCTGCTGCGGGGGCTGCTCGCCCTGGTCCTCCTCCGAGTTGATGTGCTGGGGTTTCGCCTGCTTGCGCCTCGACATGGTGCGAGCATCGGGCCGCCTGGAGAGCCGCGGTGACTTGCCCACTCCGCCACAAATTCCTGGAGTTAGGAAATTTACCCCCCTTCGGCCGGAACGCGCATGTCCCAGTAATTATTATTATCAATAATGCATTGCGATTTATCATGAGCCCTGACAGCTGATTGGCCTGAGTCCAAGACCTCAGAGATCATTTAAATAAGCCCTCATTGATCAGGGAGGGGCGAGGCATTCTGGGCTTTGTAGTCCGGCCCTGCCGGCGACAAAGGCGTGTTCGTCGGGGGAGCGCAACCAATTAGCATCCGGGCTCAGATTGGCTGGATCGTGCACGAAATCGGAGGGGGGGACCCATCCTCGCCCCAGCTATCTGAGTCCTTGGAGAGAAGAATAAAAATAATCGTGTGCTTATTCAAAACCAGGAGCGTCCGCAAAAGTTTTTGGAAGGAGCCTATGGGGTGGCGTTGCTCCAAAAATCACTTTTGGAAGGTTGATATCCGCGCAAGCCGGGGTTGGGAGGTCTTTTCAGTGGAACAGTTTGGCTTGATTTTTACATCTACCAAAAAAAGAAAAACAAAAAACAAAACCAAAAACCCAAAACCAACCAAACAAACAAACAAAAAAAGCACAAAAAAACCTGCAAACAAAAAACTGGGATGTGACCTGTGTCACCTTCCATCTTATTTTTGATTGCGATGCTTCAATGGAATTTCTAGATGTGAACATGGTGGTTGATTTGATTCGACCTTCCCGATCCATCGCAACTCTGCAAGTGGCCTTGGAATTTCCAAATTTTCAGATTATCCTTTTACCATGATTTATTTTCTTTAAATGCTAACTAATAGCCTCTCCCCCCCGCCCCCCAGCCCCAGGATTCATATTCACAAAGGTTGGTTTGTTGTTAAAAGGCGACCTTGGTTTTTGGTTTGGGGGTTTATTTTCCACTCTAAAATGACTGAAACCAAATACTGAAAAGGCAGATTAAAGGCCAGTATAGTCAGAGATAATATCAAAACAGCAAGCAATTGCATTTTTTCCCCCACAAAGCCATAAATGTCTGATAACATCATATTTTATTGCTGAGACAATGCTCTTACATCTCCCATGCAATAGCAATGAGTACTGTTAGAGTATCTGAGTGTCACTAAACTAATCTTTATTGGAATTTTTTGCAATAAAGACTTCATTATGAAAAAGGGGTATAGTTCAGAGTGATTGCATCATCCTGACGCCGGGATACCTGGCATTTTCTAAAATTGTGTATGTATAATATTACATGTATACGCATTGATACAGTAAATCCCTATCTCTAATTCCATTAATTGCCTCGCGCAAGGTAAATGCTCAAAAAATGTCGAATAAATGATGAAATTTTCAGCCTTCTCAGTCTTTGATTGGTGTTTCCATGACGCCTCCGGGCCTGCGTCTTTATTTGGCTTTTACTTCATTGAAAGAGAACTGTAAACCATCCACATTTGTGCCTTGCATTTGCTCCATTAGTTATATATCAAGTTCCCAGCTTGTAAGAGTTTCTTGTAAGCTCATCAGAAATGCAAGCAAAATAGAATGCTGGGCTCATAAATACATTTCACCTGGGTATTTGGACATCCCAAGGAGGAGAATAAATCAGCTTGATCATCTTTTTGATATTCATGGCCATCAATAAAAACTTACTGAAAGAAGGTTAACCTCCAATTTTTGAGTCTCCGCTTGAAAACGTTTCGCTTTGTTTTATGTAAGTCCCCTAAAGCAAAAAAGATAGAATTACAGTCAATGGCCAAAGTTGGGAAGGTAAGAATTTGGTTTAATAATACATGGAAGCTGTTTAGAATTCTCATACTGAGTAAAAAAGCCAATTAACACCTGCTTTGCTGACTAATTTACTTATATTCCTAACACCTTTTCTGTTTAACATGGTGTGGCAGGAAATGTAATTGAGAAATCTAAATGAATGTACAGTAGGTTTATAGCTCAAGACATATTGGTGGCTTAAAGAAAACTTCATTAAAGGTAAGGTTTCTCATATTTATTTTAGTTGTTAGTTTCATCATTTCTACTTAGAACAAGATCAAAAAACCGCCGCCTGCATCTCCAAGTGATGATGATAATAATTACTGTTTGAGCCGCTGTTATGTGCCGCAGACTCCCTAAACACACACTCCCTTGTTTTATCTTCCCAGGGAAACTGAGGCTCAGAGACGTGAAGTGACTTAATTAGGAAGTGGCTGAGCTGATTGGTGGTTGATCCCTAAACTCGGCTCCAAAATTCTTACCGTATCCCCAAACCTGTCATGCACCTGAAGCTGAATGCAGACAAGAAAATAAAAACAAGGAAATATTGGGGTAAAAGAAAACTTTTGCAACATTAAGCCTGTCCTGGGAGACTCCAGGCTCTGTAGAAGTAAATTCTACAGGTAAAAATCAAGGAGAAGTTTTTCTCCAAAAGAAACTTTCCATGAACATCATATCAAGAAAAGGATGCAGTAAAAAAATAAATAAATAAATAAATAAAAAAAAAAAAAAAAGAAAAGGATGCAGTACAGGTTTTGAGCCTACCTCCAACAGTGAGCTGCAGCCAGCGAGCAGGAGTAGGAGGAAAGACCCTAGAGGGGAGGAAAGGGTGAATGGAGAATAGAGGGCTACAGGCAAGTTCCTAATCAAAGGCAGTTTTTTGGATTATTTAGTATTCCCTGAACAGCCATAGGACCTGAGTAGGACTAGGGAAAAAAAAAACAAAACAAAAACAAAGATCAAAGTAGAAGATTGTATTAAACTTTTTAATGCCTTCTGTTAGGTGACTGGGTTTATATAATCCAATCATTTTCACTGTTTGCCCTAGGCAGGAATTGTTGGGAAATTCATTTCTTGTTTTATCTTTCAGGCAAGCAGTCTATGAAAACTGAGGCTTTACTGTCAATGAGGTTATTTGGGATACATAATCCCATCCTCATTAAAAGCCTTTTTTTATTCCTGTTTCATGAAGCTCAGAGCTCCTGCCTCATTCGGCCCTTCCCTCCTAAATTTCCAGTCTTCAGTTCAGCCTTCCCTGCCTAACACCCACCTTTCCTCATCCAAATCGGGTCTCACCTCTTAGTCTGCTAGGAGCCAAGACTTTCCTTTTATCGCATGGTTCAAAATTTATGATTATAGATTTAATTGTATATCCGTTTATTGCTTCTTTTTCACCAGGCAGGCCACGAGGAGGCTTCACCACCGAGTCCCAAGCCCTTAGCCACGCCAATAGAACACAGAAGTCACAATAAATAATAATGAGTGAATCTGTCAATGGTAAATGATTTTTGTAGGCCTGAATATAAGATAAAGTATTAAAAGGCAATTACCGTTGGTGGGCATATAAATTGGTGCAGCCGCTATGGAAAACAGTATGGCAGTTCCTCAAAAAAAGCAAACACCGAATTCCATATGATGCAGCATTTCCATTTCTGGGTGTGTGCCCCCAAAGAACCAAAAACAGGGACATGAAAAGATATTTGTACACCCATGTTTGTAGCAGCCTTATTCGCAAGAGCTAAAACGTGGAAGCAACCCAAGGGTTCACCCACAGATGAATGGATAAACAAAATGTGGTGTATACATACAAAGAATTATTCAGCCTTAAAAACTAAAGAAGGGATCCCTGGGTGGCGCAGTGGTTTAGCGCCTGCCTTTGGCCCAGGGCGCGATCCTGGAGACCCAGGATCGAATCCCACATCGGGCTCCCGGTGCATGGAGCCTGCTTCTCCCTCTGCCTGTGTCTCTGCCTCTCTCTCTCTCTCTCTCACTGTGTGCCTATCATAAATAAATAAAATTTAAAAAAACAAAACAAAACTAAAGAAATTCTGGCACGTGCTACAATGTAGATGAACCTTGGGGACATTACGCTAAAGGAAATAAGCTAGTCACAAAAAGACAAATGCCATTTGATGCCACTTACATGAGGTACTTATAGGAAGGGGGGATGGGGAGTTGTTGTTTAATGCGTATGGAGTTTCAGTTTTGCAAGATAGAGATCTGGAGATTGCACAGCCATGTGAATTTTTTTTTAAAAGATTTTATTTGTTTACTCATGATATACTTGGTGGAGTGGGGAGCAGAGACACAGGCAGAGGGAGAGGCAGGCTCCCTGCCGGGAGCCCAACACGGGACTCCGGGTCTCTAGGATCGCGCCCTGGGTCAAAGGCAGGTGCCAAACCGCTGCGCCACCCAGGGATCCCCTCCCCTGAATGTTCTTAATACCACCGAATGATACCCCTAAAGACAGTTGAGATGGTAAAATTGTATTTTACCAAAATTGGGGAAACAAGGCAATTACAAATGGATGGCCATCCAATTGTATTAATTTATTAAAAATTCTCAAACTGTACATAACATATAAATATAAGGGATGAATTTTATGCTAAGTAAAGCATACCTAAACAAGCTGTTTTTAGGAAGGCAATTAGATATGTGATTATCCCTATAATTGAAAGGACCATAAATATGGGGTTTTGTTTTGTTTTTTTTCTCCTATGTGGGATTCCCAGCATCGCAAGCTTGAAAAGCCTAAAGTGGCAAGGCTGGTGTCCATAAATCATGATCTGCCCCTGCAAAAGTATGCCTCTTTGGGTCTGTAATTATTCATACCAGGAAACGGCCACGTGGACCGACATGGGAACCATTGCTGCTTTAATTTGGGAAATGCGAGGTTTGGATTTGGGAAGTATAGAAGGGCCTTTTTCTCAGCATGGATCACCCTCTGGGAGGCTATGGACTTTCATCGATTTGATATCTGCCTGCCTCATGGAAGTCTTTATTTCTGGAAGGAACTCTTCAAATTCTAGAGATTTAGAAGTTGAGCTAAAACTGCTTAAGAAATCATGCTTGTAATTCACCGGGAGTACTTTATTATGGGGCCAAATGTCCACTTTTCTTAGTGTCCTGGCCTGGAGCCCCTCTGTTGGGATGATTTATGGTTGCAAAGGCTGGCTAATTGCAATAATCACCACTTAACTGATTATGTTCCTCCTCCCTCATTCTGATATCTCAACATGTTGCCATTTTATCCATCCCAAATTGGTATTGAACAATTTCCTGCTCTAATTAGTCTTCCTAGTTGCTGCTAATATATGGAAGCCTACAAGTGTATATTAAAAAAAAAAAGAAGTATTAATACTCCACTATTCATTAAAGCAGGAAAGAAATGTCAGCAAAGAGAATTTCTCCTGTCGGTTCTTCAGTTGAAGACTACAGATGGACAAAGAATGAAAAAATTGATACGAGGGGCACTTTTGTTCCTCAGCCACTGGACTAGCTCACTCTAGCCCAGGCATGCAGGTCTTGAGGTCAATCGCAGGCACTCACGTGCTGTAGAGAATGTTGATTCTCCAAGTCCACAGCAGAGGTTCTCAATGGGGGGTGATTTTGCTTCCTTCCCACCCAGGGGATGTTTGGCAATGTCTGAAGCCAGTTTTTGGTTGTCACAACTCAAGAGGGCTACTGTCATCTAGATGGTAGAGGCCTGGGGTCCTACTAACACCCTACAATGCCCAGGAGAGCCCCAACCACAAGGAATTATCTGACCCAAAATGTCAATAGTGCCAGAGTTGAAAAACCAGGTCTACAGGCAATGTGATTGCAAGACCATGTTAGCATCAACCGAAAACTTTTTTTTTTAATAGTAAGATTTTTTTTTTTTTTTTTAAATACAACTTGAAATACTAAATCACAAGCAAATCCTCTTATCTTTTCCAGGGGAGCCTTCTTAACCTCCCCCAACTAAATCAAACCCCTGCATTCTTGCCTTTTCCCTCAAAGATTGCACAACTGCAATCTTATATTCGCTCATGGGATGATTTGAGTAATTTATCTGCTTCCTCTGCAGATCAGAGAAAGATAACATTCTAGTGAATTTTCTTCTAATCTTTCTTCCATGAATATCATACCTTTAACATTAATTGAGATCAATTTGAAAATACAGTCTGGAGTTCCGTTTATTTTACTGAGCCAGGATGTCATAAGCCTTTCCCACATTAAAAAACAAAACAAAACAAAACAAAACAAAACAAAACAAAAAACACAAAATACGAACACATTGTAAATGTGTTTTATAATGTAATTTTTTTCACTCTGGAAACAAACCTTTAATTTGCTTAACCAGCCCCTGTTATACATTTGAGTTGTTTGTCTTTCTCATGGATACTATTTCAATGACCATCCTGTTCATGGAGCTCTGTTCAAATTTTGGATTTCTTTCCCTAAGGCCTCCTGTCCTGAGTTGTTCTGAAATGAATGTTGGTGTTTCACAAATTCACAACCCTTCAAGAGCATTTTCCAAATCCTATCTTATTCCCTTTGTGGGCTCTTGTGCAAGACAGGAGCCTCGGTAACATGAGTGATCAAGCTAAATGGGTAAGCCCATAAACATGCTTATCAGGACGCTCACATATTTCGTAACTGGACAGGAGAAATATATAGATTTTCAAAAACAAGTCGAAGGTTCAATTGATTGAACAATTTTTCAGCTAAAAATGCTTTCCTTTTCATTTCCTCTCTCTCTCTCTCTCTTTTTTTTTTACAGTTCTGATTCATTCTTTGCTTAAAACATTTCTTCATTGGCACCCACGGCATTTTCTAAAGGTTTCTCTTGCTTTTTAATCTACCAGACACAAATACTGCCTCCCCCTTCCCAAAAGTGGTTATTCTGAACTGTCTTAAAAAAAAAAAAATCACTGAAAAGTCGCTTCTGTAAATTTGCCCCAAGAAGCGTTCTTTATTATAACAAACCTTTAGAGCGCTAAAAGCCCAGCATGCAGGAAAGTTTACTGTCATAAATATCTATCCGTCTTTGCAATATAAATTATAATTGAAACTAAACTTGTCAGGAAACTCTCCCCAACACACAAAAAGTGAGACAGTTGGAGCGAGGCAATTAAGGATGTTAATTGGCACAGAGAGAAAAGCAAAGGACCATCATTGTTAAGATAACTGGTCTATAAACACCTAAATGGATTTTTGCGATGAGGAAGAAAGGCTCATCTTTTGACCATGAAAGGGAATATACAATGTTCCTTTCTTTGTTTTAATGTGCGGAGAGATTTTAACTTCTTTTTTCAGATCGGGCTCTGACATAAACAAATGGCTTGGTCCCAGTCTGGTTGGGTCACAAAAGGACTGGGGGTTACATGGAGGGAGGGGAGGCGAAGCACAGACAGGAGCAGAAGAAAGCAGACGAGGAAGAAGAAAAATACCGGGGGGACGAAGAGTGCAGGGGAGTAAATCAAGACAGCAAAAGAGAAGGAATCATATTCCAAGGAAACAGACGGGAGTTAAACATAGAGAAAGTTTTCAGTCATCTCTCATCCTCCAGGTGATCTGAAGGTTGATGTCCAAAAGCCACAACACGGACAAGGCCACGAAGACAGACCCCGGGGTGGGTCTTGCCCTTGTGGTTTCTCTCCAGGCTGTCTCAACTTCTCTTTGCCCTGTTTTCTTCCCCAGTAAACGGGGAGACTCATCTCTCCTTGTGGCATTGCTTTGAAAATTAGAAAGGATTTTTGTCCAGTCTCTGGCATGTGACTGGTGTTCGGGAAACATCTAGCCTTCCCATCCACATTTTTTTCAGGCTACAGCAGGAATATTTATCTAAGGATTCTCATCATATTAAGTTGACCCATCATATATGTGAGAGTTTGGGGATCAGAATTATTTGATTTACTAATTCATTCACTTGTCCATTCATTCATTCAATGAGTAATTCTTGTTTTTTTTTTTAAATTTTTTTTTATTCATGAGAGACAGAGAGAGGCAGACATAGGCAAAGGGAGAAGTAGGCTCCCTGCAGGGAGCTGGATGTGGGACTCGAACCCAGGACTCCGGGATCATGTCCTGAGCCAAAGGCAGACGCTCAACAGCTGAGCCACTCAGGCGTCCCCCCCCCCCTTTTTTTTAATGAGTAATTCTTTTGTCCACCATGTGCCAGGCCTGGGGCCAGGTGCCAAGAATTTTAGAGATGAAGAATTCAAATAGTCACAACCTAGAATGTGTGAAAGCTTAATGCCAGCCTTGTGGGCTCCTGCAAAATGGTGCCCACAACCGTTCTTGCCTCTGCCTAGAATGGGGCTGGGGTGGGATGAAGTCAAGAAAGGCATAATTGAAGACACATCCCCTTCCAGACTAGACATGCCATGACAGGGCCGTGGTCATCACATTTGCCATCGCATAAACAAATACCTTTAATATATGTCAAAAGCAAGCACTACGAAAACAGTTAAGGCAAGGTAAAGGGATAGAGAACGTCAGTAGATGCTTTTTTGTAGGGTGATCAGGAAAGGGCTTGCTGATAAGAAGACATGTGAGCAGAGACATGAAGGAGGTGAGCCATACAGATAACTATGGGAAGAGCATTCCAGGCAGAGGCAACAGACAGTGCAAAGGCCCTGAGGCAGGAACATGTTTGACGTGTTTGAAGAACCTTTAAAAGGCCAGTGGAGCTGGAGTGGAGTAAGTGAGAGGTCATGGGGGTGGAATTGTACGGCTTTAGTGATCTAGGTTTTTTTGTTGTTGTTTTTCTAATTAAAAAAAATTGTGGTGAAATATACGTAACATGAAATTCAACATCTTAATCCTTTTTAATTATACTGTTTAGTGGCATTGAGAACATTCACATTGTTGACCAATCTCATAAACTGTTTTCCTTGTGTAACTGAAATCCTATGAAACTCCATTCCCATTAAATAGTAACTATGTGCCCCTTCCCCCCACTAACAGTGCACAGAGGTCCAATTTTTCTGCATCCTCATCAACACTTGTTATTTTGTGGGGTTTTTCAGTTTTGTTTTATTTTTATTTAAATAATCTCTATAGTCAACACGGGCTTGAACTCACAACCCCAGATCAAGAGTCACACGCTCTTTTGACTGAGCCAGCCAAGTGCCCCTGTTTTGTGGGTTTTTTTTTTTTTCTTTTATAGTAACCATCCAATGGGTGTGAGATAGTGTCTCCTTATGGTTTTGATTTGCCGTTCCGGAGCGATTAGTGATGCCGAGCATCTTTTTCTAGGTTTTACATATGCATATTTCTGCCAAACAAAAGCTGCTGTTTTTTTCCCATTGATTTCAAGTGTCATCTCACAGTGGCCACTTAAGGGATAACCACTAGGACATTTCAAAGATGTAAAGCATAACTCAAAAGCGGTGAGGAGTAGAATGCTTCAGTCTTAATTAATTGTCCTGCACCAAAAACATCTCAGAGCGGAAATATTTACTAGGCTTCATCTTAATGTCTTAATGCGAAGACAATAGCAGTAAAACATTGCCGCCCCCATCCCCCTTAGATGAAAAGCTGTTGGAGAGTTTTGAGCAGAGGAATCACGTTTCTCTTAGGTTTTAGGAGAACTCTAAATGCCATGGAGGGCTGGGGCACAGAGGGGGAAAGGCAGACCTGAGTAGGGCAGCACACTTCTGCAGTGGTCCAGGAGGGACAGGCCAGAGGCTCAGATCAAGGCAGAAGTGGAAGTGATGAGATGCTTGGAGTGGGGGATACCCCTGATTGTGGGGCTGATAGGCCTTGCTATGATCAAGGATGCCTCTTAGGTTCTTGCCCTGAGCACCCGGAAGGATGTAGTGCTGTGTGCACGAACGGAGCCTGCTGGTGGAGAAGCTGATTTCCTGGTGGGGTAGAGGGGATGCCTGCAGTTGAGAGATCTACTTGTTTGGGACTTACGTTTGAGATGCCAATTCGACATTCAGGTGGAAAAGTCCTATCAAGGAGATGGAGAGACCAGTCTGGGGTTTAGAGGGGAAGCCCTGCAGTCTGGTGACAGCAGCACGAGATGGTATTTGAAGCCGCAGGACTGGTTGGGACCTTCTGGCCAGTGAAGGGAGATAAGGAGGAAACAAGTGCAAAGATGAGACCTGAGGAGCCCCGGACTTGAACGGAGGGAAGTTGAGGAGGAACCTGGGAAGGTGACTAAGAAGGAGGAGCCACCAGTGAATCAGGACGAAGAAAGAGCCGTCCTGGAAGCCGAGGAAGGAATGTGCTTCCTAAGAGAGGGACAGATCCACTGCCTGTTTCAAAGCACACAAGCCCTGGGCCGACCGTTGACTCGGGCCACGTAGAGATGGCCAGTCATCAGGAGAATCTCCAGGGGAGCCATAGGGCAAAAGCTGATTAGAGATGGTTGAGAAGGATGGGAGGAGGGGCTGGGGAGGGTCCACTCTTCTGAAGATGTTTTCTGGTGAGTGGGGGGAAGGAGACAGAGTGCTTCGGGGGCGGGGGGGGGGGGGAATGTAAGCTCAAGGGAGATACCATAGCAGGTGTTGGAAGAGGACAGGAAGGATCCAAGGGAAAGGGAGTTGTTGATGATGCAGGAGAGAAAAGGACCGACTATAGAGCCATGATCCTACAAAGGTGGGAAGGGATGGGGTGCTGGCCCATTCTACGGTGCTGTACACTCCATCCAAAACAGCACAGAAGGAAAAGATTTGGGTGCACATCAAGTAAAGTAGGTTGATTTAGCTTGGGAGCATGTGGAAGTCCTCCACGAGCTGCATCCATCAGGTCAATGAAGTTAGAAATAAGAGTGAGGAAGGGGAGAGATTGCTGAGAAAGGAAGGGGTGAAACTGTCAGGAGAGAGGGAGCATGAGTGGAAGACAGAAATGCAGGGGGGTGGCTGGGTCCACGTGGGTGGTACTTAAAGACAAGTTCTCAGAGTTAGGTGTTCCCTGATTCCTCAGTTGTTTCCATGAAGATGCAGAAAGGGCTGACAGTCAGATTTAACCCAGGCTGGGGAAAGCCAGCAGAGAAAGAAAACAGCAAGGGTGTTCGGGGTGAACGTCGGGGAGTGTAAGGATGGACCATAGTGCCCACACCTTGCAGGACAGGAAGGCGTGGAGGGTGAAACAGTGACAGAGCCACTAAACGTGGAGCTTATAGGAAGGTCAAGGAACTGGAGGGCTTGGGGTCCCAAAGGTACTGAGCTAGAAAGATCCTGGGACATGGTCAAAGGGAGAGATGTTTGGAGTTGAGATGTTGGTGGTGATGTCATTACCAGAAATGAGGAGAATATGAGCACTGGAGTGTGTGCAAAGCTCCCTGGTGGAGAGTAGTCCCAGAACTGAGCCCCCAGGCCATGATAAGGACTCTCTTCATGGATCTAGACAACACCAAGAATTATTATAGGTGAGCGAGATACTGAGTCACATAACAAAATCTTTAAGAACTGAGGGGCAGAAGGTGCCTGGTGGCTCAGTTGGTTGAGTGTCTGACCCTGATTTCAGCTCAGGTCATGATCTCAGGGTCCTGGGCGAGCCCTCATCAGGCTCTGCATGCAGCAGGGAGTCTGCTTGGGATTCTCTCTCTCCCTCTAACCCTCCCCCTGCTCTCTCACTTTCGTTCTCTTTCAAATAAATAAAGAATCTTTAAGAGAGAGAGAGAGAGAGAGAGAGAGAGAGCTGAGGGGCAGGATCTCAGGTGACTGTGAAGGATGCAGTGGAGAGGAGATGTGTATAGGAATATCTGGATTCTGGGCCTCCAATGGGGTGAATGGTTTAAGGGAGGAAAAAAAAAGGGGGGGGAGAAATGAGGGCATACGCAAGGAGCTCACCTAACCTAACTCCAGGATGGTGGACAGTGGTGTCAGAGGGAATAAGCCACCCCTTAAGAGGGCTGGAATGGGAGCCCAGAGGCAAACAGAACAAAAAGATGGAGGAACATTCAGAGAAAAGGGTGAGCATAAGGGAGATTTTGCTGTGAGGGACCCAAGGATGGGAAAGTTTGGGGTATCAGGGATGGGGTGGAGATTGGGTTGAAGAAGTAACTGGATTCGCGGACTTAGTTACTTGGGGCCAGGCATGGTTGCACTCACTGGGTATGTGTCTAATCATTGCCCTAGGGGGTAAGTACTATTCTTATCATACTCATTTTCAGGTGAGGACATTAAGATGAGAAAGTAAGTGATATACCCAAGGTCTCACAGTCTTAGGCTGACATTCAGAACTAAGTGACTTCCTCACCACCATACCAGGGATCAAGCAAAGCACGGCCTGAAGGTCCAATCCACCTGCCATTTATTTTTGCATGACCTGCAAGCTAAGAATGATCTTTACAGGTGAACGTTTGCTATCTATCTCATGAGAACGATCATTTACTTTGAACCTCAATCAAATAAGATGTTATCCTCCCAAAGAATTCCATTCTTCTCATTAGTAGACCCACACTGGAAAAAACTATAATCCATTATTATTATATTTTGTACTTCATCAGTTGAAAGTTTGTGAAAATCTGTTTTTTATCTTTTGCATAAGAATCTATGTAAGGGCAGCCCGGGTGGCGCAGCGGTTTGGCGCTGCCTTGGACCCAGGGTGTGATCCTGGAGACCCAGGAACAAGTCCCACCTTGGGGTCCCTGCATGGAGCCTACTTCTCCCTCTGCCTGTGTCTCTGCCTCTCTCTCTGTCTCTCATGAATAAATAAATAGAATCCTTTAAAAAAAAGAAAAGAATCTATGTAATATCCTCAGTTTTGCCCCTGGGACTGCAAAACCTAAAATATTTCACCTCGTCCTTACAGGAAAAGTTTGCTCACCTCTGACTGTATTCAAGTATCTCTCAGGAGAAGAAATGCTCAATAAATGCCAGTTGTTAGCGATGACCTCATTATGATCTTTGGCGCCTGATTCATTGGACTTAAAAACAAGCTGGCTGTGAATCCAGCCCTGTGGTGTCGCCCAAAAGGTATTAGATAAATGTTAGCTTTTTTTTTTTTTTTTAATTTCATGTATTCATTTGAGAGAGTGAGAGTGAGCAAGGGAGGAGCCTTCAGAGAGAGGGACAAGCTGACTCCCCTCTGAGCACAGAGCCTACAATGGGACTCCATCCCATCACCCCAGGTCATGACCTGAGCTCAAATCAGGAGTCAGACACTCAACCAACTGAGCCACCCAGGCGCCCTGATGAATGTTGGCTTTTGAATGAATAAGTTGGCAGGAGTGAGGAAGTAGGAGTGGGGATAGCTGCAATTAATAGCACCTTTCACCATGACGGAGAGCATATCAAGAGGGGAGAGAGTCAGAAATAGTGAATTTAGTTTCAGAAATGTTGTTGGAGGGGAGGGTTGATTTGTTCGGTGGAAACCTAGGCAACGCTAATTGAATCTGAGCAAATCCACCATTGTCCTCCGTATCTGACCCCTGACAAAGAATTCCATAGCTATGCAGAAAGCCCTATATACCTCTGGGATATTTTTATAGGGAATATGGGTGTGGTTGGGAGGTATGGGAGAAGGTTCTGGAGGGCTGGTCTGGAGAAGAGTTTATCAGGAAAGATCAGGATTTACTGGCTCCAGCTAAATTGAAGGCAATGTCCTCAATTGTCCAACAAATTCTGAGAAATAGATATTATCATTCCCATTATACAGATGCAGAAACCAAGGATGGGGATAGCTGTGACCTGTCCCAGGACACACACCTTGGAAACAGCAAATGCAGGCTTTGTATCAGCTTGTCTGACTGCTAGTCATCCATTTGCTTCTTCATACACCTTGCCGGGCAGGCAGGGTTCTAGGCCTCACGATTCAGAAGTGGAAGTCCTACCTCTTGGAGCTCACAGCTCAGTGGGGAAAATGGATAAAAAAATAAAATAAATTATCCACAAATACATCCAGATTGTTCTGGGAGTCTTGAAGGGCATAAACAAGGCAAGATCACCAGAGAGTAAGTCAAGGTGGAGCCACCTGAGTTGGGATATTCTTGGGAGTTCATGGGTGACTCTCCTTTTTTTTTGTTTTTTAAGATTTTATTTATTTATTCATGAGAGACAGAGAGAGAGAGAGAGACAGAGACATAGGCAGAGGGAGAAGCAGGCTCCCTGTGTGGAACTCAATCCCAGGACCCCAGGATCACGACCTGAACCAAAGACTGACGCTCAACCACTGAGCCACCCAGGTGCCCTCATGGTTGACCCTTCTGAGCTGAGACCTATAGAGCTGAGAGAAGAATATTCTGGAAGACAGGAAGAGCCCCAAGGCAGGAAGGAGCTTGAAGAGTTTGGAGATCAGAGAGGAGGAAGGTCTAGAAGGTCAAACCTGGGGGGAGATTTTTGAGACCCTGGCTCAGCCTTGGAGAAAATCAGACTCTGGAATTAGGGAGTTTGGGATCAGAGGCTCTACCATTTACCTGCTGGGCAGAGGCACCTCTCTGAGCCTCAGTTTCCACAACTGTGAAGTGGAAGGAGTACGATTCCTGCTTGCAGGGATGTTATGAGGATGAAATGAGATTATACATCCGGCTGGAGGGCGGCTGGGGGGATGAGGTGTGCTCATTCAGTGATGGTGCCGGTGTGCACCATGGGTGGAGGGGAAAATGGCCTTTCTTTTGTTTTTTGTATTCCTTTTTTTGACTTCATTTTTCTTCCTCCTGTTTTTAGAGGGGGCCAAAGATCTCATGGGTTATAGGAGAATAATCCATGTTGAGAGGCCTGCTTCTCCCTCTGCCTATGTCTCTGCCTCTCTCTGTGTGCGTCTCAAGAATAACTAAATAAAATCTTAAAAAAAAAAGAATAACTCATGTTGAAATGAGTTGCTCAGTTGTTGGGAAAACATATATCTGCCTTTTAAAAAATTGCAACATGGTGGCCAAGATTTCGAGCACGTTCCCTGTGTAAATGAGGCCCAACATGACTCTAAGGTTCATGATCTTTGTGATTCATAAAGTAGGTGCCCTGGGTGATTGGGTTATGTGACTCTGTATGCCAAATCTGGGGCATTTTTCTGGGGAGAAGGTTTAGAGCTTTCTCTGCATTCTCAGAGGAGCAAGGTGCTCACCTCTCACCATCCTAAATCTAAACCCAAGATCAGCGTTTCTTAACTGTAGCACTATTGCCGTATTGGAGACGGAGAATGCTTCGCTGTGGGGTTGTCCTGTGCACGCTGGGTTGTTTGGCAGCATCCCTGGCCTCTACCCACTTGATGCCAGTAGCAACGTGCCTCCTCACCTCCCCCCCCCCGCCCCCCAGAGACTGACAACCAAAAATGTCTCCAGATGTTGCCTCATGTCCTCCAGAGAGGAGGGCAAAATTGCCCCCTGGTTGAGAATCCCTCCTCTAGATGCTGCACTGCCCATGGGAACACTGAGGCATGGAGTGTGTCAACAGCCTACGCTCTTGTGCACCCTGTCCCTGTTGCCCTTGAGGGCTGCCCCCACCCCCAGTTTTCAACAAGACCTCTCTGAGCCATGACGATCCTCAACAGGGAGATTATGACCCTGAAGCAAACATGCTCATCTTGGCCCACCTGAAAACCCTACTGGTAACGCTGCAACGTTGTGCATGTTCAACAGCTATTTCCTGAGTACCTACTATGTGCCAGGCACTGAGAGCTACAGTGGCAGCCGGGAGGGAAGGGACACCCCCATCACTTGCTGCCCTTGCTGACCCTGTTCTGTTGTTTCTATAGAAGAGTTTTAAGGGATGTGTGAGTGGGTAAGTGGTTCACCATCTGCCTTTGGCTCAGGTTGTGATGCCAGGGACCTGGGATTGAATCCCACATCAGGCACCCGGTGGGGAGCCTGCTTCTCCCCCTGCCTGTGTCTCTGCTTCTCTCTCTGTGTATCTCTCATGAATACATAAGTAAAATCTTAAAAAGAAGAAGAGTTTTCATACTCAACATTGTATTATTTCCGTATTTCTTTGTCACAGCCAGTAGAACGGCAGCAGGACTATTTTTTGCTTCTGGATCCCTGCCTTTAGAGCAGAATTTGGCTCACAGGAGGGAAGCCCATGGGAGTTTTCGAGAAAGCTGTTGGCCCTTAAAGCAGAAGTCTGGCATGAGGATAGAACGTGGGGAGACACTGGTTTGTGCAAGGTTTAGGACAAGCATGGGCAGAGGAGGGTCTGGGGAGAAAGCGTTTGCTAGGAAGGGAGCAGGTCCTTGGGTGCCTCTCCGGGAAGCCAGGGACAAGGGATAGTGCTTCGGGGCTGTGATCACACAGGAAGCCCAGCCCAGAGGGTGACGGGTAACCGGGTAACCGAGGGGCTCTCCCAGGAAGGAAGGCAGGGCTTGTCTACACTCCTCAGTATCTTGATGCTGCTCCGAGATTAAGTTAAGGGCTGGACAAAATGCCTATTGGATTGAGAGATAAAGGCTGGGAGGCCAGGAGAGAGCTCTCAGTGACACGTGTCAGGACTCTTTCCACACAGGATGGAGGCTGAAGTGAGGGGCCCCAGAGTAAGTGGGGCACCCAAGGAGAGGAAAGAGGGCAGCAGGTGGGGGGCAAGGGAGGGTTGTGGGGACTTTTTTTTAGATTTTATTTATTCATTTTATTTAAGTTTTTAATTTTTATTATTATTTTTAAATTTTTTATTTATTTATGATAGTCACACAGAGAGAGAGAGAGAGGCAGAGACACAGGCAGAGGGAGAAGCAGGCTCCATGCACCGGGAGCCTGACGTGGGATTCGATCCCGGGTCCCAGGATCGCACCCTGGGCCAAAGGCAGGCGCCAAACCGCTGCGCCACCCAGGGATCCCTATTTATTCATTTTAGAAAGAGAGAGAGAGCATGGGGGTAGGGGCAGAGGGAGAGAGAGAAAGAGAATCTCAAGCAGACTCTACACTGAGCGTGGAGCCCGACATGGGGCTCGATCCCACCATCCATCAGATCATGCCCCCAGCAGAAATCAAGAATCTGACACTTGACTGACTGAGCCACCCAGGTGACCCAAGGAAGGGTGTTTATTTTTTAAAAGAGGGGAGAGATTTGACATGCAAGAGGGGTGGATGCCATTCAGAAGGCAAGCTTGAATATATTTTTTAAAGATTTTATTTTTTTTAAAGATTCCATTTATCCATTTATGAGAGGCAAAGAGAGAGAGAGAGAGAGAGAGGCACAGACATAGGCAGAGGGAGAAGCAGGCTCCATGCAGGGAGCCCGACGGGGGACTCGATCCCGGGACTCCAAGATCAGCCCTGGGCCGAAGGCAGGCACTAAACTGTTAAGCCACCCAGCGATCCCCAAGCTTGAGTATTGAAGAGGGAGAGAGAACAGGAAGGTTCTGAGGTGGCAGGAGGGTCCGGGAGGGTGGATCGTAGGGAGAAGGAGGACACCCTTCAACAGGAGGAAGGAAGCTACGGATACGGGCAAAGCCAGAGAACTTCTATAGCTGAACCCCCCCCCCAGGGGTCCTCACTCTGCCCGGGCTCCCATGCCCAGGCCTCTTCCCCACTCTGCGCGGCCACCACCCCTCTCGTCTTCGCTCAGGTGCTCTGGCCAGGCTCCTGCCTTCGCTCCACTTTTCCCTCTGCCTGCAGCACTTGCAGCAGAGACCCGCATGGCCCGTCCCTCACTTCATTGGGTTTCTGCACTCAAGTCCCTTTTCTTTTTTAAGATCCTATTCATTCATTCATCCATTCATTCATTCATTCATCCATCCATTCATTCATTCATTCATTCATTCATTTATTGTGAGCTGAGGGAAGGAGGGGAGGAACAGAGAGAGAAGGAGAGGAAGGAGAATCTCCAGCAGACTCCTCGCTGAGTGCGGAGCCCACCAGGGGGGCTCAATCCCACGACTCTGGGATCACGACCTGAGCCACAATCAAGTCGGGGGCCTTACTGACTGAGTGACCCAGGGGTCCCTCATGTCCCTTTTCCAGAGACCTTCCCTGACCACCCCACGGGTAACAACATCCTCCTGCTGTCAAGGTCCTCGTGACTCCTAGGCCTCACGCCCTCAGCCTGCTCCAGTTTCTCTGCTCCCCACCATCCTGCACCGTATTAGGTGTTTTCCCACTTATTTGTTCATTGTCTGTCTGTCCTCATTAGAATCTAGGCTCCGTGCCTCTGTCCAGTGTACTCACTGTATTCCCACTCCTGGCGCAGTGCCAGGCAGACCGTCGACGGTTAAGAATTGCTTGTGAACGAATGAATGGACACAGGGATAAGTGGGTTTATGTATTTGCTTGGGCAAGTTGGCAGTATCCCCTTCTGATGGAGCCCCCTTTCTGCGTTCTATGGGGTGGGGAAGAGGAGCAGGTTGGATATTTGAGGACCTATGGCCCTAGGGACAGAGTACATGCTTCTAGGGTTAGGGCAAGGGGATGCCTGAGCCGTCTTGACAAGAGTGTGGCTCATGAGGAGGGCTGAGAACTAGCCCTGATGGTTTGGCAGAAATAATCAGAAAAAAAAATCCCAGAGTAGGCAAGAGAGGAGGAAGAAGAGGGTGGGCAGTGCCCTGCTATCCTGCCTGCTTTACAGACGAGAAAACAGAGTCTTGGAAAGGTCAAGTGACCTTCCAGGTTCCCATCAGCGTCGTCTGCATTTGAACCCGGACCTGCCACATTCCATAGCCCATCCCATCAAGAACAGCAAGTACCCACTTCCTGCCTTTGCTCGAAGGCATGATCTTCAGCCAGTGGCCTAAAATGATTCTAGTTTCTGAGCCGGAAAATCAAACGGGAAGCATCCCAAGGTGGAGTTTTTGGTGCGTCCCCGCATGGGGAATAATCTCTCTCCAGGATTTCAGGCCTCCGAGATCCCCCGAGTTATGCTTCTGTTCCAATATTTTCAGGGTATTCCGGCCTCCTCCCCCACTTTCTTCCATTCTTTGGTTCCTTCCCTATTTTTGCTTGAGGTCTGATGGGTGTGGCTGAGAAAAATCTAAACGGAAGGGATGGAAGGTTGTTGCTTAATTTATCAGGTGGCTTAATATCACCAGTTATTGTGATACAAATACTAGTTTCTCCTCAAAGTTTTTGAGCCCCTTTCATATGTAGATGAAGCTCCTCTGGAAGGCAGCAATTTTTAACCAGGGTCTAAAGTCTGGGGATGGGGCCAGCCCTGAACCCTTTGCCGCTGTATAAAACCTTCTGTGTGTGCCTTAGGATCCTTCTCCCAGAGAAAGAGGTCACAGTTCCTCCGAAATCTTCGTGACCTCCTCACCTTCAGCCTCTAAGCCTCTGCCAGAGCCTCTTCCTTTCAGACTTTCTCTCTTACCACAGTGCCTTTGCACTTCCTTACCTGAAACACTCTGCCTTCCCCAATCTCGTTAATGACTCAGACATGAGCCCTAGCTCAGTCCCGGCTCTCCTTCCTCTATGTCTAGCATAGGCTCCCTCACGCATGGCCCTTGGAGAGCTGGACACCTCTCCACTAGCACTTATAGGTTACAATTTCGCTCTATTTGTGAGCTTAGTTGACTAAGCCCTCTCTCCTTCTCTAGACTGGAGGTGCCATCTGAGTAGGGGCCACATCCATTTGACCTAATCTTGTATCCCTAGTGCCAGACACCTAGCAGGGATCCCAAGCTGTGACCTTTGGGCACACTCGTGTATCAGAACCGTGGCTCAGCCTGAGCTCCAGATCTGAAGACGGAGTTTCCAAATATACCATCAATGCCCATTTACTGAACCACCCAAACTCATGCCATCCACATATGTCACTGCCCTAAACTATTTTCCCAAGAATATCTTTCATTTATGAGGTGGCATTGCATAGAGGTTAAAAACGTCCCCTGGAGGGACGTCCGGGTGGCTCAGCGGTTGGGCGTCTGTCTGCAGCCCAGGGCGTGATCCCGGGATCCTGTTCCGCATCGGGCTCCCCGCGTGGAGCCTGCTTCTCCTTCTACCTGTGTCTCTGCCTCTCTCTCTCTCTCACTCTCTCTCTCTCTCTCTCTCTCTCTCTGTCTCTCATGAATAAATAAATAAAATCTTTTAAAAAATCCCCTGGAATCAGACTGCCTGGATTTGACTGCTGGCTCTATCTGAAGGAAAGTGGCTCTAGGCAAGCAGATTAGGCCACCTCTGGGCCACACTTACCCATCTGCAAAATGGGAATAATAACATGTGCATCATACATCTGCTGGAAAGATGAATACAATTACTATGCGTAACAGGCTAGAGCCATACCTGACACATGCTGTATACTCAAATCAGCTATTTTTGAATGCCAGATTTTACGTTAAACTGTTACTGCTTTTTTTTCTTTTCTTTCTTTTTTTTTTTATTTTTTTATTTACGATAGTCACAGAGAGAGAGAGAGGCAGAGACACAGGCAGAGGGAGAAGCAGGCTCCATGCACCGGGAGCCCGATGTGGGATTCGATCCCGGGTCTCCAGGATCGCGCCCTGGGCCAAAGGCAGGCGCCAAACCACTGCTCCACCCAGGGATCCCCTAAACTGTTACTGCTTTTTACACTTAGCTGCCTAGAAATGATCAACCCAAATTTTGGGAACAGGAGTTTTTATTAATGTCTCAGGTAGCTCGTCTTGGAGGTTGCCTGCACAACCAAACAAAGTGTAGGGGTCTCTCCTGGCTTTTGCAAACTGGTGCATTTCCAAGTGGCCAAATCCAGTTTTTAAAGAGCAGTAAATACTTGCAAGAGACAAGGGCAGGAAGCAAATGAAGGAATAGATACAGTCTCAAGATCCAGTGACAGCTTGGACATCTCGGGAGCCATGCGGGCCAGGAGATGAATTTATTAGTTTCCATGTCAGATGTTCTGCAGGTCATGAGATTGCCTTTGGTCTTGACATCAGCTAAGAGCGGATCTTCGGCAGGATCTGTCTGTCAAGCACATTTGCTGAAACATCTTGGCTTCATTACATTTATGAGTTTTAAAAGCATGTAAAATATTTTATGTGGTTCTTGCAGAAGGGTAGCAACATAAATAACCAGCGGGGATTGGATGGTTTTCAAGAAATGGGGTCTGTCGACTTGCCAGTGTTAGCTCTCTGGACATCCTGAGTCTGTAGAATATTCTATTTGGCCTTGGTGACCCATTCTCCATGCTCTCCTCCGTGTTCTGCACCCAGAGGCCGACCCAGGGGGACTGCATTCACTGGCTCCTGTGACACCTGGGTTTTTGCTGGCTTCAGCCAAGAGGGAGCAGGGCCTGGAGATGGGAGGTTGGGGGAGAGTGAGATTGAGGTATCGACTCCTTGGCCTGCTGGACATCGCAGTGGCTGCGTCCTGTTGGCTGAAGCCACAGCTCCTGTGGGGTGGCCCTCTCCTACAGCCCTTGCAAGATCACTTCCTGCTGTCTTTTCAGGCCTAGAGGAGGTAAGGGCCCCCTGCACCACTGCTGCTGGATTCTCCACACCCTCCTGCATTTTTGTAAAATCCCCTTTATTAAACACGCCTCTGCTAGCCTTTTTGGGTGAGCTTTCTAATTCTTGCCAGCCCACTTATTGATATCATATCATGGTTAGAAATAAAAATTCCCCAGGAGCTTGAGCCTTTATACGGATGGCTCCCCATCTCAGTGGAAGGCAATCCTCATTATCGAAAGGTCAAGCTCAAAACTGTAGCCAAACACCAAGTATTTGAGATCAATTAGGTGCCTTTTACATACCAGTTACTAGAGATGTAAGCTATATATGATCTTAGCTGTCCAGAAAACATCTATTTTAGCAGAGAAGATGGAGAATCCAACAAGGAACCATAAGATGAGGAGGGACATGACTTAACAGTTAAGAGTACTGGTGTTTGGGTCTGGCATTAAGGTTGCTGGGTGGCTTCAGTCACAGAAATGAATTGTCTCCTGGTTGTGGAGACCAGAAGTCCCAGACCAAGGTGTCAGTAGGGCTGTTTCTTTTGGGGAGAAGAGGGAGTTTCCAAAGAAGACACCTGTTCCACATCTCTCTTCTTAGCTTGTAGACACCCATCTTCTCCTTGAGTCTCTTTATATGGTCTTTCCTCTCTCAGGTCTGTCTCTGTGTCTACATTTCCCCGAAACACCATGGGTCATCTTGGACTAGTGCCTACCCTAATGACTTCATTTTAACTTGATTACCTCTGGAAAGACCTTTCTTCCAAATAAGGTCACATTCTGAGGTCCTAGAGAAAGGGCTACAATGTGTCTCTTTTTTTTTTTTTTAATTTTTTTTATTTATCTACGATAGTCACAGAGAGAGAGAGAGAGGCAGAGACACAGGCAGAGGGAGAAGCAGGCTCCATGCACCAGGAGCCCGACGTGGGATTTGATCCCGGGTCTCCAGGATCGTGCCCCGGGCCAAAGGCAGGCGCCAAACCGCTGCGCCACCCAGGGATCCCTACAATGTGTCTCTTTTGAGGGTAGAGAACTCAACCCATAGAGTCCAACATGCAGGAGTTCAAATCCGGTTATTTAAACCATTTGCTGGTTTTCTTTACATTTTTTTATTACATAAACTTTATACCCAATGTGGGGCTTGAATTCATGACCCAATATCAAGAGCTGCATTCTCTACTGACTGAGCCAACCAGGCGCCCCAGACTGTTCGGTGTTTCTACTTCACCTATAAAATGAAGATAATATTGCCACATTATTTCTCAGGATGATGGCAAGGATGCCGTGAAAGAACATGTGTGAGAATGCTTCGAAAGTGCCTGGCCCATGATGGATGTTGAACAAATCAGAGCCTTTCTAATATTAATGCTGAAGTGATATACTTCATGGGGCACCTGGCTGGCTCAGCTGGTAGAGCATGTGACTCTTGATCTCAGGGTTATGAGTTCGAGCCCCTCGTTGGGTGTGGAGATTACTTAAAAATAATTAAAAATCTTGGGAAGCCTGGGTGGCTCAGTGGTTGGGCTTCTGCCTTTGGCTCAGGGCGTGATCCCGGGATCCAGGATCAAATCCCACATCAGGCTCCTTGTGGGGAGCCTGCTTCTCCCTCTGCCTATGTCTCTGCCTCTCTCTCTGTGTCCCTCATGAATAAATAAATAAAACCTTAAAAGTTAATTAAAAATCTTAAAAAACAAATAAAGTGTGATACTTCTAGATGCCACAACCATTTGGATGTCTATAGGTCTCCCCACCCAATGGGCTCCTTTTCTGGTTTTACACATCTATGAAAATGCACCCCAACGACTCATTGCTCAACCATCATGATTCCTTTCTTTTTTTTTTTAAGATTTATTTTAATTATTTGAGAGAGAGAGAGAGAGAGAGAGAGAGAGCACAGGGGGAGGGGCAGAGGGAGACGGACAGAGAAAATCCCAAGCAGGCTCCTCGTGGAGCATGGAGCCTCATGCAGGGCTCAATCCCAGGACCTTGTGATCATGACCTGAGTCAACATTAAGAGTCAGACACTTAACTGACTGAGCCATCCAGGTGCCCCATGATTCATCTCTTCTTGTCATCTCCATTTCACACCATCTGTGAGCCTGACCGGTATCTCTCCTAGGACACTTCCCTTCTGAAACCATCCACTTTCCTTCCATCTCCACGAGTTAGATGTCAGAATGAGCCATCATCCATCCTCTCTTGGACAATCTCTTGAGCAAACAGTGGCCTCTTACATTAATTATTATTATTTCACTCCCTCACCTACCGATCATCCTCTCTATAGGATCTAAAGGGATCTATTTCCTCTCTCATTTTTAAAAAATATTTTATTTATTTATTCATAAAAGACACAGGTAGAGAGAGAGGCAGAGACACAGGTGGAGGGAGAAGCAGGCCCCATGCAGGGAGCCGGATGTGGGACTCAATCCCGGGTCTCCAGGATCGCACCCTGGGCTGAAGGCGGCGCTAAACCACTGAGCCACCCAGGCCGACCAATTTTCTCTTTTTTAAATAATCTTTACACCCAATTTGGGACTTAAACTCGCAGCCCTGAGATCAAGAGTTGCATGTTCTGTCGACTGAGCCAGCCCGGCATCCCCAGAGGGATCCCTTAAAAAATGGATCATGGGACACCTGGGTGGCTCAGTGGTTGGGAATCTGCTCTCAGCCCAGGGCATGATCCTCGGGTTCCAGGATTGAGTCCCACATCGGGGTCCCTGCATGGAGCCTGCTTCTCCCTCTGCCTGTGTCTCTGCCTCTGTCTCTGTGTGTCTCTCATGAATAAACAAATAAAATCTTAAAAAAAAAAAAAGAAAAAACATGGATCATATCACATCTTTCCTGGCTTAAAGCTCCTAGTAGCTTTCCATTAAAATTAGAACAAAATCTATTGGAATAAAAAAGACAGAAAGAAAACAAGAAAAGAAACAAAACAAAATCGACACGGCCTTGCTCTAGCTTCCAAGGGCCTAATAAACTGGTCTCTGTCTGCCCCTCCAGCATCACTTCCTACTCTCCTCCCTGATCACTGCATTCCAGCCGCATGCACCTTCATCTCAGCATCAGGGCCTTTGCACTTGCTCTTCCTTTTTCCTGGAATGCCCTTCCCAGAACTTTGGCTTTCTCCCCACTTCACTCCAGTTTCTGCCCCACATTACCTCCTCGTAGAGGTCTTCCTTGGCCACCGCTTCCTGGATACGTGGGCTCTCCTGCTCCCTCAGATCTTTACTGCCTCGGTTTCTACTACTGTACTGTCCTCACAGTACCGATCACCCCGAGGAGTTGTCATGTTTATGTACTTGGTTGTTCACCTAGGATCTGCCTCTGTCGTCAGAATGCAATTTCTCAGGGATCCCTGGGTGGCTCAGTGGTCTAGCACCTGCCTTCGGCCCAGGGCATGGTCCTGGAGTCCCGGGATCAAGTCCCCCATCGGGCTCCCTGCATGGAGCCTGCTTCTCCCTCTGCTTGTGTCTCTACCTCTCTCTGTCTCTCTCTCTGTCTCTGTTTCTCTGTCTCTCTCTCTCTGCCTCTCATCAATAAATACATAAAATCTTAAAAAAAAAAAAAAAAAAAAGAATGCAATTTCTCTCTCTGATGGCCGGGAACTGCCTGCTCACCGCAGATTCTCCAGAGCCTAGAGCAGTGCCTGGCACTTAATAGGCATAGAGGAAATCTAGGTGGGGGCTGGGGCAGGGTGACAAATAGCTTCTGTTCTCCCTCGTCCTCCCCCTAGCTGCCCCAAACTGTCAGCAGAGGAAAGAGCCAGATGCCTAAAGATCCTGCTTTGGAAAGATGGCTAGGGGCTGGGAATCCAGGACGGATCCAGGGCCGCCGAGCACCGGCTTGTCATAACTGCAGCATCCCACGATGTAAGCGTGGGTGGGCTGGGGTAACAGATCCACCCGGGGTGGGGGCCCCGGGGCATCGCGAGGTGTTTAAGCCTGTCAATAAAAAAAGTGACCACTGCTTTGTATCTGCAGCTACTCAAGGGAAATAAAGCCGTTTGCTTATAAAGAATTTCCATAAACATTTCTGAGGATGTGTATTAGGGGTAATCTTGGGATGTGCATTAAGCTAAACAGGGTAGTATAAACACAGGAACAGGCTGAACAAATGGCCCAGGGTTGCCCTGGCCCGATGGCCCTTAGGCAATTTGCACAGCCTGTAGAAACCTCGAGTCTCCAGCTCTCTCTTCAGGGAAGGCAGAGACAAGGAGGGGAAGCCAGAAGCAGCCCCAACCACGGCAGATTCTTGATCAACCTCTAAAATTAAGCATATTTTTTTCTGTCTCCTGACGTTTCAATGTTTTGGATTCCTGAAGTCATCTAGTTTGAAATACTCAGAGGTAGCAAGGAGAAAAAGAAGAAGGTCAGGACAGGTCCAACTGCTGTGCAAGCATGATCTCATTTCCTACTCCTGATGCCACTAGCGGGAGGATGACACTGTTGTCCCCATTTTACCGACGAAGACACTGAGGTACATAGAGGTGTGCTGACTTGCTGATGGTCACAGAGCTAACCAGAGCAGAGCCTGGGCCTCTCAAAGGATGTCCTAGTGAGGAAGGACCATGCCTCACCGGTATTATCACCTGTATTTTGTCACGGAGCCTCCATTCATGCTTTCATTGGTTTGTGCACAGACTCTTTTCTAAAATTTATTATTTATTTCTGCAACCCATACATGAATGCGTTAGCAAATTTAATAGGTCCAAATGGGTGTAACAGGGAAAGAAAGTCTGCCTCTCCCTATGCCCAGCCACCAAAGTCTCCCTCCTGCTAGGTCCCTCCAGGGACAGTTTCTTTGTAACTCCTTTGAGAGTGTGAGTCCATGTCCACATACACATGGGCCTTTCTGTTTATGCACTGTCTTGCTTTTTGCTTTTTTTCATTTCACAAATATTTTGGACTTCATTTCATAGCCCCACCTGCAGAGCAACTCCCTTCTTTTGAATGGCTGCACATTTCCCCATATGGATGGACCATGATTAAAGTGGTCAGAACTCTTAACCAATACCTAAGTATTTAGGCTGTTTCTAGTATTTTGTGATTATAAGAGATGCCCTGGGAGCAGGAGGGCAGAGTGTATCTATAATTTTATACATATGCATGTGTACATGTTATCACACGTGTGCAACTATCTATGGGATCAACATGCAGGAGTAGAATATTGTTTTACAATTCTTCCCCTTCATCTCTACCTCTAATTCCATTTCTTTCTTTCTTTCTTTCTTTCTTTCTTTCTTTCTTTCTTTCTTTTTTTTTTTTTAAGATTTCATTTATTTATTCATGAGAGACACAGAGAGAGAGGCACAGACAAAGGCAGAGGGAGAAGCAGGCTCCATACAGGGAGCCCGACGTGGGACTTGATCCAGGATCATGCCCTGGGCTGAAGGCAGCGCTAAACTGCTGAGCCACTGGGGCTGCCCCCCATTTCTTTCTTTGTCATACATGGCCACCTTCTGGGGCGCTTGGCTGGCTCAGTCAATGGGACATGTGACTCTTGATCTCAGGGTTGTAAGTTCAAGCCCCATGCTGGGTGTAGAGATTACTTAGAATCCAAAAAAAAAGTGAATCCTTCGGATCTATTTTCTATACATGTACTTTTTTTAATGTGTCTTTAAATACACATTATATATACATATAGCATTGTTTTGCGTATTTTTTTAAGATTTTATTTTTTTATTTGACATAGAGAGAGTGCACAAGCAGGGAGAGTAGCAGAGGGAGAGGGAGAAGCAGGCTCCCCGCTGAGCAGGGAGTCCAATGGGGGACCCTGGACCCCGGGATCATGACCTGAGCTGAAGGCACTTAACTGACTGAGCCACCCAGGCACCTGTTTCGTATATGTTTAATTTATATAAATAACATGTTATGAAGTATTACAGAGACTCCTTTATTTTGTTTTATTTTTTAAAATATTTTATCTTTAAGTGAGCTCTACACCCAATGTGGGGCTTGAATTTACAATCCTGAGATCAAGAGTCACATGCTCCACCTACTGAGCAAGCCAGGCACCCCTCAGATTATTCTAATGTATTTGTGTGTGAATGGAAAAAGAATCACCACCAAACTATTCACAGTGGTGGCTTAAAAACTCCAGAGGGAAAAAAAAACTCCAGAGAGTAAGAACTCAGGCTGAGTTATTACTGTATCTTACAGATGCAGAGTTTCACTTTATATACATCTGTATTGCTTAAATTTTTTAATAATAAACATGTATCATTTTATCAAAACACAATAGAGGGAATGAAATATGTCCACATAAATATCTAAGACATCTTAGGAGATTCAGATGACGTCTCATCTCAATAGCAAAAGATAGGAAGCAACACACATGTTCAACAGCAGAGAACTAGAGTTTATGGTCCATTCATGAAATGGAATATAATGTGGTTATTTCAAAGATGGAGGGATCTGAGTCAACTCTGCTTCATTTGCAGAAAAAAAAAAATGGGGCTCCTAGGTGGCTCAGTCAGTGAACTGTCCACCTCTAGATTTCAACTCAGGTCTTGATCTCAGGGTTGTGAGTTCAAGCCCTGTACTAGGCTCCATGCTGGTGTGGAACCTATTTTTTCTTTCTTTCTTTCTTTCTTTCTTTCTTTCTTTCTTTCTTTCTTTCTTTCTTTCTTTCTTCTTTCTTTCTTTCTTTCTTTCTTTCTTTTTCTTTCTTTCTTTCTTTCTTTCTTCTTTCTTTCTTTCTTTTTTCTTTCTTTTCTTTCTTTTCTCTTTCCTTTCTTTCTTTCAAGATTTCATTTATTTATTCATGAGAGACACACAGAGAGAGGCAGAGACATAGGCAGAGGCAGAAGCAGGCTCTCTGTGGGGAGCCTGATGTGGGATTTGATCCCAGGACCCCAGGATCATGCCCTGAGCTGAAGGCAAATGCTCAACCACTGAGCCACTCAGATGCCCTGGTGTGGAGCCTACTTAAAAAAAAAAGAAAAAGAAAAAAATGAGGAAGCTCCTAGAAACAGATATAAATGATCTTCAAGGTAATGTGACAAAGAGAAAAAAAAGCAAGCTGCAGGGAAGAAATGTGTACAGTATGCTAGTGTATGTAAAAGAAGCGGGGATGGGGAAGAAAAAGAAACAGGGGAAGTGTATTTTCATGGAGACATGCTACAAGAATCCACAGGACATTTCAGGGCAGGGCCTGGGTGGACAGGAATAAGATTTGAGGGCATCTTTCCACCATGCCTATTCTGTCTAGGTTTTTGGATCGTGAGAATATATCACTTATATTACAATTTGAATTTTTTTCCAAAACCTTCTGTGGAAATATAAATTTAAAAGTTAAGAAAAATAGGGAACCCTGGGTGGCGCAGCGGTTTGGCGCCTGCCTTTGGCCCAGGGCGCGATCCTGGAGACCCGGGATCGAATCCCGCATCAGGCTCCCGGTGCATGGAGCCTGCTTCTCCCTCTGCCTGTGTCTCTGCCTCTCTCTCTCTCTCTGTGTGTGACTATCATAAAAAAAAAAAAAAAAAAAAAAAAAAAAATTAAAAAAAATAAAATAAAAGTTAAGAAAAATAAATTTAGAAAGGTTTTTAACATTTAATTAATTTATAAGAGAGAGCATGAGCAGGGGAGGGACAGAGGGAGAAACAGACTCCCTACTGAGCAGGGAGCCCGGACGTGGGGCTTGATCCCAGGACCCTGGGATCTTGACCTGAGCCAAAGTCAGATGCTTAATCAACTGAGCCACCCAGGTGCCCTGGCTTTTAACATTTACAATAAATAAGAGAAGGGGCGCCTGGCTGGCTTGATTGGTAGAGCTTGCAACTCTGGATCTTGGGGCTGTGAGTTTGAGCCCCATGTGGGGGTATACAGATTAGTCTTAAAAAATCTTAATAAAAATTAACAAAATTTAAAAAATAAAATAAACAAGAGAAAATGAAGGAAAAACTTGCAGGAATACAAAGGCCACTTGTCCCAAAGTTTTAAAACAGCATAACCTTGCTTTTGATGTGAAGGTCAATTGCAGAGCTAAATTAGTTGGCAAGCAGCTCAGAGCAGGATTAAGACACTGATGGAGTTGGCCCTTCTATTATCTTTTCTATACAGAAATTGTCTCCATCAACAACAGCCATTCGTCTCTTTCTCTTCTTTTTCTCTCACTTGCCTGTGTGGCCTATTTCACAGTCCTGGTGCATAAAAAGCTATTGTAGCTCCTTCACATGTGCTGGCAAGAGCTGAAGAAGACAGACATGCAAGGTTCCAGAAAGGCTGAATAGCAATATTATCACCAAAGTTCTGGTGATCATAATGTTTGTTTTCTGGGAGGCAAAGATCAGAGAAACTGTCGCCAAATTAGCCTGAGGCTGCTCAAACCTGAGGTCAAAACTTCTGGGAGAAAAGCTTAACTCCAAGATCTGGTTGTTTCCGCATATCTGGATTCATTCACTCCACAACTATTTCTTGAGCACCCGCTGTGTGCTAGGCCAGACTGGGATCTAGAGTGAGACAAGACGGGGACCTGGGGCACAGGATGCAAGGAGGCTTCCTGCCCCATTCTTGTCCACGTACCACACCAGGCACTGCTCTAGGCACTACTATAGCTGTGCACAAAACAGATGACCAAAAGAAAGATAAAGCTGGCTACATGATCACGTCTCCACATTTGGGGCTGGATATGTGAGGGCTCAGTTGGTTCAGCCTTCTGGTTTTTGGCCCACGTTTCGCCTTAGAGTTATTAAACGACGTCCCTTGCAGTCTTGCTTTGCTTGGTTTCTCATTCTGCACACCCAGGTTGTCCTTTGTGGCTCAGGACCGGCTTGCACAACGGGACAACCCACTTCCTGAATGCTTACCCAGGCCTGATGCTATCGACACATTGACCAATCTAATCTATGCAATACCCCCTGAGGTGGGACCTTTGATTATCGCCATCTTTCCAGACCGAGGTCAGAGCTGGTCTGTAACTTGGGGGAGATCACCCACAGAGACGATCTGAATGACCCTTGAGTGGGTGCTTTTCACCACTCCACACTGTTAAGATTAGTTGAGTCTGGTTGAGTCTTACTCACTTCCTTGTGGGTGGGCTGGAGTTAAGATATTGCCTTTGGGCGCCAGGCTGGCTCAGTCAGTGGAGCACTCGACTCTTGATCTCCACGTTGTAAGTTCGAGCCCCACGTTGGGTGTAGAGATTACTTAGGAACAAAATCTTAAAACAAAACAAAAGATATTGCCTTGCAATACACGCTGGGGCTGTACTTTTTCTCTGTCAAGTGAGAGCCCCTGGCAAGACTCACTGACCTCTGAGGTGCCATCTGTACCTATTATCCTACCTTCTAGCCCAGGGAGAGTAAAAGGAACCGAAGCCCTTGATGCTGGAAGGTGCTGAGTAAGGAGGGTCCAGCAATGAGTCTGGAGGGGAAAGGCCGTGAGGCCAGCATACGAGGGTTGCGGGGAGCATCTGTGCAGTCTTGCCTAGGGCACTCAAGGGATTCGCTCTGGGTTCAGTACTTCCACCCTGGCTGCCATTGGAGAACCCACTGGAGGGAGTGAGAGTGGATGGGAAGACAAGTGATGAAAGTCCCTCTGCTGTATGGATGAGAGAATGATGGTAGCTCATAGAGGTGCAATGGATGGGTTCATGCAGTAGTCCAGAGATCTGGTGCTGGAGCACATGAGTGATGAGCAGGAGAGTCTGGGATCCTTGGCCTCTAGCTCCAGCGACTAGAGCAACTGCAGATCCTGCAGTGACCCTCCAGTGACCTTCCCAAATTCCAACCATCCGCCCCTGCCTCACACAGGTGAGAACTGACCTAGAAGACTCTCTGTTGAAGAAGACTTTGCAGGGCTATTTGTTTTTCTCTCTGCTAATTAAGGTGCCCGACAGAACTTATTTTTGGCCAGTCAGGTGAATGATGTGGAGAGAGCCTAGAATCTCCTCTTTTCAGTTGTGTTGCCTTCTTAAAAGGCACATTGTCACCCAGTGCCAGGATGGGGTGGCAAAGTGATCAGAAACAATTCTCCTGTCGGTTAAAGCTTCATTTCATTAGCAAATAAAACTGCTCCTCCTACCACTACAGATCCTTTAAATTCAGTTTAATCAGTTTGGGACGGTCTCAGGGACTTTGCAAGTTGAAAATCAATTAGAGCATTTTTCTTTCCTAAAAAAAGCTTATAGTGCCGGGGCACCTGGGTGGCTCAGTAGGTGAAGCGTCTGCCTTCGGCTCAGGTCGTGACCCTAGGGTCTTGGGATCAAGTGCCGAGCTGGGCTCTGTGCTCAGCAGGAGGTCTGCTCCCTGCCCTCTGCCCCTCTCTCTCTCTCAAAAAAAAAAAAAAAAAAAAGAAAGAAAGAAAAAGAAAAAAAGAAATTTGTATATAAATAGAAATATAAATGTGTAGAAAGGTCTGAAACTGTATGCACTAACGGCTCACAGAGATTTATTTTGAGAAGGTGAATGGCTTTTAAGGAGACCATGGTGGTGATGGTAGGGGGTTGGGAATTCAAGGGGGAACTTTCACATTTTCCTGTCTATCCTTCCAGATTGTTTATTCATTAGTTTAATCTACAGGGAGAACCTGTTAATGTGTTACTAGGGTAACTTATATTTAAATATTAAGATTGTGTAAACCTAAAGATATGAGAAGCTCACTTTATAGGGGCGCCAGGCTGGCTCAGTTGGTGGAGCATGTGACTCTTGATCTCCAGGTCGTGAGTTCAAACCCCACCCACACTGAGCATGGAGACTACTTAAAAAAAAAAAAAAATTAAAGAAAAGAAAAGCTCGCTTTACAAATGATACGTGTGTCTCAAATCCTGCCTCTGCATCAACGGCTGATAATAAACTCTGACCTAGCAATTGCACTTGGAGGGATGCACCCTTCAGAATTGCTCACACGTGTGTAACATGATGTCCCACTAAGATTAGCCCAGGGAGCATTGTTTGTAATAGCAAAAGATCAAAGCCAATCTGGACGTATGTCCATCAACTGGGACCGGTTACATAGATTAAGGTACATTTGCAGTGGGAACGCTACGCAGCCAGAGAAAAGATGGGTGGGCTCTGCGTGCATGGAGATGAGTAGAGACGGAACAACAGCCAAGATAAAATGGGTCATGCAAGGAAGAAAGTGCCAAACGATCTGTCAGGTACGATAACATTGTGTAAAAAAGGGGATAAACAGAATATATATTCCTATTTGCTAATGTCTGCACAATTGACCTCCCAACAGTGTCCTGTATAAAATAAAGTAGTTGGGTTTGACTATCAGAAGGGAAACAGGTGGGCTGCAGGACAGCCAGGAGACTTTTCACTGTTTGTTATACTTGGTGATTTTGGAACCACTTGGAAGTGTTACCTATTCAAAACTTGAGTAAAACAAGAACAAAACAAAACAAACAGGAGCTTCTAGGGTTCCCTTTATTCCTCTGAGAATCCTCACTCATGGGAACTACATCTGGGGAACTCATTGTGAACCTAATAACCCAGGGGCTTGGTTTCCCATGAAAAGAAAGCTGCTTTTCACGGGAGGAGAGGGACATTCCCCATCCTAAGGGGACAAGCACCCTCCCATGCTCCCTTCATTGGCATCTCATCCCTTTGCTACTTTGATTTTATGGGGCTCAGCCTTTTTCCTTAAAGGTCTCATCGATTTTCTTTAAAAAGTACTGAAAATAAAAATTTCTGTAATTGTAAAGTACTCCGCCGTCCCATTTAAAAAAAAAGAATGAAGATCTTATTCTAGATAAAAATGACAAATAGGAAAAAGCTGGTTTCACCCTTTTCTTCTCCCATTCCGATTACTGAAACAAAACAAGAAAGATGAAAGTGAATAGGAAATGTAGACAAGGATAACTATGTCAAAATCAGAACATTTCATGCCATTTCCAGCGCCGGGTGCTGGGTGCGTGTGTGTGTGTGTGTGTGTGTGTGTGTGTGTGTGTAAACAGGTCCTCTGTAAAACCCCACTGTCCCATAGAATTTTTCAAAAAGTGGCACATGCTTGTCACAAAAAACCCTCAATCCTAGAAACCAGAAATACCTTGTCGTTTGCAAGCAATTTCCTTGTCTTTCTCACGCTTTCTGGAATCTGAATTATACTTGAGAAAAAGAAGAAAATAAGGCAGAAAATAATGCTCATTTAGGTAAATATAATCAGCTAAGGAAAGCTTCCCAGAAGGAGCATAACTCGCTGGGTTCCAGTTTATAGAAGGAATCCCCAAACAAAGGACTTTTGTGAAGGGATCAGTCTTGAGCCCACCATAACTTAGCATACAATGGGACAGCTTAATAAAAGAGGTTTCCAAGTGCCTTGATGGTTATCGAGGAGCACCCAAAGAGAGAGCAAAGGAAAAAAAAAAAAAAAAAGGAATAAACTTCTGGAATGTTCCCAACTATCTTCCTAGTTAGCATTCACTAATGCATAAAAGGTTTCTTATCAGCTTGAGTCCCACCCATTTTTCAAAATAAGAAGCTTCTGCCGTCTTTGGATCTATTACTAGGTCAGCAGAGGTCTTTGCCTTTGGTCTAGATTTGTAAATTCATATAAATACTTTTTCAATGATTGTTTTAAGGAGTGTTTTAGTGAATGTCTCATTGTTTACATGAAATGATCCAGAATAATAAACAGCCCTTTAAACTTTGCTATATGTATGTTACTCTATAATACATATATAATATATACACATACGTTTTGAACATTTCAAAAATTAAATGTTCAGTGATCGATTTTGTTAAAAATGGAATATTTTGCTCTTCTGATGGAAAGATCCCTAAAAATGACACAGGTTAGCAGCAGGTAGCAGTTAGCACGATGATACATTTTGTAGCTATTTGTGAGTTCTATATTTTTCTTTGGCTCCAGCAAAGCTCCTAGGACCTTGGATCTAGTGCCTCAGCAGCCTATAAAAATAACTCTGAAAGCAACCCTGGGCTTTCTAGTGGAACTGACCACATCTACCTCCAATTCCATTTGCTCCTCATCTTAAAGCACATTTTCTGATTTCTCATTGTCATTTGTCCATTGTAGCCTCAGGAGGTGAGGGTGAGGCTCAGAAGGGTGGGGACTTGGGTGTGTGGCTATTAATCTTCAAGTATTTCTTAATCTTCCACTGAATGCAAATACTTATGTGATAAAAAGAAATATAAAACAAAATCCCTTTAAGAGATTGCAAATAAGAAAAAAGAGATTGCAAATGAATATTGTGGATTAGGTTAGCGAGATGCATGAGAAAAGATTCTTAACCCCGAGGCATTATAAGAAAAATGCAAATATAAATTCCTCTGAGATATCTCTTTTTTTCCATTTATCAGATTAGCAGATACCAAAGTTTGATAACACTGTAAAGTGTGGGGCAACAGGCTGCTCATACATGGCCTTGGTAGGTGGGAGTTAAAATTGGTTCAACCTCCCAAATACTCCCAGGAGTATTTGGAAACATTTACTAAAATAAAAGATGTTCAATATCCTTTGACCTAACAATTATTCTGCTGGAAATTTATCCTACAGATCCATACCGAACACATGACAAATGATGTATGTACAAGGAAATACACTGCAACATTGTATGTAAAAGCCAAATAATGGAAACAACCAAAAAGTCCATTAGAGGAAACTGTCAAAATAAGTTATGGTCATCTATAATATGGCATTGTAGTTCTGCAGCTGGAGGCAGCTGTTTGTACTGATATGGAATATTCTACGAGGGGGAGAGTGAAATGAAAAAAGAAGCTGCCACACTGCGTTTTAGATGCTACCAACCCAGTTGAGTAGCAAAAAGGCATTAGGCTGAACCATGTGAAAGTGCCAATATTAAATCATTTTTGACATATAAACACAAAAATTTGATATGATTCAATATTATATATTATTATATATTATATTATATTATAATGTATATATATTATATATGTATATATATTATATATGTATATATTATATATGTATATATATTTATTTTTTATATATTATATATATGTATATATATATATATATTTTTTTACTTATACTTTGAATTTTGGGATATGCGTAGAGTCACATGCAGTTGTAAGAAACACTACAGAGAGGGGATCCCTGGATGGCTCAGTGGTTTAGCACTTGCTTTTGGCCTAGGGCGTGATCCTGGAGACCCGGGATCCAGTCCCACATCGGGCTCCCTACATGAAGCCTGCTTCTCCCTCTGCCTGTGTCTCTGCCTCTCTCTCTCTCATTCTCTCTCTCTCTCTGTGTCTTCCATGAATAAATAAATAAATACAATCTTAAAAAAAAAAAAAAGAAATACTACAGAGAAATGATAGCTGGGTGTACTCTTCACCTAGTTCCCTTAATGGTAACATCTTACAAAAGCAGGTACAATATCGCAGCCAGCTTGTTGATTTTGATACAATCAAGACACAAGGATCCTTCCTGTTGTGCATTTGTGGCCACACCCACTTTCCTCCTGCCCCACCCTCCCCAAGGCTGGGTGCAGGAGCAAGGGGGTGAGGGGCTGGGGATGGGGAGAGGTGGTGGGTCAAGGACTGATGTGTTCTGCATTTCCATGCATTTCCATAGTTTTGTCATTTCTAGGAGTTACATAAATGGAATCCTATATTATGTAACTTTTGGGGATTTGCTTTCTCTCTCTCACTTTTTATTTTTTTTAAGATCTTATTTATTTGACACAGAGACAGCACATAAGCACAAGTTGGCAGAGCGGCAGGAGGAGAGGGAGAAGCAGGCTCCCTACTGAGCAGGGAGCCCCAAGCAGGACTCCATCTGAGGACCCCGGGATTATGGCCTGAGCCCAAGGCAATGCTTTACTGGCAGAGCCACCCAGGCCCCCCGGATTTGCTTTTTTTCATGCATATAATTCTCCCGAGGTTCATCCAGGCTGTTGAGTGTATCAGCAGTTTGTTTTTATTGCTGAAGGGCACCCCATGATAGGGATTCCCCACAGTTTAACCATTCACCTGTTGAGAAACATCTGTGTTGTTTCCACTTTGGGCCTACGGTCAATTAAACTGCTATAAACATTTACGTACAGTGTGAATGCTCAGTTTTCATCTTGCTAGAATAAATGCCCAGGAGTGGCTTCTTTTTTTCTTTTTTTAAAAGATTTTATTTATTTATTCATTAGACACAGAGAGAGAGAGAGAGAGAGGCAGAGACACAGGCAGAGGGAGAAGCAGGCTCCATGCAGGGAGCCCGACGTGGGACTCAATCCTGGGTCTCCAGGATCATGCCCTGGGCCAAAGGCAGGCGCTAAACCACTGAGCCATCCAGGGATCCCCCCAGGAGTGGCTTCTGGCACCCAAAGAGCCCTGGCCTTGTAGTGTGGAGAGCCAGGACTTCCCAATATCTGACCCTGAGCGAGCCACTTAGACTCTCAGAGCTTTGAGCTCCTCCTTTGAACAGAGGGCAGCCGTGGGGCCTGCGGGAAGTTAGGATGTGTGCATGTTGGCCTGTTCCTTCCTTCTCTCATATTCCACAGGTTATCAGGTGCAGACAGGCTGCAAGCAGTAGGGAAGTCAGCCCTAGGTCCGAGGCACCAAGGAACTGGCCGGCTCTGTCCCTGGTCCAGGATCTGGTCAGAGGGGGCGAAGGGGGGGCCCTGGAGTTGGCCTTTGCCAACAAACCTTAGGCTCAGGAGTTGTCCACTCATCTTGGGGTGACCGGACGCAGCTATGACCCATGGGTTACAGAGGCCACTCCAGCCAGGCCGCCTGCCCTGACATCACAGGGGCTCTCCTGGGACGGGATGAATCCTGGCTCTCGAGGACGACGAGACATCTGACAGGACACTGTTTAGCTGTGACAGAGAACACATTTTAACAGCCCAGAGAGGTGGAGTTATCACAGAGCGGTGTAAAAGGAGCAAAATTATTTTGGATAAACCATGAAGGAATTTTATTACCCAGTGACATTATAAATCAAGTTCTCTGTAAATGCAATAAAACAATTGTTTAGTCTGCATGATTCATACCACAAACCTTAGGATTCTGGGTTTTGATCTTATTGCCGCAATAAACTGTCTAGACAGCAATTAACAAACTGTTTTTCCTTCAGATGTTTGGAGCGCCAGTGCAGCGGGAATCGGCACTTAGAAATACGGGGGCTTCCTCCTGGCTCCTATTAATTATCGGGTTGGGGTGAGTGGGAGAAGCTCCAAACGTGTCAGAATGAGCCTCCTAGAGTGTCCCCCCTCGTTTCGTTGCCACGTTTCACCGCATACTGCTGGCATATTGGCAGGAAATCGATGTATCCGGGTTTCTCTTAAACCTTGGTCTGTTATCTTATTTATTTTTATTTAAGATTTTTTTTTGAGAGAGAGAGAGAGAGAACATGCATGAGCAGGGGGGAGGGGCAGAGGGAGAGGGAGAAGCAGACTCCCCGCTGAGCAGGGAGCCCCATGTGGGACTCGAACCCAGGACCCTGGAATCACAACCTGAGCCAAAGGCAGACGCTTCACTGACTGAGTCACCCAGGGACCCTTGGCTTGTTATTTTAGTGTCACTTTTATTTTATTTTATTATTTTTTAAAATATTTTATTTATTTATTCATGAGAGACACACACAGAGAGAGAGAGGCAGAGACACAGGCAGAGGGAGGAGCAGGCTCCATGCAGGGAGCCCGACATGGACTCGATCCTGGGTCTCCAGGATCACGCCCTGGGCTGAAGGCGGCGCCAAACTCCTGAGCCACCCGGGCTGCCCTTTAGTGTCACTTTTAGAAAGAGGCTACCAAAATTCATTTTTAAAAAGTCAGCAGCATGGAACATCTAAACCAGACACCTTGGGACCTATGGGATGATAGAAAGAGAGAGACTACCTTTTTTTTTTTTTTAAGATTTTATTTATTTATTCATGAGACACACACACACACACACACACACACACACACACACACAGAGGTAGAGACACAGGCAGAGGAAGAAGCAGGCTCCATGCAGAGAGCCCGACGCGGGACTTGATCCCAGGTCTCCAGGATCACACCCTGGGCTGAAGGCAGGTGCTAAAAGGCTGAGCTACCTGGGCTGCCCAAGAGACTACTTTTTAACACTGAAAGTCTGTATCTATCGAGGCTTCCCTAAGGGGCAGGTGCCTGACACCCCAGTTAAGGCTATCCTGTAGGGGTGCAGCTGAGGATGCCAGACTCTGAAAGAGAAGTTCCTTTGCCCAGGGTTTCAAAGCTGTTGGTCAGAGGCTGGGATTCAAGTGAGTTCTGTTTGGTTCTGCTGCCCTCTTTCTACCGGGTCCCACAGCCTAAACTGATGGAAAAGGGACTTCTCTTGGTTGATGACTCTGTATCCCGTGCATGGCTTTCAGGTAACTGCTGAATGGACGTCCCAGGTGCACGTGGAGAGGGATGTGGGCTGTAGCACTACTGGTAAGCGAAGAAAACCGAGAACCACCTAAATGTCAATGAAGAGGGAACTAAACAATGAAGCCCTGGGATATATCCGAACTGCAGAAATATTCTGCTGCAGTTAAAGAAAAGGAGAGGAGTCTCTATGAGCAGACTTTCAAGGCTCTACATATTTTACTAAGCGGTCAGAGCAAGTTGCAAGGCAAACACAGAAGACAAATAGTGCTATCTGTTCTCTACAGATGCATAATTATGTATGGACAAGCATTGAAAAAGTTCTGGAAACCTCCATTCCATATTGATGGCTGAGGTTTTAATTGGGGAAGGGAAGAAAAGAAGTTGGATCAGCAGGTCATCAAAGGGGACGTTAGTTTTATTTATAATGTTTTAGTTTTAGTTGTGTGTGTGTGTGTTGTTGTTGTTGTTGTTTGCAAAGAGAGTATGTTCATGCATTATTAGTGAGCTTAAAACTTAATTAAAGAAAAGAAGAAAATCCATCTTTGGAAGAACAGCTACATAAATTATAACCCAAACAACCCACAAAATAGAATGCAGCATTAAAAATAATGAGGCAGAGCCATATCCACTCTACTGAAATCCCTCCAAGTCCCATTATCAAGCAAAAAGGGCAAGTAGCAGAAAAATGCTTCATATGGAATGATTATATTTATGCAGAAGAGATTCTAGGACATATACAATAACTTTATTCTAGAATACTTTAGAATAGCTTCATTAAAAGAAGAAGGATCAGAATTATGCATTTTCATATTTGAATTAATATTAAAAACAAAACGAAATTATTTTTTAAAAAAAGATTTTATTTATTTATTCATGAGAGACACAGAGAGAGAGAGAGAGAGGCAGAGACACAGGCAGAGGGAGAAGCAGGCTCCATGCAGGGAGCCCGACGTGGGACTTGATCCTGGGTCCTCAGGATCACTCCTTGGGCCAAAGGCAGGCGCTAAACCACTGAGCCACCCAGGGATCCCCAAAAACAGAACAAATTTAAAAACCAACAACTGACATTGATGTTACGAGTGGCCCAGCATGATGATGCTTTCCAACAGCCCGATGGTGTGTAGATTATTTCTAGTCTAATTTTACAGAAGAGGAAACTGAGGCACAGAGGTGAAATCAGTAGTCTAACGCCACACAGAATTAGAATCAGAGGACCAGGTTGAGTGAATCTGGAGCCCACAGGCATACTCATGCCACCATTGCTGCCTCTTGGCTCAGTGTGACCCCGCCTTGTGCTGGCCAAGGGTGAGTGCAAATCCTGACCAGAATAATCCCTGGAAAGAACGTTCATGATCGTCGAACCTACTGACTGAGCTGATAGGATTCTGAGGCCTGGAGAGCCTATGCGAGTTCTCTGGTCACACAGGGACAACCAGGGGCAGAATCTGGTTTCTATCTAGGCTCTCTAACTGCTGCTCTATCCATAGTTTTTCTACCCTTTTATGGTCAAGGGCCCCAAGCTAATTTGTAAGTTAGAACCTCCTAAAAAAAAAAAAAAAAAAAAAAAAGAGTTGGAGCCTCCTTAAACACCCATATTATCTTTTCTGTTTTTTTTTTTTGTTTTGTTTTTTGTTTTTTTAATGCTCCAGACTCTGTATATAAGGTGTTCAATTTGCAAAGCAATGGGAGCAGAATTTTTAGGTTTGTTCCTGGTAAAGGTAACACTGAAAAGTGATCAGATCACTTTTCTTCTTGTTTAGCTTTCATACATACTTTGGAGAAAATCCATTTACAGACAAATCTTCATTCATTTACTCATCCATTTTTTGGCATTAGATATAACGGTTTAGCATGGTCACTCAGAAACCAGCAGAATATAGTGTCATTGTGGGCTTGCAGCTTAACCTTCTTTTTTTTTTTAAATTTTTATTTATTTATGATAGTCACAGAGAGAGAGAGAGAGAGAGAGAGAGAGAGAGAGAGGCAGACACATAGGCAAAGGGAGAAGCAGGCTCCATGCACCGGGAGCCCAACGTGGGATTCGATCCCCGGTCTCCAGGATCGTGCCCTGGGCCAAAGGCAGGCGCCAAACCGCTGCGCCACCCAGGGATCCCAACAGCTTAACCTTCTTTAAGCTTATTTCCATACATTAAAAATGGTGGGGACGATTAAATCAAATGATCTGTATGAATTGTAATAAGGGCTCAAAAAATGTTCACTATTATTATCTATCATTCATGCATTCACCTACCCAACCACTCACTCACCACCCCTCCATTCATCCATCTACCCACCTCTCCTCCTTCCTTTTATGCATTCATCCACTCATCAATCCACACTTCCTTCTTTTCTTCCTACCTTTCTTTCTTCTGTATGCTGTCCATGCATGCATGCATGAATGTATCCATCCATCCATGCATCCATCCACATATCCATGCATCCATGCATCATCCATCCATCCATCCATCCATCCATCCATCCATCCATCCAAACATCCATGCATCCATCCATGCATCCATCCATCCATGCATCCCTGCATCCCTGCATCCATCTATCCATCTGTGCATCCATCTATCCATGCATCCATCCATCTACCCTTGCATCTATCCATGCATGCATGCATCCATCCATGCATCCATCCATCCATGCATCCCTGCATCCATCTATCCATCTGTGCATCCATCTATCCATGCATCCATCCATCTACCCTTGCATCTATCCATGCATCCATCCATGCATCCATGCATCCATCCGTGCATCCATCTATCCATCCATGCATCTATCCATTCATCCATTCACCTATGCACTCACTTAGTGATTCCTCCCTTGCCTGGTGCTTGCTGCCAAATTGTTGAAATTACAAAATCAGAACGTAGCCTTTGACTCCATGGAGACTCCAGTTTAGATGCAAAGGTAGAATTAGGCCTCTGGCTGTAGGGAGCATTTAATCCTGAAGGGAATAGAGAGAGAAAACCTGGGAAAGTGTTTAGTTTCTAAGCCTTTTGCCTCAGCCTCCAGGGAGCTGCCATTTTTTATCCTGGCCCTTAACCAGGCATGGACATTAGCCACCAGCCCTAAGCCTAAGGCTAAATATCTTTCAGGAGAGACCAAGAAAGGAGTATGGAGGGGTGCTTGGCTGGATCGGTCATAGAGCATGTGATTCTTGATCTCGGGGTCATAAGTTTGAGCCCCACATTAGGTGTAGAGATTACTTGAACAAAACAAAACAAAGTAAAAATCTAAGTGAGATTGCATCCCTCCCTGGGTCAAAATTCTCCTGTGGCTCCCACTTCATTTGGAATAAAAGCCAAAATCTTAACTATGATGTATAAGATCCTACATCTGGCCCCCATCAACTTCTATTTTTTTTAAACATTTTTTTAAAAAAGATTTTATTTATTTATTCGTGAGTGACACACACAGAGAGAGGGAGACACAGGCAGAGGGAGAAGCAGGCTCCATGCAGGAAGCCCGACGAGGGACTTGATCCCTGGTCTCCAGGATCATGCCCTGGACTGAAGGCGGCGCTAAACCGCTGAGCCACCCGGGCTGCCCCCCCATCAACTTCTTTTTTTTGGGGGGGGGGTAAGGAGATTATTTTTAAAAGATTTTGTTTATTTATTCATGCCCCATCAACTTCTAATGTAATTTCCTGCTACTTTCACTCTTGCTGTCTCCATTCCACCACACTGCCCCCTAGCTAGTCCTTGAAACATTTATGCAACTCTAGCCTCAGGACCTTTGCACTTGCTGTTACTGTTGTTGTTCCTTTCTACAGATATCTGCACGGTTTGCTCCTTATTTCTCACAGATTTTTACTCAAACCTCAGCTTCTAGAGATATTTTCCCAAGCCATCCTGCATATGTTTTTATGCCCCCTTAATGCTTTCTATAACTCTTCCCTATTTTAATTTTTTTCTTTAGTGCTTATCTCTATAAAATTCGTTACATATTTTGCTTCCTTTTAAAAGAAAATCTACTTATTGGGCTCCTTGGGTGGCTCAGCGGTTTGGCGCCTGCCTTCAGTCCAGGGCATGATTCTGCACTATCATGTGGATCGAGTCCCACGTCGGGCTCCTTGCATGAAGCCTGCTTCTTTCTCTGCCTCTCACTCTCTCTCTCTGTCTCTCATGAAAAAATAAATAAAATATTTAAAAAATATATACTTACCAAAAAAAATTAAAAATCTACTTATCTTCTCAAATAGAATGTAAGCTTCACAAGGAATGAGATTTTTCTGTATTACTCACCACTCCACCCCCTGCATCAGAAATATTATAGCATCAATAAATATTTCCTTGATAAGTAAATTCTGATTGTGCAGATGAGGAAACTGGGGTTCACAGAGGTTAAACAGCTTACATAAAGTCACATGGTGGGTTTGCACCCAGGCAGTCAGACCTCAGAACGCAATAAAGGCTACTCATACTGCCCCTCTGTACTGATGCTTTGGTTCATATAATGGAAAACTCACAGAGTCAAAACTCTAGGGTGCATGGCGGCTCCTCAAAAAGTTAAACATAGAATTACCACATGATCCAGCAATCCCACTTCTGGGTATGTTCCCCAAAGCATTGAAAACAGGATCTTGAAGAGATGTCTGCACACCATGTTCCCTGCAGTGTTATTCACAGCAGCCAAAATATGGAAGGAGCCTACTTCTCGATCAATAGATGAAGAATCTCTCTCTCTCTCTCTCTCTCTCTCTCTTTCTCTCTTACAGATGCACAGACACACACACAGGAATATTACCCAGCCTTTAAAAAGAAGGAAATCCTGAGGCACCTGGGTGGGCTCAGTGGTTGAGTGTCTGCCTTTGGCTCAGGTCGTGATCCCAAGGTCCTGGGATGGAGTCCTGCCTCAGGCTCCTTGCAGGGAGCCTGCTTCTTCCCCTGCCTGTGTCTCTGCCTCTCTCTGTGTGTTTCTCATGAATAAATGGATAAAATCTTAAAAAAAAAAAAAAAGAAGGAAATCCTATAATATACCACAGTCTTGATGAACCTTGAGGACATCATGCAAAAGTGAAACAAACCAGTCAAAGAAGAACAAATATTGCATGATTCCACTTACGTGAAGTATACAGAGTAGCCAAACTCACAGACACAGAATATAGAACAAGGTTGTGGGGGGCTGAGGAGGAGGGAGCAGGAGAGGGTACTGGCCAGAGGGTATAAAGTTTTTGTTACACGAGATGAAAAAGCTGCAGAGATCTGCTGTATAGTGTTGTGTTTAGATTTCACAGTACTGGACTTTGTACTTAAAGGTTATTTTAAGAAGGTAGATCTCATGTTATTATTTTTAACCACACCAAAAATAAATGACCAAAAAAAAAAAAAAAATCCCCAAAAACCCCTCTGGGCTACAAGTATGGATAAATCCAGGGTCTCAGAACTGTGTCATCAGGTTGAGTCTCTGGATCTGCTTCCCTGGCTCAAGCAAGCCAACTCGTGACGAGCCCCTTGGAGGGTCAGCTTGCAAGCTGTGTGCTCAGCAACCCCAGAAGAAATGCAGGAGATTCTCTTTCCCATGAATCTCACCAGAAACATCGGGATTGACTCTGGCTTGCCGTCTTTGCTCACACATTCATCCCTAAATGGCTTGCTCTGGCTACAGGACTGCCTGAGAACGGGGGTGGGCCAACCACACCCACAGGCATGTTTCTGGACAACTTGTGCTCTAAGAATGGTTTCTGCATATCTAAATGGTTGGAAACAGAATCAGAGACTAATATCTCATGAGCCCTGAAAATGATATGAAATTCAAATTTCAGTGTCCACAAGTAGGGTTTTATTGGAACATAGGCCCGCCCGTTTGTTTCCGTGTGGCCCAGGGCTGCTACGGCGCTGGCGCAGAGGGGAGAAGTTGTGACAGGGGCTTCACGGCCCACACAGTCTGGAATATTTGCCATCCTTTACAGACAAAGTTTGCTGACTCCTGCACAAAGAGAGCCTCCTGGGCCGGCCAAAGGTCTGCTGCGGTGGTGTGGTGGGGTGAGGTCAGGGGACTCGGGCCAGACGCAGGCACCAGCTAGGGCCTGACACCAGCTGCCACCGTGTTGGTAGTAGTTTAGGGGTAGGTGTGACTGCTATGACAGGGACACACACTACCTGCGGTTTAAACTAGAACGTAAGGAATGTCTCACACGCCAACCTCCAGTATCCGCTGTCCTGGGATGACAGCTTTACTGCCTGGGCCCCATCTTCCATCTTGGGGCTCTGCTGGGGGCGGTGCCTTGTCTCCAGCTCCTGTGGGCTCTCCTCCACACCCCCACTCCGGCCAACAGGAAGGCAAGAGGGCCAAGGGGGTAGCCCCAGAAGGAGCTGCCCCAGAAGCTTCTCAGGCTGGCCCTCCTCCCCCACCAGAATCTCGTCACATGACCACACAGGGGCCTGTGCTCTTCACTGAGGATGGTCCTGTGCTTGTCTCTGTTACCACTAAGAGGTAGAGGAACAACTAACAGGCTGTCACACGCTTTTATGGGAGTGATGTCACCCCACGTCCCACAGGGTGGATGTGAGAGGCCCTCGTTTTTCCTGCTCACCTTCTGTTGGCAAGACCACTCCAAGGCTGCGAAAGGCTGGGCCGCTGTGCACTGAGTCTCGGGGCCAGGCCTGGATGGTAAACCCTCTGGTTTTCTGACAGGGAGGAGGCGGGTCCCTGGGGAGAGGTGTGGGAAGACCCAGGGTGGCCTCTACACTTTACTACTTCTGGGTCTGAGACTTGGATCCAGTAAGGGAAAACCCCTGAGCTTCAGGAAAATGAGGAAAATAAATGAATGATTTCCACAGAGTCGGGAAGACCAAACTGCATCGCCACATAAATACATTTTTTTAAAATTTTTTTTCATAAATACATTTTGAAAAGGAAAAACGTTTACAAGTTATTGAATATTTTATCTTTATCACTTTCTTTTTTGGCTGCACTTACATAGATTTTTAAATTTTGATTTATTTTATTGTGTCTTTAAAGGATTTTATTTATTTATTCGTGAGAGACACAGGCAGAGGGAGAAGCAGGCTCCCTGCAGGAAGCCCGATGCAGGACTTGAGCCAGGACCTGACGATCATGCCCTGAGCCAAAGGGCTCGATCACTGAGCCACCCAGGCGTCCCTCTATAGGTTTTTTTTTTTTTTTAAGATTTTATTTATTTGACAGAGTAAGAGAGCACAGCAAGCGGAGCAGCAGAGGGAGAGGGGGAAGCAGACTTCTCACTGAGCAGGGAGCCTGATGCAGGGCTCAATCCCAGGACCCTGGGATCACGACCTGAGCAGAAGGCAGATGCTTAACCCACTGAGCCACCCAGGCACCCCTAGAACATATAAGAACAATGGGTCCATGGTGAGAGTACATTTTATTTGTAAAAATTTTATTTGGAAAGAAAGGCACAGCCTCTCTGAGAGTTTCCAACATACCATCTTTTAAATGAGTGTGAACTCCCCCTGAAAGTATCCGCCTGGACCGGAGGAAGATTCCCTGGACCAGGGAAGATTCTCTGAATGGGTCCTGGTCAGGTTTGGAGGAGGCAGACCAAAGTAGGACTTCTTACCAGGAACCAGAGTCCTTAGGAAACCGACTCACAGAAAAGAAACCAAAAGGATAAAAGAGGTTCCTTTACCAGGAAAGGCCACATTGTCTCCACCAACAGCATCAATGTTCCCTGAAGTCCATAGCCCCCAAAATAACACTCCTCGGGGCAGGCAGGAACTAGTGCCTTGTCCCCAAACCAATGCCCTGGTTCCAGCTGGATTCTCCTGCTGCCAGCCCTCCCTCTCCCTGGAATGCTCTTCTCTGACTTATTTTCTCTTCCTACTTTTATCTCAGGACAGCAAGACCCCAACGAGAGGAGCTCTCAACCAAAGGCAGAAAACTTCCCATGTCACAGAGGTGACGGGACCTTTAATGTCATTTCAAACTCTGAGATTCAAGGCTCCAGTGATTCTGTGGTGCACAGAGTCAGTCCATTCTTTCCCAGTCCCCCATGCATGCGTATTGTTGAGCTTAACCGGAGAAGCTTGGGAAGCTGAGAGCTGGTAGGGAATGAGACAAGGCATAGGGGGTGGAGGGTACACAGGGACCTTATGGGATACCTCCAAAGTGCCAGGACTCCCAAGGCTCTTCCCTTCCCCTCCACTCTCTCCCATCAGTGGGTCTCAACCCCGGGACGCTGCACTTTAAAATCATCAGAGAAGGGGCACCTGGGGGGCCCAGTGGTTGAGCATCTGCCTCTGGATCAGGTCGTGTTCCTGGGGTCTTGGGATCAAGTGGGATCAAGTCCCACATCGGGCTCCCCGCAGGGAGTCTGCTTCTCCCTCTGCCTATGTCTCTGCCTCTCTCTCATGAATAAATAAATAAAACCTTAAAAAAAAAAAAAAAAAAAGAACCATCAGAGAAACTACTACAAATCCTCAGGCCTGAGCCTCACCTATAGGCCAATTAAATTAGAATCCCTGGGGCAGGGGCCCAGGCTTCCTTATTTCTAAAGCTCCCCAGGTGATTCCAAAACAGCCGAAGCTGACATTATTGCCTGGTGGCCTTAGCCACCTCTTCGGCTTCAAGATGCAGATGATTTCAGCTGTGACCTCTATCAAGGGTTCCAGACCCGCTTATCTCTTCCCTCAACCTCACCATTGAGAGGCCCAAGAGACATCTCCTCCTGCAAGATTAACAAGCGTGTCCTGATCAGGCTCTCCCCGGTGGGCTCCGTCTCAGGGACTGGGCATCACCATCACCTCCTGGTTTCAGGGCAAAAGCTGAGCAATTTCCTTGATTCTTTTCTTAATCTCACAACCCATATCCCACCGGTTAGGAACTCCTGCTGGCTGTATCTCAGATCATATCCCTGTTTGAATCCCTCCTTGCCCTCTCCCCAGCTAGCTTTCTAAGCACACCCCACTTTCTCTGTTGAACATTTCCAGTCTGGTCTCCACCAGCAGCCACAGTGGAATCTAGTAACAATGAAACTTGGCATGAAAATATACCTGGCACCATTTAGTCACTGGGGAAATACAAACTAACCATAATGAGATGTCACCATAGACTCATGCACTAGAATGGCTAAAATAAAAAAAAGATAGACAGCACCCCATATTGGATAGTTGTGCGCAGCTTCCGAAAGCCTCCTGCGCAAGAATGGCTAAAATAAAAGGACTGACGATGTCAAATGCCAACAAGGACCTGAAGTCACTGGAACTCTCATGCCCAGGGAGTGAGGATGTAGAAGGGTGCAAATGTGTTGGATAAATGTTGAGACATTTCTTTTTTTCTTTTTTTTTAAAGATTTTATTTATTTATTCATGAGAGAGAGAGAGGGAGAGAGAGGCAGAGGGAGAAACAGGCTCCATGCAGGGAGCCTGACGGGACTCGATCCCGGGTCTCCAGGATCACGCCCTGGGCTGAAGGCAGCACTAAACCACTGAGCCACCCGGGTTGCCCCGAGACATTTCTTATGATGTGAAGTGTACATCTACCTTACAACCTAGCAATTCTCCTCCTCGATATTTATTTACCCCAAACAAATGAAAAATGGTTCTACAAGAATGTTTATAGAAGGGATGCCTGGGTGGCTCAGGGGGTTAAGCATCTGCCTTCAGCTCAGGTCATGATCCCAGGGTCCTGGGATCAAGCCCCACATTGGGCTCCTTGCTTAGTGGGGAGCTTGCTTCTCCCTCCCTCTGCCTGCTGCTCCCCCTGCTTGTGCTCTGTCAAATAAATAAATAAAATCTTTTTTTTTTTTTTTTTTAAAGAATGCTCATAGCAGCTTTGCTCATAGTGCCCCAAACCAAAACCCACACGAATACCTAAGAGCAGGAGAACAGATGAACAAATTGTAGTATGTTCACACAGTGGAATACTCCTCATCAGTACAATAAATGAATTACTGGGACAAGCAATGACAGGGAATAAATCTTACAGACTTTCTGCTGAGTGAAAGGAGCTGGACATATTGGATGATTCTGTTTCTGTAAAATGAGTTTCTAGAAAAGGCAAAACTAATCCGTGATGATATGTTAGAAAACAAGTGCCGGTGGGAGGGTGGAGGGGAGCCGACTGGAAAGGAGCATCAGAGAACTTTCTGAAGTGATGGAAAAAAATCTACATCTTCTTTTGGGTGGTGAGTATAAAATTCTAACTAATTGACTTATTTTTATATAAGAATATTACATAATTTTGTTATATGTAAATTATACCTTAAAAAAATAACCCAGAGCCCCTCAGTCCTCTGTTCAAAGTCCCCCAGTGACTATCTTTCACTCTTGGAACACAATCTGGAATACCTGGTCTGGTGCTTCAAAACCCTGCAGGAGCTGGCCTCCCGCTCCTGACACTGACTCCATCACTCTTCCCTGTGCTCACGTTCTCCTCATGTTGCATTGGCTCCCTTGACTTTTCCTATACAAGCCAAACTTTTTCCTACCTCAGGGCTTTTGCACTTGCTGTCATTCTGAAATGTGCTGCCCAGATAGTTCTAGATTCTTCTTTAGAGAGAACTTCCTTGACCATCTAGTCAAACATATCTTCCCCTCCCCACTACTTTATCTCATGTGAGTTTATAACTATATATATATATTTTTTTAAATTTAATTTATTTATTCATGAGAGACACAGAGAGAGAGGCAGAGACACAGGCAGAGAGAGAAGCAGGCTCCCTGCAGGGAACCCAATGCGGGACTTGATCTCGGGACTCCGGGATCACGCCCTGGGCTGAAGTCAGACACTTAACTGCTGAGCCACCCAGGTGTCCCAGTTATTAATTTATTTAATGTCCTTCTCACCCTAGTGGAATGTCTCTGTTCCATGAGGGCAGTGACTTTGTCTCTCCTGGTCACTGCTGTATTTCCAGAACTTAGAGCTGTGCCTGGTCTTCAGTATTTGTTGCATGGATAAATTGGATGAATGAGTAACTATTGAGTAGACATATGTGGATCCAGCTTTGACATTCAGATGAGAAGTCTGAGTGGGGAATCTGGTTGGAATCATGACCATATTGGAGGTATATGCTTATACATTTACCAAGATCATTCAATACATATTCATGCAGCAGGTGGTATAGGTAGGAGCTAGAAATAGGACACATAAATAGACATAAATGACCTTTGAAGGAGCCCAGAATTTCATTGTCACTCACATCCTTATGAAGTAGGTGCTATTCTTTTTTTTTTTTAAGATTTTATTTATTCATGAGAGACAGAGAGAGAGAGAGAGAGAAGCAGAGACACAGGCAGAGGGAGAACAGGCTCCATGCAGGGAGCCTGACATGGGACTTGATCCCTGGTGTCCAGGATCACACCCTGGACTGAAGTCACCGCTAAACTGCTGAGCCACCCAGGCTGCCCGAAGTAGGTGTTATTCTTATTCCCACCTTGGGATGAGGAAATTGGGACTAGAAATATTGGCCACTGTCACTCAGCTATAAGATGCAATCCACATTTGTTACTAAAGTCAATATCCTCAATCCTCAATCATTATGCTACTTTTCCTCTTTCAAATATAAAAATTTTAGTTTATTTAAAAAAAAAGATTTTATTTATTTATTTGAGAAGAGAGAGCATGAGTGAGGGGAGGGGCAGAGGGACAGCATACTCCTCACTGAATAGGGAACTCCATGTGGGGCTCGATCCCAAGACCCTGAGACCATGATCTGAGCCAAAGGCAGATGCTTAACTGACTGAGCCACTCAGGTGCTGCCCCTCACCCCCAATTTTTCTTTCAACAGTGTAAAACAGTTTTGGTTGTTTTACGTCCCAACACTGATGCTCTCAAATTTATGAGTTTTTGCTAATCTGGTGCTTTTAATTTGTATCTTCTTCCTGCAGTTATTATTACATAACCATTATCTTTAATTATTCATGAGGTTGACAATTGCTTTGCACATTTGTTGGGCATTTGTGTTTCCTCTACTGTGAAATGCCTGTTCAAGTATTTTTTCCATTTTCTATTAAATTCTTTGTCTTTTTCTTATTATTTTTTTTAATAAATATCTTTTATTTTTTTTATTTTTATTTTTTTATTTATGATAGTCACACAGAGAGAGAGAGAGAGAGACAGGCAGAGACACAGGCAGAGGGAGAAGCAGGCTCCATGCACTGGGAGCCCGATGTGGGATTCGATCCCGGGTCTCCAGGACCGCGCCCTGGGCCAAAGGCAGGCGCCAAACCGCTGCGCCACCCAGGGATCCCCTGTCTTTTTCTTATTGATTTACAGACGTTCTTTACATATCCAGATAATCTTCTAATAATTATAAATGTATTTTCTCGCATAAACTAGCTCATCCTTTCAATTTCTTTGTGGTGTCCCCTGGTATAACTGTGTTAATCAATTTATTGTATTTCAATGCGGTTGTGTTATTCATTTTTTTCCTTCATGGTTGTGCCTTCTGTGTCTTATATAAGAAATCATTTCAGGGCTGGCTCAGTTGGTAGAGCTCTCAGGGTTGTGAGTTTGAGTTCCATGCTGAGTGCAGAGATCACTTAAAAATAAAATCTTAATAAAAGGACAAAAAAATCATTTCATAACTCAAACATATAAAAACATTTTCCTATATTATATCTTCAACACTTGCTTTCACTTTTAAGTCTTTGATCATCCAGAATAGATTTTGGTTTTGAGATATAATTCACATACTATAAAATTCACCCTTTGGGTCAATTTTTGTTATGACACGAGGGTGAGATCTAATTTTATTTTTCTTCCTATGGGTAATTAATTCTTGCTCCGCTTTTATTTTATTTTATTATTTTATTTTATTTTACTTATTTTATTTTATATTTTATGTTTTTTTCCCCCCTCATTTACTGAACATGAACTCCAGCTTCAGGCTGGGGGTTTTCTCTGGGGAGGGGTAGAGGGAAATGAGATGATAGAGGATGGGTGGGATGTTGGCTTTATCTGTGATGACTTTTTTCTTTAAAAACCGGAGATTTGAAACTAATTTGATGGAGATCTACAATGCTTTATCTGAAACTCTTGGTGCCAGATGTGTTTCAAATTTAGAATTTTCTAGATTTTAGGAAGGTAATATGGTGCCTATGCCTATATTACATAATGTTCCCAGTGGGACCTGGGGCAACCCTTGTAATCAAATGCATTGATATATTTGCAATAAAACATGTGTGTTTCAAATTAGGTGAAATCTGAGGATTATAAACAGACTCACATTAACTTTTGGTTTTTAGGGCTTCTTATAGTTTGTAATTGCAAATAAGGAATCATGGATTTGTAGGTACTAACATTATTAAAACTGGCTGATATAAAACAGATCTGTTGTATTGTGTTTATATTTCTCTGAATGTTTGAAATACTTCCAAATATAAGATCATTAAAACTTTTTTTTAAGGTAAGCTCTATGTCCAACATGGGATTCAAACTCATTACCCCAAGATTAAGAGTTGCAAGCTCTTCTGACTGAGCCAGTCAGGTGCCCCAAGATTATTAGAACTTTCATTAAAAGATTAAAGGAGTGGGGGGCTTCTGGGTGGTTCAGTTGGTTAAGCATCTGCCTTTGGCTCAGGTCATGATCCCGGGGTCCAGGGTCCCCCATTGGACTCCCTGCTCAGTGGGGAGCATGCTTCTCCTTCTCCCTCTGCCTCTCCCCTTGCTTATGTACATGCTCTCTCTCTTTCTTAAATAAATGGAATCTTTAAAAATAAAAAATAAAAGATTAGAAATGAAAAAAAAAGTTTTAAAAATATTTAAAAAATGTATTTAGGGTATCCCCAGTGGCTCAGTGGTTTAGCGCCGCCTTCAGCCCAGGGCAGGATCCTGGAGACTGGGGATCGAGTCCCATGTTGGGCTCCCTGCATGGGGCCTGCTTCTCCCTCTGCCTGTGTCTCTCATGAATAAATAAATAAAAATCTAAAAATAGTTTAAAAAATGTATTTAAAAAATTCATTGTAGGTTCCTGGGTTAGATCTTGGAATAGAAAAATGACATAGGGGTGCCTGGATGGCTCAGTGGCAGAGCAACTGCCTTTGTTTTTTGTTTGTTTTTTAAAAAGATTTTATTTATTCATGAGAGACACACAGAGAGAGGCAGAGACACAGAGGGAGAAGCAGGCTCACTGTGGGGAGTCTGATGTGGGACTCAATCCCAGGACCCCAGGATCACAACCTGAGCCAAAGGCAGATGCTCAACCACTGAGCCACCCAGGCACCCCTCTTCATTTCTTCTCACAAGGACACCAGTCCCCGGGTTCAGAACCCACTCTACTACTGTAGAACCTCATCCAACTACTTACATCCGTAATGATCCTACATCCAAATAAGGTCAACGTCTTAGATTCTGGTAAGGAAAATAATTTTAGAAGCACCATCATCAGTCCAGTACAGAGGGCAATTTTTTAAAAAAAGATTTTATTTATTTGTTTGAGAGAGAAAGAATGAAAATGAGTAGGGGGAGGGGCAGGGGGCAGAGGGGGAGGTTGAAGCCGACACCCCCCACCCCCCATCTCCCACCCTCACCCCCACTCCCACCCCAGGCTGAGACCAGAATCAGATGTAGGGCTTGATCCCAGGACCCTGAGATCATGACCTGAGCTGAAGGCAGACCCTTAACCAACTGAGCCACCCAGGCACACACAGACGGTGATTTATATGAAAATTCCATCTTTCCTTGCAATCCCTCTCTGCGCTGCATATCCACGAGAAGTATTCCCTGTTTGGCAGCATGGCAGATGTGAAGTGTGCATCGCAGTGCTTTTGGTAACCATAAATTACAACCCACCTTGCTCTGTTTTTTTTTTTTTTCTCTCTGTTTTTGATAGGCATAGCTAAACAAATGGCTTCATTCACATGAAGCAGATGGATGAGGTGGTTTAAGAGAATGTTAAGAGAATGAGATTAACTCCCAGTACCAATGCTGGCATTATTTCAAGTGAGAAGGGGAAGTTATAGAACAGTATATATAGCTCGATCCAATTCATGTATTTTTAAACACCCACCCAAAAAACTATGAATTTCTATATAGGTATAAATACATAGAAAATGACCTGTCTACACATCACCGTGTGACTCTCTCCAAGAAAGGAGGAGGGAAAGAGGAAGATGATGTGGACTTTCTGTTTATTCTGTGCAGTTTAACAGTTTTACAACAAAAACGTTTTAAGAGACTTCCTATAAAATTAAAGTAAAAATGAAGCGGGATCCCTGGGTGGCGCAGCGGTTTCGCGCCTGCCTTTGGCCCACGGCGCAATCCTGGAGACCCGGGATCGAATCCCACGTCGGGGCTCCCGGTGCATGGAGCCTGCTTCTCCCTCTGCCTATGTCTCTGCCTCTCTCTCTCTCTCTCTGATTATCATAAATAAAAAAATAAAAATAAAATAAAAAATGAAGCAAGATATGCATCAGGATGCATAATTGATTCTATTTTCATACAAAAAAATACATAAACATGTAATTTAAAAAATGTATATAGAAAAAGGCCAACAGGTTCAGGCAGAGATAGGATTTAAACCCAGTCTAATTCCTGCGTTTACACTTGTAGGCACTGTACTAGACTACCTCTCTGGGGACCCCTGGGGGGCTCAGTGGTTGAGCATCTGCCTTCAGCTCAGGGTGTTATCCCGGGATCCTAGGATTGAGTCCCGCTCAGGCTCCCCACAGGGAGCTTGCTTCTCCCTCTGCCTGTGTCTCTGCCTTTCTCTCTGTGTCTGTTATGAATAAATAAATAAAAATAAATAAAATCTTAAAAAAAAAAAAGAAAAAAGAAAAAGGCCAAAAATGGGGCACCTGGGTAGTGCAGTTATGCAGTTGACTCTTGGTTTTGGCTCAGGTCATGATCTCAGGGTCATGGGATAGAGCCCTGCATGGTGTGTGCAGAATGCAGTGTCTGCTGAAGTTTCTCTCCCTAAATAAATAAATAAACAAACAAACAAATAAACAAACAAATAAATAAATCTTAAAAGAAAGAAAGAGCCTAGAATAACTTACCTAGAGCAGTTAGGATGGTTGTGAGGATAGGGGCTACGGGGGTGGTTATATATTATTTTTCACTTTTAAAGTTTATTTGCTTATTTTTAAGTAATCTCTATGTCCAGTGTGAGGCTTGAACTCATGACCCTGAGATCACAAGTCACACGCTCCACCGGCTGAGCCAGCCAGCTGCCCCACATTTTTATAGCTCTCTTACAAAAATATTCTTGCAATCTGTTCTTTCTAAGTATACCCATCTCCTGCTGACCATCACAGGTATGACAGCAAAGCAAGGCTCCAATGACCCAGAATGCCCCTCACCAGATGGAACCAGCGCACACACATTACAAGAGCGTAGGACCGTTGCTCTGATACAGTCAGTAAAAGTCCATTCATACTGTTGGATCTAAAAGGGAATTTATAGGGGCTCCTGGGTTGCTCAGTCCGTTAAGCATCTGCCTTTGGCTCAGGTCATGATCCCGAGGTTCTGGGATTGAGTCCTGGATTGGGCTCCCTGCCTAGCGGGGAGTATGCTTGTCCCTCTACCTTCCTCCCCTGCTTTTGCTCTATCTCTCTCAAATAAATAAATCTTAAAAAAATAAAAGGGAAATTATAAGCACAGCCTTCACAATATTTTTTTTTTAAGATTTTATTTATTCATGAGAGACACAGGCAGAGAGACAGAGACATAGGCATGGGGGAAGCAGGCTTCCTGCAGGAAGCCCGATGCAGGACTTGATCCCCAGACCCCAGGATCTCGAACTGAGCCAAAGGCAGATGCTCAACCGCTGAGTCACCCAGGTGCCCCCACAATGATATATTTTGTCGTCAGTCTTTACTGCTTTAAAACCATGTTGTCCATACAGCATAGGGAATGTAGTCAATTATACTGTCACACCATTGCATGGCGACACTTGGTCACTAAACTGTGGTGAGCACAGCATAGCACATAGATTGTTAAATCACTAGGTTATACACCTGAAACTAATGTGCCCTTGTGTGTCAACTATATTTCAATTAAAAAAAAATCACAAAAACAAATCACAAAAACAAAACAAATAAAACCTGTGCTTTTGAATATGGCAGCCACCTGCTACATGTAGCTCTTAAGTTAAAATTGATTATAATTAAATAACATTAACAATTAGTTCCTCAGTCCTATTAACACCGTTTCAGGTGCCTGATAGTTGCTTGGGGTGAGTGGCTACCGTGTTAGATGGTACAGATTATGGAACATTTCCATTACCCTGGGAAGGCATTCTTGCATTTTATGTACTGAGATGCCCAGGAGAAGGTAATTTAGTGGATTCCTTCTTCCTTGTTAAGCCACCACTTTGGACAGCAGGTTGTGTGTGATTCTGAGCTTATCATTCCAAGGACCCAATCACTCCAAGGACCCGCCACCCCAGTGCCCTTGCATCTTTCCATCCATTTAAAAACATCCTCGGTAGATCCTATTAAGTATTCCCAGGTTCTGGTCGAACTGGTTTATGAAACCACAGGCTGAGAAGTCCAGTCTCACAGGCGGCCGGGCCCTGCCTTTGTGTGGCCGTAATAAGGTTATTTATGGAGGATGGAGACCACTCTCAGGGAAGATGAAAGGTTTGATGATAAAGGAAAGCAGAACTTAGAGAAGCAGGTTTCTCCTTAGAGCAATGACTCTCCAGATAGGATAAATCACCCGGGACCATTAAACCATCACGAAGAGTGCTCGTAAACCTCCTCTCCAAACGCACAAAGCAGATTCTCTCTTGAGCGGCCCATGTGGCGAGGGGCTCACGGCTTTTCCCAAACCACCAGCTAGTCACAGTTTAACCCCAATGGGCTCTGTGCCCAGGACACTGAACCAGAAAATCACTTTCAAAGTCATTCCAAAGGATGCCCAATTGTCCTTTGCCCAGGACCGTAGCATTTCCTGAGACTTGAGATTTTCAGGGCTAAACCCCAGGAAGTCCCAGCCTGGACAAATTAGTCACCCCATTTCCTCTGGACCTGGGGGACGAGCATATCCCAGGACTCAGCGGGGCAACATGAATTTTTGTCATATTTAGCCACTATTTCTTGGGCTCTACTATGTGTCAGGCAAGACTGCTTTTTTGCTTGCTTTTTCTCCCTCAAATCAAATGGGGTGTTCCTATTTGACAGGTTCAGAAACAGTCTCAGAGCCCTGAAGTGACTTGCCTAAGGTCACACGGGGATGATGTCTGTGTCTCCATAGCTCATGCTCGGAACTGCCCTGTTCTCCCCCTTCTTTCCCCAACTGCCTCCTGCACGAATTGGGATTTCTGGGGTTTCCAGAAGCCTTCCAAAAAGAGACTTGGAAGCAAGCATACTTGCTCGCCAGGATGGTAGGAGAATGCCCCGCGAGGGGTCAGACTTGCAGCTGAAATGCATTTGCGTGTTAAAAAGTCAAGTCTAATTTTCGATAACTGTCTGGACCTTTTCACTGGCAGAGGCCAAGTTGGAAGGACGGTCAATAAATCACTCACAGATGTACACCGGCCGTGGCTGCGCGAAGCCCGTCCTGCTCGCCCCAGCACCGGGGAGGACGAGAGACAGGCTGAGCCGAGGTTCCCCCTCCAAATTCAGGGCATGATCAGAGTTCAGAGCACCTGTGAGCACAGGGTAACCCTGACCAGAGTCCTCTTCGGAGGTGAGATATGGAAAACCATCAGTATCAGCTAATAGATCACTTTTATTGAGGGCTTACTATGTGCCAGGCGAGGCTTTATTCCATTCACTTCTCACATCTAACTATCTGTGAACTAGATAAGATTGTTATTTTAGCACAGAGATGAGGATACCGAGGTGTGGGGAGCTTGAGAGAGTTATTCAGAGCAGGGGTTCACAACCAGGGGCAACTTCACCCCCACAGGACACATGGCAGTTCTGGAGACATTTCTGGTTGTCACAGCTTGGGGAGAAGTGCAATCGGCATCTGGCGGATAGAGGCCTCGGATGTCGCTAAGCATCCTACAGAGCGCAGGGAACGGGCCTCCCTTCCCCCCCCCCCCGCACCCCCCAACAAAGAACTTCCCAGCCACAGATGTCAATGGTGCTAAGGTTGAGAGACTGGTCTCAACCAAGAAAAGGCCCATGCATCCTGGGGGACCCCTCACCCCAGAGCTTGAGGTATTCACCTGTAGTCGCAGGCCTAGCAAGGGGCAGAGTCGTGAATAGATCCCTCCTGCCCTTGCTGTCATGTGCCTTGGAGAATAACTAGTAAAAGTTTAGCCCAGGAAGGTATGTTTGTTCTGTTTGTTTGATGCTGTAGCAGTGTTGGGCACAAGGTAGGTGCTCAGGAAATGGGTGCTGGATGAGTGGGCAAAAGAATACTAAGTAGGGCAGCCGGGGTGGCTCAGTGAGGCCTGCAGCCCAGGGTGTGATCCTGGAGTCCCGGGATCGAGTCCCACATCGGGCTCCCTGCATGGAGCCTGCTTCTTCTGCCTCTCTCTCTCTCTCTCTCTCAATCTGTGTCTCTCATGAATAAATAAATAAAATCTTAAAAAAAAAAAAACAACTAAGTAGCCCTCACTGAGGGCTGTCGGCAGGGCCCCCAGGGAGCATATTCCCCCATCAGATCATTCAAGCCTCAGAACATCCACCACCTCCTGGAGGCAGGTCCTGTCACCCTCAAACTTAAGAGGCAGGCACAGAGAGGAGGGGTCCCAGGCCAGGGCCACAGCACTGGACCATGACTCAGTGGGTCTCTAAGATGGTCCCCTTGAGCTCCATTGTCTCACGCTGGAACATTCAGAAATAAGAACAGATTTCAGGGCTCATATGCAGTATCTTTTTCTCCCTGTCCTGGGATTTGTGAGTATACCCCTCTTGTTAGCACCAACCTCTCTCTCTCTCTCTCTCTTTGTAATTTGTTCTGGCCCTAATAGGGGCTGTAGACGACACAAGAAATAAAAAGACTCCAGAAAAAAAAAAAAAGCCTCCAGAGATGGTTCATGATCACAACAGTGTTGGGATCAGAGAGAAAAAGTTCAAAATAGTATTTCATAGCTGGAGTTAAAGCAATACAGGGGTTAGGGGCCTCAGGGGCATTGCTGTTTGGGGGAGGGGGTTGCTGAAGGTACCTTTGCCAGGAAGGGAAGGCACTTTTCCACCCCAGGGGCCTACCCTTGACTTCCCTGGACTCCTGTCAACATGAAAATTTCAATGGGTCTACCCCAAGATGTGGGCTCTCATTGTATTTCCATTTTATGACATCTTTTTATATTCCAGAGGAGAGGATTCTGAATCAAAATGAGCCAGGCTTTTAGGGCTCCGTTTTATTATTAGCATTTGGTAAAAAACAACCTTAATGAGGTGTTAAGAGTCATCCTGCAGCCTATTGTGGAGGAGGCCTGGGAGCTCATAAAGTCCTGAAAAGCCACAGGGCCATTTATGACCCCCTGATACCACCCCTTCCTGGCCGAGCTTCCGAGGGAGCGTCTCTGCTTCTGCGTCGCTTCCTGCAATTCACTCGCCTGAGCTGCTTGGGCCCCGTGCAACGAAACCTCATGGAACATCCTTGACCACTCTCCCCGCCAGGCTGCTCACCACCCGGACAGGCCTGCGGGTTTTCCACTGAGTTTGGACAGAAAGTGCCTGGAGATTGTTCACACGCCTCCCCTCCCTGGTGAGGAATTTAACAGGGACCCTGTGAGAATCAACAAAGCCCAGCAACTTTGGCTTCTCAGCAGGGAGAGGAGTTTCTGGACAAATAAATACAGTGGATTTATTTATTTATTTATTTATTCATTCATTCATTCATTCATTCATTCATTCTAATCAGTCCACATTCTTCCTGAAATAGGCCTCATTTAAGACTGAGAGTTTCTGGACAAATAAATACAGTGGATTTATTTATTTATTTATTTATTTATTCATTCATTCATTCATTCATTCTAATCAGTCCACATTCTTCCTGAAATAGGCCTCATTTAAGACTGAGAGTTTCTGGACAAATAAATGCAGTGGTCTTATTTTATTTATTTATTTATACTAATCAGTCCACATTCTTCCTGAAATAGGCCTCATTTAAGACTGAGGGGTTTTTTCCCCTCCCCCCTAGAAAGAAGTGCTACCCACCAGTGATGGGGAACAAAGCAGAAGGTGTGACAGATATACCTCAGGTTTAATCTTGGAATCTTGGAAAATAGGTTAATCCTTCCTATCCTCCTTACTTGAGAAGCTTCATTGTTTTTTTTGTTTTTTTTTGTTTTTTTTTTAAGAAAAACACATATGCCGCAATATATATTCACCCTTCCTGACTCCTCAATGAAATCTCATAAGTGAATCTTGGTTATTTCTTCATTGTTATTAAATTGTCATATCAGCACTTCACACTCTCTATTTGGTTTTCATAGTTCCTTCTAACAGAATGAAAAATTTTAAAAAAATTTTTTATTTATTTATTCATGAGAGACAGAGAGAGAGAGAGAGAGAGGGAAAGGCAGGCTCCATGCAGGGAGCCCGATGCAGGACTTGATCCCGGGACTCCAGGACCACGCCCTGGGCCGAAGGCAGGCACTAAACCGCTGAGCCACCCAAGGATCCCCTAACAGAATGAAATTTATATTTAACTTGAAAATACACCTATACATATATGCTTATTTTTTGAAAATATTATCTTTACATTTCCCTGGATGAAATATGAAGAAAAAGAAAAGTCTATGAAGCATATATATATATATACATATATATATAGTCATGCAATATTTTATGGTGTTTCCAGAATCGAATTGAATAAATAATTCATACGGTGCAAGTATGTTTGATTCTTAGATACTCTGGGGAGTATGAGGGAAGAAAAGCCCACAAGACTTGGTGTTGGAAGGCCAGAGTAAAAGTCCTATCCTGACACTTTAGAACGGTGTGGTCTTGAGCCTTGACCCCATCATCAGGGATCCTAAATATTTTTATTAGTAAAATGAAACTGATAATATCTATATACCTGGCTGTTCAAGTATAATTACTTCTTCTCATTGTAATTGAAAGTTATTTAATGGGGTATAAACTATGAGCTGGGTGCCTGAATGCATTATGCTACTTAGCTTCCAAAATAACTTATAAAGTGTGAGCCAGGCTTTTAGGGCCCCTTTTTTTTATTAGCACCCTCATGTAACAGGTGAAGACCCTGGGGCACAGAGGGGTTAAGTGACTTGCCAGTGGTCATATAGTCTCCACGTGTCAGAGCTGGGATTTGAACCCAGGAACACCTGATAGCAAAAACTGTACCCCAAATCACTCAACATAAAGCTGCCTCTCTGGGGTGATGTAAATGAGATTGACTATATGCTGTAAAGCCATCTCTAAATGTCTGGTTGAGAGAGATGTGGCCAACACATCACAGATTTTTGAGAAGAAAAAGGCACTCAAATTATCTCATTAAACAATCCAATTTGAGAATGCTGAGGCTGGAAGCCTATCTTAGGTCACAAACTAGGAAAGATATTCCAGATGAGAAGAAAGATCGCCAGCTGCCCATGAGACTCCCTGCAGTGCTGTGGTTAAACACTCAGATTTGGGAGCCAGAAGCCTGGATCCAAATCTGAGCTGCATCATTTACTAGCTGTGTGACCCTGGGCAAAGTACATAAATTCTTTATACCCTAGTTTCTGCATCTATAAAATGCAGATGAGAGTAAGTACAGAAAGATTAAATGAGTTTAAAACATGTAAAATGCTTAAGACAGTATCTGACATATGGTAACTTATGTACTTATAAATGTATCACTGTTCTAGCCACCAATAATATTCTTAAAATCTGTGCCATTCCTAGTTGATGAGTTGAACATACAAAGAAATTTATGTGTACTATTATCGACGCTATCCCCTGGGAAACAGGTAGGAATGGATGAACCTGTACAAGATATCTCTGTATACCATTACTCTAATCATTTCACTGCCCAATTAACACCTTGTCATAAAATATTTACAAATAATATATCTGATAGGGGACTAGTATCCAAAATATATAAAGAACTCTTACAACCTCACAATTTTATTGCTTTTTAAGACAAATGATCCAATTAAAAGTGGGCAATAGTTGAATAGATATTTCTCCAAAGAAGGCACATAAATGGTCAATAAGCACATGAAAATATGTTCAACATCATTAATTATTAGGAAAATGTAAATTAAAACTAAAATGAACAAAAAAACCCCAAAAAACAAAAAACAAAACTATAATGAGATATTTCATAACCTGTAGGATGGCTATAATAATAAAAACAGAACAGCAAGGTTGATAAAGATGTACAGAAATTACAATTTCATTCATACATTGCTGATAGGAATGTAAAATGGCGCACCACTTTGGAAAACAGTTTCACATAAATCCCCCCACCCCGTGTCTCCCATGAATGAATAAATAAAATCTTTTAAAAAAATTAAAAATATTTTAAAAAAGGAAAACAGGTTCACAGTTCCTTAAAATATTAAACATAGAATTTCCATTGACCTAGAAGTCCTATGTATAGGTACGTAGCCAAGAGAATTGAAAACATATGTCTGCACAAATCTTGTACATGAGTGTTTATCACAGTCTAGTGCCCATACCCAAATGTCTATCTACTGATGAATAGATAGATAAAATATGGTATGTGCATACAATACAATATTATGCAGTCATAAAAAAAGAATGAAGTAGACCAATGGAACCAGAAAAAGCCCTCGTGTATAAGGTCAAATGACCTTCAAGAGTGCCAAGACCACACCACGAGGGAAGGATAGTTTCATCAACAAATGGTATTGGGAAAACTGGATGACCACAAGCAAAAGAATAAACGTGGACTCTTATCTTATACCATATACAAAAATTAACTCAAAATAGATCAATGATTTATTTTTTTAAAGATTTTTATTTATTTATTCATGAAAGACACAGAGAGAGAGAGAGAGGCAGAGACATAGAGGGAGAAGCAGGCTCCATGCAGGGAGCCTGATGTGGGACTCAATCCCAGGACTCCAGGATCACACCCTGGGCCAAAGGCAGGCACTAAACCACTGAGCCACCTAGGGATTCCCTAGATCAATGATTTAAATGTAAGATCTGAAACTATGAAACTCCCAGAAGAAAATATAGGGAAAAGCTTTATGACATTGCAATAGGCAATGATTTCTTGGATATGAGACCAGAAGCAGAGGAGACAAAAACAAAAATAGACAAATGGGACCACAGCAAACTTAAAAACTTCTGCAGAGCAAAGAAAACAATCAACAGAGTTTTTTTTCCCAGATCGAAGGAGAAAAAATATTTGCAAGTCATATTTTGGATAAGTGGTTAGTATCCAGAATACACAAAGAACCTGGCTGGCTCAGTCAGTGAAGCCTGTGACTCTTGATCCTGGGGTCATTTGTGAGCTGAAGCCCTACACTGAGCAAAAGAGTATTTAAAAAAGAAAGAAAAGAACTCCTACAACTCAATAATTTAATAACAAAGTGATTTAAAAATGGGCAAAAGGCTTGTATTTCTCCAAAGAAGATATACAAATGCTTAACAAGCATATGAAAAGATGCTCAACATCATGAATCATCAGGAAAATGTAAATCCAAACCACAATGAGATACCACCTTGCGCTCATTAGCATCATCACTGTCAAAACACCTGAAAATAATAAGTGTTGACAGGAATGTAGAGCAATGAAACCCTTACACACTGTTGGTGGGATTATAAAATGGGGCAACCACTGTAAGAGACAGCATGAAGCTTCCTTAACCAATCACCACACGATCCAGCAATCTCACTGCTGGGTGTTTATCCAAAAAAGTTGAAAACAGGTCCTCAAAGAGATACTTGCACACCCACATTCATTCTGGCATTATTCTCAATAGCCAAGGTGTGCAAACAACCCAGATGTCCATCGACATGTGAATAAAGACTATGTGGTATATCCATATGATGGGATATTATTTGGTCTGAAAGAAGAAGGGAATCCTGTCATGTGCTGCAACAGGGATGAACCTAGAGGACACGGAGCTAAGCGAAATAAGCCAGTCCCCAGGACAAATACTGCATAATTCCATTCATATGAGGTACCACAGATAATCAACTTTATGAAAATAGAAAGTAGGCGTGTCTGGGTGGCTCAGTCAGTTAAGCATCTGGCTTCTGCTCAGGTCATGATTGTGGGGTCCTGGGATTGAGCCCCGCATCGGCTCCCAGCTCAGCGGGGAACCTGCTTCTCCCTCTTTCTCTGCTGCTGCCCCTGCCCCTGCTCATGCTCTCTCCCTCTCTGTCTTTCTCTCTCTCAAATAAATAGATATAGATAGATAGATGATAGATAGATAGATAGATAGATAGATAGATAGATAGATAGATATAAATATCTTAAAAAAGAAAAAAAAAGAAAGTAGAAGAGTAGTTGTCAGGGCCTAGGAGGAGGGGAAAACAGGGAGCTACTATTCAGTAGGTACAGGGTTCAGTCCTGGAAGATGGTAAGTCCTTTTTTTTTTTTTTAAATTTTTTTGTTTATTATTTATGATTGTCAGAGAGAGAGAGAGAGAGAGAGAGAGGCAGAGACATAGGCAGAGGGAGAAGCAGGCTCCATGCACCGGGAGCCTGATGTGGGATTCGATCCCGGGTCTCCAGGATGGCGCCCTGGGCCAAAGGGAGGCGCCAAATCGCTGGGCCACCCAGGGATCCCAGATGGTAAGTCCTAAGGATCTGTTGTACCACAGTGGGCATGTAGTTCTCAATACTGTCGGGGCACCTGGCTGGCTCAGTTGGCGGAGCATGTGACTCATCATCTGGGGGTTGTGAGTTTGAGCCCCATGTTGGGTGTGGAGATTCCTTAAAAATAAACTCTTCAAAAAGCAAAGCAAACAAAAAAAACAAACTAAAACAACAACAACAAAAGAGAAACTGGTAGAAGCAAAACAAAACATACAAACAAAAAGGGATGAAGTGTTGGCATGGGCTGCAACATGGGTGGACCTTGAGAACATGATGGTGAGTGGAAAAAGCCAGACACGAAGGACCACATACTGCAGGAGTCCATGGACATGAAACATCCAGAAGAGGCAAATCAATAGAGGCAGAAATTAGGTCAGTTGTTGCCAGGGAATGGTGGGTGGGGAGTCAGTGCTGGTGGGTACTGTTTCTTATGGGGGTCAGAGAAGAATGATGAAAATATTCTCAAATTGGACAGTGGCGATGGTTGCACAACTGGGTGAATATACCCAAAAAGCACTGGATCTTACACTTTAAAAGGGCAGATTTTAGTGGTGCCTGGTTGAGTCAGTCGGTGGAACACCAGACTCTTGATCTTGTGGGGTTGTAAGTTCCAGCCCCACAATGGGTGTACCTAAAAAAATAAAATCTTACCTAAAAAAATAAATAAAAGGGTGGATATTATAGTAAGTGAAATATATATGTTTATATATAATATATATAAATAAAAAATATATATTTAGGTAAGCTGTACACCCAATGTGGGGCATGAACTCACAACTTTGAGATCAAGAGTCTCATGCTCTACCAACTGAGCCAGCCAGGTGCCCCCAAAATATGTCTTAATTTAAAAAGATAGGTTGGAGGAAACAGCCTCCACTTTCCATAGCTCTGGGTTGTGTCAAGAGAGAGACCCCGTTCTCTGCTGCCCTCCAGACCCCCAACGATTTGGCCCTATCTCATATCTGCAACCTCATTCTCTTCACTCTAGTACCATCTTACTCATGTGACAGCCATATCCGCTTTCTCCCTGCCCTTCATTCCTGCGTGTTTCCATCATGGCACTGCTCGAAATTAAATGATTTGTATAAATTCTTGTTAAAATCTTGCCTTATTATAGACGCTGTGAGTGCCAGTGCTGTGTCTGTTTTGTTCACCATTAGCTCCTAAAATCGTGCCTGGCACACAGTAAGCACTTAATAAATAGCGTTCAAAGGAGTGTCTGTGTGGCTCAGCTGGTTAAACATCAGACTCTTGGTTTTGGCTCATGATCTCTGGATTGTAAGAATGAGCCCTGCGTCGGGCTCCATGCTCAGTGGGGAGTCTGCTTAAGATTTTCTCTCCCTCAAAAAAAAAAAACAAAAAACAAAAAAAAAGATTTTCTCTCCCTCTGTCTCGGCTTCTCCCCGCCCCCACCTCATGCAGGCTCTCTTTCTTGAAAGAAAGAAAGAAAGAGGGATCCCTGGGTGGCGCAGCGGTTTGGCGCCTGCCTTTGGCCCAGGGCGCGATCCTGGAGACCCGGGATCGAATCCCACATCAGGCTCCCGGTGCATGGAGCCTGCTTCTCCCTCTGCCTGTGTCTCTGCCTCTCTCTATCTCTCTGTGACTATCATAAATAAATAAAAATTAAAAAAAAAAATTAAAAAAAAAAAAAAAAAAAGAAAGAAAGAAAGAAAGGCTGGGAAAGCCAGCCTTCAGGATCTTCTGGGAACTCAAAGAACAGATGTGCTCCTTTCTGTTTGACACCTGCCGAAGGCACGGGGTGGCATGATAGAGAGGGCCAAAAAGGGCACAGGGACCAGATGACAGTCCAATTTTATGGTTATGAGCCTGGGCTTAGAATTCAAATCCTGATTCAACTGCTCCCTATGTGAGGTGGTGCCAGTATTTTTAGCCTTTTAAGACCTTAGTTTCCTCATCTGTAAAATGGGCACAATAATAAAACTTCCCTTACAGAGTGGTTGGGAGGGTTATGAGCCAATACAAATAAAGCCTTTACAAGAACGGCCAGCATCTAGTTTCTACTCAGTAGGTGTCAGCTGTCACCATTTATGGTGCATGCCAAGGTTACGCTAGTTTGATGTACCTGATAAAACAGTCTAGAGGATTTTTCTGGACTCCGTCTTACACTTGCTAAAAATTCAGGCCATAAAAGAGAAAACAAGTTCAGCAGTATGAGCCTTGCCAACGTATAATAAGTACTTGTTAGGCCCGGCTCTGAGCAGGGATTCACTTGTACGAACTGGCGGTACCACCCAGGGGGTTTACACCCCGGGGGTGTGTTCTGATTGGCACCCCCCGAAGTTAGCTACATACACTGATTGTCCTTATTCAACGTAACTGTGTTCTATAAAGTCGCTGTGAATGCTGAACTCTCAAATCCTGAACCGTTGCTGTTAGAACACATACGGGGTTAGGTTCCCGGGAGCCTCTGGTCACAACATTTCACCAACCGATCAATACACAACCTTGTTTTATGTGTGTCTCTGTCGAAAGGCACCTTCTTTAATACACAGAGTTGATTCGTTAGCATTGAGCTCATGGCCAACATCACTGTAACTCATGCCTGAAAGGAAGCCTAATTAGCATGAGGATTTCCCTCCCAAGGCACATGTTTGGGAACACTAGCCTGCTCTTCAGCCCTGGGTTGGGGGCCATTCTAAACAACAAAGTCACCAACAAAAAGCATAAAGATGTGTGAAATGTGGCACCAAATAGACCGGAGAAGGCCATGTGTACAGTCTGAGAGCTGAGATGAGAAATTGCAATGTGTGTATGGAGCGCCTGGCTGGCTCTGTTGGCTGCGTGTGCGACTCTTGATCTCGGGATTGGGGAGATTACCGAAAAATAAAATCTTAAAAAAAAAGAAAAGAAAAAAGAAAAAGAAAAAAGAAAAAGAAACTGCAATGTGTCCTGGGCGTTATTCTGAATTATGTCTGCAAATGCCTGAAAAAGGACCCAGAATATTGATTTTGGGGTTGGAAAGAAATTTTAGCGGGCAGCCTAAAACATGCATTTCTGGGAAGATGAGGATATACGCCCTCTTGAAAATCACCTTGGTGTGGATTCGGTCAGCGGAGGCAGCCTCCTCGTGCTGATGGTCAAGGTGTCAGGGCTATTGCAGGAGAAACGTTGAGTTACCGTTTCTCACTTGTTTGCAGCTGAGAGTCTCCCAGCTGACCCAGCGTCTCCAATTTCGGGAATAAGGAAGCAAAGGCAATGTTTTTCACTGTACCTAGAAACCAGAGGTTTGTATACACTCAAGACAAGTTACAATTTATTGTCGAAGAATTCTTGGTGGCTAGGAGATTTCAATCAAGAGATGAAGGCTGTAGAAGTCTTTCTTCCCTAGGGCAGGAAGGCGCATCTAATTATCTCCCTATCTTTTGTGTGTAAGGCAAATTTAAAAACTGATGCTGGTATATTTTGGCTCTGGAAAATCCAAGTGAGTTGCTCACGTTCATGTAATATAGCAGGCACAGCTTGGGGTCTATTGCTAGCTCGATTATAGCCTAGATGTGTAATCCTGAAGAAATAAATGGGACTCTGTTTTCCTCATCTGTAAAATGGGCATAATAGGTGTAACATTGTGGGAGGATTACAAGAGTACCTGGCAAGCAGTAAATGTCACACAAGGTCAAGGAATGCTGGCTTTTAAAAGGAAGAACAGGTAATATTCATTAAGTGTTTGTTCTGTTCCAGGCATCCTGCACTGTGTTAAGCAATTCACACTGCAATTTTAATTTAAATGGTGCTTTGGAGAGCCATCTCCGGATATCTGATCTAAAGAAGAACCTCTCCCAACCCACTTTTTCTATTGCAAAAAGCCCTGATCATGACTTTCAATTACTTTATTTAAATTTATATTTTGGTCTGTCTTCCCCCTAGAATAAAAGTCCCCTAAGGGATTTTATTCCTCTTGTTATTTATTTTTTTAAAGATTTTATTTATTTATTCGTGAGAGACAGAGACAGAGGGAGCAGGGAGTCTGATGCAGGACTTGATCCCAAGACCCTGGGATCACAACCTGAGCCAAAGGCAGACGCTTAACTGACTGAGCCACCCAGGCATTCCTCCATCTGTTCATCTATGTATTTATCCCCAGGCATGCAGTAGGTGCTCAATAAATGTGTTAACTGAATGAATGAACCTCAGAATCAGCGTCTGATGAGTCCCTGCTGCAGACACAAAGCTGTGCTGCCTCTCATATCCTACACGGTGGTCCTACACGGTGGTGCTGGGGTGATCCTGAGTTGGAGTAGACCATCCAATACAGTAGCCACATGTGGCTATGTAAATTTGACTTTTAAGGAATGAAAGTTAAAAAAAAAAGTAAAAATTCAACTCCTCAGGCACGCTAGCACATTTCAAGTACTCAGTACTCGCAAGTGGCAAATGGCCCTGATAGAGAACATTTCTATCCTCGTGGAAAATTCTACTGACAGAGTTGATTGAATTCCAGGGCACTTGGCAATGTCTGGAGACATTTTCTAGTGGGGAACACAAGTGGGGGAGTGCACCTAGAGTCTAGAGGGTAGAGGCCGGGATGCTGCTAGACACCCTACAGAGCACGTTGGCAGGGCCGAGGCTGAGAAACATGGTTTACAGGAAGACACCTGGCTGACAAGTTTTCTCTTTGTGAGCAGAATGCTAAATTTCCCAGGATCTAGATGGATTAATTTGCTATTAAAAGCCTGATGAGGACATTTTGTTGCACGTGGCATGATGTTCAGTTTCTTGGCTTCAATTTCTGGAATTCCTCATTCCATTTTGAATAGGATATTAAAAATCCAGAAACCATTATCCGTGTCTTCAAATGTCCATGCTGCCCGGGAGTGTAGTGAGACCCATCAAGAAGGATCCACATCTCCAAGACCAAAAGGGGTCTCCAGGGCTGGCTCTTCTAGATCAAGGAGGATCAACAAGCTATGGCCCCGGTGGCGGGAGGGGGGGGGGGCGCGGGGGGGGGGGGCAAATTTGCAGATGAGCTAAGAATGGCTTTTCTATTTTAGGTGGTTGAGAAGCAATCAAAAGAAGAATATTTTTGTGACACATGAGAATGATATCGATTCAAACTCCGGTGCCCAGAAACGAAGTTGTTCTGGAGTCCACGCGCCACCATCATTTACTTGGGTGTTGTCTGTGGCTACTTTCACCCCATGAGGCAGAGTTAGTGGTCTCACCCCAGAAACTCTATGCATGACCCTCAAAGCTGAAAATACTCTCCTCTGTCCCATTTACAGAAAAAGTTTGCTAATTCCTACTCTGGAGACTAAAGATCTTGGTAGGTTTTTCTTTTTCTTCTCCCCGAGCCCTTAGTCTTTTCTTTTACTTTCTTTCATTTTTTAAAAGATCATAATTATCCTGATAATTTGCAGGTGTAGACTCAGACCAAATGACCAAACGGACTTTTCTTTGGGAAGCAGAGTGCAGGAGGGGATTAGCTGTCATGCAGGGGCGTTCATGTGAAAGATTCCTCTTAGATGAATTTAGGGAACAAAGACCCCGTGGTCAATGATTTCTGTGGGTATGGAAGTAAAAGACTGGCTGAGTCCTTTTGTCAGTTTTGAGCACAAATCATACAGTTACTGAATACCCCCGGCCGCAGTAGTGTTCTTTTAATGCTTAACTCCGTGACCTCACAAAAATAATTGCTGGGAAGCAAATTTACTTAGCCCTCTGCCTTTATTTGCTGACCAAGGGGCTCAGCCGATAGTCATATTGTTTATGGAAATGCGGGAGGGCGTAGGGTGTGGGGAGGAGAAAGAACACAATTTGGCCAGAGAAGATGGATGTATTGAAAGGATTCAAGGGATTTTGTCTTTGCTTTATAATTGGAGTCAGGATTTCCCTTCAAGTTACTCACTGCAGATGGGAAACCTGCCTGGGTCCCTCTGCCCCAAAGCCCTGCTAAGCCCTATTCTCACCGGGTTGGCATCTGGCTTTTTAAATCCTTGTCATTTTTATGATTATAATAATTATTACATCTCGCCCCATGAATGGGATTTTTCAAAATGCCGAGACTGTCTTTATTCGGAGAGAAAAGCAACTGATTCAAAATGATTAGTTTGCTTTTGGGAGCAGTTGTGCATTTGGGATTTTGAGTCTCTCAGAATTTTTACCAGTGGCTCTCAAGTGGCCTTAGGATTCTATTTGCAGAAATGGAAGAATGCATGTTGGAAGAAAACCCCCCAAATAATCTAATTTTGATCCACACCCTCATTTTAGAAGATAGATGACTCCTACTACAGCGGGGATAACCTCAGTGATTTGGGGACTGCCTCAGCGAGCAAGGAAGCAGGGAGATTCTCCAGCCTTTTTATTTGGAAAATCAAAATCCGTGTTGGCTGCAAGCGATAGGAAAAAAAAAAAAAAGATTATTACCAAAAGCAAAAGTTAGCAACAGGACTTCACCAGACCAGATCCCTGCCTGTTAAGCCCCTTGAATGCAACACTGAAAGTGGCTTCCTTAGTAAAATACTTAGCCACCCAATCAGTCAAGCCATCTGATAACTGCTTATCTTCTCTAATGCGATTGAGATTCTGTTTGATGCCCCTTTGCATTCCAATCGCAAAGCTCATCTTAGGTAAGCACCTCGAGGAGAAAAAAAATTCATGAGTCTCAGCTTCTGCATTCATGGAATTTTCTTTACACAATGGAAGGAAACATGTTAAGCTGGGTGGGGGTGGGGTGGGGGTGTGGAGGTGGTTGAAAATCTTTGAAAGGGAGGGGCGAGGTGTTCAGTTTACATGCAGGGGATGGGCACAGAAAGGTGAAACACTTTCTTCCGGCTAAATGGTGTGGAGGAACAATAAAAAAAATGAAGAAAGAAGGCTATTTCATGATGCATGGAAACGATATGAAATTGCATTTCAATATCCATCAAGAAAATTTATTGGAATTTTATTGGAATGCAGCTTCCAGACTCGAGCTAAAATAGGAAAGCAAAGCACCTGTGAGAGAGGGAAACATGGAAGATGAATTCACTACTCTGTTTTCCATTTTTAGCCTCCCACCTACGAAGGAAAAATAAAAAATGTGTATAAGTGAAGCTATCTAGAAGTCGTGATATTCATATCCCCTGTGTCCCCTGCGCTCACAGTCCCTTTTATTAACCTCTAGAAAATGGGACAGAGTAGAGTGCCCCTCTCCTAAGAGTAAAAGTTAATAGGTGGGAATAGTCTGGCATACAAGCAGGTGCTTAAAAAATCTTAGCTGTTATTAAGTCATTGTTAAGAGCAATTGTTCCTTCACTTGTTTGTCCCCCATTATTGGGGAAGTCTGAGTTGATATAACCTCATTTGAGTGCAATTGGCAGTAATTACCAAATTTCAGATCATTATGAACTTTGACCCAGCAATTCAATTTACAGGAACTCATCCGACAGATAAACTCCCAGCCTATGTGTCAAATGGATTATTTTTGTTTGGGGTTCCATGTCATGTGCGTGTATTCCTTTTTTTTTTTTTTAAGATTCATTTTTTGATTTGAGAGAATAGAGAGAGCATGAGAGAGAGCACAGGAAGGAGGAGCAGAGGGAGAAGGAGAGAGATTCCTAAGGAGACTCTGCACCAAGCATGGAGCCTGATGTAAGGCTCAATCCCACACCAGGATCACAACCTGAGCTGAGACCAAGAGTTGGACACTCATCTGACTCCACCACCCAGGTACCCCTCCATGCATTATTCTTTCAGTGCTGTATTATTAAAAATATACAACATGTGGGATTATGTCATCAGTAAATTGACCCCGTTTTCATTTTGTAATGTCCTATTTTAACCTGGGTGATAGTTTTTGTGCTGAAGTCTACTTTGAAATTAGTATAGCCTTCCATTTTACTATGTTTAATATTCACATGGTGTCTCTCTCTCAATTCTTTACTTCTAATCTGTGTTTTTATATTTATTTGTTTTTAAAGATTTAATTTATTTATTCATGAGAGACACACAGAGAGAGAGGCAGAGACAGAGGCAGAGGGAGAAGCAGGCTCCCTGCAGGGAGCCCGATGTAGGACTCGATCCCAGGACTCTGGGATCACCCCCTGAGCCAAAGTCAGATGCTCAACCACTGAGCCATCCAGGTGTCCCCATGTCTTTATATTTAGAGTCGGTGTCTTGGCTTTTGCCCTTTTATGCAGCTTGACAATCTCTGGCTTTTTAACAGAATATTTAGGTCATTTATACTTATAGTAATTATTTTATATGCTTGGAATAAGTCTACCATTCTTGATCTTTTTTTTTTTTTTTGCTATTGTTTCATCTGTTCTTTTATTTTTTCTTGCTTTCTTTTGGATTGAGTTATTTTTTAGGATTCCATTTTATCTCCATTGTTGGATTAATGGATATATCTTTTTATTTCTTAGTTATTGCTTGAGGGCTTCTAATATGCCTCTTTAACTTATCACAGTCTACCATCAAATGGTATTATAATACTTCACATATAATGTAAAAACCTTGTTGGAAAATGCTTCCAAAATACTTCTGTGCTTTATTTGTCATAAATTTTACTACTACTTATGTTATAAACTCTGAAAGTCTTTGTTTTAAGCAATTATTCTGAAAAAAACAACTGAGTTTTAGAAATTCAGTTGAATTTCTACAGAAAAAATTGTGAAGATTGTATTGAGGGTTGTTATACCCTACACTCAGTTTTCCCTACTATTAACCTCTTACATTAGCATGGTACATTTATTTCAATTAATGAACCAGTGTAGATTCATTATTATAAACACACATGCTTTTCCTGATATTTCTTTAGTTTTCACCTAATGTCTTTTTTTCTTGCTAGGATTCCATCCAGGACACCACACGATATGTAGTCGTCCTAAATTTAGGCTTCTCTTGGCTGTGACAGATTCACAGACTGTCTTTTTTTTTTTTTTTGGTAACAGTTTCGAAGATTATTGGTCAGGTACTTTGCAGAATGTCCTCACCTGGGATTTGTCTGATGTTATATATTGTGGGAGGAAGACCACAGAGGTAAAGCCGGTCTCATTACTTCACATCAAGGGTACATCCTAACAGCGTGACTTCTCACTGTTGATGTTAACTTTAATCACCTGGCTCAGGTTGTATTTAAGTTTCTCTGTTATAAAAAAAATTTCCCTCTCTTTCTACAATGTCCTTCAATTGTTATTATTATTTCTAGAAACTTTATCTTCCACCAACCATATTTCTGCTTCCTGTTTAAGCTTCCATGGAAGAACAGCTTCAGACCACTCAGAGCTGTCATTCCTGCCTATCTGGTGGCCTGAGCAGTGGGAGCCACAGGCCAGTGTTCAGTAGAGGGCTGAGCACTGTGGTCTTTCCCAGGGAGCCACCTGCATGCCCTCAGTCCAGCCTGTGGCCTTGGGTTGAGCAGCAGTGGATTCAGCAGCCAGAGCAATCCATTAGCACCCAAATTCTTCTTGGGTCATGGCCTTTCCAGCAGTAGCCTGCTCTTCCTTCTCAATCTCTTCAGAATCTCTTTAGAAGCTGAGATCAGACATGACCTCCCGTGGGTGTTCACGGGAGATGGTGCTGTGAATGTGCAGGATTTCCTGGGCCAGCACCCACCACATTGGACCCACAGTTTTCTGTCTGTTACATGGGATGGCAAATGTCCATACAGCATGGAGGAGAGTCTGTGTTATACAGAGCAATGATAGGAAGATTTACAAACTGCTCTTCTCCTGTGAGAGGCTGGAGGTCAGCCCTGGGATCAAGAAACACCAAAAGTCCTGGCTCCCAGAAAGCTGCCTGTATCTGGTTAGTGAAGGTTCTGGGAGGGAGGCGGCCAGCAACAGGCCTGGCTCTAGTGGCAGCAGCGCACTTCAGCACAGCTGACACAGTGGCCCTTCCACCAAGGCTACTTCTTTATTTGGTTCAAGGCCCATGAAACACTCAGTGCTTCCTGCCACAGAGGAATGACAGGCTATGTCAGACCTATGAAGAGAAGGTATAATGTGCACAAAGTCAGACTGTATTTTATTGGCCATTTAAGGGATTTTTTGAGGGACATTTTTTGACTGTATGCATTTTTTTACTTTCCATACTGGCTTCAAAATCAAATCTTGACAACTTTATAAATTGTACTGCTATAATTTGTGGATATTAAAATAACCCAAAGACACAGAACTTTTCCTTTCTTTTATACTGACATATACTCAGACATATTCACCAATGAAAATATTTCCTCTTGGTCTCTGCTCCCAGAGAACAAAGGTTTTATTTTATTTTATTTTATTTTATTTTATTTATTTATTTTATTTTTATTTTTTAAAGGTTTGATTTTAAAAACTAAAAACCTGAGTAGAGTTTTACACTCTCCATCTGAGCATTTTCCCTTCTGGGACTTTGTTCTGCATAGACACAGCACAGATGAATCAAGTTTTCTATATGAGGATGTGCTTTGCAGCATTGTTTGCAACTATGGGAAACTGGAAACAAACTCTATCCAAAAGCAGAAATGATTAAATATATTATTCTTGGATGTCCATATCCAGAAAAATGATGGGATGGCCAAAAAAAAAAAAAAAAAAAAAAAAGGAGTGAAGTAAGAAGTCTATATGTTGATGTAGAAAGTTATCTAGACTACTGTTGTCCAATAGAACTTTCTGTGATGATGGGCATGTTCTATGTCCAGTGTAGTAGTCACTAGTCACTAGTCACATTTAACACTAGAAATATGCAAAGTGCAACCGAAGAACTGAAGGTGTGATTTTTATTTATTTAATTAATTTATTTAAATTTAAATGTTCACATGAGGGCCATGGTAATGTGCTGGATGGCATGCATCTAGAATGTATTGTTTGAAGAAAAGGTTAGTTGAAAAATAGTGTGAAGAGTATGATTCCCTTAAAAGATAATAAATGTCACTTTATTTATTATTTTTAAAAGATTTTATTTATTTATTCATGAGAGATACACAGAGAGAGGCAGAGACACAGGTAGAGGGAGAAGCAGGCTCCCCGTGGAGAGTCTGATGCGGGACTTGATCCCTGGACCCCGGTATCAAGACCTGAGCAGAAGGCAGATACTCAACCACTGAGCCACCCAAGTGTCCTGTCACTTTATTTTTTAAATTTAATTAATTAATTAATTAATTAAGTTTTAGAGAGGGAGAGAGAAAGAAAGGAGAGGCAGAGGGAGAGGGAGAGAGAGAATTCCAAGCAGGCTCCACACCCAGTATGGAGCCAACTCAGGGTTTGGTCCCACAACCCTGAGATGGTGACCAGAGCTGAAATCAAGAGTCAGATGCTCAACTGACTGAGCCACCCAGCGGCTCCAATATATGTCACTTTATACACTGAAACAAGTCTGATGGCAAATACACCAAACTAGAAGTAGTGGCTTTCCCTGGGACATGTTGCTGAATTCTGATGTCCTGCTGCCCCAGCACAGTGTGTCTTCTCATAGATATATGTTCTGTGCTTTTCATGGGGACTAGCATGCAATTGCTGTGCAATAAACATGAATGAGCATGAGAGGCTGATTCAAACATGTCAGTACCAGGAATTCACCATCCAAATTTTTTTTCATCTTTTTTTTTTAAAGATTTTATTTATTTATCCATGAGAGATACACAGAGAGAGAGAGAGGCAGAGACATAGGCAGAGGGAGAAGCAGGCTCCATGCAGGAAGCCTGATGTGGGACTCGATCCGGGGTCTCCAGGATCAGGCCCTGGGCTGAAGGCAGCGCTAAACCACTGAGCCACCAGGGCTGCCCCCACCATCCAAATTTAAATGTGGTCTTTGCTGGGGCCAATATGCAACCAGAGTTTTTTTCCTTTTTTTATTTTTTTAAAGACTTTTATCTTTAAGTAATCTCTACAGCCAACTGGGGCTCAGTCTCACAACCCTGAGATCAAGACTGACATGCTCCACTGACTGAGCTAGCTAGGTGCCCTGCCATATTTTTTTTTAAAGATTTTATTTTTTGAGAGAGAGAGAGTGTGGAGGGGAGGGGTTAGAGGAGCAGAGAGAGAGAGAGAGAGAGAGAGAGAATCTCAAGCAGACTTGGTGTTGAGCCTGACTCTTTGCTTGATCTCATGACCCTGAGATCATGACCTGAACCAAAATCAAGAGTCTTAGGCTTAACTGACTGAGCCATCCAGGCACCCCCTGGCCTCCTTTAAAAAATAATACTCTAAATATAAAGAAAGGAGACCAGGGCTTTCTTTTGCCCTATGATTGTCAGCCCTAATCAAATTCCTGCTATATGTGAATCAGTATAGAGCAGATGGCCATTCTGGGGAGGGCCAGAAATCTCTCATCGCCTTCAGGGTAATGCCATTAAGTAAACTGACTATCAGGGACAGAGGTGGAGCTGTGGATAACACAGAGTTAAAGGTATCTGGGGAGTTTTCATTAACCTTTATTTTATTTTACTTTTTAAAGATTTATTTATTCATGAGAGACACAGAGAGAGGCAGAGACATAGGCAGAGGGAGAAGCAGGCTCCATGCAGGGAGCCCGATGTGGGATTCGATCCCAGGATCCTGGGATCATTCCCTGAGCTGAAGGCAGATGCTCAAACGTTGAGCCACCCAGGACTCCCTTCATCAACCTTTAAAGCCCAACTTATTCTCCATGCCAACTCTGGTAGAGTCCCAGGGAGTACTCTGATTGGCTCAGTGTGAGCCCTTGTTCATCTCTGAACCGATCAGGGAGGCAGTGTTGGTCGTTGGGACTGGAATAGAGTTCTCTCATTGGTTGATCTCAGGATGGGGGGATGGATTATACAATAAGACACCTTGATTGGCAACCTCCCCGAGATCCCAGTGGGGAAGGAGTTCCCCAAAGGGAGCAGAGAGGCCATGGAAGAAAAAGCTTGCTTGAAGACAGGAGCAATCTCTTGCACAATCCAGGGGCCACCATTCTCAGAGAATCACACAGACATACATATCCTTCTTCCTTGCACAAAATTCCAAAAATGCTACCTTGTGCTACCCAGTATTGATACAGTAAAGCAGACTTACCCAATAGGAGGCACCTCAGTATCCGAGTATTTCTAGGTGATGTGCCTTGCCCTGCTTGAGTCTGGATGTGGCATCTCAGGTGCTGGCAGCCTATGGCCAAATGATAAGTCAATTTAACCTCTAAGTCAAATACAAAAATTCTATATTCCCACACCGTATATATTGCGGAGGCCTAACCAGACAACGGGAATCCAGACATTCTACAGATATGTACTGAGTTCCCAACAGTGTGTCAGACTCTTGTTTTTTGTCTGGTTTTAAGTAAATGCACCCAATGTGGGGCTTCAGCTCACGACCCTGAGATTAAGAATCACATACTCTGTGGACGGATCCAGCCAGGTGCCCCTAGTATAAATTTTTTTCTTTACCCAGTTTTTTTTTTCCCCTTCATTTTTCAGACTCTTGCTCTTCATCCCTCTGGTCCCAATGTCCTCATCCTAAGAGCGACATGATTCTTCTTGAGAATCAAGAGCTGATGCCCACAGATGTTTCACACAGTACCTGGCACCCAGCACACACTCAATAAAAACAGTAGCTGTTATTATTCTTCTACCGCATTTGGTGTCTTTTGTGTAGGTAGCCAGTGAATTTTAAGTATGCTGCATTATGTGTGGGACAGCAAAAAGCTCAGACACTGAGGTGGCCTCCCCCTTTGGGAGCAAGCCGCCTGTCTGGGCAGGCAAGAGGCTCTCACTTGAACCACAGATCAGGAATAAATCCAGGAGGTGGATGACAACAAGACACATCTCAGCCAATCTCAAGCTTCTTTGGTCCTCCTCTCCATTAGCAGACTGTTTCTTCCCTCATGCAGGGTCTTTGGAGTCCCAGAAAACAGTGTAGTTGTTTTCCAGATCAAACAGGCATTACTACGTGGTAATTGGTCCACTCAAAAAGTATATATTGAGCACCTGCTATTCCTCATGCATGGTCATCAGCACAGCAAGCAGGTAGGGGAGTGATCAGGACCCACAAAGAGCTGACATTTAGATGGGAAAGAAGGACAAGAAGCACACAGAAATAGAAACATAATATGTCAGGAGGTGACATGGTTCTAAGGAAAAATATAGCCAAGGTAAGGGGGAGTGTGGGCCTTTTTTTTAAAAAAAAAGATTTTATTTATTTATGCATGAGAGACACACAGAGAGAGAGGCAGAGACACAGGCAGAGGGAGAAGCAGGCTCCCTGTGGGGAGCCCGATGTGGGACTTGATCCTGGGACCCCGGGATCACGCCCTGAGCGAAAGGCAGATGCTCAGTCCCTGAGCCACCCGAGTATCCTGGGAGTGTGGGCCTTTTAAAATAGGTCTGCAAATTCCTGGACCCTCCTCCCTTCAGAGGTGAGGTCTATTCCCTTCCCCTTGAATTTGGGTGGACTGAGAAGCCACATCTAACAGACAGAAGGGTAGAGCCATGTGATGCGGTTTCCGAGGATACAGATGCTGCCTGGCCCTCTCTCTACGTCTTGGGAGGGACCCTTGCCCTTAGAATCCAGCTACCATGTTGAAAGGAAGCTTGGGCCACATGGACAGGCCTTGCCGAGGGTTCCAGGTGACAGCCAGCATGTGAGTGGGAGGCCTTCAGATGATCTCAGGCCTCAGCCTTTTTGTCTGCCAGCTGAGGCCCCAATCTGTGTGGAGAGAGATAAGCCACCCCTGCTGGGCCCTTTCTGAATTCATGGCCCACAGAAACCAAGTGAGATGATAAATCATTACTGTTGCTTTAAGCCATCGAGTTTGAGGATAATCTGCTACACAAAAAGAGATCACTAATGCAGGGGGATGAGTGATGGGGGTGGAGGGTGTCGGGGGGGGGGGGGTGAATGCTAATTAAATAGGATGGTCAGGGCAGGCCTCTGTTGAGGGGACATCTGAGCAGAGACCCGAATAAAGTGGGCGGTGAGCAATGCAGATATGGGAGAAGAACTTTCAGGGTAGTGAGAAGAGCACATGCAAAGGCCCTGTGGTAGGAATGTACCTGTGGTTCTGGCTGGCACAGCTGGAGAGACACAGGAGAGAGAGAGTGGCAGGGAACGAAGTCAGAAAGACAGGAGGGGTATTGCAGATACCAGGTCAGACCAGTGATCGGAACTGAGCAGAGAGTGATGGTGTGATCTGAGCCAGGGCTTAAGATGGTTATTCTGGCTGCTGCACAGACAAGTCATCAGTGGGGAAGCCTGGAAATGGGGATATACCGGGTGAGTGGTGGGTGGTGGCTAGGACTGGAGTGGTGGAGGAGGTGAGAAGCAGTGAATCTCTGGATATCTCACGGCAATGTTGACCGGACTTACCTTGTGATTCGGTGCAGGGTGTGAGACAAAGGAAACTGGCAGGTTGACGAGCCTCAGGTGGGGCTGGGATCCTGCTCTCAGGCCCCAATGAGTGGTCCCCGGGCCAGCAGCCCCAGTGACACCTGCATCGCATGGGTGCTTGTTAGAAATGAAGCCTCTCAGGTTCCGCCACCACCTACTGATATTTAATGAGGTCCCCAGCTGTTCCCCACATATCACACTTTGAGAAGTGCTCTCCTAAGTTGGTGCTCACTCTTGGCTGCACATTAGGAAATGTCTGGAAGGACTCTGGGAAATACAGCCATGCCCGGGATCAGGGGCTGAGGGGGGTTGACTCAGCAGTTTTCAAAGCTCCCCAGGTGATTCTAATTCTTGCATTCTCCTCCAAAGCTTTTCAGCGAATTGTATTGGTTCCAGCACTAAAATACAGCCCATGTCTGACCATCTCTCATCCCCTCCATCACTGCCACCTTTGTCCCAGACGCCATCATTTCCTGCCCGGGGTTGGGATTTAACAGCCCCTGTAAGATGCAGTGGGGATGGGGACTGTATTTTAGGTCAGTGGCTCTCAAACCTTAGTGTTTCTCAGCAAATGCAAAAATCACTTGCAGGGTTTGTGCAAACACTTGGTGTCAGGTGGCACCCCCAGAGTCTCTGACTTACTAAGTTGTGGGTGAGGGCCGAGAATTTGCTTTCATGCCAAGCTTACAGATGCTGCTGACAGTCCTGGCCTGGCACCACATCTGGAGAACCACGGCTGTAGGTGGCATCAGAACAGCTTCGGTAAACGCCGCTTGTGGGGGGAGCGTGTGTAATGATGGGACACTGCCTCCTCCCTCCCTTCTAGGAACTGACCCTGCAGAGCACTGATCTAATCCATTCCCAGAAAGGTTTCCTCTGGCCCAGATCAGGACAGACACCGTGCGAACTGAAATGAAGTCATCTCTTTGGGTTGGCCGGGGCAGAAAGGGAGCAGGAAGGACAGGCAAGAGATTCAGACCAGGCTAAGTGAGGAGAAGAGGAGAAAGCTGGCTTTCTCAGGACACTTGGGATCCATGCTCCAGGGGCAGCACATGGGGGTGAAGAGTTGACAGAGCAATGAGGCCATCAGGGAGAGGGCTCTAGGGTCCCCAGGCAGTTAACAACCACAAGGAAGGACCCTGCCTGCCAGGAAATGAGAATACCTATGGCCCAAACAGAAAAGCTCAAGACCAGATAGTTGGCTTTGCCCTTGACCAACACCTTCCAACCTCACTGAGGTCAAGACATAAGGACACTTACATATGAAACGCATGCCAAGCAACCTGCCTAATGAGGACCCAGGCTGGAAATTGGTTCATTACCTTCTGTTAATAAATTAGAGTAGATTCATAGGTCACTTGGCTGGCTCAGTCAGCAGAGTATGTGACTCTTGATCTTGGGGCTGTGAGTTTGAGCCCCATGCTGGGAGTAGAGATTACTTGAAAATAAAGTCTTAAAAAATTAAATAAAAAAAAAGAATTTATTTATTCATGAGAGACACAGAGAGAGGCAGAGACATAAGCAGAGAGAGAAGCGGGCTCCCTGTGGGGAGCCTGATGTGGGACTCCATCCCAGGACCCTGGGATCACGATCTGAGCCAAAGGCAGTTGCTCAATTGCTGAGCCACCCATGTGCCCCAATAAAATAAAATTTTTATTTATTATTATTTTTAAAGATTTTTATTTATTTATTCATGAGAGACAGAGGCAGAGAGACAGGCAGAGAGAAGCAAGCTCCATGCAGGGATCCCAATGTGGGACTTGATCCTGAGACTCCAGGACCATGCCTTGGGCCGAAGGCAGGCACTAAACCACTGAGCTATCCAGAGTTCCCCTAAAATAAAAAATTTTAAATAAATAAATAAGAATAGATTCAAAATCACCTATGGAATAATAGCACCTTACTTTCACTTACGTTAGCATTTTAATATTAACTTTTCTTTTTTATGGAGGGTATGCATTTCGATGTATTTTAACACATACACCGATTTGTATAACTGTCACCACAGTCAAGAACACAGAACAGTCCCCAAAGGACTACTTTGTGCCACCCTTTCTAGTCACACCCTCCTCCCAGCCCTAAGCTGGGATTGGACCTGCTTCTACACTGGGGGATAAGTGAACTCAGCTGTGAAGGTTGACCGTATGTGGGCTAAGAGACCCAGCAGGTCAAGATAGAGACATTACTTCGACCTTAACAGGAGACTGAATTAGGACAGCAAAGACTTGTCACCTGGTGGGCTACCTCCAGCCCACTGTCTAGAATGCTGAGTTGAGAGGGGCTCAGTTGAAGGTGCCGTGATTGATTAGTGATGTCTCTCAGGGACACAGGCTAGTGGAGAGGTGGCCCACATGCTGGGTAGCACTGTTAGCATAAGGGCTGGATTGCCTACTGCCAGAGCCCAGGGAAGAACGGAGGGAATAAAAGAGAGAAGCCTCAAACCAAAATCAGGCTTCCAAGTGTATTGTGTATTCGATCTGAGATACTCCGTCTTTGAGTTGTTTACACCGTTTGCCTTTGTTTGATTGTGCTCAGAAACAACAGAGACCATGACTTCCTTATGAATGCATAAAATCTTGAGGGAGACAGAGAATTGAAATAGAAGAAAAACCAGATAAGTTATGTCTGTCTGGGTATTTATATAAGTGCTTAAAGCCCCAGATTGCTTACAATCCGAAGCTATCCCAGAGGGCTTCAAACACAACAGTGCCGAAAGGAAGCAAGTTAATCATCAAAGAGAAAACTAGGAAACAACTTGATGACCCAACAGTAGGAGACTGTGGGCTGTGCAGAGGAGAGACGTCTACAAAGGGGCAGCAGGAGGGAATTTGGGGGGGGGGGCAGAAGGAACTCTTCTGTGTCCTAATTGTGTGGTGGTCACATAACTCTCTCAAAGTGTGTTAAAGCTCAGAGAATGTAGGCACATATACAAGGTCGATAATGCAATCTAAAATCTAAGCATGATGCTACAGAACTTTGTCAAGATGTGGCATACACACCTCTGGGTGTATACAAGATGACCAACAACCATACCCACACGAACATTTGGGTTGTATTAGTTATGTATTTACATTAATTCATATTAGAAAAACATAGCTAGGGGCACCTGGTTGGCTCAGTCGGTAGAGCCATGCAACTCTTGATCTCGGGGTTGTGGGTTCGAGTCCCACATTGGGTGTAGAGCTAAAATAAAATCTTAAAAACAAGAAGAAGAATGTATAGTTAGTTTATCAAGGCTATAATTTCAAGGAGAAGACAATTGCATAAGGTTAGGCTAAGAACAAAATGTGAGTTGCTTTAAAGGGAAGCATTAAGTAAATGCTTGTATAGATGTTATATGTATATGGTGCAAAATGTGAGATTGGGGTATGGGAATAAGTTGGAGAAATACTGTTCAAAGGCTCTGCCCTCGTGGCATTTACAATCTAGCAGATGCAGAATCACCCTTGAGGGAAATGAAAAGATTTTCATGCAGTCACAAAACATTTTGAAAAATGGGTTACTGAGCATATATTCAGAATGATGTGATTTTTATAAAAGAAATGCATAGGCACACAGAGGAAGACAACTTAAAGATATTCAATTGTTACACCAGCTCTCTTTGAACAATGAGGCTATGGGGCAATTTTCATGAAGGTTACTTGCCTTCTCCAACATTTTATAGAAGAAATACACATTAATGAGCAAGAAGATTGTGCTTAAAAGGCTCCTCTCCCCCCCTCAGATAATCATTTAACCTAGGAGACAAATACTTGTTTTATCCCACCATACATACATAACCATCTAAGAATAGCAGTATCAACCTGACTACCAACAATCTGATGATTCTGGAAAAATAGATGTTTAAGTTCTATTTTTTAAAAAGTTTTTATTTAAGTAATCTCTGATGTGGAGCTTGAACTTACGACCCTGAGATCAAGAGTCACACACTCCACCGACTGAGTCAGTCAGGTGCCCTTGGAAAAATAGTTCTAAAGATTCATTATCTGCGGTTCCTTTTGTCCTTAGAGCACCAAAGATATACAGCCAGATTATGTGTATTAAGTCTCTTGACATCTTTCCCCTGTGTGTGGTTATGCTACCGAGTAAATGCAGTTAGGTTCTTTAATGTTCTTAAAAATATTTTATTTATTTATTTTAGAGTGGGGGCAGAGGCGGAGGGAGAGAGAGAATCCCAAGAAGACTCCCCACTGAGCACAGAGCCTTATATAGGGCTCGATCCCGTGACCCCAAGATCATGACCTGAGCTGAAACCAAGAGTCAGATGCCCAACCAACTGAGCCAGCCAGGCACCCTTTTGTTTAATTTTTTAATTCTGTTTTCAAATTTTAGGGATTGCTTTCTTAAGAACTGAACTTAAGTTTTCATTAGGCAAGATACTTTTTTTTTTTTTTTTTTTTTTATTAGGCAAGATACTTAAATGAGACTAAAGTAAAACATTTTCAGAGAAGGTTCTGGCCTGACTTTCTGCTTTCTTTTCCCATTCCATAATGGTAACCAGTTTTTAAAAGTTTTCCGTTCATTTTTCCATTATTTGTTTTTTTTTTTTTTTTTAAATTTTTATTTATTTATGATAGTCACACAGAGAGAGAGAGAGAGAGAGGCAGAGACACAGGCAGAGGGAGAAGCAGGCTCCATGCACCGGGAGCCTGATGTGGGATTCGATCCCGGGTCTCCAGGATCGCGCCCTGGGCCAAAGGCAGGCGCCAAACCGCTGCGCCACCCAGGGATCCCTGTTTTTTATTTTTATTATTTTTTTCATTATTTGTTTTTTAATACAGGCAAACACATATATGTATTTGTGTCCCAGGCCATCTTAGATGGACAGCAGCACACATACCAGACATGCTTCTCCCCACCTTTTCCTCAGGACAGCAAGCTTTGGTGATCCCTCTGTCGTGGGGTACATAAACACATATTCCTCGTTCCCGTGGAGCCTTTTTCTCATGGAGGCACTGTGGCTGATGGATCCACTCCACTGTGGGTGACTGGGTCCCCTTTAAAGATGGAGGAAAATCTTCTTGAAGCCTCTGGTGGATTTGCTCTCCTGTCTCACAGACCAGAATGACCTCATGCTCATAACTGCACCCACTGCCCAGCAGGATGCACAGGTCCACTCAGTTTCCTGGGTCTGCAGAGAGGCCGGACCCACAGAGGACAAGCCACCTCCTTCCTGGGCCTCAGTTTCCCTCATGTATATCAGGAAGGGTTTGAAAGTGATCAGTGTTTCCAAACTCCAGCCTTCCTTCACCTATGAATCCTCTCATTCAGTAACTTACTTAATATTTTCCTTTAAGCTATCTTTATATGGGCTCACTTTTTTACATTGAGCCTCATCCTTGGAAATAATATCTGTAAGATGGTCTTCTTGGTTTGTTACATATTTTTCTAAAAGTCATTAAAGTATGTATATAATTATTTAAATTAAAAGCATTCATCATTTTACTACGTAAAATGATCTCCTGTGTATCACTAGTGAGATTTGTTACTACCATTTAGGAATGACTAGAAGAAATAGACTTTAGGATTCTTTTCAAAAATCCACTGTCCAGTGATTCTTTTTTTCAACTGAGTGGCAAAAAAAACAAAAAAACAAAAAAACAAAAAAAAAATGCTGAAAACAAAATAAAATTAGGAAAATATCATGAAAAATGTGATGTGATACACTGGACTGGACCCTGGAACAGAACACAGAACAGCAGTGGAAAACAGATGAAATCATAATGAAGCCCAGACTTCACTGTTTTGTTTTGTTTTGTTTTGTTTTTAAAGATTTCATTTATTTATTCATGAGACACACAGAGAGAGAGGCAGAGACACAGGCAGAGGGAGAAGCAGGCTCCATGTGGGGGCCCGATGCGGGACTCGATTCTGGGGCACCAGGATCACGCCCTGGGCTGAAGGCCGATGCTCAACTGCTGAGCCACCCAGGCATCCCTAGTCAATGGTATTTTACCAATGTTAATTTCCCAATTTTGACAAATGGACCATTGTATACAAGATGCTAAAATTAGTGGAAATTGAGTGAAGAGCATGCGAGAACTCTCAAAACCGTCTTTGCAATCTTCCTGTAATATTAAAAATTAATATTTTTATTTAAAAAATTTTAAAAATATTTTATTTTATGTATTTATGAGAGACACACACACAGAGAGGCAGAGACACAGACAGGGGAGAAGCAGGCTTTATGCAGGGAGCCCGACGTGGGACTCGATTCCCAGTCTCCAGGATCACACCCTGGACCGAAGGCAGTGCTAACCCGGGCTGCCCATATTTTTAAATATTAGTTAAGAAATTTACTTTAGAAAGATAAGTTCTGAAGTTGGAATAATCCTTCAGCTTTTCATTTTCTGTTGCTGCCCTTAGCAATCATCCCTGAAATGACCACACTTGGAATTGCTATACATAGCATTTCTATAAACAGCTTTGGGATCAGGCAAGTATTGAAATGTTCAGCTGAAGTAGTTCCAAAACAGAAAAATAGAGATTCTTGGATTTAGAAGGAGTGATTTTAACGTTTTTCTCCCCCTTAGCTCTCAAAAAAGCTTTCCAGTGACCTTGAGAAATTCTCCTTTGGGTACCCTTAGATTCAGGGCCCTGAAACCACGGGATGTTCGCCTGAACCGATCCATGCATATGGATCAGTGGCAGACAGCCTACTTGTATTTCCAGAAATATGAGGGGGGCTACTTCCCAAGGAGAGGATGTAGTCTCTTTGAAATTTGAACCTTTAAAAGTTGGGCTGCTGGACGTTAATAAGGAAGAATGGAAAGTGCAGATCAATAAGACTTGCTGAAAATAAAACACACATTAGCATAGAGTATTCCCCATAACCAAGATTAATGCCTTTTTAAACCAAACCAGAGCAGGAAGGTATATCTTTTAGGCCAATTGCCACTAGCCGATTGCAGAGGAAAAAGGAAGACAGGCTTGGGGGCAGAAGGGAGGTGGGACGAAAGTCCAGTGCAAAACTCCAAACAGGCTGGAGAGAAATGAAATGACCCTTCAAGTTATGCAGAGAATTTAATCAGCACAGGGCTTGGGTTTATTAGGCATGTATTTGAAATTTAAATATGTTCTGGGGACAATGCCTTTTTACAGCCTGGCCTGGAGCTTGCCCCATAGGAGCCCTGCAAGTGTATCAAGAGGGGGACATGCGCAAGCATAAAATCGCAGATTATGGGTTCCCTCTTCGTGGACAAACACAGAGAAAAGACTTCTGTGGAATCACAATCCTTTACCCGACCACATCCTGTGTCTAGGACTCTACTCAACAGGCACCCTTCTCCCCTTTGAAATTTCATTTGTAATTAGCGAGTACTCATTACAGAGCCATTTTGGGAGATTTTAATATCCTTGTATATGGTGCTTGTTCTAAGAACTACAATATTGACATTTGTGCAATATTTTGGTATTAAAAATATGAAATAAGAATTGGTGGCTTGAGATAGTCTCAGATGCATTGATATTTCAAATCAAATGTGTACCGGTTTAAAAAGCTTTCTAAAAAAAGAAAAAAAAAAGCTTTCTGATGACATCCCTCACCTGTTCATAACCCTTTCAGTGTATGGCATAGTGGTTAAGTTGGTGGAATCTGGAACGTGATTGTCCGGGGCCAAACCCAAGCCTCCCCCCACCTTGGTGTTGGCCAAGTTCCTTCACTCTCTGTATCTCATTTCTTCATTTATAAAATGGGGCTAATAGCAGTGCCTACCTTGTTGGGTTATCTTAAGGATACACATGTGCATAACATTGCATGCATCTGTTTATGCATCTACATAGTGCGTGTATCACATTACACATGCAATAGTTTATACACGTACGTGTGTATATATGGCATGTTGAGGACAATTTTCAATAAGTGGGAGCTACGGATGCTTTAGATTTTCCATAGATTGTGACCAGTGAGGCTCTGCTGTGCTCCTGTATTCCCCAGAGCTGGGTTGGCCACAGAAGAGCGGGAGAGTGTAGGGTGTGGGGGTTGGTGCCAGTGGACCACAGAGCAGTGGGGTTGGAGAGAAGGGAAGGAGGGCTGGAGGTCCAGGCTTATAGGGCTCCAGAGCTAATCCATCCTTTCAATCTCTGACTGCCCATCCTAAGACAATTTATCATAAATGTGACCTTCTCCTATCACTCCTACCTGGGAAGACTCAGGCCAGCAGCTCGGATGGACTTCAATCCTTGACTATGGTTCCCTTTTGGCTGGCACAGCATCTAAGGACAAAGCGTAGAAGGCAATGTTAACAATGCTTCACTTGGAAGACAGTGAAATATGGCTGTTAACTAAGCAAGATAATACTGTAGGGAAGGCAAAAGTCTTTGTCTACCTTGTAGGGTCTCTGGGCATGAGAATGAATTTAAGACAAGGCAGATTAACAGGAGAAAAGCAGGGGTGCCTGGGTGGCTCAGGGGGTTTAGCAGCTGCCTTTGGCTCAGGTCATGGTCCCAGGGTCCTGGGTTCGAGCCCCTGCTCAGCGGGGAGCCTGCTTCTCCCTCTCCACCACTCGTGCTCACTTGCATGCTCTCTCTCTTTTTCAAATAAAATCTTTAACAACAACAACAACAACAACAAAACAGGAGAAAAGCAAATTTTATGTAATAATTCTGTTTTCACATGGACCTGGGAGCCTTGGGGACAAGCTTTGTCTTGATCTGCCACACGCGATTGTACCCACGTGATGCTTCTTTTGTGAAATGTATGGTTATTTCTCACATTAAAAACAGAAAAATGTGATAACTCTGTGGGGGTGACGGAGGTGTTAATCACTTTGATTGCAGTAATCGTTTCACATTGCACACATGTATCAAATCATCAGATTGTACACCTCAAGCATGCACAATTCTTATTCGTCAGTTATGGCTCAGTAATGCCAGGAGAACAAGATAGCACAGTGTCCATGGCCACTTCTTTGTCACTAACACAGCCTTCAAAACCCAGTTCAAATGTCACTTTGCTCATGAAACAATCCCTGATCTTTTAAGGGTTGTAGCCATTATACCACCACCACCCTTACCCCCTTACCGCCAACATCGCCTTCTGCTCTGCCTTTCTCCAAAGGTAGCATTCCCTGCCATAAAGCTATACAGCATCTCCTGGTATACTTTTCTGCTTGTGGAACTCAAATTGTTGTACTTGTCAGCAAACCTCCCAATTAGATACTGATCCTAGTTCTTGAGGGCTGGAAAGTTCCCTGATGTGTTCCTGGCTCCTTGTAAAAGCCTGGTATATAGTAGGTGCTCAATAAATGTTTTCCAGTGAATAGATAATGCATTATGGGAGTATCTCCAGTAAGGTTCCATCAACAAGGTAACATTTGAATTGGGACTTGAAGGAAACGATGGAACAGATAATGAGATTTTTCTGCAGAAAACACTTTTTAAAGACACAAAATCTTCCATAATCTCCTTGTTTCTTATTTTTGAGATTCTATCTATGGATAGATAAGGATGTGGATGTGGAATTGAATGTGGGTGTGGATGTGGGTATAGATATTCGTATGGATACATCTCAAGAAGCTTTGAAGTCATACTTCTCCAGCAGGAGTATTTGGTTATACCTCCCCTGTTATTTATTTTTATTTTTATTTTTTTTTAGATTTTTATTTAAATTCCAGTGAGTTAACCCGCAGTATGATATTAGTTTCAGGTGTACAATATAGCGATTCAGCACTTCCATCCATCGCCGGGAGCTCATCGTGACAAGTGCCCTCCTTCATCCCCATCACCCTCCTCCCCCCAACCCCCCTCTAGGGACCCTCAGAGTGTTCTCTATAGTTAAGAGTCTGTTTCTTGGTTTGCTTCTTTCTTTTTCTCTTTGCTCGTTTGTTTTGTTTCTGAAATTCCACATATGAGTGAAATCATACCGTTTTTGTCTTTCTCTGATTGACTTACTTCACTTAGCATTATACTCTCTCCAACTCTGTCCACGTTGTTGCAAATGCCAAGGTTGTAGTCTTTTTTGTGGCTGAGTAATATTCCACGTGAGATAGATATATGTATATATTTCGCATCTTCTTTATTCCATCAATCGATGGACACTGGGGCTGTTTCCATAATTTGGCAATTGTAGATAATGCTGCTATAAATATTGGGGTGCATGTATCCTTGGAATTAGTGTTTTTGTATTCTTTTGGTAAATGCCTAGTAGTGCAATTGCTGGATTGTAGGGTAGCTCTATTCTTAACTATTTGAGAAGCCCCCATACTGATTTCCAGAGCAGCTGCAGCAGTTTGCATGCCCACCAATAGTGCACGAGGGTTCCCCTTCCTCCAAATCCTTGCCAACACCTATTGCTTCTTGTGTTGTTGATTTTCAACCATCCTGACAGGTGTGTACCTCCTCTGTTCTTAGTTAACTTTATTTTTTGAAGATTTTATTTATTTACTTAGAGAGCGAGAGTGGGGGCAGCAGCAGAGGGAGAGGGAGAGAGAGAATCTCAAGCAGGTTCTCTGCTGAACACGTGGAGCCCAACAGTGAGGCTCGATCCCATGACCCCAAGATCACGACCTTCCAAAATCAAGAGCCAGACACTTAATTGACTGAGCCACCCAGGCACCCCAAGCTCTTGGTGATACTTTCCAACTAAGATAAAATCTCCATCCTCTGCAATTGTACAGCCCTGGATTCAGGCAGCTGTCACAGCCCTTGTCTCCCTGTGTTAGGAGTCGTACAGTGGTCAATGTCATTATTCTTGCTTGGTCTTGGTTCTTTTACCTGGAAAGTGGGGATAACAGGGATACAACCCGCACTGGGATAAGTGCAGTAATGGAGACAAGGTCCATGAGGCAATCATATGCCTTTCTCATTTTCCCATTGCCAGAGCCTAGAGCAGAGTCAGTGCTTGTATTGTTTATTGCTGTGTCACAAATGACCTAAAAACTTAGTGTCTTAAAGCAATAAACATTTACTATCTCATAGTTTCTATGGGTCAGGAATTTAGGAGTGGCTTATTCAGGTGGCTCTGGCCAGTAGTTCCCCGTAAAGTAGGGGTTGGAGTGCTGTCATCTGAAGCTTTATCCAGGGGAGGAGGGCCCTCCTTCCAGATGGCACAACCATGTGGACCCCTCCACGGGGCTGCTTGAGTGTCCTCACAACATGGCACCAGTGAGACCTGAGAGAGAGCAGGCTGGGAGCCACAATGCCTTTTTTTTTTTTTTTTTAAGATTTTATTTATTTATTCATGAGAGATGCAGAGAGAGGCAGAGACATAGGCAGAGAAAGCAGGCTCCCTGTAGGGAGCCCAATGTGGGACTTGATCCCAGGACCCTGGGATCACCAGTGAGCTGCAGGCAGATGCTCAACCACTGAACCACCCAGGCATCCCGACAATGACTTTTTTTGGTCAAGTAGAATAACTCATTTTATTTACATTTATTGTGGTAACTGGTGTGACTATCTGAGTCATATCATCTCAGTTGTTTCTATTATATGTATGTACACACAAACACACATACATATTTTTCTACCATTGTGATGAATTCACATACCACAAAATTTACCCTTGTAAAGTATACAATTCAGTGTGTTTTTAGTATATTCACCACATTGCAAAACCACCACTACTCATCCCAGACTCATGTCTTTTAAGACCTGGTCTCTGAAGTCATAAACGCTTATTCCTGCAATATCCTATTGGTTAACAGGCCCGTCCTATTCTGGATGGGAGGCAGGAAGCATTGGGGGCCCACTGGCTGGCACAGTGTTTGATTTAGATTTTGCATGAATGGATGGATGATTTTGCTAACTGAAGGGGGATGAAGCCAGAGACTGGAAGAGATGGACCCTTCCACTCTGTTAAATTCAATGGTCAATTAATTCTCGGAGATCGTCTTTCTTATCCTGCCGGCAGCACTCAACCTGATAATACCTGCCTTGAAACACAGTCTGGGCTTCCCGAACATCACATTTGCTTGGTTCCCCTCTACCAGATCACAAGCCACTCCTTTGCCTCTCATGCTGGTTCTACCTCATTTCCGGCCCTTGTCATGCTGTCGTGCCCAGAGCCCAGTCCTGGGACTCTCTTTTCTCTGGTGGTGCCCACTCTGTTCATGGTCTCATCTGGCCTCCACGGCTGTACATGCCAACTGTCCATTAGCAAAGCACCAGCTTGGGCGCCTGGGTGGCTCAGTGGATGAGCATCTGCCTTCGGCTTGGGTCATGATCCCAGGGTCCTGGGGTTGAGTCCTGCCTTGGGCTCCCTGCAGGGAGCCTGCGTCTCCCTCTGCCTGTGTCTCTGCCTCTCTGTGTCTCTTATGAATAAATAAATAAAATCTTAAAAAAAAAAAAAAAAAAGCAACAGCTCACCCCTGTCCTGATCTCTGGGGTTGAGTAGCCACTGCCTTCTGGGCTCCTCTACTTAGGCCCAGAAAAGCCCCCCAAAGGTAACAACATGTTCAAAGCCAAACTCCTGGTGTCCCCCACACCAGCTGCTCTTCCAGGATTCTCTAGCTTGGCTCCTGGCAGCTCCCTCCTACCCCTTGGCTGAAAGCAAGGGGACTTCCTTGGCTCCTCTCCTTCTCTGTCATCCCCACATAACCCACACATCCACTTCTGCCATCCAAATGTTCAGAAGTGACCATCCTCTCCCTTGCAGAGCGCTCATCCAGCCCCAGGCCGGGTACAGCAGTGGCTTCCTAGCTGCACTTTTGTGCCTCCGTCTGCCCTCTTCCCAATGTCCTTCTACCCAATAGCAGGCAGGGGGGGCCCGTGAGGATGTAGGCTGGTGACAGAGTCCATCTGCGCAGCACAGGAGAAGCCGGCCCCCTGGTCTCCCTGGCCGTGGCTCCTCTGGCACTCTGTCCTGCTAGCTCTTCTGGCCGTTCTGGCCTCCTCACTCCGCAAGTACCCCAGGCCTGGTCCCACCACTGGGCCTTTGCACTGGTGGTTCCCTGGGCCTGCAGCAGTTTCCCTCAGTTACCTCCCTCCCCAAAACACCTTCTCTGTGACCTTTGCCAACCTCTGGCTATAAAATGGCAATCCCTACCCATTGATCCTGGTTCCCCTCTCTACTAATTTTATCCATAGCTCGTACTGCTATCTAACGGGTTGTTTGTTTCACTTATTTTGTTTCTTGTCTCTGTCCCTGCCCTCTGTCCTCGCTCCCCCACCCCGCCTCCCACTGTGACTGCCATGAGATCAGGGACTTTGCTTCATTCATTGCTCTATCTCCTGGTAGCGTAAGGGTCTAGCACCTGGTAGGGCTCAGTCACTCTTTGTCGAACAATTAATATCTGTCCACTTGACTACTATCTATTTCACCTTCTAGAATATTCAAAAGAAGGCACTGTGTCTGTTTTTGCTTAATCCTGTGCCTGGTGCATAATGTTCAATATGTTTCTTTGGGGGACCCTACCTGGCCCTCTAAGGGCTTCTGTTTCCCTCTCTGTAGCAGGAGAAGTGGGAGTGTCCTACCACCTTGGTCTCAGCCAGTTACCTATAGCCATGTGTGTGAGCAAGCCTAGTGTGGCCACACCTGCCCATTTGCCAAAAGAACCAGTGATCTGAATTCTTACATGAATGGGATTAAGTTTTAAATGTTAGCAATTAATTTAACATTTTCAAAAATCAGCTCTGTTTCCTTCATAACAAACCACCCCAGCACTTAATGGCTTAATACAACCACTGCTGATGTAGCTCATCCCATCTAGGGTGGCTCAGCTGACCTTTCCAGATCAAATAATCCTTCCAGGTGACACAGATTAGAATCTACACTACCCGCAAGCAGAGGGCTTTTGTACTGAAGGAGGAAAACTCTTCCATCCCAGAAAAGGTTGGCATGAAATTAAGCTGACAAGGGAAAAAATGAGTCATAAGCTGCTGGCTAAATAATTCAGCTTAGTCTCCAGGAAATGATTGTCAAAGCATTAGGACAGTGTCGGTGCAGACATGGCCAAAACAGTCCGGCAGAGCTGGAAATAAATTCATATTGTGGGTGATGTGCCCCAGGGCAGCTAGCTCTGGATGGAGGAATGACTATATTACATGCCTGGAAATAAATAACGATGAATGGAGTGAACCAGAACACCTCACATTAGGATGAGCCCACATTTACCTTTGAACATATAGTCAGTGGCTATGAGGGTCACATGTCACTTCCATTTCTTGAGATTTTCTGTTTATATGCATTCTAAATATGCACAGAATAATTTATATACATTCTGTACAAATTGTATGCAGAATGCATAATATGTTCTGTGTATGTAATACAGAATATTCTGTATATATAATATACAATCATAGCTATTAATTAATATAATAATATGTAATATATATGTATTATATTATATATAATATATATTTTGTATATATACAGAAAAAATTAAAAGTATAGCATTACAACTAAACTGTGTGATATACACCTGGGTGGCTCAGTTGGTTAAGCGTCTGCTTTCAGCTCAGGTCATGATCCCAGAGTCTGGGGATTGAGCCCCAGTTGAGCTGCGGGTCGGGCACCCTACTCAGCGGGAGCCTGCCTCTCCCTCCCCTCTCTGCTCATGTACTCTCTTGCTGTCTCCCTCTCATATAAATAATAAAATCTTCAAAAAACATGAAACAAACTGTGTGGTATACAATACTGTAGAATATTTTAAATGTATGCATTTATAAGTTATAACTTTTAACAGACCTCCCCCCCAAAAAGGAAAAAAAAAAGAATCCTAAAAAGCAATGCAAAGGGTGCCGGTTAAGGGTTGGACTCTTGGTTTGGGCTCGGGTCACGACCTCAGGGTTGTGGGATGGAGCCCCATCCCAGGTTCCAGGCTCAGCATGGAGACTGCTTAAGAGTTTCTCTCTCCTTCTTCCTCTATTCCCTACCCCCCACCCTGCTCACATGTGTGTGCTCTTTCTCTCTCTCTAAAAAACAAAATAAAACATGCATTCATCTGTGCTATCTACTGTGCTCAGGTGATGAGACACAAGCTTAAACTTTATGAAATCTTCCTGAAGGCAGATTATTGAACAGGACAGCTAGCCTGGACTCTTCAAAAACATTAATATCATGGAGAAAAAAAAGAGTGTGGGGTAGGAGTGAGGGGTATTCTGGATTTTACAAGGACCACAGGACATACAACAATCCCCATGTAATGCATGGTCCTTGATTGGGGATCCTGGCTTGAATAAACCTGGTGTAAAGGCTATTTTGGGGAAAACTGTGATGGGATTTGAAAAAAAAAAAAACACCTCCCTATTGTTTTATAGTCACAACCTGAGGGACGTAGAGATAAAAGTCATGATGTCTATCATTCGAATGGCTCAAGGAAAAAAGAAATGATTGATGAGGCAACTATGGCAAAATGTCGATGACTATTACATCTAGACCATGGATGTGGGTGCATGGATACACACTACTCTCTGTACTTTTTTGCATCCTTGAAAATTGTCCTCATGAAAAGTAAAAATAGTACAAAGAAAGCTTAGGAGCTCGTGAGGAATATAAAGTAATAAGCTCGCCTTTGACATATGCATTGATATTACAAATGAGGGTGTTGGACTGAGCACAGGGATATTTTGGGGAGGAAGAGGTGTATGGAAAACACTACCCAGTTTCAGTCTTCCCTGCCTTTTTCTGTGACTCAGAGTGGGACTCTGTTTGAAGATAATGTCAAAAGTCCACATTTTAGACCCTTTGTAAATGTGAAGACAGGGCGGGAGGGCTTCCTTCATCTCCCGTGATAGCACCTGGTGGTTATTGTCTTTTTCCTTCTCCATTTCACTCTGACAATGATTCCGCCCCAACACAGATATTCCAATGCCCCCGAGGGACCCACCCAACGTCTCATAAGTCCTCTGTTTATTTTTCAAAATAGGAGAGGGAAGGTGAGTGTGGAGATAAGGGATGAGGCTGATTAACCAGTTAAACCATTTCTGTTAGTTCAAGTGATCAAATTTCACTGTATTATCTATAATGTGAATAGTTAACTTTCCGGGTGGAGTCTTCTATAAGGGAGATGAATTAAGAGGGTAAAAGTATAACCACAGCTTTTTTTTTTTTTTTTTTTTTTTTTTTTTTCTGTCTCCCTCTCCCTGCCTTTCTCCCAGGTTTTCTCGCTTCCCCTTAAAATGTAATATTTGAAGCTGGGAAGACAGTATTGGTGGTGAGTGCATGTCACACACATTTCCTTTTCGGGGAAGGAATTCCTGAAGAACCAAAGTCCACCGATTGAACATTTTACAGGCTCCTGTATAATGAAATACAATAGCGTAGAATCAAACATTCCAGTGTATCACACAGATCTGGGATTCCCGGTTATCTAGAACAGCCTCGACTTTCGAAATGCAAACTTTTAGTATCTCCAAACACCAAAAAATTCCAGAAAGCTTCCAAGATTGGCCTTAATCTCACACTTGTCAAAACTCACCCATAGGGAAAAAAGACCCCAGGGATCTAGGTATTGACAAAGAAACTCAAAGCTGACAATGTTCATTCTCAAAGGACTTTAAAAGCCAATGCAAAGGGATGCAATTAAACATTACCAAGAGAAGACCAGATTGATTAAAAAATCTAAATGTCTGACCTCTTTCTGTTTATCTGCTTTAAGCAGGCAGGCGGGTTAGCCCTGTCAATCAAGAGAGCATTGCCTAACTTACAGCAATACTGTTTTTAAACACGGGCTCCTCTGTAAAATTCAAACACGACAGAAGCAGAAAGAAATGTATGTCCAGAAGTGACTCTTTCCAGTGCAGCTAAAGCCTGAGAGTCTACTGCCATTGTAGGCTCCTGTTACGTAGCAAATACAGAGATTGGCAAAGTAAGGCCCAAATCTGGCCCTCCACCTACTTTTGTAGATAAAGTTTTATTGGAATACAGCCAAACCCATTCTTCTATGTATTTATAGTCTATGGCTTGTTTGCATGTTGCAAAAGCAGAATGGAGTGGTTAGGTCAATGACAGTCTGTTCTGCAAAGCCTAAAATACTTACTGTGTGGCCTGTTATATATTAATGCTCCACATGTTGGAATTCGGCAGGTTCAGATCCAGAATCCAGCCCTGTCTAGCTATCCGACCTTGAGCACATTCCTTAAGATCTTTAAGAGTTTCTGCCTCTTAATGAGGCTAATAAGAACAACAGTTGCTAAGTTTACAGTGTCCAGCAATGTTCTAGATGCCCTGAATGTATTAATTCGTTAAAGAACAACAATAACCCTATGAAAAGCATGATTGTCCCCATTATATGGGTGAGGAGCTAGAACCACAGAGAGGTAAAGTAACTTGCCTGAGGTCCCACAGCCAGGAGATAGGGGAGCTACTACCTCACATGGGAATTCTGAGTGTAAAGGAGGTCTGGCGAGCACTCAGGGTTCTTCATCCCGACACTGGAATATCGCTAGCCCTCAAAAACTGTGATAATAACTGTGGTTATTTTTATGTTTGAATGCAAGCCATCAGAAATGGATAAATTAGTTGGTATCTGGGCTGACCCTTCAAAATTCGACTTGTGGAGTGTTTATCTAACTGACATCTTCAGGAGGAACTGCTACCATGTCAGAGCGGTGTTTGTGGTTCTGGGGAAGGTGACGGGTGATGCTGTTTACTTTCCTCAGTCTCTGCATTGTCTGTTTCCAACAGAATTTTGATGCTCTGAGATCTTCCAGAAAGAATGGCAACTATTAATTCCATTAAAAATAAGATGATGCCCATGTGGCACAGTTGGTTAAATGTCTGACTCTTGCGCTCTGCTCAGGTCGTGATCTCAGGGTTGTGGGGTTGAGCCCCTCACTGGGCTCCTGCTCAACAGGGAGTCTGCTTAAGACTCTCTCCCTCTCCCTCTGCCCCTCCCCACTCTCTCTCTTTTTCAAATATATAAATAAAATCTTAAAAAAGAAAATAAGAAGGAGGAGCACCTGGCTGGCTCTGTTGGTGGAGCGTGTGACTCTGGATCATGGGGTTGTGAGTTTAAAGCCCTACGTTGCATGTAGAGATCATATAAAAATAAAATATTAAAGAAAAATAAGAAGGAAGCAGAAGGGGAAGAGGAGGAGAGAGAGGAAGAGGAAGAAAGAGAAGAAATAGTCTTATGAAGATGAGACTAGACGCTCAGTGTGTGCATTTCACAACTATGGTTTCCTGGTTAGTTATGGAGTGCATGTCACACACATTTCCTTTTTGGGGGAGGAATTTCTGAAGAACCAAAGTCCACCGATACAACATTCACAGGCTTCTGTATAATGAAATACCATAGTGTAGAATCCAACATTCCAGTGTATAAACCACAACAAATACATATATATAATGAATTAAATCGCCTCTTATTTTAAAAAAAGATTTTATTTATTTATTTATTTGACAGAGAGAGAGAGAGAGAGAGGGAGCACAAACAGGGGGAGCAGCAGACAAAGGGAGAAGCAGACTCCCCACTGAGCTGAGAGTCTGACGTGGGGCTCAATCCCAGGACCCTGAGATCATGACTGCAGACAAACGCAGATGCCTAAAGAGCTGAGCCACCCAGGTACCCCTTAAATTGAGTTTTGTAGCCCATGTACGTTCTCTAAAACTATACAAGTCACATATTTGTTGAAGAAAATACAACAGGAAATAGAAAAACAATCACTCATAATCTTGCCATCGTGAAATAACCACCTTTATCTTTTTTAATTAAAAAAATTTATTTATTTATTTATTTGAGAGACAGAGAGTGCACAAGCAGGGGGAGAGGCAGAGGGAGAGGAACAAGCAGACTCCCCACTGGGCCGGGAGCCTGACAGGGGGCTTGATCCCAGGACCCTGATCCCAGGACCTTGAGTTCATGACCTGAGCCAAAGTCAGATGTTTAAGTGACTGAGCCACCAGGTGCCCCAAAATAATGACCTTTAACTGTGAGCATTCTAGTGTACACACACACATACACACACACACACACTTTTCCTGCGGGTACGGAAATTGTTTCAATAGGTCACGATGTAAAGCATTGAAATGAATGATGGTAACCATGGTTATCTGGTGGGCAGGCTGAGAGAAGGCCTCCACTCTCTGTGCTATTCACTTCTGCACTCTGATCTTTCTTTTCCAGAAGCCTGAATCTCTCTTGAGGAAAAGCCCAATAAACATCAGTTTTTATGTTAAAAGATGTCACGGTTGCAGTGAATTTAGATAAACATTTAATGCACCCATACTGGTTCCAAATATCTCTCTTTGGAAGGCAGAGTAGCCTACAAACATATATACGCTCTGGTCATCTGGAAAGATCCATCATTTACCAAGTTTTCTCCATGAGATGAAGTGGTTATTCAGACAGTACCCACACAATTTCAAAACAACTTGTCAGTTTGGTAGGGAAAAAAAGAATCCCCAATACCAACCATCCAGTCAATTCAGAGGGAAATGACCAGTCAACCATTTGTCACGTACTCCAAACAAAAGGTTGACTAAGTAAATCGACTTTTTAATTAGTTATGCTTATAATGCATAGACAGTGTGTCAGGCAAGACTTTTGGTAGCAAAATGAAAGACGGTGAAGATTTTAAAGGAGATATTTCCATGTAATACTCTTTGGAACCCACCTGGGGTGAAAGAAACACTGTTGTGTATTTATCTTAGTCCACGACTGAGACTATTGAGAAAGAAGAAATAAAACGTCTATAGGTGTAGGAATCTCTCTGGAAAAAAACAAAGATGCTGACGCCTTTTCAAAAAAAATGTTCAAGTACAACCAAACTGGCTCCAACAGATCATGCAAATATAATGCACATTGGAAAAACAAAGCAAAACAAAACTGAAAGGAAAATCTACCACATTGCTAGCAGGGGCTATTTCTTGGTAATGGGATTATGGGCAATCTCTGTTTTCATTTTGCTTCTTGGTCAGTTCTGATTTTCTTAGAATGATCATGTACATTATAACTATCTATGCAAGAAAAAAACTAAAGAAAATAAGAATGAAGCATAAAATGAAGTCTGAAGAGGTAGACCCACTCCAAGGTGTTAAAGATAAGATGAAGTACAAACTTCTACACCTGGTCTAGTAAGGTTATTGTCCTTCCTTATCTTTAACACCTTCCTTGGCATTTTTCTTTGTGTTCAAAGAAAAGGCTCAAGATCAGAGGCTGCCTTATTGAGTGAATGGTCATAGAGGTAGTCAAACATCAGATCAACACATGCCAGGTCAGGGTATCTAAAATTCTAACCTCCTATGTATTTATATGATCACACTTGCTATTTAAAAAAGTTATTGTAAAAAAAATAAAAAAATAAAAAATAAAAAAGTTATTGTAGAGAACCAAAATTATACTGTTTTTATATTTATCTACCCATTCATCTATCATCCATCCATCCATCCATCCATCCATTAAAGATATGACATTACATAGAAGGGAGGACCATGGATTCTAGGGCCAGACTGCTTAGTTTGCAACCTGACTCTACATCTTATTAACTCTGTGACCTAGAGTGAGTGACTAAATTTCTTGGGTCCACCCTCTGGATTCATGGATTTATATACTCTGAGTCATTTTTGTTTTCTCATGAAAGGTAGCTCCTGTTTGCTGAGCTGAGTAGTTTTGCAGCCTGCTTCCTGCCTGTAGAAGTTTGAAGGGTCAAAGTTCTCTTTTCATTTTGTACTGTCTCTGCTCATTCAGTCCCAGCTGGCTGTATTTCTGCCAATACATTTCTTTTAAAATTTTTGTGGGCTGCCCGTGAATTCCGGAGTGGGTTAGTGGGGTGAACTTGCAGACAAACAGTTGGCCAGGGTGGCTGTCATCTGAAGGCTTGACTAGAGCTGGAGGATCTATTTTCAAAATGGTGCCTTCTCATGGTTGGCAAGTTGGTGGGAGGACTTAGTTCCTCACTACGTGGGCATCTCCATGGAGCTGCTTACGGTCCTCATGGCATGACAGCTGGCTTCCCTCAGAGCAGGCGATACAAGAGGGAGAGCAATGCAGAAGTTATGATGCCTTGTGTGACCTTATCAGGGAATTCACACACTACCGTGTCCTCTATCTTCTATTGGTTCCACAATGGCATTAACATGAGGAAGTGAGGATCATGAAAGGCCATCTGGTGGCTGGCTACTACAGGACTCTTTCAACATAAGCCTGAGACAAGTTTTTTTTTTTTTTTTTTTTTTTTTTAAATCTTTTAAAGATTTTTTTACAGTAATCTCTACACCAAATGTGGGGCTCAAACCCACAAGCCCAAGATCAAGAGTTGTATGGTCTACTGACTGAGTCGGCCTGGAGCCCTGAGACAGATTTTTAAGAAATGTCATTTGAGGCCTTGGCATTTTCTTTAGGTTTGATCTCTGCTTAATCCAACAAGCATTTATTTGGTACCAACCATGGGCCAGGCACTGGGTGAGATGCTGAACATATATAAACATGAGCAAATGTTTCAAGTAGGTGAAGTCACTATGGAACACATATGCATATAAGACGATACTTTCATACAAGAGAGTAAGTGTGCCATGATTAGGTTGTGCACAAGATGTATTGTTGGACCAAGACAGAGGCCCTATAGCCAGGCCTGGGGTGGTAGTTGCCATGGGGATCGGGAATGCTTTCCGAGAAAAATAATCAATACTGTCATTTGTTGGCATTTATCACAAGCCAGGTCTAATGCTAAGCACCTTTAAATGCATCATCTCAGAGAACCCTCTTATAGTCCACATGATGTGCCTGAGTATTATCACTATACTATGTGCCTGTCACTTCCCATTCCCCTCCTCCAACTAGAACACTTGCTTCAATTGGATGCTGGTTTCTGTCAGGTTCTCAATCTCCAGCCTCTAGAAGGATTCCTGGCACATAATTAGGCTTCAATACTTTTTTTTTTTTTTTAAGATTTTATTTATTTATTTGAGAGGGAGAAAGAGATAGTGAGAGAGAGTATGAGCGGGAGGGGGAGAAGCAAACTCCCCATGGAGCAGGGAGCCTGATGCAGGGCTCAATCCCAGGACCCCGGTATAAGACCTTGAAGGGACGTCTGGGTGGCTCAGCGGTTAGGTGCTGGCCTTTGGCTCAACACGTGCTCCTGGAGTCCCAGGATCGAGGCCCACGTCATGCTCCCTGCATGGAGCCTGCTTCTCCCTCTGCCTGTGTCTCTGCCTCTCCTTCTCTCTCTCTGTCTTTCATGAATGAATAAATAAAATCTTAAAAAAAAAAAAAAAAAGACCTGAGCTGAAAACAGATGCTTAACCAACTGAGCCACCCCGGCCACCCCGGCCCTCAATAGTTTTTAGTCAAATCCCTGACTACCTGTTTTACAGGGGACAAAACAAAGGCTTAGGGAGAGAGGTGACTTCCCCAAGATCACACAACCAGGGGGTGACAGAAGCAGAATTCTCACCTGTGCTCGTATCCACGGCAAGAAACCCCCGGCCCCAACCCAGCCTGTGACCCCAAGGAGTGGAGCGCTTAGCGGGGAAGCCCTGTGGAGAGGCACTGAGGCAGGACAGTGCGGTGCAGTCTAAGTGCACAAAGGAATAAACGTGCTCCGTGTCAGAACAGAGGGGACTGGCTTGGAAACTGGTTGGCAGGTGGGGGTTAGCCAGCAAAGGCCCCGGGGGCAGCCGATCTGGGGCTGCGGGGTTTGATCACGGCCCTTCTGATGGCCATGCTGTGTTTATGAGACTCCACTGCGATGCTCTAACTTTAGTCCCGCAGGATTCAGAAATCCCAAGTTCAGGACCTCTCGGAAGCCGAGTAGGATGGGTCACCAACCTGCTCAGGATCACGGCTGTTCAATCCGGGGGTTCCCTGCTCCTCACCCAGTGCTCTCTTGTCTCCCCTTTGCGTTCCCGGTGCCTGACACCACGGGCAGGTGACTCCCACCCATTGTCACTGGTGCTCAGCGTCCCGTTTGATTCTGCCATGACCACAATAACTGCTGGCGGAGAACTGAAAAACGGTTGAAGCTCACAGTGTGAGATGGAGAAAGAAAGGGGCCGGAAAGGGCCCGGGCGCACCGTGCTAATTCACGGGACAACGCTAAGAGGAAGGCCTTATCTTTAGCCATCGTGCCTCAGCAATAGTTGCTTCTGTGAAATGGAAGGGATGAGTCAGGGCAGAAGTAGGACCCCCTCTTTTGTGGTGTGGGCACAGGCCAGGGCAGCTGGGGCGGGGATGGGCCTGCTGTTGCGTTGTAGTGCACGGTTGGGAAGTGTGATCAACTGGCTCTCATTAAATCCCTTGAAGTCAGACCTCAGGGGCAGCTTGGTCAGTGCTTGCGTGGTCGCTGCTGTCTGGTAGGGGGTATCTTGGGAGCCAAAAGAGAATGTGCTGTTTCTTTACAGAGCTGTGTTTTCTCCCGAATGGTAAAGTCCTACGTGCTGACTGTAATGATTTCAGAAACGCAAACGTGCATAAATAGAAAGGAAGTCAGCCAGTATGCCACCACGCAGGATGACCAGTAACACCCGTAGTGTTCCTTTGTGTGCTCTTTTTTGCAATGCACGTGCCTGTTAGATCCGCAGGGTGTAGTGGTTACAGCTCAGCGGCGGGCCTGGCATTGGCAACTTAGGGATTGCCAATCCCTAAGGGCCCTGGACTCCTTAGAAAGTCTGCTAAAACCCATCAATCCCTTCTCAGAGCTGTTTCTAAATGCATTGATTAATACCCAAAAGAGGGGGCCTGGGTGGCTCAGCGGTTGAGCGTCTGCCTTTGGCTCAGGTCACGATGTCCAGGTCCTGGGATCCAGTCCCACATCGCGCTCCCCGCAGGAAGCCTGCTTCTCCCTCTGCCTGTGTCTCTGCCTCTCTTTCTGTGTCTCTCATAAATAAATAAATAAATAAATAAATAAATAAATAAACAAAATCTTAAAGAAAAAAAAACAAGCCCAATTGAACCAAAGGAAATCAATTATACTGAAAAGCAATTATCAAAATACTTTTAAAATTTTGTGACAATAATGTCCGTGCTATTTTATTAATCCATTCAATGACAACATCTAGTGGGGAATCTAAGAACTCTTTTCATTTTGGGGATCCCTGGGTGGCTTGGCGGTTTAGCACCTGACTTCAGTCCGGGGCATGGTCCTGGGGTCCCCAGATCGAATCCCACATCGGGTTCCCTGCACGGAGCCTGCTTCTCTCTACTATGTCTCTGCCTCTCTCTCCATGTGTCTCTCATGAATAAATAAATAAAATCTTTAAAAAAAATCATTTCAAAGTAGTGATGAGCATAAGTGATAGCTCCAGATGTCTGTGGCAACAGGTATGGGAAATTCTGTGACTCCCACTGATGAGAGTCACAGACATTGTTCACACCACTGTGGCTCATTGCCTACATTCAAAACAGAAGGGATACTAAATTTTAGTTAGAAGGCGGGGAAAATAAACGTGAAAGGTTTGGGGTTTTTTTGGTTTATCCTCATCCAGTTTCACAAACAGTGTAAAATCTACCTACAAGGCTCAGGTTAGGAACTGCTCTGGTCTGGGCTCCCTGCATTGGGATCCTAGCTCTGCCATTTATCAGCTCTCTGGCCCTGGGCAAGTTACTCACCTTTCCTGGGCTTCAGGTTCCCTATCTGTAAAATGGGCGTGATAATGGTATCCCTCTTATAAGCATATTGTGCATGCTGAAGGAGACTCTGTATGTAATGTATGTAGAAGAGTGTTACTTCAAGACAAAAAGTTCAGGGGCACCTGGGTGGCTCAGTCAGTTAAGTGACTGCCTTTGGCTCAGGTCATGATCCCAGAGTCCTAGGATGGAGTCCTGCCTGCCCCACAACAGGATCCCTGCTCAGTGGGGAGGCTCCTTCTCCCCTCCCTCTGCCCCTTCCCCCTACTTTTGTGCTCTCTCTTTCTCTCAAATAAATAAATAAAATCTTTTAAACATTAAAAAAAAAACCCTAAAGAAAAAAAAAAAAACAACGGGGTGCCTGGATGGGTCATTGGGTGGAGTGTCCCACCTTGATCTTGGGGTCATGAGTTTGATGTTGGGCATAGAGATTACCTAAAAATAAAATCTTAAAAAAATAAAATAAAATAAAAAAGGAATGCAAAAAGCTGAAAAACACAATGTTATTTTTTAACTCATTTGGTAGACAAAGCTCACCGGATATGAACTTTCTGATGGCAAAACTTGACCTGGATTGACACAAGACTACTTGTGTGAATATTCATACTTTTTTGCTGCAGAAATATCAGCGTACTTGACGGCAGGGCGCTGTTCCAGACACCTACACATATATGGTAGACCTCCTCCATATATGGCATTACCTTCCTCGATGGACACATGCTGAACCGCACCATCCGTCTGAACTAATAGACCTGTTCTTCCTGTGTTAGAAACATGACTTTTTTCTTTAGTTGAGCTTCAAACTAATTCCTTCATCTTATCCTCAGGAGTCAAGTAGGAGATGCATGATTACCTCCCATTTAATAAATGGGGAGACTGAGGCACAGATTCTCAACTTGTTAGGCAAGCTGTCCCAACTCCCACAGGTACTAGATTAGAACCTGGTGCATGGACAAGCCCAGGATATAATGTTACTGTTGGTGCTGGAAGATTGCTAGAGATTCCAGCAAGGGTATTGTTGACTTTTTTCCCCTTTAATTTAAATTTTAGAGTTAAAACCAGGGTCCTGGGAGTCAATCAAGCACATCACGGATTCAAATCCCCATTGGAGTCTTCTTATTCAAGCTGAGTAGTAGTCACAGCGATAAAAATGATCAAAGCCATTGTTTATTGAGCAGTTACTCTTGGCCAGTTCTGTGTAGGATCTCAGGAAGGGAATTTTTTTTTTCTTTTTTTAATTTGAAAGTGTGCATACATGCATGAGTGGAGGGAGGAGCAGAAGAGAAGGGAGGGGAAGAGAGAACCTCCAGCAGACTCCCTGCTGAGCACGAAGCCTCCTTGGGGCCTGATCCCCCCACCCCGAGATCATGACCTGAGCAGAAATCAAGAATCAGATGCTTAATAGACTGATCCACCCAGGCACCCCTGGATTCTATTTTGATCTCCATTTTACAGATGAGGAAGCAGGCCCAGAGAGGTCAAGTAGCAGCACAAGGTCACACAGCTAGTAAGCAGCAGGGTCAGATTTGAATATGATGCCAGCTGGCAAGCCAGGACCCTCCTCGACTAGCTCTTTCCCTCCACACTCTTCTCCACGTTAAGGGTTTGCTTTCTTTGCCCAAATCACATCTCATTCCATTAACCTTTTCAAAGGCCTTGGTCCAAATGGATAAAGTAAGAGCAATTCTACTTCTGGGGAATAATCCTCAGAAATAACCAGAGATATGGACAAAGATGGATGTTAAAAGTGTTTTTAGCACGACAGTACTTACAGCACTTAAAAAAGAACAGTGAGGGCAGCCTGGGTGGCTCAGTGGTTTAGCTCTGCCTTCAGCCCAGGGCGTGATCCTGGAGACCCAGGATAGAGTCCCACATCCGGCTCCCTGCATGGAGCCTGCTTCTCCCTCTGCCTTGTGTTTCTGCCTCTCTCTCTCTCTCTCTGTCTGTCTCTCATGAATAAATAAATAAAATCTAAAAAAAAAAAAAAAAAAGAACAGTGAGAGATAGAAATGGACATTTTACATTTCTTATGAGAAAATATTATGCAGTTCTAATCATGGAATTGTTAAAAACTTACTGTAAGAAGATGTTCACAATAAATGGTCTTTAAAAATGGATTAAAATCTGTATATGTATGGCATTAGCCTCTTTTTGGAAATAAAATATATGCACGCACATCTGCATGTAGAGGAGTCAGCAAACTAGAGCCCGCTGGCCAAACCAGGCCCCCTAGTTGGTTTTGTTACCACCAATGAATTGAGAATGGTTTTTACATTTTAATCGTGAATTTTGAAAAAAGATGATGTGGGGTGCCTGAGTGGCTCAGTCGGTTAAGCATCTGCCTTCGGGTCAGGTCATGATGCCCGGGTCCTGGGATGGAGCCCCGCAATGGCTCCTGCTCCGTCTCCCTCTCCCTCTGCTGCTCCCCCTGCTTGTGCTCTCTCCCTTTCCCCGTCTGTCTCAGGTAAATAAATACAATCTTTAAAAACGAAAACAAACAAGCAAAAGCAGAAAAAATTTGCTGACCCCTGCTACATACCAAACAGACAGAAAACTCTTGAGGGTTGTACTGGAATAATCCACAATAATCTCCCCATCTCAGGTCCGTTGAGAAGCATTCCTAATTCCACCTGCTGCTCTAATTCCCCTTTGCCTCACAACACAGCATAAATACAGGTTCTGGGGCTCGGGACAAGCACAACTTTGCGGACCTGGTGGGCTGTAGGGAGACCAGTGTTTCCACATCCAATAGGGTGTAGTTTCTTTACAGACTGAATTTTCTTTGATCCTGTCGGGCCCCTGCAATGTGTGGATCATTACCTCCATCTTGCGCTTAATTAGGGACCTTGGGGCTCAGAGAGGTAAAGGATTCACCCAGGATCACACAGCCGTAAGTGTCAGGGTTTGGCTTCGAGTCCAAGTCTGGGGGGCTCCAGCCAGGCTGGGCTTGATGATCACTGACATGGGCCGAGCAATCTCTTCCACGTACTGGCTGCTCCAGGAAGGGGACAGAAACCTCAGTTAACTCGATTGTTCAACCTGGTAGACTTAGGAGCAGAGTAAAGGCGGGACAAGCTCCTAAAGCCCTGGTTTAAATCCCACCTCAGGCAAATACGTCAGCTTTTGGAGCCTCAGCCAGTTTCCCAGGGGTTAATGAACCAGCTCCACGTTTTACCATCCAGGAGTCTTCGAGTCATGTACACTTTGAATGTCTAGAAAACACCCCCAGAAAAGTAGGATAAGATCAATTTACATGAACCCTGCAGATAATTTTGCCATTGAGTTATCTGAATAATAGAAGTCGTGGCCAAAGCTACGAAGGATTTTCCGTGTATCATGCACAGAGTTACGGACTTTGCAAATACAGAGGGTTCCAGATCACAATTCATTCCAACAGCCGGACTTCAAAAGAAACTGCAGATGCCCATTCCCCTTATTCAAGTGTGGATATGTCCTTAATGAAACCCCAAATTAAGAGCCAAATAGCTCATGATCGTAAGAAGAACCACCAGGCTTACGGTGGGGCGAGAGGCTCCTAGTGGGACACTAATTCTCCCCATTTCCCGTCCTGGAGTTGAGCCTTTGATCTTCCCGCTCACAGATGACAGGGCTGCCCACTGGTCATCAGGAATTGCTAAAGTGAGTTTCTGTTCTGTCTCTTTGAGTATGAAGGTGTGCAGACACTCACAGCCTTCGTGGTCACTAGCAGATTTTATGAGTGTTGAACTGTGAATTTGGAAGGCCCCGTTTCATTTCAGGTTGATCTGCCTTTTTGAAGTAAGATCAGTTTGCCTCTGCTCGGTGCTCATTGCAAAAGGTGGGGGGGGGGGGGGGGCGGTGCTCCAGGAATGTTGATGACCAAGTGTTTTTCCGGGGAACAAGTTTTGCTTAAAACTTGTGGAGTCTCGTTCCCAGTCTGGGCACTGCTGGGACTCACCATTTGGCATGTGTTACCTCTCAGAATGAATTTATGACAAAAGAAAGAAAGAAGAAAGAAAGAAAGAAAGAAAGAAAGAAAGAAAGAAAGAAAAGAAGGAAAATGAAACAACTGAATTTTAGAAGTTTCTGGAACTTGCTAACAGAGTGGAGATGAAATGAGCAAGAGCTGAGATTTGTACTCTCCAAATAGTTGTCCCAAAATTTCAGGAAAATATCCCAATCCCTTGGGCCAGGCTCTACATTCGGGGTGGTGGTGGAGGTGGTGAGAACGAGCACGAACGCTGTTAATTCAGAAACTTTTAGAAAATGGGTTCTGTCTACCTGACCGACCATCCATCCATCCATCCATCCATCCATCCTTCCATGCATCATCTATCTAAAGAAATGACGACTTTAGCTAAAAGCAGGAAGAATAACTAGTAACCCTAAATAACTTGGCAGTAATACCTTCCAATATGAAAAAGGCACCTGGCGTTTGATGTGGTAACTCTACACCTGGCATTAAGCATTAATCAGACATGGGGTGAGGAGGGGGCGTGTAAAATAGATGAGCAAAGACGCTCACCATCGTCCTGTGAGAAAGACTGGCAACAACCTCACCAGTAGGGCTGTTGGTAATTTTTCCTGGCCACTTAACTGCCTACTTCCTTAGTTTTTCCTGTAGAATGAGGATATTCAGAATACTTATTGGTTGATGATGGGGATGAAAGGAGTTCATGGTCAGACAGGGTTTAGAATCAGGTTGGGTACATGCTACATGCTCAATAATCTTAGCTATTATTATTTTTTTTCGAGGTTTTGTTTATTTATTCATGAAAGAGAGAGGCAGAGACACAGGCAGAGGGAGAAGCAGGCTCCATGCAGGGAGCCTGACGTGGGACTCGAACCCAGGACCCTGGGATCACACCGTAGGCAGAAGTCGGCGCTAAACCTCTGAGCCACCCGGGCTGCCCCGTCTGTGTCCTTTTAAAGACATCTGTTGTCTACCAAGCCATATGTCATATGGCTAATGACATATATAGGGATGGAACAATCTGAGTCACAACTGTCTAATACGGTCTAGTTTTAAGCTAGTGGGTTTAATTATTTAATGGTTTGAACCAGGAATTAAGAAGCACTAATAATAATATGTGTTAAGAAAAAAAAAAACATAGGTAGCTCTTCTGGGAAAAAAGAATTATGCTTGAAAATGATTGATGAATCATGACAATTTATAAAACATAAATTTCCAGAATAAGAAACTAGGAGTCCTCGAAGTGCGCTTTAAAGGATCTTCCAGGGCAGCCCGGGTGGCTCAGTGGTTTAGCACTGCCTTTGGCCCAGGGTGTGATCCTGGAGACCTGGGATCGAGTCCCACGTCAGGCTCCCTGCATGGAGCCTGCCTCTCTCTCTCCCTGTGTCTCTGCCTCTCTGTGTGTGTGTGTCTCTCATGAATAAATAAACAAAATCTTAAAAAAAAAAAAAAAAAAAAAAAAAAGGATCTTCCAATGCCAGGTACAAATTAATGACAGGAAATTAAAGAAAAAGTTTTCGTAGAAGAAAGTGTAAGATGGATTACAAGTTGCTGGGAGTTGAGCAACTACTGCTTAAATGCCTTCTTTCATACAAATAACACAACAGCAAAAATGAGGGGAACCGCGTGTGTAAAATTAGCTACGCGTGGTTTGTAGGTGGTACCAACTCATCCTCGCTCAGCATTCACCCAGCTTGTTGGATATTCCTTATTTGTGTAAAATCTGGGTCCTTTGGCACACTGGGCCCTGTCTGGGTCCATCGGTGTGCTTACCACGTTTCCATAGATCTTTCTTTCTGGGATCAGATTCTGCTCCTTTCCCGAAATGTCCTTCGAATGTTGTTCATTGTAAAGTTATCTAATGAAAAACTGCCTGTGGAGGTGACTACAAGCCATTTGGCTCCCTCCTGTCAGGGGAGGAAAAGAATAACACTGAGCGAGGCTGAAGGTTTTTATTATCACGTCGTAAATGAGCAAATGGCATCTGTCAATACAAAGAGACTCAGGGCCCTGGAAGAGGAAGCTGGGCGGGGGGCAGGCTGTCGAGTGACAAAATGGATTTTTATTAACCTCCCCGCTCCAAAATCTCTTTTCCTATTTTCTTTTGCCTCATTCACTCTGCAACATAATAATGCTGTAAAAACACCCCAACAGGAAGCTGATAACCCCTGGGAGCCGCAGGGCCACCCGCTTGCTGGAAGGGAGCAGAGAGCCCGAATCCCAGGCCAGGGGTGGACCTGGGGACAGGTAGGCCAGCACACCTGCGCCCTCATGCCAGGCCCCCGCCTGCCTGGGGTCCTCTCTAGAAGATGCTGCTTTCCAAGAATAACACAGCCTGTTCGCCTGGGCCTCAATTCTCACAAAGTTTTCATATTTGGGCCATAAACATCTTTCACGACACTGGTAAAATGGCCCAGGTGTTTATGAGCTGCAAGAAATATTTATGCCAAATGCGTAAAGACAGAAATGGAAGCGGTCACATCAGACCTGAAATAAGCCCTGGCGGGCCTTGGGGGAAGGGAAGGCTGGGAGGTGGGGTCCCAGAACGATTTTGCTGGAACGTGTGAAAGGTGGAGGTCTCATAAAATTGTTTAGTAAATGTTAACAGCAATTCAGGCCAGAGCAGGTGTGAGGGCAGCACACACGGCCAGGGCCAGGGCGACTGGAAGATGAACAAGGGGCCCTGGGGGGCGGTGGGGACAGGTCCTCTCCTTTGTGCCAGGGAAGGGCACCCACCCAGCAGCTCCGGTTCTGACTTTCTGACAGTGGGGGCGCTTTGGGTTTTTCCAAAGAGATTTAGAGCCTGGACGTAAATTGGGATTGCTACGGCCATGGGAAGTCAACAGCTACACGGTAGCTGTTTTATCCTGTGCACTTTCACACTGCAGCAGGTCTGAATCGGCTCTGACATGGCAAGATGCCCATGAGTATTTTATTATTTTATTTTATTTTATTTTATTTTATTTATTTTATTTTTTAAAGATTTTATTTATTTATCTGAGTGAGAGAGAGAAGGCCAAGAGAGAGAAGGGAAAGGGCAGAGAGACAGAGTGAGAAGCAGACACCTTCCCTAGCAGGGAGCCCGACAGGGGACCCGATCCCAGGACCCTGAGATCACCACCTGAGCCAAAGGCAGATGCTTACCCACTGAGCCAGCCAGGCGCACCCCACCCATGATTCTTTTAAAAGCAATCTTAAATATAATATACAGCTCAGAGGATCCTTTCTTTTGTTACTGTTAAAAAAAAAAAAAAAAAGATGAGCATATATACAGAGAAAACAACCGGGGAAAATAACTGCAAACATTATACTGGAATATTCTGTCCTTTATGGTTCTGTGTTGATCACATTTTTATCTCTTCATGGCCTTTTTTAAAAATGCAGTCAGGGCACCTGGGTGGCTCCGTCGGTTAAGCGTCTGATACTTGATTTCAGCTGAGGCTATGATCTGGGGGTCGTGAGATTGAGCCCCACATTGGGCTCCATGCTCAGTGGGGAGTCTGCATGAGGTTCTCTCTCTTCCTCTTTCTTGTTCCACCTCTCCTGCTCATGTGCTTGCTCTCTTTCTCTAAAACAAATAAATAAACAAAAAATAAATCTTTAAAAAAACTAAATAGATTTAAAATATATGGATTTTTTATTTTAAAGAAATCACACCCCATGTGAGGCTTGAACTCACAACTGCAAGACTAAGAGTGAGTCACATGCTCTACTGACTGAGTCAGCCAGGTGCCCCAACTGCCATTTTCTTTCTTCTCTTTTCTTTTTATTTTTTTTTTAAGATTTTTAAAAATTTATTTATTCATGAGACACATAGAGAGAGGCAGAGACACAGGCAGAGGGAGAAGCAGGCTCCCCACAGGGAGCCCAATGCGGGACTCGATCCCAGGACCCCAGGATCACAAACTGAGCCAAAGGCAGATGCTCAGCCACTGAACCACCCAGGTGCCCCCAAATGCATTTTCTAAAAAGACCGTGAAGGATGAAAATGTCACTGATCTATACATAAAGACATATCAGAAGACAAAAATGAGGCATGTAAAAACTAGTGAAATCTGAGTAAGGTCTGTAGTCTCTTTGACTGCATTATGCCAATGTCAGTTTCCTGGTTTTGATAAACATTCTGTGGTACATGGGATGTCACCAGTGGGGGAAGCTAGGGGATGGGACCTATTGTACGATTTTTACATTTCTTGTGATCTATAACCACTTCAAAATAAAAAATTTAAGAGGGCATCTTTTAGTCTGTAAATGAAAAAAAATAAATACAGAGTAAAATGACTCGTAAAATAGATGCCCATGACATTCTGTTGAAATTGTAAGACGCAGATGGCAGAGCAGAATGCATCCGCAGGATGTATGCAGCAAAATGAAACACATATGCTCAGCAGAACGTGTGAGCAGAGGCTGCCAGAATGCAAATAGTGATTCTTGTTAGATGGAAACTGTTCATTTTGGGGCGGGGTACCAAAAAAGTACTTAATTTAAAAATTTTTTTTTCCATGCCCAGCGTGAAGCCCAACGTGGGGCTGGAACTCATGACTGTACGATCAAGACCTGAGCCGAAATCAAGAATCACACACTTCACAGACTGACCCACCCAAGTGCCTCATTTGGTACCTAATTTCTAAAAAAAAGTGACTATATGGTCAGCCTGGGTGGCTCAGTGGTTTAGTGCCGCCTTCAGCTCAGGGCGTGATCCTGGAGACCCAGGATCAAGTCCCACATTGGGCTCCCTGCATGGAGCGTGTTTCTCCCTCTGCCTGTGTCTCTGCCTCTCTCTCTCTCTCTCTCTCTCTCTCCTCTCTCTCTGTGTGTGTCTCTCATGAATAAATAAATAAAATCTTTAAAAAAAATAAAAAATGTGACTATACATTACTTCTAACAGTACATGTCATTTCATTCATTGTGCTTTTCTAAGGTTTGCTTTTTTCCTCCCAAACTTAGACATACATACACATATATGTGTGTGTGTATCTGTACTTAATTTTTGTCCTAGGCAAGTTCTTCACTCACTGCTTACTCTTTTGTGCAAATCATCCCTATGTCCTTTTATGTATAAAAGTGGAAATAAAGACTATTATCTCATCGTTTGGCACTGGCTGTAAGCACTCTAAGGGAAAACTTGGCCTGGAATACTGTGTCTGATCTCTAAGGAGAAGGGATTTAGGGAACCTGGGTGGCTCTGTCAGTTAAGCATTTGTCTGTGGCTCAGGTCATGATCCCAGGGTCCTGGGATCGAGCCTTACATCCGGCTCCCTACTTTTCAGGGAGTTTGCCTCTCCCTCTCTGCCGGCCACTCCCCCCTGGTTGTGCTCTCTCTCTCTCTCTCTGTCAAATGAATGAATAAGAAAATCTTAAATAAAAATAAGGAGAAGGGTATTTATTTATTTATTTAAATATTTTAATATATTTTTTCATGAGAGACACAGAGAGGAGAGAGGCAGAGACATAGGCAGAGGGAGAAGCAGGCTCCATGCAGGAAGCCCAATGTGGGACTCGATCATGAGACTCCAGGATCAGGCCCTGGGCTGAAGGCAGATGCTTAACCACTGAGCCACCCTAGGGGTCCCAGGAGGAGGGTATTTAAAGACACTGTGGACCTACTGTGTATGAGGCACGCTACATCCTTTATTTTACATAAGTCCTCAAAACAACCTGATGGTGTAGATATTCTTTGATCATCTTTTAGCTGGTGAGTAATCTGAGATAAGAGGTTAACAGAGGTCACGCAGCTAGTAACTTGGAGAGCTGGGATTTGAACCCAGAGAGTGTAGCTTGGGTATCTGTGTTCTCAAGCAATACTTTATACTGCCCTAGGATGGAAACTTAAGACAACATCGTCATTGAAGTGACGTAAATAATGAATATACTCTGCTTTTGGATTGATAACCAGTAACATAACCAATAAATAATAAAGGACTCAGCATTGCATACGGAGAATGCACTGAATAACTTGGCACTTACTATTGTAATCACAATGTTCTGTAAGAAAAGCAGCCAGATCAAGAGAATGACCATGCCCTGCTGTGGGCTGTGTGCATGAGAAGGAAGGGTTGTGGTGGAGCGACCAACCTGAAGATGCCAGGGCCTCTGCTGGAAACAGAGCTATGGCAAGACAGATGGGCAAGGGCAGGAGTCTCAGGGGATCATTTGGGTGGAAAGAGGAGCAGAGTGTGGGGAAGAAATTTACAGGGCTTGGCAGAGCAGGAAGCTCCAAAGAAATAACAGGGACTATGGTAGACTGAATAATACCCACTCTAAGAAGTCCACATCCGAATCCCTGAAACCTGTGGGTACATTACCCTACATTGAAAGGGGTTTGCAGATATGCTCAAATTAAGGACCTTGAGATTCAAAAGATATCCTGGATTATGCTGGTGGATCCAACATAATCACCAGCGTCCTTATATGAAGAAGGTAGCAAGTCAAAGAAGGAAATAGGAGATGTAACAGGAGCAAGAAGTTGGGTGATGGGAAGAAGGTTCCAGGAGCCAAGGGATGCTGGTGCCCTCTGGAAGAAAGGTAAAGGCAAAGGGTTTTCTTCTCTTTTCTTTTTCTTTTCCTTCCTTCCTTCTTTCTTCCTCCTTTCTTAAATATTTATTTATTTATTTATTTATTTATTTATTTATTTATTTAGAGAGTTGGGAGGGGCAGAGGGAAAGGGACCATCTCGAGCAGACTCCTCGCTGAGCACAGGAGCCCAGTGTGGGGCTGGAACTCACAACCCTGAGATCAAGATCTGAGCTGAAATCAAGAGTTGGGCGTGTAACTGACTGAGCCACCTGGGTGCCCCTGGAAAAGGATTTTCTATTAGAGACTCTGAAAGGAGCCACATCTAGAGACACCCTGCCTTTGGTCCAGTGAGGCTAATTTGGACTTCTGGTTTCCAGAACTCTAAGATAGTAAACTTGCGTTATTTCAGACCACTAAGCTCGTGTTCAGTTGTCACAGACACAATAGGGAACAAATATAGACATTCACGGTGAACTGCAGACAACAGAAAAAGGAGACTTTCATAAGTAATGCTACTGCTTTTACACTGTCCCCTCTTTAAGTATTTGTAGATGGGGCAACTTTTTATTGCTTATTTGCACTTCTTTATATGTGTCTCCTTCATTGACTGGACTGTGAAGAGCCTCTGGTTTTATTTGGATTATGCAATTGTTAATTGATCATTAGCTGTAATAACGGAAGAGGAAAACTATGGCATAGGCAAATCCATGCTTCTCTAAAGAATCAGAGTCTGAAGCTGTGTTCATCTTGTGAAATTTTACCTTCTCTGGTATTTAAATTTTTTTTAAAGGCTTACTTATTTATTTGAGGGTGCGATGGGGAGGGGCAGAGAGGGAGAGAGAGAGAATTTCAAGCAGATTCCCCACTGAGTGTGGAGCTTGACTGCGGGCTCAATCTCCTGAGCCTGAGATCATGACCTGAGCCAAGACCAAGAGCCAAAATCAAGACTGAGCTACCCAAATACCCCCTTCTCTGTTATTTTAATGATACAATTTAATTTGTAAAGTTTGCAACAATACAAGGACAAAAATCAGGATTTTTTTTTTTTTTTTTTGTAGGTAGGTACAGGGAAAAAATAAATATAAATAGAGAGTTCTTTTCTTTTAAAAAAAAATGTAATTACAGGGGCACTGGGTGGCTCAGGGTTTGAGTGTCTGCCTTTGGCTCAGAGTGTGATCTCTTGGTCCAGGGATTGAGCCCCACATCGGGCTTCCTGTGAGGAGCCTACTCCCTCTGCCTGTGTCTTTGCCTCTCTCTCTGTGTCTTTCATGAATAAATAAATTAAATCTCTAAAAAAATAAATAATGTAATTAAAGTAATACATACTCATGTAGACAAAATTTAAAATATAGATAAAAGAAAATAAAGCATTCGCTTTTTAGAATATGAAGCAGATACCTACTTTGGCATAAATTGTCAGTGTATTTTCTTTCTTTCTTTCTTTCCTTTTTTTAAAAGATTTTATTTATTTATTTGAGAAAGAGAGAGGGGGGGGAGAGAGAAGGGTACAAGCAGACTCTCCACTAATGGGGCTGGATCCCAGAACCCTGGGATCATGACCTGAACCAAAGGCAGATGCTTAATGACTGAGCCACCCAGGTGCCCCTGTCGGTGTATTCTCTACACCTGAATATACTTACATATTTTTGCAAAAAGGTGGTCATGATGCATTAACTATGTTGTGGCTGCTTTGTGCATAACTCTCACCAACATCTTTCCATGCCAATAAATAAATTTCCTTAAAAGCATCTCCCAAAGTGGTTTCCAAAGAATGTTAACAGGTATTGAAAGAACGTCTAGGGTAAGATTACGTTGAAATCTCAGATTAGAGGAAGTTAGAAAATTTTGCTGTAAGACCTCTCAGATACTTTGATATGACAGACACAATGTACAGATTTAAGACGGCTACACAAAAGAATGTTTCTCCAATCTATTTTACCCCAGAATCCTTCCTCCCTCTCCCTGTTTTTTTTTCTTTTTGTTGAAAAAAATGTACATCAAATTAACCATTTCAAACTGAACAACTCAGTAGTATTTACTACATTCACAATATTGGGCAACTCCCATCTCTGTTTAGTTCCAGAACATTTTTTATTCCTTAGTTTATTTTTTTAAGATTTTATTTTCAAGTAATCTCTACACCCGACATGGGGCCCAAGCTCAACAACCCTGAGATTCAGAGTCACATGTTCTATCGACTGAGCCAGGCAGGCGCCTCCCCCCCAGAACATTTTCATCAATCCAAAATAAAACCCTGTCCTCATTAAACAATGGAGTCTTCCTTATCCTGGGATCATGAGTTTCTGGCTCTTCCTGGTGTTTGTTGAATGAATAAATAAAGATATGGTTTAAGACTATAATCACAGCTCTTTCGACTTTGATCTTAGGCCTACCTATTTACAAGAACACAAAAGCCCGTGATACAGATCCACACTCCATGGTAATCCAAGAGTGTCATCTCTCAAACCCTAGAGCAGAAAAAGAGTCTGCTAAGATTTGGTTTGTTACTACATAGCTCAACCAAACAAAATATATTTACCCACTTTATTTAAGCATAAGAAAAGGCTATTTTTTTTTTCCCCTAAAGCATTTGGCAGATTACAATCACTTGAAAGAGCTACTTTTCATTCACTATGATTAGTAAATCATCCTCCCCACCTAAATGGCTAGAAAATAGTTATTTAGTATCTTTCCAAAAAAAGATACTTTAGGAACAAATGAGAGCAATGAAACACCTCTAACTATAAAGGAAAGGGAGGAGGGAGGTGAGAGCTTCATCTTCTCCAGCAGGAAGTCAAGAGATGAAATTCTCCAGTCGATACTCTACAACTGGGGGCTATGAATGTAACACTCAGATTTCAGAAGTAAGAACTAGAAGAATTACAATCAGGAAGATTTAAAGTGCTTTTTCTCAGAGGCCTCCACCTGGGGACAGGGCAGCCTTGCTTTTCATTAGTAATCTTCTGCCGCTGATCAATTTTTAACCACCCGGAAGGAAGTCTTTCACTTAAAATGCTTATTTGTTTACTTATTTTTAAAGTTTTATTTATTTATCTCTACACCCAATGTGGACTTGAACTCACAACTCCAAGATTAAGGGTGATGGGCTCTTCTGACTGAGCCAGCTAGGCACGCCTGAAATTGTTTTTTAGGTTAAGAGGATTAAGAGGTACAAACTTCCAGTTTTAAAATAAAGAAGTCACAGGGGTGTAAAGCGCAGCCTGAGGAATATAGTCCATAATATTCTAATAACTTTGTGTGGTGACACATTATGGTAACAAGCATTTCGTAATGTCTGTAAATGCGGAATCACACTATGTTGTACACCTGGAGCGAATATAATATTGTATGTCAACTGTATTTTAATTTTAAAAATAGTAAAAAATATATATTATATATATTTTATAAGAAATATGAAAATATTCTTATAAAATATACAAATTATATAAAATTATATATAAATATATATAAATATATTTTTTTAATAAGAAATAGGTGCTTTGGGATGAGGACCAGGTAATTTTGCATTAGGATAGTATGCAAGGGGTGCCTGGCTGGGTCAGTAGGTGGAGCATGGACTCTTGGTCTCAGGGCTGTGGGTTCGAGCCCCATGTTGGGTGTAAAGATTGCTTAAAAATAAAATCTTAAAAGTAAAGTACATGAAATCTGGTCAAGCTGAGATACCGAGTAAAGACAAGAGACATAAAATGTCTCCAAAATGACACATGAGAAACGTTGAGGCTGGTTTCTTCCAGGGCAGAGAATGGTACAGCCAGAGCAGAAAAGCCAGAAGGACCTTCACCATACACCCTTTCATAGATTTATATTTTGGAAGAGGAGAATATATTACTTGTTTAAAAAAAATAACCATTTGGGGGAGGAGAAAAATAACCATAAGGGGCAGAGTTTACATTTATTTCCAGTGCTTCATTTTTATTGTTATAAATGTATTAAAATGAGTGAAAGTTACTACAAAGAATCATAAAGTGAATTATTCAAAGCAAATATGTCCAAATATCAACCATCTAGGGGAAGGATATAAAGTTCATTTTACTATCATGCAATTACAATTTTTCCAAAATGAAAGTTTGAGTTAAAATATTATAAAATTAAAATACATTGGGCAGACAGCCTCTCCTTTGCTGTCCTGCTCATTGCTCCCTTATAGCATATTCAATAAACTTCTATCTCCTTAAAAAAAAATTAAAATAAAGTGATAAACACCCGAGAAGTTTAAAAAAATCCTGGTGCTCAGGCCACATCCTAGAACAAAAAAATCTAAAAATCTGGGACTGGAATCCAGCCATTAGTATTTAAAAATTTTGGGGGGGGGGCACCTGAGTGGCTCAGTGGTTGACCATCTGACTTTGGCTCAGGTCGTGATGCCGGGATTCTGGGATCGAATCCTGCCTGCGGCTCCCCGCAGGAAGCCTGTTTCTCCCTCTGCCTTTGTCTCTGCCTTTCTCTCTGTGTCTCTCATGAATAAATAAATAAAATCTTTAAAAAAAAATAAAAATAAAAATAAATAAATAAATAAAAATATTTTTTTCTCAGATGGTTTCAATGTACAGCAATGTTGAAACCAGTGCTCTAGAGAATCTCAAAAGGTCCGTTTTGCTTTAACTTTTTATAATCTTTAAACTGATTTTCTATCTTAGCAAAGTAAGGTCTAAGACACTTGGAGTCATTTCTAACCTAGCTTCTGAGTAACTCAGCTTTAAAGTAACAAGAAAAAATAATAAAATGATAATATTAGAAGCAGGTAAGTATCATTATAAGGAAGCAAAGAAATAGTTTGCTCTCTGAGAAGCCACTTGAAGCTCATAGGTTTGGGTTGTAGGAAACCAGTGATATCCTATGTTTTTTAATATTTTATTCGACTTACTGAGTTTAATAAAGTTCCCTTCTCACTCTGCTGCATACTCAGAGCCTTCACAGAAAGGCATTCCACAGGAAAAGAGAGAAAGTTCTAGATTTTTCAGTATCTTGGAGGAGCTGGCATGTTAGGATAGGCTAGCTGCAAATAATGGAATTCAGCAGGGCTTGAACAATAAAGTCATTGATTAACCATCTATTAAGAACTTTGGCACTAGGCTGTCTGGAGGGGTGGTGATTTGGTTAGTTAATTTGGGAGCCAGGTTTTTTCTCTACTTCCCTCTTTCCCATTTCTAGCTTGTTTTCGTCTGCCTCCCATCCAGACCCCAAGGTGGCCGCAGAGATCTGGGAGTCATAGGGGGATGGTGAAGTCCAGAAGCAACAACAAAAAAATCCTGCCTCTCGTCCCTCTTTTAAGGATGAAGAAAACCTTCCCTGAAGCCCTCTCAGCAGGCTCCCCTTTATACCTCTTGGTCAAAGTTGTATCATGTACCTATTCCTAAGGCAAAGACTTGGCAAGAGAAATGAAACTAGCATGGTGGGACTTACACACACACACACACACACTTAGACACACACACACACACACATACACCATGATATAAATGACTTTTTATTCCAAGGTATTCTCTATATTTTCTTAAGTAATCCCTATAGTCTGACATGGGACTTGAACTTATGACCTTGAGATCAAATTGACATGCTTTACTGACTGAGCCAGCCAATACCAATACCAATACCAATGGCTTTTAAACATATGAGAAATGGACAACCTTTGTCACAATAAGAGATATGCAAAATAAACTATACTGAGATATTGCTTTTTGTGCACTCATTACGTGACAGATGATCACAAAGTTTGCTAATGTTCTGCATGAGCAAAAGTGGGATGAGACAGCTACTCTCATAACCATCAAATTTACAAACACAATATTGCCCTTTGAACCAGTAACTCTACATCTAGGAATGTGACATACAGAAGTACTTACCAAGCGTCGATACCTAATCCCTCATGGGAAAAGTGTCATTGATACAGCATTATATCTAACAGCGAGATATTGGAAACAACCTAAATATCCATCAGTAGGGGAATGGCTAAACAAATTATGGTCATCTGTGCAAGTGAGGGAATTCTATATACTGATATGAAATGAGCTTCAAGGTATATATTTATAAGGGTGTCTGGGTGGCTTAAGATCTAACTCTTGATTTCTGCTCAGGTCATGATCTCAGGGTCGGGAGATCAAGCCCCACATCAGGTTCTGCACTGTGCACATGGATCCTGCTTAAGGTTCTCTCTCTCCCTGTCCTTTTGCCCTCCCCACCCACTCATGCTTTCTCTCTCTAAAAAAAAAAAAAAAAAAAAAAAAAAAAAAGCAAAAGGTATATTTTTTTATATGTACAGAAATTGGGGTATAAGCTACAATTTGTATATTAAAGAGAAGAAAAAGTACAAACACCTGTTAGATTACATATACATAAAGTATCTCTGGGAGCACAAACAAGAGATTGGTAGAACTGGTGCTTTGGGGTCATTGGTCAGTGGGGACACATCATTCTCTTCCGTACCTTGTGTACCTTTTGATTTTGAACCATGTGAATTTTTACCCTATTTAAAACAATGAAGTTTATGCACATCCCACACAGATCATACTTGGCGTTCTTAATGTATACACAGAGAAACATACACGTACCACAAAATTATAAACAATGACAGCTACTGGCTTTCATCCCATGCAAGTTGGTTTGCACATGGCATCTCATTGAAGTGTCACCAAATCACTGGCATCAGGGGTGGCTCAGAGGAACTTCAGAACATGCTTTCCTACATCTATTGGTCTTTCCCCTTGACCTTCCCATAAGCCACTCTGAATACACCTACAATATAAGTATAAAGAGAGAGCTCATCATGGAAACATACAGTTTCAAAACAAGTGCCTTAATACCCCCTCCCTTCCTACAACGTGGCGGCAGCCCTGAGCCCCTGCCACATAAAATTCAGGCATGGCTGTGGGCACCTTGATCATGACTCCTTTCACACAGATGAAGAATCTGGGGCTCTGATCAGTTGCATGGTGTGGCCAACATCCTACATATCATGGCAGCGTGGGGGTCTATACCTGGGTGTGTGTGACCCCAAAGGCCAGGATTTCCTCAAACACTTCCTTGAAATCTGTTATTGAAAGTCATCTGATTTTCTTTAAGAAAACATAACTGAGGGGCGCCTGGGTGGCCCAGTCAGTGAAGTGTCTGCCTTCAGTTCAGGTCATGATCTCAGGGTCCTGGGATTGACCCTTGCATTGGGGTCCCTGTTCAGTGGGGAGTCTGTCTCTCCCTCTCCCTCTGTTACTCCCCCTGCCTGTGCTCTCTTGTTTTCTCTGTCAAATAAATCAATAAAATCTTAAAAAAAAAAAAAAAAAAAGAAAGAAAGAAAACATAACCGATTTCACAAAGAGAATTGAGGAAAGCTGAAGTAAATATACAGAAAATTCTTCTTGTCTAGTTTCTTGGGAACTCAGTCATTCTCCTTGTACGAGGCATGCCTTGAGGACAGTAGCAACCACAAAATATAATGAAAATAAGATGTTCTGGAATAAAGTGATCATTTCAAAATTTACTCTTCTGTGCCAGTGTTTTTGGAAATTGGCCTCCATACATGTGTACACACACACACACATGCATGTACAGGTGAACTCTTCCCCTTTGTGTTTGGATTTAAATGGAAGTTGAAAATGAGAATTACTGAGGAAATTAGTGACATTTGTTAAGTATTAAGGAAACTTCACGTTTAGAAAATCATGCTGTGGGGGTGCCTGGCTGTCTATGGTAGAGCCTGTGACTCTTGATCTCGGGGTTGTAGGTTTGAGTACCAATGTTGGGTGTAGAGATTACTTAAAAATAAAATCTTAAAAAAAATCATGCTTCATCTCTGAAACTGAGTAGGGGAGAGAGCCCTGGGCACTCAGAAACTCCAGGTCTCTGCTATAACAGGAAACTATTTCTTGTATTTTTCTCTCCATCATCTGGGAATCAAAGACAGTGGGAAAACCTTTAGAAACAAAGGAAGCAAGAACAACAAAAAGCTCATGGCTGAAAGTCATTAAAAGGGCTCATCCTTAAGCATAAACTCATTATTCTTGTATTTAAATCTCTCAAAAAGTGTAAGTCAAGTTATATATCAAGGTTTATTTCTTTTGGGCAAAGAATTGAAGCCCTCTCTTCCTTTTTATTTAGATTTTTAATTTTTGTCATGAGAAAAAGTTTTGTTTTTTTTTTAAATAACTTTTTTTTAAAAATTTTTATTTATGATAGTCACACACACACAGAGAGAGAGAGAGAGAGGCAGAGACACAGGCAGAGGGAGAAGCAGGCTCCATGCACCGGGAGCCCAACGTGGGATTTGATCCCAGGTCTCCAGGATGGCGCCCTGGGCCAAAGGCAGGCGCTAAACCGCTGCGCCACCCAGGGATCCCTGTCATGAGAAAAAGTTAAAGAAGGTGAGGAAAGCCAATATTTGTGATGTAATGATATATCTTTCCTTCATCTTTTCTGTGGAAATGCATCCATGAGCACATAAAGGTGTCCATATTCAAGAAAAAGGATAAAAACACTTGAAATGATTAAGAGTTGATTCTCTCCCACCTGTATAAGCAAAAAAAAAAATTTCCCATTATAAAATATCAATAATAAAGTTAATGCAGGCTCACTGAAGAAAACTTGAAAAACATAGGACATTATAATAAAAAAAAACCTACCTAGAATCCCACCTTCTAGAGATAATTATAGCAAATGTTTGGTTCATTTTCTTTCAGTCTTTTTTCATGGTGGGGAGGGAATGAGGGGAATTTTCAAGAATTTATTAATCAAGGTCTCCACAGTTGGGAGTGTATTTGGATTGAGGAGCAAAACAAATTATAAAATGAAGATACTCACTCGTTCAGTCCCTGTTTTAGGTCATGCTTTCTAGAAGCAGACTCTCAGATGGAGACTTGCCTGTAGGAGTTTATTTGGGAGTGACAGTAGGCACAACACCTACCAAGGGTGGAGGATGAAGTTGACTGGCAGTGTGGTTGTAGAAGTAGCCTTAGTTGAGGTGCCTGGGTGGCTCAGTTTGTTGGTTTCAGCTCAGGTCATGATCTCAAGGTTGTAGGATCGAGCCCCACAGGGAATCTGCTTGAGATTCTCTCTTCCTCTCCTTTTGCCCCTCCCCCAGCTCTCTCTCACACACATACACACTCTCTTTCTCAAATAAATAAATCTTAAAAAACAAAACAAAACAAAACACCAAGGTTTAGTCACTGACAGAGTGAAACTGTAGATATTTGGGGATCCCTGGGTGGCTCAGCAGCTTAGCGCCACCTTCAGCCCAGGGTGTGATCCTGGAGACCTGGGATCGAGTCCCACATTGGGCTCCCTGCATGGAGCCTGCTTCTCCCCGTCTGTGTCTCTGCCTCTCTCTCTCTCTGTGTGTGTGTGTGTGTGTGTGTGTTTCTCATGAATAAATAAATAAAATCTTAAAAAAAAAAAAGGAAGAAAGAAACTGTAGATACTAAAAGAATGCAAGATTTCATGAAGTCAATGAAAAGTGATGTTGGGAGCCATTCCAATGACAAGCAAAGCCATTTCAAGGTGATGAGCTGGTGTGTGGGACACAGAAAAAAAAAATCAGTATGGACAATGAGGACAAGTTTTTTCTTCCATAAATACATTGCACGAATTAAAGAAGAGATAGAGGGAGAACCAATGGAATAGAAAAACGTTAAAGGTTAAAATGGCAATTTCTTGGGCTTTATTTGGGTCCTGTGTCAAATAAGCAAACTGTAAAAAAAAAAAAAAAAAGACATTTAGGAGACAGGAATGTAAATACTGTTTGGGATTTGCTGACATTAAGGAACTGTGTCCTACTGGTGCAGTGGTTCTGTAAGAGCAATAGTTCTCCTCTTTGAGAGATAAATACTGAAATGTGCACAGATAAAGTAACACGGCATCTGGGGGTTTGTTAGGAATGGGGGGCTGGCGTGGAAAGTGGCTGGAGCAGGGGTGGAGTAAGGGTGACAGGAGCTGGTATTATTGAAGCTGGGTACACGGGGTTCATATACTCATCTGTCTACTTGTGCATATATGTGAAATATTTTTCAAAATACAGTTTTTTAAAAAAGAGTAAGAGTGCTGTTTCAACCTGAAAAGATCACCAGAGTCCCTTGGGAAAACTAATGATGTCGCTGAATATTATTATTATTTTTTTAGGATTTTATTTATTTATTCATGAGAGACACACACAGAGAGGCAGAGACACAAGCAGGCTCACCGTGGGGAACCCGATGTGGAACTTGATTCCAGGACCCCGGGATCATGCCCTGAGTGGAAGGTAGACGCTCAACCACTGAGCCATCCAGTGGGTGCCCCAATGTTATTTTTTAATGCCTTTTTTTCCCCAAAACTGACTTTCTTTATGATTTAGCGCAAAGTTGAATGTCAAGAGGATACCCTACCTTACTAACCTACAGTTATGTCAGGAGAAGCAGTCAGCCTCCAAAACAAAAGGACACACACTTTCTTCGTTCTCAAGGATGTCCTTAGAATTAATGTAGAGCTGTCATTATGACCTGCATGTAGTTAGAAATAACATGAAATTGCTTATTTTTATAGCCTTGATATTCGTTTTTAAGATAAAGCCCTCATCAAACAATTTCTCCCATTTATATATTAGAGGCTTTCGGTCACCACTCAGAGGGGATTCATTCAAACAATTATTGTCCAGAAGACCCAAGGCATTTGTCAGTTTTTCCCCCTCGGCTTTTTTTTTTTTAAAGATTTTATTTATTTATTCATGAGAGACACAGAGAGAGAGAGAGAGAGAGAGAGAGAGAGAGAGAGAGAGAAAGGCAGAGACACAGGCAGAGGGAGAGGCAGGCTCCATGCAGGAGCCTGATGCAGGACTCGATCCCGGGACCCCAGGATCACACTCTGGGCTGAAGGCAGGTGCTAAACCGCTGAGCCACCCAGGGATCCCCATCCCCCTCTGCTTTTTAAAATAGAAATAGGAAAATCTAAATATCAAGGCACAACTTGTGATGCCTATTATTTCTTCTTCTTCTTCTTCTTCTTCTTCTTCTTCTTCTTCTTCTTCTTCTTCTTCTTTTTTCTTCTTCTTCTTCTTCTTCTTCTTCTTCTTCTTCTTCTTCTTCTTTTTCCTTCTCCTTCTCCTTCTCCTTCTCCTTCTTCTTCTTCTTCTTCTTCTTCTTCTTCTTCTTTTTCCTTCTCCTTCTCCTTCTCCTTCTCCTTCTTCTTCTTCTTCTTCTTCTTCTTCTTCTTCTTCTTCTTCTTTTCTTCCTCCTCCTCCTCCTCCTCTTCTTCATCTTCTCCTCCTCCTACTCCTCTTTCTCCTCCTCCTCCTAGTTCTTTCTTATATAAAACTAGGTAAAACCCAAAACTGTCTTCTTGAGTTTACCAGAAAATGCCACTTTTACGGCTGGGGCCTTCTTGCTGCACTTTCCAGCCTCAGTCCACATGGGTTTTCATTTCGTTGTTTTATTGTGAAGGCACAAGAGTCCCGGCTACCCTGTCACCGAAGGCCACTCCTCGTGCCTCTCATTCTGTCTTCCTGTGACCCAGTGCAGGAGCCGAACGCAGCCCGGTGGTGCTTAAAAGCCAGCGCTCAGGGCAAAAGGTTGACTTCGCAGGATCTCTTCTCAGACAGTATGTTGTGAAGAGGTGATCTCACATTCCATTTTATTCCTGCCAAATGCTGACATCCAGCTGCGGACACAAAATAATCTTTTTTTCCTCCCCCACTATCTGTACTCGTCCACCCAACTCTGCATTAGGAAAGCAATTGACAAACTAATGTATGGAAAGTGAATCTTTTGTGCTCCTTATAATGACCAATTTTTCCTTTGGGCTCACCAAAGCTGGGCAAACAAGAGCTCCATTGTCCCTTTCAGAAGGGAATAATAGAAAACTTAAATGAAATCTGGAGGCCATTTGACCTCCTAGGAAACACGGAGGTAGATGTGCAGCTTGAAAGCCCGAGCCTGTTAACATGTGACATGTTATACGAACTCATATTTCCAGAGGACAACGTCAGGACTTCTGATGGCCATGGAAGTTGTGGAATAGTGATTTACCCATTTCAGGGTTCTCACACTGAGCCAAGGTATACTTCATCCAAAATGAAGATTAGTAACAATGATCATCATAATAACACCGAGCATGACAACTACCATTTACGGAATGCTCAACATTTAATCCACACCACGACCCTTTGAGGTGGGCACGACTGCCGTGCCCATTCTATAGATGAACACATTGAGGTTCAGAAAGAGAATGTAGCTTACCTAGGAAGTCTTTTTTTTTTTTTTAAAGATTTGTATTTATTTATGCATGAGAGACACACACACACACACACAGAGAGAGAGAGAGAGAGGGAGGGAGGCAGAGACGCAGGCAGAGAGAGAGAGAGAGAGAGAAGCAGGCTCCACGCAGGGAGCCCGATGTGGGACTGGATCCCTGGATTCCAGGATCCCGCCCTGGGCCAAAGGCAGGTGCTAAACCGCTGAGCCACCCAGGGATGCCCTACCTAGGAAGTCTCAAAGCTGGTTTTCAAATCTAGATTACTTTGGAAGTTTCTCTTTTAATTTATTCTACTGTTTTTAGGATAATATTTTAATACAGTAGGAAAAATGTTTAAATGAACAGAAAATCTACGACAGGTGAAATATCCAAACTTTAAAATATTATTGATTTTTCCTTTTAGCTCAGGGGTCAAGATGGCTCTGCACAGCATTGTTATTTAAAATTTTAATTTCAAATGCCTCTAGAATATTCTTTTTTAAACCTTCTTAACAGATTTTTATTTTTTTATTTTTTATTTTTATTTTTTTTCTTAACAGATTTTTAAAATTTAAATTCAATTAATTAACATGTATTATTAGTTTCAGAAGTAGAGTCACAGAGTTCAGTGACTTTTTTTTTTTAATTTTTATTTATTTATGATAGACATAGAGAGAGAGAGAGAGGCAGAGACACAGGCAGAGGGAGAAGCAGGCTCCACGCTGGGAGCCTGATGCGGGACTCAATCCCGGGACTCCAGGATCGTGCCCTGGGCCAAACGCAGGCGCGAAACCGCTGAGCCACCCAGGGATTCCCCAGTGACTGTTTTTTAAGTGAAAAAAAACTTTTAAAAATTTTAATTAAAAAATTGTTTTTGACAGGGAGAGAGAGAGAGTGCAAGCTGGGAGAGGCAGAGGGGGAGAGAGAGAGAGAGAGAGAATCCTAAGCGAGCTCCACACCCAACACAGAGCCCAATGTGGGGCTCGATCTCATGACCCTGAGATCATGACCTGAGCCAAAACCAAGAGTCTGATGCTTAAATGATGGAGCCACCTAAGCACCCCTGGAAGTTTCTTTCTTAAACAGTGTGCTATTCTCTTATCTCTCATTGACTCTTTTTCTTTAAACGTTAAAAGATTTACCATGTATTTAATTACATGATAAATATTACTGCACATTATAAACTGGAACATGCTGACTTTTTCATAACAGTCTTAAACTCTCCAATAGCTGTTGACAGCCACGTCCTGGGTGACAGGCCACGAGGCTCTGGGCCTCTGGGCCTGACTCGGCAGAGATGCGCCAGGAGAGGAAGATGGGCTTGATGAAGTAAAAGGGGGCAGAGCTAAGCAGGAGATGGAGACACACTCGCTGCTTTTTTTTGTTGTTGTTGTTCTAAAGTTGCTTCATTTATCACAGATAATAAAATAATCAATATATTGGTTAGCCTTGTTAGTAAACAAACAAACACTAAATTAAGGTGTTTCTTATCTATTGTTAGGAAAAAATAACGCTCAATTCTGGAAAGCTTCTAGTGAAACAGCTACACTTTAATTACTGAAGACAGTATAAATTGAAGTAACGTTTGAAAATGTATATATACCTTTGACCCAATAAGTCCCACTACTGGGAATTTATATAAAGAAAATCAAAAACAAAGAAGGAAAAAAGTTTCTGTATATAAATATGTTGCAGGAATAAGCCTAAAAGTTTAGTAAGGGGAATAGGTAAGTGGATGGCTGCTAGCAGGCTGTGGGTGGCTGCTAGATCGGAGACTGTCCCCAGGACAACCCTGGGGGACAACCCTGGGGCCCAGGAGCTGAGGATGACAGGCCCACCTCTGGGGAGAGTCTGGCTCCCTGAGTCAACCCCATCTAGGGACACTGGGATTGAATGGGGGCAAACTGGGCTTCACAGAGAATCCACGAACGTGTAAGACCTTGCCCGTTGCGACTAATTTCTCCTGAGTTCTCAGGAATGTAATCCAGGCCTCTTAGTCCTTTTGGGGAAACCCTTTGGTTCAGTGTTGTCCCTTGTCCAAATGTTGACCAAACACAGGAGAGAGAGGGAGTCTTAGAGGAGACAGATCCATGGGGTATTTGTGGGCAGGACCAGCCGTCCTTGTGGCAGAAGGAAACTCACTATCAGGAGGATGAGCCTCACCATTCTGCTCTGACATGCTCCTGTGCAGAGAAGGGGGTGTGGCATGGCACTGCTTTGACCCTCGAGGTTGCTGCATGGCCACGTACAGTTCCTGGCTGCAATCAACGCTTCCACTGTCCAAACGCACCCTACAGATAGTATCACCTGCTCTCTTGCAGTGAATAAGCAGTTAGAAAGCACTGTTCTCTTGAGCTCGCCTGGCCTCCCTTTCTCCCAGTGCGAATGATGGTCTCCCCTGGTCGCCAGGTGCTTCTTTGCGTGAGAGACAGGGCACCCCGTGGGGTTCCATGTGGTCAGGTGAGGCCTATAAGACAATGGCAACCAGAGGCAGAGCTTGTGCCTGTGGGACCAGGGAGGGCCTAGGGGATCGACTCCCACGTCGGGCTCTCCTTTTTTTAAAAAAAGATTTTATTTATTTATTCATCGGGCAGGGAGCCCGATGTGGGACTCGATCCCGGGACTCCAGGATCACACCCCGGGCTGAAGGCAGGTGCTAAACCACTGAGCCACCATGGCGTCCCAAAATCTTAAAAAATAATAATAATAAGGAGGGAGAAAAAGCTGGCTAAACAGTATTCTGCCCCGGGTGAAGATTACACACAAGTCAGGAAGAAGACTTCACTAATGGCACAGCCTATGGAGCCTGAGCACATCCCATGCGACAAACTCTGTGCCTGGCAGCACTTAGGACGAATCTGAACAGGTGGTCATTTGAGAACGTGAAAGGCTTTCTTAGGAAAAGACAGAAAGGTGAGGCCCCTCAACTGTCATTTCACGGCTGATGATGACTTGTCTCCAAGGACAGATACAGTCACCTGGGTGTACCTCAGAGTCTCACCAATCCCAAGTGACCGATGCAGAAAGCATCTGGAAAACATCTCAGGATGATGTACGAGAAGAAAATGATGGTTTGAATGAAAGCAGTCCTCTTCAGCGAAGTCTAGAACCCCTCTCCCAAGGAACTCAGGGGTGGCAGCAGAGGGCACAGACGCCGAAGGCACGAGGAGGCCAGCTGGCCCACTCAACTGCCCGGATGCGGCCGACCCTGGAGCATAGAGAGAGCAACTGAATTCTCGGGTTGAAACCAGATGAAAGCCTGAGACCTGGCCCCATCTCTAGACAGAAGATCACGGGGAGGCAGGGAACTCGAAAAGAGTGGAAGAGACAAGTAGCAGCCAGTCTATCCATGTGAGGCTGATCTGAACAGCCTCATTTTTGCTGCTGACTTAAAAGCATCCACTTGGGCAGCCTGGGTGGCTCGGCGGTTTAGCGCCGCCTTTGGCCCAGGGTGTGATCCTGGAGACCTGGGATCAAGTCCCACGTTGGGCTCCCTGCATGGAGCCTGCTTCTCCCTCTTCCTGAGTCTCTGCCTCTCTCTCTGTCTCTGTGTCTCTCATGAATAAATAAATAAAATCTTAAAAAAAAAAAAAGCATCCACTAACGGGCATCAAGAAGAAAAAGAACTATCCAGAAAGCTGTGAGAAGAAAATCAAATGAAGGAAGAGCCCAGAGGACAGATAGCAAAACTCCAAACTGAGTGAGCATCTTTGCGGTCTGCAAATTCACAGCTCGAGAGCGAGATGCGGAAGGCCGAAACTTCAAATCGTGCCAGTATGGGCTACATTGAGAACAGGTGCAGTGGCTTCTGAGAAAACCATCTGGGGAGGAAACACACTGCCTGGAAACGGAGAAGAAACGGCCCCAAGTGTGTCGACACGTGAACGCTCCGCATAAGATGTGCAAGCTCTGCAAGAAGGCGGCCGGAGCCAGGGACAAGGAATTGGAGATAACCATCTTCTCCCCTCGAAAGGAGATCTTCTTCTCCAAGAAGAGAGCGCAGGAAAGGTGGGCAGCAGCTCTGGGAGCTAAGACAGGAGAATGACCAGATGTCGGGCTCCAGTGCCAGTGCTTCCCAAGTGGAGCTGTGGCACCTGCTTTTCCACATGCAGCTTGCAGACACCTGGAAGGACTAGGGGTCCTGGGCACCCACAGCCTGGACAAGACACATGCCTGTCTTCTCTCTAGGAAAGTAATTTTGATTTTTTATTTAAGTGCCGGTATTTAATTGATGCTCTACTGGCTCATATTCAGATCTTAGAGCATCATAATGCCCAGGTGATATTTTTCAAATATAGAGTCACCTAATATAATTCTTACAAATACATTATTTTCACATCACTGGCTCCTCTAAGATGAAATGGATGAGTATGGTATTTTGATTTCAAGAAAAGTCTGCTTTTACCTACAGCACCATTGACGTTGTCATGGAGAGAGACTTTATTTATTTATTTATTTTTTAAAATTTTTATTTATTTATGATAGTCACAGAGAGAGAGAGAGAGAGAGGCAGAGACATAGGCAGAGGGAGAAGCAGGCTCCATGCACCGGAAGCCCGACGTGGGATTCGATCCCGGGTCTCCAGGATCGCGCCCTGGGCCAAAGGCAGGCGCCCAACCGCTGCGCCACCCAGGGATCCCAAGAGAGACTTTAAAACAATAAAGGTGACTTCTGTGTGCTCTGAGATGTTAGAAATTGGTAAAAATGACTTCATAAATTTTAATTGTTTTATTAAGGAATGTATAGGAGAAAAACTCCACAGAAACACATCTAGGGGCATCCGGATGGCTCAGTGGTTGAGCATCTGCCTTCAGCTCCGGTTGTGGTGCTGGGGTCCTGGGATCAAGTCCCACATTGGTCAAATCAAACTTCAATAAAAAAAAAAAAAGTCCCACATTGGGCTCCCCGCAGGGAGCCTGCTTCTCTCTCTGCCTATATTTCTGTCTCTCTCTGTGTCTCTCATGAATAAATAAATAAAATCTTTAAAAAAAAAAAAAAAGAAACACACCTAAACTGGGGTGCCTGGCTGGCTCAGTTGGTGGAGCATGCGACTCTTTGATCTCAGGGTTTGAGTTCAAGCCCCATGTCGGGTATAGAGATTATTTAAAATAAACAGGGGCACCTGGGGGGCCAAGTTAGCTAAGCATCTGTCTTTGGTTCAGGTCATGGTCCCCAGGTCCTGGGATGAGCCCTGTGTCAGGTTTGCTGCTCAGCAGGGAGTCTGCTTCTCCTTCTCCATATACTGCTCCCCTTGCTTGTGCTCTTTCTTTCTGTCAAATAAATAAATAAATAAATAAAATCTTTAAAAAATAAAACAAACAACAATAAAAACCTCTCCAATGGCTTCTCTTCTGATTTTTTTTTTTTTTTTGTACCAACACCAACAAGGCCTTCTCCACACTGGCTCTGACCACCCTGAGCTTCGTTGTGGAGCTCCAACTCCAGCATGTTTCCCCCTCAGGGCATCTACACTGGTTGTTCTTGTCTTCCTCAAGATGTTTGTGCTGGGGCCTCCATTATTCAGTGCCAGCTCAAATGATACCTCCTCCAGGAAGCCTTCCCCGACTACTTTGATAAAAATGATCACCTTCCCCTGAGTCACTCTCTTACACAGTTTCTTTTCTTTTCTTTTTTTAAATTTTTATTTATTTATGATAGGCACACAGTGAGAGAGAGAGAGGCAGAGACACAGGCAGAGGGAGAAGCAGGCTCCATGCACCGGGAGCCCGACGTGGGATTCGATCCCGGGTCTCCAGGATCGCGCCCTGGGCCAAAGGCAGGTGCCAAACCACTGTGCCACCCAGGGATCCCTTACACAGTTTCTTTAGTGCACTTATTGCTGGCCAACATCATCTCTTTTACTATTTGCTTATGGATTTGTTGTCTATTTCTGCACCTCCAACTGAATAGCCACCTGCAGGGACCTTGCTGGTCTTGGTGAAACTTTGGCCCCAGCCTGCAGGACAAAGAGTGGGTGATAAATAGGCAGTGACTGAAGAGTGCATAAATGCAATTGGGAAAAGCTCTTGCCATTAGGTACTTCCAGCTTTAACTCAGTTTATGGATGACAAAACCGGGGCACACTTTGCCCAAGACTGGACATCTCTGGGTAGATTCAAATACAAGTAGTCCAGCTCCAGATGCCCTGCTTGACCATCTCAAGTTCAAGGTGAGATCAGAAAGGGGAGGAGGGTCTTCCCAGTTTGTGGGTCCCCATTTCTATCTGTGTCAGAGAGGCACTACCAGATACAAACAACAGGCTCTGATTACTTCGGTGGAATGGTCAAATGTATACGAACCCACCAAACCCTTACATCAGCCTCTGTGTATTACTACTGTTCCCATTACACAGATGAGAAAACTGAGGCCAGAGAGAGGTTCTACAACCTGTCCGAGGATCACATAACCAGGGTGTGGCAGAGCTAGAACGAGAAGCCAGGTAGCTTGTTTCTGGTGTACACACACACACACACACACACACACACGCCAAACCAAGGTTCTCAAAGTGGGTTCTCCAGTAAGTAGGGTCAGCATCACCTTGGAAGTTGTTATAAATGCTATTTCTTGGGTCGTACCCCATGTTTACAAAATCGGAAGCTATCCAGGTGAATTCCAGGAATCTGGGGTTTAAAATTCTCTAAAATTTTACACTTGTGTGATTCTGTTGCTCAAGTTAGAGAATCATTGCTGTAGTCCTTCTTGAGGGCATTGATTTTGAATTTAACATATCTTAACAGCTTGAAACCAACTCCTCGTTCAGATATTATCCACGCTGTGAACCAGCTCTCCAGCAGGGTATTCATGCTGGGAAGGGTCAGGGTGAGAAGCAGATGGGAGAACTTGGGACGGTATGGATTGTCCCTCCCCACAGGTACCTCTTTGCCTTCTGGTCAGTGAGGCTACTTTGAAAATATGTTGGGGGACGCCTGGGTGGCTCAGCAGTTTAGCGCTGCCTTCAGCCCAGGGCGTGATCCTGGAGACCAGGGATCGAGTCCCATATCGGGCTCCCTGCATGGAGCCTGATTCTCCCTCTGCCTGTGTCTCTGCCTCTCTTTCTCTGTGACTCTCATGAATAAATAAATAAAATATTAAAAAAAAAGAAAAGAAAACATTAAAAAAAAAAAAGAAAATATGTTAGTCCCCGGCTACCTGCCTGAGAGAAAGGACACTGTCTTCCTGTTTCAACCTCTGCTTCATGGTAGTCATTACAGGGAGGAGAAGGTCACTTAGTGGGTCTTTAACATGCAGGAGGCAGGCATTCCCATTATATTCTCATCTGCAACCCTGGGAGGTTGAGGCTCTTAGTAACTCCGTGTTACAGATAGGGATACTGAGGCTTAGTGAGGTCAACATGCTTGAGGTCATACAGCTGATAAGCAGGTAGTAGGGTTGAGACATGAACAAAGGACTGGTTGAAAAGTCTGGGTTCTTGACATTGCATCCCCCAACCATAGCAATTTTGATTCCATGCTCATTCTGAATATGCATACAAGCCGGTGTGCTAACCAGCGACTGAGTAATTCTTAACTTGGAAATAGTCCCATAGGGACGCCTGGGTGGCTCAGCGGTTGAGCATCTGCCTTCAGCTCAGGGCATGATCCTGGAGACCCGGGATGGAGTCCCACATCGGGGTCCCCGCAGGGAGCCTGCTTTTCCCTCAGCTTGTGTCTCTGCCTCTCTGTGTCTCTCATGAATAAATAAATAAAATCTTATATATAAAAAAAAAGAAATAGTCCCATAAAGCCCAAGAATGCTTTTGGTTTCGTGGTTGGTTAATCACTTGTTTAGCTGTTTAAAAATAATTCTCTTTATATATAGAGTCAAATGAAAAAAAAACCCACAGAAAACAGATCAGTTTGAATAGTAGCCTACCATTCATGAGAGAGAAAAATGAATATTTTTATATATTTATGTGTATATATATACTTATTTTACACTTATGCTTATTATACATATATATACTTTATTTTGTATATATACATTTAAGGATTTTCTCCCTCTGCCCCTCCCCCCCACTCACACACATGATCTCTTTCTCTAGAATAAATAAATAAATATTTAAAAAACATATATATATATGTCTCTGGTGCACACACACTGGCACACACACACACACCAAGCCAAGGTTCTCAAAGTGGGTCCTCTGATAATTAGGGTCAGCATCACCTTGGAACTTGTTATAAATGCTATTTCTTGGATTGCACCCCATGTTTACGAAATCAGGAGCTATCCAGGTGAATTCCAGGAATCTCTGGTTTAAAATCCTCTCTGTATATATACATACATACACACACACACATCTAGGGAGACACTTATAAAAATAGTAACAGTGATTGACCCTGGGGAGGGAAACTCAATTCTGGAAGGCAAGGTTTAGAAGGGAATTATTTATTTATTTTTAAAATTATTTATTTATTTGAGAGAGAGAGCACGTGCATGGGGGAGGGTGCAGAGGGAGAGGAAGAAGCAGACTCTGAGCTGAGCAGGAGCCCAACATGGGGCTCCATCCCAGGACCCCCAGACCACAACCACTGTGAAAGCAGAGTAAGTGATTGAGCCACACAGGCACCCCCAGACTTTTTTTTTAAAGATTTTATTTATTTATTCATGAGAGACACAGAGAGAGACAGAGAGAGGCAGAGACACAGGCAGAGGGAGAAGCAGGCTCTATGGAGAGAGCCCAACATGGGACTTAATCCAGGGTCCCCAGGATCACACCCCGGGCCAAAGGCAGTGCTAAACCACTGAGCCACCCGGGTTGCCCCCAGAATTGTTTTTTTCAAATCATTTTCTAGTCTTGGACTTTTGAACTATGTGGATATATATACATGAAAAAGTAAATGACAAGGACATGCAATAATTTTAGACACTTTCAGGAATATTCTTTTAAAAATCAACAAGTTACATGTGATCACCAGCCTATTTCCCAGTCTTTGAGACAACTGGCAATCATGATTTTTTTAATGAGAAAATATTTATTTGCCCACCACAAATAGTTTAACTAGTATGAAAAAAATGTAGATACCTAACCTCTGCCCTCCTTTTCCTTACGCCTTCCATACCTTGGAGATAACGCTTACTAATGAAGCTCTATCGATCTGCCCACCTGCTAATCATCCATGAATGGATTACACAGCACACACAGATTTAGTTTGCCTTTCAATTAGCAAGACAACAGGTGCTTTTCCTGTCACAGTATCATCTCATTCATATGAGTGGTATTTCATTATTTGCACATATCATAATTTTTTTGAAAATATTTTATTTATTAATGAGAGAGACACACACACACAGAGGGAAAGGGAGAGGCAGAGACACAGGCAGAGGGAGAAGCAGGCTCCATGCAGGGAGCCCGAGGTGGGACTCGATCCTGGGTCTCCAGGATCACACCCTGGGCTGAAGGAGGTGCTAAACTGCTGAGCCAACGGGCTGCCCCATAATTTTTTAAAGAAAACTTTAATGGATATTTAGGCACTTCTAGTCTTTCCCACTACAAATAATGCCTGTGTTGATCCCTAAGTACATGTAGTTAGGATTTAGATCATGCTCATTCTTTTAAAAAATTATTTATTTATTTAGAGAGAGAGCATGAGCAAGCAGGGAGAGGGCAGAGGGAGAGGGAGAGAATCTCAAGCAGACTCCCTGATAGGCACAGAGCCCAACATGGGGCTCGATCTCAAGACCCCCTGAGATCATGACCTAAGCCAAAATCAAGAGTCTGACACTTCACTGACTGAGCCACCCAGGCACCCCTAGTGTGCTCATCAAAAAAAATTCTCATTTTTATGATGAAATCAACTTAGCAGATTTGGGTAAAGTTTCTTTACTCATTTTTTGTTTCTCTACTAAACAGAAGGGCTAGTAAGATCTTTTAAAAACTCTAATGAGGGGGCGCCTGGGTGGCTCAGTCAGTTGAGCGTCTGCCTTCTGCTCAGATCATGATCCTGGGGTCTTGGGTTAGAGCCCTGCATCAGGCTCCCTGCTCAGTGGAGAGTTGGCTTCTCCCTCTGCCCCTCATCCGGTTTGTGCTCTCTCTCTCAGATAAGTAAAATCTTAAAAAACTCCAAAACTCTAATGAGAACCTCACAGACAGATTGAAGACCCAGCTAACTTTTACAAAGATCAGTGTACAAAAAATGACTTCAGCCAAGGTCATTTTTCATGAACCCAAGCACCAAAATGAGGCCAAAGGCCCCCAGAATGGATACACATATCACAATTCTCTGTCATTTTAAGTCTAAAGAGAAAGTAAGAGATTCATTGACTCCTCATTTATTTTAGACTTAAGCAAATAGATATGTAACTTCTCCCAACTATTAAAAGAAATATTTTTTTTGGACAACAGAGAAAATGAAACAAAAGTGATGTGCAACAAGAGCAGAGGATGGGCACACAAGAATAGACACGGGTGGATATTACAACATTGTTTGCAAGAGGGAAAAACTTGAAAAAAACTTAAAAAGCCATCAAAGCGGAAGGGGCTTTTGATGAACTACGTACATCACAGGGCATCCAATCAACCCATGGACTACTACCGTGGATACATGAAAAAGAACACGGCTGACGTATGTGTGCCAAGTTGGAAAGACTGGCAAGTCTAGCTGCTGAGTAAAATAAAAAGAAGCACCTGAAAAAAAAAAAAAAAAAAAAAGAAGCACCTGTATGGTATGGCAGTATTAATTTTAAAAACAACCACATGATGGGCACCTGGCTGGCTCAGTTGGCATAGCATGCGACCCTTGATCTCAGGGTTGTGAGTTCAAGCCCCACATTGGGTGTACAGATTACTATGAAATGAAATGAAATGAAATAAAATAAAAACAACCACACTAAATATGTATGCAGATGTGTGCATTCATGCATGTGTGTACCTATGAGCCTCTATTTAAATTCCTATCAGAGATACAGAGACACACAGTGGAGGGAGGTAGGGGGCACCTAACATTAGCCATTAGAGGAAAGTGGAAGGGACTTCTAGATTCACTTTACAAAGGATTACAGCACTGGCCTGTTTTACCTGCATGTGCATCTCGTGTGTTATTAAGCATTTCTTCACGTCAGAGGAAGCACTGAAATCAGATGCTTTCAACGTAAATTATATTTCACTCTCCTAAAAAATACTTTGGCGATTCGAAATTCATCCTTAATCATGACAGCCAGCCAGCCCGTTTGAGCCTCATTCATTTCTCCCAGAAAACAGTGAATGCACACAGCAGGATGTAAATGCATACGTCTGGAGAAGATGAACTTTTACATTAGTTCTGTCTTTTCAGCTTTCTCAAGTGTGGACCTTACCAATTTCTTTGACCTGCCTTTTTTTTCCCTCCCCATTCCAATGCATGGCGGTGACAAGGCATTGAATTACCAGTTTGTCACTAACGCCATAGGCTTTATTATTCCTTTGAACAGAAGCTGGGCTTAAAAAGAAAAGTTTTTCTTAATAAGTAGCTGTTCATCCTTTGATATGCACATCTGGATCTGTCGTCTTATCTGCGGCATGCTAATGCTGCTTCCTGCAGATAATGATAAAAGAACAACTCAAAATAACAAAAAAGGAATAAAATGTGCCAGATGCCTAAAAAATAAGGAGGACAATGCATATAAAAGCAACTGGTCTTTCAATTCCGGAGAATAAACTCGATCAACAATTGAAGTAATCATTTTAGCGGTCAACTGATGCAAGAATTTTTTTTTTTTTTAAGGGATTACGAAGAAAAAAAAAAAATGCAAACATCAGCTGACAACCACCACCACATTCTGTTAGAAATTAAGAGGGAAATAAACCTACCTATGCTATAAATCACTTTAGGGTTTAATTTTGCTTCTACCCTGCTATGTTGTTTTTTCCTGCCCCACCCCCCTTGCCTCATTTGGCTACATTCATTAAAAGCCAAACAGAAAGACTTTGATTCACAAATTTTGGGGGGGATCGTAAAAATATTCCAAACATACAGAAAAGTATCAAGAATAATGTAAAGGAGCATCCGCATACCCACCATCCGGGTTTAACTCCTTTTTCACTTTCCCTTCTTGTCTATTTTTTAAGGAAACATTTCCTTCATTTTAAGAAGAAACCCTTCCCAAGGTGAGTTTTCCTCATTTCTCCATCATCTTTGTTCATTGCCAGAAGGTGCTTTTCTTATAAAAATGTGACTTTCTCAGTAATTCTCTAAGAAGCCTTCCTCCTGTCCTCGGTATGTTCGTGGGTCTGATGTTTTGGAAATTAGGTTAGTGTTCAGGAATAAAGGGCAGCATTGCGATGTATTCAATATCCACATATGATTTATTGATATCGTGTACAGTTACTACCCAGATGACATTAGTTTGACTAATTTTCAAAAGAATGGTCAACTTGCTTCATCAGTTCATGTCTCTGGCATCAGTAGTAGTTCTGGGGCTGATTATACGTTGGTAGACAGGCAAATAAACACTTGCGCTTGGCATAAATTGCTTCATAAACTGGGGGCCGGGGTGGGGGGGGGCCTGTGGGGAGAGCATCAGGGCAAAGGTAGCCCCAGCATCTCCAGCACAAGTGAAGACTGGTTGGGGTCCATTCTTCGCCTAACCAGAGAAGGTTCTTGAATTGTGTCCACATTAGCATGCAGCCAGCATGGGAAAATGATAAACTCCTATTACCACTGTCATGGCAACTGAAAAAAATGGCTGCTTTGGGGAAACAAGGTCCATGGGAGAAGAAAAGCAAAGACCCCATCTCTTTCTTCGGGTTGACATCTGTTGTTTAACATACAAAATTGTATTATCGTGACGCAAGCTCGTCGGCCTGCACTAAAGCCTGCCTCAGAATTGTGAAAACCACGCTCCCCACTCCCACTGACCGCTCTTTACCATAAGACTATATCATTTGACCCTGGACATTTTCACCGAGGGCTGTAAATCCCCCTCCCGCTTCATCCCAGGTACAAAGTGTGAAGGGCCTAGAGAAGGTTGGGGGGTTGGTGGGGGGCAAGGATAAGGTGGGGGAGGGGAAGGGGGTGGGGGTTGGGCACAGATTATAAATTACAAAGTAAAAGTACTGCATTTACTTTTTAAATGAGCCCCTGCTCTCTCCTGCCTCCCGCCCCAAACATTCTGGACTTTCTCTAAGCCGGCCATGGAAGCAGAGCTTGTGAACCTGAGGAGCCAGGCCACAGGCAGGAATGGTCAACACAGGTGCAGGGATCCAGGTTTGCCTGTTTGCCCCAGGTCAGTGGGGAGAAGGTTGGTGCACCCCAATGCTAAAGCCCAAACTTTATGCCACCCTTGTCCAGTGGTTTTGGTTAGATGCCTGCATCATGCAGGATCAGCAAAAATACCCAAGTGCTTCAAAGGGGCCTCCTCAGTGCACACTCAGAAAAATTTCCTGTTACCCAGATGTATCACCTGAAGGAAATCCTTTGTTCTGATATATGGATATGCACATATTGTATATATTTTATTTTATTTTTTATTGCATATATTTTAACACCCATTTACGTATGCATTTTAATTCATTACGTACACATTTAATACATGACAGCACACAAAATTGAAATACATGGTTGTATATTTTCATGAGGACATTTAAATGAAATGAATTCTGAACATTTTGCTCCCCAGCCCCTTACAAAGTTGTGTCCACAGAACAAACCAGGTACCGTTTTGGGTCGTGCTCACAACACAGCCTCGAAATAGCAGGTGAGGGTTAGCTGGGGCGAGCAATGGACTCACTTGAAATTTTCAGGAAGAGTGAGTTTGAGCTCACTGACAGGAGAAAATCAGGTAAGTGCTTACAAAAGAAAGCACACTTGCAGCACTCCCGCCTGTGATCAGCAAAGCTGGCATGTGAAGGAGGTAAAACAAAAGGAGCCTGTCAATAAACCAAGCCACGTCCGAGCGCATGCAGCTCGAAGCTTCTGCACGGTTTAATAAGGACCATCATAAAGGTGCAGGCCTGAGAGGATGTGCAGAAGCCAAAGAAGTCTAAAAGGTCGGAGCTGCTGTGTTTATTTTTCCAAATTGTCAGAGTAAAGTTAGGATAGGCCACCCGGGTAAGCCCACTAGCTAAGTCCCCTGGTAATGTGTATGGTAACCACAGGGATTTCTGGGGTGCAATGGAAATGCTGGAGGAATTTGCTTAGGGGGAGGGTGCAGCCGGGAGCAAGCCGGACGTGGGTTCAGCTCTAACTAAGCACCCAGGGTTGCTGAGTGCTTGACATGACAACGGTCTTACGTTTAATCCTCAGTTGTCTCTTTGAGGTAGGTATTATTATTCCCAGAATAATAATGGAGTTGGGGGATGGTATGGTGCCATGTCCCCCTGGCCTGTTACTTCACAGATATTGCAGTATCAGGTCATTTCTGCTCCTGTTTTTAGCTTCCAGTTCCATCAGCATAATCTTTGTCAGAGGGTGGGAGTTTTACATTTGCAATTCTAGACTTTTCTTTCTGCTGGGTTTCCGGCAGCCCACCGCTGTTTTTTTACATATCTACTGCACATCAAATGAGTCAAGCCCAAGAAATGCTCCTAGGATGTTTCCTGAGGATGGGGGTGAGGGTTCCCTGTGGGATTTCTCTGTTTGCAGGGTAAGAGTTTGAAAGGCATACTTTTCTGGAGGGCGGCGGTGGTGGTGGTGAGAAAGTCCATTGAGCCCATGTTTTCAAATCAAATCTCCACTTAACCTTCCTTCTTTGTCTTTTTACTGAGTGTTTGGGGGTGGGGGGGTGGTCAGAAGCACCTCCTGACAGTACTCTAATAAAGTCAATTGCAAACCTGAGTGTGCATCAAATCACCCCATTTTAAAAAAATTTTTAAAAAGATTTTATTTATTCATGAGAGACAGAGGGCGGGGGGGAACACAGGCAGAGGGAGAAGCAGGCCCCATGCAGGGAGCCCACTGCAGGACTTGATCCCGGGATTCCAGGATCACGCCCCAGGCCGAAGGCAGGCGCCAAACTGCTGAGCCACCCAGGGATCCCCCCACCCCGTAAGTTTTTAAAACATGGGAATTCCTCACGCTTTGCTTCTGATATACAGGATCAGATCCCAAAACCGTAGAAACCACACTGAGTACAAAAGAGCCCTTGCTGGAGTCGAAGATTAGAATGAACTATGAACACATCAAACACAAACTCAATATCGTGAGAATCATTTTGAATGCTGAGCAAGTCTCATCTGAGTGCCGATGTGTGTTCAGAGAGACCTCCAGCATGTGGCCACCCCAGCCCTCTTCAATGCGCTCAGCCAATAGCATTTACTTGTCTGTTTATCGTCTGCTTCTCTCCACCAGACCGGCAGCCCCTCCCCCCAGACTCCCACCCGAGGGAGCCTTCTCCACCCTCTTCATGATCAAGTCACAGTGCCTAGGTCAGTGCACCTTGCGGGTACCTGTTGGTTAGTGCTGGCCGGCCGAGTGAATGAATTGTTTGGCTAATAAGATTCGATTGTCAGGGAGGGCCCCTGGTCCTTTTCTGATCTGACCCCCTTATGGTACAGATGCTGAAACACAGCTCCGAGAAAGAGACCTGACTGGCTGAGGCTCTCAGCAGACCTGCCACAGTGGCCACTGCCAGCAACTTTCTGCTCCTAGGACACCTGAGATGTTTTTTTTTAATATTCAAGGATGTGTATTGCAGCATTGTTAATGGTAGGAAAAAATAGAAACAAAAGGAATAACTACTGGCACATTTACAGAATATTATACAACATTAAATAAAATGAAATAAACCAAAAAGCATTGGGTGGAAGGAATTTCCATTAAGTATTGTTGAGTGATGAGAGTAAAATGCACTAAAGAGTAAAATAATATCCTGCTTTGGTAAGGCAAGTGGTGATAAACTCTCCCTGCCTAGGATTGCTTAAACCTAGATTAAAATATACAATGAGATGAACTTAGCAGTGAAGACAGGTTATGCATGGGGGCTGGGGGAGAAGGCAAGAATATTAAGGGGATGGGGTGGGAGGAGTTGTCAGAAATCAGGAACAAAAGAAGAAAATTATATGACTGTGATATTAAAAAAAATCATGTGTGGTATGTTGATGTTTATGTATTTGTGAAAATTACATAATTCTGCACAAATGTATATAAAACAGAAGTTGCTCTTAAAAAAACATGTCAAAAAAAAAAAAAAAACCCACGTCAAGTGGAACGCACTTGAAGTGGTGTAAGGAAAATATCCAACCTTGGGTGTATTCTTTAGGAAAGAGAGATTGAAAGTGAATGAGCTAACGTTTAACTTAGGAACTTGGTAAAAAGGGAAACAGAGTAAATGCAAAGAACGATGGAAATAAAAGGAAATTACTCTCTCGGAAGGTTTGATAGAAGTATCCTAAAACTGATACGCCACGTTAAGAGTTGTTTATTATGGGTGAAGGGTATGGAGATGTTCATTGTATGATTTTTCTTTTCTACTTTACTGTATTTATAACTTTCCTGTTAGAAAAAAAAATGTGTCAAAAGTTAAATTCAGTAAAGTGTCCCCATTAGAGCCATTCTATTCTAGAAGCAGGGGGCTGGGTCTCTGGGCAGGATGATGCCAGGGGTCCTCTCCCATCCTGTGGGCTACTGCATCCCAAGGCAGGACTTCCTAGTTAGTGGAGAGTGAAAATTAACCAAGGACACCTGATTTTGATTCTCCTCTGCCTGACCTCACTTCCTACTGTCCCCTTATGGAAGGCATTTGCCAGCCCCACATGGGACTTGATCCCGGGTCTCCAGGATCAGGCCCTGGGCTGAAGACAGCGCTAAACCACTGAGCCGCCTGGGCTGCCTCAAATAACAGTTTATAAGGGTCCCCTCCATCTATATTTCTTCTAGAACATGGTACAGACATTTAAATGCTTAGCCATGCTTTTTCTTTAAAGGGGAGGATGAAAATGAAGCTGCTTACTCTATACAATACCACACCTTTACACATTTTTATTTATTTTTTAAAGATTTATTTATTGGAGCATCTGGGTGGCTCAGTGGTTGAGTGTCTGCCTTTGGCTCAGGTCATGATCCCGGGGTTCTGGGATCGAATCCCTCATTGGGCTCCCCGTGGGGAGCCTGCTTCTCCTTCTCTGTATCTCTCATGAATAAAGTCTTTTAAAAAGAATTTATTTATTTATTTGAAAGGGAGAGAGAGAGAGAGAGAGAGGTGGGGCACAGAGAGAGAGGGAGAGAGAGAATCTCAAGCAGACTCCCCACTGAGTGTGGAGCCTGACATCGGGCTCAATCTCACAACCCTGAGATCATGACCTGAGCCAAAACCAAGAGTTGGACACTCAACTGACTGAGTCATTCAGGTGCCCCTACACATTTTCATTTTTGCTATTGTTGGATACTGACATTAAATTATCACCCTAGACTGCAGGGCACATGTGCCCTCCTAGGAGGCCTTTCCCGAATCCCTGTGTAGGATGGTTTCCTCTGAGGTCACTCTCTATCCCATCTCTCTGTTTATGTCTTTCTTTTTTTTTCTTTTCTTTTCTTTTCTTTATTTTATTTTATTTTATTTTATTTTATTTTATTTTATTTTATTATTTTTTCTGTTTACGTCTTTCATTAAACACTGATATCTGAAAGCATCCTTTTGATTCTTTATTTCTTTCTCCCCACTGGTCTATGAGGGCTCTAGTCTGTTTTGTTCACCACTTATTTCTCATCCTAGTTCAGAGCCTGGCATAGGGTAAGAATAGAAGAGAAATTTATAGAAGACATGAGCATATGGTCTTTTTGAAAAGCTAAAGCTGGGATGCCTGGGTGGCTCAGATGGTTAAGCATCTGCCTTTGGCTCCGGTCATGATCTCCAGGTCCTGGGGTTGAGCTCAGCAGGAGTCTGCTTCTCCCTCTCCCTTTGCCCCTCTCCCTGTTTGTGCTCTCTCTCTCTCTCTCTCTCTCTCTCTCAAATGAATAAAAAAATCTTTTTTTTTTTTTTAAGCTAAAGCCAATTTAGACATTTGTTGAACATCAGACTTTTTTAAAAAAAATCTTCACAGGAAGAGGCAGGTGTTCCTATCAGATAATCTTCCTCCTTTATTTTGCTCTTTATCCCTTTTTATCCTACTTATTTATATATTTTTATTTTATATAATATCCTATTTTATTTATTTTATTTATTAAATTTATTTATTAAAATATTTATTTTATATAATATCCTACTTATTTATATATTTTTAAAGATTTTATTTATTTATGAGACACACACACAGAGAGAGAGAGAGAGAGAGAGAGAGAGGCAGAGACACAGGCAGAGGGAGAAGCAGGCTCCATGCAGGGAGCCCGATGTGGGACTCGATCCCAGGTCTCCAGGATCAGGCCCTGGGCGGAAGGCAGCGCTAAAATGCTGAGCCACCCGGGCTGCCCTCCACACTTGTTACGTACCAGTGATTATGCCAGGAAACCTGCTCGGGTATGAAGACAGGATTCTAGGTCTGCAGTTTTGCTGGAAGTGGGCTGGGGTGACTAAGGCAAAACGAAATGTGAAATCTGGCTGAAAAGAAAGAACGTTTTCTTCTAGTAGAGTAGCAGTAGGGGTAATGATCAGAGCCAACATTTGTAGGATGTTTACTGTGTGCCAGACACTGAGCTAGTTGCCTTACCTGAGTTATATTTTTAATCAATGGGAAAAAGATACCAAGTAGTTACTGTGAAAGTGCAGTCACCTCTAGGAGCACTTCACCTCACTAAATCCTGTATATATATGTGTGAGGGGAAAAGAGAAAAAGAAATATATAAATTATACGAGCAATCATGTGCACTATTCCAGGGAAGAGCAGACGATGGGTCCCCTGGTTCTGAGTTTTGTCTGGTCCCTGCCTGCTATCCTATGATAGTAGAAAGGATGTTCAAGGTTAATTTTTTTTTTAAGGTTAATTTTTGATCAAATTTGATGTCCTTCCCGCCCCCCACCATACACTGGTTTTGAGGACTCTTTTGAAAATGAAGTCTCAGAGGGGCTAAATGTACTTTTTCTATACAAAAGTTACATGTCTGAAAAAAGCAGATTAACCATGATGGGGACCCAGACTCTGATCTCAATATATATCTCTTAAATTAATTAATTAATTAATTATATCTCTTAAGTTTAATATGCCATTTCCTCGACACAGGTGCATGCTATAAGCATTTTACTGCCTCATTTATTGTCTGCTATGTGGATCATTTCCTCCAAAGAACACAGCTAGTGAACTCTTGGAGAGGTGCTAGAGATTGCAGTGAGGACTCTCTCACTGTGGTGCCTGGGTGGCTCAGTGGCTGAGCGTCTACTTGGCTCAGGTCATGATCCTGGGGTCCTGGGATCGAGTCCCTCTGCTTATGTCTCTGCCTCTCTCTCTGTGTTTCTCATGAATAAATAAGTTTAAAAAAACAAACAAAAAAAAGAGTCTCTCACTGGAGGCCTTTGAAATTACCATAGATTTTAGACTGACTTAGATGTATTGGATGCTCTGTTTGGAGATAAGAGAAAGAAATCTGGAAGTTTATTCCAAACCCAGGATTCTGTGCCTATCTCATTGTTAGACAAACTTTTGTGATTGTAGAAATCACTTGCTAAAAACAAACAAAAAATAAACACACATCAAAGAAAAAACATGAAGCAGGGCATGTAGAAGGTACTCAGTACATATCTGTTGAATAAATGATTGAAATAAAAGAATTACAAAAAAAAATTTTTTTTAAGTAGGCTTCACATCCAGTGTGGAGCCCAGCATGGGGCCTGAACTCATAATGTGGGATCAAGACCTGAGTTGAGATCAAGAGTCAGATGCTCAACTGACTGAGCCACCCAGGTGCCCCAAAAGAATTACAACTTGAGAAACAAAATGTAGGACCTGATTTTTGCTAATACCTCCACAAACCATATGTGTTTCTGTCTTTATATATGTGTACACACACACACACATACACAGCCCTACACTTTTTTTTTTTTTTAAGATTTTATTTATTCATTCATTAGAGACAGAGAGAGAGAGAGGCAGAGACACAGGTAGAGGGAGAAGCAAGCTCCATGCAGGGAGCCCGATGTGGGACTCGATCCCAGGTCTCCAGGATCACGCCCTGGGCCAAAGGCAGATGCTCAACCACTGAGCCACCCTGGCTGCCCAAATGAATGGTTTTAATAGTTAATTTTAATAATACTAATAATGGTTAATAATATACTTTTTTTAAAAGATAATACTTATTTATTCATGAGAGACACACAGAGAGAGAGAGAGAGAGAGAGAAGCAGAGACACAGGCAGAGGGAGAAGCAGGCTCCCTGCAGGGAGCCCGACGTGGGACTCGATCTCGGGACCGCGGGATCACACCCTGGGCTGAAGGCAGGTGCTAAACCACCGAGCCACCCAGGGATCCCCTAATATGATACTTTTAATGATGGAGTAAACAGAATAATTTTAATAATTTGAGGGCTGCCTAGGTGGCTCGGTGGTTGAGCGTCTGCCTTCAGCTCAGGGCGTGATCCCAGGGTCCCGGGATGGAGTTCCTCATCGGACTCCTGTATGGACCCTGCTTCTCCCTCTGCCTGTGTCTCTGCCTCTGTCTCTGTGTCTCTCATGAATAAATAAATAAAATCTTTAAAATAATTTTTTTAATAATTTGAAAAATGAAACTCTGGGAAAGCAATCTTCTTTTGTCTACAGCTGTCAGCCAACTGATTTTGTTTCTTTAAAAAATACACCTGCAGAGTATTCACCAAATGTTTGCCTTATACATGCCCAGTGCCAGGCATTCTTGGAACACGAAGAAGGCCATTTCTGCCCTGGAGACACATTTTGCCCAAAGACATATGCTATTCCTGTGTGAAAACTTAACAATATGGGATTGAAATCACAGCTCAAGATGACAACAGAAAGGAAATCTGGATTACTGCCAGGGAGGGACGGGGAGACAGGCATCCAGGTGGTCTGTGGAGAGAAGTCCGGAAGGGACCAGGGAGGCAGACAGGGATTAAAAAGGCTTAGTCTAATAATCCAATAGAAAAATGAGCAGAATTTCCCAGAAAAGGAAATTCAAGTAACTCTCAAACTTACGAAGATACCCAGTCTTACCCCAGTGAGAGAAGTACAAATGGAAACCACGATGTTGGACCATTTCCCACCTCTTGAGCAGACAGAGGAGAAACCAGGGTTGACATGTCCCGTGAGCCTGAGGCTGTAGGGAACAGTCACAGCTCCCATGCCGCTGGTGGGACTGTCAACAGGTTAGGTCTCCTGGGAAGAAAACTTGGCAGTGAAACCCAAATTAAACAGGCACATTCCCTCAGATCGAGAAATTCCAATGCTGGGTTATCCTCTAGAGTACTTGCACGTGGTCAACACGACCTACGCACAAAGCTAGTCATGAAGGTGTTCTTGGGAGAGCAAAGACTGGGGGGAGAAAAGGAAACTGAATGTCCCTTTTAGGGGACTGTCTCCACCGATTACAGTAGAGCCATGCAGGGGGTAATTTGTAGCCGTTGAAAAAAACATGTATTGAATGTGCCAGGCGTTGTTAAAGTTGTGTACTTCTGAACTCATTTAAGGATTTTATTTATTTATTTGAGAGAGAGAGAAAGGGACAGAGCACACATGCGAGCAGGGGAGGAGCAGAGGGAGACGGAGAAGTTCAAGCAGACTCCTTGTTGACTGTGGAGACTGCCTCGGGGCTCGATCTCACGACCTTGAGATCATGACCTGGGCTGAAATCAAGAGCTCGAGACTCAACCGGTTGCACCACCCAGGCACCCTTTTAACTCATCATTCTTCTTAACAACCCTCTGGAATACATATTTTATTTTTTGTAAGTTTTTTTTAAAAAAGATTTTATTTATTCATGAGAGACACAGAGAGCGGCAGAGACACAGGCAGAGGGAGAAGCAGGCTCCATGCAGGGAGCCTGATGCGGGACTCAATCCCTGGACCGTGGGATCATGCCCTGAGCTGAAGGCAGTTGCTCAACCACTGAGCCACCCAGGTGCCCCTATGTTTTGTAAATTTTTATTTAAATTCCAGTTAGTTAAGGTACGGGGGTAGGGATTTTGGTATTGTCACCCCCACTCACAGATGAGGAAACAGACACAGAGAAATTTAGTAAGTTGCCCAATGTTACATGACTAGTAAGTAAAGGAATTAGTGTTATATGAAAAAAAAAAATCGAGATACAGACAATCTGCAGAAAGAGAAAGCAAAAGACCCAGCAAAGAGACCCAGCAAAAGACCCAAGAGAAATAAGAGAGTAAAAAAAAAAAAAACCAATACATATATGTACGTGTGTCTATCTAGGTGTGTTTGTATATACTTATGTGTACATCTCTGCTATTATCTGTGTAGAACATCTCTGGAAGGACACAAGAAAATCTGAGAATCTATGAAATGTGGCTGCCTCTGCGGATGGAACTCAGTTTCTGGAAGACAAAGTTTAGGAGTGGGGCTTACTTTATACTGGACGGAATTTTGTCGCCAAGGTCTTGTACCATGAATTTGCAATATCTATTCAGCGACTTTAAGTCTTTAATGAAAAAAACTTTTTTTTAATGGAAGAGGAAGGAGCTCAAAGTCCTTCCTATGGGTTCTCTCTTGACCTTGAACTGTCCAATATGGTAACTACCTGCAACGTGTGGTTGGACCGCACCGAAATGTGGCTGATCTGGGTTGAGATGTGCCGTCCATGTAGAGCATACACCAGATTTCAAAGAGTTAGTATGAAAAAAAAAAAAAAAAAGAAAAAAAATGTGAAATACCAAAATAGTAAGTTTTTGTATTGATTACATGTTAAGATGACGTTTTAGCTATATTGAGTTAAATAAAATATATTAGCAAAATCAATCTCACCTGTTTCTTTGGACCTTTGAAAAAGCTATTCGAAAGTTTAAAAATCACACATATGGCTCACATTATATTTTTCCTGGACAGCCTGGGTCTGAAGTTCTCTTAAGGTCTATTGATAACACAAAGGATGCAGTGATTTACATTTGAAAAGGGCCTTTCTAAAGACTATCTTCTTCGAAAAACTCAGGCCAGATAGGAACTATTATTACCCTTCCCCAGTTTAAGAGGAGGAAGTAAAGTTCTCCTTCAGAGTCTTTTATGGGTTCTTTTGAGTTATATTTTTAGGCCAGAACACCGAGCATTTGGGAAGGACGAGGAGGGTTGCAGTATTAAATGCAGGGGGACCTATTCCATTTAGTTTCTTTGCAGGAGCTGCAGATAAAATAACTCTGGGTAGCTGTGACTCGTGATAGAAATGACGCTTCATAAGTTACATGTGTCCTGTTTTGTACTAGTTTATCATGTGGCAGTTTTTCTATTTTTCCTATCAAGATCTTTTCTTATATCTAACCCGGCAGCAAAAGACTCAGTGCTCCAAACTGCTTGTCATTTTAGGGCTGGGCAGGCGTGTTGGAGATGAGGGTTTCACCAAAGCCATTTGGGTGCAAAATTTCTGTTTGTTTGCTTCCATTTTCAGACCCCCCAACTAAGCTCATATTCGTCACCTTTTGCTCACAAACCTGCTCCAACTTGATTTTCATGAAGGCAATGGCTAAGGTGGCTCACAGTGGGGTTTTTGTTTGTTTCACTTTGTCTTTTTTTTTTTTTAAGATGTTATTTATTTAAAAAAAAAAAGGATTTTATTTATTTATTCATGAGAGACACACAGAGAGAGGCAGAGACACAGGCAGAGGGAGAAGCAGGCTCCAGGCAGGGAGCCTGATGTGGGACTGGATCCTGGGACTCCAGGATCATGCCCTGAGCCAAAGGCAGATGCTCAACCGCTGAGCCACCCAAGGCATCCCTTGGTTTGTCTTTGAATGAATCTAGGTTTCATATAAGGACCCTGTATCTCTCCCACACACTCTAACTTTCTTCAGGATTGTTCAGTGACGGCAGCAAGAAGAAAAATGTCTCAGATGGAAAAATGCAGCCGCGGAGTTGATTGTCATGGCTGGAGCTGTGTGACGGTGACATTTGGCTTGGGAAAGCATCCCCAAAAGCAAAGTATTCAGGGAATGGACGATGTAGGCGAAGACTAGAATTGTTATAATCCCAGTAGGTGACATTCACAACAGAGTTAGATTTTGTGCCAAGGATCCAAGTCAGCATTCAGGGTGATAGCTGCAGATCTGATGTCATCATTTTATGTATCACAAGAGAAAAGACTTTCAATTGAACTATGACACACTAATGAGTATAGAGGTATCCTGCTTTCAGAGATGTGAAAAAGCATTTCACTGAATCGTGATCAGTGAAATTTGGGGTCAAATTACCTCTGAAATCCCCTTAGGGAAGACCCCAGGTTGAAGATGGACAGCTCTGAACAAACAGCCGCTGAGATAGATAGCTGGCTACTGGTTCGGAGAACACAGTCCAGTTATGGTGCATCTTTATTCACCGGGGCCCTGGAGGTGAGCTGCTGGCATCTGGAACCGAGGCACAGCCAGGAACTCTCCCTCCAGGGTCACGCCAGGGCCCCCTTGCTCCTATGCCTGCCGAATCATGTACACTTGCAACATTATTCTCTCTCTTTAATTTTCCCAACTCCTCTGTTTGAATTTTCCCAGACATTTAATTTCATATGATGCAAGTATTTACTCTGTGCTGGGAACTCTATTAAATACTTTGCACACAGGGGCACCGGGGTGGCTTGGTGGTTGAGCGTCTGCCTTCAACTCGGGTCATGATCCTGGGGTCCTTGGATGGAGTCCTGCATCATGCTCCTCGCAGGGAGCCTGCTTCTCCTCCTGCCTATGTCTCTGCCTCTCTCTATGTGTGTCTTATGAATAAATAAATCAAGTCATTGTAAAAAGAAAGATGTTTAAGCTAACCAAACCTGAGCGGCCAACTTTCACCAGCCCAGAGGAAACGTATTTTTCCTTGCCTATGCAATAATTCCTTGATTGAGTTTCAGAAGGTCATTACTATCTAACAATATGCTTACTCAGTAGTTATAAAAGAGAGGACATAAACAAGATGGTTTTCAAATAACCCACTGAGATTCTAAGATAACAGCCCCAAGACTTAAAGTACAGATTGTATAAAAGATAACCAGGAAGGAATTTATAGCTGGGACCAAGGTGATACAGCTATGTTTGCTGGTTCAGCAGTAATAACTTTGGTGTAATTTTAAGGATATGCTTTTTTGGGAACTCAGAGTCTCGTTTAAACCTATCATCACAGCAAAAAGAACGCTGAAAGCAGTCTTTCCTTTGCAATCACAAGAAAGAACCCTAAAAAGAGCCAACAATGACTTATGTCACTCTATTCCCCCTTGACAAATGACTATTCTTTTTCTGAAATACAGCTTGAATCTATTTCTATCTGACTGAGTGCATTTATATTTAAAACCTAAAGAAGGGAATCCCTGGGTGGCTCAGCGGTTAAGCGCCTGCCTTCCACCCCGGGCGTGATCCTGGAGACCCTGGATCAAGTCCCACGTCAGGCTCCCTGCATGGAGCCTGCTTCTCTCTCTGCCTCTCTCTCTCTCTCTGTATCTCTCATGAATAAATAAATAAATAAAATCTTTAAAAAAATAAATAAAACCTAAAGAACTGTGACTATTGAGAGCATACTGTTTGCCAGCCACTGTGTTAAGTTCTTTACAAATATTAGCTCCCTGACTCCCCTCCCTCCAATAACCCAGGAGAGGTGGGTAGGTCCCATACAGTACCATCTTTATTTCATGGATGGAAGACTCAGGCTCAGAGAAGCTAAGCAATTTTCCTAAAGTCACACAGCTATTAAGTCATAAAGCTGGAATTTGAACCCAAATCCACATGGCTTCATGGACCTTCTTTTTCTTAAAGGAGTTTTCCTACATTGTCTGCCTAGAAGCCACACAAACCATCTAATTCAATCTCTCCATTTGCTTTGAAAAACAGTCCAAAAAATTATGGGAATTTTGAAAATTAGGAAATTGGGTTACTGTTATGGATTGAACTGTGTCCACCAGTGCAGAGGTCAATCACACGAATGCCTCAAGACTGCTCTACAATAATTGGCCTTAAAGTTTAAGGCACTTCCATTTCTCACTCTGTCAAGTGAGTCAGGAGAGGGAAATACTATGAATATCCCTGCATCAGGATGTTTTCAACAGTAAGTACCAATGAGTGGTCTCAATTGGATTCAAATCATAAGGCCATGTTTTACTTCACTTAACAAGAATCTGCTCGAGGACTGGTTCAGGAGATCACCTGTATCATCTGGAAACCAGCCCTCTCCAACCTTCTAGCCCATCATCCTGTGCTATTGGCTTGGTCCCTGAGTGAGTGTCCTCATGGTCACAGAATAGCTGCTGTAGCTCCAGCACTTCCTCTCACAACAGGGTCAAAGGCAGGAAAGGAGGCATCTATCCTTGAGCATCCATTTTTACAGAGGAGGGAAACCTTTCTGCAAAGCCCCCCCCTCCCCCCAGCAATGTTTCCCTTTTATCTCTGTGGCCAAGACCAGGTTACATGCCCACTTCTAGAACTATCTCTGGCAAAAGGGCTCGATGGATGAGTATAAACATAGTGGAACCTCACTCTCCTTGAGTATCCACCTCCTGATGCCTGACTACAATCTCGATCTGATAGTAAGCAAGAAAGGGGAAATGGCAACTGGGTAGGTAAGAACTTCAGGCATAGTAGCGTTTTAGGAAAACTACTTGGGATGCTGGACAGTGGCAGTTCACTTCATATGTCCTTAGACTCTGTTGCACTGCCTGTGTCTTCACATTTCAGGATTTACAATCACCTTGCTGCTCTCAGTGAGATGAGATGCTCACCTGCAAGGTGGGATTGTTCCATTACAAAAATATGCCTGGTAATGAAAATTTCCAATTACAGAGATTCAAATTAGTGTGATATTTTAACTAGTAACTCAACTGGGGGTTGCTAAAGATGGAAAGAGATAAACTTAAAGATGGAAAGTGATAAACTTAAGCCTGACAAAGAAAAGGGAATGAAATCAATTTGTATGTAAATTGCTCCCAGGTAGAAGCTTCCAGAAGGTGAGAGTTGCACAGAAACCATTTTCTTTGGGGTTAAAATTCTTCTTGAGACCCTTCTTCCTGCCCATTTAAAAGCAGCTGAACACTGATGTGAGGGGTTGATAGTTTGTGAGAAAAAGAAATGCCATCTTTCTGGCTGGTTTACAGAGAAAGAAGAGTGAAATACGCTGAGTACATTCCATCCTTACTAGTTCTCTTTCCAAGGTGGACCGTGACTCCACATCCTGCCCCACTGTACGTGGGCAGAAGTAATAAGACAAAGAACTGAATGGATTGTTTTCGCATCTAGTTTGTGGCTTGAGGTGATCCTGCCCTAGAGACATTACATTTACTTAATTGCAGAGAAGAGCTGATGGTCATGAAATGGGTAGTAGTGATTATGACAGCAATCGCTAATATTTCCAGAACACTTGCTATACACTGGGCATTGTGCAAAGCAGTTTGGTGTATAAAACTGCAATCACAAACTGGGTTGCTATGAAGCCAGCTACCCAGTGAGGTGAAAGTTATGAAATATGAATATACACATTCACTAAGAAGTCTTAGTTAGGCCCATTTTACAGATACGGACACTGATTTTTATAGAGATCCATTAATAATACTGATAGTTAAAATACTTAAGCTTTAGTTCTGCCTCTATTACCAATAAGCTATAAAACTGTAGAGGGGGGCAACCCGGGTGGCTCAGCGGTTTAGCACCACCTTGAGCCCAGGCTGTGATCCTGGGGTCCTGGGATGGAGTCCCATGTCAGGCTCCCTGCATGGAGCCTGCTTCTCCCTCTGTCTGTCTGTCTGTCTCTCTCTCTCTCTGTGTCTCTCATGAATAAATAAATAAAATCTTTAAAAAATTTAAAAAAAAACAACAACTGTAGAGGGTTGAATTATAATCCTCCAAAAGATAGGTCCAAGTCCTAAACCCCTAGAACCTGTCTGTGTGACCTTATTTGAAAAAAAAAAAAGATCTTCACCCAAGTAGTAGAGTTAAGGATCTCGAGATGAGAGGATCCTGGATTATCTGCCTAAAAGGGCCCTAAATCTGATGACAACAGTCCTTAAAAGAAGAGAAGCAAAAAAAAAAAAAAAAAAAAGGAGAAGCCAGGGGCTCCTGGATGGCTGGGTTGGTAGAGTATGTGCTCTTAATCTCAGGGTGGTGAGTTCAAGCCCCACGCTGGGTGTAGAGATTACTTAAAAATAAAACCTTAAATTAAAAAAAAGAAAAGATGGGACACCTGGGTGGCTCAGCGGTTGAGCATCTGCCTTTGGCTCAGGGACTGAGTCTCATGTCCAGCTCCCTGCATGGAGCCTGCTTCTCCCTCTGCCTGTGTCTCTGCCTCTCTCTCTCTCAAAAACAAACAAACAAACAAACAAAGAAAAGAAAAAGAAAAAGAAAAAGAGAAGACAGAGGCACAGAGATGAAGGGCATGTGAAGATGGAAGTGTAGGTCAGCGGGGTGTGCCGGGAGCTGGAAGAGGCAGGAAGGATTCTCCCCTGGAGCCTTTGGAGGGAGCATCACCCTGCCTCCACCCTGATCTGGACTTGTGCTCCCCACACTGTGAGAAAATAAATGGCTGTTGCTTTAAACCATTCAGTTTGTGGTTGTTTGTAGGGCAGCCTGTGAACTGACTCAAGAACCACAGGTGAATCTTCTGGGCTTTGGTTTCCTCATGTGCAACACCCTAGGTTGGGACCACAGCAGGGGTTCTGGTGAGAGGCCTCAAACGTGGGTCAATCTGCACGCAGAGAGCTGGGGGGAGGGCAGGTAAACCAGACCTTCTCACCAGGGGTGGTTTTACTCCCCGGGGAACACCACCGGCAATGGCTGCAGACATTTTTGGTTTTCACAATTGGGTGAAAAGGAAGGGGGGATTAGTGGGTGGAGGCCAATGATGCTGCTAGATACCCCGGTCACACATGACACCCCACGGCACATGTGACATCCCACAACAGAGCATCACACGACCCAAAGTGTCAGGAGTGCTGAGATTGAGAAACTCTGAGGTCTACCAGGCAAAAATGCTCTTACAAGCAAGGTCTTCCTGAATTTTCACAGTTGCCCTTTAAGGCAGGTCTTATTAGTGGTACTTTTCCTATTTTACAGTCGGGTAAACTGAGTCTAAGAGAAGTGAACTGATTTCCTTAAGGCTGCACAGCTAAGGGGTGGCAGCACTGGTATTTGAGAGTTTTGCTTTGGTCTTTTTTTTTTTTTTTAAGATTTTATTTATTTATTCATGAGAGACACACAGAGAGAGATAAAGAGAGAGACGGGGGGGGTGCAGAGACACAGGCAGAGGGAGAAGCAGGCTTCATGGGGGGAGCCCGACGTGGGACTTGATCCCAGGATCCCAGGATCACACCCTTTGCTGAAGGCGGCGCTAAACCGCTGAGCCACCCAGGCTGTCCTACTTTGGTCTTTAAAAAATATGTATAGTTATATGCATTTAATATATCCTGAAATTGCTTCCCTCCCTCATTTGTAGTATTTTAATACCCATTTTTAAGCAGAATGATGGGGTTGACAGATGCTACTCTTTTTTTTTTCAAGAATTGGGGGGATGGAGGGGAAGAAGGAGAGGGAGAGAAATTCAAGCAGGCTCTAATTTCATGTGGAGCTGGAGGTGGGGCTGGATCCCATGACCCTGAGATCATGACCTGAGCCTAAATCAAGGTCCATCACTCAACTGACTGAGACACACAGATGCCCCATATAGATGCTATTTTTTTTTTTTTAATTTAATGTCCTTTCGGTTTGTATAATAACCAGTTGGAAAGTCCATTTCTGGGGCACGTGGGTGCCTCAGTGGTTGAGTGTCTGCCTTTGGCTCAGGGTGTCATCCCAGGGTCCTGGGATCCAGTCCCGCATCGGGCTCCCCACAGAGAGCCTGCTTCTCCCTCTGCCTGTGTCTCTGCCTCTCTGTGTCTCTCATGAATAAATAAATAAAATCTTAAAGACAAACAAACAGACACTACAACCCCTACCTCTCTATATAGAAGAAATTATAACACAAGATAATAATACCTGGTTTCATTTTTTTCACCTCTAAGTACTGCCAAGAACATGCTTTGTTATATCAAATTCTCAGGGCAGCTTGATGGATAGGTGCTGTTTTCATGATTCCCATTTTATAAATGAGAAGACTAAAGTTTAGAGAAATCATGTGATTTGCTTCTGACCACCCAGCTCTGAAGACTCATGAGTGTAGCTGTCAGTGAGCTAGATTTAAATTACTTTCTTTTCTTTTTTTTTTAAGATTTTTATTTTTAAGTCATCTCTACACCCAACATAGGGCTTGAACTCACAACTTCAAGGTCAAGACTTGCATGCTCCTCCAGCTGAGCCAGCCATAAAAATATTCGTGTTCTAGCCAGCTGGGTTTAAATCCTGGCCAGGTCACTCGCTGGCAGTGGACCTTGGGCAAGTTATTTAAACTTTCTGAGCCTTGGTTTTCACAAAATGCTGCAAAGTAATTCCTACTTATAGCTTTGTTGCAAAGATTAGATTAGAACAGGCCGGGACAAACTGTGGTCCTTGGGCCAAAGAAGTTCCACCATCTGTTTTTGGATGGCTATGAGCTAAGAATGGTTTTTGCATCTTTAAATGGATGGGGGAAAAAAATCAAAAGAAAAATAATATTTCATAACACATGAAAATTCTATGAAATCCAAATTTCAGCGTCCATAAATAAATCTTATTGGCACAGAGTCCACCCATTCCCTTACTCATTGCCTTCAGTTGCTTTCACGCTGATGGCAGATCAAGCAGTTGCCACAGAGACTGTACAGCTTGCAAAACTTACAGTATTTACTCTCTGACTCTTCACAGGCAAAGTTTGCTGACCCCTGGATTAGATGACAAATATAAAGTCCATACTGGGTACTCAATAACCATTATTATAAACAACAATAAAAAGAATGATGTATCAGTTGAAATGACCTGTAGATCTGAAGTCAGTGTTGAAAATTATAGTGGATTTTGGTAGGATTTGTCATTACTTGGAGAGAGGAGAGCAGTTATCCACTGAGTGACTCAAAAGACCAAAGATACAGGGAATTAGTATTTATTTATTAAATAGAAATCTATGTGCCCCCAGCTGTTGGCTCTTATCACCTGCAACTATGTACATTTTTACTCTTGATGTAAGCATTTCTATAGACTTTATATGTTTTTTAAAGACTGTATTTTCTTTTCTTTTTTTTTTAAGATTTTATTTATTCATGAGAGACATAGAGAGAAGCAGAGACATAGGCAGAGGGAGAAGCAGGCTCCCTACAGGGATCCCAGGACCCCGAGATCCCAACTTGAGCCAAAGGCAGATGCTCAACCACTGAGCCACCCGGGTGTCCCTCTATTATAATTTTTAATAAAGAAAATCGCATCACTGTTGGTCCCCTATTCTTAAGTCATTTTATTATTTAAAATGATAAGTCTGGGGATTCCTGGATGGCTCAGCAGTTTGGTGCCTGCCTTCGGCCCAGGGTGTGATCCTGGAGTCCCGGGATCAAGTCCCACATCGGGCTCCCTGCATGGAGCTTGCTTCTCCCTCTGCCTCTCTGTCTCTCATGAATAAATTAATAAAACCTTAAAATAAAATAAAATAAAATAAAATAAAATAAAATAAAATAAATAAAATAAAATATCTGCATATTTCCCCTCACAGAAAAGTTTGTTGTTTAAGACAACACAGCCTGAACTAGAAATTTAAAATTATGCTTGCATCCCACGACCTCCACATTTTTTTAATGCTACCTTTCTCTCTTACACAATGACAACCAACTTAAACTTACCAGTTGTGTATTTTCAAAGAGATCTAACCTGTGCTACTAGTTTGACAAGTATTACCCCATACTGGAAGCAAGAGGAATGTTTTCTAAGTAGCCAGTTGTTACACTTCAGAACTAAAGCGAACCTGTTTTTCCAGCTTATAAGTAACCTTTTAATTATGCAAATAAAAGTACTACCTAAAAGTTAGGTCAGGAGAGGAAAGTCTGAGTAATTAATCCCAGTAAACATAATGTTATCTTTTTATGTGAGCATGCATTTCACCAACCAGGTGACATTAAAGTTAAAACCAGGTGAGCTTATCAGACAACATGATTAAGGACTTTAACATCCAGCCAAACTAAACCATAAAAGAATTTGTTCTTTTATACTTATCAGTAGGCATCCTGAGTTGAGCTTGCATGCTCTAACCCTCAAGGTAAAAATATTCGTGTTCATCAGCATTCACTAAGAACTCTGATTTTTTTAAAAGGATTTTATTTCTTTTTTCATGAGAGACGCAGAGAGAGAGGCAGAGATATAGGCAGAGGGAGAAGTAGGCTCCCTGAGGGAAGCCTGATCAGTAGGACCCCGGGATCATGACCTGAGCCAGAGGCAGACGCTCAACCACTGAGCCGCCCAAGCACCCCCAGAACTCTGATTTTCCAATGATTCTGTTTTTAGTTTAATCATGGGTTACTGCTTAAATGAACTTACATGTATGTGCCTTAAAATTTTAACAGCTGTTATTGCTGAGTTGTAGGATCTCGGGTGATTTTCTATTTTACTTTCCTATATTTTGCTACCTTTCTTCTATGAAGATGTACTACACGTATCGTAGACTAAAAACGTAAAAGCAAAATACTTCATTAACATATCATTTAATGCATCCAGCTACTCAGTATGGATCATCTTACATACTCCCTCACTTCCTCTTTAGAAGCAAGAGACTGGGCAGCCCCGGTGGCTTAGCTGTTTAGTGCTGCCTTCAGCCCGTGATCCTGGGCGTGATCCTGGAGACCCAGGATCGAGTCCCACATCAGGCTCCCTGCATGGAGCCTGCTTCTCCCTCTGCCTGTGTCTCTGTCTCTCTCTCTCTCTGTCTCATGAATAAATAAATAAAATCTTAAAAAAAATATCTCAAGTGGGTGAATGCTACTTGAATTGTGCTCAGTCTTCTGCTATCCAGAGTAAGGAAATTGAGTGAACAGTATTTCTTGTAGAAGCAAGAGACTGAAAGCTCATTGATAAGTGAACTCGTAAATAGAAAAGTATTTTGCAAAGTACAAAACCTTAAAAAGAATAATACGCTAATAGTCTTATAAGCCTAAACAGGGCATCTTCCTTCCGTGGGTGAATCGCAACAGGTGGGAAAAGCAGAGCTTTGCCAATAGCTGGATACGTGCCCGTTGGCAGTGTGTTTGCACTGTTTGTGTCTCAACTCTGCTCTTGTGTTGAGAAAACCACCACAATGCATAAACAACGTGTGTGGCTATGTGCCAATAAAAATGTGTTAGGGGCACCTGGCATGCAACTCTTGATCTCAGGTTGTGAGTTCGAGCCCTCGTTAGTGTAGAGATTACTTAAAAATAAAATCTTAAAAAAAAAGAAAAAAGAAAAAACAGGGGCCCCTAGGTGGCTCAGTCGGTTAAGTGGCCTTCTCCTGATTTCAGCTCAGGTCATGATCTTCAGGTAGTGAGATTGAGCCCCGCATAGGGCTCTGTGCTCAGTGCGGAGTCTGCTTCAGATTCTTTATCTTCCTCTCCCTCTCTCTCCCAGCTGCCCCCCCCTCAAATAAATAAATAAAATCTGTAAAAAATTGTGCTATGGACTCTAAAATTTAAATTTTATATGATTCTCATGTGTCACAAAATATTCATCTTCTTTTTCAAAGATTTATTTATTTGACAGAGAGCAAGAGTGAGCATGTGCAGGCGAGCACAAACAGGAGGGGCAGAGGGAGAGAGAGAGAGAAAATCTCAAGCAGACTCTGTGCTGAGCACACAGCTGGATGCAGAGCCCCAACTCACAATCCTACGACCGCCACCTGACTGAAATCAAGAGTTGGATGTTCAACCAACTGCACCACCTAGGCGACCCTATATTATTCTCTTGATTTTTTTTTTTCCAACCATTTAAAAATGGAAAAACCGGGCAGCCCAAGTGGCTCAGTGGTTTAGCACCGCCTTCAGGCCAGGGCATGATCCTGGAGTCCTGGGATCGAGTCCCACATCGGGCTCCCTGCATGGAGCCTGCTTCTCCCTCTGCCTGTGTCTCTACCTCTCTCTCTCTCTCTCTGTTTCTCATGAGTAAATAAATAAAATCTTTAAAAACTAATAAAAAATAAAAATGGGAAAACCCTGCTTAACTCATATCTCATATAAAACTGGTGGTGGGACATAGTTTGGACCACCATTCTAGAGTTTTCTCCCAAAAGATATAAAAAGGAGGAAGAAGACATTACGATGGGGAAGGACTTCCAAACCAGTGTTTCCCACTGGGCACCTTCATAATTGTTGCCAAGTCTGAGTAGCTAATATTTTACTTAATATATATAAAACAATTGAACTCATATTCTTTTACTTACACAAATGTATTTTAAAAAGGAAATTCTGTATATTATTACTATGAATGGAGAACTCAGTATCAGTTATCATAAATGAAAGATAATGGTACAAATATATTTTTAAAATTACATTCTAGTTAAGTAGGTACTCTAAACCTGCTAATGGCTCTGCACTTGAGGCCTTTGTTAAACAGGAGAAATCAGTAAGTGTGAATCGGCATTAAGGATCTATTAGCACCAAATACAGATTTTCTCTTTAATGTAATCAGGCAGGAAGAAGGTGAACCCTCTCTTTCATGAATGCCATGTCCACCCGCCACTGAAATTATCTAGCATAGGAATTAAAATCATCTCTGCGACACTCCCTTGGGCCCAGTCCTCACTTTGGGAACATTGTCCAAGTTCATTTGGGAACATTGTCCAAGTTCCGCAAAGCACATTCCATGGTGATGGGCATTAAATAGATCCCAAATGCAGCCAAGATTTTGATTATCATGTATTGAATAAAGAGCAAGTTTACTTAAAATTTTTTCTTTAAAGTTTATTATTTTAGGACCAAAGTTTGCTTATCAATAATTTACCTACAATAAAAATATGGTTTGTGGGACACCTGGCTGGCTCATCTGGTGGAGCATGCGACTCTTGATCTCGGTTGGGGGTGTGAGTTTGAGTCCCCATGTTAGGTGTAGAGATTACTTAAAAATAAAATCCTTAAAAGTAAAATAAAATATGGTTTGTGAGTGAACCATATTTCCCATAGAACAGATGGGAGGGTCATAAAACTCTCACTGAGTGTGTCGGAGAGAGTAAAACAAGACAGTTTTCAAGAACAAAATGAGAATTTCAAATTAGCTTGTTTGTTTGGGGGAACAATGTACCTATTAGTAGACTTAGGAAGTTTATTTGCAACTTCATTCCTATGAGTTTTGGGGCCCCTTCCATAACTAGTTTCCCACTTTGGGGCTTATAGAATTGAATTTACTGTGAGAGTAAATTCTGTGAGAGTTCTCCATTTCAATTTAGGGCCTGGTGGTTTTTTTTTTCTCCCCTCTAGGCAAAGGAGATTAAATTAGTATTTAAATTTCGTGTGAAGTTTACCAACATTTTCCACTCTTTATTTTTGCTGTGGGTTTGAGAGTAAAATTTTGTCTTGTTCTTTTTACATTATAATTGCTACTTAGGATTCTAGGTTGCAATTTTGCTGTTATGTAAATTATATCACTTCAGTGGCAAACCCCAGCTAATAGCATTTATTTTCTTCCTCTGCCTTTGGAAAGGGATTCCTTTTGAAAAGAAATGCAGAAACTAATGAAAGCAAGGCCCAGTATCTCCCTAGATCTAGCTTCTGATTTTATACCAGTCCCCAGAGGAAAGAACAGATAACGTGCTGTAATACTAGCTAGCATTCTTGGCCATTTCTGACAATCTGGGAGCAAGGCTACTAATACATCAAGTGAAACAAAACAAAACAAAACAAAAAACAAAACCACACATTTCCTTGGTTAAAGTCACAATACCACATTATGTGTAATAACACAGGGAGCATACCTGACTCAGATTCTGGGAGTATTAGCCATTGGTAGCTCAGCAACAGAAACCAGCTAGCAGAGACTGCTGTGCTAGATGGGGTTTTGGGAAAAGCTTGCCAGTTGCTCACTGGAGTTTAATGGAAACCCAACTTAATTTTGATTCCAGGTTTAAGAAGGTGTATTATGGACTTGCAGCTGAGAGGGATACAAAAACCGTAAAACACAGTGCCTTGGACAAGACAGAAGTTTATTTTCTTTCCATTAAAAGCTAGGTAGGTGGTCCAAGGCTGCTATGAAGTCCTGGGACCCAAGCATCCTCTCTGCTCTGCAGTCTCTGCTGACGTCACTGATTGGCAGCAGCCAGGACCAGGCGGTGAGATGCACTAAGGGACTTAAAGGGAGCAGAGCAGCTCCCCAGACTCTTGACACTTCTGTTTATGTCCTATTGGCCAGACCTTAGTCATATGACTCCACCTCGCCTACAAGGGAAGCTTGGAACTTAGTCTTCCTTCTCTGGGAGGCAGAGAGAGAGAGAGAGAGACAGGACCTTGCGGGACACCTAGAAGTTTCTACCAAAACAAAGCTGTCTCTCTGGATGTTGCCTAAAGCTGTATGTGGATAAGGAAAACATTCATTCATTCAGTTACCCATTCAATTGTTTAACGCCACCAACGTTTATTGAGCACCTACTATGCGCCAGGCAATGTCCTATGGGTGGAGCTACAGTGGGGACTACAACCATTCCCTGCCCTCATGGAGCTTGCATGTCAGCAGGGAGGAAAGACCATAAATACTAAAGGTAAGTATTACCTTGTGTTGTTTAGGAGAAGCAGGAAAGGGAAATGAAGCAGGTGGTGGAAGTGAGGGGGTGGCTGCAATTTTACCGAGGTGGTCAGGGCCTGGCCTCATTGACAAGGTCAAGTCTCTGCACAGACTTGAAGGGAGTGAGGGAATGAGCCTTGCAGAAATCTGGGGCAAGAGGCTCCCGGGTAGAGGGAAGAGCCAGCAGGAAGGGCTACAGGCAAGAGCATGAGTGAAGTGTGCAGCAAAGCAGGGCGCCCAGAGTTGAGGGGTGCAGAATGGATTTGGAGATGAAGTCAGGGAAGCAACTGGAAGCTCCTCATCTAGGGCAGGGTCTCGTGGCTGCCCTAAGCCCCCCGGCTTTTACTCGGAGTGTAACGAGAGCCGTTACCACGTTGGGAATGGCAGAGCTTGACCACACAGAGTCTGTAAAATAACTAAGCGTTCCGTACTGGGGGAGTAGGGTAAAGATGTCCTAGCTGCCGGGGCAGGATCTGAGGTTTGGAGATCCCTGGCTGGACCTATTTGAAAAACCGAGACATGACGGCATTCGGCTAGCTCGAATTTTATTCCTGATCAGAAAATTGTACTTATGTGCAGTACTGGGCCACCGTGGGTGGCAATTATCCTTCCATTTGCTGACATTTATTAGGCTCTAACTATGGCAGCACTGATCTAATCCTGGATGCGGGTTAACCTGTGGCATCCACACAACAACTCAATGGTTATCCTCTATTTTATAGCTGAGGAAACAGAGGAGTAAAGTGTCTTGCTCAAGTCACATAGATAGAAAGTGGTGAAGCTGGGGTTGGACCCCAGGCCTGTGGAAAGCCCTCTTTTTTCTTTCCTTTCTTTTCTTTTCTTTTCTTTTCTTTTCTTTTCTTTTCTTTTCTTTTCTTTCCTTTCCTTTCCTTTCCTTTTCTTTTCTTCTTTTTTTCTTTCTTTCTTTTTTTCTTTTCCTTTTCTTTTTTCTTCTTTTCTTTTCCTTTTCTTTTTTCTTCTTTTCTTTTCTTTTTTCTTTTTCTTTCTTTTTCCTTTCCTTCCTTCCCCCTTTCTTTCCCTCCCTCTCTCCCTCTCTTCTTTTCCTTCCTTCCTTCCTTCCTTCCTTCCTTCCTTCCTTCCTTCCTTCCTTCTTCCTTCCTTCCTTCCTTCCTTCCTTCCTTCCTTCCTTCCTTCCTTCCTTCTTTTCTTTCTTTTCTTCTTTCTAAGATTTTTAAGTAATCTCTATGCCCAAGGTGGGACTTGAACTCATGACCCTAAGATCAAGAGTCCATATTCTGGGCAGCCCAGGTGGCTTGGGGGTTTAGCACCGCCTTCAGCCCAGGGCATGATCCTGGAGACCCGGGATCGAGTCCCACAATCGGGCTCCCTGCATGGAGCCTGCTTCTCCCTCTGCCTGTGTCTCTGCCTCTCTCTCTCTCTGTTGCTCATGAATAAATAAATAAAATATTAAAAAAAAAAGAGTCCCATGTTCCCCTGACCAAGCCAGCCAGGCACCCCAGAGAGCCTATATTCTTGACGCTATGTCCAACTGGGTCTGAGAAGATCCGGGCACTTGGAGTGTCCTGCAACCAAATGAACTGAGATGTACTCAACAGTGCATAGTATTCAAGCCTGGTGAAAGGTTATGTACTGCTCTGACCAGCCACATAGGGTGCCACTGGACTTTTTTTGGCTGTAAATTTTGATGTTTTTATGCTTTTCAGGGCCAAAATATAAGAATTTGTGTGTAGAGCCTGATATGTCCCCCAAGGGTTGTAATGACAGTCCCATACCAGCTGGTATTCCTGGCAGGATTGCTGGCACATGTCCCAGCACACTGCCCCTCACATTCAAGCCAAGCCTCCTGCAGGTAGGTCATCCTTTACCCTTTACGCCATGCCTCCTACAGCTTGTACTACTAGTAGTAGCACTAGGAGTATCATGTCCAATACAAATGTGACACAGAATAATGAGTGTGGGTATAATATTGGGTCAGGGAAGACCTGGGTTTGGATTTCAGTGTTGATACTTGCAGCTGTGTGACTTTGGGCAAGATGCTTTACCTCTCTGTGCCTCAGGTTCCTCAGTGTGGTTCCTACCTCAAGGGGATGGGGGAGGCTTAAATTAGATCATGCATTTTAGGGGCCCTGGGTGGGTGCAGTGGGTTAAGCATGGGACTCTTGATCTCAGCTCAGGTCTTCATCTCAGGGTGTTGAGTTCAAATCAGAGTGTGAGTTCAAGTCTAAAAAAAAAAGGTCATATATTTTATTTTATTATCATTATTTTAAAAGATTTTATTTATTTATTCGAGAGACAGAGACTATGAGTGAGGTGAGGAGGCAGAGAGAGAGGGAGAAGCAGCCCCTCCGCTGAGCAGAGAGCCTGACTTGGGCTTGATCCCCAGGCCCCAGGATCATGACCTGAGCCGAAGGCAGATGCTTACTTAACCCACAGTGCCCTGAGATCATACATTTAAAAAACACATAGTAGGTGCTCCATAGTTTTCTGCTATTAACACTTTTATTTTATTTTTAACACTTTTAAGTGTATGTAACCTGTCTACTATTTTCCTATAAAACCTGAGTGGTAGGGGATCCCTGGGTGGCTCAGCGGTTTAGCGCCTGCCTTTGGCCCAGGGCGCGATCCTGGAGTCCCGGGATGGAGTCCCACATCGGGCTCCCAGCATGGAGCCTGCCTCTCCCTCCTCCTGTGTCTCTGCCTCTCTCTCTCTCTCTCTCTCTCTCTCTCTATGTCTATCATAAATAAATAAGTCTTAAAAAAAAAAATCTGAGTGGTAACTGGTTGAAAAAGTGCAAAAGTTATAAACCAGAAATCCTTGTACTTCAATAACATGAAATACACCCCTCACTATACAGTCAGCTCTGCTCTAGCACTTGCTTTAAAAACATAAATTTGTTCTAATGCAACTGATCTATTAGGATGTGATTCAAGCATAACATCCATTTTGCATTTGCTCTTGTGCAATTTTGATTTCAAGAAGCACAACATAAATGCTAAAAATTGTCCCTAGGTGAAAGAGGTGGAGTGATACACAAAATGCCACATGTGCACAACCAAACACCTACGAGCTGTTTCCATTCTCTGCATGTGTCACCATCCACACCCACCCACATTTGGTGTTTTAACTTTTTGTTCAAAATCAGGTAAGCCTCCTTCCACACTTCACAATAGCTCACAGCTAACACCCATGTCCACACACAAACCTGAGGTTTTGTTTTGTTTTGTTTTAGAAAACAAAGGGCTACTTTTGTAATATTTACATACTTCTTATCAATTTGACACAGGTAAAACTACACAACCATTTTTATTAGGTTCTTATCTTTTTTGTTTTTATTTATGTATTTTTTTATATTTAAAATATGTATTTTATTTATTTATTCATGAGAGACACACAGAGAGAGAGAGAGGTGCAGAGACACAGACAGAGGGAGAAGCAGGCTCCATGCAGGGAGCCTGACGTGGGACTCGATCCCAGGTCTCCAGGATCAGGCCCTGGGCGGCGCTAAACCGCTGAGCCACCTGAGCTGCCCTTCCTACCTTTTTTAACTGTGTCACTGATGAATTTTTTTCTATAAGCCCTGTGGTTTTAATTGTGTAATTTTGCATAGTGTGGTGATTCTTAGCAGTGCATGTGTCACTTTTCAAAATTGTATTACAAAGTGAATTACGAGCTTATTGTAGAAAATCCAGTAAGAGGTTAATAACAAAAAAAAAGAAGAAAGAAAGAAAAAAAAAGGAGAGTAAAAATCACAAATAGTTCCACTCACCAGAAGAAATCACGTTTCCTAACTTGTTATTATTTATTATTTTCTGTACATCTACACACAACACCCCACCTCCACTTTTCCAGCCCTGTTCTCCTGCCAATGCAACCATATGCATCCCATGCATTAAATCTTTACCTACAACCTTACTTTCATAGGCTGCACCATATTTCATTGTACGGACGGACCAGTTTGTGTTTAAATACATAAATTATATTATTTGCTGCTTATCTCAAAAAGAGCACATTTGATAGTCAATTCAAGCATTATGTGTCTATCCCATGAGAAGGAAAGCTTTCCCATTATCTCATCCTGACCATCCATTGGGCAAATATTCATGGATGGCTCTTTACATGCTGGGTGGGCTCTAGCTAACACGAGAATTCAAGAGAGGGGAAGAAACAGGTACAGAAGTAGCTTTTAAGACGGCAATGGAAAAAAAAATAAGATGGAAATGGTAAGGGATCCCTGGGTGGCTCAGTGGTTTGGCACCTGCCTTCAGCCCAGGGTGTGGTCCTGGGGTCCCGGGATGGAGTCCTGCATCAGTCTTCCTGCAGGGAGCCTGCTTCTCCCCCTGCCTGTGTCTCTGCCTCTCTCTATGTGTCTCTTGTGAATAAATAAATAAAATCTTTAAAAAATAAAAAAAGAAAGAAGGTAATGGTATAGTAAGGGAGAAAGTTATTAATCAAATAATCTCACAAGGCGATATAAAACTGTAGGATGCAGTAAGCAGCTCTGTAGGAAGTGTACAATTTGCAGTGAGACGCTACTATGGGAGACCAATGGGGTGTGCGTGCGTGTATATTGAGAACACCTGCCTATACCTGGTGCCACCCACCCAGGACCACCGGCTAAAGTTAAACGTGCATTCTTCTAGTTTGATTTTTTTCATAATGTATACACCAATTCTTTTCTTTTCTAGAAATGGAACCATACTTTTTTTTTAAAAATTAAATTTTATTTAAATTCAATATGTCAACATTGAGTATAACACCCAGTGTTCATCTCATCACATGCCCTCCTTAAAGCCCGTGACCCAGTTATCCCATCCATCCCCCCTTTCCCTTCTGCAACCCTTTGTTTCCCAGAGTTAGGAGTCTCTCATGGTTTGTCTTCCTCTAATTTTTCCCCACTCAGTTTCTCCTTCCCTTATGGTCCCTTTCACTATTTTTTATATTTCACATAGGGGAACAATGCTTTTTTTGTCAAATTTGTCCCCCCTAGTTTGTTTGTTTGTTTATTTATTTATTTATTAAATATTTTATTTATTTATTCATGAGAGACACAGAGAGAGAGAGAGAGAGAGAGAGAGAGGCAGAGACGCAGGCAGAGAGAGCAGCAGGCTCCATGCAGGGAGCCCGATGTGGGACTCGATCCCTGGTCTCCAGGATCACACCCTGGAGTGAAGGCGGCGCTAAACCACTGAGCCACTGGGGCTGCCCTGTCCCCCCTAGTTTAAAAGTAAGCTCTAAAAAATAAATAAACAAACAAACAAACAAACAAATAAATAAATAAAAGTAAGCTCTATTCTCATTGTGGGGCTTGAACTCATGACCCTGAGATGAAGAGTCACATGCTTTCCCAACTGAGCCAGCCCTTCTTTACCTAACGATGTACCCAGGGTAGCTTTCCATAGCCTGGTGGTACTGTGGGTAAGACCCTGACTCCTGGATTCAGACGGGCTGGTTTCTGATCCTGGCTTCTCTGCCTTTTACAGCTGCATGGGCATAGGCAAAGTCTGTAACTCTGCCTGCCTCAGTTTCTGCATCTGCAAAATGGGAATGATAGAAAGGTTTCAAAAAGGATGAAAAAGAGATGATGTGTACAAAACTGTCAGCATGTGGCACATGTTATACGTTAGTTTAATGACTGCATATTCGTTTGGTTAAATCAGGATTTCACAGTCTTGAGTGTATTGATATTTTGGGCCAGAGAATTCTCTGTGCTGGGGGCTGTGCATTGTAGAGATGTTGAGTAGCATCTCTGGTCTCTACCCACCAGATGCCAACAGCAGGACCCTAAGTCGACAATCTAAAATATCCCCAGAGGGGGCGCTCGGCTGATTCGGTTGGTAGAGCATGTGGCTTTTTATCTTGGGGTTGTGAGTTTGAGCCCCATGCTGAGTGTAGAGATGACTTCAAAACTAAAATCTTTAGGGGTGCCTGGGTGACATCTGCCTTCAGCTCAGGTCACTATCCCAGGTCCTGGGATGGAGCCCTACATCAGGCTCTCTGTTCAGTGGGAACCTATTTCTCCCTCTCCCTCTGCCTCTGCCTTCCCCCCCAACTTTTGCTCTCCCTGTCTCTGTCAAGTAAATTAGTAAAATATTTTTTATTTTTATTTTTTTTAAGATTTTATTCATTTATCCACAAGAGACACAGAGAAAGAGGTAGAGACACAGGCAGAGGGAGAAGCAGGCTCCATGCAGGGAGCCCAACGCGGGACTTGATCCTGGGTCTCCAGGATCACACCCTGGGCTGAAGGCGGCACTAAACCGTTGAGCCACCCGGGCTGCCCAGTGAAATATTTTTTAAAAAGAAAGAAATATGTTTAGGAACAACATCCATCTACAAGTAAATATATATAATATTTGGTATATAAATACATATGATACCTAAATATGTATATGAACATATACAAAAACATTTACTTATTTACTTATCATTAAAGAAAGCATTGATAAAGAGAGTCAAATAGTTAAAAAACAAACAAAACCCATATATAATCTAAGGAAACAAAGGGCAGTCCAAAATTCAAGCAAAGTGGTATGGTTTCTAATTTCCACCGGAGTGAAATGTGGACCAGATTGGCTCAGGGGATGAGTGGGTCCCGTAGAGGAATGCAGTTTGCTTTGGGGAGAATCAGCTCGTGTGTGTGTGTGTGTGTGTGTGTGTGTGTGTGTGTGTGAGAGAGAGAGAGAGAGAGAGAGAGAGAGAAAGAGAGAGAGAGAGCAGGGGGGGGTGAGGAGGAGGGGAGGCCATAATGATTTCTTGGTCGACGGCCTCTTGGAAAAGACACACACAGGCAGCTTTGGAACAGCTTCTGGAAAGAAAACTGTTCTGGTAGCTACACAATCCACTTTCAATTAGAATGAAGCCCACTTTCCCCCTTAAACAAAAGGTGCAGGAAGCACTTAACCAGGGTGTCTCCCCTGCTGTACAGTGAGTTTGAGCCACTCACTTCCTCCCCTTGTTCCTGGTCTGAGTTTTCCATTCACAGGGACTGCAGTGGCGCCCGGCTCCCAGGCCCAAACCCCCGAGGGGCAGGCTGTCCTGTGGAAGGTGTCTCAAGGGGGTAGGGCACGCTGACCACAGCAGTGACAACACTCACGCAGTACGTCCTCGTGCCACACGCTGTCCCAGACCCATGACGGAAACTAGCCCTTCCTCCCCTCCTGGGCAGTATGACTACATCTGTTTTACAGATTTGGAAACTGAGACACGGTGGGGGCAGAGTGACAGGCTCCACGGCTCGCAGGGGACAAGGCTGGGGCTTCCCCTAGGCCAGTGGGTCTCCAACATGGTGGTGGTGGTGGTGGTGGTGGGGACGTGGGGGCATTTTGACCCTCGGAGGACATTTGGTGGGTGGTGTGTGCAGATATTTTCCATTGTCACAACTTGGTGCGTGAAGTTGGAGTCTAGAAAGTAGAAGCCAAGGATGCTTCGGAACCTCCCACAGGACAGGCCTCATCCTGAATGATTCAGCCCTAAACATCTACAGCATGGCCGTTACGGGACCCAATTCTAGACTCTTTCAAGAAAAGACTATCACTCCTCCAGAACTCTTAATATTTGTTTGTCTTCTAAATTGCAAATAATACGTACTCATTGGAAAAACAGAGAAAGACACCTGTGTATAGAGAACTGAAAGATTTTCAGGACACCTGGGTGGCTGTGGTTGAGCATCTGCCTTTGGCTCAGGTCATGATCCTGGGGTCCTGGGATCAAGTCCCACAACAGGCTCCGCGCAGGGAACCTGCTTCTTCTCCCTCTGCCCATGTCTCTGCCTTTCTCTCTTTGTCTCTCATGAATTAAAAATAACATCTTTAAAAAACAAACAAGCAAAACAAAATTAAAAAAACAAACAAACAAGTAAACAAAAAATCTGAAAGGTTTTCTTCTCAGTCCCTTGCACTGAGGTAAACATTATTAACAGCTTAAGGGGACATTTGTTCATCTGTGTCTCATCTGCTTATTTCCATTTTTTCCTTGTCAAAAATAGAAGCCTTCTATATTTTTCTGCATATCTTTAGCCAGCGTTGGACTCCAACCCGCAAGACTTTGCACTTGCTGTTCTCCCTCTTTGGAACCTTCTTCCTCTACGTACCCATGCGCTGAGATCAAGAGTTGGGTATTTAACTGACTGAGTCACCCAGGTGCCCCCCCAAAAATAAATTATTTTTGAGAGATAAATCACAGAAATACTTGAATTTATAAGTTAATAATTCCTAAATGTATCAAAGTATCCTAGATTGGATTGTAGGCAGGAATATGGGTGAGAAAACTGGGAAAATCCATAATGTCTATTTAGTTAATGGTATTGTACCAAGGTTAATTTCTTAGTTTTTTTTTTTTTTTTAAGTATCTCTATATCCAGCATAGGGCTCGAACATACAACCCCAAGATCAAGAGTCACATGCTCCACCGATTGAGACAACCAGGCACCCCTAATTTCTCAGTTTTGACAAATGTACATGGGTAAGATGTGACCCACCGGGCCAGTGGGCTGACAGGCACTCTTTGCGTCAGCTTTGCAACTTTTCCATAAATCTAACATTATTCCAAATAGAAAGTTGTTTCTCTTTTCTTTTCTTTTTTTTTTTTTAAGTGTTTAATGCTAATTTCTAGGTCTGTAAATACTCCTAATGTGGCTAGGCCAACATGGGAAACACCTGGTTGTGGAAACATTTTGGTGAAAAAAAGAAAATCTCTGTTATCCTTCTGCTGGACAAAAGGGTATATTTAGCCTCAGAGTTTTTTGTGGTGACCTTTGCATTCTGAAATGAATTAGAGGTTTATGTGTAAGAATGTAGAGCTCAGGAAATCAGGAAGTCGACGGGGTACCCACTTTCCTGTCATATTTCACTTGTTTACGTGGAGGAGCGTCATCAAGAGGAGAGATTCTGTTAGATCATGTTGGCACAAGCCCATTCCGAGGTCTGAGGGCAGCGGGGCATCGATGCACAACACTGCCTCGGCCAAAACCCTTGAAATTCCTGCGTGGCATTTCCATTGCACTGTTTGCTGAATAATAATAAATATAACAATTTCTGTAAAGTTATTATTTTAATGTGTTCTTTGTCTCTGGCTATTTTGATCTAAAATAAATGGCTATTTTTTTATTTTGCAGACGGTAACAAAGGGTTTCTTTTTTTTTTTTTTTTAAGATTTTAATCTCTATACCAACATGGGGCTTGAACCTACAACCCCGAGATCAAGAATCGCACGCTCCACTGACTGAGCCAGCCAGACGCTTCAAGTAAAAAGTTCTTTTTTTGTTTTTATGTCTCAAACACAATGTGAGAAAAATTTTGGAAAGCAAACCCCACTCCCTGACCCATAACTTCATATTCATGGTAAACATCAGAGATGTGAACATCTGTTTGTCTTTATTTGCTCTCTAACAAATGGAGCATTTTCCAGGCAGATAACAAAAAGGCTAATTTTCAGAGAATTTTCGCTATCTTGCTCACTCCTCCATCCCCGGCACTGACCATGTTGTCTGGCACAGAACTGATATTCATATTTGTAGAGTGAACGAAGGAAGAAAGACAAAATTTATGTAATATTCTTACTTTAAGATCTTTAGCAAGGATAAAAACATTCAGTGAAGAAATGTTAAAGTAGCCTACTTGACAGTTTGATTAAAAGAGCATGTTTATTGGCCACTCATTTTCAGAAATGCTCTTTATTCTGAGCAATTTCTAAATTAATAATTAGAGGAAGGCAGATTCTCTTCCGTTTGCTCAAATCCAACCGCGTTTGACTTCTCAGAAATATTCAGACGCTTCTATTTTGTTTTCATTCATGAAACAAATGTAGGGGTTTGGGCTGGGCCTTTATTCAAATGTCGTTTTAAAACGGGGCATATGTTTCAAGGAGTAATTAGCGATTGTTTAATAGAACGACCCTTCAGGCCAGAAAGGCTGTGGGTCAGAATTGTTAACAGGCAAAGCAATGAAAAATAGTAAAGCATTAGCAGATAGCATAAATAGTCAAATCTGACCTCCAGAGGTCAAGAGAGAACTAAATAATTTGGTCACAGCACTGGCTGATTTAAATCAATGCAATCCTAATTTCCTTTTTTTGCTGGTTTGCCTTGGGTATTCCACGGTCCAGTACTCGCCAGGAGTCAGAAGGGAGATAGGGAGCTGGGTAGGCTCCACTCGGTGATATAATTTTACTAACTGTGGGTGGCTTCAAGGGAAAAAAAAAAATACCCAGAAGTATTTCAGGCACCAAATGAAACTATTTAAACAGAACACCATTGTTGCCCTACTACTTGGTTTTCTTTCTCCAAGAATGATTTATGACGGTAACACCAATATAAATACATAATTAACTATGGAAGCATTTCCTATCACGGCCTTCCCACATCTTTCTTTCTTTAAGCTTTTTAGGTGTAAAATTATACCCTTATCCTGTAAGACAGAAAATGCGCAAAATCTGTTAAGTTGCTGGGACCTAATGATAAGCATTTCTTTTCTTTTCCTTTTTTTACTTAAAAAAATTTTTTTTTTCTTTTTTTTTAAAGTGAAAACGAGATCAGAATTCTTTCAGATTTCCATCCCAAACATGTTTTTTAAAATTGAATTATTCCCTTCCTCTTCACTACTTCTCCCCTCCCCTATTTTTCCACGTAGGATGACTCTCCTCTGTGCCTCTCCCGTGTAGATAAATGCACGCAGCTGTTCAAATTTATTTTCTTTATTTCTTAAGGTAAAACATTGATATCCAGTTTTGATTAGGAAAAGGACATTTAAAGGGGGGAAAAATTCTTTTGGTGATTACAAAATCACTTTAAGACCCAGGGGGAACTATGCCTCAGTGGCAAAACAAATTTGCCACAAATCATTGTACAAAAGAACAGCAGGATCTGAGCCTCGACTCTGGGACTGCTCCTATTCATCGTTCATTTGTTTTGGAAACTCCACCCTCCTCCTGCCATGTTCAATATCTAATTGGCATTCTGACCCTTCAGATAACTCAACATCTGCTACTCGGATGCATCTTGGAAATGCTTTGTTCCCTCCAGGCGGAGTTCAAGGGGCTCTCTTTACTGATACACTAGATTCATGCATATGCCATTGTGGAGGCACCTCCTGGAGCTGAATGGAGACAAAACTTTTGCCAGCCAATATGAAAAATTGAGCCACCTCCATACTCTAAACTCAGTCATATTCAACAGATGTAAAATTATGGATGCTTGGAGTACAGGGCAGTGAGCTAACCAATGAGGCTAACTTCTCTGAGAAGCAGTTTGAGGCTGGCGATCCACACATCTAGTTTTAGTTTTAACTTCAGGCTGTTGATATGCTTTGGCTTTTGTTTTTTCACTGTTAGGAGTCAACGTCTGGACTAAAAAGTTTAATCTCCCCAAATGGATTTTGTGGCTATAAGCTGGGATTTTTTTTTTTTTTTTTTTTTTTTTTTTTTTTTAGGGAGGGCCCCACAGACGACTGAATTTTCTTATGTATGATTTCAATGACTCTAAGACCCCATAGACTGTGTTTGGGTTTTTTTTTTTTAAATATTTTATTTATTTATTCATGAGAGACACAGAGAGAGAAAGGGAGGCAGAGACATAGGCAGAGGGAGAAGCAGGCTCCCTGCAAGGAGCCCGATGTGGGACTCTGGGATCACCACCTGAGTTGAAGGCAGGTGCTACACCGTTGAGCCCCCCAGGGGCCCCCCACCATAGACTGTACTTTTCAAGATTATCTTATGTTCTGCGAAGAAAGGAAAACTTCTACAAATTCACTTGACATGACTTTGGTTCTAAGCTGCAGGCCTATTAGCTGCAGGCCTAATATCAAAGATGTAAAAAATATGAAAAAAGGTGCATCTGGGAATGATGAAGTCTGATAGTAGGTGCATAACTTTGTACCATTTTGTGGGAGAGATTATGCAATGTACTTTTCTGCCATTTACTAGAGAATTTAACATCCTTTCAGCTGTTTTTCTCTTCTTTGGTGTCTGTGTTCTGTTAAAGGATGCTCATCCCTCACCCTTCGGTTTGGATACTGATCTAAGGAAGGTCCCTTCTGACATCATCCCCCTGAAATGTTCCCTGGAACCACCCACAGGATTGTGCTCCACTGGCCATAAGTCAGAACCACACGCATGGGCAACTGATTTCCCTTTATTATTTTATTTGACAAGTCTGGTTCAGGGTCAGTAGGATAATATTTAATTATCTTCTGGGAAGAATTAAGAGACCCCCAATGAGCTGAGAGAGTTCTAGGTCCTTCCGTACTTCTCCCAGAAATACCTGCACTTGAAACTTATCTTCAGTTTGGATCAGCTTGGAAGATTCTAATGCTGATCATAGTTTAAGCAGAAGCCCACAGAAGGGCATGAGCTCCAACCAAACAATTAGGAATTTAGGGGCATCTTTAAAAATCCAGCAACTCTGGATTGCTGGTGCAAATGGTTGTGAATGGGCATTCTGGTGCTTTGGTTCAAATCTCTGCCTCTGCCACTTTCTAGCTAGGAGGCTTTGGGGCAAATGTTTGAATTCATGAAATGGAGGTAATACTTCGCAGGATTTTTTTTTTTTTTTTAAATTTTTATTTATTTATGATAGTCATAGAGAGAGAGAGAGAGGCAGAGACACAGGCGGAGGGAGAAGCAGGCCCCATGCACCGGGAGCCTGATGTGGGATTCGATCCCGGGTCTCCAGGATCGCGCCCTGGGCCAAAGGCAGGCGCCAAACCGCTGCGCCACCCAGGGATCCCTACTTCGCAGGATTAAGTGAGTTAACGCAGAACAAGTGTTTAGTTCAGTGTCTTATATATGTAATGACTTATACCATGAATTATGATTATGCTCGTTGTTAGACACAGCCCTTTGGATCCAAAGTTGAAAAAATGTCACGCCAGCTCCCAAACCCATGCAGTGTTCTCTTGCTACAAGCCTGGAATTCCTGTGATTTCTAAAGGCGTGCTCTATCACCATTGTTGTTAAAATTATTATTGATGATGTGCTTTTCTCCTATTGTTCCTGCCACTTCTTCCTTCTAAACTTTAGGCCAGCGTTTTTCTACATCCAACTACAGTAACGGACAATAAATACAATTCACAGACAGGATTTCCCACCTGTGCTTCTTTTCCTTTTTGTAAGACCTGTTTAGAAATATTATTTCTAGCACTTTTTGTGCATAAATGACAGTTTTTTTCCCCTAATGAGTTGAAGCAACTACATAATCAATGACCTCTTTTTTTTTTTGGTTTGCATTCATCAGTGTCATTTTTTGGACTATTATCATTACTTCCCAGAATTTCCCAGAAGGAAACACCCTGGTTATTGGAAATTTTTCACTAGCTCTGTGCTAACACCCCGGAGGCATAAAGATGAATTAGGCTCCGCATGACCTGAGCCAAAACCAAGAGTCAGATGGTCAACTGACTGAGGCACCCAGGCACCCCTAGTTTTTGTTTTTTTTTGTTTTTCCTTTAAAAACCTTTAAAATATATCATGAGCTACCAAGAAACTAAGGACTAAGGTGAGGCAGGAGGTTTAAGGGGCCTTAGAACACTCGGTAACCAGGATAAACTATTTTTTTTTAAGATTTTAAAAAATTTATTTACTCATGAGAGACAGAGAGAAAGAGAGAGAGAGGCAGAGACACAGGCAGAGGGAGAAGCAGGCTCCATGCAGGGAGCCCGACGTGGGACTCGACCCCGGGTCTCCAGGATCACACCCTGGGTGGAAGGCAGGCACCAAACCGCTGAGCCACCTGGGCTCCCCCAGGAAAAAACAATATTTTAAGGCAATGTTTGGATCTGCTACTTTCTAGTTTGGGGCTTTGGGCAAATACTCACTTTTTGTGTCTCTGTTTCCTCATCTGTGAAATGGGAGTAAATATTGACCTCCCGGGGGTTGTTGAAGATTAAATGAGGCAAGACATATGAAGCTTGGTGCCTAAAAGGAAAAAAAAAAATCCATGATGAACAAAATAAGATTTCACTGAGTGAGTTTAGAAAAAACCCTAATAGGTCTCGTGGAGCTAAATAACTATGTAATAATTTTAATTCCAAATAAGGCCAGGGCAGCAAGGCTTGTGGATTTCTTCTTTCCTTTCTCCTTTCTCTTGTCATAAAGTGGGTACGAAGCAGGGCAAAGAATCTAAAACTTAATTGCCCTTTAAAAAAACAAAAACAAAAACAAAAAAAAAAAACGGGCAGCCCGGGTGGCTCAGCGGTTTAGTGCTGTCTTCAGCCCAGGGCGTGATCCCGGAAACCTGGGATTGAGTCCCACGTCAGGCTCCCTACATGGAGCCTGCTTCTCCCTCTGCCTGGGTCTCTGCCTCTCTCTCTCTCTCTCTGTGTCTCTTATGAATAAATAAATAAAATCTTAAAAATAAAATAAAATAAAACTTAATTGCATTGAGTCTAAACTCTGGATCTACCACTTGGGAGCTGCGTGTCTTCGGGAAAATTAGTTAACCTCTCTGAGCCATGGGAGGATTAAATGAGATCACGCGTGTAGACTAAGCACTCAGTAAAGAGGGAACTGGTATCACAAATGAGGCAATGCAGCTCAAGAAAGAAAATTCTCTTGGTTTACTCAATTTCTGCTTGTCACCAAGGGTACCAGCCATTGCTTTCAGAAGGCTTTTCTGTCTCACCGATGCAGATAAGACTGTGTCTACGATTCAGTGGGTGTGACAATGCCACCTGACAAAGGACACGGTAAATTTTCACACCACTCTTGAAAAAGCTCAATATTATTATCATTATTTGGGTAGAACGTTCAGATACACCAAGGGTAGAGTCACTAGTACGGTGGCCATTACCCCAATTCAATAATTATTAAAATTTTGTTTTCACTTGCTTCCATAAGGCTCCTCCCCCTCCTAAGTATTTAAAGCATGTCTTAGACATCATGTCACCACCACCCCCTTCAGTGCTCATATATAAGAAAACAAACTTTTTTTTTTTTCCCCAAGGAAAAAACCATGCAATGCCATCATCACTTCTCACAAGAGGAACACTGATTTGTATCACCCAGTTTCTATTCCAGGGGTCCTCATCACCTCAAAAATGTCTACTTTCCTCCTGACTTGTTCGACTCAGGATCCCAGCCCGGTCTGCCCCCTACATTGGGTTGTCATCCGAAACCCTTTTCTGTTAAGAACTCACAGCGGGCGACTGTTGAATTTCTAACATCTTCTGCTCCCCTGGCCCCCAAGCACTGAACAAAAACAAAACAAAAAAAATCCCGACCTATTTTTCAAACATGTTTATCCAAGAGAAAGGGTGGCAGGCCAGAGGCCCCACGAGAAGTGGAAGGGGTCGTTAAGAAGTGTGTCAGGAGGGCCTGTGTCCCCTCACAGTATGGCGTGGCCTCCCGGACGGCCTCCAGCCTCACATCCAGGTGTTGGGCCTCAAGCCCACTTCAGCCATTGTTTACCGCCCTCCCGTGGATTAATCCCCTGTCACTCAGGCCAGAGATGCTCTCGGGGAGACAGGCCTGCGTAGCATCCCATGTGTCAAGGCCCCCTTTGATACACTTTATCTCCTCTTATCCCTTCAGACGCACCATGACTCCTCTGCTGGTCACGGCCCCAGAGCTTTCGGATCTGTGCACAGGGACTGACACCCTTCTTTTGGAGGGGGACGTGGGGGATTCTTCTTTCTTTTTTTTTTTCTTTTTTTGACAGAAATCATTGTTGATCTGATAAGATGGTTTTTGCAGAATCAAGTGACAAACAGAGAGCCTCGAGTCAGGGATTCGGTAGCAGTTACACGGCCTAAGCAGCTTGGCCTGTTCATTCTGATTGCAGTGATGCCTGTGGTCTTGTCAAAAGCCGGGCTTCTTTTTTTTTTTTTTTTTTTTTTTTTGAGGGGGGAGGAGGAGGGTGATCCAGGAAGAGTGAAATATGAATAGGGCTTCAAATGCATGTGGGAATTAAAAAATTATCAGGCACCCAAATTTCAATTCTAAAATATCACTATTCACTGAAGGAAAAAGACTCGCAGATTACCATGCACTGTTGTACAACAAATAGAAACGTAGTAATATTAAACCAATGCACTTGGCTGAATTTTTTTCCAGTGGCTACTGCTGCTTTTATTACTTTTTATGCCTTTAGCATGGTTGTCTTAAAATCTCCAAATCACATTTTTTTTTAATTTTTTTTTCCAAATCACATTTTAATGATGCAAGCAATGCATGAATCTAATTTGTACTGTAAGAACATTCAGACTGCAGAGTTAAAGCTCCAAGTTCTTGACCAGCATTCCCCCCCCCCTTTTTTTTTTTAAAGATTTTATTTATTTATTCATGAGAGACACAGAGAGAGGCGGAGACACAGGCAGGGGGAGAAGCAGGCTCCCTGCAGGGAACCCCATGGGGGACTTGATCCCCAGATCCCAGACCCAGGATCAGGACCTGAGCTAAAGGCAGACGCTCAACTGCTGAGCCACCCAGGCGTCCCTTGACCATCATTCCTAAACTCAGTTTCCCATCTCGCTAAGAGGTAGCTGTTGCTGTCTCTTTGTTATGAACCATCACAGGCTTTTATTTCGATCCATGGACACCCATATTTGTGTTCTGGATTACATTTTAAAACTCTTCCTGGAGTCAGCATAACTGTTGCCTGATGGAAATTATAGGATGCATTTCCAGGAACTACTACTACAGAGTAGTAATATACTGATTTATGGATGATTTCTATATACAATCTAGCCAACTGCACAAATTTCCCTGGTCTGTGTGCCCAAGAGAATCACCTCTGTTTCCTTTACTGGACACAATTTTAATAGGTTACTGAATACCCACATGTTATAGGACAGTGTTGAAAATGATAATTGTCTCTCATGTTCGGTCTTACATCTTCAATTTCTAAAACTGTATATCTGGGGAACCCTGGGTGGCTCAGCGGTTTAGCGCCTGCCTTTGGCCCAGGGCGCGATCCTGGAGTCCCGGGATGGAGTCCCACATCGGGCTCCCAGCATGGAGCCTGCTTCTCCCTCCTCCTGTGCCTCTGCCTCTCTCTCTCGGTCTATCATAAATAAATAAATAAATAAATAAATAAATAAATAAATAAATAAATAAATCTTAAATAAAAAATAAAACCGTATATCTAAGCCAGATGAGAATGAATTTTCCTGAAGCAGAGAGCTCCATTCACCTCTTCTCCCCTCCCCCATTATTAATATTTTGCATTATTTTGCTGTTATTCTTTCTCTCCTATTTATAAAGCACATTGAAGAGATGATGGAACTAGAGTAGACAGTTCTTAACCAATATATTATGAGTTTCCTGGTGAAAAATAGAAATGGGGTCTCACTTAACCTCTGATTTTTGTCTGGTACATTCTTTGAAGTTCCTCAAGGCAAAAAAAATTTTTGATTCTATACAGATTATGTTTTTTTTTTTTTTTTAAGGTTGTATTTATTTGAGAGTGAGAGAGAGGGAGAGCACATGAGTAGAGGGGAAGGGCAAAGAGAGAAGCAGATCCTGGGCTGTACAGGGAGCCTGCCATGGGGTTTGATCACAGGACCCTGATATCATGACCTGAGCTGGAGGCAGATGCTTAACCAACTGAACCACCCAGGCACCCCTGTTTGTTTGTTTTTTTAAAGATTTTTTTAAAAGTAATCTCTGCACTCAACATGGGGCTGGAACCCACAACCCCAAGATCAAGAGTCACAGGCTCTACTTACTAAACTGGCCAGGTGCCCCTAAGTCTATTGTTTTTAAGCACTTGCCACTTGTTAAACTCCTGATGCCATAAATCCCTGCCATGAAAACAGGATCAGGGACTGAACACATCTAACCACAGATGCTTTAAATTCCCCCCTAAACGGGGAACCCCAGGTGGCTTAGCAGTTTAGCGCTGCCTTTGGCCCAGGGTGTAGTCCTGGAGTCCCGGGATCAAGTCCCACATCAGGCTCCCTGCATGGAGCCTGCTGCTCCCCCTGCCTGTGTCTCTGCCTCTCTCTCTGTGTCTCTCATGAATAAATAAATAAAATCTTTCAAAATAAAATAAATTCCCTCCTAATATAAATTAAAGCATCAGAAATCTGAGTTGACATAATAGTAAAATTAATAATTATCACTAGTATTACCAAATGCTTCATGTGTTCCACATGCCATTGAAAGTATTTTATGTGCATTTCTTCTCAAAACAACCCTATGAAGTAGGTACCACTACTACAGAAATGCTAAATCTAAGGGGCAAACTGGACAAACCAAACCCTCCCCCATAGAAGCTTCCATTTTAGGGGCAAATGTAGATTAATTAGTGAGAAAACAAACACACCAAATCCTTTCAAGAGTGAGTAATGGTATGAAGACATAGTGAGACCACTTCTTGTCTTAGAAAAACATAGTATGTGGTCACAGTGCTTCCTATCAGACAGGGCTTTGTAAACCTGATTTCACTTTTTTAAAAAAATTTTATTCTTAAGTAATCTCTACACTCAATGTGGGGCCCAAACTTAGAACCCTGAGAGTGAGAGTCTGAGGCTCTACCAATTGAGCCAGGCAGGTGCCCCATAAACCCAATTTTACTCTTTCATTTTCTTTTCAGTGCTGTGAATTGTGTGTTCTAATCCCTGCTTTCTACAGATAAAGAAATTGAGGCTCTGAGGGAGTGCTCAATGTCATACAGGTGACAAGAGGCAGAACTGAAAGTGATTTCTAGGAGTTTGTGACTTTTCTGGGCAATTTTATGCAGAATAGCATAAAATTATTATTGTAGGCTTTCTCCCCTTCCCCATAGAAAACCAAATAAAGCTATTCCAACTCATCAACTTTTTTTGGTAAAGATTTTATTTATTTATTCATGAGAGACACAGAGAGAGAGAGAGAGAGAGAGAGAGAGAGAGAGAGGCAGAGACATAGGCAGGGGGAGAAGCAGGCTCCATGCAGGGGGCCCGATGTGGGACTCCATCCCAGGACTCCAGGATCATGCCCTGGGCCGAAGGCAGACACTCAACTGCTGAGCCACCCCGGCATCCCCAACTAATCAACTATTGATAATTTTTATATCTTTGTCAGAGAGAAGGGGCTAAAATGTTCAGTCACTCAATGATGTTTGTTGAGTGATTTCTGTGTGGTTTGTTGCTGGGCATAGTATGGTAAACTGGGCAGACACCCACAGAGTTCACAGTCCAGTGGGGAATGTGGATAATAAACCTGAGAATCAATCAGTCAATCAATGAACAGAATGGTACCAATAGCAATGCCTGTGATAAAGTAAAGCCAGTACTTGGGCAGAAAATGACCAAATGCGTGTAAGGTGGATATTCAGCACTGGTGGTGTGGGAGGGCTCTCCCAGAAGGTGAATTCTGAGCTCCAACTTGAATGATGAGATTATGCAAAAAATATGGGGGAGTGCATTCTGGGAGCAGAATTAGCATGGACATCCTGCTGGGTGTGTTCAAGGGTAGCAAGGTGGGGGCCAGGGCCGAATAGCTGGTGCAGACCCATGATCGTGGCCACTCTCAATCATGTGGAACTTACTCTAGGTACTTTGGGAAGCCCTGGGAGAGAAACAATCTGATGAACGGAAATCATGCCACAACACATCATTGTCCAGCGTACCCGTGGAACACCCCAGAGAGGGAGGAATTTAGCACGAGAGCTTTTGACTTCCAGGGTCTCGAAAAAAATCGCTTACTATCATCTCCTGTAAAACCTCCTCCTGCAGGACTCTTAGACACAGCATCAGAGCAGAGTCTAGCTCGAATGTTCCATGCAAATGTAAACATTGGAGGCAGGGGAGAAGAACTAGTAATATATCACCATACCCAGAATGTGGATTTTGGCTTTTGTTGGCCAAAGGACACTATGTTAGGTGATAGACTCCTGCTAAAATTACCATTTCCAATTACAAGAAACCCAGGAGGGGAAAACCTAAACTGTTTGTCAAAAGAGCCTTTGGGGGGAGCATTTAAATATGGTCTTGTAAAGAGGACTGCGTGCTGTTTGGTTAAACTCACTGCCTAGTCAGGGCTCCCCTGGAAACTGGTTCTTCTGGTCACTTCTGGGGAGGAATCCAGGAAGCTGGGAATCGAGGGAGGGCTTTCTGCTAGATACCCTTTTTCGCTTTTTACATTTTGTAATACGAGACGATAGCACCCTGTTCCAAAAAACCTGGAAGTTATATAAATAACTAAATTTACGACTCCTGTTTTGATCAGTGAAACAGGCTGAACTTTTCATCGGTAATTGTCTCAAAGGTATCTAAAACTGGTTAAACTTCTTTTTTTTTTTTTTAAGATTTTGAGAATGCTTTTCATTATCACTACTCCATTATTCTATTATGATAACACCATTAAATGCCTACTAAGTACAGACCTTTTGCTAAATTCTTCTGTAGCGCATAAACTTTCTTAATCAAAAGTGGGATGAATGAGAGTTACACAAAAGTCAACCCATTAGTTGATTATATGCCATGTTTAATCCACGATGCCCTTAATGGATGTTTTTGTTGATGTTTAGAGAGAATTATATGAAATCATCACAAGGTCTTATTGACCTGGAGTGATTTATTTCAGGGGGTAGGGGGGCCAGATGTCTGGAATGGCTGATAACGCATGAAAAGCTGCATTCTTGGCTGTTTGTTTTCTCAGGGTGTGTTAGGTGATGGTGACAAATATTAAGGTACCACATTACCCCATCTTACCGACATTCCTGTGACTGATCTTTTTTTATCAGTTAGGTGAAAACACACATGGAGAAAGAAAATTAAATAATAAGGCCTAAATGTCTGCATAGTTCAAGAAGTTAATTTAAATCGAGAATGCTCACTTACCCATCTGTGCCCTTAAAAAGTTTGCATTAAAAACCCCACATGCCCAGACTACACACACACACACACACACACACACACACACACACACACACATGCTTGTATAACCTAAAAGACTACCATTGAGTCAGGAAAAAACATGCTTTGGCCGTTTGGTTTGAATAAGTAGTACAATTGCTATTTGTATATTTTAAAGATTCCAAATCTTATTGAATTAGGTAAGTGGTCTCTGATGAAGGTTCAGGAAACAACGGAACCACTTGTGTGGCTAATTGCAGAAATTTAAAGAAAACACAAACTTGGGAATGTCACAGAACGCGGTTTTAAGGCAAAACGCAGAAAGGGGATGGCCTTGGCCATTTGCTTGATTTCTTTCCTGGTATCCGGATGATCCTGCTGGATCACATTTCAGAGTGATGATTCCCCGGAAACCAAGCTGGAAGCCCCCCGAATGCCAGCACCGGGAGGTGGTTTCTTTGCCAATAAATGAAACCCCTTGGCCACCCCGGTGGCTGAAGCCTGGGCAGCCCAGCGCACCGCTGAGCGAGGACTCATTTGCCAGCTTCAGGCCTTTTTCTGCCCCCGGCTCCACCTGCCCTATGTGACTCTCCAAATCATTTGCCACACGCATTTCAACCTACAGCTCTGTATCAAGGTGAAGTGCAGGTTGCACTTTGCCCTCGAAGGATAACTGTGCCTTGGGGATAGCTTTTCTCGTTTTCCAGTGAACTAAAAACGAGACGGGTTTTCAGGATTCAGAGACAGAAGCTTCCAGGACTTTTGGAGCGGGGCTTTATTTTTGATTTCCAGTAGCAGAAATAGAAAAGAGTCATCAGATCATCTGACTTGACAAAAGGTCAGCTCTCTGGCTTTACATCTTCAGACAGAAGGGTGTAATAAGAGAAAAAGTAGATATTTATAAGCACAAATGTGGCGCCTCGGGTGGCATTATCTGCAAGAGGACTATCTCTGGTGGAGCACATCCTTTTTTTTTTTTTTTTAAATAATGTGAGCCTTGGTGCACACTTAGAGATGTCCCTGTGGAGAGAAGTTTTTCCTCTTTGCATCTTTTACTGGGAACAGAGGCCTTTGATGGCTGTAGCCACATGGCTGAGGGGTGAGGCCCCACTGAGCTCAGATGCAGGCACCGAGGTTGTGTCAACACGGCTACAAATAGTTGAAAGTTGAGAGATTCAGTTAGTCAACACTTAGGGTTTGTGGAGGGAGGGAAATGCAATCAATGACTCAGCTTGAATCGGTTTCCCCATCTAATTAATTTATTATTATTTTGAAATCTGCAGTAAGGCAAACGGCTTCTGTGCGGAGCCGGGCGCGGCTCTAAGTGTTTTACCAACACTGACCTGCTTAGGGTCCCACAGTGACTTTTCTTGCCCCCATCATAACGAGCAGGGAACTGAGGCATGGGAAGGATTGCAAACTGCTGGTGTGTGGGCTACCTCCGGCCCGCAGATGGATTCTGTCTGCGGATTCTCCTACGGAGAATTTAGAAGATTGCTAAAAGTCACATAAAATGTGATCTCCAGGCTTTTCTTGAAAAATGGAAAGATCTGGTGTCTTTGCGCCTGCATTTCTGCAAGGAGACTGTTGGCTGGAAGACGGAGGCGAGAGCCGGAGAAATGCCTAGACCAGCTGGAATGATGGACACGCAGACGGGGTCACTGGATGTGGACTGGCAGCCCCCAGGGCTCCCACCCAATGCTGCTGCACGCATTTCTGATGTGTGCTGGGCCCTGAGGTCACTGGAGCTGGTGACCGTCGTGTTCCAAGTTATTAGAGGTCACTGAAGGGGGCAGATCATTGATGGTGGGGGTGAGGAGGGTGGGGACACTGAGGAAGAAGCAGAACGTCTGGGGGATCCCTGGGTGGCTCAGCAGTTTAGCGCCTGCCTATGGCCCAGGGTGTGATCCTGGAGTCCCCGGAATTGAGTCCCGCGTCAGGCTCCCAGCATGGAGCCTCTTCCTGTGTCTCTGCCTCTCTCTCTGTTTATCATGAATGAATGAATGAATGAATGAATGAATAAATAAATATTGAAAAAAAAAAAGCAGGACGTCTGTTGAATGAATGAATGAATATGGCCCTGGGCTTGTAATGAGTTTTTTGGGCAGCAAGAAAGATAGAGTGAGAGGGGCACCCAGGTGGCTCAGTTGGTTGAGTGTCTGACTCTTGATTTTGGCTCAGGACATGATCTTAGGGTTGTGAGATCGAACCACATCACTTGTCAGGCTCCCCACTCAACGTAGGGTCTGCTTGTCCCTCTCCCTCTGCTTCTCCCCTTGCTCGCCCACTCTCTCTCTCTCAAATACAATCTTAAAAAAAAGAAAGAGTGAGGATGTTTTCCTCAGGGGACAATACAAGGGACGTCTTCCTGTGGTGGTCTGCAGTGGACAGCTCTTGAGCTGGGCTGCTGGGGTTATTAGCTGCTGCACAGTGGTCTCTGGGCTTCAGTGTCCCATCTGTAAAATGGGGCTAAGCAAAGTAGCTGCCCCACTGGGTGGCTGCACAGATGAAATGTGCTATTAAGTATTTGGCACGTGGTAAGTGTTCAACAAATATTAGTTATAAAAATGCTCCCTTGGGCAGCCCTGGTGGCTCAGTGGTTTAGCGCTGCCTTTAGCCCAGGGCGTGATCCTAGGGCCCCAGGATCGAGTCCCACGTCAGGCTCCCTGCATGGAGCCTGCTTCTCCCTCTGCCTGTCTCTCTCTCTCTGTGTGTGTGTGTCTGTTATGAATAAATAAAATCTTTTTTAAAAAAAAAACTCTCTCCCTTTATGAAATCCACACAAAATTCTTTAGTTAACAGTAACGCACAACTGTTCGTTCTTAATAGTGACAAAGGTATCCCTGGTGAGGGGAAACTGTACTGTCTCTGCAGCTTCTCTGTAAGTCACAAATGATTCCAGAATAACAAATCCATAAAAAATTCCCTCTGGCTGTAAATGATGTATGTCCCTTTTCATCAACGGTAATGCCAAATAGTTACTGAAATTTAATCGTCAAGCACACTCTCAGGTTTTCATGTATTTGAGGCCATAAAAATTGTGTTTGTGAAGTGAATAATTTCCCAAACTGCTTTTGAAAATACGTGGCAATTTTGGGAAACAGCACTTTCCAAATCATCGGAGCCCAGGGCACTGGTGAGCCATGGTGGGTATTGGAGCACAGAGAAGTCCTGCTTTGGGAAGACAGCACCAAAGTTCCACTTTGCAACAATCATTCTGGTCACAGCGAGATGCAGATAAAGGCCAGAAGTCAGGCCAACTGGTTTGAATCTCAGATCTACCATCACCACTTATGTGACCCTGGGCAAGTCACTTGAACTCTCTGAGCCTTAGTTTCTTCCTCTGTATAATGGGTACCATAATAATACCTACTTCATTGACTTAAGACTTAGCAAAGGGCTTCCCCTATTGAAAATATTCAATGAATAAATTGCTGACCATTTGCATACCCCTTTTAGTCTGATTAATCATTTATCCTATTATTCCCAAAACTGAAATCAGAAAGTACCATTTCAATTAGACACTTGTGAAATTGAAGTTTCAAGGCTTTCATGGCCCTGGCAGGAGTCCTGGTGACATATTTGAATGATCACATGGGTTTGTAAAATTTGCAAACATAAGATGTTTATAAAGTCTTCCTTTTAGGGGTACCTGGGTGGCTCAGTTGGTTAAGCATCAGACTCTTCATTTCAACTCAGGTTATGATCTCAGGGTCATAAGACTGAGCCCTGAGACAGGCTCTACTATGCTCCACGGAGAGTCTGTTTGAGATTCTCTCTCCCTCTCCCCCTCCCCTCCAATCCCCCAAATAAATAAATAAATCTAAAAAAAATAGTCTCTATTTTAAAGACTCTCCTCTCCCAGGTACAGAGGTTCAGGTCCCACAAAATCTAGAAGCATCCCTGCATGGAGGACAGGTATGGCCTTGATCAGCAAACTCCAAAGAACCAGCTATTCTTTCTCTGCACTGGGATTCAATGGTATCCAGTATCACCATGCCAAATGTGGGACTGCTGGATTTGGGGCTCCAACATCTGGCTTCCCTCACCTCCCTGAGCTGTGTTTCCTTATCCGTAACGTGGGAATTAATTAAGATAATATAAAACTGATCCTGGGAGACTGTCCATACACATTTATTTAATTTTTAATTAACAAATTGTAATGGGATTCCACGTGTATAGTACGAACATGGCATAATTCTTATGCAGCTGTCTTCTTGTTCTTAATCACAGGGCTGGAATACCCAACAGGCTGTACCTTCAAGCTTGATTATCTCCAGATTCCAAAGGACAATGCCTCTCATTTGACAATAGTTGCTATCTCTTAAGAGGATGATAAAATGTGAACACCTAATCTGAGAGCACTGGAAAATAGAGTTTGGTGGGGGCAGGAATCCTGATTAGGTGCTCAGTGAATATCCAGGGGAGCAAAACAGAAAGTGAGTCAAACCAGAGACCACAAAGGTCCTGATCTTTCTGTACCTTAGACCCAGTCTACATGGCTTCCCTCAACCAGTTCTGTGTGCCAGAGGAATGTGGAGGCAATGCATGTCAGTTGTGGAGTTGACCAGAAGAACCTTGTTCCAATCCAAGCTCCACCACTTGCCATCTGCATGACTCTGGGAAGCTGCTTAAAATCTTTGGGCCTTCATTTCCTTATCTGTAAAATGAGGACAACAGTACTTATCTTATTTGAAATTACACATATAGAGCTTTTAGCACGGTGTTTCGTACAAGGTAAGTGCTCAGTAAATGTTAGCTCCATTGTGGAGCCCAATTCATGGACCCTGAGATCAAGACCTGAATGCTTAACTGACTGAGCCACCCAGGCACCCTACTATTTTCCTGTTTCCTGAGTGTTTGGTAGAACTAGCCTGTAAACCACTTATTCTGGGTACGTGTGCATATGTGTCCCTGTGTGCGTGCATATTGACTACTGAGTCAATCTCCCCAACAGTGGTAGGGTCTATTCAGGTCTCTATATCTTGGCTCAGTTTTTTTTTTTTTTTTTTTTGGCTCAGTTTTGATAAGAGACATTTCCCTAAGAAGCTGTTAATTTCACCAAGTATTCATCCTTTTTATCATAAAACCTGGTATTAATTTTCTGGTATTAATTTTCTTTTTTTTTTTAAAGGTTTTATTTATGTATTCATGACAGACACAGAAAGAGATGCAAGAGGGAGAAGCAGTCTCCATGGAGGGAGCCTTTTTTTTTTTTTAAAGGTTTTATTTATGTATTCATGAAAGACACAGAAAGAGATGCAAGAGGGAGAAGCAGTCTCCATGGAGGGAGCCTGATGTGGGACTCGATCCAGGGACTCTAGGATCACGCCCGGAACCAAAGGCAGACACGCTTAACTGCTGAGCCACCCAGGCGTCCCTCTGATATTAATTTTCAATCACGATTTTCTGTATCTGTCGTTAAGCCCTCTTTTTATGACTAATATTTTTATTTATATTTTTTATTTGCTTTGGTCAGTTTAGATATTTTTCTTAGATTATTTGTCCTTTCAAAGAACTGACGTAGTTCTTTTTCTCAAAATCTTTGGTTTTCTATTTTCTTATCTTTATAATTACCTTTATTATCCTCTTCTTCTGCTTTCTTTGGATTATTCCGTTTTTTTCTTACTGTTTTAATAGCTTGAACTTGTAAGGATTCAGATGTGGTAGAAACACTAGTTCTTACTTCACAGGATTTTGTGAAAAGTAAAGGAGGTTCTGCATCTGAAGTGCTTGTACCGAGCTTGAGATGCTTGTAAGTACTTGATAAACATGAACCATTGGTACTATATGCAAGCCTCAGTTTTATCATCTCTAAAATGGGTCCTTGGGATCACTAACAGAAACAGTTTGTGTAGAGTCCTTGGCTCATGTAAGTTACTTGTGATCAGTATATTCCCTGGGTGTACACTATACTTGTCATCAATTGTAATGACCACAATTGTGCCTGGGGTGAGCAAGAGTCTTGGCTTCCTCTTCCAGGATGAACCACAGAATGGCTTGCAAGACCCAATGCAAAATCCAAGTGCGGGGCCTCTTGGTGCAATCTTATTAAGAATTTCAAGATGGTGACAACAGAGCATTAAACCAAGAGGTGGGCCCCTCTGAGCACAGGGACAGGTCGCACATCCCTGAAGTTGGCCCTGTCCTCTCCCGAGGTCACCTGGTCAGCTGGTGTTTGAGTCTTGGAGGATGATGTTTACAAAGGCCTCTTCCCCTGTCCCTTCACACATGCGCATTCTCCATTCTTCTAACTGATTCCAGGACCTTGGAATTCTGCGTGACCCCTAAGGCTGCCCCTAATGCAATCAGAGGGACACTAGATCCAGAGTCAGCTCCAAATCAAAGGCCAGGACAAAACCTTGGATAAATTACAGCTGTTTTAAAGAAGCCACTTTCCACCTTGTTCTCATATTCCTTATGTTTATAGTCATAACTCAATGAAGCCAGCAACATTTGCCATTGATAAACTGGGTTGGATAAGCAAGGCCGATGGGTTAACAATAATAACTAGAGCAATTGAAGAAGGCGACAGGCATCAGTTTGGAGGCCAAACCATGGTTTTAAATATGCAAAGATGTTTTAGAAAAAGAACCTGTGATAATTTACACTGATGCAACTCAGAATGACATTTTTCTACAAGCAATTGTTTTACTGACTTGGCAAGGATAAGTCATCTTGTGAGCCATATATATGAACAGACGAGCCTCACTGAAATGCTAGTGCTTTCTCTGCTGCCCATGCTGCTCTGTCCAGTATGAATGAGAACCACAGTCTCCCCACATCAGAGGATGCCCCAGCAGCCAACATCCCTCGAGCACTAACCACATCCAGGTCCCCTCCGAGGGGCTTTACAAGGGCTATCTCACTCAGTTCTCGGAACCACTCTGTGGCTAGTTAGTTGCCCAGGTTCACATAGGAAGTGGGTGAGCAGGCTTTCAATCCACCTATTTGATCACAAAACCTGTGTTCCCAGCCACCATCTCACGACGCATAAATGTGAAGGCGGAAAAAAAGATCAAGAGACAGGAATGCTCACTGATAGGTCTGCACTTACTGCAAGTTGTACGAAGGCCTTTACACATATTGTTTCATTCGTACTTCATATTGGTTTTGTGAAGAAGATAGGATTATTATTATGCCCAGACAGACGGGAATCTAAGGCCTGGGAAGTTGAGTGCTACAGGCCACGTAGCTAGTGACGGATTACAGAAAGGCTGTCTACAGTTGTCTCGGTCAGCTTGGGCCGCCGTAACAAGGTATGTGGTATCGTAGGCTGGGTGGCTTAAACAACAAATATCAATTTCTCCCATTTCTGAAGGCTGGGCCTATCCAAGATCAAGGCACCACAAATCTGGTGTCTGGTGAGGGCCCTCGTACTGGTTTGCAGACCACCACCTTCTCAATGTATCTTCACATGGCAGAGAACAGAGAAAAGCAGAGGACAAGCTTTCTCGTATCTCTTTATGTAAGGGAGCTGCTTCCATCATGGGGCCTCCACTCTCAGGACCTAATCACCTCCCAAGGCCAGCCCACTGGGGATCAGAGTTTCAACATATACATTTTGGGTGGGACACAAACATGCAGTCCATAGCAGCTATTAGAGCTTCAGAAATCAAAGAAGAATTGCTTTGTTTTCTTTGTGGCCATGGAGAACTGACTGTCAACTCTTGATGCCAGTGATGAAGGAGTTAAATGGTCCTTTTGATGGTCAGTCTCAGACATTTGCTGAACCAGGCCAGCAACTATTTCCCCCCCAGAAAAGGTTATAAGTAAACACAGTATGTAATAGATCTGTACTCTCTCATTCCAAGCCACAGCGAGCACTGGCGGTTACAGGAAAGCCAGGGACAGACTATACATGAGGACTGGGGATGACAAAGGTTCCCTTTCTCTTCTCTTCTGATAGGCTTTTCCTTTTAATTTGGAGAATATTCAAATCAGCTGAAATGTATAGAACACAGTATGATAAACACCTATATTCCACTACCCCAATCACCGAATATAATAATCTCTATATTACAATCTCTCAGATATACTTTTTAAAGATTTATTGTGCCTCTTATGAATTAATAAAATCTTTTAAAAATAAAAAAAAATAAAACACACTAATAAAGTTCAGCCCACTATACCCTTCCTCAAGCCCTCCTCCCCACAAAAAAGCTATTGCTATCATGAAATTTGTGTTTCCTCCAAGCCCTGTTACTATAATTTTAATATTCTGTCTGTTTCCATTACTTTAATTTATATAAATAGTTTCTTGTTCCACTTATTTTGTTTTCGGAAGCATCATGTTGATACATATGATTCTTTTCAACTGCATGATTGTATCCCCCTCAGGAACATACCACATTCGAAATTTCCTCTCCCTGACTGGTGGATGTTGTGGCTGTTTGCAGTATTTTGCTGTTTCAGCAGGGCTGTGAGCCTCCTTTCCACCTTCTGATATCTGTTAGCCTGTGTTCTTGGGTTATATGCTATGGATATGTACAGTGTCACCTGAGGTGGATACAGGACTCTCCCAAGTGTCACAGAGAAACTCATTCCTCCTCTGCACCCTTGCCTTCCAGGTGGGGCATACGTCATATTTGTAATACATCCCAGCTCTTCACCCAGCTTAGGAGACCCATGTGAACTGGCCAGTGCCCATCCCTGCCTCTGCTCCCTGCCCTGTCACTCTGTTCCTGGGAAGACCAATCCCTTCCCAGCCCCCAGACCTTGTGCTGGCTGGTCCTCACCTGAGCTGCCCTTCTGGGGCTCTGTTATTCTTCCCCAGACCTGAGCTGGCCAATACCATTGCATGTGCCACAGTGGTCGTCCCCCACCCTTGAAATGTGGCCTCTGCATCTGAAGAACTGGATTTCTGACTTTATTTTAATGTATTTTTTATTTTTATTTATTTTTTTAAAAGATTTTATTTATTTATTCATGAGAGACAGAGAGAGAGAGAGAGAGGCAGAGACACAGGCAGAGGGAGAAGCAGGCTCCATGCAGGGAGCCCCATGTGGGACTCGATTCCCGGTCTCCAGGATCAGGCCGTGGGCTGACGGTGGCGCTAAACCACTGAGCCACCTGGGTTGCCCCTTTATTTTAATTTAAATTAATACTTCAGGGACGCCTGGGTGGCTCAGTGGTTGAGCACCTGCCTTCAGCCAAGGGTGTGATACTGGAGTCCTGGGATCGAGTCCCACATCGGGCTCCCTGCATGGGGCCTGCTTCTCCCTCTGCCTGTGTCTCTGCCTCTCTCTCTCTCTCTCTATGTCTCTCATGAATAAATAAATAAAATCTTAAAAAAAAAAACCCTCAAAACTGATATACTTCATCAAGTTATTAGAATACCTTTAAGGATGTTTGGTTTAACTTAGTAACTTTTCAACCATAAACTTTATAAAATCTAAATTCTGATCAAATCTTTTTCACAAAAATTCTGTGTCCAGATTGAGAAGGGCTGTTGGTATAAAATTCATACCAGGTTGCAATGACTTAGGATGCAAAAAAAAGAGTAAAAATCTCATCTGTTATTCTTTGAAAATCGTCTTTCTGACTACTCGAAAATTTAACTTTCCATGAAGTTAAGACAAAGTGTATTATCAAATCAAAGTAAAAGTACATAATAAATTGAAATAAATTTTAATATTTGATATCAAATTAAAGTAAAAGTACATAATAAATAAAATAAATTTTAAAAGCTTTAAAACCTAAAATAAGTTATAGTAAAATATAAAATAGCTTTAAACGGTTTCTACCCATTCCTTTTTACATTTTATTTATTTATTTTTATTAATTTTTAAAGACTTTATTTATTTATTCATGAGAGACACAGAGAGAGGCAGAGACACGGGCAGAGGGAGAAGCAGGCTCCATGCAGGGAGCCTGACGTGGGACTCAATCCCAAGACTCCAGGATCACATCCTGGGCCAAAGGGAGGTGCTCAACCACTGAGCCACCCAGGTGTCCCTATTTATTTTTAAAGATTTTATTTATTTATTTGAGAGAGAGAGAGAGAGAGAGAGAGTGCAAGCAGGGGGAGCAGCAGAGAGCAAGGGAGAAGTAGGCTCCCCACTGAGCAGGGAGCCTGATGCGGGGCTGGATCCCAGGACCCTGGGATCATGACTTGAGCCGAATATAGACATGTGACCAACTGAGCCCCTCAGGGCTGACCAAGGCACCCCTCTTTTTACCCTCTGAACCCTGGCTGTGAGAACAGCTACCTCTACATGGGTGGCTGGCGCTGTATTTTGCATGGACAGCGCTGCCTGGGACTTCCCTAAGCCGGCTCCTTCGGCTCCTTCTGCCCTTGGCCCTAACATCAGCTTCTCAGTGGGGCCCGTCTCAACCACACAAACCTGAGCATCACCCCTTCACTGCACGGCCCCCCCAACATTGCCTCGCTTTGTTCTCATCACAGCGCTCCTTGCGCCTGACGCTTGGGGCTGTTATCAATTTGCTGTTTTGCTGGCACGAGGCTGTTCCAGGCGCCCTCTCCGTGCACCTGGCGCCGTGCTCCACGGTGTGCTCGGTGCTAGAAGAGTGTGTGCCTCACAGTTTATGCCCATAAATACTTGTTGAGTCAACCCATCCTGTTCACTTGACCATCTCCAGGAACTGACAAAACAGAGGACAGACTGACACCCTCCACCAACCCACCGGTCTCAGGACGAACTGGCCTGAAATCAAACACCGAGAGCCTCATTTTCTATTTCGCATTCCAGGGGCAATTTGATCTAATTATTTTTAATTTGTCCCCCAGCCTGCCTGGAAGGTGGAAACCTAGGATGGGACGGAGGGAAAGAAAGATAGAGTTTGGATTTACTGGATTTACGTGGGCAGCACGTTTGACTGGAGCTTGATAAAAAGATTGTGGCCGGAACCAAAAAAAAAAAAAAAAAAAAAAAAAGAAAGAAAGAAAGAAGGAAAGAAAGGAAGGAAAAAAAAAAAAACTCCAATCAATCATTCCTTTCTTGATGGCTATTTTAAATATTTAGCTGAAATTGTCCTCATCTGGGTGTCAGCTGTTTTCTCTGCAAACACTCGTAGCCCTGGTGCTCACACACAATGCCGGGAGTCTGCAGGGCCCCAGCTGCAGGACACCTTTTGTGTTTTCAATTTAAAGCCTCTGGGTTGATAGTTCACATTAACATGGAAAGAAATATACAACTTGCAAGTTGAGAAAGCAGTTTTTACTCATAAAATCCTTTGATAGTTTAGCCATCTGGTCCGAGTGGGGCCTCGCATAAAAGAGGCCCATCGAGGGTTAAAGGGCACACTCTCTCAGGGTCAAGGGGGCCTAGCAGAGTTTGCTCTAGTGGACGCCACTAAAAGGACGCCTGACAAATTATTGCACATTCCATAGCCTTTTGCGTAAGTATTTGATTACAGTGGACAGGAATGTTGTTGATATTTTCAAACCTGAGTCCGGGAGGAGGGGAGGTCGCCGGCCCGGCTCACGAAGGCGCTCTGGATCCGGGTCATGGTGCTATTCTCTGCTTGTGTGGACAGATGTGCTCTAAGTCAGTTATCAAATGGCCTCTGGGTGCCCTCGGCCCGCATCAGCTCATTCAGAAACCTTTTTGGGGGCTCCTGGGGGGCTCAGTGGTTGAGTGTCTGTCTGCCTCTGGCTCAGGGCCTGATCCCAGGGTCCAGGGATCGAGTCCCGCATTGGGCTCCCTGCATGGAGCCTGCTTCTCCCTCTGCCTGTGTCTCTGTCCCTCTCTGTGTCTCTCATGAATAAAAAAAAAAAAAAAAAATCTTAAAAAAAAAAAAAAAAAAGAGAGACCTTTTGGCTTTGGCAAGGGTGTGAAGAGAGACTTTCCTCCCCCTGGGGGAGAAAAAAGAAAGACACTGCATTACCCTGAGATGCCAGGAAAGCCCCGCTGCTATTTTTCTTGCTGCTTAGTAATAAAATAGGAAAGGAAACTGCAATACTTGGAACTCGGTGCTCTTTCCGGTGTGAATGTCAACAGAGCTAAACATATTTATGGCTTTATTTCTCAGGCTGGGGGTGGGGGGGGGTTGGGAGGTGGATGGGTGTCAGGGACAGAAAGGAATTTGAGGTGATTAAGTGTCATTTTCTCTAGAGGCCTGGACAAGAGCTGAGGAAATCACTTGCTTTTACGGGGTCTTGGATAACACGAGTACAGTAAGGGAAGGGCGCTGTCGCTGACGTCGTGGACTTCTAGAAAGAGCCAGGATGGCATTCTCCTCCCTGGGAATGAGGAGGGATGGAGACGTTGTCTGCGAGCTCGGTGCTCGGGGTGGCTCACCAGGCAGTGGTCACTGCTGCAGGAGGGTGGTTTCATTCCGGTGACCCACATAGGCACCTGTGACAGCTTTGCAGCTCTGTTTTGCATAAGACATTTTGGTTCTGGTTCATTTGTAAATTTTTCCAGCTTCTAGGCCAGGAGGAAAGGAAGAGGGGGAGCACAGGGCTGCTGTAGAGGAGGGCCCTGGGGTCCCCACTGACGGATGGATGTGAGTGGTGGGCATCGCCACTTCTGCGACGTCCCTGGGAGGGGCCCGAAAGTCCCTTGGGCCTTGTGTTTATATATACATACATATATATATTTATAAATATATATAATATATATATTTATTGTGTCATACATATAATGTAAAATTTATCATTTTAACTATTTGAAAGTGTAAAATTCAGGGGCATTTAGTACATTCGCAAAGTTGTCAACCTGCAAAATGTACCGGAACATTTTTATTAAGCAAAAAGGAACCCTTCCCCTCCCCCCCATGCTCATTAATCAGCCCCTCGGGCCTTTTTTTAGAAAAATAACAGTTTTTATCCTGCTGGGGACAATGCAACATGCCCGTAAACAATGGTGAGAAGCTGCTTACTGGATCATTTATTGGCTGGGTCAATTTCCTTCATGGTTACAAAGTTAGAAGTAAAAGAAATAAATACAGACGCATACACATGCATATATTTAGCTGGCTATAATTTGTGGAAGAGAGAGAGGGTTTGGTGGGGGGGGGGAACAGAGCAGGGGCTGGAAGAAAAGGAAAAAAAAACATCTCACTGTTACTGGTCATGAGCAATTTATTTAAAATTTTCTTTTTCCTTTTTTTTTTTTTTTTTTAAGTAGGCTCTACACCCAATGTGGGGCTGGAACTCACAACCCCAACATCAAGAGTCACATGCTCCACTGACTGAGCCAGCCAGGTGCCCCTGGTCATGTGCAATTTTAATTTCTGCTGACAGTGAGGGCCCCACATGTCATCCGGTCCTGGCTATGTGATCACATGTCGTATTAAAACATGACCTTGGTAGGCCTCGGATTTGCAAGGTGCCAAATGTTTATGAGGATGACCGAGAAGCAAAAAAGAGGGAATTAATGGCAAGGAATGCTAGCTTTGGGTCAGGCACGGTACTAGGTGCTCACAGGCTTCATCTCCTTAATCCACCAGAAGACTAAATCTGCAAAATGGGAAGAGTGGTCCAGTTATCCCATTTCACAGACAAAGATATAAGGCTCCTTTTGGGGTCCTAAGATACTGCTCAAGTTTATATAATTACTTAGTACCAGAACCATTGGGTCTAAACTCATACACATAAAGTTCAATGCCTCGAAGAAAGTACAAGTTTAATACAAATCATATGACAAAAAAAGAAAAAATAGATACAGGTACTTAATTATAAACACAGCCTGTGTATACATCGTGAGCTCCTGGAAAGTGTGGCAGACATTCTTGTTTGCCTACTAGACATCCATTTCCTCTCAATCCTCGTAACAAGATTGTGATTTTGTGCAGACCAAATGGTGCCTACCTCCTGGACTCATTTAAACTAGCAGTTTTCAGATTTTTTTGGTCTCAGGACACCAGCTTAGAAATGAAAACTGCAGAAAACGTAAGCAGTATTTTCTTTGACATTAGCTATAGAAACATTTTTCTAGATATGTCTCGCCAGGCAAGGGAAAACAAAAGCAAATTAAACTATTGGGACTATACCAAAATCAAAACCTTGTACAACGAAGGAAACCAGCAAGGCAACCTACAGAATGGGAGAAGATATTTGCAAGTGACATATTTGATAAGGGATTAAAACCCACAATGTATAAAGAACTTACATAATTTAATACACCAAAACCAAATAATCCGATTAAAAATGGGCAGGTGACCTAAATAGACATTTTCCCAAAGAAGATATCCTGATGGCCAACAGACACATGAAAAGATGCTCAACATTACTAATCATAGGGAAATGCAAATCAAAACTACAACGAGATATCACCTCATACCTGTCAGAATGGCTAAAATCAACAACACGAGAAACAAGTGTTGGTGAGGATGTGGAGAAAAAGGAACTCTTGTGTATCCTTGGGTGGGAATTCAACTTGATGCAGCCACTGTGGAAAATAGAATGGAGGTTTCACAAAAAATTAAAAATAGAAATACCATAGGGGCACCTGGGTGGCTCAGTCGGTTGAGTGTCCTGACTCTTGATTTTGGCTCAGGTCATGATCTTGGGTTGTGAGATAGAGCCCTGTGTTGGGCTCTGGGCTCAGTGAGGAGTCTGCTTGAGATTCTCTCCCTCTCCCTCTGCCCCTCTCCCTGCTCTCTCTCTCTCTCTCTGTCTCTCAAAATAAATAAAATCTTAGAAAAGAAATACCATTACTAGGTATTTACCCAAAGAAAATGAGAACACTATTCAAAAAGATATATGCGGGATACCCTAGGTGGCTCAATGGTTTAGTGCCTGCCTTTGGCCCAAAGCGTGATCCTGGAGTCCGGGGATCAAATCCCACATCAGGCTCCCTACATAGAGCCTGCTTCTCCCTCTGACTTTGCCCCCCTCTCTCTCTCTCTCTCTCTCTCTGTCATGAATAAATAAATAAAATATTTTTAAAAAACCAAAAAGATATATGCACTCCTATGTTTGTTTGTTTGTTTGTTTGTTTATTTATTTATTTATAGATTTTATTTATTCATGAGAGGCACAGAGAGAAAGGCAGAGACACAGGCAGAGGAAGAAGCAAGCTCCCTGCACAGAGCCTGATGTGGGACTTGATCCAGGACCCCGGGATCATGATCTGAGCCAAAGCCAGATGTTCAACCACTGAGCCACCCAGGCGTCCCCACTCCTATGTTTATTGCAGCATTATTTACAATAGCAAAGATATGAAAGCCACCAAAGTGCTCATCTGTAGATGAATGGATAAAGAAGATGTGCCATATATATCACATATATATGATATATAATGGAATATTACTCAGCCAATAAGAAAGAATCCATGTTGTATGCAAATGGCAACAACATGGATGGATCTAGAGGATATAAAGCTAAGTGAAATAAGTCAGACAGAGGAAGATGATTTCATGATTTCACTCATAGTGAAAAAAATTTTTTTAAAGTAATCTCCATACCCAACATAGGGCTTGAACTCTTGACCCTGAGATCAAAAGTAGCAAGCTCTACTGACTGAGCCAGCCAGGCTCCTCTCACTCAAATGTAGAATTGAAGAAACAAAACAAAGAAAAAAAATAGACAAAAAACCAAACTCTTAAATACAGAGAGCAAGCTGGTGGTTGCCAGAGGGGAGGTGAGTGGGGTGGATGGATGACATAGATAGAGGGGATAAAGAGTATGCTTATCATGATAAGAAAAACAAAAAAGGGAATGGAAACAGAAAAATTAAAATAAGTTTATTAATTCATTTAATGGGCAGCCGAGGTGGATCAGCGGTTTAGCGTCGCCTTTGGCCAAGGGTGTGGTCCTGGAGACCCGGGATCGAGTCCCACGTCAGGCTCCCTGCATGGAGCCTGCTTCTCCCTCTGCCTGTGTCTCTGCCTCTCTCTCTCTCTCTCTCTGTGTCTCTCATGAATAAATAAAATCTTTAAAAAATTAAAATAAATAAAAAATAAAAACAATAATAATCCCATTACATATTAATAAACAAGTGATTTTTATGAAGTATGAACAACAATATTTCCCCCCCAAAAAAACTAATTGAGTGAGAGGAGTGGCACTCTGTTTTATATTTTTGCAAATCTCTTCAAAGTCTGTTTTTACCAGATGACAGCAGGCTTCTCATCTCTGCTTTTCTACTAAGAGGGCAAATGTCTACACAATGCAAATAGGCAATTAACTTCTTAGTATTATTAAGTAAATGATTTGGGGCTGACAGACCCCGGACTCAGAGGGACTCAGACACTGCAGGAGTCCATGGGCTACAACCTGAGGACCAACTGGCCCATTTCAATCAGAGCAATTCTGTTGCTTTTTGAGGGTGACTCCTCTGGAAGAGCTCATGTGACCCAGTTCTGGCCAACGAGATGGACATCAGCTGGGGGCCTCGAGAAAGATTTTACTCCCAACAAAAAGAGGAAGCCACAGGAGATAAAAATCACTTTTGCCTCCCCACCTCCCACCCCAGGCCTCCCTTGGCCGTGTGAGAAAACTATATTGGTTATGATAGCAGCCATCATGCAACCATGAGGTGAGAGACCAGTCAGTAAGATCATGAGAAAGGGGAAGCAGAGGATGGGAAGAGCCTGTGTCCTGGAAGACATCACTGAATTATTATGTCAAATAGGAGACGCAAAATTTTTTTCTGAGATAATTATCTTTGTCTAAGCCATACAGAGTGACCTTTGTATAAAAATGCATCCTACACGATATATTATATTCTAGAAATACCAGAGACGAGCAGTAAATATTGGAAGGTACAGGGTTAGAAAGTTAGTTGATGACTTTCATGACATTAAACAGGTTACTGTTTGGGAAAATGTTTTTGCCAAATTCAAACCTAGAAATGCATGTACAATTTTTTCATTTATTCAGTCCAAAAATATTTATTGAGTGGAGACGGCGGGAGCTCTTTCGCCATGGTGGCCGGGCCGACCTCCGAGCGGAACCAGGATGCCACTGTCTACGTCGGGGGACTGGATGAGAAGGTCAGCGAACCCCTGCTGTGGGAGCTTTTTCTCCCAGGGTCAGTAGTCAACACCCACATGCCAAAGGATAGAGTCACAGGTCAGCACCAAGGCTATGGCTTTGCGGAATTCCTGAGTGAGGAAGATGCTGACTATGCCATTAAGATCATGAACATGATCAAACTCTATGGGGAGCCAATACGAGTGAACAAGGCATCGGCTCACAACAAGAACCTGGACGTGGGGGCCAACATTTTCATTGGCAATCTGGACCCAGAAATTGGTGAGAAGCTGCTTTATGATACTTTCAGCGCCTTCGGGGTCATCTTACAAACCCCTAAGATTATGCGGGACCCTGCTACAGGCAACTCCAAAGGTTATGCCTTTATTAATTTTGCTTCATTTGACGCTTCGGATGCAGCTATTGAGGCCATGAACGGGCAGTATCTCTGTAATCGCCCCATCACTGTGGCCTATGCCTTCAAGAAGGACTCGAAAGGGGAGCGCCACGGCTCAGCAGCTGAACGACTTCTAGCAGCCCAGAACCCACTCTCCCAGGCTGACCGCCCTCATCAGCTGTTTGCAGATGCACCCCCTCCGCCTTCAGCCCCCAATCCTGTCATATCATCATTGGGGTCTGGGCTCCCTCTACCAGGCATGCCTCCTCCTGGGTCCTTCCCACCCCCAGTGCCGCCTCCTGGAGCCCTTCCACTTGGGATACTCCCAGCCATGCCCCCGCCACCTATGCCTCCCGGTGCTGGAGGACACGGTCCACCATCAGCAAGGAACCCCAGGGGCTTGGCATCCTGGACATGGACACTCACATCCTCACCCATTCCCACCAAGTGGGATGCCCCATCCAGGGATGTCTCAGATGCAGCTGGCCCACCATGGCCCTCATGGCCTAGGACACCCACATGCTGGGCCCCCAGGCTCTGGGGGGCAGCCACCACCCTGACCACCACCTGGAATGCCTCATTCTGGATCTCCTCCAATGGGCTTGCCCCCTCAAGGGCCTCCGTTTGGATCTCCCATGGGTCACCCAGGTCCCATGCCTCCACATGGGATGTGTGGACCTCCTCCACTAATGCCTCCTCATGGATACACTGGGCCTCCACGACCCCCACCCTACGGCTACCAGCGGGGGCCCCTGCCTCCACCCAGACCCACCCCCCGGCCTCCAGTTCCCCCTTGTGGCCCACTCCGAGGCCCTCTTCCTCAATAATTTCTAATTCTCTCACCTCCTGTTCTATCTTCCTAATATCTTTTCAATTCCTTGGACCAATCAGATTTGCTGTAGCTCCCTAGAGCTAAGGCACTAATCCTCTCAGGTCTTTTTTTTTTTTTTTTTTTTTAGTGTAATTTTCACAGGAGGGTTTTATTATTGTTTCTGTGTTGGTCCTAACTGTTTTTGCAAATGCACAGAGAAAATAAAACTAAACTCCTTGTTAAAAAAAAAAAAAATATTTACTGAGTCTTGAATGCCTTAGGATTTGGTCTGGCTATGCAGGATAGAAAACCAAGAGACTCGTGGCAGCATTTCTCTCAAGCACACATAGGCAGTGGCGTGCCAGTATGGTGGTTCCGTGATGATCAGGAATTGAGGCTCATTCTATCTAGCTGTTGTACTATTCTCAAACTGGTTCCTACTGTGGTCCAATCTGGAAGCATGAGCCCCATATATCGTGTCAATATTTATCTAAAAGCAAAGAGGCAAAATAAAATTAAAAAAAAAATAAAAAAAAATAAAAAATAAGAAAAAAAAATAAATAAAAAGCAAAGAGGTAGAAGAGAGACCACATACCTTCCCGGAGGACATTACTGGGAATTCGCATGTGACACATTTATATCTCATGGTCATATGACCATATTTAGCTGCAAGGGAGGCTGAGAAATGTGGTCTTTATTTTGGACAGCAGTGTATCTTCCCATCAATCAAGGTCTTTTTTTTTTTTAAAGATATTTCTAAAATTTTTTTAATGTAGGTTCTACACCCAGCATGGAGCCCAATGTGGGGCCTGAACTCTTGTCCCAGAGAATAAGACCTGAGGTGAGAGTCTGATGCTTAACTGACTGAGCCACCCAGACTTCCCTCCACCTCCCCCCACCTTTTAATGACAAGAAACAAGCAGCATTGGCAAAGATGTGAGAAAAAGGAAACCTGTGCACTGTTGGTGGGAATACAAACGGGTGCAACCACTGTGGAAGACAGTATGGAGCTTCCTCAAAAAATTAAAAATAGAATCCAGTAATTACACTACTGGGTATTTACCCAAAGAATATGAAAACACTAATTTGAAAGGAAATATGCATCTCTATGTTTATTGCAGCACTATTTACAATAGTCAAATTATGAAGCAGCCCTAATGTCCACTGATAGATCAATGGATAAATAAGAGGTGGGGTATATTATATATATATAATATACTTATATATAATTTTTATATATTATATATTCAGTGATATATAGAATTGTTGAATCACTATATCGTACATTTGAAACCAATATAACGCTGTAAGTTAACTGTACTGGAATTAAATTTTTAAAAAGTTTTTGGTTTTACAGAAGAAGAGAATGGCTATTTGGAAGCAAGAGAAGTCTCTGCCACAGGTACTACCGCCCGCCATCTATGAAACGCTAATGGCCCAGTTTATTAATGCATCAGCTTATATCAGGAAAATATACTTTCATTCATTTATATAGTCATTTATTCAACAACTATTACTTGAGGGCTATCTGTACAACCTATGAGATATGAGACACTTTGATAATAGAGAAACAAATTGTTATCCAGAGAGTGTTATCCATATATCTTGTGTTATCCAGTGAAAGAAGTATCTTGGTTTGGGAGAGAAGTTTATGCTCAAGAAGTAAATAAAAGGCCATCACAAACATTTTTTCCTTAAAGGAATAGTTAAGAGTATGCACAAAGTTCTAGTTATAAGGAAGCTCACTGTGCTTTCCGATAAACCCTGAAAAATAGAAAGAAACTATCCGGGGATCCCTGGGTGGCTCAGTGGTTTAGCACTGAGCCTTTGGCCCAGGGTGTGATCCTGGAGTCCCGGGATTGAGTCCCACATCGGGCTCCCTGCATGGAGCCTGCTTCTCCCTCTGCCTGTGTCTCTGCCTCTCTCTCTGTGTGTCTCTCATGAATGAATGAATGAATGAATGAATGAATGAATAAATAAATAAAACCTTAAAAAAAAAGAAAGAAACTATCCAGCTATTGTTAAAATTAGTTATGGCACATAGGTAACAGCAATGCTATAATAAAGTAACCGAAGTTAGCATTTGGTTATCATTTACTTTATGCCAGACGTGGCACCAGCTCTTTACATGTGTTGAAACTAAGATAATCCTCACAACGGTCCTATAGGATGAGCATTATTCCCCCATTTTACAGATGCGGAAACAGGCGGGAAAAGCAACTAGCTCCAGGTTGCATGGCTGATGAGGGACAGAGCTGGGATTCAAACACAGGATCTGAGCTCTTAATCACTACTCATTTAATTGTGGATAAATGTTTTATTGAGCACCTATTATGTACCTGTGTCCTAGGTGCTTGGGGATACCTCCTTATGAAACTGACATATTTTGGGGGCAGGTGTTCAGACACTGAATAATAGATATAACAACCAAGCATATCATAGAATATCTCAGAAGATTATATATGCTATGGAAAACATAGAGCAGTGTTAAGGGAGATCCAGAGTCTAGGGTGGTGGGGGGTATTATTTAAAATAGAGAGTTTGGAAAAAATAAATAAAAATAAAATAGAGAGTTCGGGGCACCTGGGTGGCTCAGTTGGTCAAGAGTCCGACTCCTGATTTTGGCGCAGGTCATGATCTCCTGGGTTGTGAGACTGAGTCCATGCTCAATGGGGAGTCTGCTTGAGACTCTCTCTCAAATAAATACAAAAATCTTAAAATAAATAAATAAATAAAATAGAGGGGTCAGAACTATCATTGAGGAAGTCACATCTGAGCACAGATTTGAAGGAGGTGAGGCCATATAGACGATGTCTGTAGGAAGAGCATATAGGCAGAGGGAACAGCCAGTGCAAAGTCACTGAGGCCGAAGGGTTAAGATGTTGGAAGAGTAGCAAGGATGATAGTGTGGCTGGAGCAGGGGGAGTCGGGGGTCATGGTGGTAAGGTGACCAGAGCCTTAAGGAGGGATGGGGATAGGGACTGGACCCATTCCTGGAGGCTCCCAGTCACTCTGAAGACTTTGGTTTTGGGATGCCTGGGTGACTTAGTGGTTGAGCGCCTGCCTTCGGCCCAGGGCATGATCCTGGAGTCTTGGGATTGAGTCCCATATCAGGCTCCCTGCAGGGAGCTTCTCCCTCTGCCTCTGTCTCTGCCTCTCTCTCTCTCTCTCTGTCTCTCATGGATAAATAAATAAAATTTAAAAAGAATAAAGTGAATTAAAAAAAAAAGACTTTGGCTTTGACTCTGAGCCAGGTGAGAGCCCCTTGGGGGTTTTCAATGAAGGAGGGCTACGATCTGCCTTCAGTTTTAACCAAATCCCTCTGGTTCCTCTGCAAAATCTAGACTGTAGGGGGCAAGTGTGGCAGCCTGGCCATCAGAAACACAGAGTACACAGAAAGATGTTCATATTACAGTTAGCAATTTTTTCAAAAGTTAGGCGACAGTATGTACAAATATTGTACCATAGCGATGTGGGCTGGGACCACTGCGGGAAGGGACCTCTGTACTCTTTGTAATATCCTGTAGTCTGTAATTATTTCCAAATAGAAAGTTTTATAAAAAAAGTATAGGATGAACCCATTTTTGTTTAAAAATGTCTATGCAAAAAACACTGAAATCTCAACAGTGGTTCTCTCTGGGTTGTGAGATAACAGCACTTGTTTTTTGTTAGTTTTTATTTTTTTAATTTAAATTTTTTAATCTAATTTTTTTATTCATGAGAGATACAGAGAGAGAGGCAGAGACACAGGCAGAGAGAGAAGCAGGCTCCCTGCAGGGAGCCCGATGCAGGACTCAATCCCAGGACTCCAGGATCATGCCCTGGGCCAAAGGCAGGCGTTCCACCACTAAGCCACCCAGGCATCCCTGTTTTTTGTTAGTTTTTATAAGTTTTTTGCAATGTTCACTTACTACTTTTATAAGTTAAAGAAAAAGCCTTCATAAAACCATTTGGACTAATTCAGACCTGAGGGATCATGTACAAGACAGTAAGGAGATGAAGTATGAGGGGAGTTGAGAAAAACAATTCTTTCTACAAAGGCTGACCTGGGGCCAGGAGTAAGTGGTTTGACAGATTTGGGAGATTGCCTGACCTAGTGATGGCACATTTGAACATCATCCGATTTATGGCCAAGGCTTTAACACACAGCGTCCAGCCCCCAGTCATCACATGTCATGCTTGCTTTGGAGGAGGCCATCGCCCCCCTGGTGGTTCCATTTGTCACCAGAAACTGACATGTTTGGATAACATGGTAGCCCCTCACCATGCAGTCCAGCGCTCCTGGGCTCTCTGCCCAGTCCCTCCCTGACATCTAGCAGCTCAGTAATTACCTGTCTCTGAGTCTGACTGTCCCTCCAGCAGGTGAGCTCCTTGAGGGCAGGGATGGGGTCTTGCGGGGCCTAGGGTAGGAGCTGTCATGCAATCTGTCAAAAGAGTGACTCAAACCTTTGCTTGCACAGAAAGTGACAACTCACTCTTGTTCATTCTGCTTCTTAAAGAAGGCACTGATTTTCAAAATTTTCCCTTGAGGTATTAAGTAAGAAATACACAAACCAGCAAAATACAAGAGGCTACGCTTTACCGTGTCCCTCCAAACCCCAGATGAAACCTCAATGTATTTTTTTTAAGATGAATTTGTTTATTTATGATAGACATAGAGAGAGAGAGAGGCAGAGACACAAGAGGAGGAAGAAGCAGGCTCCATGCCGGGAGCCCAACGCGGGACTTGATCCCGGGACTCCAGGATCACACCCTGGGCCAAAGGCAGGTGCCAAACCACTGAGCCACCCAGGGATCCCCCCTCAATGTATTTTAAGATATTTTTTCCAAAAACCTAAGCTCTGGACATAATTTTTTTCCTTTCTCCCTCCCGCTGTCCCTTCTTCTTTATCTGGCAAATGTATATGGGTCAGCTCCTGTGTTCTAGAACACATGCCAGGCAATATGGTACTGGAAGGAATAAGAAAAACAGGGTCCTTGCTCTCAGGAAGCTTGCAGGGCAGGGGCGCTCAGATGTTAAATACATGTACAGATGAAACCATGTAACTGCTTCGACTCTGGGTGCCAAGGAGTATGGGGTAGGCAGTGAGGGCTTCCTGGAAGGAGTGACTTTTTGCTTTCTGGATGAAAATACTTCATATGGTGGAGCGCCTGGGTGGCTCGGCCATTGAGTGTCTGCCTTCAGCTTAGGCCATGATTCCAGGGTCCTGGGATCAAGTCCTCATTGTGTTTTTTCCTGCTCTGTGGGGAACCTGCTTCTCTCTCTCTCTCTCTCTCTCTCCCCCTCTGCCACTCCCCACTGCTTGTTCTCTCTCTATATCCCATAAATAAATAAATAAATAAATAAATAAATAAATAAATAAATAAATAAAATCTTTAAAAAAGAGAGAGAGAAAAAAGGAAATATTCCATATGCTAAAGCCTGGGGGTACTATGGTAGAGGATTTTGGGAAGAAGTCTGAGGATAATTCCAACCAATGATGGCTAAGTTTGGATTTAGGAAACAGGAAAAAGAAACAGCAAGGGCATGCCCGCACATATTTATAAGAATGAACAGTCCAGACTGACCTGTATTTTTTTTTAAAAGATTTTACTTATGTATTTGAGAGAGAGAGAGAGAGCACACGCACACAAATAGGGGAAAGGGGTAGAGGGAGAAGCAGACTCCCCACTGAGCAGGGAGCCCGAGGCGGGACTCCATCCCAGGACCCCTGGGATCATGACGTGAGCCGAAGGCAGATGTGCAACCCACTGAGCCATCCAGGCGCCCCCAGAGTGACTTAGATACAACGCAAATTGACTTTAGTTAGCATTGGGCTGGCAGGCCCAGGCAAATGACAGAGTAAAGCAGAGGACAGATGAGCCTCGAGCGGTATTCTTACGGATGAGCTACGCTCCTGAGACATCAGAATGTAGTGCAGGGCATGGGATATCTCTTTGTGGTGTGGCAGTGTCCCACATACTGAGGACATCTGTCATCCCTGGCTCTGCCCACTAAATTCCAGGGATATTTCCTGTTTAGTAGGACAGCCTCAAGCACCTCGCAAATCTTTAAAACGCCCCTGCTTCCTGCCCAAAGTCCTGGGATTAGGTTAACTGTCCCTTTGTCATTCCTTCAGGAGACCAGGGGCCAGGTAGTGGCCCAAGGGTGGGGTATAGGGAGGACGGGCATAGGGAGAGGGAAGAGGCCTCCACGAGGTCCAAGGTCTTGCCAAGCAAGGCGTGGGGCATTCAGAGTGGGTGACAGCGAGCACATCACACAGTGGGGATCCCACGGGACAGGCTCCTCCTGTAACATGCACGCCACACTCTCCTTCCCTGGGACCCTGGGTCTGCAGACGGAGGGACCGAAGGCGGCAGTCTGTGATGGGGGAAGGGCATATGGTCTGAAGTCAGGAAGTCAATACAAAGAGGGAGGAGGTCTCCTTCCTTAAAGGGCCTCCATTTCCTTGGGTGGGATCTCTCAGTCTTGGCACTATTGATGTTTGGGGCTGGACCATTCTCTGTGGTGGAGGCCCTCCTGTGCATTATAGGATGTTTGGCAGCGTCCTTGACCTCTACCCACTAGACACCAGAACACATGACAATCAAAAATGTCTCCAGACACTGCCCAATGTCCCCCAGGGCAAAGCTGCCCCTGGTTGAGAACCACTGTCCTGGAGCAAATGGCTGTAGGCTGAAAGATGAGTGGGAGTCTGCCTCCCTGAGTGTGGCAGGGCTGCTTGCAGGCAGCGGAGCCACAAAGTGCTGCCATCCTGCCCTTGACTGTCCAGGACCCAAGCTGTTCCAATCCCTCATTTCATGGATCTGCAGGATTTAAAGGCCCCTGGTGTGGCTGGGAGAGGGTGTCAGGAAATGGGTTTGGAGCAGCAAGCTGGGCCCACCTCATTGGACTTTGTTCAAGGGGATACAAGGGTGAAGGTTTCTGTGTTTTTTGATGAGCATCCTTAGAGGCTTATGGGCAGGGGAGGAGCAAGGTCTGCCATTGGTGGAGAGCAGAGTGTGGGAATCCGGAGCAGAAGCACAGGCCATGAGGGGTTAGTGGCAGGCGGCAGGGAGAGGACCGTGATCTGGGTGTGGGCTTGGCTGTGGTGGCAGCTATGGAGAGAGGCAGATGATGGTTCAGGCCCAGGATGACGGCTGTGGAGTTGGGTCGGTTGGGGGACAGAGGGGTAGGAGGGAACAAGGAAAAAGGAAGAACCATTGCTAACAGCTTGGTGTGGACCTGGATTGGAGATGTCCCTACATGAGATCAGGAGCTTGGAGAGGAACAGGCAAGGCTGGGGACAGGGAGGCAATGTGACACCAATGGTTAGGACCTATTTTCTGTCATTTATTCCTTTATACTTTGTTCTCAGTCAGAACCTTAATCTCTCTGAGCCTCAGCTTCCTCATCTGTAAAATGGAAATAAGGAAGCCTACCTCAGAGAGATGCTGTGACCATCAGGAGCTCTTCAGAGGCAGGTAACCATGGCTTAAATACTGAATATGTTTAATGATCTCACGTGACAAGATGTCTTAGAGGTAGGTGGCCTCGGGGGGGTTTGGTGGCTCAGGAAAGCCACCAGGGTTCAGGTGCCTCCATCCTGTTGCTCTCTCTTTTCCTTGCTCTGGCTTTTCATCTTCAGACTTGTCACCACATGGCGGCAAGGAGCTGACACAGCCATCGTGCATCCCATACAAATATAGGAACGAAGGGGGTGGCTAGAGAGGCTCTTTTCCAGTATAGAATCTCTCTGGCCACAGAGATTGGATCAAAGGTGGGCTCAGGACCCATAATAGGCCAATCAGAAAAAGCATATGGAATTCTTGTTCAGAACCCGTGATGCAACCCTTAGAACAGATACACCGTCTTGGTGTTGGGTTGGAAGCTGGGAGCACATCAGCCTGGCACTCCTGAGGATCCTGCACAAAGAGGCTGCCGAAGAGTAAAGCAGGGCCCGTGGGACAGTATCTCAGTACCTGGATGCAGCCATGCCTGAAGCCAGGCCAGATACCAGTTGCTTTTTCGGTTATGTAATCCGATACATTTCCTGTTGAAGTGTATGTGAGCTGGGCTTCTGTCACAGTTGAAGAAGCACTGTCGGATGTAGCTGGCAATAAAAGTGTTTCCTTTAAGTCCATGATCTCTAGAGATAAACAAATCTATGACTGTCCTAGTCAACTCAGGCTGCTACAAAAAATACTATTGACGGGGTGGCTTCCACGACAAACATTTATTTCTCACAGTTCTAGAGGCTGGAAGTCCAGGATCCAGGTGCCAGCAGATCTGGTGAGGCCAGCTCCCTGGTTTGCATGGCTGACTAGTCTCTGTATCTTCACGTACTCTGGAGTGAGAGGAAGCAAGTTCTTTCCCATCATGAGGCTTCTGCTCTGGTGAACATAATCATCTCCCTGAAACCTCCATCTCCTAATGCCATCACAATAGGGGGGTAGGATTTCAATATATAAATTTTGGGAAGACATAAGCATTCAGTATGTCACAATGACTTATCTTCCTAAATCTCGAGCCTTTTGGGGGTAATCCATTTTATTTTATTTATTTTATTTTATTTTATTTTATTTTATTTTATTTTATTTTATTTTATTTTATTTATTTTATTTTATTTCATTCATTCATTCATTCATTTATTAAAGTAGCTTCCATGGCCAGTGTAGAGCCCAATGCAGGGGCTTAAACTCACAATCCTGAGATCAAGACCTGCACTGAAATCAAAAGTCCAAGGTTCAACTGACTGAGCTACTCAGGCGTCCCAGAAAGATTAGCTAAGAATTTTGCTCAGACTTTAGTCACATTAGGCAATTAGACCTTCCTAACAGAATCCCTTACAGGCTATAACATCTTCTACAGATTTGGTGTTGGCCCTAATGTTCTTGGATCAGTTCTGAACTCCTTCTGAGTTATTGTAAGAATAATGAAGTGCAGTAGATACGCACATCACAATGTCTCCGTGGCCGTCCCTGCGTGTGTCAGGACTCACAACATTTGGATTCTCTGTACCATTTATTTTAATTTTTAAAGATTTTTGCGCTGCTTATATATGTTTGGTAATTATGGGTTAGAAAAAAGAACCTGATTTAGCATTAATGTGATGATAACTAGAGCCCCATACGGAAACACACAAAAAGTCTTTGAGACAGTCTTCCTTCTAGCTGTTGAGAAGGTATCTTTTTCTCTCTTAGAAATATTAAGCTCCCAACAAGTAGATTAAAAACTTTACCCTCCATTAAATCCCGAAACAGTGAAAGTGAATGATCTATCTCCACAGTGTCATATTTCCGGAGGGGACAATGATTATGAATGTCTCTTGGACTTGTACGCTCCATTAAGCCCTGTTAGGAGGAATACTTTCAAGCTCCAAGAGACAATTAATATCTTACTGGCAAGAGCATTCCTGAAGGGACAGCTAGGACTCTGATTACACTTGAGCAGAAAGTAATACTTTCTGGGGCTTGGTAAAAATATGCTTCGGAAGTAAAGTTGGGGGTCATAAAGACTGGGGGATTACTTTAGCTGGGCATTTGTAGCCAGTAAAGGGTTGGTTGTGTTTTAACTTCCTGGAGGGAAGACCCAAGAAGCAGAAGGGGACAGTGGAGGAGGGTCCACTTGAGGGCAGGGAAAGACTTCATTCATTTTTCCAGGGTTCAGGATTCATAAATAACAACAGTATTTATTATCCAAAGGTCAGACCTTCAGAATTTACCTTCCTATGAATTGGTAAGTAACTCGTCGCAGGTGGCTTACCCAGTGCACTGTTACTACATGTCTCCAAATGTTGGAAGGAAAAACTAGAAAGTGGTTTCTGAATCTTCAGGTGACGTGCATACTCTAGCCCAGCAGTTCGTGTGTAAGAGATGGGGTGGGGGGGGGCTGTTGTCCCAGTAGGGACATCTGGCACCATCTGGAGACATTTTTGGTTCTTACAACTGAGGGTGCTACTGGCATCTCAGGGGCGCGGGAGGTTGCTGAATATCCATCAATGCACAGAACAACCCCTACGACAATGAATTATCCAGTCCAAACTGCCAGGAGTGCTGAGGTTCAGACACCCTGGTCCAGAGCTAAGTGATGTACCGGAGGGGCTCTCCTCTCGCAATCCAGTGTAAAATAGGGTTAGCGTGATTATTCCTTTTTTAGGATGGTGTGTAGCCCGTGACACATCATTTTGTTTGGGGGAATTGTTCAGATCCTGGGAGGCCTTGTCAGTAACCACAAAAACAGTGAGTATCATCTGGGAAGCAAGGGATTTAGCATTTGTCCTCACAATAAACAATGTGGGAAGAAATAAGAAACAACTAGAAAGGGATGGAAAATAAGAATAAGACATTCGGCTCTCTCCTTTGGTAGAGAGGGTGTAGGGAAAGTCAGCACTAGCTGAAAGAGGAACTCTGGCTGCATAGTTATCCCCTCTAATTGGAGTAGAGTTCTTTAAAAGATGGGACTTCACACAGACCCCCTTGAAATTAAACGCAGAATATAGTTGGTATGTGCAGAGGGGCTGTAGCTTTCGTCATATTCTTGGTGGGATCTATAACCCCCAACAGATTAAGAACCACAATCACAAATACCACTTTGGGCTTTCCCTGCCTATTTTTGAGTATAAACCATACTTGTGTGTGGGGAAAATAAAACTAAACAGTACAAAAGGGTAGCCAGACTGAAGCTAGGGTGAGGAGGCCCATCAGTCACCTTGGGCACAAAGTTTAAAGAGGGTGCCCCAAACCTCAGTAATGAAGATAAATACTATTTTAATGCAATTAAAAAAATTGAAATTAATGGAAATGAAAAAAAATCCATGATGAACAAAATGTGAAAATTCTGAATAAAAACAAGGTCAGGGGGGGTATCCCTGGGTGGCCCAGTGGTTTAGCACCTGCCTTCGGCCCAGGGTGTGACTCTGAAGTCCCGGAATCAAGTCTCGCATCAGGCTCCCTGCATGGAGCCTGCTTCTCCCTCTGCCTGTGTCTCTGCTTCTCTCTGTGTGTCTCTCATGAATAAATAAATAAAATCTTAAAAAAAAAAAACAAGGTCGGTGTTACTGATTTTTCCTTTGGCCTCAAGCTCTAATATGACTCAGAAGGGCACTGTGACCCATGTTGGTTGTTGTAAGTTTCTTGTTTCTTCCAGAGATTTATGCAAATGCAAGCAAATATATATAGATCTACCACCTACATGCATACTTTCTGCTACACTATATATACCATTCCGTATCTTGCTTTTTCATTTATTATATCTTTGAGATAGTTCCAAATCAGAATGGAAAAAAAAATTACATATTTATTTTATATATATTTCATATATTACAATTAGGCAAGAAAATTCACTTATTGTCTTTATTTACTTATTTATTTAGATTTATTCATTTATTGAGAGAGAGAGAGAGACCATACAGGAGAGGAGAGAGAGGATCTTAAGTAGGCTCCATGCTTGGGCTTGATCTCACAATCCCAAGATCATGACCTGAGCCAAAACCAGGGTCATATGCTAAACCCACTGAGCTGCCCAAGTGCCCTGTCTTCTCTTTATAAGTTTCTAAAAATCTTTTTTTAAATATTTTACTTTTAAGTAATCTCTATACCCAATATGGGGCTCAAACCTACAACCCTGAGATTAAGAGTCATCCACTATACCAACTGAGCCATCCAGGTGTCCTACTTTATATAATTAAACTTCCTTTTGCAAAGCATAATCCTTTCCTTTATTTATTCATTTTTAAAAGATTTTATTCATTTATTCATGAGAGAGACACAGAGAGAGGCAGAGACACAGGCAGTGGGAGAAACAGGCGCCCCACAAGGAGCTTGATATGAGACTCGATCCCAGGACCCTGGGATCGCGCCCTGAGCCATAGGCAGACCTCAACCACTGAGCCACTCAGGCGTCCCCATAATCCTTCCCTTTAAAATCCATTTCTCTAATACAGGATGCTACATTTGTTTGCCACGTCATATCATACACACACACACACACACACACAAATCTCTAGAGAACTATATTTAATTAGTTCTCTATTTTTAAAAAGCGCATGGCTCCATCCCTCCTTTATTGGGGTGGGTAAAGTTCTAGAAGCGGCTAGATTGACTTGGCAAGACTCCCAGGTAAACGGAGTGTCCTGGAGGGCATGCTGGCCTCCTCAAGTTACTGGTCACTGCTAATTAGTTTAGAGAGTATAAACCCTTCATATTCTCAGATTCCGTTTTCAAAGAAACAGGAGGTTTAAGTCGCCACAGATGTGAGTGATGTCACCAAGAGGGCCCTCGTGAGCTGTGGTCGAAAATCATCTGAAGCTGGCAAGGCAACGTGAACCCGCCGCAGACCTCCACTAATGTAATTCAGCCAACAGCTCAGGAACGGTACCGTCCATCCCTCCAGGAGCTCAGTGGCCTCTACTAAAATCTGGAGAATACACACCTTTTGTTTCACTTCGTGATTAAGACAAAGGAAATAAATAATAAAGTTGGAAATCTGTCTTTTGTTGGAAATTTAACCAGTATACTGTCCCAGGGTCGCTTCCTTATGCCAGTAAGGTCAGTGATTTAGTAAAACTTCCTTTATGCAATTCCCTTTATTGCTTTTCTGATTACACATTTACTATATGTGCAATAATTCAACAGATATTTAGGGAGAGTCTACTTCGTGCCTGGTATTGCCTCTTGGACTGATGATAAAGGAGCAAAATGGCAAAATGAACCAAAAAATCAAGTGTTACAGAATATATTCCACAGAAAGGAGAGACTATAGGGCCCGCCCACTCTAGAGAGGATGAGTTTCTCCAACTTCTTTCCATGCTCACGCTAACATATTTTACAACAATGGGGATTTCTTGTGCATATGTGCATATATTTCTACAGGTACATAGATATTTTCAATAACATCTGTGAGGGGAATAAGAATCTTAAGTGATTTAAAAATATTTCTTTTAAAAAATATTTGTTTAATCTTTACATAGAATTGTCTTTAAAATTGCTGAGATTTTGAACCATATTCTATATTTAAAAGAATTTTCTGCCTTTGATCATGGGTCAAATGTTGTCACATTTATGTAAGTAAAAATGACACCAATGACAATAATCACAGAAACAAAAATGTTCCATTACTGAGGTCTGGCTGACAGATAACCTTCAAAGTATGTTCCTTAGGCTGGCTGGTGAAATCACATAGCATCCCTGGGGGTGGAGAAGGGTGGTGTCCCCCCCCCACCCTGCCCAACAGGCTCAGAGCAAGTACTTAGGAGCTCCCCTTACAGATCTGCTTGGCTCCCAAGTACAGCATTTCCCACTGTAATACCATTTAAGCAAAGAAAAGCATCCACAAAAGCTGTAAATCGACCTGTAGAAAGCTAGATGTCATTTATCAGCTGCTGTATTTATTTGATGAGGCAAGCATCACTACAGAAAAGTGGCCAAGATCAGGATTTCTAAGTCTCTAGTCCTGCGTCTTCACTAGAGGGTGACAGGTGAGTCAGGTCCCCTCTTTGCACTACAAATGAAATGAATATGCAAAATATGGGCCCCGAAGGAGTCCTATCTTATGAGGATTAAGCCATATAGTCTATGTTAAAAAAAAAAAAAGGACTATGAATTTAATTAATTAATTTAAAAAATTTTATTTTTAAGTAATTTCTATAACCAACCCGGGGCTCGAACACAGAACCCCAAGATCAACAGTTGCATGCTCCACCGGTTGAGACAGCCAGGTGCCCCTGTACATTTTATTTTATTTATTTTTTTAAAAGATTTTATTTATTTATTCATAGACACAGAGAGAGAGAGAGAGAGGCAGAGACACGGGCAGAGGGAGAAGCAGGCTCCATGCAGGGAGCCCGATGTGAGACTCGATCCCGGGTCTCCAGGATCACACCCCAGGCTGCAGGCGGCGCCAAACTGCTGCGCCACCGGGGCTGCCCTTTTTTAAAATATACAATTATCTTATTATCTTACTGGTGTTTATATTATATGATCTTACTATTTTTTAGAGATTGTTTCACTTAACTTTTTTTTGAAGTAAAATTCACATAATATAAAATTGACCATTTTGAAGTGTACCATTAAGAGACTCTTAGTGCATTTATGATGAAATGCAACACCCAGGTATCCTATTTTCATGAATTTATACATGCATACATACTGCATGTGATAACTTTGTGCATGAGAGACTTCATTATTATATCCCTTAATGATTTAGTGTCCCTCAAGGACACTAGGCTCCTGCAAGAATCTCCCAGCCCTTAGGACTCTAGCTCACACAGGGATTCCTGGCACTTCTCAATCTTCTCATTGAATTTCAAAGCCTTACAACTGCATCCAACAAATTGCTATGGGTATTTGTGGTGTGTGGCTGTTTTACAAAGCAATGGAATGCCTGGGTCTCACATTGGCTACAGAACCCAAAATAATCCAGGCTGACAAGAGGAAAATTTAATTATAACCATATTTGGCTTTAAAAACACCAAATACCTAATATTTGTACACAAGCTAAGCTCCCACCGCCACCCCCGCAGTTTGTCGGGTTGCTTGGTTTAGGATGGACTCAGTGTTGCCTGCTGGACACTCCTAAAAATAAAAAGCTCAACAACAACATTTAGGACCTTAAAATGCACGGAAATGCGGGAAGCCAGCTCAGAGTCTTTTCCATATCTGATAACTGGAGCTATCATTTCTTTTTAAATGCAAACGAGGTCTTCTGAGTATTAGGGGGGAAAAATTAAACTAGATTACTTGGGGTGCTGGGCGGGATTACTTTTAGAAATGATGAATCTAAAAACAAAATAATAAATGATGAATGTTTTTGCAGGGACCAAAATTCTAGACAAGTAGTTTTATATATTCACAAATAAGAGACCCTATTCTCTGGAGCCACAGACCAGCTCTGCCTTTCTGCTGGGTTCTTGTGATATGCTCTGGGCCAGGCAGTTGGTTTTGCGATCACACCACCAGCAGCATCCAGTTCAAAGTAGGGGAAAAACAATCTTGACAATGCGAGAATTTCCAAAAGTCCAAACATCCCGGGCCACGGGCGCTCCCACAAATGGAAATGGTGTCAGATCTGCATCATAATTGATCCTCCAGATTTCCATCCGCAGAAGAAGGATGTGGTCAATAAGAACAAACAACACCAGGGGCAACAGAGAAGCCTTTTTGCAAACTTTCCCCTGCCTCCGCCCACAAGAGTTTAGCAACTGACATCAGCTTCGGCATAATCGCTCGAGATACAATCGCCTTGAGGTTTACGAAATGTTACGAGGAGCAGTGGACAGGCACATCTGTGCGATTTTTCCTCTCCGAGATGTGAGCTGCTGATAAATATCCACGGTCGCATTTCCCGCGCCCCCCCCCCCAATAATTTTTTTGATTTTTCAAAAGCAAAACCATCCGAGGAGTCAAAGCTTTTTGCCCCTGCCTTGCACAGAGACAGGGGCGGGTGTGTGTGTGTGTGTGTTTGTGTGTGTGTGGTGGGGAGGGGGAGGTGAGAAGGGAAAAAAAAGAGTGAAAATGAAAGAGAAGAAAGAAAAAAAAATTGATACAGATAAAAGAAATTAAAGGAGCCATAAAGTCTGTGCTTTATTTTAACTGGGTTGTTGGGTCCTGCTGTGCTGCCTATAATCCAGCTGGAAGAGGGGCTCCTGCTGGGTGGCTAATTAAAACAATTATAAATACAAAGAAGGTATCAATGGCATTCCAAGACTCAAACAAAGAGATAAAGCACTGAAGATTGAAGTTGTCAATGGCCGGTCTCTCTTTAAGGAGCTTGTGAAGAAGCCTCAGTGTCCCCGAGCCTCCGCCACTCCTCTCTGTCCTGACTGCGGTTCGGTTGGTTTGGTTACGTGGGAGGCTTCCTTCTCGCAGGTTTATAGCCATCAGGATACATCATCCAGGGAACTAGGGGAAATAAAGTCATAGGCTTCTGGAAAAGACTTAGTGGGCATGTCAGGAGAATGGATCTGTGAATTTAAAAATAAAATCCCTGGCGGGGGGGTGGGGGTCACTGGGTGACGGGCACTGAGGGGGGCACTTGATGGGATGAGCACTGGGTGTTATTCTATATGTTGGCAAAGTGGAACACCAATAAAAAGTAAATTTATAAAAAAATAAAAAAATAAAAATAAAAATAAAATAAAATCCCGTGTGTGTATGGGGAGGTGGGGGGAAGAGGCCCCCCGACCTGCCTTTTGCAATGGGTATTTTCAAAAAACAAAACAGAGAAGCTCTTGAAACCTTTTTACCCCAACCCAAAGTCATAAGATGAGAATCATCGAAAAGTGTGATCAGTGTTTTAAAAAGTGCTGCGGACAACAGGAGGATTGTTCAGCACGTAGCCAGGGTGCTTGGATCCTTCTTGAATGTGTGTTGTATAGAAGTGATATGAAGAATTAAGCTTATTTCCTAACAAAAATGGAAATCTTTCACAATTTATACGGCCGGTTTTTTTTTTCTTTCTTCTTTTCTTTCTCTTTTTTCTTTTCTTTTCTTTCTTTTTCCTTTCTCTTCTTTCTTTCTTTCTTCCTCTTTCTTTCTCTTCTCTTTTCTTTTCTTTTCTTTTCTTTTCTTTTCTTTTCTTTTTTCTTTTCTTTCTTTTTCCCCACCTTCTGGCTTTTGTAGACTGAACCCCCGAAAGACCACGCAGAAGTCCAACAGGCTGGCACTACATAAATTCGTTCCCAGGACAGTCCAGATTCTCCAAAGGCAGGGAACTGAAAGACGCAGGCAAGGCTGTGCCTAGGAAAATGCACATTCCAGAAAGCATCCAGCACAGACTCCCTAAAGGACTAGGCTTCCAGGCAGTGTCCTGCACATGCCTGGCAACTTCTTCTCCACCTGTACTTGGTTAGAGCTGCTGCCGCTTCCAGAACTTCTTAGAGCCGCAATTGGAGTGAGCACAAGCGGATGCCAATGTTTCCAGGTGAGTCTCTGGGGAAGCGTGTGGTCCGTTTGCCCCCTGGAGGGGGCCGTGACCAGTGTGGTCCCCGAACACTGGGGCCCGTCAGCTGTGCTTCAGCAGGAGGAGGTGACTAGCGTCACAGGTGAAAGCTGATGGAGAGGGGAGAGGGCGTTAGGGAAGGGGGTTGGGGTCGGTGGGGGGACAGTTAAGGTGGGAGAGGCTGATCAGAGCTCAGTGGGGGTGGGAGCCCCAGAGGCATTCCTTCCTCCCCGTCCTCCTTTCCTCCTGCTTTCTCATCTACCCTCTCCTCCTCTCCCCACCCCTGCTCCCTCTCCTCCCTCATTTTGTTTCCAGTTGCACAGAGGATCGAGCCTTTCTTCTCTGGGAATTCTCGATGGCTTCCCACCCTTTGCTTTTGTGTTCTATCCCCCACCAAGTCACTGGAAGCTGTGTCCCGTCCAGTTCCTAGTGTCGAAATGTTATCACAATTATCATTAAAAAGATCGAGAGGGCTGAATGGAAACACTGGCCCCAAACCTTGGCAACACAATATGTGACCCGCAAAAAGAAAGATGCCATTTCTTTGGCATCTTTGGCAAAGGTCAGATGACATTTTGGGGGTGGGTGGGTGCGTGGGAATAAAAAATGTTCCCTCCTAAAGCACCTTGGATGCTTTACGGACCTTTAAATTGTTATCTAACCAGAGTATTAATATACAGCACAGAAACCCTCCAGGTATGAAGGTTCAGTTCAGACCTTTTCTTGATTTGAACAAGTCCAGAGCACAAGCAGAAGTGTGACAACTCTACCCGACACCAACAGAGGGCGGTACACACAGGCTCTGTCTCTATTTTCAGGCGAAGGCACCTCTGATCCTCAGATGCGCTCAAGGATTAGAACCAAACACTAGCAGATCTCAGCCTCGGCCCACAGTCATAAAACAACCTAACCCGATTTTAAATAGATCATCGAGTCCTCCTATGTTGACAAATATATTCCCAATGACAAAGCCAAAGTCTGTGTAAAGCTACTCAAAGTCAGAAAACTATCACCGATGAGAGAATTCCCTTACGACTGCACGTGTCTGGGGGTTCTGTGGTTGGGCCTGCAATCCCATTCAAACGAGTACCAGACAGAAGTCATAATTATTTATACTAGGCTATATTCTTATCTGATAAGTGTTATATATCCCATTTTGTTGTATTGCTTCCATTTCAATAAAATTACAACCAAGCGTTTTTTTTTTAAATTTTAAAAAGATTTATTTATTGATTTTAGAGAGAGAGCACGAGCGGGGGTGGGGGACAGAGAGGAGAGAGAATCTCAAGCAGACTCCCTGCTGAGTGCAGAACCCACCGTGAGGCTTGATCTCAGGACCCTGAGATCACCACCTGAACTAAAACCAAGAATTGGACGTTTAACTGACTGAGCCATCCAGGGACCCCCCCTTTAAAACATTTTTAAGTCATCTCTCCACCCAACATGGGGCTCAAACTTACAACCCTGAGAGCAGGAGTCACATGCTCTTCTGACTGAGTTAGCCAGGAGCTCCTATAGTCAAGGTTTTATATAATTTATATTCTATCGACCAAAGGTTGGCAAAATAGGTCTGTAAAGAGGCAGTGTTTTAGGCTTTGTGGTCTATATAAAGTCTCTCTCATATATGTAGATATTTAAATTTTTTATTTTATTTAAATTCAATTAATTAACATATGGAGTATTATTAGTTTCAGAGGGAGAGTTCAGTGATTCATCAGTTACATATAACACCCAGTGCTCATCACATCACCCTCCTTAATGTCCATTACCCAGTTACCCCATTCCCTCACTCATCCCCAGTCCAGCAACACTCAGTTTCTATTTCCTAGAGTTAAGAGTCTCTAAAGGTTTGTCACCCTCTCTGATTTCATCTTATTTTGCCTTCCTTTCCCCTATGATCCTTTCTTTTTGTTTCTTAAATTCCACATGCGTGAAATAATATAATTGTCTTTCTCTGACTTATTTTGCTTACCGAAATACCCTCTAGCTCCATCCACGTCACTGTAAATGATATTATACATTCTTTTTTGTTTTACAAATCTTTTTTTTTTTTTAAGATTTTATTTATTTATTCATGAAAGACATAGAGAGAGAGAGAGGCAGAGACACAGACAGAGGGAGAAGCAGGCTCCATGCAGGGAGCCCGATGTGAGACTCGATCCCCGGTCTCCAGGATCCCACCCCAGGCTGAAGGTGGTGCTAAACCACTGAGCGACCCGGGCTGCCCTGTTTTACAAATCTTTAACATAGTTTTTAGCTGCTAAGGACTAAATATAAATAGAGCCATTAGGCCTTTAGAAATAAAATCCTGTCATTTGTTGACTCCTGCTATTGACAATAACCATCTAAAAGACGAAAAAAAAATCAAACACAAGTCTATTTAAAGGATAAAAGATTTGAGCATATGTTCATTAAAACATTAAATGTTAAAAACCATAAATACTTCATTTAAAAAAAAGATTTTTATTTATTTATTTGACACAGAGACAGAGAGAGAGAGTACAAGCAGAGGGTATAGCAGAGGGAGAAGGAGAAGCAGGCTCTCTGCTGAGCAGGGAGCCCAATGTGGGACTCGATTCCAGGACCCTAAGATCATGATCTGAGCTAAAGGCAGACACTTAGCCAACTGAGCCACCAAGGCACCCAGTACTTCACAAATATTTAAAAATAGATTTCTCCTACAATATTCAAAATTATTAAAGATAAAAGGTAAAATAGAAATAATTGGTATCAAGCTTCATGTCAGAATTATCTAAACAAAACTGATATATATATATATATGAATGTTTTCTTTTATTTTTTTATATATGAATGTTTTAGCGAAATCCCCATTCATATTTAGGTTATAAAAATAAAACTATTTTCAAGTCGAGCATTCAGTTTTCATCTAGATGCGAATGTTAAGAATCTAAGCGTGTTCATCAAGACCAATATCTAAGCAAATTTAAGAGTGATAGGAATTGCTCGATAGTGTGGAATGCTCCTCAGCCGCCATGTGCCCTGGGAAAGCATGTGGCATGACTATTGAGGCAATGAGAAATCAGAATTTCTGGGGAGACCCGCAGCACCTGTATCTACAGTGTTTGTGCTACAGGAGGAGCTGCCATAGTTCTGTTTCTTTTTTCTTTCTTCTAGTGCTCAGGTCCTCACTACACAGGGTCTGTCTCATGTTGGCAGCAGCGCAAGGACACATCTTCAAGCATCTAGAAGGAAGTGCCTTTTGTTTTGCAGACAGGGACCAGAGATACAGAGAAGTGCTTCCCTGAGGTCTAGAGGGTGTCAGCCACAAGAGCAGGTGTGTGATGCCACAGATGGCATGGTGCCACCCGAGTACCAACACTGAAGGGCAGATTTGCCCATGATGTGTAATAAATATTTTGCGTGTGTATTTTTTAGTTAGAGCTATCATAGTGAGGAATTCAGGGCAGTCAGGAGTCCAGGGTCCCTCTGGCTCAAGTCTAATGGGAGACCAAAGGCTGGATTCTACAAACACCTCAAGTGTGAAGACATGGGGTTGAGGATACTTGGTGGTGGAATCCAAGAGCAGACAGGAAGTAGACTGTGGTCATCTGGGGAGCCCATGCCCTGTCTTGAGAGGGCTGCCAATATTCTTCCCTTAGCAATTACTGACCTGTAGGAGAGTGGACCTGGGGTGGCTGGACTGTCCAATTTCTCAAGGCCAAATGTGGGGTATTTATGTGAAAGAATTGATGTTGATAAAAGTAATCCAAAATAAAAAACAAAAAAGCATGGGGGGAGGTTCACATCTTTGGCTAGATTTGCTACCAAAGCCACTGTGATCAACCTTCTAGTCTATTGTACTTTGCCGTGGCTTGTGTTTATTTTCGAAGCATTTGGGGTCATTAATTCCTCATTTTGGATAAATATTAAAGCAATGACAGAGTCAAAAGTGTGGAGGAAGAGGAGGTACAGGATGAGGGTAGGAAAGAAAGGGATGGGCACATGGGGTCACATGTATTTCTGTCACTTAGACTCAGCAGGACATGGACCCAGCGATACCCTGCTTATAAGTAGAGAAGCTGCCGCAACTCAAACAGTTAATCTGTTTCTGGTTCTGCCCCTAGGTTCAGAGAAATTTTTTTAAAGAGAGCTTCATTGTACTTCAACTTATTTTCAGTAATAGGAGAGTGGTGCCAAATGTGAGCCTGGAGTGTGGAAGAATGAGGTCAGAGATCTGAGAAGAGTATTTTCAAGAGGTGTGAAGATTCAGGACATGGGGTTACATCCTGTGGCTCTGGAAGGGCAAACAGAAGGCATCCGGCATGGGAGCTGGGGATGGAGAAAGGGGAAGGTAGCAAATTATGTTTCAGGCCTCGTGGAGCACAAGTGAGATGCCGAGGGCGGTGATTAAGGGGTCAGATGGTCCCAAGTTCAAACCCTGGCTTTAGTACTCACAAGATGGAAAAGTTGCTTTTCCCTTTGAGCTTCTGTTTCATTGTTGGTAAGAGGGTGATAATGATGACCTACCTCAAAGGGCTGTTCTGGGCAATAAATGAGCGAATCAAAGTCAAGGTCTAGCACACACTCCACAGTAAGTACTAAATACATGCTGACTGCTGTTAGGAGGAGAATGGTCAGGGTTAGTGATGAGAATTTGGGAGTTGGCTGCAGAAAGGTGGATGGTTGACATCCGAAGAGGACACCTTGGAAGGGAGAGGGCATATGTATTTGGGGAGTGTATTTGGGGAGAGTAGAGGAAGGAAGCAGAGCCCTCAGAAGGGTCAGAGAAGGAACAGTCGGGCAGAACAAAGGCCAAGACAGGGTTAAGGGCATTCCCCTGTGTGAAAATAAACTTAGAGACTTATTTCAGATCAATGCTAAGTGCGAGTACTTGGTTAGAAGCTTCATAAACTTTAGGTTATCTAAGAATCACCTGGAAGGGGGAGAGGTTTTTAATGCAGATTTCCAGAAACCCTGGCTCCATAGTTCTGGGCTGGGGCCCAGGAATCTATAGGGATTCCATTCTGGGCACCCAGCCACACCTGGAAGGACACTGTATGAAGATTGAGCATGCAGCCAGGGAGGGGAGCAGAGTGGCCATCATCCTTTCAAGAATGTTAGTTAGGGCATACCTGGATCTCACCCTCCTCTACTCATGCATTGAACAAAGGGCAGTCTCCAAGGAAAAATAGGTTGCTTGGTGAGTAAAGAAAGAGTTGGTGGCTGACAGTGTTTCTCTTTCCTTTATATGTATAATGGCCAAGGGGACTAGAACATCCGTGGCTCTGGGTTGTCATGGGTCAATTTAATTGGATGATTTTCATGTATTAAACCAGCCTTGCATTCCTGGAATGATCCAGCTCAGTCATAAGGGATAGTGGCAAAGAGACATATTAATCAGACCTCACTCTCAGGTTCCACGCTACCTTTCATCCCTCCAGATTTCAGCCCAACATGACCTTCCAGGTGAACAGTCCAATAGCTCCCTATGACTTGAAAATAAATACTTGGTCTCCTGGAGCAGTGATCTTCAAACTGTTTTTAAATAATTTTGAAATTTTAAAAATAATTTTTAAATATTTTAATTTTTAAAAAGTTTGTACTCCTGTAAATGTTGTAAAGTTGATATCTAAAATTTTTTCATGGGCAGCCCAGGTAGCTCAGTGGTTTAGCGCCGCCTTCAGCCCAGGGTGTGATCCTGGAGACCCGGGATCGAGTCCCACATTGGGCTCCCTGTGTGGAGCCTGCTTCTCCCTCTGCTTATGTCTCTGCCTCTCTCTCTCTCTGTGTCTCTCGTGAATAAATAAATAAAATATTTTAAAAAATAAAAAAATAAAATGTTTTCACATGTTTAAATAGCTTACAAGGATTCTGAGGTGTTGTAATTATTCATCATATGACTTATTTAAATATATTTAAAGTAGTCTGAAAAAAAAAAGTAGTCTGAGTACTGTGTATCCTGGATCTCCATGGTCCATCCATTTAAATAATATATGGATAAGCTGTTCTTTAAAAGTTGAGATTTTTACGACATTATTCAAGGAATTTTTCTCCTAAAACTCGTATTGCAATTCCATTTCCACATGGGATTTTATAGTCACGCAATAATTATTTTTTAGCTTAGAAGTCTTGTATTGATCACCCTGTCAAACTTCTTAGCAAGAACATTTATATGGAAAGCTTAAAAACCTTTTTAACTTCCTTTGATCAGATCTGAGTTACTATTACAATGATTATTTTAATGTAATTGGTGCAACTGATGAAAACAAGGTGATGGCATTATAAAATCAGAATGCCAGAAGACTGCTAATTGTTGAAGCTGGGTCATGGATACAGAGGGGAACATGATGATCTTCACTCCTTTGTATATGTTTGAGATTTTTCATAATAAAATGTTCAAAAACGTGTGGGAGAATAAGTGTGCCATAAATTCTTAAATTTTATTGGCATTAATGTTTTAATAGGATGGCTACCACTTGAATGGTCTCTTTGGTGCCAATTAAGTAGCAACCACTATTACCAGGTTCTTGTGTATCTTTGCAGTGATAGTGGATGAGCACATGAATAAATGCTCATGTATATTTGATATGTAAATAGTAGCATAGTGTATGCACATTTCACACCCCGTTTTTTGAATATTTATTTTTGCATATGACCATGTCATATCAATATATATGTATACACACACACACACACACACACACACACACACTCACACACATATTCTTGCTTTTTTAAAATGTCTTCAGAGAATTCCATGGCATGGATGAACCATAAGTTATTTAGCCAGGCTCCCTACGTGGAGCATTTAAATGGTCTCCAATCTTTTGCCTTTACAGTCCGTGCTACCATGAATAACCTCCAGAAAATATTGTCCTGCTCATCTCTGAGTTTATCTTAAAAGAAAAAAACACAAGTTTTTAAGACCCATCTTAATAAGAAAATGGCTCCTTTCGATAGCCTGTAAAATACGCCTCATAGATTTAAAAGCAGATTAAAAGTGACTCTTGGCTTTCAGGTGAGATGGTTGTCCCCTCTCTGCTTTTCTAATGCAAGTGGGTCAACCTCAATGACCTAATTAATGCAAATCTCACTTCTCATTACTTATTTGCTAAATATATTTTTTAAAGATTTTATTTATTTATTCCTGAGAGATAGAGAGACAGAGACATAGGCAGAAGGAGAAGCAGATCCCATGCAGGGAGCCCGATGTGGGACTTGATCCCAGGACTCCAGGATCATGCCCTGTGCCGAAGGCAGATGCCCAACCGCTGAGCCACCCAGGTGTCCCACTTATTTACTAAATATACAAGCACAGCTGATTGTTCCTTTTTCCGAAATGACAGAGAAAGAGAGCACTTATTGAGAATTTATGATGTGCGGGTACCATGCTAGAAGATGTGTTACATGAGATACATCATGGAGCCCTCACAACAACCCCACGAGGTGGACACTGTTTAAATAATAAAACTGGGGCTCCTGGGTGGCTCGGTGGGTTAAGCCTCTGACTCCTGATTTCAGCTCAGATCATGGTCTGGGTCGTGAGACAGAGTCCTGTGCCAGGCTCTGCACTCAATGGGGAGTCTGCTTAGGATTCTTTCTCTCCCTCTCCCTCCTGCCCCTGCATGGGCTCTCTGTCTCTCAATCAATCAATCAATCAATCAATCAATGTAAATAAAATAAATATAAAAAAACTAAGGCTCTGAGAGTTTAAGTCACTTGACAAGGTCACATAGCTAGTAAACTGGTGGGTTGGAGGGAGAAAGAGATTTGTCTCAGGTCTGTTTGATTTCAGGAATTTCTCCACTGCCTCTGGAGTCCTACAATATATACCCATGCCACCCAAGCCAACAATGTCTTATACGCTTTTTATCTCTTGAAGTGTAGTTGGCATACAATATTGTATTAGTTTCAGGTGTGCAATATGGTGATTTAGTGTTTATCTACATTAGAAGGTGATCTCCATGATAAATCCAGCTGCCATGTGTTGCCATACAAAGTTATTACAATATTATTCATCTTTTTTTATTTTTTAAAGATTTTTATTTTATTTTATTTTAAAGATTTCATTTATTTATTCATGAGAGACACAGAGAGAGAGAGGCAGAGAGACAGGCAGAGGGAGAGGCAGGCTGCATGCAGGGAGCCCGACGTGGGACTCGATCCCGGGTCTCCAGGATCACACCCTGGGCTGAAGGCGACACTAAACCACTGAGCCACCCAGGCTGCCCAAGATTTTTATTTATTTGAGAGAGAGAGAGAGATCACCAGCAGCTTGGGGGCAGGGCCAGAGGAAAAGGGAGAATCCGACTCCCCACTGAGCAGGGAGCCCTGTGGAGCTCAATCCCAGAACCCCAGGATCATAACCCAGAACCAAAGGCAGATGCTTAACCGACTGAGCCACTCGGGCACCTCTACAACATTAACCACTATATTCCCTATGCTGTACATTGCATCCCTGTGTCTTATAACTGGAGGTTTGTACAGTTTAATCGTCTTACACACTTTTAAAATTACCTTTAGATTTACGGGAAATTGCAAAGACAGTACAGAGAGTCATATGTATGGGTCACGGAGCTTCTCCTAATTAACCAACCAAGAAATCGACATTGCTGCGACACTGCTACCTAGAGATTTTATTTGTATTTTACCAGTTTTCCTCCTAATATCTCCCTTTTCTGTTTTGAGATCTAGAATACCACGTCGCCTGGAGGATTTTCTATTCCTCGTAGCTGTTTCTTTCTCTGGGTCTCAGCCCCCCCCCCCCCCCCCCACTTCTTGAGAGCAGAAAGGTTGCTGAGCGTTTAAGTCCATCCCAGGGCCCCAGGGACAGTGCTGGACTCACAACACGGAGCCAGTCACGACGTGACATGATTTATCGGGTTTGGACTGATTTATTAAGGTTCTGGCTGTAGAAGAAAACAGAAGTTTCCAGGGCTCCGGAATATCAGGTGTGCTAATGAACGTCCTGTAAAGCCGGGAGAGCACATCAGCACCTTGTCACCTTGTCTGCCAGGCGTTGGCGGAAGTGGGAGATTTGTTCCTAACACCAGGTCATTTCCTCCCTTCCCGGTCTGACCTCCCCGCACTTTGGGCCCCAGCCCTGCAGATGCCGTGAGCCAAGTCACTTAGTGACATCTTAAGGTGAGGCAAAGAACTGACGGGGTGTGCTGGTCCTAAACTCAGAGGGGACCCTCCAAATCCAGAGACCCCCTCCTTGGATGGCTTGCCACGTGGAAATATGAGGAGTCCAGACATTAAATGGATATTTGAATATATTTTGTAAAGAAAAAAATTTGCTATGCAACGTTACCTAATCCCCATGATTATTATCTGGTGCTGATTATCCATCATAAGGCTTTTTAAATATGTGGGGTTCATCCATCTTTTTGTTTAACAAATGTTCACCGAATACTTACTAGGTCCTGGGCACTATTTTAGGGGTTAGGTATAAGCAATAAATGACAGGGTCCCTAACCCTTTCCCTAAAAGCACGTATATGGATATGGGAAGCAGATCGATAATCAATCAACAGTCAATAGGCAAGTGAAAAGTTGGCCAGTTGTGGTAAGTGTGACATTCTTTTAGGAAGTATTTGAGCACCTTTGTGTGATAGACACTATTCTAAATCCTGCAGATGTGACAGGGAACAAAACAGTCCTGTCGTTTTGAGAAGACAGATTTTAAGTTTTATTAGGGAGGGGATTTTATTTTATTTTTTATTTTTTAAAAAGACTTTATATTAAAAAAAAAAGACTTTATATTTTAAAATATAAAAAACTATTTTATATTTTAAAAAGATTTTATTTATTTATACATGAGAGACACAGAGAGAGAGGTAGAGACATAGACAGAGGGAAAAGCAGGCTCCTCGCAGGGAACCCAATGTGGGACTCGATCCCTGAACTGGGATCATGCCCTGAGCCAAAGGCAGATGCTCAGCCATTGCTGAGCCACCCAGGCGTCCCTTGGGAGGGGATTTTAAATAAAGGGTGTCAGGGAAGGCCTCTCCAAGAAAGCACCCTTTAATCTGAGGTCTAATAGATAGAAAGAGCTAAACATGGACAAAAGAAGGAAAAGGCATTCCAAGCATTTGGGGAAGTATGTGCAAAGGTCCTGAGGTAGAAAACAGGTTGGTAGATTTGAAGAACTGAGAGGAATGAACATAGTAGAGTGTGGATAAGCAAGGGGAGGAGAAGGCAGCCATGCTCTGGAGGGAATGTTAGCCCACAGGAAATTGAAAGCCACTGGGCTAAATTGTCTGTTGCCCTTTGGACATATCTCAGAATCCTCTTCCCTGTGGGTTCCAGGTTAGAGACTGCCAATGGGACGCACTGTAAGCAACTTGGCCTGCAGAGGAAGAGAAGGGCTAGCTGGAGGTAGCTGCAGGCATGGGGTTGGGGTGAGGGTGGAGTGGGGAGGTTGAGGCAGCTTCCTGGAGAACTTTGTATTAACTGTGGTGCTACCTACTTACCTACTGAGAGCTTTCTAAGAGTTCTTAGTACTTTTGGACAAAGTTTTGAAACTATCTGCTAAGGGAGGCCAAATCCAGCTCACTGCCCATTGTGTAAATAAAGTTTTATTGGAATGCAGCCAATTCATTTCTTTGCCTAGTGTTCATGTCTGCTTTTGCGCTACAACAGCAAGATAGGGTGGTCCACAAAATATTGACTTTCTGGTCTTTAACGAAATAAAGCTTGTCAACCTTGCACCAAGATGTGGCAGGCCAGTATTCTTGATGGCTGGCTTTGAGCAAGGTTTCAGTTTCCCATGCTCAAATATGTAGTGATTTCTTTTCTTTTTTTTTAAGACTATTTAAGAGTGAGAGCATGAGCCGGGGCGGGGGGGGGGGGGGGAGGGCGCAGAGGGAGAGGGAGCAGACTCCCCATGTCCCCATGAGCAGGGAGCCTGATGTGGGGCTCTCAGGGCTCCATTCTAGGACCCTGAGATCATGACCTGAGCCGAAGGCAGATGCTTAACCGACTGAGCCACCCAGGCGACCCTCAAATATGTAGTGATTTCTGTTCCCTCAACCCAAACTTGACACCCATTAAGGCTTCATGCAAGAGAATGATATGGTCCAAATAATGTCCTAAGATTATTCTTGTCACCACCTGGAGGGTGAACGGGAGGAAGGCAAGGCTGGAAGTAGAGGGCCCAGAAAGAGGGGACTATCCAGATGAAATGTGACAGCTTACCAGGGAGGTGGCGGTGGGGGTGGCAGGGGGATGGAGGGAAGATGCAGGATACAGTTTGGAGACACCCAGTAGCAAACCTAGTGCCCAGACAGATTTCAAACACTGTTCTCCAATAAAAGAAACCTGTGTTTCTTTGAGAAATGGTTGATTCCATGGCTGGGGCCAGGAAATGTGCAAAATGAACTTGGAACATCTTGTGATATCAGGAAGTGATTAAAAAATGATGAAGGCTTTTTTTTTCTTCCCCCTTTTTTTTTTTTTTAAGATTCATTTATTTATTCATGAGAGAGAGGCAGAGACACAGGCAGAGGGAGAAGCAGGCTCCCTGCAGGGAGCCCGATGTGGGACTTGATCCCAGGACCCCAGGATCATGCCCTGAGCCGAAGGCAGAAGCTCAACCACTGAGCCCCCCAGGTGTCCCAAGAGCTTTTTTTTTTTTAATGTTTTACTTCTTTATTTGGCAGAGAATGAGAGAGAGAGAGAGAACCAGCAAGCAGAGCGGCAGGCAGAGGGAGAGGGAGAAGCAGACTCACCGCTGAGCGGGGAGCCCAGCTCCATCCCAGACTCTGGGATCACAACCTGAGCTGAGAGCAGGCACTTAACTGACTTCGGAGCCACCCAGGTGCCTGGATGGGGGCGTTTTGAAAGGACACGGGAGCCAATGTGAAGACCCTTCAGTGACCAAATCGAGACCGAAGGGTCAACCAAGTAAGTAACGAAAGTAATAAATGATTCAAGTCAACAACTGAATGAGTAGATGGGGGAGAAAGGACAGTGCTTCCTTACAGAAATTCCATGTAATAAATACGAAGAGAATGACAGAATTAAAAAAAAATTGTCATTTGGCAGACAACACAGGAATAATCGCTGTGGCCACAGAGCATCGGTGGATGCTAAAGTGCAGGGCAGGGGGGTGAGGAGGAAATGAAGAGAAACGGGATATTTGCATGGCATCAAATAATCTCCCCACAAGGTATTTATTAAGGACAAAGGGGAAAAAATGTGACTTGAGAGGACAAACCCTATGGACACAGCCTTGAGACTGCACTGTAGCAAGTTTGTAGATTATGGGGACTGGATCCCCAAATCTCAGGTAATGTGGCCCCTGTCAACATGGGGTATCACCAGCTGTAAAAGGTTTGCCAGTCTTAGGGTTGGAAACCATCTCACCATTCTATTTCCCCCAGTCAGGCTCGGTCCAGCCTCTCGCGTACGGTACTGACCACATGTCTGTTCCTGTTGGTCATCTGTCCACAGCCTTTACCACATTTCCCCCTGTTGGGTTGTCTTTTTTCTCACTGATTTTAAAGAGTTCTTTGGGGCTCCTGGGCCTGTTATTTGTTTAATACAGGTGGGAAATATTTCACTCAGTATCCTGCTTGTTGTTTAATTTTGCCATGAGCCTTGTTATTACTATTACTTGATATTTCAAATCTGGAGATACCCTACCTCTTTCTTTGATGGCTTTTGTTTCTTTTAAATATAAAATACAGTTTTCAGGCTTTGTTATTTAATTTTTTAGGAGGGGGGAAGGGCAGAGGGAGGGAGAGTGAGAGTCTTAAGCAGGCTCCATGCTCAGTGTGGAGCCCCACGAGGGGCTCGATCTCAGCCCCTGAGATCACGGCCTGAGCTGAAATGACTTGAGACAGTCAGGTGGCCCTAGGCTTTGTTATTGAATTAGTGGGGATTTATTTTTGCAACTAATGTAGGGAATCCAACTTTACTTTTTTCCCCCCACTCAGGAGTCAATTTCCCAGCCATGTTTATTGAATTGTCCTCCCATCTCTCTCTTTTGATGTGATATGTATGATTTAAATCTTCTACAAATTATATGCCAATTTTATTTTATTTTTTTATTTATTTTTTTTTTATATACCAATTTTATAATAAAATAAAATTACCTAAAAGGAAAGTAATAAAATCACATATTGAGGTCTCTCTTTCCCTTGTGTGTTGTCTTGCAAAGTGCCAGGCACACAATAGGTGCTTAATAAATATTGCTGAACTGAAGGCATCAACTTTTGTTTTCTACTTAACACGGTTATGAGCGATTCAATCTTCATTAGCTATGGCCTCATTGTGGGCATTTTGGGGTAGGATCAGAATCTTGGAGGTTTTGTTCTCTTAGTACTATTTTTTTAGTGAAATTATACAGAATCCCATTCTACAGACATAAAACAAGTAATGTTGGGTGCCAGGAGTCTCTATTTTAAAAATGACACCAACAAACTATATAATCTTCATGCCCTCTCAGGTCCTTTCTCATTGATGGATTATTCATATCACACATTTTTAGCTATTCTTAAACTAAGCTACTTTGCAGCAATCTAGAATCTTTTCCCAAATAATTAAATGAAGTTATAGAAATGACTGCATGAGTAGCCCCTAAAGCTACTAGATAAGTCTTTTTCCTCCTTCTTTTTAAATGTGTTGACTTTAAGGACTCGTTGGGGATAGAGTCCCTCCCCCTCACCCAAGGCTCCCATTCATTTTCTGACATAAGGATCTTTGTCAACTGCTGCACATTTCTGATTTTAAAGTTCCCCTCAGTTACTGAAAATCCAGCAAAGCTGTACATTTATTTTATTGTGGCCCCTACCCCCATATCCCTTTCTTGATCAGTGCTTTGTTCAGCTATCAAGAGTTACATTTAAATATAGAAGTAGAAACGGTTTTTGAGGCTATTAGCAATGAGAGATAATCAATTGGAAATGGCTCCCTGCTGGACAATTTTCAAGCAGAGTCATCACCAAAAACCAATTGTGCTGCCAGCTTTTGGTCATCATGAACATCACTGCCCAATTAGAAGTTACAGTCCTATGACTTATATACAGGCAATATTTAATATTGATTAAGCAAATCAAGACACATGGGATAAATTCCCAACATGGCGGCAAAAAGTCTAGATTTTTAATAATTTCCCTTTTTGCTGGTTACTACAATCATTATGTGCTAAATAGAGTGGTGAAATTGCAGATGACTTTATGTCTGTACAGTGCTTATTCTGCTGTTAGATTAAGGGATTGATAAATTTTCTATTTGTGTATTGATACCTGGTCATTAGGATACTCATAATACTTGAATTTTTTTTTTGCTATTCTTTTATTTACTATACTATGTAAATAGTATAGTAAATGTCATTCTTTTATTTACTAAATTATGTAAAAATATGACCATGTATTGATTTTAAAAAACTCCTCTACTAATGCCATTATAAGTTACTAATGCAATCATGATAACTAGTTTATCTAATTAGTATGGTACTTAGCAAAATAATACCCAATTTTGGAGCAGGGGAAAGTAATCTCGGCCTCTTAGAATTGTGGATGGGTGTAAACTGGTCCAACCTTTGTAGAAAGCAATTTGGAAGCATTTAGCAAGAGCCTTAAAATGTTAATAACCTTTGACCCAGTAATTCGATTTCTGGGAATCTATCTGAAGAAAATAATCCTATATTGGAAAGAGCTTTATGCATTAAGATGATAAATACAGCATTATTTTCAATTATAAAAAATAGAAAAAAAATTGGAAGAAGCCTGAACGTTCACTAAGGAAGTAATGAAAAATAACTTATATTTATAAGCGGTATATGACGACATCGGGAAATGTCTTACTACGTTTTAAAGAAGGGAAAATAATCATTGCAAATTGTGCATATGGGTAGTATGTTAGACTATGATGTAAAAACATACCAAGCACAGCAACAGACTATGAAAATAAAGCAAAAATGTTAGGACCTGTTGCCTGTGAATGTAGGGCTGGAGTTATGTTACTTTTCTGTATTATTCTGCATTTTCTGAATTTTCGACGATCATGAATTTGACTTAACCAAAATGATCGTATTATAATAGATTAAAAGTTAACATTTTAAAATTTGAATATTTAAAAATCAACATTTAAATATTTAAAATGTAACATTTTCTTCTGGTATGAAATATAATAATAAATCATGTTGTCCTCTAGTACAGTATTCTCTATTCTTAAGAGACGGGTAACATTCTTGAGAAATATTTTATCAGAGGAAAGCACCGGAGTGGGAGGTAAGCTAAAGATAGAATCAGTGAACAGACTCACTGTATGACTGAGAATCTTTCTTTTCTTTTCTTTTTTTCTTTTTGGAAGGAATCAAGGCCAGCTACTGAAATGACCACTGTACTAACTGAGTAAATTCCTATTTTATCCTGAAGTTAGAATCTCAGAGAGTAACAAACCCACGAAGGTGATCAAGTCTTCCGGGCTCACATTTGGAAAGATGAGATTCTGTGCAATTCACAAACTGCCTCATAAAGAATTTTTTAAGTTTGTGGTCCAAGATTTTTCTAGAGACTGGCAGGAAAGGAAGTTAAAAATGTCCAGAAGTGGGTGGTGACGGGTGGGGAACACAGGTGCAGAGGCAGAGCATAGAAGCAAAAATACGAGAAGGGAGATGTTGTTCATAGAACTTTTAAATTCCAAAGGACCTTATGTGTTTAAATTAATGTATCGTATATATTTACAACATGGACATCAAAGTGAATAAGTGAGAATGTGGGAGATAAACTTAAAAGCTATTTTTATTATTTATGTAGTACTTGCTTGTTGTAAAAAGCCTAACAGAAGGCTATTAAAGTAATAAAAGCTCCCCTCTCTCACACCTGCTTCGCTTACCCCAATCACCCTTAAAGATATTTCGTATCTTTTGAGACAATATCCACACACATAACTTCTTTTTTGAATGCCAGTGGGGACTATACTGCAGAGAGCTCGGCAACTTGCTTTTTGTTTACTGAATAATTGACCTTCAGCCATTATCCACATCAACACATATGGGTCGATCACACCTTTTAAAAAGGAAAAAAACCCTACAAAGTTTGGGTGGCTGTGTTATAATTTTGCCTGTGCTCATGGAAATTTTGGCTGTATCCTGCTAACTGGTCCCATGGACAATGCTGCTCTCTGCACACCTTTGTATGTATTCACTTGCATACGTAATCAAATTCATTCCATGGGAGAAACTCCTACAAGGAGCATCGCTGGCTCAAGCATAATTGCATTTTGTACTTTGGTAAATATGGCTAAATTCCTCTTCCGATGAGTGGTCCCCTCAGAAAGCACATGAATCTCTTTCCCCCATCTTTGGCTATGGAATTAAGTTTTGCTTGTAATACACAGAGGATTTCTATTCTATTGTGTCCACGTATTTGCAAGGTACAGGCATTTTTTAATTTGGCCAAAGAGAAGATGATAAAGGGCAAGATGTTTGTAGGTTTGTTCAAGTGTGAGCACTGGAAATTACTACCAACAAAATAAATCCAATACAAACATTACGGAATTAATTCCAAAGTCACACATAAATGATTTGATCAAGGAAACTCTTGCACAGCCTAGCAGGCATGGATAGAGAGTTATCTGCAGTTATTAACTACACATTTACAGATACAAATTATAATTAGCTAGCTCTTGATCTGGGGCTTATTTTATGCCACCTACTATTCCAGCTCTGTATATAGATTATTTTATTTTATTTTATTTATTTAGTATATAGATTAATTTATTTAATTTTTGAGACAATTCTGTGAGGTGGACACCATTGATTCTCTACATTAAAAAAAGGAGGCATGGAGGTCTCATGCAATATAACCAAGGTCATGCAGCTAATAAAATGACCGAGCCAGAAATCAACCCAGGCATGATGACTGCAGCCTCTGGGCTCTTCCCACCACCACGCTATATCCGAGGTTCATATTCAAGAAACAAGGATGCACTTTACAGCTCTCCGCAAAGCTTTTCGTCATAGGATTCACTACAGGGCACATTCCTTACCTGCCCTTGGGTTGCAGGTGCTCCAATATCAAGACATAGCAATGGTGGCATTACCAGGTTTTAATTATTATTTTGCTTTTCAACATTTTCTCTGATGACCACATATTGCTTTTCTCGGAAGAAAACAAAGTTGCTTAAAAATACAGACAGTTCTTGAGGACGGGACACTCTCAATACCACAAAGCGGCTCAACCACCCTCCCTACCAACGGCCACTCGGCATCATTACACCAAACCACAAAAACCTCGTAGACACCAGAGGCAAAGTTTCAAAATTCCTAATTATAACATGTCATGTCAGTGTTTCACATACTTCGCATACAAATCTGGAAGATACTGCCCACCCACGGAATTTACTGTTGACTTGAGGCACCCTGGTGTCTGTATCCCTGGTGGAGGGGTATGACGTGGGCAAACGAACACCACACGAACCCTGAAAGTGGAATCCGACAACAGCTATTGTCTGCTTTGGGTAGGAAAAAGGAAGAGAAAGTCCTCCAGTTGGGCAGGATTAGGAGGTGGCATTTGAAATAGGCCTCAAAGGATGGAAAGAATTCCAACAGAGAACGTGAAGACCCTGCTAAGTGCAGGGGTTGTTGGTACTCTCCTCTGATGCTTTTTTGTTTTCATTCATTTGCTCAGCAGTGTAGAGCACCTAACACCCACTGTCCCCACTGCCATTGGGATTGAGTGGAAAGACTAGGAACAGCCAGCCTGGTCGTTAACGCTGTGGGACCTCAGGTTGGTCGTTGGGGCTTCAGTGCCACCGACTCCACCACTCAGAACCTATGTGTCCTCGGAGAAGTTCCGCAGCTCCGGTTGATCCATGTGTAGAATGGGGATAAAAGGGCCTTTCTTGCCCCCCATCACAGTTCTTTTTTTTTTTTTCTCCATCCCAGTTCTTGTGATGATTCCATGACTGAAGGTAGGTAAAGCACTATGACAACAGCTGGCACACAGGAATCACAAAACCAAGGCAAGCTCTTGCCAGTACAGTGAGTGCCAACTGTTCCGGGTTAGGGCAGGGCGGGCAAGCCCCTTCTGAAAAGACCACGCACAGTCTTAGCTAGTTTAGGCTTTGCAGGACACGTGGTCTCTCTGCCTCTCCTGGGCCACTGCTGCACAAAGCAGCCGCAGACAAGGTAAATGCATCGATGTGCTGTGTCCCAGTGCAGTGTTCCTTACGGACACGCATATGAATTGCATGTAGCTTTCCTGTGTCACAAAACAGTTTTTTTTTTCCCTTTCAACCATTTACAAAAATCTGAAAACTATGCTTAGCTCAAGGGTTGTACAAAAAATAGGTGGAGGAAATTAGGTGCTGCACAAGGGCTTGCTCTGTATGATTTCTCACGATCGCATGTGAATCTGTAATGATCTCACTCGTACGTTGAGATTCCAATACCACTCTTTTACAAAAACAGGTGGCAGGCCAGATTTAGCCCATGGGCTGTAGAGTGCTGGTCTCTGGATTAGCTTCTAGGTCCCTACTCTTCTCTACTAGAATTGTACACCCACAGCCTTGGCTGGAGAACTCCACAGCCTTCCCACCGCACAGGAAATGTATCTCCCACCTCTGATACTGGGCTTGCTGTAGCCAATGGAATATTGGCCCACAGGATGTGAGCAGAGGCTTTATCCAGTTTTGCTTTGCTGTGTGTGCTTCTGTGAGTGGCCATGAGATCATGACCATCACTGACTAGAAGAGAATGAGGAGATTCACAAAGTAGTCTGGAACCCAACGTGAAACCTGGAGCCTGGTCCAGTTAACCTAAAACCTAAACCTAACCCTAAGTGAGAAAAATAACTATCTGCTGAACGCCCCTGTGGGTTTTTTTTTTTGGTGGGGGGGTGTTGTTAGGCAATATTATTTCAGCAATGGTTGATTAACACACTATCTAACGCCCTGAGCCAAGCACTAGGGCACTGCTTTCTGGTCTGAGAGGCCTTTGTCAGGGGGTAGGTTTGGTCTGCTTCACTGTAGTCTCTGTTTTCCAGAGGAAGGACTATGGATTTGTAGCTTAGTCGGACTAAACAAATGTGGGCTTATTTTAACGGTTGACCATGCCCACCGGATATAAAAATGCAAGAGCTGTCAGAGGATATGTGTCCTGTTAGTCTTTGCCTATTCAAGAACAATTTTTAAAACCTCAATACTTGTTTAAAAAAAAAAAAAAAGGAAGCTGATTTTTGGATCCGTGGAATCCTTATTGGAATGGTCACAGGTAATGTGCCATGACTTGCAGGGAATGTATCTCCAAGGTGACCACGATGGCCCTTTGCAGGAGCCTGTTGCAGAGGAGGCCCCCATGTAGATGGGAGGAGTAGAAAAGGAAAAGAGAATGGAGAGAGGTCGTTCACAAGGTGGGAGGCAAGGATCACTACTGCTTGGTGTGTGAGCCTAGACAGAGGGCCTTTGGCCCCATGCCCTGGTGCTTCCTGTGCCGACAATGGGGAGAATGACAAGGAAATGTCTAGGACCACTACCTGCTAGTGACTGATGACTTTTTCAGGAGCTCCATCTATAAAGTGGGGCCAGCATCGCCTATGTTGGAAAGTTGCTGTATGGAGTAGAGGTTTTGGAGGCTCCCACCTGCCACTGGGAGCTACTATAATTGCCTTTGGCAGCTAACCCAATACAAAAACAGCCACGATGACAAATTTGAAATTAAAGCTTTTATGGATACAAAGACATTGCTAATGAGGAGCGCCTCTTGGAAGGGACAAAGAGGAACCTAGAGAGACTTCTCACGACACATCCTTTTTTCTTTCCCTATTCCATGTGTATGCATTACGATTTTAAAATACAAACAAGACACTTAGAATGCAAGACTTTTTTTTATAAACGACTTTCATAATTAGAAAGCTCGACACATCATCTTTCCTCAATAAGCGAACACCTGACAAACGTAAACTCACTTCATCTATCAGTTAGATGCTTGAGAAACACTAGAGTCTTTAATCACACGGACTCCTACATGGCAAAGGCTTTTCTTCTATTTGAACTACAACACAAAGGCAATATTTAGGAACAGCACACATCAGAAGAAATCATGTTCAAGCATTCTGTTCATGTCGAAAACAAGCTAAGAAACGCAAGCAGTTTAAAATCAAATACCGTATTTTCATAAGCTGTTCTGACTGGCAGGGGTTGCAAACTATAGCTTAGGGACCAAACCCAGCCTATTAAAAAACAAAAGAAAAAAAAAAAGAAAAAACCCCACACAACACAAAACCTTTCTACTGAGACCTGTAGGTCCATAATGCAGTTGTACAAAGTAACAGAGAGATCCCTTGTACCCTCTGCTCAGGCTTTCCCGGGGCAATCCACCACCTGTTTTTGCACAATCCCGGAGCTGAGAGCGGTTTTTAGATTTTTAAATGCTTGAGAAAACAAATCAAAGAAAGTATTTTGTGACGTGGAAAATTACATGAAGCTCATTTCACTGTCCATAAAGATTACCTCGAGCACAACTATGCATTCCTTTACGTATTGTCCACGGCTGCCTTTATACTACGAGGTCAGAGTTGAATTGTTGCAACAGAGACGGCATGGCCACAAAGCCTAAGATATTTACTACCTGGTTTACAAAAAAGTTTGCCGACCCCTGGGTTAGAGACCGGGTGAGGGTCAGGGAAGAAATGAGTATCTGGAATAAAGATTTTTTTCTTTCAAAGGCTGCACATTTCTAAAGGACATTTGCAACCATGGATGCCCTCAGATACTGATATTAGAGATGTCTTTCTGCGCCTGGGGATGGAAGGATGGAAGAGGCAAATGCATCTAGTTTTTCTCAAAATCCAGAGATGTCTGTTTTAAAAGAACCCTACAGGGGGGATCAGTTTCTCTTACTCATAAAGGGATCTTTTACCAAAATGAAAAGAAATGAAGGTAGGTTGTTTCAAATCCATAGGTAACCACCAATACAAGTGAAACACTATTCCCCTCCTGGGACACTTAACACTAACAAGGGCAGAGGACTGTACCCTGAATACTAGAATTAACTGTGTCATTCATGTTACCCGTGTGGCTTTGGCCAAAAGCTACACTCTGTGTTAGGCTGAAGCCAGTCTTTTGCAACCTTTTAAGAAACGTATGGTACAAGGTGAGTGGGTACAGTGGCTTGAGAACTTCAGAATTGTTTGACAAACGTACAATGTGTTTTTTTCAATGGATCAAAGTCCCTAGAACTAACGAGTGAGGATTGAGTCATCTTAAAGAGCTGCTTATTAGGAAAAGACTGTGCACTGTACCACAAAGAGCCCATTTGGTGAAGCCCTCCTAATGCAAAGTATTTTGGGCAGGGCTGGTGGGGCTAAGTTTTTTTTTTTTTTAATTTTATTTATTCATTAAAGAGAAAGAGAGAGAGAGAGAGAGAGACAGGCAGAGGGAGAAGTAGGCTTCATGCAGGGAGCCAGATGTGGGACTCAATCCCAGGAACCTGAGACCACAAGGAGCCAAATGCAGCCAAATGCATGCTCAACCGCCGAGCCACCTGGTGTCCCTTTTTTGTTGTTGTTTTAAGATTTATGTTACAGAAGGAGAGAGAGAATCTCAAGCAGACTCATTGCTCAAGCAGACACATTGCTCTCCAATGTGGGGTTTTATCCCAGGACCCAGACCATGACCTGAACTGAAACCAAGAGTCAGAAGCCTAGCCAACTGTGCCACCTAGATGCCCCGGGGAGTAATTTTTCAAATGCTGGTGCTACTAGATCTAGTTATGATGGAAGCAACTGTAAATTCAAATTTGACCACAGACACCAGATCCTGGAAACCGCATTAGCATGAAAGGTCTTCACACAGGGGTAAGGGGACCATGGATGGAATTTACAGGGTCCAGGGGACCTGGACAGGAAAGAATTGATTGCACTAGCCTCTAACTGAAATCAAGCATTTCTGTCAATTCTGGATATACGTACCACACCATGATACCATTAGCAAGTCAAAGTCAGGTATTTTCATATAACGTATGAAATATATAATTTTTCAGGTTCTAGTTATCTTGAAACACCATTGCTACTTCAAAATAGATACTAGATCTGCTGCTAGAACTTATTTAATGCACTAAGTGTACATAATTAAAAAATATTTTGATAACTATTTCAAATTTTTAAGGACTTTGTTTATTCATGAGAGACAGAGAGGCAGAGACATAGAGGGAGAAGCAGGCTCCCCATGGGGAGCCTGATGCTGGACTCCATCCCAGGACCATGCCCTGAGCCAAAGGCAGACATGCCAACCACTGAGCCTCCCAAGTGCCCTGATAATTGTTTTCTATTAAGCATCACTCAGAAGGTTTTCATAGACTTCATTGGACTGAAAGAGGTCCAGGACTCAAAAAAAAAAAAAAAAAAAAAAAAAAAGAAATCCAGCCTTAAGGTAGTATTGGACATTAGAAGGACTTCCACCTGCAGGCCTCAGATGTGGGTTCAAATCCCAACACCCCTGACTTTAGTCAGACACTACAATTATGTAACCTGCCTGCATTGGAAGAATGTAAAGTTGGTCATGCCTGCAATACTTGCCCCAGCATGTGGTCAGACAGCCTAGGGGCATTTCTACAATCATCCAACGATACCCATAGTTGACTTTTTTTCCCCCCAATCCCACCACAGACAACATTCTTGCAGAAAGATCTTATCCTTTTTCTGCCTTAACACTCAGAACTCCTATGGTCCCATTTCTGATCCCCCGCCCCCCAACCTCTGCCAGGGGAAGACACCCTATACTCAGTGGAGAACTGGACTGGACTGCATGTATCATGCAGGTATGTCTGGCACACCTGGGTTTTACTACCTGTAGTAGCTGTATTTTTTGTGTAGGTATGTTCCCTTATTAGGACAAATGCAAATACCATTCATAGTGAAGTCTGAATGGAATTGTGCAGAGAAATGCTTGAACATCATGGTTCTCAGTGCTTGTTGCTCCTTTGCAAAGCCCTGGGTGGCCAACCAGTGGCCATGACCGTTTCTGTACCAGCAATGCAGACAGGTCTCCTTCTTAGGTTCTTTTTCCTTCCTTCATAGGATCAGCGATGTAATTCGCAGGGTCTGATGCCAAATGAAAAGGCAGGACTCCTTTGCTTAAAACTTCAGAACTTCAGGACGCCAAGAGCAGAGCACACAGGTGTAGCACAGGTGTCACGTCCATGAAGACAGCACCTCCACCACCCTGCTCCCCACCACTGTACATTAGAATCACCTGCAGAACTCCAGGAACTACCACTCCTCCTTCCCCCTAGGTAAGATTCCATATACCTAAGTGCTTCCCAGGTAACTGTTAAAACCCACTGGACTAGAGTGACAGAAAGCCTTGGACAACCGCCATGGACCAACATCAATAAAGAGCAGGCAAAGGCAGCCCCAGTAAAGCCTTGACCAAAGAGAAGTGTTTGTATATTCAGGCGTTCAGGATCTGAGCCACGTGTTTCTAGAAAAGTCATCTCCAACTTTTAGGAGGTTGCATTACTGCTCCAGGGCAGAGAACACTCATGACCTAGTGTCTCTTTCCAGGTTTTAACTTGGCACAGCTACTCCAGAGCCACCACCTCCCCGCACCCTTCACATCAGCAATGGCATATGACCAGCCAGGTAACCAGGGAAGGTCCTGGGAAGGGGTATGGCCCTTCCCACCCGCTTGGAGCTGAAGGTGCTGCCATCTTGGACCATGTGTGGAAGATCTAGAATGGGTAAGACGACAGGAGCCACATTCCCCAACCTCAGAAGGTCACAGTACTGGTTCTCAGTTATTTTCCAGTCTGCCTCCCTCCACACAAAACAAGAAAAGGACACACAGGTTTTGTTTTACACCAGTTGATTTTTATCATTAAGCCAAATGCCTGAAGCGGAGCATTTAGAGGAGCAAACGGAGAATCTGAGTCTTGTTGGATGTCAGCCAGAGAGTATGCCCAGAGGCAGGCCTTCCGCACATCCTTCCTCCTCAACCCCATTAACTTACATCAATAAGGCTTCTTTGGGATTGTCCACATCACCCTGCTCAGATCAATTATTACTTGAACAGAATTTTTCTGAGACCCAGCCTAGCATTTTGTTATCATGGACTCTGGAGTTACCCTACCAGGGGCTGAAACTCAAGTCCGTTCTGGAAGGTTCTTTGCCTTTATTATTTTGTTTTTTTGCCTTTGGACAAGAGGCAGGTATCAGGGTGAGGTAGATGAGGCAGTCCCCTCAAGTGCCAATATAGAGAGGTGCCAAAAATCTCACTGACCAAGGTCAACGCTTTAATACAATTTTATGTGATAGGATCCAATCTACCCCTGCAGAGCTGGCCCTAATTCCCGGGCCAATTTCTAACACTAATTCTCGAAAATACAGTGACTGACCTGTGAGCCAGAGTTTGTCAATTATTTCTTGGTTACAGAGCTTTTGGTGTCCCAGGCAAGTACCTCCCTTCCCTCACCGTAGTCCCAGCTCTAGATGGCACTGGGAGAAACCAGTGATGGCAGGTTAAGTTCAGCATAGTGTCTGGCTCAGAGTAGGGACTCATGTTGTCATGGCAACAGAAATGGGAGTTTCATCTTTAAGAAACTAGATGCAGGGATTAAAAAAAAAAAATCTGGGAAGATTTCTGGACTCTTCTCTGGAGATTTTATAGCCAATCTAAATATGGATCAGAAAGACCCATTTTTTCCCCCAGGCCTAACCTTGAACTTGTCTGTTGTATGAAGTAGCCCCTGCCTTGAAGGGACCCCCCCCCCCCAGGACATTTAGCATTCTCGGTACCTCTTTCCCACATTTTAAACACATGATCATTTACCCCATTGCTTTCACTCAATAGTTTGGGGGCTCAGGGGTCAGCAAGCTACAACCTTCCAAATCACAGCCTTTTTTGTAAATACGGTTTTATCGGCACACAGTTATGCCCATTTGCTTACCTATTCCCAGCTTCGTTAGTTACAATGGCAGAGTCCAGGGAGTGTGCTACAACAGCAGAGGTGAACAGAATTGAACAGTTTTATCAGACAAAGGCCAGCAAAACTCAAAATATTTACCAGCTGGCCCTTGACTGAAAAAGTCCACCAACCTCTGGTCCGGGGGAAGACAAACTGCAAACATACTCGATTTCCCTTCAGTCCCATCCTGACCTTGAAAACAGAGGCGCAGAAACTTGGTCTTTCTGGTCTGTACCAGGTCAGCAGCCCCTTAGGCCTTCAAGGCTGTTCCCCCACAGTTGTCATTATCTGCATATTTGAGGTCTCATCCTAGAAGGGTTAGTAGCCAGTTTACTCTCCCACTTCCTGAATTGTTTTACAGAGTTTTATCGGAATACAGACAAGTTCATTCTTTTTCTTCTAGCCCATGGCTGCTTTTGTGCTAAAACTGGAGTTTCGTCACATGAAACCTTATGGCCCCACAATGCCTCCAATACTATCTGATCTGGAACTCTTTGCGGACAGACCTCTGCTCTATGGGGAATCCCAAGTTGCTGGGTGATACCCAGGGAGAATTTCAGAGCCCTGAAGTCCATACGACTGGCAGGGTGGCGGGGGTGGGGGACGGGACCCAACTTTCTAAAAAGGTGGTTTCGGAGTTTACCTAAAGAGCTGTGATATGAGAAGTTCGAGGCACGTTTACATGATTTCAATCTATGGGTTCCCACTTGAAAGGTCAACAGCCCTCCTGCTACTGAAAGAGAAACAAAGATAAGACTCGCGACAAAGGTGACAAAAGGATCTGTACAATGCACCGGCATGCAGTCACCAGACACTCCCCTGGACAATCAAAAAACCGTTCCAAAGCAAAGATTAATTCTATCACGGGTCTCGGACATCATTTTCATCTTTTTCTCCTTATAACAAAGAGATCCGATAGCGTATGATCATTCATCTGCTGCCAGACTTAAGTCAGGTACATTCACACAGGATGCATAACAAAATAAGCTGCGTATCCTTCATAAGTGAACTATTTATTCCCTTGTATACAATCTATAAAAGTTTTCACGTCTTTCCCCCCCTCGTTTACCAAAAAACAACGTATCCATTTAGTCTGTTTTAAAAGCACAGATGTTTAACTTGAATGACAGCACATAAGAATTTGTATTAAACAAAGATTGTACTTGAAGATGCCAAACCGGGAAACCACTCTGGATAAATCATATATCCACTGGCATTCCAGAGCCTCCTCTAAGGTTTTGGCCGAAGTCAAATGTCCATCAACAAGACGTTTGGATTTTCATTTGTCGGTTCAGCAAACACCAAGAGCTTATCGGGATGAAAGACACTAAGCTCAGGCTGATTCATGCATCACAAGTCCCAGAACCAAAAGCCCGGGCCCAGGGCACCCCTCATCCTTTCTAGGTGAAGGATGTTAAATGCAGGTTCAGGATGGCTCTGCGAGCGTTAGCTTGATCTCCGCCGCCACCTACAGGTCACACTGGGTTTCCCCTTCGCTGCAGCAGGGAGACCTGGAGAAGTCCCGCGCGCATCTGTGCATCTAGAATGCGTTACCGAACCATCCAGAATGCATTACTGAACTGGGTGGGGATGGAGAGCCCCACACACCGTAATCAGCCTAAATGGAAGAACGTAAGGAGAAGTGGAGCGTTCCTCTTACATCATCCTACAGAGGAGCCTGCCTTTTTATTAGAAGACAATGATAAAAGGAACCACACGAAGGCATAAGGCGAACACTCCTAACCATCACCCGGGTTAAGAAATAGAACCTTTCCGGCTGTCCCCAGGCCCTCCACGTGTCCCCGCCGTCCTCTTCCCCTTCTGCTGAACGACACACATCAGTTTAGTTTCCTGCGTGGTCTGGAGAGTTTCATAATGCCATCGGAGGCGGGTGGAGCTTTAGGATCAGAATCCAGCACGAAACTATCCCTACTGGGATAGAGCAGTGCGCAAGGGAACCCCCACCTTGGAACCACCGGGTCACAGCCAGTGGAGAAGGTGCACCGGGGAGGAGAGCAGGTGCAAGGGGGGTCTCCGTGGTGTTGCTCCGGCCTGCCTCTCATGCCAGGGGCTGCAGCCGTGGCCTCCAGGGCCTGTCAAGTTGGGGCAGCCAACCCCACTGGAACTGGCGACTTGAGTCTGGCTTGATGGGGGGGGTGGGTAGTGGGGGGCTGGCCCGCAGCATCTGTCTGGGATTCGGACAGCTGATGGCCCTCTTTGGCTGATCTAGAGGCACTGGCTGGGCTCCAGCGACGTCTCCAGCTGCCCCGTGGAGACCAGGGTGCCCAGCTGCCCCGAGGCACTGCTTTCGGGTGGGAAGGTGACCAAGTCCGAGTTCTTGGTCTCGCTCTGGTCATTGTGCTGCTTCTTATGGCATCTCAGGGAGTCATCCCTGACGAAGGAGGCACCGCAGGTCTCGCAGCGGAAGGCCCGCTGGGTCACTATTTTGGCCACGTGCTGGGAGCTGCCCCCACGGGGTCCTTCCTGGCCCTGCGGGGCCTGGTTCTCCGTTTTGGTCTCGTCCCTGTGCACCTTGTCAATGTGCTTGGCCAGGCTGCTGGGCCGCTTCGTGTCGAAGCTGCAGAAGTCACACTTGAAGGGGCGGTCGGTGCAGTGCACCCTGCTGTGGACACGCAGCGCCGCGGCGCTGGAGCAGGAGTAGCTGCACTCGGGACACTTCTCGGGGTGGTCGGCCTGATGCAGCCGGCTGTGCTCCAGGAGGTCCGCCCGGTCCCGGCCCTGGAACGAGCAGTGCAGGCACTTGAACGTGTGCTTGATGCGGATGTGCGACTTGAGGTTCGCCTTCATGGTGCAGCGCACGTCGCAGAACTCGCACTTGAAAGGCTTCTCCCCCGAGTGCACGATCATGTGCCTTTTCAAGTCCGAGCTGATTTTGAACTTGGCGCTACAGAGCCAGCACTGGAAGGGGGTGTCCCCTGACAATGGAAGGTGTGTTTCCATTAGAGCAGGCAGGCAAAAGAACTCCCTCCCTGGTTCCCCCCCTTGCCCCCAAACATGCGTCAGATGCTTGGCCACAGAGATGGTGAGGTCTTAAACTCCCTAAGGCAGCCACTCACCACGGACATTAACTTCTTTTATCCTCAATCTTATGAGCAGGTACTATTAACCCCATGTAACAGAGGCTTACAGGTCAAATAGCCCGATTTTGAACTCAGGCACCATGGCATTCAAGTCCATACTCCTCACGAGGACACTTTACTTCCAAATCTCTCGCACTTCATGTAACACTCCAAAACTGGACACGGAAGACATGCAATTTATAACTGTTCCAAATCAAACTAGGACTTATTGCTTAGTGTTTTAAGCTCTACGGCATCCATTGATTGGCTTGCATTACTAAAGTTTCATGGTTACATAACTAGACGGAATTTTATTTATAAGATACAGAAATAAGGCTCAGGGAACAAATACTGAAAATCCATCACCTCCTCTGTCCTCTGAAGGCACTACTAAGGATTTTTAATTCTTTTGGAGGTTGCTACCATAAAATCCTTATCAGTTGAACATAAGCAAAGATGAGGATCTCATTTACCCTATACCACTTCCACCCCTCCCCCCAGCCACTGTCACCACCACCACCTCCTCCCTCCACTGTTGGGTGTGTTTTACTCCTCTGGCATTGTCTTCTACGTTGGGTAATAGCCTCCTTTTAGTCCACCAGCTTGCAAGGTTTCTAGAGGATTCCCTTGTCCTCACTATAAAACCTCTCCCTACTTGTCAGGATTTTCACATTTGAGTTCAAGAACATTTGCATTCTGACCAGTGAATTCCTATGTTTTAACTAGTGTTAGAATCATACTCTAGTTCATGGTCATTCACCAGAGCCAAATACTTTACCAGAATTCCACCTACCTCCTTAGACGGTTCACAATTTAGCTTGATTCTTGATTGGATTGTGCATGGAGGAAAAAAAGAATCTTGCAATAATCTCAAAAGTCACCCCGTCTTTTGATTATGTATCATTTTAGATCGTTTCTTGTGGATTTTGAGTTTTTTTTAACCTTCAACATAGAAATCATCCTGATATTTCCCTTTACTGAAACTTTTATTAGCTATCTTCAAATATACAAATGAGAAATTTTGTTTTCTCCCTGGAGTTTACTATCCAGTAATTTCCACCAGCATGATAGCTGGAAGTTTGATTTTTTGCATATTTTTTGTCTTATCTCTATTTGTATACTTCAAGTAGTTTAGCTGGGTATAGAATTCTTAATTCAAAATCATTTCCTAACTTTGAAAGCACTATTCCACTATCCCCCCTAGAAGCCAATTATTACTGAGAAGTTTTTCTAGGTTTGACTCTGCCCATCCATTCTGTCCTGCTTGGCATTTCATGAATCCTTTCCACTCCCATGGCTCCTTGGAACTGGGAAATTTTTTCCCAATTTTCTCACTTCTATTTTCCTTTTATTTTTTCCCCTAGACCTAGTCAGTAACAAAACTATAAGTTTGGTTTTTTTAGTGGCTGATCCAAATCAGTTTTTTTCTTTCTTCTAATCTCTGGGAAATTTCTTTACGTTTGTAGCCAGCAACTCCAGTTTTAACTCATACTTTGTACTATTTTTTCATAGAACTCTTCTTGGATGCTACATTTTTGCTAGTGGGTAGATACCAATTAGAACTGAAAGATTCTTGTCCATCATTCAAGTACTCTGTTAACTCCAGCGTTTGTTAGATTTGGTGCATTTTAGATGACTCATTTCCTGCCAATGATTCATAATCCATAGTTGACATTTAGATTTAGGAAGAACAGACTGATTTAAGGATTAGATATAGGTGGCCATGGGTTTTACCTACTACTGGGAAGCATGGGCCAAATTGCCCAATAGGCTTTAGCTTTTCCTGAGCTTTGTGGCCTTGGCAGTCTACATCCCAGTTCCAAGTCCAGAGCTCTCAGGGAATTAAGACACTGGCTAGAAAGATTGGGAGGCAGCCATAGAGTTGGGAGCCATTTATCTGTTGGAAGAGGTTTTTTGTTTTTAAACTTAGTTTCAGATGTCAGCACATTCCATCGGCTTGCCATCTTCATTGAAAAGTCTCATTTTTCTGAGCCCTCTTATGAACCCCCTAGTCCCCAATTTTCTGTGCCATGATGAATTGGTTGATTCTATCTATTGTTATTCAACAGGGTCTCACAAAGGGAAGATAAAGCTCTTTGGCACAAGTCTAATTTTTAGAACTAGAAGTCTGATTTGCAGTTCTAGTCAACTAATTTTGCTACATTTCTGAATTCAACCATGTGATCAGTTTATGTGAAATGTCTGAAACACCTAGCTCATATCAGACTTTTGAGATACATCCTTTGCTTAACGGCTGTATTGGGTACTCATCCCCAGCTGTGGCCTATGTAGTCAAGTTAGAAAACCCAGCTGTCAGACTGTCATGTTTTACTGAAAGTTGTCATCTTGGTGAAAAACCACAGAAATTCCAATTCCTTTACCTACTACAAGTCATTTTAGTTGTGTTTTAGTGAGATGAGGGTTAAGAAACTGGAGAACAAGTGAGGCACAGGTTTCCAGGCCAAGGACTTACCTGTGTGGGACCGCAGGTGGACAGTGAGCTGGCTGGAGTTGCGGCTGGCGTAGGGGCAGAGCTGGCATTTGTATGGCCGCTCATCAGAGTGTATCCTCAGGTGCTTCTTGAGACTGCTGCTGTCCACAGCGGCGTAATCACACAGGTGACACTTGTGGGGCTTCACACTGGTGTGGCAACGCATGTGCATGGTCAGGTTGTCTTTCCGGCTGAAGCACTTGTCACAGAACTCACATTTGTGTGGTTTGTCTCCTTCAAACACATAAGGAAGATTCAAGGTTTTAAGGGTTTCTCGATTAAGATGACTGAAAGAGATCTGACCAGGATGGTGGTCTGGACATATGGGTCTGCCGCTTTTGTCCAAATGCCCAGAAAGGAAGATACTGAAATATAGTTCAGAATGTTGGGAACTGAGAAGGTGTGCTATCCATTATGGCTCACAAATTTTTTTTTTGTTTGTTTATATAGGGTCATTTATTCTTGCTGAAAGCAACAGCTGCTTTGCAATTATCTAAAAGAGGAAGAATATTTATCAAAGGTATTCTGCAAATCACCAATCCAGGAAGAAATTATACGAAGAGACAGAGGAAAGAAAGAAGAAAAGAAAGTAAAAGATGTGGAAAGAAATAAAAATAGAAGGAAAGAAAGAAGACAAAGTGAGAGAGAAGAAAGAAGGAATGGGATTTGGAGTCAATCAATGGAAAAATGCTAATGGCTCACAAATTTTAAAGAATCCTAAGGAATAGATCAGATCAGATTGAAGGAGAAAAATCATTGGCCAAACCCCATTTGGTGGGGGGGGGGGGGGGGGGGGGAGAGGAGAAGGGTGTGGATATAGAAGCATTCAAGATCAGGTGTAGGGATCTTGGAACAGCTTTCATGGCTCAACAGTTGATGAAACATAGAATGGTCAAGTTGACTCCTCCCTTACTTGTGCCAAACCATACAATGGTGTCTACCCCAGGCTGTTAGAAAATGAGGATGCCTAAGCCACAAAAATAGTGCAAAGACCTCAAGTAGTTAGAGATACTCAAAGAACAAAACCCATGGCCAGAGCATTTCCTCTAGTGTTCCATCCCTCCCCTACAACCACTCCAGACTGATCATATGCAAATAAGACATCTATCCAATAACTACATGCTTGGGGGAAAACCAGAACCAGAGAGACATGCTCAACTCAAAAAGTGAGGCTCTAAAAGCAAACCATTTTCACTTCCATAATAATTCCTATTAAGACTCTCAAGACATTGAGTCAAAGAGCAGAAAGGAGGTCAAAAAAAGGACTTTGAAGTTGGAGCTCAAGAATCTCTCAGAAGGCTGCCCAAAAGGACAACAGGGAAAATAGAAGACATGAAAGCCAGTTCTAGATGGTCCAGAACAGAGCAAATAGTTATTTCTCAACAGTAATGACAGTCACAAGTCTTAAGATGGTTTATTAGGAGGCAGGGTGGTACAATTTCAGAGGCCCAAGAATGAGCTCTTACAGTTTTCTGAAATGCTCAGATTAGCATGTAACTCTTCAGACAATGGGAGCAGTGTCTGCAAAGTTCTATAGGAATTATTTAAATAGACTCCTGTACTTGAACTAGCATTCAGCGGGAAGAGAAAATAAAGCCAGTTGATGACTCAGAGCATCACACGAACTGTGTACATCAGAAAAAAGGAAGTGGATAAGATGTGGAATATAATAAAATGGAAAGCATTGCTTCCAAACCACAAGAGAACCATAAAAAAAGGCAACAGGACACAAGTAAAAGTCAAACTATGTATAAGTAAAAACAGATTAAGTTTCCCTGCTAAAAGTTTTAAAACGTTTTAAAAAAATCAGCTTAATGCTCTTAAGGTACATAAATATCTTAGGAAAATGCTTTAAGATAGGAGTGTCAAATACTGGGCAAGACAGAAATCCTGGTGAAAGCTACTAAAAAATTCATACTGAAAAGATAAAACCAAATAGATGTGACTCAAACTTATGATTCTGGTATGCTTTCACAAAAGGTCTTTCAGAAGTTAGGGTGTATTTTAAAACCATTTTCATTTAAGAAGAATCAAAATCAGATTACCAACTCCCTAGCGATGGGCAGGGAAAGCTCCATGTGTCAAAACCCAGAGCCTAGCCCCGTTTTCAGAAAGTTTGTAGACTTAAGTTCATTTTTAACAAAAGGCTGGAAGCGAACTGTAATTCAATATACTAGAAATCAAGAAACATAGGTAAATCAGATAAACAAAAAATGGTTAAAAAGGGAGGTTTGCTCAAGATACCAATACAGCAGGGCCTTCGAGCTCAGCATTACTGCCTTTTTGGCCAAGTAATCCTTTGCTGTAGGCGGTCTTTTAGCAGCATCTCTGACCGCTTCCCAGTAGGTGCCAGCAACACCTCCATCCCTAGTTTTAAGAGTCAAAAAGGTCTTCAGATTACTATCAAATGTACCCAGGGCTGGGGGGACGAGACTATCTGGTTGAGAACCATTCCAACCAACATTGGAAAAGGAAAAAGGGACCACAGATCAAGTCCATCACAGCTTAAATAGAACTTTACCCCAATATATGAAGACTTGATAAAATGGATAAAGTTCTGGGGATGTAAATTATAAAGCCTGAACCAGGATAAAAGCAATCAAGGACCATTAAAGTTGCTAGGTCAGAGATGAACCCTAAGGTGAACTGTCTGAGTATTCACTGTCTCCTTTCCAGGAGAAAATTCTGCCTCCTTTTCCCAGTGACCACAGGCTTGGCATGTGAATTGTTCTATCTGAAATGAAGGGATAAAATAGGACTGAAATGGAGGGATCCCTCTCAGGCAAATGCTTTTAAGACCCGATGTGTGGTTCACCATGTTTCCCTTGCCCAGATGACCTGTAACATTCCAGGTCAGAGTTTTTATTTTTTAATTTAAAAAACACAGCTAGAACTTGTACTGAAATATAGCTGAATGCGACTTCATTTAAAAACGTTCTGGAAAGGATGCAGAAGCTTCATAAAATTGCCAGGAGCCCACAGCAGAAAAAAGGTCAAGACTGCCTTCATCTGGCATGTTCCAGACAGGCTATTCCACTGGCCAGGTCCTGGACAGAAGACCACAAGGTGCAGAGTGGTGACGGGCTCTGGGAGACCCAGGGAGGGACGGAGCCATCTTCACTTGTCCCTGAGATGGACACTGTCCTAACAGCCTAATCTACACTCCATCCGCTGAAAGGGTCATAAGCAGAGAGCATTGCAGGCATGTTCTATCAGGCTTTCCAGGAAAAACGTATAACATTCAATTAACAGTCTACGGCACAGGGAAAGAAAAAAAAAAATGCCTCCACTCTTTTCATGACCAATTAACCCTGATTCCAATGCCAAATGAGGAAGTAAAATAGGATAAAAAAAATAGAAACACTAAGTCAATCTCCTTTACTAAGCTAAATAAATGCTACATGAAGGGTGCCTGATGGCTCAGCGGGTTAAGTATCTGCCTTCAGCTCAGGTCATTATCCCAGGGTATGGGGATTGAGCCCCACATCGGGCTCCCTGCTCAGTGCTTTTCCCTCTGCTTGTGTGTGCTTTCAAATAAAATCTTAAAAAAAAAAAAAAAAAAAAAAAAAAAAAGGTACACGAGCATCTTGAACATTTAAAATTCAACTCTAATTTTCGATTAAAAATTTTCATCCAGGATAAACTGGCATTTGAGGTATAGAAAAGAAACAACTTTTAGAATAAAGGTAATAAAAACCCCAAGATCAAGGCCTTGTTTCCCAGGTCTTGAATGCAAGCACATCCAGCTTTCTAACTTACTCTCCCCCAAATAAGCCCACAGCAAGTCCCTACTCTGGGTACACAGAGGTCCTGTTCGGAGCCGCTCCTGTGTCTGCTGCACTGCCCTCCCCCTCTCCCCCTGCCATTTGCCTGTCAAACTGCACCCCTTTGGTTCTCAAAGTGCAGGGAGTGCCTTGGGGGGGGGGGTCCTGGAATCTCTTCAGGTGGTGTGGTCTGCAGTCAAAAGCATCTTCATACTACTAAGAGGGGACGACTTCATGGTCAACATTCTCTCTCCTGTGGGAGCACCTGGGCAGCCCTTGCAGGTGCCTGAGCCCGGATCACCAGCCCCTGCAGACCCCCCACTAGCAGGATGGAGATGCATCAGGGCCACACCCTCCCAGTAAACCCAGGGCCAGTTTCACTCAGGAACAGCCCTTCCAGCAGCAAACCCTATTCCTTACATTAAAATCTCTCACCCTGAAGCTTAACACTGTCATGAAATGGGAAGTAGGCAAACCAAAGTACGCTGGTAGTTTTGAGGAGAAGCCCTGGCGGGGTGGCTGCATTGCAAATGAGGTGAAAAAAGAACAGACCCGCTGTGGCTTTTTCAAATCTGGTATTTGGCGAATACTTGAAGAATGAATGAAGTCAGCCTGTCATCTCCAGGAGAATTACTAACAATGCTGTGGCAGTAACATTCCAGTTTTAAACCCAAAGTAGGATATGGAACATCTATCCCTTATCCCTGGTCTGCAGCTTTCCTTCCTGGTGCTTAGCTTTTACTGAGATTGGGAATATTAACAAGGGACTTTTTTTTTCTATTATAAAATGGGTCAATGTCTGGAAGAATTATGTAAGTTGGTAAACCAGGATTTTCTAAGTGACCAACGTAGGCCATGTCAAAAAAAAAAAAAAAAAAAAAAAAAAAATCAGGCATGAGTAAGAGCCATTCAAGTGTACTCACGTAAATACATTCTGAAACTAATATGTTAGCTGGATTTAAAAGATGAAATGTGTTACCTCTAAAAAACTAAAAAACATGGATTTTATCGATTCGAAAAGCTTATGGATATGGTTTCAGAGTCTATATAGCAACTGATCCTCAAACTACCCTCAGGGCACCTTGGGGTGGGGCTCAGTCCAGTAAGCAACGGATTCTTGGTTTCAGGTCATTTCTTCATGGGTCATGGGATGGAGCCACGTGTCCAGCTCTGCGCTAAGTGGGGAGTCTCCTTGAAGACTATCTCCCTCTGTCCCTCCCCCACCCACATTTTTTCTAATTTATTTTTAAAGACTTGAGAGTGAGGGAGAGAATGAGTCCAGGGGAAGGGTGGAGAGAGGGAGAGAAGCAGACTCCACACTCAGCAGGGAGCCCAACATGAGGCTCAATCCCAAAACCCCCACACCACAACCTGAGCAAAGGCAGATGCTTAACCAATTAAGCCATCCAGGTGCCCCTCAAATAGTCAAAAGAAAAGCTACCCTCAGTTGTGTTTTGGTAGAACGTTAGAATTTCTCTGGAAAGGCTTTCAACAAAATATTCCATTTCCAACCACATGTGAGGCATCAGATTTCCTTCAGATATTTCAAAATATTCGGCAATGAACTGCATGCAGGGGTGAGAATCCAGCTGACTTGAGGAAATTTGCAAAGATCTAGATAATGCCACTGCTCACTTTTTTGGGGGGGGGCAATTAGTTACTTCTCATAAAAGATAGTTATAAGGAGCTTACGGGTTGTTTGTTTTGTGTTTTTAAGATTTTTTAAGTCCTCTCTCCACCCAGCGTGGGGCTCAAACTCACAACCTTGAGATTAAGAGTTGCATTCTCTACCACCCAAGCCAGCTGGGCGGCTCTGGCTGCTATTTTTAAGTGGATAAGTATTTTAAAGTTTGGTTTTTAATTTCTAGCGCAGTAGATATAGACAAGCCACAAATTTGGGATGGGGGTGGGGAAGATCTTCAATCTTTGGATGTAAAAGGATCACAACACAGTGCTTTGAGCACCACCACTGAATCAGTTTGGGAAAGGTCCAGCTGAAGCCTGAAGAGATGACCTGCACACATCGCCAGCCTCAGTCAGGGATGCCCTTCAGCCCACACACCAGTTCTTGATCTTGTAAGTAGAACCTTTGCTCTATGAGCCAGGCACGTGGCCAGAGTCAAGACTTCTTTCTCCCAGCCTTCATTTCCACAGCTGGGAATGGCCATGTGACTATGTTCTGGCCCTACAGACATGAACCCCAGTGACATGAAACTTGTGGGCAGTAAGCCAGCTCGGACCATGCCAACGTGGGCTACGTCCTCAGGATGCCGAAGCAACAGCATAAGAGCCTGAGTTCCCAAAACCACAGGACTGTCTACCATACTTAACTCAGACTGTCCCAAGACAGAAATATGTTTTTTTTCCCCCAAATTTGCTCCTGTTTTTTCTTTTTTAATAATTTTTTATTTATTTATGATAGTCACAGAGAGAGAGAGAGAGAGAGAGGCAGAGACACAGGCAGAGGGAGAAGCAGGCTCCATGCACCGGGAGCCCGACGTGGGATTCGATCCCAGGTCTCCAGGATCGTGCCCTGGGCCAAAGGCAGGCGCCAAACCGCTGCGCCACCCAGGGATCCCAAATATCTTGGTTTTAAGCCACGATTAGGTCTCACGATCACAAGGGATGCTACTTCTGGGTCACACCCTGAGGGAGAGATGCTGTAAGGCCCCCAGACCCCTCTCCTGTTTTTCCCTAGTTAAAATATTCAGAGGACTAGAGCATTTGCCCTGGAGACAGAGAAATAGCTTTAGTATCTGCTAGAGAAGCCATCTGTCTGCCCCCCTCTGTATCACTGAGTCTGAAGCCCCACCCGTGACAGGGCCTTGCCTTCTTTCTGTATCCCCACCATGCTCTGTATTATTCCAACAAGACATTAATCCTACCCCTTCCTATCTTCCGAGGCCCGGGCACTGCTGACATTTGGGGTCTGGGAATTCTTTGTCATAGGGCTCAACCTGAGCATCACTGGAGTTCGGTGGCACCTCTGGCCCACCCACTAGGTGGCAGTAGCACCTCCCCAGCTGAGGTGGAGGCTCCAGTTACTTTCGGACTGGGTGACCCACCTACTTCGAAGTTGCCTTAACCAGCTACATAGGGGAGGTTTCCTCTTGGTTCACGTAGCTTCTGCAGTCTGCGTGCTCCTGCTGACCTCATCCTGGCAGCCCTGTTTTTTCAAGTTGAGGACCAAACTTCCCCTTCACTATGGTACCTACTTTTTCCTGGGAAAAAGGACCCTTTGTCTTATTTGCACAGGACAATGCCCATTTCACTAGATGCCGAGAAAGTGGTCCTCCTATTGGAGCTCTCGGGTTTAGCTGTGCATGAGGCTGCTCTTCTGGAAAAAACCTCCCAGCTCTCCTTGATGCCTGAGGTGGCTCATATCCCGCTAACCACCAAGGATGCTGCTTGGGGAGGATGCAAGGCAGGGCATAGCCCATGGGAGGGACGCTGGGAGTCCCTTCCCTGCTAACGCTTTCCACTAGTTCACAGAGCAGTTGCCTTGTACCTGGAGATGAAACTATAGGTTGAGGAGGACAGTCATTCTACCAGCTGTGGAGTACCAAGTTGTGCTTAAAAGAAAGTGGATTATAAGCCACTTGGTTCGGTTTCTGTAAGAGCCAAGAGATCAGTATCTTTTTTTTTAAAGAATTTAAGAGAAGGAACAGGCAAGAGTGGGGGGAAGGACAGAAAGAGAGGGGCAGGGAGAAGCAGACTCCCTCCTGACCCCAGGGCTCCACCTCAGACCAGAGATCATGAGCTGAGCAGAAGGCAGATGCTTAACCGACTGAGCCACTCAGGTGCCCCCCCCCCCCCTTTTGTAGTCCTCTTTATGCTCAATGTAGGACCTGAACTTCCAAACCCAAGATTAAGATCCTTGCTCTCCCAACCGACTAAGCCAGCTGGGTGCCCCAGAGACCACCAGATCTTAACTTTCACAGGCTCATACAAGGTCTACACCAGAAATCAAAAGGTGGGCAAAGTTTCTGTGAGGAGCCAGACAGTAAACGCCTTCAGCTTGATGTATTGTGCAGTCTTTCTGGCAAAGACTTAATAATGCCACTGTAGGGTCAAAGCAGCCACAGATGACAAATGAGCTTCACAAGCTGCATTTGGCCCACAGGCCATAGTGTACAGACCCTTATTATAGATCATAGAAATTCCTTTGCTCCAGCACATCTTATTTCTCTGTGTTCTCAGTAGCTGCCTGCTCTTAAAGGAGGAACTGTTAAGAAGCAACTTTATTATTATTTTTAAAGATTTGAGAGAGAATGTGTGCACACAAGTAGGGGAGAGAAGGGAAAGGGAGAGGGAGACTCCCCACTGAGCAGGGAGTGCAACGTGGGACCCGATTCCCAGGACTTTGGGGAGTATGACTTAAGCCAAGGCAGGTCCCTTAACCCACTGAGCCAGCCAGGGGCCCAACAACCTTATTACTCTTACGTGAGATTTAATAGGGCCACAACGCCTCTTAGCCCTGCCTCACCAACCTCTCCAATGAGCTCACACCTTCCAAGCCTTTGCACTTGCTATTCCCTCTGCTGGAATGTTCCTCACCTGGTTACATAGCTACTTTTTATAGTTTAAGGCAAACATCTTCAGAAAGCCTTTCAGGAACAGCCTAGATCTGATCTCCTAGGATAGATTCTCCCAGGATGGTCCCCTAAGCCTCTTTTTAGGTCACAGCCCACCCCGCAAGACCATTTCATGGGGCAGAGTCCATTTCTGTCCTGCTCACTGCAATATGTCAGCACTTAAATTCATATCCATTTCCTTTTTTTTCGACATTAAAGTTTCAAACAAATGAATGGATACCTACCCGTGTGGATTCTCAGATGTCGGTCCAAATCTTTCATGCCATGAACAGTTTTGAAGTGGCAACCTGGAGGAGGAAAAAAAAAAAAAAATCAGCTTTTCTCAAAATACAGCCTCAAAAATAAGTTACTATAAACCTGAAGTTCTCGGGGAAAGTCACACCGAGCTCTGATGCCACAGGATGCTTGGAAGGCACAGAATGCTCCTGTGTGGGGATTACACGGAGTGTGACAAGGACTCCGAGGATCAGTCAGGCCCAGCTCGCCCACCAGTGACCCCCCGCCTCCCCCCGAAGGGGCTCCGTACATTCAAGTTGATGCTTCACCTGGGTAGCAACAATTGAATGTCCTTTCTCCGAGGGTCACGGTTTGTTCCTTGGACTCTGAGGGGGGGGCCGAGGCAGGGGCTTTCTGGGCATCACTGCTGTCCGTGGAGGGACAAGTTGGTTTGGGAACATCATTATCTAGTTCTGAAGCTGAAATGGAGACAAAAAAGTATTAATTTCTCAAATATAACCACCATGGGAAGTCTTACAATATAAGCAGGCTTATTTTACCTCCATCACCTCTCCAAAAAAAAAGAACCATTAAAATGGAAAGCCATAGGGGACCTGTGTGGCTCAGTTGGTTAGGCAACTGCCTTTGGCTCAGGCCATGATCCCAGGGTCCTGGGATTGAGCCCTGCGTTGTTGGGCTCCCTGCTCAGTGGGGAGTCTACTTCTCCCTCCCTCTGCCACCCTCCCCACTTGTGCTTTCTTGCTCTCAGATAGATAAAAGCCTTCAAAATTGAAAGCCACAGAAACTCTGGCCTTACAGAATTCCTTTCTTGAACTACCAACTTCCAGGAAATACAGGAGACAAGGGACATAGTAACAGGACAGACAACTGGCAAGGTTCAAGCTGCCAAACTTTGCAATGGTGGCTTCTCAAATGACCCAGTGAAGACTTAATTTGTAGATTTTTGGATCACAAGCTGATTTTATTATAACGATAACACGAATTACAAGTGATACACAACAACGGCCAAATATTAGAGATGATACAAGGCTGGTCCAGCAACGTCAAGCTATTCTTGAAAGCTTACTCAATTTGAATTGGTTTTGTCTCCACTCAGTAGGTCACAGACCACACTTCAAGCACCACTGATCTCCTGGACAAAATGCCACTGCTTCAACAAATCATTTAGGGAGGAGGAGAAAAACTGGACTCAAAGCCTGGAGAGGAGGGCTTGCATGATCAGGAGGTTACTTGGGTCCTGATTTTATTTTATTTTATTAAAGATTTATTCATTCGTGAGAGACACAGAGAGAAACAGAGGCAGAGACACAGGGAGAGGGAGAAGCAGGCTCCATGCAGGGAGCCTGATGTGGGTGGGACTCGATCCTGGGTCCCCAGGATCATGCCCTGGGCTGAAGGCAGACGCTAAACCGCTGAGCCACCCAGGGATCTCTAATTTTAAACATAAGAGCCATGTAAGACCATGACAAAGCCTGAACACTTTTTTTTTTTTTTTTTTGGGGGGTGTGAAAATGAAATTAGAGTTTTTAGAGAACATTCTCCTAGTTCAGGGATGGTTATTTACAAGGTGTCTAGATATCTGATTTGCTTCAAAACAATCCAGGGCAGGGGAAATAGCTGGACAGAAGAAACCAGACTGGCTGCGTATAATGGATATTGAAGCCCAGCACCAGGTACATGGGATCATTTCCTGTGTAGAACTATGTAAAACTGACATTTTTTGGGGGGCCACAATGGTCAGATAGTTTCATGGGGTTCAACCTAATGTGGAGGTTTAAAAATTTCTGTAACAAAACCCAAGCATTCCTAAAAGATTAGAAAGGGAGTGCTTTCCAAATAGATTTAAACCCAAGGAACAAGAGGCGCTGTGCTGTTAGTCTGAAATCTTAAAATTTACTAGTACATAGAAGTTAGAGGCCAAAAATTGGGACTTTTTGCTCCAGATACAGAAGGTGGATTTTATGCTCAGTGAGAGGTTTGTCAAGGTTTGTTTCCCTTGAGAAGCTAGTGAATACGGTGAAGGCTTCAGCTCTGGGCACGGGGCTTGCTTAGCTATTTGCTAACAAAAAAACTTAACCTGAGCCTCTGTTTACTGCTCTGAAAAAGGGATCACTGACCTGCTGTAGAGTTAACAATGCAAATTCTCAGCACATCACCCAGCCTGTGCCTTGTAAGTACTATTCAGGGATGGAGGACCTCAGGGGTCACAGCTTAATGATGGTAGTGCTCAAAGTCCTATAACGGGCTCTGAACAAAGTGACCTAGTCCTATGGGTCTCAACTGAGGGTCATTTTGCTCCCAGGTGACCTTTGGGAATGCTTAGAGATTTTTTTTTTTTTAAGATTTTATTCATTTATTCATGAGACACACAGCAGAGGCAGAGACACAAGCAGAGGGTGAAGCAGGCTCCCTGCAGGGGGTCTGACACAGACTAGATCCAGGACCTGGGTATCAGGCCCTGAGCTGAAGGAAGCCGCTCAACCACTGAGCCCTGCCCCCACCAGGTGCCCCTGCTTGGGGACATTTTTGATGGTAATATGCACACATATAAGGAACACTGGCCCCTCACTGGTAGAGGCCAGGGATGTTGCTAAATAACCTACAATATACAGGAGAGCCCCCATACCTGTGTCAGTCATCTGAATTGTGGGCTTTAAATGTAGCTTCCCAGGGCTCACCCCAGATTACCAGGGGTGAGGGTGGTTAAGGATAGGTCCCAGGAACCTGCACTTTTGAAGTGCTGCCCGGGTGATTGTCAGACTCTCAGTCCTTGCTTCTCAAAGGGTGGTCCCCAGAACTCCAACATCAGCATAACTTGGAAGCTTGTTAGAAATGCAGAACCTCAGGTCCCAGCCAACAGATTCCATCTGCACGTTAACAAGATCCCCAGGTGATTCCTATGCACAATAGGAGGAGCCCAACGCCAAGGCAAGGCTTCTCAAACTTGCCCATCAAGAGTACCTGGAGGGCTTGTTAAGGCTCAGGTGGCTAGGGCTCCACCTTTAGAGTTCCTGATTCAGTAGATCTAGGGTACAGCTGGTAATTTTTCATTCTAACAAGTTCCCGCTGATGCTGATCTGGCAACTATCCTTTTCAAAACTGCTCAGTGAGAAAGTAAACTGGCTCAGAGATGCTGAATAAAGGGTGCAGGGCTAGAAGTTTTCAGCTGATCAAAACCCACACTTGCCAGATCTGAAGGAAGCCCATCACTAGGCCCCTTAAGGGAAACCTTAAGAGGAAACCCAAAACCTTAGCAATTCATATTAAAGAAAACCATTAGACGGGTAAGGATTTTTAATCCCAGAGAAACCAAAAGAGATTGAAAAGTGAAATCGAAGGGAGAGGTTAAGGCACTGTTTCAGGAACTGGAAAGCCAGCTAAGTTTCAAATTTCAGTTCTATCATTTATTAGCTGTGTGACCTTGGAGAAGTTACTCCACCTTCCCTGTTCCTCAATTACCACATCTAAAATGGGGATCGTGGCCCTCACCTCCTAGGTTTCGGTGAAGATTAAGTCCTTTAATATATGTAAAGGGACCTGGTACGGAAGTCAATGCTACATAAACATCGATTTTGTCTAATGATGTGTACACACGAGCCACCAGATTCTGCAAGGGAGCAAAATGCACTGGGCCAGGAGACTTGGAAACAGGCAGAAGAGATGGGGTTAAGGCGATAAAGCAGCCATCCAATGCACAAAGGGCCTCCCAAGGAGACGTCCTTACTTTTAAACCTCCCAGAAGCCAAGCCAGGCTGGAAACCCACTCTCTTCTGATGAGCTGGGCCAGAGACCCTTCTAGCATGAAAGTGGGGGTGGACCACATAATAGAACCCAGTTTAGCACAGTCAACATTTTAGCCCTATGAAAATCCACTGTTCCTTTTAAGGTTACCCTTTTTTTAAGTCGATTTTTTTTTTTTTTTATTACTGGTCGTGACTGAAGTCTACCTGTTGACCTGCTCCATTTTATTTCTTCCAAAAACCTATTTGAGTCACAAAGGCATTTGCAAATTAACAGTGGCCCACTCCTGCTAAATTTGGGGTGGGGGGGGGGAAGGAGCCTAAACAAACCTCAAAGAGGTGGAATTTTGTTCATTTTGACGCACCTAAAATGCAGGAGGAAAAAAACCACATCAGTTGGAAGGTTGCTTTCTCTCTACAGTGGTGGCTGGTGCTTAATTCTGATTGTGTCCTGCTCCCACAGGGGGCATCCCAAGTTCCTCACAATGCAGAGCACCCTCAGCCTTGGAAACAGAGGGCGTCTCCTGGAGGCATCTCCCCAGCAGTGTGTGCAAGAACAAAAAGGAGCCCATGGCACTAACTGAGCAACAGCCAGGGGTCATTCAGGTTATTGTCTTTTAGGATTGCTTCGCCCCAAGATTCAACACCCCCAACAACATTCTCCAGTTCCTCTTTTACAGAGGATCAGCAGGGGGCCCCTCCCCCTCCCCGACCCCCCTCCCCAGGAAGACCCTCCCGAGGCAACGCGTGTCCATTACAATCCTGGGGCACAAAGGCAGTTAATGGTGTTTTGGTTAGTGGTGGCTCCAGCCAGCCAGATTTTAGTTTTAGGGACTGTCGTTTCAAAGTAGCTTCGTTGAACTTCTCCCCTCCACTACCTCCTCGGCCTGTGGTCCTCCAAGCCCACGGGACCTACCTGCACCGTCGGAGGTGGGAGCCTTATTCGCGGAGACCCCCTCCCTCCCGCCCCTTGCTCCCTTTCTAGGCCGAAAAAACCCAGGGGGAGACGGAGAAAGAAGTTCACTTGGAACTAAGAGGTTATCAGCTAATCGCGAAGGTGGGGTGGGGGGGTGGAGAGGAGATCGAGTGGAAGTTACGTTATCTTAATCTGAGGGCAAGATAATCAGAAAGGAAGCGCCTTAGAAATGCAGACTCCGCAACCCCACCTCACCCCCGAGATTCCAACGGGGGGGGGGTGTGCGAGCTAAGGGTGGACCGTGGCATTTAGCGGGTTAGCAAAGCTGCCCACCTGCAGCTTCTTCAGAAGCGGAGGCTCCACCGGCCACTGGGTGAGAAATGCCGCCTTGAGGGTTTAGGCTGGCCCCGGGGTCCCCCCCTCCCCTCATCCCTCCTCTCCAGCCACCTGGCGGCCGGCTCAGCCCGCAGAGCCCGACCGTGCACTGTTCTGCTCAACGCACCCCTCCCTCCAGAGCTTCATTTAAAGTAAACAGGAGGGGATCCTCGGGTGGCTCAGCGGTTTAGCACCTGCCTTTGGCCCAGGGCGTGATCCTGGAGTCCCGGGATCAAGTCCCGCATCGGGCTCCCTGCATGGAGCCTGCTTCTCCCTCTGCCTCTCTTTCTCTGATACACGTAAATAAAATCTTAAAAAAAAAAAAACGAATAAAAGGGAAAGTCCCTCCCATCACCTGTCGGACCTCAGGTGCCCCCCACCCCCGGCTGTAGCCTTGCTGACGTCCCCGGTCTCTGCGCTGCGCCTGCCGTGCCCTCTGCGCCCCCCCCCCCCCCCCCCGCATCTCCAAGCCCCTCGTCGGATTTTTACTCGACGCCCACCTCCGCGAGGCGCTCCCTGGGCAGCGCATTTGCAGGGCCCCCTCCTCTGCGCCTCCGCGCTCACGCACCTGACCCCCGGCAAGCCGAGGGGACCAGAACTCCGTCTGCTTGGTCCTCGCCGTTGCTCCCCCCTCCAGCACCCGGCCACCCCCCCTCCCCCGGCCGCGCCGCCCCAGGCCAGCACCAGGAGGTCGGGGACCCGGCGACCCGGGCCGGCGCATCCTCCCGGGGACCCGCGGCTTCCCAGCGCGGGGACGGAGCCGCAGAGTTTGCCGGAAGACGGGGCATCTGCAAGGAGGTGCAACTTCCAACGGCGCGGGGCTGGGGCGCGGGGCGGGGGGCGCGGGTCCCGGGGCGCGCGCGGCGCTACTCACCGGGCACCCCGGCCAGCGCGGGCGCGGCCTCGGCGGACTCCCTGCGCGCGGGCTGCGGCCGCCGGGGCCCGAGGTGCTGAGGCCGGGCCTGCTTGCGCCGCGACATGGCGAGAGGGGCCTGCCTCCCGCAGCCGCTTCCCGGAGTTGGGCAGTCACCCCCCCGCTCCCCCGGCCGGAGCGCGCATGTCCCGGCAATTCTGCTCCTCGGCCGAGCCCGGGCGATTTATCAAGAACCCTGACGGCTGATTGGCCCGGAGCCAGGACCTCGGGGGTCCCCGGGCCGCGCGCTCCGCGCCCCTGCAGCCTCACCACCTGAGAGCTCGTTAGAAATGCAGACTCTCGGGCCCCGCCCCAGACCCGCCGAATCAGAATCTGCATTTTAACAAGCTCCCCAGGTGATTCGCAGGCACATTAAGGTCTGGGAAACCGCGTCTGCATTTTAACGAGATCCCCAGGTGATTCGCTTGCCCATTAAAATTTCAGAAGCACAGCTCTCCTCCAACTTTCATGTGCGCGCGAATCACTGGGGATCTCGTTAAAATGCAGATTCTGACTCAGTGGGTCTGGGGTGGGGGCCTGAGCTTCGGTATTTCTAACGAGCTCCCAGGTGATGCCACGGCCGCTGCTGCTGCTGCTGCTGCTGCTGCACCGGCCGTGTTTTTGGGATTCTGACTTAATTAGTCTGGGCGGAAACCTGGGCATTGGTTTTATTTTATTTTATTTTATTTTTTAAGCTCCCCAGGTTATTCTGATGTGCAGCCAAGGCTGAGAGGCCTGACCTCCAGCATCTCTGCATTTAAAATTTAAATGAGGCTAGAGAGTCTCCAACTGCAGAGGAACCACTTTATGGAGGAGTCCATTAAAAATGCAGATTCTGAAAGTTTTGGCTTCCGGCGGGCGGCCGAGCCCAGTAGTCTGCGTTTCTAGATGGCGCCCCCCACCCCCTCACCCCCCCATCCCCCCCATCCCTGGCGCGGTGACTCGGGCGCCCCAGGCCTAGGACCACCCGCGCAGGAAGCCTGGGGCAGGCAGGGGCGCGGCCCGCCCAGCAGGTGACGGGGGCGTGGGTCCTGGGGGGCGGGGTGCGCTAATTGGCGTTCATGCTCAGACTGGCTGGGACCTTGATGAGACCCGAGGGGGACCCCTCCTTGCAGCAGGTGAGCGACATCCAACAGGGAGCAAAGGAAGCCACCTACGTCCCTCGTGTGTTTACTTTCTACAAATTGGGGAAGTTGCTGGAGGCGGGGCAGTGCCCTAAGCTTGCCCAAACCTGCGAGTCACGTGGGGGCCCTTGCGAGAAAAGAGCCGGGTTCGGCCTGAATCCGGGTTATCTCACAGCGCCCCTGCCGACAGTCTACGCGGTGGCCTGCCCGGCGCCGTGGGGTCTCAGCAGCCGCCTGTCGCCCGCCCTTCTGTGGGGTTGCCGGTGGCAACTCCTAGGGCAGGGCCTGTGAGATGATGGTTTTTTACGTTTCTCAAAAACTGAGCTGGTTTCCTCCAACTTCCGGCCGATTTTCACGTGGCTGAATGGATTTTAGGGAGGGTTGTGTAATGCCAGGTGATGTCACTCAAGGTTAAATGTACTTATTTACCCGTTTCCTTAGGACTTTTCAGAAAAGCAATCTCTACCCTCCACGTGGGGGCTTGAACTCACCACCCAGAGATCAAGAGTCCCGGGATCTATCTACCCACTGAGCCAGCCAAGTGCCCCAAGGTTAAATTTTAGAGCCAAATAAATTTTTTTTTAAAGCAACTTTAAAATTTTTCTTTGGGATGTGCATCTGCCTACCTACACACATGTATAAAGCCATTTGAGAACTTAGGTCTGTGCTTAGGGTTATCGTGCCTTGTGGGACGTCTCAGCAGAATACTGGATTCCCGCAGGGACAGGGGCTGCCTCTAGGGGAAGCTACCCAGCCAGAAGGAGGGGAGGTATCCATACCTGCCTGAAGTGAGTATATGGGTTTATATTTAATATTTATATAGCATCAAAAATATTTATATAGCATCTTGTCAGGTCAGGTGCACTCAGTTGGATTAATCCTTGGTACATGACACCTGGTCATTACTGATCCGTTGCTGGCTTATGTTTGTGCGGCTGCTTGTTTGTCCCAGGGCTTATTAGGATATGATAAATACCAGGGAACCCATCACCCAAAACTGGGAGCATAACCTAAACCCCACGTACTTCATTCCTTTGCTTTATCTTTTCAGCAAGCTCTTTTGCACCTACATGTAATCTTAAAACACCATTTTAATTTTTAAAGAACTTAAGGGCATGTAATTTTCTACGAATCCCTCCCTCATTTATTATATTGCTAAAACCATCCAGATTGCTGTCACTGTCCTTCGTCTGACTGCTGGGTAATATTCTATGGTGTGAAAATAGCACAGTTTATTCATCTGCCTTCCTGTTGATGGACGCTTGGGTTGTATCCCAGTCTTTGTGAATCGTGTGGCTATGATCTGGGATCCTTCTGAAGTGTCAGAGGTTAAGGTTAAGTGACTGTACACACATTTTTGGATGGTAGGTGACTTTTAAGAGATTATGCCAAAGTGGTGGCGCCAGTTTACATTTCCACCAGCCAAATAAGAAATACTGGGGAGCCACGTCCTTTACTATACTCGGTATTTTCAGATGTCTTAATTAACGTACGGATGTCAAATTAATATTCAATGATATTTCACTACGGTCTGGATTTGCATTTTCCCTGCATGTACGGTTTCAACAAAAAACAAAGCAAAAATTGTTTTTCACAAAAGGACAGCAACTGATCAAGTTTCTTTCATTTTTTGAAGGTATTGTTGTAATACTTTTTTTTTTGTAATACTTTTTAATACATCTGTTCAAAGTTATGGCTGTAAATTGAATTCACTACCATGATTGCTTTTAATGGCTTGACTTCAAGGGTCATAACTGAAAATCTGAAAAAAAAAAAAAAATACAGGTGTACCTGGCTGGCTCAGTCAGTAGAGTATGTGCCTCTGGACCTAGGGGCTGTGAGTTCAAGCCCCACGCTGGGCATAGAGCTTCCAAATATATATATATATAACTCATACAGTAGATATCTAAGTAAAAGCTGGGTATCATTCATTGGCTATGATAAGTCACGATTTTCCTCCAATCCCATTCATCAATTATACAAGTTGACTATTTGTTTTTTTTTGAAATGCAGCTTGTAAATTTTCATCTTCCCTGATACTCAAACTGGGGCTTTTGCCAATTAAACTGAAGAGGGCGCATCACTATATCTTTAACAGATGAATTTCAAACCCACTGGACAATGTTTAAACCCATATGAAAATTCTGTTGCTTAAGTTTAAACACGCAGAATGAGGTTTTTCCAGGTGATACCTTTTCATTGTCCTTCAGCAACAAAATTACAGAACAAGGAAACTATGGCCAAACATGCATTTCAAAATACTTTCACCACAGGATGTTTCTCTAGGCAATGAGTTACTTTTTCATTCTTTATATATCATCTTGATCCTGAATTTTTTTTTTTTTTTTTTTTTTTTTTAATGCTTGTGGGATGCCTGGCTCAGTGGTCAGGGTCCTGGGATGGAGTCCCACGTCGGGCTCCCTGCTGGGAGCCTGCTTCTCCCTCTGCCTATGTCTCTGCCTCTCCGTGTCTCTCATGAATAAGTAAATAAAATCTTAAAAAAAAAAAATGCTTGTTAGGTAGTCCCCTTCAAGAGAAAGTCAAATTTTCAATGCTTGTCACTTTTTAAAGGAAAAGTGGAAAATCTCTATAATTTTTATAACTTAAGTCTTTTGCCAAGAGATAAATGGTGCACTTACGAATTATATGAAAGATTCTCATCTCTCTATATCTCTTTTCAAAGCATTATAAAGCCTGAGAGGCAGTAAAATGTAAATAACACATAGACTAGAGCCAGCATGAGTTAGAAAACTGGCTTTGTGACTGTATGGCCTCGGGAAAGCTGCTGTGTGCTCCAGTTTTCTCATCAATAAAATGGCAATGTTAACACAGCGAGGGCGAATGAATTTCTATACGCAAAGGACACAGGACAATGTCTAGTGCCGAGGCAGTACTCCCTAAGTGTTAACTGTGTCTATTTATAATAATAGAGTGAATGTATTAGTTTACTAATAACTTATTATGTATAACAATAGCTCACAGTCATCTACAATTGGTGGTTCCAATTAAGTAGGCACAGATATTGTTGTCCATGGGAACTAAATTGGAAGCAAACAAGCCTGTGTCTTCACTCAACCCTTCTTAGTTGCAGATTTTCCATTCTTTTCATACCAGTTTCAATATATGTATATTATTATTTTTTGAGAAATAGGGTGAGACAGCATGAGTCAGGGGTGGGGGATTGGGTAGGGAAGGCAGTGGGAGGGGCAGAGGGAGAGGGAGAGAAAGAATTTTAAGCAGGCTCCCTGCCCAGCACAGAGCCTGACATGGGGCTGAAGTCACAACCCTGAGATCATGACCCGAGTGGAAGTCAAGAGTTGGATGCTTAACTGAGCCACCCAGGAGCCCCGTTACATGTATATTAAATGAGAACTTCATTCATTTAATATTGCTCAACTAATTGCTCTCTTTTTTAAGAGATAAAGTCATTGCTCACCTGACTTCCTCTTTTCTGCTCCCTTTCTCCACTATGGATACAGGAATGAATGAATAAATGTTTATCCAGGTACAAATGATTCTCCAAATGCGTGTAAAGGCAGGAGCAAATCTGACTCTTTTCTCTGCCAGGAATTTATTTGTTCAATTGATAATTTTTTGAGCTCATACTACTACCTGGCTCTGTTCTGGGTATGGGGTATAGAGTAATATGCAAGATCAAGAAGACCCAGCAGGGCAGCCAGAGAATGAATGAATGAGTGCATGAGGTCATGTCAGATAAAGATGGGTGCCCACAATCAAGATAACATGGGGTGGTAGGAACCTAGAGTGACTGGGTGGTATTGGGGAGGGTTGCTGAGTTTGGCTAGAAGTGACCTTTGAGCTAAAACCTGATAATAATAGGCAACCATGGCAAGAACCAGAGAGAGCATTTCTGGTGGAGATAACAAACAAAGGCTCTACGAAGATCAGCTTTGGCGTGTTTGAAGCAAAGTAAAAAGCATTGGTGACCAGTTGGTTCCCAGAAAAAAAATATGGCTCGTAGAGTTGGGAAAAAGAAAAAAAAAAAGTCCAAGCTCACTTATGATGAAAGACATGCAAGTTAAAATAAATTGAAATTCCATTTTTATCTTGTCTGAACAGGAAAGATTAAACACATATTCGCAAAGGTGCACATCTGCCACGATCCAGCTATTCCTCCCCCACACTGCACTTCTCGCACTTCATGAGAATCACCTGGGGACCTTGTTAAATGCAGATTCTGACTCCAGTGAGTCTCAAAATTTAACATGAATACAGATCACCTGGGGACCTTGTTAAGGAGCGGGTTGCGATTTCAGGGCTTCTCAGACATCCACATGCAGAAGACTGACCTGGTGATTTTGTTAAAAGCAGATTCTGGGCAACCAACCTATAAAGAGGTATTCAGCCTCACTAATTATGAGGGAATGAATATTAAATAACCATAAATTCCTCTCTTTTCTCCCCCTATTAGATCAATAAAAATTAAAAATGCTGGTAACATCTACCGTTAGCAAGAACACAGGGAGTTGGGTCTTCTAATGCATTGCTGGTGGGAGTGTGAATGTTTATAGCCACTTCAGAGGGCAATTTGGCAATACCTTTTTAAATGTGCCCTGCCAGTGATCTATTAATTCTGCTCTCCGTGCATTCTCCAGAGAAAGGTCTGCCCATGCGCACAAAGGAGCATATCCAAGGATGTTTGTGGCAACACCACTGTCGTAGTAAAAAAAAAAGCAAAACAAAACACACACACACACACACACACACACACAAACCACTGAGAAATAACCTAACTACCCAACAACAGGGGACCGGTTAGGTTAAATTAGGGTTTAGCCATACCATGGACTACCAGGCAGCAAATAAAATAATCATCCAGATTTATGTACACCAGCATGGCTAGAGCTCCAAATATAGTGCGCTGAAGACAAAGCAAGTCCCACACAGATAGAGTCAAACACCTATTCAAATCCATATGTGCTTTCAATGGTGAAATATAAAAATCCAGAAAATAAAAAGTACTAGAAGGATACGCACTGGCTATGTGTTAAGATGATGGCAGGGGTAGCAGCTTGAGGGAGGAAGGATTGGAGAGCATCAGTGTTCTGTGTCTGGATAAGAAGATGTGATCCTTAGTATTATCTTTTTTAAAAAAATATTTTTTAAAACTTTTTAAAAAAAATTTTATTTATTTATGATAGTCACACACACAGAGAGAGAGAGGCAGAGACATAGGCAGAGGGAGAAGCAGGCTCCATGCACCAGGAGCCCGACGTGGGATTCGATCCCGGGTCTCCAGGATCGCGCCCTGGGCCAAAGGCAGGCGCTAAACCGCTGCACCACCCAGGGATCCCTAAAAAAATATTTTTAAATTTATTCATGAGAGACACAGAGAGAGAGAGGCAGAGACATAGGCAGAGTGAGAAGCAGGTTCCTTGCAGGGAGCCCGATGTGGGATTCGATCCTGTGACTCCAGGATTATGCCCTGAGCTGAAAGCAGATGCTCAACAACCACTGAGCCACCCAGGCATCCCGTATTATTTGTTTTTTTTTAAAAAAGGGGGGGAAGTATTCCCATATTGCTTGATAGTTACATAGTGAAAAAGCAATAATTAAAATAACTAAATTATGGTTCTGTCATACAATGGAAAACATTCCAAATGACCATGACGAGAATAATGTTATTTCTTTGTGCACTGATATGCAATGTTCTTCAAGATATGTTAAGTGAAATGTTCAAAGGACAGAACAGCACACAAATTATGCTATTGTGTGTGTATGTATGTTTTTACACACATAAATTGTGCATATACAATGTACGGATATATGTATGTATGTTTTTACATACATGCACACACAATAGCATAGTGAAAACATACATATATAACAGCATTTCTCTATTAAATTGAACACACGCAGATACACACAGACACACATGAATGCAGAGGAGACCAGGGAACTGGTAACATGAATTATTCCTGGGGACTGGACAGCAGTTGTCTGAATGACTGACATATAAGGTATATACTTCTCGGCAATCTCTTAAGTTAAAACATTTTAAATCAGAAAATTTGGCACACCCACAAGAGTGTAAAAAACACATAGGTGCGATTTATGGAATAAAGCAAACACCCTTATAATCACCAACAACTTGAGATCTAGAACGTTCTTAGTTCTAGAAACTCTTTACATGTTCCCATCCATTAGCTTTTTCTGCCTTCTGCCACCTTCTTCCACTAGCTCTAATTTTGTGCAATTATTATTTAAAAATAGTTTTATTGCTGTATGTCAACTATACTTCAATTAAAAAACCAATAGATTTGTCACCTAAATAGTGTTGCTTAGTTTTGCTGCATGGCTAATATTCCTTCCATTGCTTCTTTCTTTTTTAAAAAAGACTTTATTTTGATAGAGAGAGAGAGAGAGACTGGGAGTACAAGCAGGGGCAGAGGGGAAGGGAGAAGCAGGCTCCCCATTGAGCAGGGAGAGGATGCAGGGCTTGATCTCAGGACCCCAAGATCATGACTTGAGCTGAAGGCAGACGATTAACCCACTGAGCCACTCCGGCACCTCCTTCCATTGCTTCTTTAAGTTTGTGAGATTCACCATGGTGTGCAGGCAGTGCAGCTGATTTTTACTCTTGCATAAGCTCTACACGAATTTAAACACGTTTTACACCTTCACTGCCAACGGGTGGTTTCCACTTTGGTAATTATGAGCAAACATAGCTGTGAAAATTCTTACACAGCTTTCCTGGTTCTTGTGTGTAAGTTGCTCTGTGCCCAGAATCTGCATTTTAGCAAGATCCCCCCGTGACTCTTGAGTGCGCTAAGTCTGAGGCGTGCAGTGTGGGGAGGAATAGTTGGATCCCAGCATCTGCTCACCTTCAACTTTCCTAGGAACTGCCAAACGATTTTCCCATGTGACTGTATCAATTTATGTTCCTATCAGCATATGTAACTTTTAGTTTTTTAAGAATTTATTTATTTATTTGAGAGAGAGAGAGGGGGAGGGAGAGAGCACAAGTGGGCGGGGAGGGGCAGAGGGAGAGGGAGAAGCAAGCCCCCCGCTGAGCAGGGAGCCCCATGCGAGGTTTGATCCCAGGATCCTGAGATCCTGAGCCGAGGGCAGATGCTTAACCTCCTGAGCCACCCAAGCGGCCCTCAACATATGTAACTTTGAAAATGAAAATGAAAGAAAAAAAGGGGGGGAACTAGTTAAAAAAAGTCACTAGGGCACAGTCTTGGTTGAAAATGTTAATAACCACTACACAGATCTTCACTTCTCCTTTCTGCTCCCACACCCCAGCTCCTCCCCTTCAGGGCTTAGAATCTGAAATGATGAAATGAATTACTGGAGGAGGATACTGTGTGGGTGACACAGTGGATCAGGTCCTTTATTTCTAGAGAGAACAGCCTCCACTTCACCTGCTGGCTCCTACAGGTTTGGTTCCTGAACTATATAAAGGAATGTGGTCCAAGAATTAGGAACTGTAAACTGCTAGACCTGGGGCAGGGTGTGGCAAAACCGGGGTTGCCAGTTGTCTTCCTTAGTCCTGGGAAATGTGAATTTCCGATCCCTTTCTGGCAACACTGGGATCACCCAGACCAAGTGTCACCTGCAGATTCTCTGAGTGTTTCTATATGTCTTAGGCCACACAGTCACCCTGGCTCTGACACTGTCCACTAGGGTTTGCTCCAGAGCCGTTCCTTTGTTTAATAAACATTAACTGGGTTCTGTCTGGTTGTGAGACACCATGCTCACATCCAGGAACGCAACAGCAAGTCTTTAAGGAAGTCACGGAGCAACGAGGAGGGACAATGAGCAAACAGGCAGGTGCAAGACTGTGTAAAGGTAAAGGTTGGCCCAGTGGTCAGAGAAAGCTTCCTGTAACCGGTGGATTCAGGAGCCTGGATGTATAGGACGAGTAGGTCTTGGGCAGGTGGAGAAGTGAGGTGAAGAGGCTTTCAGGCAGAAGGGACAGTTTGTGCAAAGACCAGGAGGTAAAGAGATGGTCCTTTTGGAGAAACTCAGTCTGGCTGGAGGTGGGCGGAATGCTGGCAGTGAGGCAGAGGAGGCGGTGGGGGAAGGAGGTGCAACCGCCGTGTAAGGCCAGCAGGACACACTCAACCCTTTTCTGCTTCTCCTTTCTCCTCTCTTCCTGTTCAACGTGGACACATCCAGAGGCAGATCCCAGGCTTGGTGTGACAAAGTGAAGGTTACTTCACCTTTCCTTACCCGAGAAGCAGCAACACTGGCAGTGGAATGACTCTGACAGTGAAAACGGTGAACGCTCACAGACGCTCACTGCGTGCTGGTGGCTGCGTTAGAACATTCTACAGAGAGTATCTCACCCGAGTCCAGCTCTCCACAGATGTGTGCTTTGAGCAAGTCCCTTAACTCTTGAGCCTCAGACTCAGCTGTAAAATGAGGATAATAATTCTACCAACCTCGAATGGTTTTCCCAAGTATTAAAAGGCAATGTGGGCACCTGGATGGCTCAGCTGGTTAACTTGGTTTCAGCTCAGGTCATGATCTCAGGATTGGGAGATCGAGGCCTCTGCGCTGAACATGGAGCCAGGAAGATTTCTCCTCTGCTCCTCCACCCCCTGCTTACATGCTCTCTCTCTCTCTTAAAATAAAATAAAATAAAATAAAATAAAATAAAATAAAATAAAATAATAATGTATGTAAAGAGATCAGTAAACAATAAATAATGAAGAATATTACTTATAATTATTATTGGCAGTCATCCACCTATTCCCCAACACTATACTAACTTTGAAAACTACTCTAAAATATAATAACAATGATTGTAAATGTGATTGACCGTAATATCTATATTGCACTAGGCATGGTGGGGATACATCTGTGAAAAAGACAGAAGGGGCTGTGTCACCAAATAGAAGTGACAAAACAGAAGGTTATTTCCAATGGATGATGCTCCAAGAGATTATCTAGGGACCCATCTCCTAGCTTATTGCTATACTGTCCCCTGGAGTGTTTCTCTCAAGAAAAACATCCACACCTATGATCTAGTCCATGGGAAGGGGCAAAGAGGCAAAGAGGAAGAGGAAGGCAAGAGGCTGCCCTTTATAGAGTGACCTAGAGTGTGTGTGTGTGTGTGTGTGTGTGTGTGAGAGAGAGAGAGAGACTTTTTGGTTGTGTCCCATTGGTCAGAATTTAGAGTCACATGTCACAAGTAGCTGCAAGGGAGTCAGGGAATGTGGCTCTAATACGGCGGCTGTGTGCCCAGCTAAACCTTGGAGGACTTCTGGGAATTCATCCTACTGATATACAGGAACACCCATAAAATGCCTCCTCTACAAGATTATTCATTGCTGCACTCTCTGACATTGCAGAAGCCAGGATGCAACCCAAGTATTTGTTTACAGGTCACTTGCCAAATAAACTGGGGTAAAGCCACACAGTGGCATACTTTGCAGCTGTACAAAGAAAGAATGATGAATCTCTATATGTACTAATATGGTTAAGATTTTCTGAATATATTAAATGAAAACAGCAAGGGATAGAACTGTGTATATAGTATGCTACTTTTTTTTTTTTTTTACAAAAGGGAAGTGGAAAATGGAAGAGTATATTCATATTTGCTTATGTTTGTATAGAGAGACATGGGAAGGCTATGGAGTGCAGCAATTGCTGTTGGCACCCCATACCTATCCCCTCGCCCTGGTCACCCTGGTGCATGCTGGACTAACTTTCAGCTCTCAGTGCTTAGCATTTTTTCACCCTGAGGGTTTTCTCTATTTGCCAGCATCCACTTTGCCCAACTGTGCAGCAGCCTGAAAGACATGGGCTATTATTGTCTTCTTACCACCTCAGTCAGCAAATGCTGGGAGTTGGTGGATAAATACCTCAGCTCCCTTGCCCCACCAATGGATAACTCGGAGGCATCAGTTCAGTTCCTTCCTGCCTCCCAGGGGGTCCCCAGCAGGAGTAAGTGCCAGATGCCTGCAGTGGCAACTATGCCGATAACAGTCTGTATCAGCTCTTTCACTCCTTTGTGTCACTTCCCCACCTATCCCACTATATGGGTGTTTCCTGGGATCACCTCTCAAATAAGCTACTTGTTCTCTGATCCTTGTCTCAGGGTCTGCTACTGGGGAAGATCCAATAAGACCACAAAGAAAAAAGAAAAGAAAAGGAAAGAAAAGAAGTTATCCATATGGATCAGGAAGGGACACAGGATGGGAAAGAGACATCTCAATGTATAACACCCTATATTGTTTTGTTTTGCTATTTGAACATTGCGAATGTATGAATTATTCACAAAAGAGCTCACAAAACATTAGTGATTCTAGTCCTAAAAAGAACACATTGGTTGTTGGGGTACGGTTAACAGTTTTGGACAGAGCCCTATTCTTGCTATGCTCATTTCTGGTTGATGCCAAACAACTTGCCATATTGCAAAGGTGTGAGTCCCACCAATTCCTCTCTCCCTTTTCTGTTAGGGGCATGAGTCCTAGGTTGCAAATGGAATGGGGAAGTTGAGTGTGATGGTGAATCTTGGCATTGCCTGTCTGGCAGTATGGGCTGGTGTTGAATCCATGACTTCTGGGCTTCAGTGTTACCACCTAACAAGTGGATACAATAAATACCCATGCTGCTTTCCTCTCAAAGTTATAAGGAAAATTCTGGAGCTTATGGCTCCATCCATCAATCAATCAATAGGGTAAATGTATTAACTTGTATTTAACTTGAGGTGCTGGGCTTATAGTCTACAAAGAACTAAAATATATGATTTTTTCACCAGAGACACTCACTAAGGAATAATGTAGCCTAAAGAATATTAAAAAATATAAACTTTTATATTAGAACTGGTCAAGTCACAGCTCTGTAGCATGGAGTAAATGGTTTTACATATATCTATATGTAAATATCTATCTATATTTAGATTTTATTTATATGAGAGAGAGAGAGCACACACATGAGTAGGGGTTGGGGTAGAGGGAGAGGGAGAAGCAGACTCCTCACTAAGTGGGGGATCCCCACAGGGCGCTTGATCCCAGGACCCTGAGATCACAACCTGAGCCAAAGTCAGATACTTAACTGACTGAGCCATCCAGGTGCTCCCAAATGATTTAATATTTCTGGACTTTAATTTTCTCATCAGTAAAAAGAGCATTATTGCATTGTCTACAGTGTAGGGCTGCCATAAGGGTTGGTGAGATAGTAGTTGTAACGTGCTCAGGGCATTACTTGGCACAGAGGGAACAGTTTATGAAAAATGATTTTTTTCTATGAATTACTAGAGCTACTCAAGGCTTCCTTTGACTCAACTTCTGTAGTGGAGGGTCTACCATTCAGGATTGTATGTTTGCAATAATAAAACACCCTTCCTTTTGTTCCTTAGGAAGAAACAATAATTTGTGCCAAAGAATTGAAAGTTGGGAGTACATTTTTATTTCAGCTCTAGCTTTATCCAGGGGCTCAAATATCATGCTGGCTTTGTCTTCCTCTGCTCCTCTCAGCACAGCTTTGCTGTGTGTTGGTTTACTCTCAGGTACTTCTCTCATGGGGGCAGGCAGCTTCTGACACAGCTCCTAAAGAGCCCCACTTCCCCATGGGCTTGCTCTTGGCTAATCCCTTCCTCTTGGCTGAACCTAGAGACTCACTTCTAACAAACAGAATTTGGACAAAGTGATGAAATGCACTTCTGAGATTACATTACAAAAAGACTGTCTTCCTTCTTACTCACCATATCTTGTTCTCTCTTGCTTGCCTGTTTTGAGGCAAGCCAGCTGCCATGCTGTGAGCTGCCCTACAGATAGAGGCCCATGTGGCAAGATACTGATGATTGCCTCTGGCTAACAGCCAGTGAGGAAATGAGGCCTTCAACCCAGTGGCCCCCAGGTAACTGAATCCTGCCAAAACCCCCAAACAGATCCACACCCCCCAGCTGGGACTTCAGATGAGACCCCAATCCTGGCCAACAGTTTGATTATAGCCTTGGGAGAGACCTTAAGACAGAAGCTCCAGTTAAGCTATGTTTGAACTTCTGACCTACAGAAACTCTGAAGTAATAAATATTCTTTGTGTTAAGTCACTAAGTTTTGGGGTAATTTGTTACATAGCAATAGATTAATAATGCATCTTTAGTTGGAGGTTGGGGGCAGTGCCAGCCCTATATCCTCATAGCTCCAAAGAAAAGAAAGGTAGAGAAAGTGCTCTTTTCGTGATCATTCAAACAAAAGTCCCAGGATTTAGCCCTTCTTAGGCTTGATTGGCTTATCATGGGCCAAAGGCCCATCCTTTAGACCAAAAGATGGCAAACTATGGTCTGTGGGCCAAATTGGGCCACTGCCTGTTTCTACAAATAGGTTTTGTGGGAACACAAGCTTATTCGTTGATGTTTATTGTCTAGGGCTGTTTTTGTGTTAAGAGTGCAGAGTTGAGTAGCTGCAACAGAGACTGGAGGCCCCCTACCTCTGAAATATTTACTATCAAAGATTTCTGTTGAAGTCAGTAACTATTTCTGTTGCTTTAGAAAGAATTTGCTGACCCTTGCCTTAGACCAGTATCTTTGACCCAAGGTCACGGGATGCTTTCATTGACCAAGCATGGGACCATGCCTTCCCCTTATGGAGGGGGTGTGTCAGCCCCATTTGGAGCATATGGGCTGAAGGGGTGGCGGTGGAATGGATCCCCAAAGATCATCTAGGAAATGCTCAGCTCAGGGTAGGAGATAGTTAGCAGAGGGAGCAGAGGCTCAAGGCCTCAGCAGTGAACACTTATGGTTTTGTATAACCACACTACCCTCCTTCCTTTGGGAGCTAGTTGTAGGAATGGCAGTGTTGAGTGAGGTCATCTAGAGGATGTGACCACTGGTTGACCTGTGAGCTGGGCCCAGCAACTGGAGGCTCCTCGCTCCCTCCTCAGTCCTTGAAATATGGGTTCTACTTGCCTTTTTGGCTCCCAGGAACTGCCCCAAGGACATAGCCTTGAGATAGTGATGTGGTGCTTGTGACCATCTGGATGGTCCATGACTGAACCCGTTAAGGTCTCTATGTAGACTTTTAAGGGATGCTTGTGGGGTGCAGTTGGTTAAGTGTCCAACTTTTGGTTTTGTCTCAGGTGATGGTCTCAGGGTCGGGAGATTGAGCCCTGGGGTGGGCTCCATGCTAATTGCAGAATTGGCTTAAGACCGTCTCTCCCTCTCTCCTTCCTCCTCCCCCCAATAAATAAATAAAAAATATTTTTAAAAGATTTTATTTACTTATTTGAGAGAGGGAGAGCACAAGCAGGGTTGGGGCAGAGGGAGAGGAAGAAGAAGCAGACTCCTCACTGAGCAGGGAACCCAATGTAGGGCTCAATCCCAGGACCCTGAGATTATGACCCAAGGGTGAGGCTTAACCTACTGAGCCACCCAGGTGCCTTAAATAAATAAATTTTTAAAAAAATTTAAAAATTAAGCTTTAAGATTTGGCAGGAGGGTGCGGAGATTATTTCTCTTGCAGCTACCCAAGACAAGTATTGTGTGCAAGTTCCCTTACTTATTAAACCTACCATGTACCAATCTGGAGTGACTTGACTCTTCCTTCTAGTATGGAGCCAGTTTCAGATTTCCCAGGAAGCTCCCCAAGAAGTCTAGGATTGACAGCTAGTTTTAGAAAGCTACTGATGGCCGGTGGGCAGGATGGGCTCGTCCTAGCTCACAGTATCCCCAGACCAGAGCTGCTCTAGCACTGGGCATGTGCCTCAGTGAACTATTCCTGGACTATGTATATGTCAAAGCATAGAGAGAAAAGGGCTGTCCTCTGGGTTTGCTGAATTGGGATGACATTAAGCTGGAGTTGTCTGTGCCCATATCCTTCTGTCATGTACAGAAAACCATCTGCAGGAGGAAAGAATAAGGCCAAGCAAAGGCCTGCCATGATGGGCATGATCGCAGAAAAAGAAGCCATGCAAGACCATCTCCCTGGGTTAGGTCCCAAGGTCCCCAGAGCAGCTATGACCCATGTTTCTTTCTCAGATTCTGGAAACTACCTAGTGTCTGTCCAGGAAATGTTCTTACTTCTGCTAGTTTTTGTGTGTTTCCTGTTACTTGTAACCAAAAGAGTGTTGAAAATATTGAGCTGTAGAAAAAGACCAGAGAGGGGCTCCCCTCAACTGAAATCAGGAAAAAGCTAAAAACCTAAGTAGAAGCCATGTGGTATGCAAAATAGAATAGAATAGAGGACAAGGTGCAGAGTCAAAAAAAAAAAAAAAAAAAAAACAGATAAATGTGGAATATCTGAGTCTCATCTACGGCAGAGAAAATACCTAAGAATTCCCAGAACTGATAAACTGTAGTTCTGGGGATGCCTCCGTGGCTCAGCGGTGGAGCGTCTGCCTTTGGCCCAGGGCATGATCCTGGAGACTCAGGATCCAGTCCCACGTGGGGCTCCCTGAATGGAGCCTGATTCTCCCTCTGCCTGTGTCTCTGCCTCTCCCTCTCTCTCTGTGTGTCTCTCATGAGTAAATAAATAAAATCTTAAAAAAAAAAATAAAATAAACTGTAGTTCTGGCTTCTGATCTCCTGGTGTCTGGTGGCCAAGCTTTCACTGTCATCACCTGGGTCTTACAACCATTTAAGCCTTGGATTACAAGTCCCTCTAAGAATGAGCTAATTTTGGGATGCCTGGGTGGACCAGTCAGTTAAATGGATGCCTTTGGGTCAGGTCGTGATCTCAGGTCCTGGGATTGAGCCCCAATTGGGTTCCCTGCTCAACGGGGAGTCTGTTTCTCCCTCTCCTTCTACCCCTGCCCCTGATCATGTTCTCCCTCTCAAATAAAGAAATAAATCTTAAAAAAAAAAAAAAAAAAAAAAAGAATGAACTAGTTTAGAGGTGCCTGGCTGGCTGGTTCAGTTGGTTAAGCCTCTGACTTTTGCTTTTGGCTTAGGTCATGATCTTGGGATCCTAGGATTGAGCCCCACGTTGGGCCCCACGTAGAGTCTGCTTGAGATTCTCTCTCTCCCTCTCCCGCTGCACCTCCCCCCACTCATGCACCATCTCTCTCTAAAATAAATAAAATCTTAAAAAAAACAAAAACAAAACTAGTTTAGAGGTACTGGCTGACTCAGTTGGTAGAGCGTGTGACTCCTGATCTCTGGGTTGTGGGTTCCAACCCCACTCGGTTAGAGATTACTTAAAAACAAAATGTTAAAAAAAAGAAGAATGAAGTAGTTTCACATCAGCTGATATAGAATGATTTCTAAATCTTTAGCCCCAGATGGTGGCTTGAAACTATTCCACCCTGTCAGGGTACCCACTGTGTGGAAAAAGTACCAGGCACATAGTAGGTGTTTAATAAACTTTATGGAAAAAATCCTGAAAGATATATTGTTAAATGGAAGAAAAAGGGAAAGAGAAGACCAGCTATAAGACCACTGCATACAAGACCTCTTGTCTATAGAATAAGACCCCATTAAAAAGAATCGAGAAAGAAAAGAAGGAAAATCTATACATATAAGCATGTGTAAGCACATAATTGCTTTCGGGGAAGGGAGTCGAGAATCTGGTGTGGGAAGGAGAAAAATTTTCCATTAGATACCACATTGAAATGTTTGAATTTTTCCACTTTGTGCATTTATTACTTTTTCAATGAAAAATTTATGGTAATGGAAAGATCTTTGATAAAGCAAATATAGTATCACGGTGATTGAATCTTCATGCAAAGGATATGGGTGTTCACTAGAAAATTCTTTCAACTTCGCTGTATGTTTGAAACTTTAAAAAAAATTATTAAGACATGTTTACTTTAAAAAGTTCCCCCTCAAAAAAATAAAAAATAAAAAAAAGTAAAAAGTTCCCCCTCTGATGAAATCAAAGGCCAGCCCCGAAGCTGGTATCCATGCAGCTCTCAGAAGGGAGGGGAGTTCCCATGGCAGTGGTGGGGGGCATTTTTCTGCGTAAAAATGCCAAGGTTTACACTGATAGAGGGCTGAGTCCACAGCAAAGACTTCTATGTTGGTGTGGCCTCAAATTCTGTCCATTGAAGCCCTCAGTTTTGGTTGGCACCAAGGGACCCAATCAAAGTGTTTCTCTTTGGGAATGTATCAGTTGGGGTTTGCTGATGATATGCAACAGAAACTGTTGGCCACTTGAACCAGAACAGGAACTCCTTGGCAGCATGTGAAGCAGCTGAGTGCCTGCAGGGGCATGGAGAGCCCGGCCCAGGTGATGGGCAGAGAGGAAAGCTGGCCAGACAGGTGTAACCATGAATGACATACTATCTGCTTTGGATGCTGCAGGGAGACATCTCTGATACTGATGTGGGAAACCCCTAAGCTGCACCCTGTGCCACCATCCATCACATGCTGTTTTGGCCTCTCTCTGCTAGAGTGCAGTCACTGTGAATGAACTCTGGTGTTTCCCTGTGATTTGTGCTGCTTGCTGCGTCTTGGGCAGAAGCATCTGACTGGCCAAGTCTAGGTCCCGTGCTTGTCCTCCAGCTGCAAGGAAGTGGTGGGAGTAGCTGATGTTCACCAGCTTGTACAATGGCAGGTAGGACACTGCCTTCCACCCAGGTGAGCACAATGACAAGCCCTCTGCACAGGAAGGAGTTGGCTCCTGAGCAGCCCTAGGGATGATGAGCACGAGCTCTTGCCAGCTCCACCAAGGATATACAAGCACTGAGAAAGCGGATCATTAGTGCTGCCATTGTATATGGCTCCATCAATTGACTGCCTACTATGTGCCAGGTACTTCACATGTATTATTTTATTTAATCCTGCTTTATAAGGCTGAGATAGGTATAGTTATTAGTCTCACTATACGGAAAAAGAAATTGAGGTTCACAGAGGTGAGGTCACTTGCTGGGTCATATCTCTGAGAAGATGTGGAACTGGGATTTGAACCCAATTCTTTCTTTCTTTTTAATTTTTTTCTTTCTTTTTAAAAAATATTTTATTTATTTATTTGAGAGAGAGAGAGAGAGAGAGCACAAGTTGGAGGAGGGAGAGGGAGAAGCAGCCTCCCCACTGAGTACAGAGCCCAATATGGGGCTCAATCCCAGGACCCTGGGATCATGACCTGAGGCAAAGGCAGCTGCTCAACTGACTGAGCCACCCAGACAGCCCAAGAACCCAATTCTTTTTGATTCCATGGCCCTTGTTCTTAACCAGTACCCTCTACTGCCAACTGTTCCAGTCCTCCCGGCCTGCTAGGCAAACCAGGCAAGAGAGGTCTTTGAATGACTTCTCATCTGCTCATGGGTAATTTGGGTGTGTCTATGCTGTCTGCACTGGATTAGGTTGAAATATACTCTATAAAGATGACTGCCAGTTTGCTAACTTGCAAGAAATTTAATAATAAAAAAATGAAATTCTCATTGAGCCTTCAACATACTCATCTTTAAATTAATCTGAACTCTTTCTGAGGACACTGGTAACTGCGAGTTAGCTCAAAATGAGCAGAATGCTCTGTGGGAAGGTCTAACGTCTCATAAAAGTGGAGGCCATTCCAGCACTCATCCCTTTCATGTATCTTCTGGGAGGCATCAAGTCTCACAGCCACCTGGGAAAATGCTGCCTCTAACAAAAGATGTCATGATGAAGACCAACAGGTCCTATGTAGATTGGGTAGGGAGTCATATGGGCAGGTTGTCCTTTCCCATGGAAAGAAATTGACCAGAAATTTAAAAAATAAATAAATAAAAAGGAACCAAGGAAAAAGAGGAAGACAAGATGCGAGGAGAGACCCACTGTATTTGGATACAAATTGTACCTTCTCATTACTTGTGTTGAAAGTGATTTTTAAGTAGTACTGTAGGGGAAATATCACTTCATTCATTCAAATAAATACTGAATCCTGGATAAGGCAATTCCACAGGCAGTCGTAAGCTGAAGGTTTCACTCATAGTCTCCTGCACTAGTCACCTTTGGTGTGTAATAGGCAAACTCAATATCTCAGTGGCGTTCCACAATGAGTATTTATTTTCTTTTTTATAGGTCTGTGAGTTCATTGTGGCTCTGCTGGATATGGCTCAAGCGTGAGGTTTGGGTTGAGGTCAGTTCCATTGGTCCGCTGATTTCTCCTTGGGCCATCAGCCACATGGGGCATGTTCTTCTTATGACTGGTCATTTGAGAACAAGAGGAGAAGCCATACCATACAGGCACATTGAAAGCCCCTCATCTCACCAGGTCTACTAGTATTCCACTAGCCAGAGCAAATCACAGGGCTTTGCCCAGAATCAGTGTGGTGGGGAAGCACATTCTACCCCTCCAAGGCCAATGGGCAAGGGTGGATACATAAATTCCAGACCAGGGAGGGATGGTCGAGTTGGAAACAACAATCTACCACAGGGGTTAACATTGAAAATAGGAATATGGGATGAGCACTGGGTGTTATACTATATGTTGGCAAATCGAACTTCAATAAAAAAAAAACAAAACCCAAAATGAAACAAAAAAGAAAATAGGAATATAGTCACAAAGTAAAGTATAAATGTGTTGATAAAGACTGACAGATTTATACTACTAATAAATTTATGTCTAAAGTATTAGGCCAAGGGTGCCTGGGTGGCTCAGTGGTGGAGCATCTGCATTTGGCTCAGGTTGTGATCCCAGGGTCCTGGGATCAAGTCCTGCATCAGGCTCTTTGCTCAGTGGGAAGCCTGCTTCTCCCTCTGCCTGTGTCTCTGCCTCTCTCTGTGTGTCTCTCGTGAATAAATAAATAAAATCTTAAAAAAAATAAAGCATTAGCCTGAAAACCCAAACTTCAATAAGCTTTGTGGCAAAGGACTTCTTTTTCTTGAAAAAACTAACCAGTGGGAGGTGACACCGTCCTCTTTGTCTCTTGTTGTGATGCTGCCTTCCACCGCTAGGGTGAAGCATGAGTCATTATTATTTTACAGCTTCTGGCTTCCATCCATCAGTAATAACGGCAGGTCTGAAGCTGATTCACACCTCCTCTCCCAGCATTTTTATCAATAATGCTTCCACACTCCCAGTTTGGATGAGGAACTATATGATCGTCTTATATATATGGTATAAATGTGGCATTTTTTAAATCCTGAAATAACATTCTCAGGTGCACAAGGTGCACCAATCTTTTTTCTCTTTTTCCCCCCTTTACCCTTCTGGAAAAATGCTCCAATTACAAATGACCTCTCTCCCTCCAGACCTTCATATGTTATCCTCCACCTTAGAATGTTCATCCCCCATTTCTCAGTTCCTCCTTTTCAACTGTGACTCCTATTCATCACTTTGACTTTCCACAGACAGCCTCCCTTGGGCAGTCCAAATCTGGGTCATACAGCTTCCTCATCATGCTTCTGTGTCCCCCACCAGAGCACTTATGTGCTGTGGCAAATGCGTATTTGCCTATTTGCCCTATTAGACCGTGAGCTCCCAGAGGGCAAGGATCCTGCCTGCCTGGCGACACCAATATCCTATGTTCACTCCTTTGGCAATTGGTGTTTGCTGAATGAATGCAATTGCTATTGCTGTTTTAATGAATATTGTAATATATGTCAGATATGCACAAAACACAGAATAATTCTCTTGTCAACCTCACGGTCTACCTGCTTCTCTTTTCATGCTCTGTCTTCTCCAGCTACATCAACCTCAGACACCACAGGCACATTTCTCTTTTAGGGTGTTTCCACTGGCTTTTCCCTCTGGGATTCTCTTCCTCTTGATATCCACATGGCTCCCTTCCTTGCTCCCTCCCTCATTTCAGTCTTTGTTCTAATCTTAACTTCTCAGGGAGGTCTTCTCTGACCACCCTATTTAAAATCTCAAGCCCTCTCTCCATATGAAACTATTCCCCCCACTCCCTGCAGCACTCATCACCTCCTGACAATGCTTGACACACTTATATATTCTGTTTACTGTGTATTGTCTGTTTCTCCACCACAGAAGGTGGACTCCACACAGGCAAGGATCACTCTGTGCTCAGTGATAACCTCCAACTTTCCAGAACTGCACCCGACACGTAGTAGGTGCTCAAAAACACTGAATGAGTGAATGAATGAGTTCAATAAACATTTACTGAGCACTTTCTTCTGGGGGTTTAGAGTAGTCAGAATTAGTCTCAGCCCTCAAGATCTACAATTTTGGTGGAGGAAACAATGGTACACTGAACAATACACTGCTCCAAAGCAAGGGCTCAGTCATACGATCTGGTGTCCTCATAGCCCCTTGGGCCTGTTACTAGTTCCATACATGTACCCGGAATGATTCTACCAATGGACTGCCAGTATCATAACAGTTGATAGTGTCTAGAACATTTACTCTATAGTCTCCCTTGGTCTAATAATTCAATAACGCTCAGTTCCACCTTCAGAAATCAGTGAGGTAACTCTCAGGGGAAGGATAGTACTGAAAAAATAGAGCCCAAGGGTAATGACCATCACCATTGCTCAAGAACCACAAAATCAGCATTAAAAACTTAACTACTGGGGTGCCTGGGTGGCGCAGTCAGTTGAGTGTCCGATTCTTGGTTTCGGCTCAGGTCAAGATCTCAGAGTCACAAGATTGAGCCTCACACTGGGCTCTGTGATCAGAGTAGAGTCTGCCTCCTTCCCCCTCTCCCTTTCTCTCTCTAAAATAAACAAATCCTTAAAAGACAAAAACAAAAAAAAACTACTTCCAAAATTAATTCTTCTAAAATGCTATAGCTAACTTTTGAAAAAAGAGATTGATTTAAAGAAGATGAAAAGTGCCATTTTACTTCTAATTTTTCTGTCCAAAAAGTCTTCACTCTCCTAAGAAACTATATTTTAAAAATACCAATAAATATATCTTTGTTAAAAAAAAAATATGATATGGGTAGCCCTTATGGGCTAAGTCAACTACAAGAAAAAATTTGGAAGGACCACAGATACTTTTCCAGGGGGCTAAGTAATGCCAGTGTTGTTGTGCTGGTAGAAATGTCAGGACTTTCCTCTGGTTCATTCTTGATGTTTTGGGGAGTTGGTTGTAGGAGGCAGTAGTTAAATGCTTAGCAAGGACCCAGCCCGTGGTAAGTGCTCAAAGGATGTTAGCTTAGTAAGAGAACTGAGTAGCTCTTGGCCAGCCACCTCTACCTTTCCTCTTTACCTGAGGGAGAAATGTGTCAATTCCCCTGCCATGACCTACAATTTTCATGTTGGCCACTGGGCTAGAATCCATTGCTTCGTCTTTGTGTTCATGCAGAGATGGACTGATGTGATCTGCTCTTTACTGGATTTCCAACATGGGATTCGGCTCCAGAATAAGATCTTAATCATTGTATGATTCAAATCATATCAAATCAACTAGCTGTGTGACCTGCTAACCCATTCCACTGCCTGGTCTCATCAGCCCTAAAATGGTGGTGGTAATAATAACTCTGTTAGGGGGCACTGCTGGGGACGTTCATTGAGTTAGTGTGATTCATGCAGAGTAACTGCTCAATATGTAGCAGGTATTTTCATGAAAATTCCCAAATAATTCTAAAAATTGCACTATATTATATTAATATTTTTAAAACTAAGGCAAACAGTGAAACCACCCAAATTTCCATCAACTGCTGAACAGACAAAAAAAATGTGGTCTGTCTATACAGTGAAATACTAAATGGATGTGAAAAAGAATGAACACTGATGTGCATTCCAACATGGATGAACTTTGAAAACACGATGTTGAGTAAGAGAAATCACTCACAAAAGATCCCATGTGGTATGATTCCAAATATGTGAAATGCTCAGAATAGGCAAAATCGGTGACATAAAGCAGATCTGTGGTTGCCAGAGGCTGGGGAGAGGAATGGGGAGTGATTGCCCATGGGGACAGAGTTTCTTTCTGGGGTGTCAACAATGTTCTGCAATTAGATGCTGGTAATGGTTGCACAACTTAGTGAATGTACTAAAATTATTAAATTATATAATTTAAAGGGTGAATTTTTATGGTGTATGAGTAATATCTTAAGAAAACTTTTGTAAACAGATCATCTAAGCAGAAGATCAACAAGGAAACTAGGGCTTTGGATGACACACTGGACCAGATGGAATTAACAAATATTTCATCCTAAATCAGTAGAATCCACATTCTTCTTGAGGGCATATGGAACATTCTCCAGAAAACATCACATGCTGGGTCATAAATCAGATCTCATTTGGTACAAAAAGATTGAGATTATACTCTGCATATTTTCAGACCATAATCCTTTAAAACTTGAAGTCAACTACAAGAAAAAATTTGGAAGGACCACAAACACAAGGAGGCTAAATAGTATCCTACTAAAGAATGAATGGGCCAACTTGGAAATTAAAGACAAATTAAAAAAATATATGGAAGCAAATGAAAATGAAAGCACAACAGTTCAGAATCTTTGGGATGCAGCAAAGATGGTCCTAAGAGGGAAGTATATAGCAATACAGGTTCTCCCTCAAGAAGCAAGAAAAGTCTCAAATACACAATCTAACTTTACACCTAAAGGAGCTGGAGAAAGAACAGCAAATAAAGCCTAAATCCAGCAGGAGAAGAGAAATAATAAAGATTAGAGCAGAAATCAATGATATAGAAATTAAAAAAGGGCAGCCCGGGTGGCTCAGTGGTTTAGCACTGCCTTCAGCCCAGGGTGTGATCCTGGAGACCCATGATCGAGTCCCATGTTGGGCTCCCTGCATGGAGCCTGCTTCTCCCTCTGCCTGTGTCTCTGCCTCTCTCTGTGTCTCTCATGAATAAATAAATAAAATCTTAAAAAAAAAAAAAGAAATAGGGATCCCTGGGTGGCGCAGTGGTTTGGCACCTGCCTTTGGCCCAGGGCGCGATCCTGGAGACCCGGGATCGAATCCCACATCAGGCTCCCGGTGCATGGAGCCTGCTTCTCCCTCCGCCTGTGTCTCTGCCTCTCTCTCTCTCTCTCTGTGACTATCATAAATAAATAAAAAATTAAAAAAAAAAAAAAGAAATAAAAAAACCCAGTAGACTAGATCAATGAAACTAGGATCTGGTTCTTTGAAAAAATTAATAAGATTGATAAACCACTAGTCAAACTTATCAAAGAGAAAAGCAAAAGGATCCAAATAAATAAAATCATGAATGAAAGAGGAGAGATGGAAATCAACACCAAAGAATACAAACAAATATAAGAGAATTTTTTTTATATAAGAGAATATTATGAGTCATTATATGCCAGCAAATTAGAAAATCTGGAAGAAATGGATGCATTCCTAGAAACATATAAACTACCAAAACTGAAACAGCAAGAAACGGAAATGTGAACAGACCCACAGCCAGCAAAGAAATCAAACCACTAATTAAAAATCTCCCAACAAACAAGAGTCCAGGGCTGGATGGCTTCCCAGTGGAATTCTACCAAACATTTAAAGAATAAATAATGCCTATTCTTCTGAAACTGTTTCAAAAAATAGAAATGGAAGGAAAACTTCCAGATTCATTCTATGAGGCCAGCATTACCTTGATTCCAAAACCAGACAAAGACCCCACCAAAAAGGAGAATTACAGACCAATATCCCTGATGAACATGGATACAAAAATTCTCACCAATATACTAGCCAATAGGATCCAACAGTACATTAAGAAGATTATTCATCACGACCACATGGGATTTATTCCTGGGCTGCAAGTATGGTTTAACATTCATAAATCAATCAATGAGATACACCACATTAATAAAAGAAAAGACAAGAACCATATGATTTTCTCAATAGATGCAGAAAAATCATTTGACAAAATATAGCATCCTTTCTTGATAAAAACTCTGCTGTGTAGGGATAGAAGGAACATATCTCAATATCATAAAAGCCGTATATGAAAGACCAGCAGTGAATATCATTCTCAATGGAGAAAAACTGAGAGCTTTTCCTCTAAGGTCAGGAACATGACAGGAATGTCCATTCTCACCACCATTGTTCAACATAGTAACTGGAAGTCCTAGCCTCAGCAATCAGACAACAAAAAGAAATAAAAGGCATCCAAATTGGCAAAGAAGAAACTCTTCTCTTGCTCTTTGCAGACAACATGATACTCTATGTAAAAAACCCAAAAGACTCCACCAAAAAATTACTAGAACAGACATAGGAATTCAGCAAGGTCGCAGGATATAAAATCAATGCATAAAAGTATGTTGCATTCCTGTGCACTCACAATGAGGCAGAACAAAGTGAAATCAAGAATAAATCCCATTTACAATTGCACCAAAAACCATAAGATACCTAGGTATAAATCTAACTAAAGAGGCAAAGGATCTGTACTCTGAAAACTACATAATGCTTATGAAAGAGATTGAGGAAGACACAAAGAAATAGAAGAACATTCCATGCTCATAGAGCATCTAGACATTCAATGCAATCCTTATCAAAATACCATCAACATTTTTCACAGAGCTGGAAAAAAGAATCCTAAAATTTGTATGGAACCAGAAAAGACCTTGAATAGTCAAAGGAATGTTGAAAAAGAAAGCCAAAGCCGTAGGCATCACAATGCCAGACTTCAGGCTATATTACAAAGCTGTAATCATCAAGACAGTGTGGTACTGGCACAAAAACAGACACATAGGTCAAGGGAACAGAATAGAGAACCTAGAAATGGACCCTCAACTCTGTGGTCAACTAAGCTTCAACAAAGCAGGAAAGAATATCCAGTGGGAAAATGACAGTCTTTTCAACAAATGGTGTTGGGGAAATTGGACAGCCACATGCGGAAGAATGAAATTGGACCACTTTCTTACACCATACAGAAAAATAGACTCAGAATGGATGAAAGACCTAAATGTGAGATGGGAATCCATTAAAAACCTAGAGAACACAGGCAGCAATCTCTTTGACCTTGGCCACAGCAACTTCTTGCAAGACTTATCTCCAAAGGCAATAAATAAATAAATAAATAAATAAATAAATAAATAAATAAATAAATACATGCATGCAAAAATGAATTATTGGGACTTCATCAAGATAAAAAGCTTTTGCACAGCAAAGGAAACAGTTGACAAAAACCAGAAGACAACTGACAGAAAGGGAGAAGATACTTGCAAATGTCTTATTGGATAAAGGGCTGGTATCCAAAATCTATAAAGAACTTATCAAACTCAACACCCCAAAACCAAAAAATCCAGTCAAGAAATGGGCAAAAGACATGAACAGACATTTCTCCAAAGAAGATATACAAATGGCCAACAGACACGAAAAAACGCTCCACATCATTTGGCATTAGGGAAATATAGATCAAAACCACAATGAGGTAACACCTCATACTGGTCAGAATGGCTAAAATTAACAACTTAGGAAACGACTGATGTTGGTGAGGATGCAGAGAAAGGGGAACCCTCCTATACTTTTGGTGGGAATGCAAGCTGGTGCAGCCACTCTGGAAAACAGTATGGAGGTTCCTCAAAAAGCTAACAATAGAGCTACCCTATGACCCCAGTAATTGCCCTACTAGGCACTTATTCAAAGGGGCACCTGCACCCCAATGTTTATGTGCAGCAATGTCCATAACAGCCAAACTATGGAAAGTGCCCAGATGTCCACTGACCGACGAATGGATAAAGAAGATGTGTATAGTATACACAATGGAATACTACTCAGCTATCAAAAAAATTGAAATGTTGCCATTTGCAATGATGTGGATGGAACTAGAGGTTATTGTGCTAAGTGAAATAAGTCTAGTCAGAGAAAGACAAATACTATATGATTTCACTCATATGTGGAATTTTTTTTAAAAGATTTTATTTATTCATGGGAGACACACACACAGAGAGAGGCAGAGACACAGGCAGAGAGAGAAGCAGGCTCCCTGCAAGGAGCCCGATGTGGGACTTGATCTCACATCCCAGGATCACGACGACCTGAGGTAAAGGCAGATGCTCAACCGCTGAGCCATCCAGGTGTCCTTCATATGTGAAATTTAAGAAACAAATCAGATGAACATAGGGGAAGGAAAGGAAAAATAAGATAAAAACAGAGAGGGAGGTAAACCATAAGAGACACTGAACTCTAGGGAACAAACTGAGGGTTGCTGGAGGAGAGGTGGGTGGGAGGATGGGGTAACTGGGTGATGGGCATTAAGGAGGGCATGTGATGTCATAAGCATTGGGTGTTGTCCCCCCCAAATTAACATGTGTAAGATTTAATTTTATGAATATACACAAACTGACAAGTATTAATACTTGTTGATAACGCTGTAGAATACAGAGGAGGGTCTAGTACAAAGCAAGTATGTCTAGAATCCCAATTATTCAGTCAGTACATGTTCAGTAAGCACTTTTTATATGAAGGATATTCTGCTAGGAACTATGGAAGATGCAAAGAATGTTCATGGCGTTGAGTTCATAATCTAGTTGTAGATATAAAAAAAAAAGTGAAAATAGTAAAAAAAATCAATTATACAAAAAATTTCAAATTAAACCCATGGTTAATTGGGGCTAGAAAAGGAGGAAAGAAAGCTGTTATCTTTAGATGGTGTAGAGGGTGGGTTGCCATGGAAGTAGAACTCCACTGAAAAGAATTAAAGACAGTATTCTAATTTGTTAATAGTGCCCTCCATTATGGACTCTAAGAAAAGATTTTAGTGGGGCTTCACATATATAACCAATATATACTAATTTGAAATGTGTGTGCTTTTATCAAATGACACTACAGTCAAGCCTCAGATAATTTAAATATTATTTGTGTGCACATGCATGCGTGCACGTACACATGTGCTCATTTTAACACCAAATATATCTTGGTCAAAATACACTGACTGCTAATAAGTATTCATCTCCTCACTATATAATTATGGAAATCAAATCTTTATCTGGGGGCATTATATAAAATACCGATGAAATTATCCTGTTTTCCCTAGACTTTATGGAGCACTGGGTATTGTATGCAACTGATGAATCACTGAATTCTATCTCTGAAATGAGTATAATACAGTATATGTTAACTAAATTGAATTTAAATAAAGAATAAAAAAATAGGGACGCCTGGGTGGCTCAGTAGTTGAGTGTCTATCTTTGGCTCAGGGCCTGATCCTGGGGTCTGGGGATCGAGTCCCGCATCGGGCTTCCTGCATGGAGCCTGCTTCTCCCTCTGCCTGTGTCTCTGCCTCTCTCTGTGTGTGTCTCTAATGAATAAATGAATAAAATCTTTCTTTAAAAAAAAAAGAATAAAAAAATAAAAAGGGAAGTTTATGTAATAAAATGGAGCAAAACAAAGATAAGTAAATATCTGTCTGTCCCACCTATCTCTTCTCCCTGCTGAATGAACCTTCTCTTGTATTCCTCATGTTGATTACAATGTCCCAGCCCCATTTTCCATTAGGGTCAGTGGGCGTCATGCTCAGAATCCATGAAAGTGCTTTCATTTCTTTTGAAATCAAAAGAAAAAAAAATGGGATATAAGCCAGCCTGGATTACCCATCTCTGTACCATACAGTTGTAAAATATAATTTTAAGTGTGTGTGTGTGTGTGTGTGTGTGTGTGTTTGCAGGAAGGGGGCTTACGTAGGAAAAAGTCCCCACAGCCCAAGACAAAAGCGATGTGACCCTGCTGGCTCCTAATAATTCAATATTAAACAGTAACCTTCCTTGAAGCTTGGGTTCTCTGGTTTGGGGACTTATGGCGGGCCCTGTTTTGCTCTCATATCAGGATGAAGTCAGAGGCACCAAGCAAAATTAGAAAGCTAAACCAAACAGAGTGACAAAGGTACTCTTGCCTCTGTGTGTTACCCACTAGCCAGATACTCAATGCCAGGGCAGGTGGTAACAAGGTACGGTGCTGGCTGAGCTCAAGTGCCATCAGGCCAGTCTCCTGCAGAGTGACCTTGCATAGATCACGGGACCTCTATCTCCCCATCTACTGAAAGCACAGAAATAGGTAGTAAAAGAGCATTTTAAAGAATGAAGGGTCGGTTTAAATGAGTTCAACCCCTGCAGCCTGCACTCCTCAAACCTGCATTACATGTGTAAGCTTAGGAAGTCCCAGGGTGGAAAGCCCCATGGGGCTGCATCTGGTTCCTCAGACCACCTCAGATAACCTCTGACCTAGAGAAAGGACATTAGTACAGCCGCGAAGGAACCAGGAATGGTGGAGGAGAAAACGATTGTAGTCTTATATTCCAGTTTTTATTTTTGTCTGAAATCTTTCCAGAAGATCCAATGCTGACCAAGGAATCAAAGAGAAATTTCAACTGCAAGCATTTCGTTATGGCTCAGAGGAGAATCCTTCTGAAGCCAAAACAAAAAAGGATGAATTAAAAGAAGAAAAAGCATAAGTAGCTAGAACTGATGCTGTGACCATGTGTCAGGACACAACCCTGGGGTTCTTAATCTCCTCAAGAGAGCCCATGTAAAAGTAAATGCTAGCCGGCTCGTCTACACCAGCTCTGCTGGGTGGAGCAGAGCAGAATAATACTGAACACAAAACAGAAGCATTTCGGTGTGCACAGGCTCACCGCGGAGATACTGACTTTGAGTTCCCAAAATTATATTGTAAACTAAGGTGCAACAACATTAGATCTGTCATTCACATATGGGAGTGGGCTCTCGACAACCAACCAGGAAAGCCTACCCAGTCCCACTTAGTATCCCACAAAGATCCATGGGTAGAAGGGAAGTGCATTCCTGCAAACAAGCCTTTTAGCAAGTTGGCTGAACGTCATGATTCGCGAAAATATGCTGGTTAGAACAAGGGCAGGTGATTTGAGTTCTGGCTCTAGGTTTAAACTCTTAAGGCTAAGAGCTATGTGACTTTGGGCAGGTCTCTTAAATTCTCTGAGCTTCTGGTTCTATACCTGAATATTTCTTAACTGCCTGGATCAGAAAAATCTCCAGAGGTTCTAGATTTCTAATATAGATGATCAGGCCCCTGCCCAGATGCACTGTATTGGAATTTCCAGAGCTGGACTGTGGCTGTGGGCATGATAACACGTTTTCCAGGTGATTCTTATACCAGGCAAGTTGGGAAACACATCCTTTTCAGCATAATGTGAGTTCTAAGATTACTTCCCTCGTGGGATGTTGGGTGCATTAAATGAGATTATTGTGTACAGCATTCAGCACTGTGTTGGCGAGTCAATAAATATCAGCTTTTATCACTGAAAATCATGAGTGCCATTTATTTAATAAATATTTATTATGCACCTACTATGTGCAGGGTCTAGTAGATCAAGGGTTAGCAAACTATGGCCCAGCACCTGCTTTTTGTATGATCTGTGAGCCATGAATGGTTTTCACATTTTTTTGAATGGTTGAAAAAAAATATTATTTCCTGACATGTGAAAATTTTATGAGATTCAAAAAAAAAAAAAAAGAAAAAATTTATGAGATTCAGATCTTGATGCCTATAAATAAAATTTTATTGGAACACAGCCACACCCCTCTTTTGTACTGTTGATGGCCTCCACGCTCCATAGCTGAGTTGCAGAATTGCAACAAAGACTGTGGCCCACAGAGCTGAAAGTATTTACTACCTGGTTCTTAACATGGAGTGCTGAACCACTGCTCTAGGGCAAGGGTTTTCAACTAAGGTTCTTGTATTTTGGCAATATACAAAGATTTTTCAAAGGCATGATTACAGAAATCAATTCTCAGAATCTCAATTTTTGTCTGTACTTTTTCTTAAAATTGATCATTTATGAACACCCCCTACCCCCAACACACACACAGGTCCCCTTGAATCATCTATGCTGAATCAATGCATGGAGCTATAAAATATCTGGGATACCAAAAAAAAAAAAAAAAGACAACATGTTGGAAATCATGGTGTCAATGCTGAGAAATCGTTCCATGCCTGGGAGAGAAATCCCAGGTGGTTTGCAGTTCTTTGCTTTTAAGAAAATTGACCCACTTAGTTATGATCAACCATTATGTGATTTTTCTAGTATTTAATTCAGAAGGAATTAAAATAATTGACACTCAACACTATAACAATAAAATTTCTGTTTCCATATCCTTATTTGTATGAAAGAGACTTCTCAGAATTTACATCAATAAAAAAAGAAAACAACTGAAAATTATCTTATTCTAATAGTTGGTAAAAAAATTTTTTTTTAGAAAAGTAATATACATCAAGGATATATAAGCTGAAAAAAGAGTAGGTCTATCGCATCAAGACACATATTACCAGTAAAATTTTCCTTATATTTAATAATTATCAAAATGTGTAATATATCTGTTATTTATAGCATACTAACAAAAAATTGTTTCTTTTTTAAAAAAAGTTTATTTATTTAAGTAATCTCTATACCCAATGTGGGCTCAAACTCTTGACCCCAAGATCAAGAGTCACATGCTCCTCTAAGCCAGCCAGGTACCGCCGAAAATTGTTTCTATTGATTTGGTATAGAAAAAATGTTGAAAGCTTGGAGCTCTATATAAATTCTTGTAGCCACTATGGAAAACTGCAGAATTTCCTTAAAAAAAAAAAAAACAAACTGAAACTAGAACTACCATATGATTTAGCAATTCCACTTCTGAGTATTTACCAAAGAAAATGAAAACAGTAGTTCAAAAAGACATTGGCATCCCTGTGTTCATTGCAGCATTATTCACAACAGCCATGATATGGAGCAACCTTAAATGTCCATCAATAGATGAACGGGTAAAGATTTTGTATAATACATATATAATGTATATAAGAATATTACTCAGCCATAAAAAGAATGAGATCTTGCTTTTTGTGACACGGATGGACCTAGAGGGTATTTTGCTAAATGAAATGAGTCAGAGAGGACAAATGTCATATGATCTCATATATGAAATCTGAAAAGCGAAACAAATGAACAAACAAAATAGACTTATAAATACAGAGAACAAACTGATGGTTGCCAGATGGGAGCAGGGGAGGTGGAGGGGATTAATAGGTACACCCCTCTGGCTATAAAATAAATAAGACATGGGGATCTAACGTACAGCAAGAGAATATAGTCAATAATATTGTCAAAACTTTGTATAGTGACAGATGGTAATTAGACATATGGTGGTAATCATATTATAATACACATCCATAATTGTATTATAATATACATCACTATGTTGTACACCTGAAACTACTATAACATTCTATGTCAATTGTACTTCAACTAGAAAAAAGAAGCTTAGAGCTGTATGGTTATAAGGAATAAAACATTTTTGAATTTTTTCAAAATACAAAACCATAATTTTGTTGCTGAGAAGCAGGAGATGAGCAACAAAAAATTTTCTAGATTATAATGTTCAAGCCCCATGTTCAAGATCTCCTCTCTATTCTGGAAGCTTCAGAGTTTGGTTCAGTCAATGTGATTGGCTAAGTTGAGTGAGGGAAGTCCCCACTTTTTTTCCTAGCAACACCGACACTTTGTCTCAACGTGACTGGTCACTGGATCTAAGGCATCTGAGAATTGGATGAGATTGATCTTAAACCTTTCATCTCCACCAGAACAGAATTTGAAGATTACTGAAGAGAAAAGAATCCTATGTCCACAGGTATCATTCATCTGCCAGGAAGAAAGAAATGCCAACTGAGGGGCCCGTTCTAAGGAATATACTCAAGAACACACTCTAATGGAATAAAGATAAGATCAGAATAAAGATGTGAAATAGGGAAGAGGAAGAATAGAGAAGAAACGATGGCAAACAACGTCCATTCTCATCTTTGGCCAAATCTAAGTGGGTAATGGTAACATGGGAATTATGGGACAAACCACAGGACAAAACTTAGCAAAAGCTTGGAAATAAGCTCAGGAATTGTCTCAGCAAAACTTGGAACTTGGGGAAAGGGAGTGGAGGAAGAGATAAGGTCCACAGGCCTCCTGTCATGCGGGAGGAGACTTTTTAGTGGGAGGTTGGGGTATGGTTAATATTTATATTTGAGAGAGCAATAGAGAAATATAAATTTAAAAATCATTAGTGAAGCTTGGAAAGTAACTGTTAGCAGAAATGAAGACCTAGGCAGGAACTTTCAAGAGAACAGAGAAAAGCTAGAAAGGAAAAGGGAGAAAAAAAATCACAACGTTCAATAAACAGTAAATATTCAATAGGACAGAAGTGAATGGAGGCACCTGGGTGGCTCAGTCGGTGGAGTGTCTGCCTTTAGCTCAGGTCATGATCTCAGGGCCCTGGGATCAATCCAAGCATCTAGCTCCCTGCTCAGCGGGGAGTCTGCTTCTCCTTCTCCCTCTACCACTCCCCCGGATTGTGTTCTCTCTCTATCAAATGAATAGATAAATTTTTTAAAAAGTGAATTACGAAGTCTATGTGACTATGATAAATGCCAACAGTGTGAATTCTCCTACCAGGGACAAAGGGAGGCTGATAAAAGAAAGATATTAAATAACAGAGTAGCAAAGGTAAAGCCGGGCACATGTAAATAAATATCAAGTGGGACTTAAAATATTATTATGAGATCAAGTATAATTTAAGGTCAAAAGCTATTGAATGGAAAGGATAAGTATAGAATAAAGGGAAAAAGGGAAAATTGACAAAGAACATATAACAACTACAAACTTGTACACCTCAAACAACATAGGGCAAGGCAAAATAAAACAAAACACCTTAGTAGTTATAAGAAAAGACTGGTTAAAAAATAAGTAACCATGGTGAGAAGTTTACAAATACTTCCTGCAAAGTTTATCAAATAGACAAAAACTGAGAGAGGCTTGGAAGAACTGAGTAATTAAGTTAATGTGTTTATTTTTATTTATTTTTTAATGTGTTTATTTTTAAAAAAGATTTTATCTATTTGAAAGAGAGAATGCATACTTGCACACAAGCAGGGGAGGTGCTGGCAGAGAGAGAGGAGAAGCAGATGCCCTGCTAAGTAGGGAGCCTGATGTGGGGCTCCATCCCAGGACCCTGAGATCATGACCCCAGCCCAAGGCAGGAGCTTAACCAACTGAATCACCCAAGCACCCCATCCCCCCTTTTAAAGATATTATTTATAATATTTATTTATAAATATTTATTATAATATTTATATATTATAAATTTTTAAATTCATAAAAAATATAAATTTATAAATATTTATTGTAATATTTATTTTTAAAATGTGCTTATTACATAAATACCTGCTGATCATAGCAAAAACTAGTCATGTCCATGGCCATAAAAAAAACCAAACAAACTAATAAATTACAAAAAGCACGTATTTTCACAGATCACATCCTCAGGCCCATGACTATCAGAAACTATAACCCAAATAGTTTCCCAAATTGTAACCACTTGAAAAATAAGAAACATACCTTTCTATGGCCCTTGCATTCCGCCTGACAATCCACTAAACCAAGCAACCCACCCTAAAACTGAAATAACAAAGCATCTAGAAACTTATGAAAGAAGGATACCTCATTAAACATCTACAAGGATATATTGGGAACATTTTGGAAAGACTCCAAAACAGGCAAAAAAGATGACTGGGTGTCCTGTTATCTGCTCTGGGTTATCGAATTCTCTAGATGTTCGTGCCTTTCATTGTTTTTGAGATATTTTACAACTTTGTGAGACTCAGAAACATGTAATAATGCAAACAGCTCATCCCCAGGAACACAAAGGCATTAGTCTGGTGGAAGGCAGCGGATGTTGTCGTGAAGACACTGAGCCCTTCTGCATGTGTCTGCGAGTTCACTGTAGCATTTCTCATGGCCTACGTAACTATACATGCACGGAAATCTCCTTTGAGCCTATTGTAACCTGTTGAAGCCAATGCCCTCATTAATATTTTCATTATAGTTCATCTACTAATATTTTATATTTGTGTGACAGTCATGATTTTAACATTTAAAAACATGATCCTTTAACATAAGTGAGGTCACGATGGAAAATATGTAGCTTTAAATGTGTTCATTATGAAAGGCTACAAATAAGTGAACTTACAGGAAATTAGAATAACAAGATAAACTGAAAGAAAAGCAGGAAAAAGAATTAGTAAAAAGAGAAAAGCCGAAATGGATAAAATGGAGGAGGGCAAAGAAAGTAACTATAAGCAAAAGCTTTCATACTACTATTTTTACGTTTACTTTAATATAAATGAAAAATAGGGACGCGTGGGTGGCTTAGTGGTTTGGCACCTGCCTTCGGCCCAGGGCGTGATCCTGGAGTCCCGGAATCGAGTCCCGCATTGGGTTCCCTGCATGGAGCCTGCTCCTCCCTCTGATTGTGTCTCTGCCTTTCTCTCTCTCTCTCTCTGTGTCTCTCATGAATAAATAAATAAAATCTTAAAAAAAAAAAGAAAAATAGATAAACCCTTTGACAAACTAAGGAGAACTGAAAATACAAAAAAAAAAAAAAAAAAAAAAAAAAACAACAAAAAACCCAGAAACCTTCCTCTCCTCTGAAACCATCAGCAATAAAGCTGATAGACTCACCCGCCAAAATGCCAAAGATTTAAAAATAATTTTAAGAGCATGTATAATGGAATTATAGAGCTAGCAATGTAAAGCCAGAGCAAAGGGAATGGTTTTTTTATTTTGTAAAATATAAATGATCCAAACGGAGCCATATGGGTTATAAAACTTACACAGGCTGGTCATTGTGGAAAAGGCAGGGAAGTTTTGTTGAGGATATGTAATGAGAAAGGGCAGCAGCCTACACAATAAACAGATCATTCCCAAGACAGTAAAACTATTGCTGAGTTGCTGAAAAAGAAGGAATGAGCCCCAATTTATTTTCAGAGTCACATCACCTACAACAAACAAAAATCAGAGCACAAAAAAGAATCCCAGAGTTCAACTGCACTTATGGATAGAGTTGGAAAACTTTCAAGTGAATGATAGTAAATGCAACCCAGCAGTGTGTTAGAAGAAGCCAACGTGCCCATGAGGGCTTGCTCCAGGAACGCAAGGTGATTGTGTACCAGGCTCTTCCAATTCATGACATCAGCATACTTAAGTGTAAAATCAAGGATTATGTCAAAAGATCCTGAAAGGATATTTGCTAAAATTCAGCAACTGACCCTGATACAAACTATAAGTGAAAATTGCAGTAGAAGTGATCTAAGTACTAGAAAAACCACCAAAGGAACAGTATATATATTATATTAACCCAGGAAATTCTGAAGCCATTCACATTAAAAATGGAAACATAAAAAGACATCAGCTGTACCAGCTTTGTTTGGAGGCTGTGGCTAATTGCAATTGGACAAGGAAACAAACGAAGTAGGATAAATGACAAGATAAAACACCGGGGAAAGGAGAGGACTGTATCATAACCGTCATAAATTATATTTATCAGAGACCAAGAGTTTCTAATAAATATTTACTGTCAATAAATAAATAAATAAATAAATATTTACTGTCAGTTAATAAGAACTTTTTAAAAAAGATTTTGTTTTTAAGTCATCTCTTCATCCAACATGGGGCTTGAACTTACAACCCCAAGATCAAGAGTCTCACACTCTACCAACTGAGCTAGACAGGTGCCCCAATTAATAAGAACTTTTTGTTCAATATAGACAAATATACCAAATATAGCTATTCTTTATATGTTCGTGACATTTATTTTAACATAGAAAAAAAATCTTATTTATAATTATAATAAAATTATATACCAATAAGGAAATACAGGACTCATATCATAAGAATAGATTGCATATGAAGACAACTATATGAATAATGGTTACTCCCGGGATTTGAATAAAGGTTTTTGGGCATAAGATTTAACATATTTTAGAAAGTTATTATTTTTTAAATATTTATTTATTCAAGAGAGACACAGAGAGAGGCAGAGACACAGGCAGAGGGAGAAGCAGGCTCTCTGCAGGGAGCCTGATGCGGGACTCGATCCCAGGACCCGGGATCACAACCTGAGCCGAAGGCAGATGGTGAACCGCTGAGCCACCCAGACGCCCCAAAAGTTATTCTTTTTATAAGTTCTATATCACATTGATCCATTTCTTTTCTTTCTTTCTTTTCTTTCTTTCTTTCTTTCTTTCTTTCTTTCTTTCTTTCTTTCTTTCTTTCTTTATGATAGTCACAGAGAGAGAGAGAGAGGCAGAGACACAGGCGGAGGGAGAAGCAGGCTCCACGCACCGGGAGCCTGACGTGGGATTCGATCCCGGGTCTCCAGGATCGTGCCCTGGGCCAAACCGCTGCACCACCCAGGGATCCCCACATTGATCCATTTCTAATAAAAATTCTCAAAAGGCTTTTTTTGGGGCAGGGGAGAGGGCTTGAGAAGTACTGGACAGAGTGACAGTGCATTTGGAAGAATGAGTATCTAGAAATTGCTACAAAAATTTTGGAAAAGAATAGCTAGAGGGTGGCTTTATGATCCTAAAAGATAGTGAACTTTCCTTAATACTAATACAATAGACGTGTGCTGCAGACAAACCAGAGAAGATGTAAAGATCAGTGACACAAAGCAGAGATTCCTGAAACAGATTCAAGCGTATTTGAGAACTTCTGTCAATAAGTGAAATTAGGATTTTAGGACCGAGGAAAATAATATTTTATTTAACAAAGGGTCCTGGCATATGTGGGCCGCCAAATTCCCATGTCATACGTGCGTAGATTGGGATTTTTGCTGTCGTACGTTGCCAACTAAAAAAAACAGCAAATATATTAAAGAAAGAAAAACACCTTTTTTTCAGCTGAGGGAAGAGAGGACTGTTCCAGAAAAAAAAGGAGCCACGAATGAAGCAATAGAAGACTGGACTATAAGAAAAGAGAGTTTTCTGTGAGGTGACAGCACCACAAGAGCAATCAGAAGACAAAGGACAGGAGAACAGAAAGATCTGCGATTTATGACAGACATGGGGCTCGGGTCCCCAGTGCCCAACGACCCAAGGAAAAACATGAGGGAGAAGTGTTTTAGGTTCACAGACAAGAAAACTGCAAATGATCAACAAGTGTATAGAGAGATGTCACAAAAATGCAAATCAAAGCAGCAACTGGGGGACGCCTGGGTGGCTCAGCGGTTGGGCACCTGCCTTTCGCACAGGTCGTGATCCCGGGATCCAGGATCGAGTCCCGTATTGGGCTCCCTGCATGGAGCCTGCTTCTCCCTCTGCCTATGTCTCTGTCTCTCAGTCTGTGTCTCTCATGAATAAATAACTAAATCTTTAAAAAAACAAAAAACAAAAAACAAAACAAACAAACAAAAGCAGCTGCTGGGGAGATGCACCGAGCTCAGATGGCTCCTTTCACTCATCAGACCGACAAAACTTCGAGAGATGGCTAACACCCAGGACTGGTGATAATTGGGGCCCACACCGCAGATGAGGTTACCGCTTCGAAAAAAGTTATCTAAAAGGCGCCTGGGTGGCTCAGTCGGTTAAGCCTCTGCCTTTGACTCAAGTCATCACAATCCCAAGGTCCTGGGATCGAGCCCTGTATAGGGCTCCCTGCTCAGTGGGGAGTCTGCTTGAGATTCTCTCTCTCCCTCTGCCCCCTCCTCCCATTGACTTGCTCACTCTCTCTTTCTCAAATAAATAAATGAAATCTTAAAAAAAAAAAAAAAAAGTAATCTGAATCTATGCAAGTACAAACTATGGATGCTCACCGTAACTCCAGAAGCACAACTGAATGCGAGCAATCTTGCAGGAGGTTTCCTGCTGCAGTTGTGATGGCAAATGAAAACAAAACCACCTGAATATCCCCGAGTACAGAGACAGTGGAATAATGCACGGTATGTTCACATTACTGCCTTTTGCTTAAAAAAAAAAAGTTAGAGATAGCTGTATTCACCCCCAGTACTGTTAATACATGGAAGAGTAAGAGCAACTTGCACATAAATATACATGTGATACAGTTACTAGAAAAATAGGAAAAAATCTTTTCTACATTATTGCGTCTGCGTATGTTAGTATGAATATAGAGAAAACTTAACATTCCTAACTGGGGGTAAGAGGAGAATAAGGAGGGAGCTGGAGATGATTGGCTCAGTGTTTGTACAATTGTGTATATAGTTTATTATAAGGAACAAGTTTTGCTGTTGTGGTTTAAAAAAAATCCACTTATGCATGTGTGTGTATATAGAAATGCCTGTATAGGTGCATATTGGAGGGTAGCAGCTAGCTAGAGATAAATTATATAAAGGGAAATATAGCAACAGAAAATAGTGTGCTCCATTCAAACCCAACTCTGTAACTGGAGTGGAAACCATATATATACATAAACATAGAAATAAAAGAAGTTCATCAGAAAAAAAAAGTCCATCAAAATGGTCACAATTTTTTGTCTGCGTAGTAAGATTACTAGTAACTTTAATATTAAATGTTTTTTAAAAAATTTTTAAAAGTTGTATTTTTTTTTAAGATTGATATTTATTTATTTACATCATGCATGGGTGGAGGAAGACAAAAGGAGAGAGAGAGAGAGAGAGAGAGAGGAGAATCTCAAGCTGATTTGGTGCTGAGTGCAGAGCCTGACATGGGGCTTGATTCCATGACCTAGAGATTGTGACCTGAGCTGAAATCAAGAGTCACTGGCTAAGCCACCCAAGTGCCCCAACTTGAGCTTTTTAAAATAATATAATGTGTTTTACATCTTTTCTACTTTGAATGCACATTACATTTCTAACCAGGGAACCATTCCTTTAAAAGTCGAAGAAAGGGGTACTCTGGGAAAGAAAGATATAGAAAACAGGTTCATGACAATAGAAGTTTCTTGGCTAAAACTGAATAGCTAAATAGTTTCCTAAGAGCTGTAAGCAGGACACCTGGGTGGCCCAGTTCATTAATCATCTGATTCTTGGTTTTGGCTCAGGTCCTGTTTTCAGGGTCCTACTATTGAGCCTTGTGTCAGGCTCCCCACTGGGGGGTGGAGACTGCTTAAGATTCTCTGTCTCCCTCTCCCTCTGCCCCTCTCCCCCCTACCCCGGAGCTTCCCTCCTCAATTAAAAAGAAAAAGAGCTATAAACAATAATTCTAAAGCAGTGAAATTATTAAAATATGAACATAGCGTGCTGCAAGCTTTCTCATTTTCTTGCCAATCCAGTTAATGACTCATTATTACCGTTGCTAATATGACAATAAATTGTGGCAACACCCCCCTCCCTCTGAACTCTCAGAATTGTGTTCAAATATTAAGGATCAAGGAAAGAAAAGAGACAACACAAACTTTATAGCTATTTCCTAAGGGAGGCCGACTTTTCCTATTTCCAGTGGGCAAGGCCTGAAGGTTTCCGCATCACCATTTTGTGTATTTCCTTAGTTTGTTATTACCAAAGAAATAAGGGGGTAGGAGGGAGGGTAATATCTTTGTGTACAAGTGAGATGATCGCCACGAGACTGTTAGTAAGTTCGTGTGCTAGAAAAGTCAAAGCGGTGAGGGATCTGGTAAAAATATATGTAAGAGTTCTCGTTACATTTTAAATATGCTTCTCTCACAAGGGAAGCCTCTCTGCACCCGACCTTGCTGACGCTCTGTGAGAGCATGTTTCAATCATTCCGTATGTTTAAGAGCCCACGATGAATTGGAAGATCATCCTAGAAGCTGGAAATTGTAGGTAACTACCCCACCTAGTTATGGCTTTTTTGGAGGTTAATTCTAGCTTGCTCTCTGGCGCCACCTACTGATCGAACAGCATTTCAACTCCCAAACCATAACCTTTGAATTTCTCTTTCCTCAGTAGAGCCTAATTGCTTTGGAAAAACCTAGATGCTTTTCCAATCCCACTGCCTGGCCCCTGGGATTGCACATATATTGATATTTAAGACAATGGCATCCTAGAAAACCATCCTAAGGGTTAGTAGGAACTCACATCATCTTTGCATCCCTAAAGAGAAATGTCAGGTTTGTCAATCTCAAGTTTCAGGTTGGGTCACTTTAGGCACCAGGCACATTTAAGTCAACTGTGAATGCAGTAAGACGCTTGTGTAACATTTACCGGAGGACTCAAAATGCTTTGTTTCTTCAAATCCTCTTATTGGATAATTCACACCCCATCAGGTCCCAGTCATACTGTGACTCTAAAGAATCATTAACATTCGGTATATTTTACTCACGTATCAATTTATTAGGAAACCATTCCTTTTTTTCTCATTAGCACTAAACATCTTTTTTCGGGGGGGTGTCAAGTATCCACGTAACATCATGTAGAAAATGGTCCTCATGCCAACAGATTTGTATCCATGTACTAAAACACTAATAAGCCCAGATTTTGGGGGGCGGGGGTAATATTTCAGGATGGTGACTTAAGAGACGTTGGGAAGTCCCATCTCCCACATAAATTTCACTAGATTGGAAAAAACCCTTCTCAGAACTGGGAAATCAAGCTGGACAAAACAAATGTATTCACTACTCAATGCATTTAATTCCAACCCCTAACTGGAATCATCTTGGCAACGTTCTACAACAGTTATAACACGGCGATTCAGAGGTGGTCTCAACATTATTACAGCATTTTAAAAAATTATAGTAAGCAGTATAAAATTACAATTTATTACAAGGGGAGGGGTTTCACAGCAAGCCTTAAAAACCTTAAGAGCAAACCTCTTACAGAATTCTATTTACGCCTTCCTTTTTTTTTGGTCACACCTTCCCCCCCTTTCTTTTGGTTTTTAAGTATTAATCTGGTATGGAATCTGCTGGACAGAGCAAGGCTGGGTGGGCTCCCCCTTGAATGATGGAGTAAGTCTGCTTAGGCAATTCTTGTTGGGAGGAGGAGGAGAATATAGGTGGGGCCGTGGTGGCCACGGCGATGTTTTGGTCTCCATCACTCACCACTGTCACTTCAGCTGTCCCCTCCTGAATCAAAGCATTAAGGCCTTCAAAGTCAGTGCATGTAATACCCGAACTGGTGATGAAAGTCTGGTTGCCGGAGCCTTCCTGGGGGCTGCCTGGGGTGGTGGGGATGAGCGTCTGGTGCAGGGTGGCCCCATCGGCCTGGTCGTGAGTGGTCAGCAGGACAGCGGGCTGGCTCATCGCGCCCGCCTCGCTCGGGCACCCCGAGGGCTGAGGGGGGGCGATCAGATTGACCTGGCGCAGGATCTGCAGCCGGCTGTTCCCGGGGAGTTCCTCCGGGTTCTGGGCCACCAAGGCGGGCGGTACGATGTTCACGGCGGCGGCCGCGGCCTGGATGATGGTGTTGGCCTGGGGCACCTGATGCCCGACGATGATCTTGACTCGCCCCTCGCTGAACTGGGGCACTTGGCTGGGCTGGAGGGGCACCTGCAGGTGGCCCACGGTGAGGGGGGCGGCCGGCTGCTTGCTGGGGTCTATCTGGAACTGCAGGACGGTCACATCCGAGTTCTTATTCTCGTTGTACTCACTGTGCTGCCTCTTGTGGCTGCGGAGCGAGTCCTCGCGCATGAACGAGGCGTCGCATATGTCACAGTGGAAAGTCTTCTTGGCGTCCAGCTTGGCCACCTGCCGGCTGCTCTGGCGGCCCGCGTCTTTCCTCTCCGACACCTCGGTCTTCACCATGTCCCCGTGGAACTTCTTCATGTGCTTGCTCAGGTTGCTGGGCTGCTTGGTGTCGAAGCTGCAGTAGTGACACTTGAAGGGGCGGTCGGTGCAGTGGATGCGCTCGTGGATGCGCAGCGCCGCCTTGCTCGAGCAGGAGTAGCTGCAGTCCGAGCACTTCTCGGGATGCTCCGACTGGTGCACCCGGCTGTGCTTCCGGAGGGTGGCTTTGCTGTCACCCAGGAAGTCGCAATGCGGGCACTTGAAGTTATTTCCGCTGTGCTTGATGCGGATGTGCGACTTGAGGTTGCCCTTCATGGTGCAGCGGACATTGCAGAACTCGCACTTGAAAGGCTTCTCCCCCGAGTGCACGCGCATGTGCCTTTTCAAGTCCGAGCTGATTTTGAACTTGGCGCTACAGAGCCAGCACTGGAAGGGGGCGTCCCCTGTCAACACAAGGTGAGTTTCGATAAGAACAGGCAGGCAACAACCACAGCGGATTCCCCCCGAAGCACACACCAGAAAACCGCTTATACCAAAGGCGGGCGGGTGGAGACCTTCTAACTGCAGCTGCTAGCAGCCCCTGGGAGGAAAAAAAAAAGGGGGGGCTGGGGGTGGGGTGGGGGGGCTTCTTTTCTTTCCCCAAACCTAAACCACCAGCACCGTTATAAAAACCCACAGGAAAAACGGGAGATGGAAAAGCGCTATTCCATTGTCCCACATAAAATAGTACTTGTGAGCATACTCATGTTCTTTAAAACGATCAAGCTACCGTTCATTTTGCTAAAGGACCCACTCTGCTAGTTAACGGTTCACAGTTGTGTACATTTTGCATCATCCGTTCACTTTGATTGAGTTACATGTTGTAACAGATTCGAGGACACATTTTGGAATCCGTCAGCTCCATGCTCACTCATCAGAATCGTCTGTATAAAGCGACTGAAACGCCCAGCTTACACTTCATGCAGATTTTTATTAATAAAGACGTGTTTATTGCGCCAAATTTATTTATCCCACATTGCCAGCTGCGTTCTTTACTTGTGAAGTTACGAAATCCAGCTGCTTGATTTTATTTTATTATTTTTTTTTATTCATGTTCGCTGAAAGATGAGCAGTGAAAAGTGAAATTGCAACCATCTGAATGCACATGATACTCCAAATTTATTTCCTCAATGAATGGCAAGTCCGAATTATCTAAGGCACTGATAATTCAAGCAAATTGGTGACCCCGCCCATTTCAGTATTGTTAAAGCAAAGTAGCAGCTAACATTCTTCGGTTGCTTCCAGGATGGCAGGCACTCTGATGAGCACTCCACAAGAATGGTCTCATTTGATGCTCTCAACATTCCCACGAGGTGGGTACTATTATCAATATTATTCTTAACACTACTGTACAAATGAGGCCCAGAGAGACTACGTAACTTGTTCACCGTCCCCCTGTAGTACGTAGCAGGGCTTGGATTCCAACCCAGGCTGGTTCCAAAGCTGGTATTCTTAGATGCTGGGTAATTATCTGTGCATATGCCTGATGTTCGCTTTCTTAGGCCATAAGCTCAAAGATGGGATCGTATTCCGGCTTTTTGGTAATAAGGCCTAAAACATCACCGTAAGCTGCTTAATAAATGCAAGTAAGTAACGATGACATGGAGCAAATTTAACAAGCTCCTAGAAAACTGAGAAGCTCAAACCTAAACAATGCTGTGTATGACTACATACCACCAAGATCATCCACACTAAGCTCCAGAACAAGGAATGGTAAGCTATAGCCTGTGGGCCAAATCTGGCCCTCAGCCTGTTTTTATAAATAAAATTTTATTGGAATCTAGACCACGCCCATTTGTTCATGTGTTGCTTATGGTTGTTTTACACTACAAAGGCAGGGGTGAGCAGTAGTGACAGAGACAGTATGGCCTGCAAAGCCTAAAACATTTACTATTTGGCATTTTATAGAAAGTTGGCGGACTCCTGCCTTGGAATCTTATTCTTAACTTCTTTTATGCCATCAACTCCTTTTTGGCAGTTTAGTGAAATGCACAGATCTTTTCTTAGAATAATGTTTAAATACACAAAGTAAACTGAAATAAAAATCTGTAGGAATGCAAAAGAAGCCAAGTATATTGAAATAGTTATATAAAAAATTAAAAGAAAAAATTCATGATATAGCAATGTGTGTGCTTTAATAAAATCTTTTAAGTAATCTCTACACCCAATATGGGGCTCGAACTTATAACCCCAAGATCAAGAGTCCCATGCTCCACCAACTGAGCCAGCCAGGCGCCCCATGTGTGCTTTATTTATGCATTAAATAAGAAGCTCTAGTAGCAGATCTATAACTACAATAATTTCTAAATAGAGAAGAGCATAAATGATATATTGATCTATCTACAACAACTGTTATGAAAAGATCTGTGATCTCTGCTGAAGACAACTTCACAGGCACTATTCTTGGATCAGTTGCCAATTTTCATAATTGAAGGACACACCCAATTTCAATACAGGTTAGTGAAAATGAGGATCTAACTTTTTTTCGATGTAAGTTCATGGACCATCTAAATTCTATTCATGGATCCCTGAGTGGAGGTATCTGTATACCCAGAGTAAGAATCCCTGCTTTAGAATATTCTAATAGGTTTTCCTGTTACATCCCTGCCCAAATAAGTGACAGTCTTTTTGCCTTTTTTTTTTTTAATAATCAGCAGAGGTGAAACCCAGCAACACCAGATAACCAAATCTCACAGCAGAGATGCAGAGTTAACAATACTCTTTGATATGAAAGCAAAGGTTTTAAATCCCTTTGTCATCTTTTTCTTTCTTTCTTTCTTTCTTTCTTTCTTTCTTTCTTTCTTTCTTTCTTTCTTTCTTTTCTTTTCTTTTCTTTTCTTTTCTTTCTTTTTTTTTACCACAGATTTCTTAATTGAGGCATACTGGTCAGTAATTGTTCCATGGGATCAAAAGCTCTCCAAAACTAATGATTACATTTATTCCTGCCCAGTATGTGATCCTCACAGTGTCTAGTACCTAGTGGGGACTTAATGAATGTTGTTGAATGAATAAGCAACTGATATATTTAAGCCGACAGATCTTTTTTGAGTTTAGGTTGCTGCTAAAACCATTGATGATGAGTCAACCCAAACGATCAAAGGATGAAAACCAAATCCTATTAATTTTACAATCTGTAAAATTTTCTAAATGCCACAGATTTTTAAAAGGGAAATGAACATTCCGTGGAAACACTGCGTAAATTTAAAGTTTTAGAAAATGCACCTTTTCTAGACCAATTTGAAGATGCTACTATAAATGGCAAGTTTATCCTAAGAAGTCAAAAATGATTCTGAACCACTTTCATAAATGAGTCCTTTAGCTCATCTAACATAGGCTGGGGAGATTTCTGAAATACATCAGTTGGCCATTGGTTATGCCCATGTCTTAACTGGCTTTAGTAGATGACAAAAATGTTCCCAAAGCTCACCACCTCGCCTCCCTCCCTGTAGCCACGACCTCTGCCATGTGTGTAGTTGTGCGTTGTCTCCTGATAGGAACAGGATGACCTGCCATGACCCTCAACAATTGTGTCATTGGATTTGGCTGATGGTATCTTAAGTAGACTTGATATGAGGAACGGCTTGAAATGGGCTTGTGCACTGGGGTTTGCTTGCTTGTACCTCCATCAGCTATCACCATGAGAAGAGTGAGGCTGGCTTAGCATGCTGGTCCCAGGAGGAGGGTGACAGAAATGTGGAGCAGAGCTGGATTGCAGCAGCCAAGACCAGTGGACAGACAGCTCACGGCCAGCAGATTCTCAGACATGTAATGGAGTCCAGCCAAGATCAGAACTGCCGAGGTGATCCCCAGCATGTCAATGGAAAAGACATGTCACCACATCCACTGAGATTTTGTGGGAATATTTGTTCTGCTGCATTTGTGTGACAACAGGTAGCTAATACAGAGATTGGTATGTAGGAGCAGAGTGCTGCCCTAACAGGAAATGAAAATATGTAGTGTGGGCATTGGGATGGATGGTAAGAAAAGACTGGAGAAGTGGCGTGCACACTACTGAATGGCAAACATTTGGTCAAACTGTCACCTGCAGTAACTTATAGAGAATATAATACACTTGTTCAATTTGGGACTTGAGCAAAAGAGATTAATTCTGAGCAGAACAGTGGAAGTGTCTCACGAGCTGCACATGATGAGGTCCTATAAGGAAACGAAAAACTCAAAAAAAGAAATGGCCATTTTCTAAATGGAATTTAGAGAGAATAGACCAAACCAAAGATGTGCTGGGTTAGATAAAATTCCTCACCTCCAACTAGCAAAAAGTCTTCAAAGTAAGACAGAAGCCTAGGGACAAAGATCATCCCCAGGGACGTGATCTCAGGGGGAAGACTGAATGAGAAATGATGGTTATGAATATAAGGCTCTTCGTAAAAACCTCCAAAAGAATTAAGTTGGCGCCAAGTAGGTTCTTCAGCTGGACAAGGATTCCTAGGAACATCAAGGGATTCAGCCACAGAAGGTCATATGCCAAAAGTGCCTACAACAGGGTTCAGAGGAGAGGAGAGTCTCTGGAAGAATCGTGGGGTGGCTTTCGGCACGCAGATGCACAGGAAATTCACGAAATTTTGCACATGGCTCTACTGGCAAACCCGTCACCACCCTCAACTAAAAAGAGCCCTACTTTTAGTAGGCAGGAAGCAGGCTGAGAAAGTTTCACAAAAGTACATTTTCCACTACTTTTTGGAAGTGGCTCAGGCAGGTGAAGGAAAGGATGCTGCAGTGGGCAGAGTCAGGAGCCAGGGAGCAGAGCCGAGCCCCAACCAGGAAACATTTCCTGTCCCCAGAGTGTGGGGACGTGGGGACATTTGCCCAGAGGGATTCTGGTAACCTGTGGAGCAGTGATTGCCAAGTGCCGCCCGTTCTTCCCCTTGCAAACAGGATTACTGGAATTACCCTGGCTCTGTTTCACCACGGTGCATCGGGAATGTAGGAACAGATGACTTGTCGTTTACTTCAAAGGTCTCTGGGTCAAGAGAAGCCATATTCAGACCTGATGGAGATCAGACAGGATCCCGGTGTCTGAACCTGATCCCGTGATCGAATGTGACTTACATGGCTCTTGGGAAGGCATGACTACACCTGCATGTCCCGAATTGTGAGTGATGGTGGAGTGGACTGTGGTTGTTTGCAAAATGGTCCCAATTCTTTATCCTTCCTCCTATCTCTGGCCTTTGCCCTGTAACCTCGTGGTGACCTCCCACGGTGGGTGAGTCCAGCCCCACCACATAGCCTGCTTCAGTCAACGGGATGCAAGCAGAAGCTTGAGATGGGCTTATCCACCGGCACATCCTTGCTTGTACCCCTGCCACTGTCATGAGAAGGATAAGCCTGGGGTAGCCCACAGGTCCAAAAAGAGGATGAGAGGCACGTGGAGCAGAGCCAGACTGCCCCAGCTAAGCCAAGTGTACAGCCAGCTAATCCACAGGCCGCAGATCCCCAGCCACGGTCAGTGGACACCCAGCCTTTCCTGCTACATGTGATTGAGCCCAGTTAAGATCAATAGTGTCCAGCCAGCTGGCTAGACCTGCAGTGTGTGAGCAATAACCACTTATTATAATCTGCCACTGAGGTTTCGTTGTGGTTGTTACACAGCATCATTGTATCAATAGCTAACTGGTCTACTTGAAACATGAATGATTTGTTAGGTGACCTACTCTGCTGCGTTTTTCCACGAAGCTGTCCCAGGCTGACCTGAGTTTGCTTCAAAAATGATTGAGATGCAGAAACTATGCAGAAACGTATTAAGAAGGCGTTGTTTATATTTATAGCTCTTCGTCATTCGGCTCACCTCCTCATTAAATACTTTACTAGTGAATAAGTTATAAAGTTACAGGAGGATACGCAGGAGGTTATAAACTCGAGGTTTTTCCCTAATCGACTGAGAAAGGCACTTCCAGCTGGATGCAAAGTGAACCCACAAACAGTGCCACGGACGGACGTCCCCATTCGTGGACTTAGATCGTGACTCAGCGCTTTAAGGTGCTTTTATGCAGCTGGAAGTGAGGAGCACAGCGCGAGAGCAGTACGAGGGACCTACCTGTGTGGGACCGCAGGTGCACGGTGAGCTGGCTGGAGTTGCGGCTGGCATAGGGGCAGATCTGGCACTTGAAGGGCCGCTCATCCGAGTGTATGCGCAGGTGTTTGTTGAGGCTGCTGCTGTCAGCTGCGGCGTAGTCGCACGTCTTACACTTGTAGGGCTTCACACCCGTGTGGCAGCGCATGTGGGTCTTCAGCTTGTCCTTCCGGCTGAAGCACTTGCCACAGACCTCACACTTGTGGGGCTTGTCTCCTTCAAACACACACACAGATGGCATCAGGAAACAACACTAACCAAGAAAGAGGCTTCTTTCCCCACTACCTTATGGGTAAGAGGACTACATGGTCACCAGAGAAAATTTAGGAAACCCCAAATGCCAGAGAAGAAAATATGCCAAGACCTAACATCCCGGGAAAGGGGGAGTTTTTTTTTCCATTTTGCCTATTGTGATTTTCTAATTTTTCCTACATTCAAGATTGTTCCTAATTGGCCCCTATTCATTTCCTAATCAATTCCTTATCAATTAAAAATAGAAGGCCATGCAAACGTCTAAAGTAGAGCCAAGTAAATTAAGGAACTGTTGATTGTCTCATCCCGTTCCCTCCTCTCGTCTTCACAGACACACGCTACAACTCAGAGGCTCTAAGTTTTCGGAGAGCTCCTGGGAAGGCAGCTCAAGGCTAAGCCTCGCCTGCAGCCAGGTGTCATTCTGCTACAACGTCCTCGCCCATGAAATGGCAGAGAAGGTAAATGTGTCCCTTTTGTAAAGGACATGGTTTGTCTTTTATTTTTCTTTTTCCACTCTTTCTGCCAACTGTTTCCAAGATGTGGGGTGAACTGGCAGGGGAGGGCAGCTTGCCTGCAGAAGGCAGATCTCTGACATGATGCATTATAATGACGCAGAAGGAACTTAAGTCCCTGGATTATCCGGTAGGACAGAGCCACCTGCCTGCCCTACACACCTGCTTACCTCCGGACACTTAGTTGAAAGACACATAAACCCCTATCGCGTGGGAGCTGGTGTTTGGGTTTCTTTGTCATAGCAGCTTCGTTGACTTATACTCACTAATGTACATGTCAACTTACTCCCTGTGAACAACTGCTGATTTCTGGATGGATATCTTTCCAGTTATTTGTGTTTCTGTATGTATTTTTGGTACCAAAAACCTTTCTGGCTAAAATCAGCTTAAATACTTTCTGAAAGGCACTGTGCCTCTCAATAATGGTTTTCCTTGATTCTCTCAAGAACTGGGATTAAACCCACAACTCTTTTGCTCTCTGAGCCAAATACAACAGTGCCTCTCTGTTGACTTTCTTGTACTTAAAATAATTCTGATCATGTTCACATCATGAAATAACTAGGACATGACTTTTAAAGCTTTTAAATACTTTTAAAAGTATTTTACTGGTGAATGTACCATCAATTATTGAACCAGTTCCCTATCAGGCCACTGAAAAGAATGAAGCAGATATGTACTACTGATGTGGAAAGATGACCAATATTAAGTGGAAAACAGCAATTTGCAGTGATAGGATATATAATATTAACTTAATAAGAGATGGAAAAAGTAGATTCTGTGTGTTTTTGGCTCAGCATAGGTATGCCAAAATTTAAGAACGAGACACAGTAGATTATTAAAACTGGTGACTCTGGGCTTATATTGGATAGGGAAGCAGGTTGTGAATCAGGATTTCCCCTTTTTACTTTATATATTAAATATGTCTTTTGACCAAATCTTATATAGCTAAGTGTTAAAGTCAATTGTCAGCCAAAGCTGATCACTACTGTCACAGAGCAAACATCTGGGATTTAAGAGTATACCTAAAAGTGTCTAAAAGATTATCATTCTATTAATAAGAAATGTTAGTAATCAAATTTAGAAATCCACAAGCAATAATTTCTCAAGATTGTCAGCAGCTGATTAGCTGCCGTGGTCTCCAGGCTGTGTATGTGCCACACTGAGCAGCTGCCAGATGCTGGTGAAGGATGGTTTCCAGCTAGTTCTGCTGGTGAAGAGCTTGCCAGTGCTGCTCCTGGCCATGCCATCCTCTCTGGAAGTAAGGTGAGGACACCTTGTCACCTCTCCGGCCTAAAGATGTTATTGGAGATGCTGCTGTCATGGAGAAACTATCCTACAATCCCACGCTGGGCCAAGTGCGTGTATAAGGTGCTTCCTGAAGGTGTGCAGAACCTGACTTAAGGTTGCAGCTTCGCTTATGTATTTACAGTGTTTCCTTAATCCTCATGAATAATGACAGCACTCTACTCTGGCAACGATGAGTATGCTATGCTTCACTTGACTGACGGAACTCATTAAACCCGCAAGGAGATATTCATTTTTTATTACATCGAGAATGCTTATCAACACTTGAAACTTACTATTCTGATAATTAGAGTAAATCCAAATGACGTGACACCATGAAGTTGGCTAGGATTGGATGGTGACCCCAGTATAAAAAGGCAATCGCTGGCCATGGCCAACAAATTTCAGAAATCATTGCTGGGTACTTTATCTTCCAAAGGTTTGAGGCTAAATAGCAATCTTTGGGCAATTAGTGACACCCCAGCCAAATTTCAGCACACCCCTACCTTATACACACATTCTCTGTATTCATATTCTCTCATTTGAATTAAGAGTATCTAATACTTGGTTAAAAATAGTCTAGGGACTCCTGAGTGGCTGGAACTCCTGGGTGGCTCAGTGCATGATCCCAGAATTCCAGGATCAAGTTCCACATCAGGCTCCCTGCGAGGAGCCTGCTTTTCCCTCTACCTATGTTTCTGACTTTTCTCTGTGTCTCTCATGAATATGTAAATAAAACCTTTAAAAAAAATAGTTTAAATGCAGTTCCTTCTCCATTCAGAAAATCTGGGGGACATAAAAATAATATATTAAAGAAAATTAAAATCACCAGAAATAAGCACATTTTTCTTTTCCATGCATCAACCTTTTCTTCTCATTTTATTTTATTTTATTTTATTTTATTTTATTTTATTTTATTTTTTTAAAGTAATCTCTACACTTCAGGTGGGGCTTAAACCCATGATCTCAAGATCAAGAGTCACAGCCTCCACCGACTGAGCCAGCCAGGCTCTCCATCAATCTTTCCCTCTCCTTTAAAAACAAAACCAGAGGGATCCCTGGGTGGCGCAGCGGTTTGGCGCCTGCCTTTGGCCCAGGGCGCGATCCTGGAGACCCGGGATCGAATTCCACATCAGGCTCCCGGTGCATGGAGCCTGCTTCTCCCTCCGCCTGTGTCTCTGCCTCTCTCTCTCTCTGTGTGACTATCATAAATAAATAAAAAAATTAAAAAAAAATAAATAAAAATAAAAACAAAACCAAAAAAATCCACTTATTAAATTTCACCTTCAAAATGACAAAAATAACACACATATGCTGTGTGTCCAGTGATACAATGTAAAGATACATAAAAAAATTTACTATTTTTCTCCCTTATTCCTGTATCAAAAATTACACATACACATTTATAGGATCACCTCCTTAAATGAGAAGAATATGCACGTTTATTTATTTATTTTTTAAAGATTTTATTTATTTATTCATGAGAGACACAGAGAGAGACAGAGACGCAGGCAGAGGGAGAAGCAAGCTCCATGCAGGGAGCCCGACGTGGGACTCGATCCCGTGTCTTCAGGATGAGGCCCTGGGCCGAAGGCAGTGCTAAACCTCTGAGCCACCCGGGCTGCCCGAATATGTACATTTAAATTTTAATTAATTCTGGCATATTGTCAAAACAGTTGGAGCCATTCACACCTCCACCAGCTAAGTTTGCTCCTATCTGTTCCAGCACTGGATTTTATTGCTTTAAGCATTTTCTGCCAAAATCATGTGTGGAAACACCATCTTATTTTTATTGAATTTCTGTTTGTTTTCCTGTGACAACCAGCGAGGTTCTGTGTCTTATCATACGTCTGGCTCGTCTGGATCCCCGGCTCCTAGCACTGAGCACACGTTCCCGGCAGATGTGCCAAAGAAATGTCACTTACCAGTGTGAATTTTTAAATGACGCTCCATGTCCTTCATGCCATAGGCAGTCTTGAACTGGCAACCTTAAAAAGGCAGCAAAAGATTAATTACAAGGGAAAACATAGTAATTTAAAGGTGGAGAAAGCTGGCAGAAACTTCCTTAACCAAGTGACAAGGGTAAACCCTGCAATAAACAGGACAAACAGGTATCATGTGCCGTCTGATACGACGCACGAAGGATACGCATCACTTCTGTGCTTCCCAGCCAAAGCGCAGAGCCTAAATCTAATCATGAGGAAATATCCAATAAACCCAAACTGAGGAACATTTTACAAAATAACTGGCCTGTACTTTGCAAAAATGTCTAGGTCATGAAAGACACAAGTTTAGGATTCAAGGAAACTAAAGAGATAGGAAAACTCAAAGCAACATGTGATCATGAATTGGATCCTAAACCAGGAGAAAATGTTTTTCTTTTGTGATAGAGGACATGAATAAGAAGCTAGTAAAATATTAACAAGGTCAATGGTTTGATAATAGTGTATATAAATGTTAATTTCCTTTTCTTTTCTTTTCTTTTTTTTTTTTTAAGTAAACTCTCTGCCCTACATGGGACTCAAACCATGACTCTGAGATCGAGTCACATGAGCCAGCCAGGTACCCCCCTAACTATGAAATTCCTGATTTTGATGATTGTGCTGTAGTTTATAAAAGAACTTCTTGGTTCTAGGAAATATACATTGAGGTATTTAGGGGTAAAAGGACATCATGTATGCAATTTACTCTAAAGTGGTTTTGGGGGAAAATATGTATTTATAGAAAGAATGATGAAGCAAATACAATAGGTTAACATTTGGGGAACCCAGATTAAAGGCATACAGAAATTTTTGTCCTATTTTTGCAACTTTTCTGTGAGTCTGAAATTATTTCCAAATAAAGATTTTTGTTTTTTAAAGGAAAGAGCAATCTTTCTGGATGTCTCCCTAAGCTTAGCACAGAAAGAAATACACAGTAACCTGGATACTCATGAGTCCCGTTTCAAAGGTCCACGGCTGTAAAAATCGTCCACATGCACGGTGACCAGGGACAGTGAGAGATAGATCGTATGTGATGATGTAAATACTGGTGGGCTCTGGCTTTTAAGCCCGGCAGTTTGGAGCACATCTATACCCAGTTGTCAGGACTCACGAGCGAGAGCCCTAGAATCTGCTAAATGTCACATTCTCTACGCAAGCCGGACACAATGCTGCCTCTACCTGGATAGCAACAGTTAAGCCTCTTCTGAGCAGGTGGGGCTGTGGGCTTTTTGGCACGTGACTTGGCAGGCAGAGAGATGACAGTGGCTGTCTGGTTTTCATTGCTTTCCGTGGGCAGATATGTCTGATAGCCATGTTCAAACACAAATTCTGGAGCTGAAACTAAAAGATGATTATTAGTTTTCATAGTATGAATACCCAACAGCTATTCCCTTTGCCTACCTTCCTTTATAGAGAATGCACAGGCTAAACTGTTTTCCCAGTCTTCTCTGCCACTTAAGAGTAATCCTGTGACCCCATTCTAATCACTGAGACACTAGAGAACATTTGTTGTTCTGGGGCTTCTGGACAAGATTTTCTCCCTGATTAAAAAAAAAAAAAAAAAAGCATTTGAGGAAAGCTCATTTGTGCTGTCCTGGTTGCCCATATCCTAGGTCTGCTGGGGAGAGGAGGTGATGCCTGGATCTGTGGCAGCCGTTCTGTAACCATAAGGGGAGAGCAGGAAAATCTGGTGTTGAGCCAGAGCTCTGAAACGCTTCAAATCTAGACTTATTAAATAAACAAGAATTGTCCCTGTCATTTATACCAGGCAAGCTTTCTATTATCTCCAGCCAAACGCTTTTGGTACTTTCATAAGCTCTATCACAAAATCCTAGCAAACAGCTGGAAAGAAACTGATCAAGGGAATTCTGGCCCAAACTATAAATACTCTCTAAAAACACAAGTCCTCCTTAAAGAAAGCCTTGTTTTCTTACTGAAGTCTTCAGAGGGAAAAAAAAGAGAGATCCAACACCTTTATCATCTTTATTTTTGTCATTATAAAAGATAAAATAAGCACTCTCAAATTTCTTTCTCTGCTTATACAAATTTTCGTGACTACTCTGTTAACTAAATTTATGGTTTTGGGTTTGGAAATCTTTTCTTCCTTTATTTTACATAATTTGTCACATGGAGATCTGGTTTCACATGAGGAGTCCATATGACCAGTGGTGGTTTCTTTTCGTTGGGTGAGTCTGTCAGGCTGAGAGGCCCTAACGACGACTCTGAAAGCCACTGTCACATTCTGTTTCCCCAACTTCAGTCACTGAGGCATCACCTTCAGCATTTCTGCCGTTGTATTTATAGAATCTCCTTATTAAAATCAGCCCCGCCCTAATATCACTACTTATTTTGGCTTTGTCTAGAGCAGTAATGTCCATGCCACGGGTTTATGGTACGAGTTATATTTTCTCTTTAAACAAACATCATCTTTCTTTGAATCTAAGATCTTGTAGAGTCTAAGAGGCACCATTATTTTTTTGTACAATAAATTAAAGCTGCCAACTATTACGATGCAATGCTTTCACATTCCTTGTTTTACATTTATTGATATTCCCTAGAAATTGTACATTTATTGAATGAATTATTTTCGGTTTCTTTGGACATTTGACAGGAAACCCAGGTTCCTTATCTCCACCTCTTGAGCACCTTTGGCAATGACAGCATCATTGATGCATGTCCAAGAACACCCAGTTTCTACCAGCATTTGCTACTCCAGTAAATGGTTTCATGGTTTCAACTGCAATATGCAGGGTGAAGTTAAGTGGCTTTTATTTCAAGTTGGCCACAAGATTCTGACAAACTGATGTCTGTCTTCACCCAAGTGCCTTGGAGGCCTGGATCAACCACACCTGCCTCTTGTTGAAATGTTTCAACTACCCTGTGGGTTTTGGCTTTTGCTCCCGCTTCCCTTGCTCTGCTCAGTTCTCAAAGCGGAGGGGTCCCCAGCCAGCAGCACTGCACTTAATGGGGGGGACTTGCTACAAAGACAGATCCTCAGGCCCCGCCCCAGCCCCCTGAATCAGAAGCTCTGGGGTAGACCCAGAAAGCCTGTGTTCTAACAAGCCACCCTGAGTGTTCTGATACATGCTCAAGTTTGAGAACCACTGGCATACATGGTTCTTTTCCATGAACCTCAGCGGTAAAACTTAACCCAACTTTGATTCTGGGAATCCATCTTTCCTGTTTGTTGCTTTGCAAGAACTGCAGTTGTTCCTCCAACAACCACCCTTTGCTTCATGAATATCAAGTGGACCCCCGCTACTGTTTGCAAGTATTTCTGGGTACACAGTTACTTTTCATCTTTAACTGGAATCATCACACAGTATCTTGGAAGATGTTTCAACAATGAAGCTCAATACACAGAGTTCCAAAAAAAAAAAAAAAAAAATGCATGCCACTCTGCCAAAGTGACAAAAACGTGTTCAGCCATGTTCAAGTTTGTTCATAGGCTCACAAAAGACTTTTTTTTTTTGGTGACTGCCTGTTGGTTGACCGCAATCTCATTGATTCTGACATGCTCCTCTATATCGGATATGTTAAAATCTATCTTCGAATTAATATGAGGCCAAGTCTCGCCACTTACTGTGTATGTGTGTGTGTAGGCCAGATACATAACCTTTTGTTTTGTTTTTTTAAATATTTATTTATTTATTTCAGAGAGAGAGCATGCGAATGAGTAGGGGGATGGGCAGAGGAAGAGAGAGAGTGAGAATCCAAAGCAGATCCCACACTGTGTGGAGCCCAACGTGGGGCTCAACCTCACAACCCGGAGACCATGTCCTGAGCAGAAACCAAGTGTTGGTCGCTCCTATGTAACCTCTCTGGGGCTCATTTTCCTCACCTGGGGGATGGGGATAATTTCTATCCCTATCTCCTAGGGCTGTGGTGCAGATTAAAAATCAGGCATGTAAAACTGTTAGTGCCGTTGTCATTATTCACGACCTTATCCAGCAAATATTTATGAAGCACCTACCTGTGCCAGGCACTCTTCTAGGCACTAGAGACACATCAGTGAACAAAAAGGACAACACACCTGCCTTCATGGAGCTGACACTGATTGGGAGTGGTGCAGGCAATAACTAATTAAACATATGCTATACAGCTAATACAGAGCTAAAGGCTATGCAGAGAAATAAAGCAGAAAAGGGGCACAGGGAATGCAAGGGGGGGAATGCAATTTTATGTAGGGTCATCCATGAAAGGTGACATATCAGAATACGGAAGCACATACTTATTAATACTTTCTGTCGCAGGTGGCTGAAATTCGACAGCCAGCAAAGGGGCCTGGGGGCATCTCTTACTAAGTCTTGCTGGAGCCTCTTGGCTGGCTTTATAGAGGGTCATCCCGTCCCATCTATCCCCCACACCTGGCTTCTTTCCAGGCTGCCCTGGGAACAGCAGAACCTATAGATCCCCTGGGGAAAGGCTTCGAGTGGCCTTGGTCCTTGGGAGGTTGCCTCAGGCCTGGTGAAGTGTTTGTGTGATTTGATGTTGGACTCACCACTAATCCCCAGGTGTGTATAGTCCCACTGACCCGAGACCAACTCTTTGCAAGCACTCAGGGCCTCATCTCCTCTGGCTTGGCTACTAAAACCAGTCCTACGTTTAGTGAGATCAGCCCCCCCTACCCCCAGTAGCTCACAGCCTCACACCCCTCCTGAGGGCTTTTGCTTTGTTTCTTGTCCCCCTGGAATTTCTCTTGCTGCCCCGTGTGTCCAGGTGTCCACCTGAGAGCCTGTTTGTTGTAGTCAGCCCTGGTCTGTAGCGGTAGCACCTCGGGTGTTTGATGACTCAGTTACGATGCTGCTTAAAATGTAAGACTGTTATATGAATGCCAGAGGGAACCAGAATCTTTCTCTCTGAGGTCATACGCATCCGTGTCTGAACCTGCTGGGCTCACATGGACCACTAGTCTAGCTCCTTTCCCACGAAGCTGCCCTTTGGATATCTGAAGACAGTTTTCAAATCTTCCAACCCATTTTGCTTCTCCCTTCTCTTCTTCAATTTAAAAAAGTCCACTTTTTATTCTCTTTTTAAATTAAAAACTGTGTTTTTCTTAAAGATCTTATTTTATTATTTTTTTTAAAGATCTTATTTTTAAGTCATCTCTACATCCAATATGGGGCTCGAACTTATAACCCTGAGATCAAGCATCTACTGACTGAGTCAGCCAGGCACCCCTGTATTGCTGCTGCTGCTTCTTTTTTTTTAATAAAAGTAAACACTAATTGTAGAAAATCTAAGGAGTACAGAAAAAGGGTAGAGAAGAAAATAAAAGCTGCCCATGATAATACATCATATGACAATATATACCCCTTCATTATATGCTCATTATATAGTATACTTTTTCTCTAAAGCACTTATCTCTACTGTGATTACATAATTAGTTGGGAAGTTATTTAATGACTATCCTCTCCTCTGGAGAGGACACACCTGTCCTCTCCCTCACTGTCTCCCAGCACCTAACACAGAATTTGGCAAAGGGCAGTGGCTTAAGAGACATTTGCAAATCAATGATCAACCTAATGGAGAAGATATTCTTTGTATACAGATTTTAAAAGTATAAAACTGGCAATGTGGCTTAAATCATTTGTAATCTCTTTTTTTTTTTTTTTTTTTTTGCCATTTGAAGCTGTTTGCCATGCTATCATTCATCCAAAACACAATTTCAAATGGCTACCTACTACCCCTTCATTTTGGTTGTGGCATGGCTAAATTATTTATTCCCTTGTCTTTGACAATGAGTTGGCTTCTAGGTATTATTTTTATAAATAACACCTATGCCCAATTTTTAACTGAGGTCCAGATTCTCTGGATACGTTCCTCTAAAAGTTGAAGAATTGGTCAGAATGGTATGGCCATTGAATTGCTTGCTGATACATAATTATAAGATCCTTTCCAAAAATCTAAATCCATTTACATTCTCTCCTTTATTTCTGCTAGCTCGATGGTTATGTGACAGGACAAAATGAGATCAATTTAGTTTCATGTGCATTTCTTTCATAATTGGTGAGGATGGACCCCTTTCAACACTTTTTATCCATCCCTATACTCTCTATAGTGAATTCCCTGTTTATGCTATTAGCTCTTTCTTTTTCTATTGAATTTCATTTTTTTCCCTCATTGACTTGTACATGAGCTTTACAGATGAAGGATATTACTACATTCTCATATATTCAAATCTATTGTTCTTTTCTTCCTGTTTCTTAACCAATGGTCTCCGGGCCTATGATTCACATTTAGGGTTCTGGATTCAACTGCAAACTCCAAATTCCTCTCCTGAGAGAAAGAGGTTTTCATGCCAGTGGTGCACATGGACCCCACCAGGCAAGACACCCCGGGGCTGACCCTCCACCGGGTTCCCTTCCCTGAGTCCACCCCCCTCTCTCTGCCACAGCTGATTGGTCCAGCAGCAGATACCTGACAAAAGCCGAGCCAATCAGACCCGCTTGCCCTTGAAGGTGAAAATTGGAACTAATATGCTGCAATTTGGTGTGCACTTCTGAAAAAAAAAAAAAAAAGGAGGCATTAAATTGGGAGCAGTCATGCGGACAAGCTTCTTGGGATCTTGGGATCCATCTGGGGAAGCTCTTTAAAACATAGATTCGATTCAGTTCTTTAAAATGAGCCCCCATTGGCTGGTTCAAATTCCCAAGGCCCGGCTCAGAGCCATGGAGATGTTACCCTGGGGCAGAACACGGGGTCTAGGCATCTGCAGAGTCCACCGGGTCTCGAACAAGTTTGAGAAACACTGTCATGAGGGCTCTTCCAAGGGTGGGGTGTATGCAGGCAAGAGCCCAGATTCTGCAGCCGGGTAGCTTGCATTTGCCACTTAGTGGCTCTGTCATCTTGGACAAGCTTTCAACGTTTTGTGCCTGAGTTGTTATTGGTAAAATGGGGATAATAATTCTCAGTACCTAATTTATGGTTCATACGGAGTGCTTAGGAAAGAGATGGCAAAGAAGCACTACATCAGGATTGGCTGTTGTTATTATTATTGTCAGATCCTCTGAGCAAATCATTAGTTTGTCTTACTAAATCGCTCACCTGCTCAACAACCTTCAATGGCTCCCCAGCTCCTTCGGAATAAAGGCCAGAGCTGAGCATGATTCCTACCACGTAGGCTCTTTGTCATCTCTAGCCACTGTTTGTTACCAGATCTTGCCTTGAGCTTCCCCACCTCTAAACCACCATTAAGAAATGGTCCCTTCCCACTATCTTCCTCCCAAAGGCCAGTGAGTCCTTCAAGGGCTATTATACATTTGATCTCACTCAAATTTTCCCTCTGGCCTTCCCCACTGGGACCAATCTACTCTATTTACTCTTTGCACAAGGCTATGCTTGTCACAGACGGCTGGTCTTGAATGTCGTACGACGGAATTCTCCTCCTTCACGGGCTTGAAATTCTCCAAGGGCAAGCAACACCCACAGTCTCAGCTCTAGCATCTGGCACACAAGAGTCCCAACACTGCCATTGCCAGACCCTCCCGAGGGGGCAGACCCCATGCCACCAGCTACATTCACACTAACCTAATTCTCACAACTGCCCTTCCCCTGCGCTCACTCCATTAACTGTTTTATTGAGTGCCTATGGTATGCCAGGCCTGGTCCTGGAGGGTGGTGGTGGGGGGAAGCAGGAAAACAAGACTGATGAGGTCCCTGCTGGCAGGGAGGTTTACAATCCAGTAAACTAGAAATGAAACTACTAACTTGGGGCCCCCAGGCCAAACAGAGCCTTCAGATTCTCTTTTAAGGTTTTTAAAATCAACTGGGTGGGCTGGGTCTTCCCTTTGTCAACATCCTCTGGCCAGAGACCACCAGGGACATGGCTGTGGCTGTGGTTGAGTAAGTTGTTTACTTGGTGAGACAAGGGAACCTCATACCACGGGAGCCCTGGGGTACTTTAGCAACAGGGCTGCTACAAAGGACTTATTCCTGGTTGGGGGCTCAGGTCAGATGAGGTGTGGGGAGGCTTGAGGAAGCCTGCAAGGGACCTGTCAAGAGGTGGGGAGAAGCAGAGGATTTGGTTATGGCTCATCTGGAATAGCTAGAGAAACAGGTGTTACTCAGAGCAGCAGAGGAGGGGATGTTGGGTATTTTGTGCCTTAGATGGGAGGAGGCAGGGGTCCTGTTTCGGTCTTGTTCTGCATGGTCCCAGAGCACCCAGCTCATGCTGATGTTTTGTGAACTGTTATGTTCAACAGGAGGACGGCATGGCCTACCTGTGAGAGCCAGCCCAGCTCCTAGTCCCACCAAGATGTAGCCGGCAATGGTTCCTGGCTGTCGGACTGCTTTCCTTTCCCAGCTGGCTGTCCACAGGGCCTCCCACTCCCCATCGTGGCATACCTGCAGCTGTACTCCCTGCCGCTGCCTGGCCTCTGACAGCATCTGAATCCATTTCTCTATCAAACTAAAGGCCGCGTGTCACCAAATTACTAGTTAATTGCAACGGAGATAAATAGGTGCTAGGAGGGGAAGCGGTGAAACACCTAACCTCAGGGGAAGAGAGGTGGGGAGAGGGAGAAACCGTGGCTAGCTTCTAGGTGGAGGTGACTTTGCGCCTGGGACCAAAAGAGTAGGAACTAACCAGAAGGGGAGAGAAAGACCATTCTAGGTCAAGAGGTCAACTCAACTACTATTGGCTGGGGGGCTCATCATGAGCCAGGCACTGCATCCACATTTTCCGTGTGCTGCTTCACAGCCCCCTGATTTGGTACGTAAGGAGAGCTAACCCTGACAGCTCTCAGTGTCTGGCATTTAGGAGCCCTGGCTAGAACCCTCGGAGGTGAGGATGGTCATGTTACAGTGGGGAGAACAGACACCGAGATCCTGTTACATGCCCAAGGTTACCTGGTCAGCAAGTGGCGCCGCGGGAATCGAACTCGGGCAATCTGGTCCCGACTCTTTACCAAGCCCGTGGCCTTTCTAGTTATTCTTGTCCTTACTTTAAAAATGAGACACCAGGAGCTCTTGTAATTCGCCATGGTCACGAGGCTCCTCAGTCCCTAAGTGGCCAAGAGGCCAAGTCAGGGGCCTATCTCCTTGGCCCCCCGAGATTTTCAGGACTTAGAAAAGGCATGTGGGATGCTAATGGTTTTCACCGGCATCGATCCTTAACGTCACCACCCCTGTAGAAAAGTTCTTAAACCAAATGCCAAACAGAAGGCAGCTTTCAAAGCCAGCAGGCAGAGAATATGTTTTACTTATTGTAAACTATTGTCCAACTATTACTGGACAGAGAAGGGACAGAGATGAGCTGAGTGGGGAAGGGTTTGGCATTAATCGTGGCCTGAGAGGCACAGACAAGTTTGGGCAATGTCTTGGGGGGGGGGTAGTATCTGGAGAAATCTGTGCAGGGTCGGGGGTCAGGCTGTGTGGCCTTGGGTGGTGAGTGACTCCCCACACTGGCTGAGACCTGGAGTCCCCCAGGAGCTCGTTAGAAATACAGATGCCTGAGCCTCAGCCCCGGAGCCTCGAGTTCAGGAGGGGGAGCCCGGGCACCGGTATCTTTAACAAGCTCCCCGGGGATCCTGGGCCCCAGGCCGGTCCGGGAGCTGCACTAAGTGGAGCACAGAAGCCCACTCAGGTGCAGGGGGGAGAGTTGGGCCCAGAAAACCAAGTGAAACAGTGTGAAAGGAGGGAAGCAAAGCGGGCTTCTGCTTGTTTTGTGGCAGAGAAATAGGAATGGCGAGGAAGAGCCGCTGGGTCAGGCAGAGACGGAACATACAGCAGATCTCAGCATCCATCTGCCACCTGGTCATTAATCTCCACGTTAATAAAAGCCGTTGTTTCCTGGGCCCAATTATTCCGTCCCAGGCCCTTTATGTTCATTATCACAGAGTCCTCCAATAACACAATGATTACTAGGTAATTGGCATCTAATTCTATTACCTAATAGTATTAGGTGCCACTCTAACCACAACCCCCCCCCTTTTTTTAAAGCTTTTTTTTTTTTCTTTATTTATTTATGATAGTCACACACACAGAGAGAGAGAGGCAGAGACACAGGCAGAGGGAGAAGCAGGCTCCATGCACTGGGAGCCCAACATGGGACTCGATCCCGGGTCTCCAGGATCGCGCCCTGGGCCAAAGGCAGGCGCCAAATCACTGCGCCACCCAGGGATCCCCCCCCTTTTTTTTTTTTACAGATGAGAAGTATTAGGGAGCAGAGGGTGACTTGCCCGCAGTCTGGGGCTGGTGGGTGGCAGACAGGGATGCAAGCCCAGCAGTCTGACCATGTAGTGGGTGCCACCGTGAGCTGAGCACACGGAGGTCTCCAGGCCTGGCCTGAGCGTACAGGGTGGCCGGCAAAACCCAGGCTTGCCCACAGCGAGTGATCGCAGGGGGAGGGTGAGCGTCTCTGAGCAAAGACCCAGGACAGAGGCAGGAGCGGGTATGTGGGTGTGGGGTCAGCTTTACCGATGGATGGGAGATCGGGCCAGCGGCTCATTCCCTGCACAAAGACCTGCACTAGGGACCCAGGGTGGGCACGAGGGGTGCAGGCCTGACCTCAGGGTGCTTACAGCCTAGTGATGGTTTATTTATAGGGACCTGAGCTGGCCTGGGGGAACAGTGTGTGTGTGGGGTCACGGGAGGGGTCTCTAAGGAGACGCCTTTAAGCTCAGCTCTGATGTCCACGTAAGAGTCAGTTCCAGGCAGATGGAATGACACATACACAGCTTCTGGGGCAAAGCGACGTGGCTCATTTGTTAGGTAGAGCACTTCATCTTGGCCGCTGCCATATAGAGCAAAGGGGAGTATCCGGAGATGAAACGAGACCCTCTGTGTGTCCACCCTCATGCCAGGGAAAGCCGGGAAAAGTATTTCAGGCAGAGAGGACAGTGTAAGCAGAGGCTCAGAACCCAGGAAGGTGCTTTGGCCACAAATAAAGTGTGGGCCTTGAAGCCTCCTGACACTGAGGCATTGTTTGAGAGGTTTCACACCCAGTGCGCGGGGTTACTGGGAGTCTGATGTTGAGGACCCTGAACAGGAAGATGACCACTAGGGTAAAGTCCAAAATGGGTAAGTCCCCCAACCGTCCTAACCTGGCTGTGTCTCCTCCCCACCTGCGGCTTCCCTTTGTCCAGAGGTAAAATAGGAAAGTTGTACCCAGGCCCACTGCTAAGGTGGCTTTTAGTTTTCACGCTTTCTTGGTGACTCCCTCTGGGATGATATTTAAGATAAACTCAGGAGAAAAGTGGGAGGTGCCTTTCTTAAGGCTTGGGAGGTGATCAGGTAATTATATTGCAATATTTAAAAAACTCAGCAGAAGCATTAGTTTGGATGCATTAGGGAGACAACCACGAAACTTTGCTTATTGTCAAAAAACTCAAACACCACACCAACACAAAATCAAGGAGATAAAAGTCCGTGCCCCCACGTTCGATGTTCTTTTCACCCTTTGGCTCCAGATTAACTGTCTACTAAACACTGTCGGAGAAAAGTCTGGGAAAGGCCTGTGGGCCCAGTCGGGCTTATTGATATATTTCGTTTGGCCAAAAGAGTTTTAAAATTTGGGAAATTTTACAGTTTTCAGCTTCTCTGAAAAACCCAAGTAGCTGATTGTATCCAAAGGGCAGCTGTCCCAAGTCATGCATGCTTACTCTACTTAACCAAAGTCCCCACCCATCCCCATTACCTTACACACAGCTTACTTCTGTCATTAACATTACCTGCCTTGTTCCTGTTCTAGAAGCTTGTCTTGAATATAATACTATGTGTGCATGCATACGTGCGGTTTTTTGCACTTCTCCTGAGGATCTTTCTGTCTGTATCTGTACAAAGATCGGGGTCCCTTTTTAAAGGTAAGGTCATATTTCATTGTCTGAATATCTGAGGTTTATTCATCTAATTTTCTCTTGATGTACACAAAGGTTCCACTTTCTTTATAGCATATACTGGAAAGGAATACCCTTATACATCTGTTTATAAAATTTTACGGGATAAATAGCGAGAAGTGGATTTACTAAGTAAATGTGTCTATGTACAGTTTTAAACTTGAAAGATTTTAAATTTAAGTGTTAAATTTAACTTAACAACTTAAATTTAAAAGATATCACAAAATGGCTCAGGTGATAGGAATTTACATCCCCAGAAAAGGAAAGCAGTATCCTGTCCCAAGCCTTCCTTTGACCTGCATTAATTTAATTACTACGGTGACGGAGCATCCTTTTCTCTTCAGTGGCCTCCTTTATGTATCATCTGCTGCCCTTTGAGGACTTTTTCACTGGGTTCTTTTTCTGTACTTTTATTGATTTTAGGAGTTCTTTATATATAAAGGTCATTAAACCTTAGACATCTGTGCTGCAGTTTTTTTCCCCCCTGTTGTTGGTTTTTAGTTTTATACATTGTTTTTACTTTGGAAAAATTGTAACACTATTTGTAGCCACATACAAGATTCTTTTTCTTTTGCTAGAGGGGGCCTGGCCTGTCTTCTTTGGTAGGCATAGTATTGAGATATACATAGAAAATTATTTCTTAAAGACTTTATTTTTAAGTAATCCCTACATGCAATGTGGGGCTCAAACTCACAACCCCAAGATCTAGAGTCACATGTTCCACCAACTGAATCAGCCAGGAGCCCCATATATTTTAATTTAAAAATCTGAAAGCCTTTAGCTAAGGGATAATTCTGTTTCCCACAGGATCCAGCAGTGTCTGCGCCATCTATCTCATAAATGGGTGACTTCATATTTTTAAAGTTGTCTGTCTCGTCCCTTGAGACAGATTCTACAGGTGTAGGTATAGGTATGGGTTAGTGTGAGCGTGTGCATGTAAGTGTGTGTCTGCGTCTAATATTTACTCTAGAACTTTTATGGTTTCACTGCACACATTTAAATTTTGGATCCATCTGTAAATTATTTTTGGTGGAGTAAATGAACACAACCAAGATCTAGGATGAAGTTTTCTATTTTCCTGGCTGGCAGCACAGGGGGTCAGGGGGTCACCATGCCTGTTGGTAAATTAAAAAAAAACAAAAAAAGCAAAAACAAAAGCACACCCCATGTTTTTTGTCCCTTTATAAAAATAATGCAAATTTGGGGATCATACCCATACTTCCACTACCCAGAATAATTACTTTTTTTTATGCAACGTATTTCCCACAAGTATTTTTTTTCTTAGTGTATATATATGTATATATATATATATATATATATATATATATATAGGTTTTTGTTTGAGAACTCTGTTTTTTGTCTGTTTTAACATGTGACAACATCTATAACTGCTAACAGCTCATGTTTTCACCCAGCAATTCCCAAACCTGGCTGGGCAGCTGGCTTCCCAGTGGAGCTTGTTAAAAATAATGAATCAGCAACCCTACGGGGTGGACCCTGGGAATCTATATTTTTAATAAGCTCCACGGAGGTGTTTGGGACATAACCAGGCCTACTCTCACCATCTCTCCCTCCCCTCCGGGCCGTACCTGTGATTGTCTGGGTCTCTGAGGTGATGGTTCTGGTGGTGGTCTGAGTTTGGGTGGCAGGCACTGTTTCTTCAGATACAAACTGGACCGTGCTGGGGGCTGCCCCGGACGTGCTGGTCAGCTGGCAGCCACTCTGCTTGTGAGCTACAAAGGCATCCAGGTTGTTAAACTGCTGCTTGCAGAGGCCACAGATGTGGATGTCGGGAGTAAGCTCAACCAGCACCGTTGTACCACCTGGAACTCCATGGGACAAAGCGGAAGTCACAGATTAATTAATTAATTCCAAACAGCTCAACATAACAACACAAACCAGACTCATGTTAGAAAAAAAGGGCACCGTGGCAGAGATGGCTAGTTGCTGGCCGGATGTCCATTCTACTCCCCTCTTCTCTCTTAGCAGCACCGGATGTCCATTCTACTCCCCACTTCTCTCTCAGACCCAAGTGATGGCCAGTGGGGTGCGAGTGGCATTTCATGCAAGGAATCTTTTTGATGTGCAACGTTGCTTGCACTTTGAAGGGCCAGTAGCCATGTCCTATCCCAACAAAAGGTAGTTGTACTTCCCAGTCCTTATGAAAACCAATCCCTCCACTTTTATACCCTCACCCCCATCCCCACCCCAACCCCATGAAAACTACTCAGTAATAATCTTGGTCCCTTACATGCTTGGGAACTTCTGGGAAGTTTGGCTTCCATGATAAAAAGGGATCAGACGTGACTGGCACTGGTTCCCTCTTCTTTTGGCCTGGAATGCAGATGGGATGCCAGGAGGTTCTACAACCATGTTGTTACTATGGGGAAAATGCTAAGATACCTACATATGCTGATCCCTACCTCATCGATCCCCTGAATCAACTAATTCCAGACTTCTCATTAGGCTGGTATATAGTTCAGTTTGTTACTTGTCGTCAAAGTTCATTCCTAACGTTTAGGGACATTGTTTCTCAACAGTAATGATGCCGAGAGTTAATACTGTGTTAACATTTGCAAAGCAACCACCACAATATCTGGCACTGTATTAGTGCTATGTAAATGTTGGTTAAATGAAGAAATTCAATCAATTAATAAGTCTCTCATAGGACTACCTTAATTTTTATTTTTAAAAGTTTCTTTGCCTTATGATAAGGAAACTCATGCTTATAACAGTGAATCTGGAAGAAGCAGAGGGAAAATCACTCACAATCCTTCCACCAATGTGTACCATGAACATTACAAAATATTTTCTTTCATTCTCTTTATGCTTAAAAATTTTAACATCATAATGTACTGTAAAATTAGTCTTTTCCCCACATAATATTGCATAAGCACTGTGCCTAGATCACTAAAATTTTTACAAGTATAATTATTTAAAGTATAATAAGCGCCTGAGTGGCTCAGTAGGGTAAGTACCAGACTCTTGGGTTTTGCTCTGGTCATGATGTCATGGGTGGTGGGATGGAGCCCTGTGGTGGGCTCTGCGCTCAGTGAGGAGTCTGCTTGAGATTTTCTCTTTGTCCCCCCCACCCCCAACTCTCTCTCTTCCTCTCTCAAATAAACCCTTAAAAACATATGTAATCAGCTAAAACACACTATTCTATGCTATCTATGCATCATAATCTCAGTACTTAGAGGGTCTTTATATTTCTAATTTTCCTCAGGTCTAAATCACATGAGAACTACCTTTGTGCATATATATAGTTGGTATATATATGAAGCATAACTTTCTGAAATTTATAAATATTATGTTCAATTTTCCCCAAGTCAAGCTAAGACAAGAAATCGCTGTGGGAACACAATCTGGTTGACTTGCTAAGGAGAGCTAGTCTGGGCTCTGTTGTAATGTTTTATTATTATTATTATTATTATTTTAATTTATTTATGATAGTCACAGAGAGAGAAAGAGAGGCAGAGACACAGGCGGAGGGAGAAGCAGGCTCCATGCACCGGGAGCCTGATGTGGGATTCGATCCCGGGTCTCCAGGATCGCGCCCTGGGCCAAAGGCAGGCGCCAAACCGCTGCGCCACCCAGGGATCCCTGTTGTAATGTTTTATAAGCTGTTCTGTAGAGCGCCCTGCACCCTAAGTACATCGAAATCAATGAATGGAAGGAATGAAGGCTTTTCTGTTCCCCTGAAACACTGCTTCCCTGGAGCTGAGGCGCCCATGGGACTAACAGGAAAATAAGGAACCAGGAGATGAGGCGACTGGCATTGATGAGGATTCCTTAGTGATCTAACAAGACTGATACCCAGTATGAAAGGGTTTTAATAACCAATGCCTCCAGCATGTGGCAGATGCACAAGTAACGACCTAGACTTTCTTTAGAATCCTGACACTACAATTTACAAGCCATGACTTGGACTTGGTCTCTCCCATCTGTAAAATGGGTATAAGTTTCTGTTTCATAGGACAGTTAAGAGGATTAAGTAAGACTGCGCTTGTAAAAAGCCAGCACAGGGGGCCCCATGCCCCGGCATGATACCTGGTGGGGTTATTCCCGAGACATCCTATTTGAATGTGACATCCCCCTCTGAAAATTTGGAATGGTGAAAATATACCCAACCTCCTGCATTTGTAGTGAGAATTAACAGACCAAACAGAAAACACTGGGTACAGGTAAGAGCTCAACAGCAACAAGAGAGAATTCCTTTATCTTCACTATGTTCTCCAAACCTGTAACAGCATCATAAACAATCAGGATGCGTGCGTGTGTGTGTGTGTGTGTGTGTATGCGTGAAACACGGACATATCTGAGGCCACACCTAAGTCCCACTTTGGGGATACTGAGTCCTGATGGAGGTAGGATGCAGAAGGGGCTGGTGTTTAGAGAAATCTGTGCTTTCCACAACTTCTGCAAGGAATACCCAGCTAAGTTTGGGAGGCAATGTCTCCAAAACAGCTAACAAGCTGAGCGCTTACCATGTGCCAGGTGTCTGCAAACCCCCGTGCCAGGGGTGCGTTCTCAAACTGTGTGCAACCGAATGGCCCAGGGTCTGGCCACAGATCCCCTCCCCCCACGTCCCCCATCTAATGGGTGGGGCCTGGGGAGCTCTTTCCTTTTTCCTTTCTTTTCTTTCTTTCTTTTTCTTTTTCTTTTTTTTTTTTTAAACAAGCGCTCGCGCTCCCAGGTGGCTGGTCTGCGCTCAGTCTCTGGACCACACTTTGGGGAAACAATGCGGCGGGCGAAATCAGGTACTTGGACAAGGCTGCTGTCCTCACCAGGGAAATTACGACGAATCCCAAACTCAAAGAAAGCGACCACCGCCCCATTCCCCATTCAGATCTCCACCTTTAGTGTGCAAAAGGCTTTCCAGGGCAAGCCCAGCCCGCCAGACCTCACGAAACCCTCGGATCCCCACACTTCAAGGATTTCGAGCCACCGAGGCAGAAGCTTTCCCATCCGCGTAATCGCGGTTACCCCCCAACCCCCCCCAAACTCCGCCTGGAAGGGGGGAGGCGGGGAATGCCCCGAGGGGGTGGCGATTGTCTGAACGGCGTGCCCTCCTCCTCCTCCTCCTCCTCCCCCCCGCCCCGCTCCCTTGCAAGGGGTCCTGGAGGCTGCAGAGCGCCCCCCGCCTTGCGCGGGGCTGGGTGCCCGGATCCCGAGCCCACCCCGCGCGCCCCCTGCACCGCGCGCCCTCCGCGGTGCCCGGGACGCCGGCGCGGGGCCGTCACCCCGATTTCGGGGCCCCGGGCCTGCTCGCTGCGTCGCAGACGTGCTTGGGCCCGGGCCCCGGAGCGCGCACTGGGCCCCGGAGCGCGCACCGCGCCCGGAAAAGCACTTACTTTGCACCGAGCCCGGGAAGCCGTCGCCCTCGCTGCTCGCGTTCATGGCCGCAGGCTGGGAGGCCCCCGGCCGGCCGGGGTGCCAGGCTGCGGGGCGCTGATCTACATGGTGCAGGGACTTTTCCTTTTATTTTTCCACACCCCCCCAGCCTGCCTTCTCCCAACTCCGCCGGGCGGGGAGGACGGATGTAAAGCAAGCTCCACTTCCGCTGCCTAGAGGGCGCTGGCCCGGCCCGGCAGCCCCAGCCTGGCTTTGCAGCGGCGGCTCCCGGGGGGAAGCTGCGGGCCAATCCCGAGGCCCCGGACCGCCGGGTCCCCCGGGATCCCGACCGCGCGCAGACGTCCCGGCGGGCGGGGCGACCGCGGGCGGCGAGGGATGCGCCCCAACCCCGGGCCGCGGCAGCCGGGGCCCCACCCCCACCCCCACCCCCACCCCCACCCCGCGGCCGTGGCCCACGCGCCTGGCCTCCCCGGCTCGGGCGCCTCTGCACCTGCCGCCCTGGGAGGCTGGTCCCCAAGGCGCCGCTGCCCGGTGGCCGGGATGCTCCGCCCGGGGGTGGGGGTGGGGGTGGGGGACCGCGCCGAGCTGCGGCTGGGGGGGTGGGTGGGGGTGGAAGGCGGGGGCGCCGGGCTCGGGAGAAACCCCAGCTGAGCATCCGCGGCGGGCAAATCAGCGGAGCGCTGGGCGGGTCCCCGGCCCTGCTCGGGAGATAAAGAGGACAGGGATCACGTGCATCCCGGGAGTAGCGGCGGGGACCCACCTGGCCGCGCGCCGTCACCCCGAGGGCTCGCCCCCCCCCCCCCCCCCCCCCCGCCGAATGTCTGACTCCGAGGCCCGAGAACGAGCATTTTCCAAGTTTGCAGGTGTGGGTGGGTCGACGCTGTCCCCGCTGATCTGTGTCTACGCGGCCGACCTCACCTCCTGCAACTCTCTCCCCTTTACTCAGACTCCCTCCGGCCTCGAGTCTCCTGCGGGGCTGTCCCCTCTGAATCCACCTGCCACCCTGCGGCGATCTCCAGTCCTTGCTCGATTCAAATTCACTGTTCTTGGAGAGGCCCGTCTTGGCCAGACCTTCTTAATAGTAAGACTCCTTCTTCCCCCACCCTCCCTGTCGGTCTCTGGTCTGCCTTTTCTTTCTTCTTAGAACTTGATACACTGAACGTTTTTTTATCTAGAGTATGTCTGTCTACCCATCAATGGATCGATTGATCTATGAGATAGATATGAGACAGGTGATAGATGTATTTATCTATGAGATAGATAATTTACTTGTGTATTACCTGTCCCCCCTTACACATTCAAAAGCTCCCAAGAAACTTTTTTTTTTTTTTTTTTGATCTCTTTGCTTCACTGATCTATCCCCAGCCACTTGGCCTAGTGCCTGGGCATATAGTAGGCTCTCAGTAAACATGACTGTATATTCCCTGCTACCTCCTTTAAGGGTTTGTTCGTTCCTCCAACAATTATTTATATATTAAAGAGTTCCAAATGTGCCAGACACTGCGCTGGTGCCTGGAGGTACAAGGGTGATCCGTATGATTTGGTACCTTCTCTAATAGAACTTGGCTAGTGGCTAGTGATTCAGTCGACACTAAATAGTCAAATCAACAGTGTGATTTCTTTTCTTTTCTTTCTTTCTTTCTTTCTTTCTTTCTTTCTTTCTTTCTTTCTTTCTTTCTTTCTTTCTTCTCTCTCTCTCTCTTTCTTTCTTTCCTTTCCGATTTTATTTATTTATTTGAGAGGGAGAGCAAGGGAGTGTACAAGCAGGGAGAGCAGCAGAGAGAAACATGCAGACTCCCTGCTGAACGGGCAGCCTGAAGCAGGGCTCCAGATCTCAGGGCCCTGAGATGATGACCTAAGCGAAGTCAGACACCTAACGGACTGAGCCACCCAGGTGCCCCACACTGTGATTTCTTAATAGTGATGATGTCTTAAAAGACCTAAAACAAGGTTGTGATCATGGCTGCAGGAATGGTCAAGGAAGACTTCTCTGAATTATCTCTGAATAGATAATAATCAGAGAGCAGGTAATATTTGGAGGTGGAGGGATGGGAATGCAATTCCAGCCTGAAAGGTTGGCAGGAGCAAGAGCCCTGAGACAGGAATGAGCTGAATGTGAATTGGCCATTACCCACCATCCCATCGCACATGCTTCCCTCTTGCTTTGTTCACAACAGTGTTACCTGCTTTCTTGAAGTTGCCCCCAGGGCTCTTCATCTGCTCCTCCCTCTGCCTGGATTGCTTTTCCTGGTCTTCTGCAGGACTGGATTCTTTCTGTCACCCGAGGCCAAATGGAATGTCACCTTCCTCGGGCAATTTTTTCCTGTCCCATATCTTAACTCCTCTTGGCACTCTCCCTAGCTAACATGATCCAGAAAGGCACAGCAGCTTAGGGTAATGTTGATTTTTGAATGCTCGATAAATGTTCACATATGTGCACACCTGGGTAAGCCCCCCCTGGATCAAGATGCAAAACGTTTCCAGCCTCACGATTCTTTGTCAGTCTACTCCAGTTCCCAAGTGCCTCAGGTAATTCTTATCGAGATGTAAGCCCAGATCTTAACCAATTGGTGGTTAAGTCTGTAGGTTCTAGAGTCAGCCTGTCCTACCACCATATAAATCCTGGAGCTGCTACACTGTGACTAGTTGGGTGAATTTAGGCAACTGCTCTGTCTCAGTTTTCTGTAAGTCAAGATGATAGTAGCTACTTCATTAAATTATTTTTCAGAGGAAGCCAGGAAGTGTGTATAACGTGCTTACAACAGTGCCTAGCTCATATAACTAGGCAACAAATCCCTGCTATTCTTATATTTTAAAAAATCTCTACTTGGTTATTATCTATTTCCCCACCAGACTGTGAGCTCCAGGAGAGCATAGACCTGGCTTATTTTAATTAACCCTGTATCCCCAAAGTCTAGGACAGGGTCTGGTACCCAGGGGCCTCAATACATTTTTTCATTGTTGAATGAATTTATATATGTTTCCATCAGCTCCGTTTTTTTTTTTTTAAGATTTTATTTATTTATTCATGAGAGACACAGAGAGAGGCAGAGATACAGGCAGAGGGAGAAGCAGTCTCCCTGTGGGGAGCCCGATGTGGGGACTCGATCCCAGGACCTTGGGATCACAACCTGAGCCAAAGGCAGACCCTCAACCACTGAGCCACCCAGGTGCCCCATCAGCTCAATTTTAAACATTTGCTACTATGTCCCATACCTTCTCTTGTATGTACCCATCACTACAGTGTGTTTTTTCTTTCTTTCTATATTTGTTTTTCCTATTGTACAAGCATGGCAAGTTCACTGTTAGAAATTTGGAAAAAAAATACAGAAAACATAAGGAAGAATATAAGATCCATGTATAATCCACTACCCAAAAATAACATTTTAAAAAAAGTAAACTCTACCCCCAATGTGAGACTTGAACTTAGAACTCCAAGATCAAGAATTATATGCTCTAATGACTGAGCCAGCCAGGCACCACCAGAAATAATATTTTGATTGATAAATATAACAAAACTCTTTTTTCTTTGTGTCTATGTATGTCTGTGTATGCCTGTGTGTATATATATATACATATATATATGTAAACACATATATATATAAACACAGTTATATTAATATATTTTATAAAAATGATTTTAATTTACATGTTTTTTTTTCAATCTCCCTTTTTGGGTACATATTATGATCATTATTTTTGAAAATAACAGAATTAATACCTGGCTACCTGAGATCCCACCATCCAGAGATAAACAGTAGTCACATATATACTATATATCACTTCAGATTTTTCCACAAAAATATGATAGAATCATATGAGCTGCTGCTATTTACCTATTTTAACTTAAAAATGTTAATTTCATGTGGTTCAAATCAGTATGATTCACCATATTAATATTATACTTCCAGTAGAGATTGCTGTTTGTGTACCCAACATTGGTTGTCTCAAATTCTGTTAGTAGCAGAATTTCTGATTTGCAACTGAGTGCATGGCCTCCTGGAAGAAGACTTTTTTTCCAGCTGCCTTTGTTGCTAGACATGGCTAGACCACTACATTCTCATTATGTAAATGACATGTTGTGATGTAACTTCTGGGAAATCGCGTTGACATAGCCATTTGATCCTTCTTTTTACCCCTCCCTTCCTTGCTTACAAAGATGTGATGGGTGGAGCTTTAGCTGCCATTTTGAACTATGAGAATGAAGTTATACTCTACATATGGTTGGGTGGTGGGATGGAAGTAGCTCAGGCCCCCAACTTCTTTGTGGAACTGTCAACTGGACTGCCTACTTCTGGGCTTCATTTACCTGAGAAATGCATTTTAAATTTGTTTCAGCTACTGTTACTTGTGTGCATGTTCATGTGCCAGGGGTGTGTGTCTCTTTCATATGTGGAGGAATCAAATCCAAATCAAACACAATACAATGTACAGTGTTTCATAACTGGCTTTGATTCTGAAGAATTTTCCCAGTTCAGTTGGTGCATTAGACTCCCCTGGGAGGTTGTGAAATGTGCAGATGCTGCAACTCCATGTGTGGAGACTCTGCTTTAGTGCACTGGTATGAAGCCTGGACGGCAGTATAGCTGACAAGCTCCCTGGGTGATTGTGATGCTCTTGGTGTTTGCAAGCTTCTCCTTCTCACTGTTAGTTTTAATGGTTGCGTAATATTTTATGATAGGATTGCGTCATAATTTATTTGATATGCTACTGAGTGTTGCTAATTATTTTTTAGATGTCATAAGTTAGCATACTCGGTAGCTTTTTTATTGGTCTATACGAACCCATTATCCTGAACAGAGCTGCTAGGATAACTTGTTTCAACACCATTTGGAAGAGCTTTTCCTCCCCACTTCTTTTCACATCATTTTCGCCAGCTCACATCATTTTCACCAGCTGGACTTCTCGGTAAGAATTACATATCTTAGAAAGCCTTTGCCTGACTAGAATGTTCATGGTTGCTTCTGTTCTAAAGGTTTTGACTACTTCTCAATTAATAGATAAAATACAATTTACCAAAGGCAAACTTCCTGTAGGTTATCGATATAATCTGGCTACATGTTGGAAATCTAGACTCTAGAATAAATTTAAATCTGTTGCCAATGCTTAAAAGATGGTAAATGTCTCATAAAAATTGGGATTTAAAGTGTCCCTTACCCCTCAAGTGGAAAGATCTGGCAAATCTGGGCCTAGATTATCTGTATGTGTATGGTAGCACTTGCCTGCATCTGAGAAGCTTCTTGTTTGGGTGAAGACCAGCCTCTCCAGTTGACCCCAGTACCCACTCCTCCCTGTTGCTTCTTGGTATCAAGATTGAGTTTCAGTTCCCTAGATCATTGCCTTATGCCACGTGTATTTGAGCTTATCCAAAATTTCCAGTATGTTTCTGATAGAAAAGGAGATTTGTCCCTTCCTACAGTTTAAATGTTTCTTTTGACTAAAAATATCTGCCAAGGAATTGCCTAGCTACCCTATGTGTACTTTGCCATTTAATCCTCAGAACAAGAGGGGTAGGCACTATTATCACTATTTTATAGATGTAGAAACTGATGCTCAGAAAGGTTTAATAAATTTCCTCCTCCAGTCAGAAGGCCAATGAAGGATGATCTCAGGTAAGAATCTTTGAGGGCAGGTAGCATAAACTGTAGAAGAACAGAGATTTGCATAGTGTTTCAAAATCAATATATCAGAAATATTTTCTTACTTAAATAATTTCTGGGAGGAGATTTTCAGATACGTCCTTAAATTATTAAGAGAATACACATTTTTAAATTCTGATGATATTAATCATAACAAGGATAATAAGGTCATAATCACTCGATTGTCATAAGTTTTGTGAGCAAAATGCCCTAATCTCCACAAGATAGTTCCTAATTTCAAGTAACCAATTTTTTTCAATAGTAAACTTTTTTTTTTTTTTTTTTTTTTTTTAAAGTAGGCTCCATGCCCAGGATGGGACCCAACATGGGGCTCAAGGTCATGACCCTGAGATTAAGACTTGAACCAAAAATCAGGAGTTAGGTGCTTAACCCACTGAGCCACCAAGGTACTCCTTCCATAGCAAACATTTTAACAAATGTAGTTTCCTATAGCAATCATGCATAGTCCACTAAAAGTAAGTTCTCAGGATTCCCAGGTGGCTGAGCCATTTAACCCCGGCCTTCAACCCAGGGCATGATCCTGGAGTCCTGGCATCGAGTCCCACATCGGCTTGCTGCATGGAGCCTGCTTCTCTCCCTCTCTCTCATGAATAAATAAATAATTTTTTTTAAAAGTAAGTTCTCAGGGCAGGAACATTTGTTTATTTTCTTCTTTACTGTATACCAGCAGTTATTAGAGATTGGTATATAAAAAGTAATGGATGGATAGATAGTATCAAAGCTCCTTTGGAAGATCACTCAAAGCAAACCTTTGGCTGTTACAAGAAAGGATTTTTCCCTTTTTAGTTAAACATACAGACAAAAGTGTGATATGATGACCAAATCTAGAAAAATTATACCTTCCACTGAAATTGTATCGTAACTGGTGTGCAAATTCAAAGGCACTCCTATCAACCACTTCTCCACTCAAAGTTTGTCAAAATTATACAGAAAATTGTGGTGCAAGGTTTCCACTATACATTTAACCAAAGTAGGGGGCCCCCGACCCCGAGTCTGTTGTTCTCTGATCCGTTCCCTGTCTCCTCGCTCAGCTCTCCTTGTTAGGGCAGCTGACCTCCATCTGGGTTTTCTAGGTTTTGGGGGGTTTTTGGTTTCCAGCCGGGTTTGGTTAATGGGTGGAAGGGAAAAGCCAGAGTGTTGCTTCCCCTCTCTGTCTTGGTGGCTGTGACTGGGTCTGCTCTGTGGCCCCAGATCCCAGCCAGACTGGACCACTGTGGTCTCATCTCTGCCAGGTGACACTAATCCCTTGTCTCTGCAGACCCCCCTTCTCCCTTTGTTCCCAGACTCATCCCTGGGGAGGAGGGGTGGTGCCTTCCAGCTGTTATTAATCTCTTGGTTGCCTAACCACTCCCATTTGGCTTTTCAGCTCTATTATGCTGTGTGTATCAAATTCCCTGCATTAAGTTTACACTTAAATCCTCAGAATTGCTTCTCTTTTGCTGATTAGGCGCTAACTGACAAAGCTGTAATAAGGTTTGTGGGGCTTACAATTTAATTCTCACTTTTTTGGATGCTGCTGTGATTCTTAACTGGAGAGCCACCGCCCCCCCCCCCCCCCCCCCGCCTCTCCATGGGAACTTGCTGGGGACACACATGCTCAGGTACCTCCCAGATGGAGCAGTCTCAGGGCATGGGGTCCCGGCACGCAGCATGGAGACACCTTGGGTGACTCTAGCGAGCCCCTCCTGACTTCCATCGGGGAAAGCTGATCCAGAATCTTTGAAGGGGCCCAGGGAAAAATGTATTCCAAAATTGATTCACTAACAATATTCAGCAACGACCTGCAATCCTTATGTAAACATAAAAGTCAACAAAGAGAAACTTGAAAGCTAAAATAAGTGCAAAACCCCCTCTGTAATAGGATATGATCAAGACTCAACCCGTTGTGCAGTAAGTGGTGATTACACAACCAATTATTTTGATGAGAGTTGGCTTTGAGTGTTGCCTGGCACCTAACCGAGGGTGGCACACCTGTGTTTTAGTAGTTATATTGACTTAGATAATTTCATAGGAGCAAGCAGATACAGGCCTTGCTTTTCCCCCACTCTTTTATATAGTTAATGCACAAACATGAAAATACTCCAACGGTATAAAAGGGTTTACGGGGGAAAGGTGGGTATCCTTCAACCTCCCTGGGATCCCCCAGTTTCCTTTTTAGGAAACAACTGCCATTACCAGTTTCTTGGGTGTTCTTCAGAAGTTTCCTACGTATGTAAAAAAAAGTATATGTATACTCATCCATTTCTTTTGTCCAAATTACACTACAATGCATATAACATTCTATACCCGCCTTTTTTTTTTTTTTTTTTGCCTAACGATGTATCTTGGAAAATACTGACTAAGGGTGGTCTAGCCTCCTTTCTTCAGGAAGAGTTGTTTTCCATTGTACACAAGCATATACTAAAATGTACCTAATTCCTGTTAACAGACATTTAGTTTGTTTCCAGTTTTTTGTTACTATGAACAATCGGCAACAAATATCTATGTCTGTTTTTTATATCTGACAGAAAAGAGTATGTTTGTAGAATAATTTCCTAAAATAGAATTGCTAGGTCAAAGGGCATTTAAAGTTTTGATGCATTCCAACAGGGTCGTGCCCCTTAGAGCCCCCGTCGGCAACTTGTTAGAGCACCGGTTTCACACTCACTCCCACGGTATTATCACATTTCTGATCTTTGTCAGTCTGATGGGTAAAAAAAATGCTAAGTTGTAGACTTAATTTGCATTTCTCTAATTGTAACACAGGCCTAAATTTAGGCAAACTAAAGCAAACTTTTAATGCCCATCTCCAAGAAACCAAAACGATGTGGTTACAATCTACAGAATCATGGACTCAGAGGAGGCTCAAGGATAATGCATAGATGGTAAAGGAGACACTCTGTTCCAAAGTTTGAATGTCAGAGAGGGAATCTGAAAGTCTTCAGTGTGTTAAAAGTTAGCATGTAACACTTTGGGGTGTGTATTTTCCAATGGTGTTAATTCTATATTAAAGATGAAATGCAAATCAGATATTTGCTGAGCTGTTGGAACACTCTTCGTAACACTATGCTTTGAATACTACTGATCTAGTTCTCATTTTAGCTGAAATCTAGTTCCCATTTTAGCTGAGACCCTTCCCTTCTTGTGGGAATCCATAGCTACTGGCGGATGTTTGAAAAAAAATTCTTTTAACCTTTTATGAATATCTTTTTATACCCTTTTATTTGGATATAGTTTGACCCACATGAAGTTGCAAAAGTAGTACAGAGAGTTCTCATGTGCCCTTTACCCAGATCCCACCAAAGATAGCATTGTACTCTTTCTGAGTTGCAAAAAATCTTAAAATGTGGATTACTCTTAAATGTTCTTAACCCATCCACATTCATGGCCAGTTCAAAAGGTAGTCATATCACAATTGTATTGATAATCCGCATTTTTATTAAAATGTCCTGGAAAGCATTTCAGTTAGGGCCACCTTTGCTCCTGAAATCAATAATCCCCCAAATACAAAGGTTTGAAGTCCTGGAAACTGGCTGCTCATTCTCAAGTCTGAGATGGAAGGTCTCCTTCAAGGGCCTGGACCCCTTCCACCTTGTGACTCTGTCGTCCCCCACAGCTGCATGTGGAGAAGGTCCAATCATGTCCTAAAATCCTTTAGTCTAAAAGATGCATGTCTACTTCCTGCTTATGTACCATCAGCAGAGCCTAGTCACCCAGTGGTTGCAAGGGGGCCAGCCTGGGAAGTGTAGACCCCGGATGGGGAACCCCCTTGTAAACTACAACTCTAGGCTGGAGGTGCAGCAAATTTTGATGGACAGACAGCTGTCTGCCACAGAAGGTTCTATCCTTTGGCTCAGATCATACATCGCCAAGCAGATCTATGACCCCAGGCTTTACTTCAGCTTATTATTATTCAGCTAATTCTAGTGGACTTTGGTGGTTTTGTTTTGGAGTCGACCTGGTATCTCTTTCTAACTTCTCGTAACTGGATGACTTCTTTCCAAGTCTTCCTTTTGGCAAAGCTTCCCCCTACTCCATGTAACATCAATCACAGCCCCCAATCCCAGTGGTCACAAAGGTGTGACCCATCACACAAAGGTGTGACCCAGACACAGCCAGTATCTCCTACCACACGACTTATCTGCAGCTCCTCCAAGCTTCTGTTTCCTGTATAATCTGTTCTGTTTCCTATTTGAAATTCTGTTTCCCACCGTATAGGAGTGGACCTGGTTTCCAGAGCTATAGTAGCCACCTTGTGGCCCTCACCTGGTGAGCTTGGGTGTGGAAGCTGGGATGCTAAGAACAAAAATAAAAGGAACCTGGCTTCTTGCTGATCTTACTGAGCCATTGAAGCTACTTTGATAGTGCCTACCTTCTGACTTTTCATTAAATATAATAATAAATGTCCTGATTTCACCCAGTTCTTTCCAACTTTTCTTTTTTTTTTTTTTTAAGATTTTGTTTATTTATTCATGAGAGACACACAGAGAAGCAGAGACATAGGCAGAGAGAGAAGCAGACTCCCTACGGGGAGCCCAATGTGGGACTCGATCTCAGGACCCTGGGATCATGACCTGAGCCAAAGGCAGACACTTAACCAACTGAGACACCCAGGGACCCCTGAAAATGAATCATATTTCTTTATGTTATTTCCTCAAAATGTAAAAAACAGTAAGTTTTTGGAAGTAAATAAATGTCATAATTGTATAGGAGTTCTTGTAAAGTGTCAGATTTTTATTTAGTATTGTTTTTAAAGATTTAATTTATTTGAGAGAGAGCATGAATGGAGGGAGAGGGAGAAGGAGAAGCAGACTCCCCACTGAATAGAGAGCGTAACATGGGGCTTGATCCCAGAGGGAGCCTAACACAGGGCTTGATCCCAGGACCCCAGGATCATGACCTGAGCTGAAGGTAGGTGGTTAACTTACTGAGTCACCTATGCACCCCAGGTGTCAGATTTTTATACGAGAAACTTGAATTTTTTCTACAGACATGACTTTTGTGTGTCAGACTTTTCCTTTTAATTTTTAAAAAGATTTTATTTATTTATTCATGAGAGACACACAGAGACAGAGACACAGGCAGAGCGAGAGGCTTCCCTGCAGGGAGCCTGATGTGGGACTCGATCCCAGGACTCCAGGATCATGCCCTGAGCTGAAGGGAGACGTTCAATCGCTGAGCCATCAAGGCATCCCTGGGTGTCAGACTTTATGATTCAAGTGGGTATATGCAACCCCTATTCAAATATTTTTAATGATGATCTTGTCACATCACATATTTGACAGGTACTATCCCTGAAAAGCTCTGTTAGCACAAAGAGGATACATAAAAGTACAAAACTATTTTCAAAAAAATATTTATTTATTTATTCATAGAGACACTGAGAGAGAGAGAGAGAGGCAGAGACACAGGCAGAGGGAGAAGCAGGCTCCATGCAGGGAACCCGACATGGGACTTGATCCCGGGCCTCCAGGATCACACCCCGGGCTGCAGGCGGTGCTAAACCGCTGCGCCACCAGGGCTGCCCCAAAACTATTTTTTAAAACAACCTTTCAGAAATTTTCAATACTAATACATTTAAATTTTTAAAATTTAATTTAATTTTTAGAGATTTTATTTATTCATTTGAAAGAGAGCAAGTGAGATCACAGAGGGAGAGGAAGAAACAGGCTCTGCTGAGCAGGGAGCCCAATGTAGGGCTTGATCCCAGGACCCCGAGATCATGACTGGAGCTGAAGGTCTGCAGATGCTTAACCAGCGGACCCATCCAGGCGCCCCCTAATATATTTTTTTTAAAGCCTCTAATAGCAAACATCTTCTTTCCTGTCATTGATAAACATTGGCATTTCTTGTGATCATGCAAATGGCTTTCCAGACCAATCAGACACACAGATGAAATGTCATGTTTCCCAATAGTGGTGAAGCTCCCACTTGCAGACCTCACAGGCATGGCTTGAGCGATCCCCGGCAGCTAGACTAAATTCACCAAATAGGAACCACTGGGAGAGCAGAGCAGTAAAGAAGTTATAAAAAGGATAAGAGATCGAGACCACTACCTGGAAATGGACCAACTATTGTTCTGGCCAGACCACCCTCCACCCCACCAACCAACTTGGGCAACATGTTCCTAGGGCATCTGGAACACAAAGTCCTTCAGGAGCTCCCTGGTGCCTTGGCCACTGCCTGCAGCAGCGAGTCCTGGAGTGCTGCAGTGGAGGTCCAGCTACTGGAGAACCTTCTCCGCCACCTTCAGCATGTTGGGCTCCATCAGGGCTGTCCAAGGGAGGTCCTAAATGAAAACTCATGATGCTTTCTGCTGTGGAGGCTCCACAGCTTTGGTAGTTGGTTTCCTTCTGGTTGCTAGATGAGAGAAATCCAAATTTGAATTGGCTTTCAACAAATAAGGGAGTTTATGACTCTCGCTCAAGGCTGACATGATCAGAAATGGCTGTCTTTCTCTTTCTCTTGACCCTGATTTAGAAAAAAACAGATTTCTTCATGTGAAGTTTTAAAATTTAGTTTTAATTTTTATCTGTGTTTTACAGGCATGCAATTTAAAGAGTAAAATCGGTCTGCAAGGCTGGTTATGAAGAAGAGTGATCTCCCCACCATTATTTCCCAGGCCCCAAAGGAATTGCAGTGTAATTATGTTCAGACAAATATTCAATGTTTACATTGTGTAAATACTAGTTGCAGCTGAGCCATAGTATATTCTGATTACTTCCTGTTCTGCACAACTTTTTGTTTTCATTAGGGTTCCTAAAAAATGTCCTTTTCTGTTTGTCTGCTTACTTTTTGGGGTATTAACTCATCTGAATTAATCCCTACCCATTGTGCAAATCTCTTCTCAAAGTATTCACACACGTGCCATTTCTGTGGATTTCATCTTTTGAAGAAAATTCTCCCATCTGGGTAGGAGCAGCTGAGCACCAATTGTCTGGAGATGGTGTCTCCTTCATCCTCATCCTCCCAGGATTTCCTGTGCCTCTTCCTCACGGCAGACCATCTTGTTCGCTTATGTCTTTCATCTCCACCTTCTTGGGTTACCCTCTTTTTTGGTGTGCTAGGTTCCTGTGACAAAGTACAAGGGAGGTACCTTTTAAGATGTAACACTTACATCCTCCTACTTCGTTGATGATTTGCATTGGAAATTCCAGGCTGGATAGAATATGACTCAGCAATAAGAAAGAAATAAACTGCTGATAGGTGTAAAAACTTACATGGGTCCCCAAGATGTTGGGTTGAGTGAGAGAAGCCCGTGTCAAAATGTTACATGCTGCGATCCCATTTATGTGGCATTCTGGAAAAGACTAAATGATAGTGATGGGGAATGGGTCAGTGCTTGCCAGAGTTTAAAAGGAGAGGGGATGGGGCAACTGGGTGGCTCAGTGGTTGAGCATCATGGCTCAGGGCATGATCCCGGGGTCCTGGGATTAAATCTTGCATCTGACTCCTTGTGGGGAGCCTGCTTCTCCCTCTGCCTGTGTCTCTGACTCTCTCTGTGTGTCTCTCATGAATCAATACATAAAATCTTTAAACAAAGATAAAAGGAGAGGGGAGAGTTTGAGAACACGGGGGGCAACATGAGGGTATACTTTAGGGTGCTGGAAGTGTTCTGCATCCTGATTGTGGTGGTGGTCACCCAAACCTATACATGTGTTAAAATTCATAGAACTATACACTGTAAGGAAATAAGATCTCATTATATTGTACTGTGTAAAAAGACCCATTCTAGGGGCACCTGGGCAGCTCTGTCAGTTAAGCATCTGACCCTAGATTTCGGCTCAGGTCATGATCTTGGGGTCTTGAGATTGAACCCTGCTTTGGACTCCCCACTCGGTGGAAGTTTGCTTGTCTTCCTCTCCCTCTGCCCAGCCCCCCCTTTCTCTCTCTGAAATAAATCTTAAAAAAAAACACATTCTTTGTTAAAATTACAGCTAATTCTTATTATTTGCTGTAGTCATGTTTTATGGTTACCATGACCACTGAATCAGGGAAGAGCGTTCCTAGGTGAAATACGGGGTTGGGTCCCTTTGAGCCTCTGGTCATGGTATTTTCATCAGTCCTTCAATGCATAACCTTATGTGTGTTTCTGTTTAATGACACCTTTATTTAATATTATATTGTCGATTCATTAGCACTGAACTCTGCCAATGGCACTGTTACTTATGCCTGAACAAACCTGATCTAACATACTAATATTTTCTCAGCACATCCCAGCCTTCCTGTGCACAGGAGTAAGAGCCAGCACCTCATCACTGCTTGGGGCCATTTTATTACTATTATTACCATTGTTTTAATTAAGTATTCTCTATACCCAACATGGGGCTTGAACTCACGACCCTGAGATCAAGAGTCACATGCTCCACCCACTGAGCCTGCCAGGTGCCTCTGCTTGGGGCCATTTTAAATAGTTTTGAAATCACAAACAAAAATCACAGGCACACAAAATGTGTAAAATGTGACACCAAATAGACTGGAAGAAGACACTGGCTCAACTGACGTGAGGAGGCAGGAAGTCACCATGGTTGAACCTTAGCGGGGAAGGTGGTGTCCCCCTTGCCCCTCTGCACATGTCCCTGCATGGCCAGGAAAACATCTCGAGCATTGATTTCGGTGTTAAAATAAATTTGAGCCAGTAGGTAAATTCCAAATACTGAATCTGGGAATAATGAGGATCAACTGGAATGGCTCCTGGGAAATTTGAAGTGTTTGTTCCATTGTTTCTGTCTGTCTTTCCCATCTCCCAGATGACCTACATCTGATGCCATTCTAATCATTGTGCTTTTATTTATCTGTTTATTTATTAATTAATTTATTAATTAATATATTTCCTTGAGAGAGAGAGAGAGAGAGAGAGAGAGAGAGAGAGAACAAGCAAGGGGATGGGCAGAGGAAGAGGGAAAAGCAGGCTCCCCTCTGATCCCAGGACCCCGGGACCATGACCTGAGCCGAAGGCAGATGCTCAACCAACTGAGCCAACTAAGCCACCCAGGCATCCCAGATCATTATGCTTTTAGAAGAAAACTTGATTTTTCACTCTTTTAGCTGCATTTTCTTGTCCCTTAGTAACTGGAGTTTGGTGACAATGTTTACCGGTGGGTCCAGTTTCTGCCCCCTGCACGGGGTACAGAGAGGAACCCCATCATCTAATAACTACTATCCTCTGCCATGAGTTGTGGCACCCTCCATTGAGTTTTTTTTCTTTTTTCTTCCCCTTTTCTCTGTCATCTTGCTAGAACCCCCGGCGTTTGGAACGGGAGCTCCTGCCCTGGTCCTGTCATTATGTATCATTTCTCTCTGGTTTTGTGACTTGGTCTTTTTGCTCTACCTTCTGGGATGTTTCCTCTACTGTATCTTTCAGGCTTTCTATGCAGTTTTCCATTCCTGCTCTCACGTTTTTGATTTCCCAGAACTTTTTTCTTGTTATCTGATTAAAAAAAAAAGGCACCTGCTTCTTGTTTTGTGGGTGCAGTATTTTCTCTTCTTTCTCTATGTTGGGGGATATTTTGGGGGAGGGGCTTTCTTCCTCCTGCATCATGTGGTTTCCTCCAAGTGGCCTGATGCTTCGCTGCTTAGTTGTTTTTGCCTCTGTCTTTTGGGTTTCCTCGAAGGTCTAATGCTCTTTGGCTATCCAATCTCATTCTAGAAGGAGACACTGAAGCGCTGATTGGCAGCTCTGAGGGCAGGGGGTGGGATGGGCTGCTTGTCAAGCCTCAGAGCATCAGTGCAGGGTGACCTGGTGGGGCTGTCCCATTGCCCAGGCCTGCAGGTTTCTTTTTCCTACACCTGGCAGATTTCCCCGAGAATACTTGCCACTCAGCTGCCAGGAGGAGATCAGCCTTCTTGCCTGTGGTCTTGAAAGGTGGCAGGAGGCGGTGGCAGGGACAGCAGGAAAGGAAGGTCGGAGGTTTCAGGCATTGGTTTGTAACCCTCCCCTTGCCCTTTCTGTTTTCAGTTCAGTTCCTGTGCCTGAAGCTCCCTGTCCAGAGACCTTACACATCAAAAGGCACTTTGCAGATGTGATGAAATGAAGGATCTTGAACTGGGGAGATGATCCTGGGTTGTGTGGGTGAGCCCAAGGCAATGACAAGTGTCCTCACGAAGAGGGGCAGGAGGGCCAGAGTCACAGAAGGTGCGTCAAGGGAAGAAGTCAAAGAAGGAGATTTGGAGACACACGCTGCTGGCTTTGAAGATGGAGGAAGGAGCCACGAGCCAGGGGATGTGGGTGGCAACCTCTAGAAGCTGGAATAGGCAGGAAATGGATTCTCCCCTAGAGCCTCCAGAAGGAACCAGCCCTGCCAACACCTTGGTTTTCAGACTTCGGGCCTCCAGAACTGTAAGATAAGAAGCCGCTTAGTTTTTTAAGCCACTCACTTCGTGGTAATTTGTTGTAGCAACTGTAGGAAACAACTACAATTCGATTTGCACAGTCATTTCAATATTCCTGATCTGTGACTACATCAGCATTTTGGATTCCCCTTTGAATGGGTTCTAACAACCCCAAAAGGAGCCAGCCCTGCTAACACCTAGAATGTAGCCCAGTGAGACTTGAGTTTGGACTTCTGGGCACCTGGGCTATAAGGTAATGAGTCTGGAGTGTTTCTAGCCACTAGGTTAGTGGCAATTTGGGAGAGCAGCAAGAGGCCACTGTCCCACCTCCCTCGGCTGCGGTGCACAGAGGGCCCTTTGGAACCCCAAAGACGAAAATGTTGGTGTGGGGAAGCTCCTGAATCCCTCTCTAACTTCATAAATAACTCAAAAGGAAGCCTGCAGCCGACACTAACGTTGCCTTTTATTGTATCAGGATCACTTATGTGGTTTTTGAAATGCATGCAAAGTCCCCAGACTGATTCATGTAGCAGAAATTGAACTAAAAGTGTGAGAAACGAAGATCCTGTTGGGTCAGCAGGAATGTCTGCCCGCGGGACATGAAAGGTTCCCGAAACCTCCTGTCTCGTCCTAGGACAGAAAGTCGGTGTTAACAAGGCCACGTCCAGGGGGTGTCAAAGGTAGAAGGAAGGTGTGCGGTGATAGTAAGTGACTTTAATCTTTTTGCTCACATCGCAAAGATGACTTCATGGTTGAAACATCACAACTGACTTCCTCTTTGATTTTTACCAGAGCTTTCGCTGTTCTCTTCATTTTTTTTTTTGCTGGCACATATGTGACATTTTTTTTTTCCCCAAAAAAACTTACTCAGCACTTCAAAGTGTCATTACTCTTTAGTCCTGTGTCCTAGCATATTTGGCTCAAGCTAAAAAAGCAAAAAAAAAAAAAAAAAAAAAAAAAAAAACAACCCCAAAAAACAAAACAAAACAAAAGGTTGGCTTTGGTCTGTGCACTTGGCTGACCAGGCCTAGAATGAAGAAGAAAAAAGCGAGCAGAATTGACTGAGAAGATGCAGGCTGGTCTCACAGTGGCTCATTTTGGGCCTAAGTCCTACATATTTATCCCTTGTTTTGTTTTGTTTTGTTTTCTTAATGGCCTCCAACCCGGGAACTACTTAAAAGACACATGAATAACTTAATTTAGACCTTGACTTTGGTTGTGGGTTGAATTGAACACCCTCCTCCCCAATATGTTGACGACTTCACCCCTGGTATTTGTGAATATAGCCTTATTTGGAAACAGGGTCTTGGGGGAGGTAAGTGAGGGTGAGATCCTGCGGGAGGATGGTGGGCCCTTCATCCAACAGGACTGGCATCCTCATCAGAAGGGAAGAGACACAGACAGACAGACAGGCAGACACACAGGAGAATGCCGTGTGAGGACAGAGGCAGAGACTGGAGAGATGGAGCTACAAGCCAAGGAAAGCCAAGGACTGCCAGCTGCACCAGCAGCCAAGAAAAGGACATGCGACAGATTCCCCCCTACAGACTTCAGAGAGAACATGGCCCTACTGCCACCTTGATTTTGGACTTCAGGCCACTGGAGCGTGAGGCAATACATTTTTGTTGTTTTAAGCCACCCAGTTTGTGGGGCTCTGTTACAGTAGCCACAGGAAATGAACATAGCTCGTCGGCCACCGCACTACTGACATCTGGCCCTGGATAAGTCTTTGTCACTGGGGCTGCCCTGTGTGCTGTAGGAGCTTTAGCCGAATCCCTGGCATTCACCCACTAGATGCCAATAGGACCTGCCCACTCGGGACAACCAGAAGTATCTGCAGATACTGTCAAATGTTGCCTGGGGACCATATCGCCCCTGTGATTGTGGTTGAGAGCCACCGGTTTATAGTTTAGGAATCTTCTGTCCGTTGCAATTATAGGGACGTAGCCAGAAGCACTGATTATAATGAACCTTGCTCATTCTTTCGGCCAATAAACCACTTCTAGCTGCTGACTACTCTTGGTGGAGTGTATCTTTCTCAAACAACATCGCCAAGCCCCGCACTCCCTCCTGGCATGTTTCTCCTCTCTAGGCAGTTGCTGGACTAGGGTTTTCTGTGTTTCTCTCCTCGGGCCACGCTTAGAACACACCTGCCTCCGCAGGGCTGCAGAACGCCTGCCTCATGCCATCTCAGGGCCATGACTTGGTAAAAAAAAAAAAAAAGGCAGATTTCTGGGCAGAGACCATTAACTCTGAATATATGAGGATGGGACCCCAGAACAGGTATTTTCACCAGCCTCCCCAGGTGAGTGCCATGGGAGACATTCTAAGTTTGTGAACTACTGGCTTAGGAAGCAGAAAGTGTCCTGAATGTAAATGGGCTTGTTTCTGCCTTTCATGTACATTAGAGAGGAACTTCTGGTTCAGTTATGCTGTAAAGTCCCTTCAAATAGACTGTTTGTAGACATTTTTTCAAGATTTATTTAGAGGGAGGCTCAGGGCTGGGAGGGAGGAGCGCGGAGGATACGAGTCAGTCCCCCAGAAATGATTCAGAGCCGTGTATCCCCTTGGCTCACACCTGCTACAGGGAGCAGGGAACGTGAGTACTGGTGGGCGGCAGCCCCAAGCTCTCTGAGGCTGATTACAAAGAAGTCTGGGTACAGGTAGCCTGTTTCAGGGATCTGCTGCTTCAGGTGTCCCCAGAGACCAGGCTGTACCTGTCCTGCTCCAGCTCACTCAGCATGTGGCTTTTGTCTGTAGGTTAATCATGTCACTCTTTTTTTCTTTTAATATTTTATTTAAATTCAATTTGCCAACATAGAGTATAACACCCAGTGCTCATCCCATCATGTCATGTCACTCTCTTTCCAGGGGCCATAGGTCCCCCCTGCACTTGCTGGTAGGCCTGCATCCCCAGATGGGAGAGAAGCAGAGAGGTGACTAAGGGGAAGGAGAGGAATGTCCTAATGGAGCCTCTCTGCCCTTATTCCGGGTGGGGTGCCCTCTCTGGGACAGTTCTCAGCTGACCCCTCCTTACATCTTATTGCCTGGGTCACATGGCCCCTCATAGCTGGACGGCAGGTGGGGGAAGTATGAGCTTTCCCAGTCTCTATGGTAGGAGGTGATGAGTGGAGGAGAGGGAAGGTGAGGACCATAAGGTGACCGAGTGAGTCGGCCACAGCTCCCGGCTTCCCACCCGGTCACTGACCACAGCATCCCTACCCGGAGCCAGCCCGATTCCTGGCTCCTCGCTCATCAGAGAGCCACTCAGGGATCCCCCCAGCTTTTAAAAAATATTTTATTTATTTATTCATGAGAGACACACAGAGGCAGAGACACAGGCAGAGGGAGAAGCAGGCTCCCCCAATGAGGGACTCAATCCCCGGACCTGGGATCATGCCCTGAGCCAAAGGCAGATGCTCAACCACTGAGCCACCCGGATGTCTTGGAATTAGGAATTCAACATATAAGTTTTGAGTGGGGATAAGAACATTCAGTCCATGGCAGCTGTCTAGAACTGCTGTGATTAAGACGGGAGCCCCCAGCCAAATGTGGCCACCGAGCCCTTGACATGGGGCTAGTCCAAACTGAAATATTCCACAGGTGTGAAATATACACCAGGTTTTGAAAACTCAGTACAAAAAAAAAAAAAAAAAAAGAAAGAATATGAAAGACGTCATTAGTGATTTTTAATATTGATGACATATCGAGATGGTATCTTTTGACTGTAGCAGGTTAAGTAAATATGTATAATCAAAATGATTTCACGTGCTTATTTTTGCTTTGGTAAAAACGTAGCTACTAGAAAACTTCAAATGACACAGATTGGTGGCATGTCATTTCTACTGGGCAGAGCTGGTTTATACCCTTGCCCTCATGAGTTAAGGTCATCGGTTGGTTATGGCCTTTCTGGCTCTACTTGATCCCAGACAAAACTGGCATCAGAAGCTTCAAGTGGACAAAGAACCCAAGTGCTTGACTGTCGGGCGTCAGAGTGTCTTGGATTCTGTGTCAGGTCAGCGGGATCCCCAAGGGTACGACGGTACACTGATGTCGTCTGCTATAGTCCGTGTAATCCCTCTCCCGTGAGTTAGTTATAGTCTCATTCATGTCAGCTTTATGTATGTATGTAAGCATGTATAGCGTGGAGCCCAATGCAGGACATGAACTCATGACCCTGAGATCAAGACCTGAGCCAAAATCAAGAGTCCAACCCTCAACCGACAGAGCCACCCAGGTGCTCCCATATAAACTTCTTCTAACACAAAAGTTCATCGTGAGCAATAATATTGTGGCATCTCAGGCTTGGTACACTAGTAATATTTATTTCTAAGACACATTTAAATAAACACAAAACTATTAGAGTTGAATCATATTTATCTCCTGTCCCGCCTATGGTGCATATTTTGGAACATTCTGGCAAAAATCAGTGTTTGCTAATCTTCAGCAAAAGAATTCTTTCAAAAGAATAGTCAATCATTCTCTGATATGTGTAATTATGACTTTCCTTCTTTTCAATTTTATGAAGCCATTTGAATTCCTCCAATGTGTTACTTTGACACTTAATGCAATGTTTATGCAACAATCATAAAAATTAATTGTCTTCCTTCTTGAAACTATTTAAAATCCTCATCCTTGGCCTGCCTTATTGACATGTGCACATTAAAGTATGACTATGTGACAATAATAATTTTACAACAATGAATAAATGTCAAATTAATTATGTTAAAATAGTAATTTGTCTGCTTCCTTTCAAATATATATAATTATTAATTTTGAGGAAGTGTGCAGAAAATATTAAGTATATTGTCAGAGCTGAGGTTCAATCTCTGGAATGATATTTATTTATTTTTCCTTCTGAATTGTATTATTTGGGAGTTTCCTTTTTGTCAGAATCTGTAACTTGGTGGTCAGTAAGTTTTAGGGAAATTCCACACTATGTTTTACATTTCAAACCAGTGGCTAGGAGGTGTTAATGGCCATAATACCAGAACTTTCTGTTCATGAAAACTTTGTGGGTTTTCTTGGGGGAAGGGGGCAGATTTTCCTGTCATGATAAGCATTGTACCATCTTCTAATTTTGTTTGTTTGCCAGAATATCTGCAGCTAAAAATAGAAAGCATGTGTCCTTCTTTTCATTTTTCAAATGTTGTCTTAAATATACATCCTTAGAGAGTCCTTCCCAATTTAGGCTTAACATTTTTGGTAGTGTTCTCTGTCTTCATCTCAGATGGTATAAAGAGATGAACTGAATCTCTATTTTTTTTTTGTAACTATACTTAGTTTATAACTTTTACACAAATGATGTATCACATATATATATTTTCACAGCATTTGGTAAATGGGTTTGGTGAAAACCACGGTGGATATTGTGGGCTTTGCGGAGATCCTTGGGGACTCTGGCAGGTTGAGGTTTAGCTCCCAAACGCCTCTCTACTGTAATATGGTCATATTGCAAAATTTCTTACTAGAAATTATAGGGTGCAGCGTTCCCCATGATTTTCCTAAGGGCCTGGGAAACACGAGAGACAATTAGAGCTGTTAAATGTGGCTGTTGGCAGAGCCTGGAGACCGGGGTCTGTTCCCAGGGCCGCCTACTAGCCCCTGGGTGCTGGCTGCCTGCCGTCTCCTGCGGGGTCAGCTCACCTCCAATCTTTTGGGTGCGTTTTGGGAGAACAGCTCCTCTCTCTCCTAGGCTAGGACTTGCCTCTGAGCAATGAGCTCTCCCTCTCTCTTCCTTCTTTCCTTTTTTCCTTTCTTCCCCCCTCATTTCCCTTTTTAGAAGGCAGGCTTGAGACTAGGGTGAGTCCTGCAAGTGGAGGGAGGGCTCCTGTCCTTCCTTAAATTTTTGGTATGTGTTCAGCACGAGTTTTTTTTACATTAATTTTGATTTCAAAAAATATTGCATTAAAATATCATTGATCTTGATGACTGAGCTTTTTGGTGCCACCTTAAATTTTCCACCTGAGGGGACGGTCTCACTTGCTTCACCTTAACACCAACCCCACTACCACCACTTCTGAGCTCTTTCCTGAGAAACTGAAGTACTTGCCTCCTGACAATACTCGGTGATTACCAAATACGGGTAAGGAGAATATGGGGCCTCATACTGCCTGTGTATGTTTGTATTTTTCCAACAAAAAATACAATTTTACAAATACAATGCAAATACATAAACATTTATGTATAATAGAGAAAGCTTTGTTGTATTGCTTTACATATTGATTATGTGTAAATGTAAGTATTAATAATAACATTTTTCTTTTTTAAGATTTATTTATTTATTTAGTTTAGAGAGAGGAGAGAATCTGAAGCAGACTCCCTGCTGAGCGAGGAGCCAGACATTGGGCTTGATCCCACCACCGTGGGATCGTGACCTAAGCCGAAATCAAGAGCCAGACGCTCATCCCACTGAGCCAGCCAGGCACCCCACATTTTTTTTCTTATGTTGAAAGTTTCACATTTACATTGTAAACATTTGGAAAACCTTTTTCCAGGCAGAATGGAAAAGATTAAAGTTACTCCTAAATCCCACATGTAGAGGATTATTGATAATATTTTTATACATCTCTGTCTTATCTTTGGCTTGTGTGTGTGTCTGTGTGTCCATCTGTGGGACATCAACCACACAACAATTGATGTGAGGACATCAATTGGAAAGTCCCATTAGCATGGAGGTTTAGGACTTCAAAATTTGAGATAGCTCTTTTATAATATATGCAATAGGCACCTTTCACTCTTGCTTACTATATTACGTCATTAACCATTCATAAACTGATTAAAAATAAGTCCTTTTATGTCTGATTCTGATTACAAAATGCATGTTAATTTTAGAAAATTCTATGTTTGTATATGAATGTTCCCCACTGAAGTATCATTATACTACACATTCTAGGTTGCATTATATATTTTTATGCAACAAGAAATCACCAGTATTTTTCCACGTCAGTCATATTCCATGATCTTTAGTGGCTATCTTATATTCCATAAAATTAATATAGATTAGTGTCTTGGTTGAGATTGTGGGCTTTGTCTTCTTCTTGGGTCTGTTCTCTGCTTTACTTCTCTCTCTCTCTCTCTCTTTTTTTTTTTTCAGAGAGGGCAGGGAGGGGAGAGGGCAAAGGAGAGAGAATTTAAGCAGGCTCTGTGCCCAGTACAGTGCCTGACTCGGGACTTGATCTCAGCCCCCCAGGTGTCTCCCTGCTTCTTGCTAGCTGTGGATCTCTGACAAGTTATTGGAATGACTCATATCTCCGTTTCCATATCCGTAAAGATAGAAAGTTACGGTGCATACCTCTTGGGTTGTTGAGAAGAGTACAGGAGCCAATGTCCTTTAAGCTCCTGGAACAATGCCTAGCATTTTGTAAGTAATCAATCAATGAGGGTTTAAAGATAATTTATTTATCTAATCCTCTCTGACTAGATGTTTAGGTTGTTTCCTACTTTTCTGTTCCTAAGGTCATGCTATGAGCATCATCTTTTTCTTAGGCTAAGTTCTTAGAAGTGGAAATACTGGACTACAGAACACAGATGGTTTTTTTTAATTTATTTTTATTTTTATTTTTATTTTTTTTTCAGAACACAGATGTTTGTAAAGCTCATGACAGACAACACGGAAAGTGTCCTCTAGAAAGGTTATGCCAGCTTCGGTTCCTGCCATCAGCTGAAATATTTTCGATACCCTTTTTTGCCAAGGTAGATAGTATTATTATTATCATTATTATTTCACACTCCTTTCGCTAGATAATTTGCATTTTTCATTTCCTAGTCCCTGATACGCAGCCCTGTTTTAGAATTCTCCCCTTAGGGATCCCTGGGTGGCGCAGCGGTTTGGCGCCTGCCTTTGGCCCAGGGCGTGATCCTGGAGACCCGGGATCGAATCCCACGTCGGGCTCCCGGTGCATGGAGCCTGCTTCTCCCTCTGCCTGTGTTTCTGCCTCTCTCTATCTCTCTGTGACTATCATAAATAAATAAAAATTAAAAAAAAAAAAAAAAGAATTCTCCCCTTATACCTCGAGTAAATGACATTTGTTTCATTCCTTGCTGAGCCAGTATATAGACAAAGTGAATATTGTTTGAAGTGGCAGTGTCTTTTGTTTAAGTGGACACAGGTAAGAGTGAATGCTCTTTCCCTCTTATCCTGCTCACCGCAATAACCACTGACAGGCTGTTTGCTATTCTTCTAGAACCTTCAAATAATCATTTAAAAATAATACCGTGACTGATATTTTCTTGTTGTAAAAATGCAAACAATCTTCAAATCTATCTACGAGTACTTCTTTCTAGATGACATCTTGGGATTCCTACTGAATGCAGAATGCTTCTTGTGTTTACCACCGGGTCATGGATATGCCCACATGGGTATATGCAGATCTGCTCAATTTTTCAAAATGTCTGCAAAGCATTCTATATCCTGCTTATTTGACTCTAATCAAAATTGATTAGCTCTTCCCTATCGATGGACAATTGTCTCCAATTTGTTACGACTATAATTTGATATATTCGACATCTTTGTACATGTAGTTTTGCTTCTTTGTATGTGGATAAATATCTCAGTGTTCAATTGTTGAAGTGATTCGTTAAAAAATACTGATGCAGCCAGTAAACAAAGACAGATTAAAGATTTGAGACAATACAGTTGTAATCTCTCTTCTTCCCCTAGTGGTTGTGTGAGGTATTCCAGCATAAATAATAAATGTGCTTAATTAAAAATGGAAATTAACCAAACAAAAGAAGTCAGATTTCAGTTTTAAATTCCTATTTACAAACATTAGTTGTACCTTGTTTTCTTTTCCCCCCTGCCTTCGCTGTGAACTTTAATTTTTAACTGTAACCTAAACCACCTTTAAAACAAATCATTTATTCCAAAGGTTTGCGATGTCATAATTGCCTGGTTATTTGGATGATGGATGTGTCATATCTGAAAACAAACTAGTTATCTTGTGAGATTTATTTCAACATGCATTATCTGAACCACCAAAGATGAGAACACTGCGTGGATAAATATGATAAAAACTATGATGGATTTAGAAGCCTTGTGCCCAGGTTTGCTATTTCGTCATTTTTATTATATTGTTGGGTCAAAAATGTAAAAGAAGGCCAGCAAAGGAACCGTTAATGTGCCTCGTGGAGTTTGTGCCTGGGAAGCAAGTAATTCTAGCCTCGAAGCTCTTGAATGCTTTACAAGTAATAGGAACCAAGAGGGAAAAACATGTTTTATATTTTAATGCTGACATCCTCAAAGAAAAAAAATTAAAGATTCAGAATACTTGGCTGTGATTCAGTACCTAAACACTTCCTGGTGTTTTTCAGAATTCCCTGGAGACCTATAAATGCTCCTGTGCTGGAGGTATCCATTGTCGAGGCACACTTAGGCCAGTTTATCAAACTAACGAGCTCAAGAGTGATGCTATTTCAGGTTCAACTCCATGGGGGAGGGACAGAGAGAAAACAAAACCAAAATTCAGACAGGAGAGTAATCCTAAGGGCCAAGCTGACAAAAAATTTATTAACTCCTACACACCAAATCTTACCCAGAGTGATACTCTTTGTGGGGATTCAACTCCACAAATCTTATGCTAGTTCCTCAAGTCGAAGCCTCGTGGATGAAGCACGATGGTTTTTACACCGAGTGATGTTTATGGGTCTAGACTTAAAAAACAGTACTTACATGAATGGCTTTCTCCATGAACAGAATACTTGCAAATAACTGGGGAAGAGAGAGAATGTTTTTTTTTTTTTCTCTTATGAGGTGCCTAATGCTTCATCTCTAAATTAACAGAAGGAGGAGGAGGAGGTGGTTCTAAAATTCATTTAGAAGAACTTCTTTACTTTGGAATTTGAATGACAGGTAAGGTTGAGGGAAAAGAATGAATTTCTGTTTCATTTGTCTCATCGAAACAACCATTATATTAGAATGTGAAATAATGCATAATAATGGGAAAAGACAACAGAACCTATATAAATGTGTATTTCTTTTTTTAAAAATTATTTATTTATTTGAGAGAGAGAGCACACAATCAGAGGGAGCAGCAGAGGGAGAGGGAGAAGCAGACTCCCCGCTGAGCAGGGAGCCCGATGAGGGACTTGATCCCAGGACCCTGAGATCATGACCTGAGCTGAAGGCAAATGCTTAACCAACTGAGCCACCCAGGTGCCCCATAAGTGTGTTTTTCTTAAACGCTTTGCTATCCATTACTTTCTAGGTGAACTTAGGCACATGTTGGGTACACCTGTGTTGATAGTAACATATCATGTGATCTGAAGTGGAAAGATGATCTTACAGGCTTGCCTCCTGCAATGCTAAATTGTTTTGAAGTCCAACTGGTATTTATTTATTTTTATTTTTATTTTTATTTTTTTTCCAACTGGTGTTTACATGGATTCTTCCAACATTGTCAATGGAACGTGAAAACATTTTCTCAGAGGTGACTTACTACAGTTTGGTTTTACCATTGACAACATGACCAAATTCCAACCTTTGAGTTGTAAAGGTGTTATGTTAGTGCTTCAAATTTGGGTTCTTTTCGTCTGTTTTCATGTTCTTTCTTTTTCTTCTCCCCACCCGTTTGCCTCCTCCTGCAGCAAATTCACAGCCTTCTGTATTAATTGCATTACCTGCTTATTTTTAAGCTTTTCTTTGGGACACATTTTCCACATACAATTAGAATGAAGCATGAAACAATTTTAATCAGTCCAATTTTTTTTTCTTGTTTCATGCTAGAAAAACTAAAGAAACGTCAACAAATAAAATCTAATATTTACTACCCTTTGAATCTGTGCTCCAGAGAAGACATTTTTTCCTGGAATGGCATTTAAAAAAAGAAAGAAAGAAAGAAAGTCAGGTAAAATGTACATAACTCTTGCATTCTTTAAACTTTAAGACGTTTTTACTTACATTAATGTTTAAAGTCTTTCCTCTGAGGAACTAGCTATGTGCTTTTATGTTTTTTTTGTGTTTTTGCCTATTGGCCTAGGCTTCAATCGTAATACTTGGTAAATGATAATGGTAAAATTTATGTTCTTAGAACTTCAGGCCATGATTCACTCTATTTTGGACCTAAACAAGAACAATTTCTTTCCCAATGGAGTGGCCATGCCTCATATTTATCCTAGGTTCCTGATTGACAATTTTGGCCTTAAAAAGGCATGATTATCATTTTTTTTCACCAGTAATTTCATACACAAGTATGAAGCACGCAGATTTCCTCGTGCTCTGCACACATTTACTTATTTATCTTTCTGCTGTATAGGCTGGATACTTTTGGGAAGAAGACTTTAGATTTAGGATAAACTTAAAGCCTAGGTTTGCAACGAAGGACATGGTCTTTTGCCATAAGGCTGGAAACCAAAAGAGTGTGAAAAAGCCCTTCAGGGAAGCAAAGGCTGCTCACTTGAGATGTGTAGAGCAGGGCTTCTTGCTAAACGCTAAGAAAAATGGTAATATCACCACCACTTTCCGTTCATGCAACCTTTGATATTGCTGTCAACATTCATCTCCCTTCCCTACTCAATATTCACCTTCCCCCTCCTCTCACTGGATCCTAATCTCTTTTTTGAAATTATATTACCTCCATGAGTATGATCAGAGTGTTCTGACTTCCCACTCTATAGGCCAAGGAGGTCCCTTCCGGGAACTTCTTAATCCAGGGCAGCTGAGGGTGGACAAGTGGCCTAAGGCCAGCCAATCAGATTCTTGAATTGTGAGCATGACTCAGATGGAAAGATGGTCCGGGGGCAATGGCCCCTGATGGGTGCGCTGCGTTAGGTCCTGCCTCGTTCCTGATCTTTGTTCATGTTGATTTTGCAGCTGTCCCGCAAGTTCTGGAGGCTTCTACATATCCTTCTGGTGAATTTCCTTTTTGCCTTCTGCTAACCTAACCACGGTGGCCAGACACTTTCTGTTTCTTGCCACCAAAGAACTCTAACTGATGCAGCATGCATGTCTCTCATTCACTGGACTGGGGTGGTGAGGAGGTATCATCATCCCCCTTTGACAGGGGTTCAGAGAGGCTGAATGACTTGCCCCAAATCTCACAGTGAGTCAACGACAAGAGCCAAGATCTATTCTTGTAGTTGTGACCTCTGCTTTGGAGGTGCATCTGCAAAGGTAATTGCGATTTCCCTTAGTGGCAAAGCATGACTTCAATACCAAACAGCCTCATACTTGCCTCTTGGCTGGTGTCTGAAACTCTGAGCTTTATGAATGGAGGATAATAATACCTATGGGTGAGGGACAATAAGATCTACTCCAAAGGACTGTTGTGAGGACCGTGTAAGATAATGATCTGGGAAAGCACACAGGACAGGGCTTGCTTGGCACGTAATACATGCTCAATAAACATAATTCCAAAATGAGTAGTTACAAGGTTAAGATTTGAGCTCTCTAGATGTTGTGTGGGCAAGCCTAGAGGAATAAAATTCCTTAGTAGTAGGAGAGCTTGTATGATGGAGAAGAATCATCAGAACAGCAGCCCTGGCTGGTTTAATGAGGATGTGTGGTGGTCCGGTTGCTGGGCCTTTCCCATGCCAGGTGCCTACGTGTCCTGACCCCTTTGGGAGCCACTGGGATATACATCTCTCCCTCCTTAATGTGGGCATGAAGGACAAATTGGCACAGCTGTTCCCCCATGAAGATTTTTGCACGACTTTGTTGAGTCATGCCCTTAAGCAAGGAGATATATTGCCCTGCCAAGCATATGAGGCAATAAAATGGGGTGGACAGAGGTCTCTGAATTTGAATCCCGATTCCACCCCTCACTGGCTCTGTGATTTTAGGCCAGCAGCTTAAACTTCTGAGCAACAATTTCCTCTATGCCAGGGTTTGTGGGTGTCCAGCCTCCCCTTCAATACTTTTGTGAATCTCTGGGACACTCAGATCCAGACACTATCTACTGGACAAGGAGTGAGGAGAAGTCTTGAAGAATGAAGTTTAATCAGAAGGTTTTTCGAATGGCAAGAGATGATCTCAGGCCAAGAGATGGGAGCTGCCCCGGAGAGCACAGCAGTGGAAACACCTGAGCAGCTGAGGGCAGGCACCAAGCTGATTGGTTACAATAGTTTTTGGGCAAGGCACTTTCTCTTCTCAAGTTTTATTTTCTCCAATCCTGTGAGAAGCTGGGGTTTGGTGAAGATTTCTTACACTGTGAACATGGACCACTAGCACTATGGGAGGTGATTTTGCTGCTACATGGACACTAGTTTGTTTGCTTGTTTGTTTGTTTCTTTCAAGAAAGCATCTTTGAATTTTTTTTTTAATTTAAATTCAGTTTAGGGCACCTGGGTGGTTCTGTGGCTGAGCATCTGCCTTTGGCTCAGGTAGTGATCCTGGGGTTCTGGGATCGAGTCCTGCATCAGGCTCCCCACGGGGAGCCTGCTTCTCCCTCTGCCTGTGTCTCTGCCTCTCTCTCTCTCATGAATAAATGAATAAAATATTGAAAAAAAGCAAAAATATAAATTCAGTTTAGTTAACACATAGTGTATTAGTAGTTTCAGGGGTAGAATTTGGTGATTCATCAGTTGCATGTAACACCCAGTGCTCATCACATCACGTGCCCTCCTTAATGCTCATCCCCCAGTTACCACATCCTCGCACTCACCTCCCCTACTGCGACCCTCAGTTTGTTTTCCAGAGTTAAGAGTCTCTTGTTATTCGTCTTCCTCTCTGATTTTTACCCATTCAGTTTCCCCTCCTTCCCTTATGATCCCTTTCACTATTTCATATATTCTGCAAGTGAATGAAACCATATGATAATTGTCTTTCTCCAATTGACTTACTTTACTTAGCATAATACCCTCCAGTTCCATCCATGTTGATATAAATGGTGGGTATTCATCCTTTCTGATGGCTGAGGCACAAGATTCCATTGTGTATATAGACCACATCTTCTTTATCTGTTCATCTGTCAAAGGACATCTGGGCTCCTTCACAGTTTGGCTACTGTGGACATTGCTGCTACGAACATTGGGGTGCAGGTGCCCCTTCGGATCACTATGTTCGTATCCTTTGGATAAGTGCCTAGTAGTGCAATCCCTGGGTCATAGGGTAGCTCTATCTTTGACTTTTTGAGGAACCTCCACACGGTTTTCCAGAGTGGCTGCACCAGTTTGCGCTCCCACCAACAGGGTAAGAGGTTTCCCCTTTCTCCACATCCTCGCCCACATCTGTTGTTTCTGGAGTTGTTAATTTTAGCCATTCTCACCAGTTGGACAATAGTTTCAAATGACACTGGATCATAGTGAGAAAGTGATTCCTGATTCTTGTCCAGTTCTTCCAGAAACCTGGACAAGAAAGTCTCCACTGGTGCTACTTTCTCCTGGACACCTCTGATACTTTGCAACCTTTCCTTAAAAAAATTTTTTTTAATTTGAATTCAATTTGCCAACATCATTAGTTTCCGATGTAGTTTTCAATAATTCATCAGTTGCGTATAACACCCAGTGCTCATCACGTCACGTGCCCTCCTTAATGACCCTCACCCAGTTACTTCTTCCCCCTACCTACCTCCCCTCCAGTGACTCTTAGTTTGTTTCCCAGAGTGAAGTCTCATGATTTGTCTTCCTTTTCTGATTTTTACCCAATTCATTTTCCCAGTCTTCCTGTATGGTCCCTTGCACTAATTTTTATATTCCACATATGAATGAAACCATATTGACTTATTTCACTCAGCATAATACCCTCCAGTTCCATCCACATGGAAGCAAGTGGTAGGTATCCATCCTTTCTGATGGCTAATATTCCATAATGTATATAGACCACATCTTCTTTACCCATTCATCTGTCGATGGACACCGAGGCCCCTTCCACGGTTTGGCTATTGTGGACATTGCTGCTATAAACATTGGGGTGCAGTTGTCCCTTCGCTTTACTACATCAGAATCTTTGGGATAAATACCGAGTAGTGCAAGAGTCCTTTCTCCACATCCTCACCAACATTTGCTGTTTCCTGTTGTGTCAATTTTAGCCATTCTCACCAATGTCAGGTGGTATCTCATTGTAGTTTTGATCTGTATTTCCCTGAAGCCAAGTGACATGGAGCATTTTTTCATGCGTCTGTTGGCCAATTGTATGTCTTCTTTGGAGAAATGTCTGTTCATGTCTTCTGCCCATTTCTTGACTGGATTATTTGTTTTTTTTTTTTTTTTTTGAGTGTTGAGCTTGGTAAGTTCTTTGTAGATCTTGGAGGCTAGCCCTTTATCTGCTAAGACATTTGCAAAGATCTTCTCCCATTCTGTAGGTTATCTTCTGGTTTTTGTCAACTGGTTCCTTTGCTGTGCAGAAGTTTTTATCTTGATGAAGCCCCAATAGGTCATTTTTGCTCTTCTTTCCCATGACTTTATAGACTTGTCTTGCAAGAAGTTGATGCAGCCGAGGTCAAAAAGGTTGTTGCCTTTGTTCTTCTCCGGGATTTTGATGGATTCCTGTCTCACATTTAGGTCTTTCACCCATTTTGAGTTTACCTTTGTGTGTGGTGTAACAGAATGGCAACCTTTCCTTTTTAAACAAAATCGAGCAGGTCTCAGCCTGAGTACAAATCCCAGTTCCTAGACTGTAACAATACTGTTTTAAAATTACTTTATCATTTATTTAAAAAGACTTTATTTGAGAGGGAGACGGAGAGACAGAGAGAGCCCGAATGGTGGACAGAAGCAGAAGGAGAGGGAAAAGCAAGCTCTCCACCGAGCAGGGAGCCCCACACTGGCCTCCATCCACCGACCCCAGGATCATGACCTGCGCCAAAGGCAGTTGCTAATGGTCTGAGTCACCCAGGCTCCCCGATAATACTGTATTTTTAAAAATTATTTATTTTTGTGGTTAGTTTCTAATTGTAGAATGTGATCTTGATCTTCCTTTAAACAAAAGTCAAGCTCATAAAAGACAAACCTTAAGTAAAGGACAGATGGGATGTTAATATGGTAAAAGCGAAAGTGAGATATTGTGTAAAATAACCTCTAAGCTCTCTCCTGCTGCAGAAGCTCATTGTTTCTGTGTTTCTTTGAAAACCTTGTTGTTCTAGTGAAACTCCTTTTGTAGACCTTTATGGCTGTTAAACTGCTTAGTATGCGAAGCTTTTAAAGTCTTTCCCCTTTCACTTGAGTGGCACCAAATAGGGATCAACTATGATTAATGGTTGTATATAGAGATCGCTGGTGGCGGGCACTTTTCTGAAATATGCTGTGGCGGGTTCCTCGGCCCCTTTCTTGCTTCTGCCTTAAGAGGGATTTTAATTCGGTCTTTATCCTCGTCTGCATCGGACCACAAGGAGGCACCAGCGGGTTTGTGCTGGAGGCAAAAGAAGGGAAGTTTTTTAAAAAAGGGACAGATGTGTCCCCATCTCCTATTCATTTGAAGTCATGTTTGCATTCAAAGATTCCTAAACAAAGAAGGGTATTTTAATAAGAAAAAGTGATTGCGGTTTCAAGCCTTGATGCCCTGCGAGAAGAAAAAGCTATTTTCAAGACTAACCAACTGCGTTTAATTTAATAGTTTAAAAGGAGAAACATTTAAAAAAACGCAGTGGCCTGAACAAAGAATGCTGTGATTCGAAGCCATATATTCGATGCAGAGTCTTTTTTTCATCCATAGCATCTCTGAGAGGCAACCCTTTTCTGGAAATAGGTCAAATTCCGAGTCCTTTGTATAAACACTGTACGCCACTAGAGGGCGCGCGTTAGTCGTATATTTAACATTATCTTCCTTTTTGTAAAAATAATAAAAAAAATGACTATAGGGCTATGAATTCTGATACAATTCTTGTTGAGCATGTTATGAAATTTTCTCCCAGACATTGTTTTATTTTCGGCTTATATGTGTGAAATTCCTCTTTAAGAAGTATAACATGATTCTGAATCTTTCAATATGTATAAAATCCCCACGGTATTACGGTACAATAGAAGCAAAAGACATAAGTTTAAATTATTGTAATCCCATAGGTCTTTTGGCTATTGTTTCTCTATATATGTTACTGCACAAAGAAAATTTATTGTAAATATTAATACCGTCTGCTTAGATCTTTTGCGGAATGTCTAAGGGAGGCAGGGTGGTCTAGGTGGGGGGATTATTCTGCTGGTTTTCCAGAGTGATTTTTGTTACCTAAAACAATTTCCAGGACATCCTTTTACTTTGTCTTTCAGGATTTCTGTCTGTGTAGTTTGTATTGTCTTAGATCCATGAAAATCACCGCCTGCTCTTCTTTGATTCCTGTTCTTACAGTTTCTTTACCTTTCTCTTTAGATTTGGGCTTCTCACACTACACTGTATGAAATGCTGGTGTTCTTGAAATGAAGGTATATCACCTTTAAGAAAATGATGACCTCCCCCCTGTTTTCAGGAAAAGAAAAATAAATCACTCAATAGGAGTTTCTCAATTTATTTCACTGCATTACATTTTCCTTCAACTGCTACAGTTTAAGGCTATAGTTTAATAAGATATTGACATAAAGCAGACACGCAAAATTTCGTTATTTAAAGTTTAATAAACGGATTTCCATGGTGTTCTACAAAAGTCTTCATCTAAACACGTTTGTGAATTATAATGTTGCCCTGAAATTACGATTCTTTTAAAAAATGTTTATAATGACGCATGTAACATAGGGACGTGCGCTTTGATAAAAATTCGAACAACAAATATTTCATAATTTTATTTGTAACGCAGGGGTAAACATTATAGTGCCTCTTCATCCCTTCCAGAAAAATCCTCTTCCTTCCCCAGAAGTAATCACTGTTCACAAGTAAATGTGTATACTTTAAACATTTCCTATGTTTCACATTTCCTATGTGAAATTTAAAAAGAAGCCATTTATTTCTATTACTTTTACTTAATGGAATCATAGCCTATGTATTGATATATTGATATATTTTTCTAGTTAGCAATTGCCTTGGTGATCTTTGCATTTCAATACCTATAGATCTTCCTTGTTCCTTATAACCACTGGAGAATATTCCATAGTCAATAGGAATATCTTTTCACTTATTTACCCAGAGAATGAGATTGTGTCTGGTTTTTAAAGTATTTCAAACAACCTTGCATAAGACAGACACCTTTGCTTCTGTATCTTTGGTGCCCATGTGGGTGGGTCTATGGAATGGATCTCTAGGGGGTCTCTGGGTCACAGAATAAGTTCACATTTTTTTATTGTCAGCATTTCTACCATCAGGATCATATTCTCCTACTTCTCACCCCCATAAATCACCTAGTAAAACTGATCTGGAAGGGGTTCACATAAGTTGCTGTGAAGATCCCCTGAAGCTTGTGAGAACAGAGGCCTCCAGGTGTGGATTTCGTGAAAAATTTCAGCCTCTGGTTCCTCAAGGATATGCCAACTCCAAACTCATTTAATTTCTTAGAGATAAGTGACATTTGAGGCCGTTATTCTGATAAGGTAAACTTTCCTTGGTTAGAGAAAAAAAAAAAGAGAATTCAATACTGTGAACAGTGGTTGAATATCTAACCTGTGTAAGCTGTTGTGCCAGTCATGGCTTGAAATAAAAAAGTTAAGTAGAGTATGTGCTCCCAACGGTGGGTGGTGGTAACAGGGCAGACTAAGACGAGACATTAATTAAATGTAATCCCTGGTTAGACAAGTGAGGGATGGTGGAGCCAGCCTGAGGTCTTTTGTGTTATAGGAGGAGGAGAAGAAAGAGAGAGAATGAGAGAGAGAGAGAGAGAGAGAGAGAGAGAGAGAGAGAGAGAGAATACAGCTGTGGAGGAGAAGCAAAGGCCCCTGAAGGAGGTAGCATCCTGATGGGTCTTGAGAGATGGGCAGACCTTCCACAGTGCTGATGAGGGAGACAGAAGTGTGTGTGTGGGTGGACGATACAGGAGGAAATGTTATTTTACAGTGAAATGCACTAAGGGACACCTGGCTGGCTCAGTCAGGAGACAGAATGCGACTCTTGACCTCGAGGTTGTGAGGTTGAGCCCCATATTGGGAATGGAGATTACTTAAAAATACAATCTTAAAAAAAAAAAAGAAATGCATGCTATAGAAGAAGAAAAAAACTAAAAATACAAAACCTAGGATCCCATTAGTCCAACCTCCCAAAGGTAACCACTGTTATAATTTCTACCTATTTCTTTTGGGATTTTTTTTCCCAATGCCCACTTTGTAATGGAGGGGTCCACTTATTCCAACTTTGGGAGTTTTTAGTGTGATTGCCTCAACTGAGAAGAGTGGATGCAGGCGCTGCCCCCTTGAAAGCTGTCTCACCTGACTGCCTGTTAAAAGGAGTTCCAGCTGCTAACACTATGAAAATACATCCTCCTTCCTCAAGCTCAGTTCTTGGGATACACAACCGGCTGATCACCATTTCTGGAAGGCACCATCCAGTGTAGCAAAGACAAAGTCAAGCAAGTGGAGTGTACCTATCAAAACATGTTCACATCCTTCTACACTTGTCAGGACATCAATCAACACCATTAGGCGATTTTTCTCCACAGGGCTCCATCATTCAGGTGCAGGAAAAATAGCAAGGGATGGCTGTAAGAATTCTAGATTAAGGAAAAGTTTCTATTCATTCATTAAGCAAATATATATATATATATATATATATATATATATATATATATATATATATTTAAGATTCTAAGCAGGAAGACAGCGATCATGTCTGTTTTAGAATGTTTGTCTTCCATCCTGGAGAAAGTCATCCTTCCTAGAAGAATGGGCCAAATGTCTCCTTCTAAATCTAGCAAGAAAGAAGCAGAAGGCAAATTGATTTTTTTCTTATTGAAGATAGTTTGAAACTTCAGATTCTGCAATATATTTTAAGCATGATTTTTAATGGGGTGTCGCCTGGACCAGCAGGGTTGTGGCAGAAAGGGAGAGCATCCCAGAGAGAGATATTGGCATGTATAAAAATGGGATAGTAGGTGTCGTGGGAGGTGAGGAGGGACTCAATTGCCTGAGTTAGATGGAACAGATGAAAGAAAGTTTCAGAAGATCCAAAGGTACCACAATATGTGGTTCTGGCCCCCAAATGTCATGGTGGACACTTGCCATTTCTTCTGGCTGCTCAAACCCTCTTCACATCCTTTCTAGACATGAGTGAATCTCCATGTTTAAGCCCCTGTCACCTGCAGAGGAGGCTCATCCTCTCCACCTCTCCGGCAGCTCAAGGACAGCCACAGTCCGACACCCACTGCAGATCCTGAGATTCCTCCTGGTGAGAGGAGCAGGTGAGTGGAGTGGGAGCCCCACCCAGGCTCTGGAGGCAACAGCTACAGGGGCTTTAGGACAGTGTCCAGAGCCCACACAGCAATGCAGGTGGCTGCAGGGTCTGGGTCTAGAGGGGGACTGGTGGACACTGGGAACATTTCTGTGATGCTACTGTGGGCATTCTTCCTGACTGAGCCATTCCCAAGTCTAGTTCTCTGTCCTTCATGAGGATTCTCTGACCAGGAAATGACCTTTATTAAATTCCTTTTCTACCCCCAAGTAACCAGAGATAGTTTCCTTTGTAACTCCGAGTCCTGATTTTAGGATGAGTCAGTCCATCTGAAGAACTCTGGGAGAAGAGGCGGGGTGAGGCATTTGTGATGTAATTTGACACTGAACACGTGTCTATCAGAACATTGGCTATAATACAATTTAATTTCTCAGGCAATTCATAAAAGAATATATTAAACATCCGAAAAATGGTACAGCTTCAGGAATAACAAAATTGCAAATAAAATCAGATGTTTTTATTTCGGAGAGATGGAAAACAGTAAGAAGGAAACGTTCTGTGCTAAGAAATGTGGGAAAGTGGACACTTGAGGTTCTGTGACATAGACTTTTTTTTGAATGAAAGCTGCTATTAAGTGTGTATATATTCATATATATACAAACAATAAGTTTATGTGTCCATGTGCCTTGATCCAACAGTTTCATGTCTAGGAATTTATCTGGGGAAATAATTGGATAGGCAGAAAGTCAAACAGATGGAGATAAAAACAGCTTTGTTGCTGATGAAATCTTTTTGGAAGTGCATCCACCTGGGCACAACCCACCCAGGGAAAAGTTACACTTCTCGAAGATTGCTGACTCAGAGATTGCATGGTTCTGGGGCAGAGAAGAAGGGAGCAGACTGCAAGTAGCTTTTTAATACGCTACCTCGTCCATTTGAGCAAGGAGGACCGATGGCTATCACCCATCCATCAACGAACTCACTCCTCAGTTGGGGCAGGAGCAAGAGTGTTATAGTGATCGTGGCTCCTCTACAGGGAAACACGGTGAGGAGAGCATAAATGTTCCTGGCCCCTGACATTATCACACGATTCCAGGTTTGTTTTTAAAATCTGTGTATGCTTGCGTAAACAGGTACAAATATAAGCCTGAGATGGATGTGTGACAAGTAGTTTTCCCTGGAGGTTGAGGCTAGGAGAGAGATTTCCAGTTTTTCTTTATGATTTGATTTTCACAAAGAAACAATAATTAGTTTTTCATGAGACAAAGACCTGCAATATATTTCTATTAGGAAATGAAGTTTCTGTTCAAATGGTGTGTGATTCATACTTTATGTAAATGACATTTAATCATGCAGCAAGTGTCTTCTCTAGTCAGCCAACCACTGACAATCGATGGACACAGTTTCCATGATAGAGTAATTACGGAGACTCTTCATGCCTTCCCTGTGTCCTTTCAATGTTCCGATGTGAAGCGAGTGCCTCTCTGCTCTCCCTCAGATCCCCTTTCAAACCCTCTTTATTAAAACCCATTTCTCATGTTTTCATTGTACCTTGAGTGAGAAGTCATTCTCAGTGCGTTAATTTACTGGCAAACACATAAGTTACAGGTGGGTATCAGGATTGAAAAATAAAGCCGTTTACAAATAATTAGCCTTTGGGGGGGACTTGAAGGCAGTAAATCTGAAATCTGGTAAGCCTGAATCCCAGATTTTGCTAGAGTACGGAACTGTTGCAGATGTACTTCAGCTGCATTAAAATGAAAACCAACAAAACAAAACCAACCAACCACCAAACCAAAAAAAAAAAAAAAAAAAAAAGCAAAACCCCAAACACAAAAAATCCCAAGCAAAAAACCCCCGAAGAGATAAGAAAAGCAAAAAGGTGAGTGATTGCTGTAAGAAGATTACTGGTCTCTTTCACTTATCTTTTCATTTCTCCCTTGTTGAATCATTTTGCATTTAAGACTAACACCAAACCGATTCAAACCCACACCTGAAATGTCTGTGAGCTTCAGGACGGAAGGACAAGGAGGGCTGTGTCTTTTGTTTTCAGACTTTCAACATCAAAACCTGCTCCTTCTACCTCCAGTATCTGCCCTCTTTTCTTCCTTGCTAGCAAGCCCCCAAATCTGTGTGATCTGAGTAATGTGACCCCATGCACGGCCCCATTGTGGGGCGTGTGATCAACCATCGCTGATTTAAGGGTGGATTTATTTATTTATTTATTTATTTATTTATTTATTTATTTTTATAAATTTATTTTTTATTGGTGTTCAATTTGCCAACATATAGAATAACACCCAGTGCACATCCCGTCAAGTGTAAGGGTGGATTTAGAGATGGGCACGTGACACAGTTTTTGCCATTGTTCATATGGCCGGGGAGGGGGATTCTATTTTTCATTAGAAAAACCCATAAGGCCAGAACAGCTGGCCACCATCCTGCCATCATACGGAGCCGGTCATCCTGCGAGTGTAGCCGATGGGGTGGGGTAGGGGAGGGTAGAGTCAGAGCCAAGAAACAGAGCTGCCAGGTCCTGAGGAGACTTGTGAGCCCCCAGGTCAGGCTGGGTTAGAAGCCAGCTCTCTCTTCAATATTTTCCAGTATTTGAGTCAATTAATGTCTTTTTTTTTTCCTCTCTTAAGTCTCTTTGAATTAAATTTTCTGTCACTTACAGTCAAAAGAGAACTACTTCTCATAGTAGTAATAGGATCTGGTCCCCAGTTTCCAGACATGGGATCTGAGCTCCAGGATGATGTGAATTCCCCAAACCACCCAGCTTTGAACTCGGGTCAGTATCTCTCCAAGACTCGTCAGTGTTACCACTAAGAAATCACTTCCCTCCTTCCGTTCCACTCTGGCCATGTTCAAAGGTGGGAGCCAAGCTCCACCATCTTGGTACCGAATGTGAATCTGAGGTTCTCTTGGGTCCCGGGCTGAAAACACTGGTTGAATGTAGACAAGAAGAAAAGGAATATTTCCCTGACTAGATTAATTTTTGGACTTGGTAAACACCAAGTATAATGAGCTATTTCTGAGTTAGCTGCAGCCACCTCTGTGGGTTATTTATTTGATCGCACATGACTCTGAAGAAAAACAGCTTTGATTCGGTTTCCCAGTGACCCAGATGAACCGCATCATTAGGCAGTTGGTGGAGGTCTTCCTAATTACAAGAAATAAAAAGAAAAATCTGAACACCCCTCCCTCCCCCTCCAACATTTCTTTGTAAAACACGCCTTGCCAGGCCCTGGACTAGTTCACGAAAATGTGTCGCTAACAAAATATCGAAGAGGCACAAGGGCCTGATGGAAACAGTTTTATTGAGTGCCTCTGTGACAAAAATATCTTCAAAGGGAGTTCTATCAATTTTATTAAGCTACATTGTGCACTTTTACATGACAAGCACATCAAGCACAATAGCATTTGAATTAGCAATCAAGTTTTAATAGTATTTGACACTTCCCCACCTTGTACTGGCAAAATCTGTCTCTTTGAGGAGAGATGCCGTGAGAGGGAAAAATCAGCCTCGAGCAGAGAAATGGGTGACGTCCAAAAGTTCACGTGTGAATCTGTTGGTTCTTGCTCAGAACGTGGTCGGGATGGCATTTAGGGTCCGGTGCGGACACTGGCTCAGAAGCCGGTTCAGCCTGTTTTTATCATTTAATTTTTTTTTTATTTTATTTATGATAGTCATAGAGAGAGAGAGAGAGGCAGAGACACAGGCGGAGGGAGAAGCAGGCTCCATGCACCGGGAGCCTGATGAGGGATTCGATCCTGGGTCTCCAGGATCGCGCCCTGGGCCAAAGGCAGGCGCCAAACTGCTGCGCCACCCAGGGATCCCTGTTTTTATCATTTAAAAGGCTTTGATTGCTAATGCTAGAAAATGGACTGTGGTTATTTGAGGCCAAAGGGAGCTACTGCAAGAATACTGGGAGGTCTGAGCCCGTGGGACGCTGGGGGAGCCGACTCTGCGAGAGGCAGCCCAGCGTGCCACAGAGCAGGCCCCGGTCATGACTGGCAGCCCAAAGTCCCTGGACTCCCCGCCTTGGCAAACAGGACCTGCCTTCGCCCAGTCCCCCAGACCCAATATGTTGGAATTATCTTTGACTCTCCTATTCCTCTCACACTTCACACCCAGTCCTTCGGTAGATCTGGTTGGCTCTTTCTTCTTAATATATCTGGAATCGGACCACTTTCCAAGCCCCAGGATTGTACCCCGGGTCTAGGCGGATCGTTTCTCACCTAAAACACTGCCATTACTTCCTCAGTGGTTTTACTGCTTTCCTTCTCCGCCCTGATGGTCTGTCTAGGTAGGGGGGGATGTTGAAACCTAAGCCAGATCCCATCCTTCCTTCTAAAAGTTTCTCATGTGTTAGTAAATGGCTTGATCTGACTGATCCAGTGCCTGTCACCTCTCCAGCTTTCTCATCTATCATCTTTCCCTTCCATTCCTCTGTTCCAGCCATACTGACTTCCTCCCCATTGTTCCATTAATACACCAAGAGTGCTCCTGCCTCAGGGCCTTTGCATGTGCGCTACCTTCTGCCTGGAACACTCTTGCCGGAGCCTCTCTGCTCAAATACAGCTTTGTTGGTGAAGCCTCCTCTGGTCATCCTCTAAAATAGGAGCCAAATTCCCCCCCTTCCTGTCACTATCCCTTTCATCACACTTTATTTTTCTTTGTGGCCCCGTCACCATCTGATATTATATAAGACACTGATCTGTTTACAATCTAACTCCCTTTCCTTGGATAGAAGTTACTTGAATTTGCCTCTTTTCTTCAATTCCATATCCTCACATCTGCATATAGTAGTGTCTCCCTAAATATTTTTCGGAGTGAAGGAATAAATGCATGCATGAGTGAATAGGAGGACAGCGCTGTGTTGGGAAGAGTCTAACTAGTCAGCCCTCTTCTACTGGAAAGAATGTACTCCAGAAACTTTCGATTTCAAGAATCAGATCCAGGGAGGAGTTTCTGATGACCATAGGATGGCTAACATGCCCATATCTTGGCCAAACAAGAACAAGACATGAATCCCAGGAGCTTGCACCCAAGCTCCCAAAAGGAAAGTGCTCTCTTTGTTCAACCATGGTAAGGGATTCTTGGTTTGTAGGTAAGGGAACTCTACCCACCAACACATGAATTAGTGCAGAGAGATGAAATAACTTTTTGCCTCAGTCATGGATACTCGGTGCTTCCAGTAACCATAACCCAAGTGGTAGTAGCTTAGACACACACAGGCTTGCTTTTCAGGCATACCAATCTGTGAGAAGGCAGTTGCTGGAACTGGTTCAGTAGCTCAACAGTGTCAGAATCTGGGCTGGCATTTCTGCGATCCTCTTGGCCTTTCCCTCATGGTCGCAATATGGTGGTCATGTGTCCAAGGTTCTTGCCTTCACACATTCTTCAAGCACATCTCTGTAATCACAGAAAGAAAGACCTTTCCTAGGAGCTGAGACTTTCCATTTTCTCCTTTTAGCTAAATTATAGTGGCCAGGACAATGCCCATCTAGCCTTCCCAGGCTCTCTGTATAGGATTTGGTCAGTGAGTAGGTTGCTGGGGATGCTTTTGGGTCTCTGCTCCAGACCATACAGCTAGAGGGTAGAGGAATTAATTTGGTCTGATGCCAAAATCTCTTAGGCATCAAGTTTCATTGCCGCTTGGGAGGATGTTTTTGTTTTCCTTCTTATTTTGCTTTGTTTTGTTCTTAGATGCTGTCTAGGTAGTGAAACACAAGGGCTGTACATTATAGGGTCCTGTTGGCATGAAATGCCCAGAATGGACAAACCTATAGAGATGAAAAGCAGATTTTTGGTCACCAAGGGCTAGAGGCTTGTAAGAATGGGGAGGGGTGTGACTGCTAATAACGGATGGGAATTTCTTTTCTGGGGGTGATGAAGATATTCTGAAATTTGACAGTGGTGATGATTGTACAACTCTGTAGATATACTCAAAATCACTGAATTGTATACTTTGAAATGGTGGGTTTTATGGTGTGTGAATTATAACAAAGTTGTTATTTAAAAAAAGGTAAATGCTAAACATACATGGTAATTTGTATAACCCCTTACATTTAAAAATGTACCAGGAACTTCAAAAAATCAAAGCGCCCCAGGCCTCTTGTGTCCTCTCAGAGGTGGGGGGCACATTCGCCCCTGCTATGCTCCTTGTTGTGTTCCCATCTGTCCATTAACTTCCTTGCTCTCCTTTCCCAGATCAGCACTCATTTCCTCTTACTCCTTTTAAGTCTCCTTTCTAGGTATTTTCCCACATGTCCTCACATATGAAAAAACAATTTATTTCCCTTGCACTCTCATGACCTCATTAAATTGCAAATTCCACGAGACGGTACTCGACATGATAGCTAATATTGTTTCTACATAGTAGTTGCTCATGTGTTGCTAAGTGGAGGGCCGGATTATAAAAGTATTTGAGAAGGACTCGAAGAGGCACCACACATAGTTAGTTGCATGAGGATGGAGATTCTCAACCCAGGCTGTGCTTGAGAATCTCTGAGTTGTTTTTTCCAGTGAGGGTACCTGGGCTCCATGCCAGAGATTCTGAGTCCACTGCAATGAGGGTCAAGGCATTTGAGCTTTCCAGGTGATTCTAAAAAGGAGCGAGGACGGGAACATTGGTTTTCAACTGGAAGTGACTTTGCCATGTGGGCATACCTGGCAATGGGTGGAGACAATTTTGGTTGTCACAATGTTGGAGGAGGCCTGTGTGCTCCTGGCATCTTGAATAGAGAGATCAGATATGCTGCTCAACATCCTCCAGGGCCTAGGGCAGCCTCCTACGACAAACAATTATCTAGCTCCAAGTGTCAGAAGAGCAAAGGTAGGGACACCCTAGGTTCTAAGAGTCAGACCAATTGCATCATCCGATTCTGACTCTGGGGCAGGTGGTCACAGGCTGGTACCCAGGTAAGCCAGACGGGTAATCACCAGGAATCGCAGCTGTGGCTCAACATGACTTTGAGTTTGATCTTCTCATGCATTCCATAGATCCAGACCTCCTTTTGTTGATAATCTCATCCGAAAGCAAGACAGAAGTTAGGTTGTTAAAATTCTTGTTATTTTTACAGACATTCTACAGCTGAAAGCCATCAACTGTCAACCACGATGAGCAAATGCCTATTCGCCTTCAAAACGAAGAACTTTTGACAATTACCATGCATCTTCATTCCTTCGGCATGCTTTCAGAATTATTGCTTTCATTACGGAGCAGAACATCGGCCACTGCATCACATTCCAGAAAACAGCACACCATTATTTGTGATAAGGAGGGAACAGCAGATAAGAACAAACATCCGTACATTCAGGAGAGAAGTCTTTGTGGGCTGGAGCGAACACTCGAATCGGACGCATATCATGTGCAAGCCACGGAAGCAGCAAGCCACCCCTCCACCTTGGGACAAATGTTGACTGGGTGGATTCTTGTTTGTTTGTTTAAAACCAATCACTTGATAGGTTCTCATAAGCTATGCGAGAGATTGCTATCATGGATAATGAAAACAAAATGACAGGCAGATAAATTTAGTTGCTGTTTAAGAAATCTTGTAAGGTATTCTCCATAGTATAAAGATAAGGAAATCGCATAATTGAAAGAGCTGAAAACAGCCTCAGCGCTAGAGCATATGAGGAGAGCAAGGAAATCAATTGTGGAAAGCAGGAGAGAGTTCAGATAAAGCCAAGCTCCCCTCGATGAATAAAATTGCCCACTATGGAAGCCAGATGATCTAGCCCACTGGTTTTCAACCCAGCCTGCACCATAAAATCCCCTGGACACCTTTAAAAGCTCCTGATGCCCACCCAGCCTATCCTCGAGACCAATAAGATCTGAACGTCTGGGGTGGGACTAGGAAGCTGCATGTTTTAAAGCTCCAGAAGGGATTGCAATGGGCAGCTATGTTTGAGACCCACTGGTAAGTACTCCCTTCCCCTTCCCCCTGTGGTACAGGTGTGGCATCTTGGCTCAGGTCACACGATGCTCTGCTGTGCTTAGACCTTGAGCACGCAGAAATTCTCTCATTTAGAAAGAATCTGTGGCAAAGGCATTGGGCAGTGTTGCAAAGCCAGTGGCAGCGATGTCTAGTAGCGGCAGTGGCCATGGTACTTGAGGGGGTAGTGTCTTAATTAGAATGTCTCTCTGGGGATCCCTGGGTGGCGCAGCGGTTTGGCGCCTGCCTTTGGCCCAGGGCACGATCCTGGAGACCCGGGATCGAATCCCACATCGGGCTCCCAGTGCATGGAGCCTGCTTCTCCCTCTGCCTGTGTCTCTGCCTTTCTCTTTCTCTCTCTCTCTGTGACTATCATAAATTAAAAAAAAAAAAAAAAAAAAAAAAAAAAAGAATGTCTCTCTGGATTCTCGGACACAACTGCCTTTGGTTCCTGCTCAGTTTTCTAGCTCCTTTCTCTAGATTTTCCCTCAGTTTGGAAGGGGGGACTTCCTAATTTCTTGCCAAGAAATTGCAGGTTTCCTAAGTTAACCAGATTTGGTTTCTGTTGCTCTCAGCCAACATTTATTGAATGTTTTTCTTGAAATTGACAGATTGAAAAAAATACTCATTTTAGCTTCATCCTAAGTAACGATATCCATGAAATCCCTTTAGATGTGTTAGTTGCATTTTTTTTCAGAATATACGTGAAAATAAATACATAATTGTCAGAAGCAAAATATTCCTCTACTACCTAAAATCGTCTTGACTCCTACTGGCTCCTGTGCTATCCTTTGGGGGAAAGTCTCAGTTATGATTCTTTTAATGCAGTTAATAGAAGGCAGATCTGAATAACTTAAGCCAAAACATGGCATTCGTTGGGGTTTTTCATAAAATCAAGAAAGCAGCCATGGGCATAGCAGCCGTTGGATAGCTAGGGACTTGGTGAGGATTATGGCTCTTCTCTCTCAAGTGCTCCCAATAATGTGGCGTAACTCCAACATCTCCAGTAGAAACTTGCAAATATAGGGGAAGAAGGGGTTCAACTGGGACCAGGGGGGAGGGTCATGGAATCTACACAGCTGTTGGGGACACTCGTCTATGTCTAGAGGCAGTCCCCAGGGCAGGGTCACTCATTTGAGCAAGGTAACCATTCGAAGAAGAGCCTTCCACATTATAGGAAAATACTCATGAGCAGGGTGGGACAGGCTATAAGGCAGGATATGTCCGATTGTAAGTGACAATAAAACAACACAAACGGACCTAAACAAAAAAGGGGCTTTATTGACTGAGGAAACTGGAATGTCTAGGAATGAGAACCAATCTGAGTCACTCCTGGATTCAGGACTTAGTTTAGTGACCGCTTCTCTCTCTCTTTCTCTTCCTGTTGGCTTCATTCTTAAAGGGTTTTCTCCACCTGGCAGCCCAGTGGTTCTGGGGTTCTTTGCCATCTTTGGAGACAGGCATCTCAGGGCAGGGAGCACCTCCCTTCAGTGGTTTCAGCTGCAGACCTAGAAAAGCTTCTCTTTGGTTAGGCAGAAATAGGGTGCCCACCTATGAACCAACCATTGTGGCCCTGGAAGGCTTGGACTACACTGAGTGGCCAGGCTGGAGCTGAGTGTCCACCCTGGGTGGTCTATGGGTGGGGATCGGCTCCTGTCAAACCACATTGGCTGAGACTGTGGGTGAGCAGGTAAATATTTAGCAACTGGCTCTGGGGGTGGGGCCAGGGGGCATTTCCATGTGCAAATACTCCCACCACGGTTGATTTCAAACTATCTGCATAATCTCACACAGTTTAGAAAGTTGCTAGCAATTTATCAGTCAGCCTTCATGAGCTGGAGAGGTAATTTCCTCAAGGAAAACCGTCATACTATAGCACCCGGACCAGGCTAATGGGAAATAGATGTGAGGCAGGCAAATCGAACAGATGCCTCCTATAGAATGTAAAGAACCTTCAATTTATTTTGTTAAATACCTATTGAGGTCTATTTTCACAAAAGCACTAGAAATTAGGTTCTAGCAGAGAATTCATTGATCCTTCAACAAATATTTATTATCTACTAAGGACGGAGCCTACTTTAATTTTGGGATACAGAAAGAAACTCATCATTTAGTGTGGGAAGCTGGCACGTAACAAGAGGTTGTAAAACATAAATAGCAAATGCTCTGACAGAGGAAAGTATTGGAGGAAAAGGCCGTGTAAATGGGGAGGGTGGGGCTGGGGGAAGTTGCACAGAGCAGGACTTATTTGTGCCGGTTCTGGAAGGATGAATGGGAATTTTTTAGACAAATGGAACAAGGTGGGTGGGACATGCCAGGTTGAAGGTACAGCTTTTGCAAAGTCATGAGGGTGTGTGAAATAGCTCTAAGTGGTTTCAGATGGATTCAGGTGGGAGAAGGGAGGGAGATTGTTTGGGGGTGAATCTTGTGGGATTTGTTAGGGACTTTGGATTTTATCCTGCTGGTGTTAAGAGAAATGAAGGCATTTCAATGAGGCAAAAGGGTCATGATCAGACTGGCATCTTAGAATGGTCTCCCGGGCAGCTGTGTGGAGGACTGATTCCAGAGGAAGGAAACTGAAAGCAAGAGCAGTAGGAATTCAGGTGAGATAAGGTGGGAGGAGCAAGGAGGTGGAATGGAATCAACTGGCAGCTGATGGGATGTGAGGGAGAAGTGAATCCATAAGAATACTTACTGTTTTGGTTCAAGGGTAATTTTAACCCATTGGGAAACGTGAATTCATACATAGGAGAGAAATGTAAAAATCTACATGCCAAAGAACCAAGGGCTTAGAAATAAAAAGTGCCTCATCCATTTAATATTATAAACTAAAAAAATTAGTGGTCAGGAAAGAGAAAGATCAGTATTGGTCAGCACAACTTAAAAAAAAAAAATTCAAAGAAGCAGAGTGGGATGGGCTCTAATAGTCGAGGTTGCATTTGCCAGAGTGAACCCAAGACTGTGGTGCAGAACCTGACTTCTAACTTCTAGGTCCAGAGCTCAGAGGGTGATGTGGGGACCCCATCTTCCCTTCCCCTGCTCTGTTTGTCTCTGGGTTGGTGTCATGCCCAGATAGGCAAGAACTAGCTTTCTCTGGTGAAAAAGAAAAAGAAAAAGAAAAAGAAAAAGAAAAAAAAGAAAAGCTCTCCTTTTCCTGGATAAAGGGGATCTGAGACTTCAGTTTTTTGACATTTTGCAAGTTTGAAAATACATTTATTCTATTGTTCACAATGAAATAATTTGGCTGGTTATGAAATTCTTGGTTGGAAAGAAATATTCTTGCATTATCATTTTGAGAAAATGTCTTTTGGTTGGCAGCATAGCTATTGTGACATGTGATGATGCATTTCTTATACCTTCTAGAAAAAGTCTCTCTGGAAGTTGTTAGGACTTGAAATTTTATGATGGTATAACTTGATGTGGGACTTTCTCATTTACTGAGCTGGGTAACTGATGGGTTCTTGAAACTGGTGTTTTTCATTTGGGGAAATTTTCTTGAATAATTTCTTATGTTATTTCTCCCTTTCTCTTAGTTTTTGCTATTATTGTTTTCTAAAAGTCCTATTATTTGGATGTTATATCTTTATCTTTAGTTTTCTTCTTAATACTTTCTCTCTATTGTCTATCCTTTTTTTTTTTTTTAAATTCTCTTTTCTGGGAGCTTTCTCATCATCATCTTCCAAATGATCTCAATTTTTCATTGCTGCACTGTATCTTCTAATTTCCAGAACTATTTATTGTCCTCTGAATTTTCCTTTTTATGAATTGTAGTCATGTATGCCATAACTTTCTGAAGATATTTCATCATTTTTGACATTAAAAATATTTTTAAAATTTATTTATTTGGGAGAGAGACAGGGGAGGGGAGTAAAGAGAGGGGGACAAGCAGACTTTGTGCTGAGCATGGAGCATGATTTGGGGTTTGATCTCACGACCCTGAGATCATGACCTGAGATGAAATCAAGAGTTGGACTCTCAACCAACTGAGCCATCCAGGTGCCCTTATTTTTGACATTTTTTTCTTGCACACTAGGTCTTCGCATAGTCTTTGTTTCCTCACATTTCCTTTTCTCTTCTGTTTTCATCTCTGAATTTCATCTTGGAGGTTTTGATCAAATATATGGTGATGCTTTGATGTCCCTTTTGTTTCAAAGCAAGTCACTATAGTTAAACTCCATGCTTTATATCTGGAATTGATCATGTAGACTGGTCAATCGTCCAGTCTGAGTGGGGACAATGGGCAATAATTTGCCTCTTTCATTGAAAGACCCCCAAATTTCAGTATCTATACTGTGGTTGTTTTCCTCTTGGACAGACCAGTCCCCCCACCTCCAATGGAAACAGTGAATCTCTCACTTGGCAGGGAGATGAATATTGACCAGAAGCCCAGACTGGGAGCTGAGCAGACTTGTCAGTATGTCTGCTTGTATCATAAAGGGCCCTCATTCTCACTGTCTTTTGTGCCTGGTTTTGTCCAGTCCAGAGTCTTTAAACTCATGCCTGTAGTCTTCCCCTTCTGCAGGAGGAAGACTGTGGGGAGGAACGCCTTAACATTTTCCTGACTTCACTCTAAGTCTGTCTGGTGCCTCCTGGACTTGAAGTTCTCCGGGATCCTGGAGCTTGAATTGGCTTCACGTTGACATCCCATCACCCAGTCTCTGGCTGATGGGACAGTGCTGGAAGGAACCTCAGCACCTTGTCACTCGTTCATCCAATCCCCTTCCATTTTTCAAAATTTGGCTGATATTTTCCTTCTGTCATTGTCTGTTCTCCCACTCTCCTTGTCCTTGTGAGTTTATAATTTTTTAATCCCTGTACTGTCATTTTGGTGGGGTTTGGAGAAGGAGAGAAGACAAACGGGTGAATTCAACCCACCATTTTAAACCGGAAGTCCCTTAATGTACTTTCTATTCATTTTTAATGTGTCCATCCATCCCACCTCACTCTTCACTGCAGGTACAGACTGTTTGGGCACCTTGATTGAGCTGTTCTTGATGACTTCTTGTGAATCTTTTCCTGTTGAGTATTTCACAAGATCAGAATTCAGGAATGCTAAGGTCAGCCTCCAAGGGCACAGTAATCACCAGCTTTGGAAGAGCACCAGCTTTGTAATTGCTACCCAGCTCATTCTCACCCCTCTCTTTTCCAACAGGAGCTGGGAGAAGGGGGAAGTGGGGCAAGATGGAATAGGCCATGTAGATCTTTGTGATGGATTCTTTTTTTTTTTTCTTTTAGGATTTTATTTATTTACTTGAGAGAGAGCACATGAACGGGGAAAAGGGTGAAGGGAGAGGGAGACGTGGATTCTCCACTGAACAGGGAGCCCAATGTGGGGCTTGATCCCAGGACTCTGAGATCATGATTTGAGCCGAAGGCAGATGGTTAACTGACTGAGCCACCCAGGTACCCCTCTTTGTGAGAGATTCTACAGTCTTAAAACAAATGCAATGAAGAGGGCACCTGATGGGATGAGCACTGGGTGTTACACTATATGTTGGCAAATCAGACTTCAATAAAAGCAAACGAACCCCCCCACCCAAAATAACCCCACAAATGCAAATGGGAGCCACAACATGGCTTTTCATTTTGCAGTTTTATTGTATTTTGAAAATTTTAACATTTTTTTCTGATAAAACCTTTTGAAAAATACTCATTCTAAATATACTCCAACATTATAAAGAACCAACATATATTTTCCTAGTCTCTTGGTCCTTTACTCCTATGCCTGACAAGTTAGGGATTTGGTGTTTATCCTTCCATACCTTTTAAATTATGCTTGTATTAACCTATGATCATTAACATATGATCATTCATTGAATGGCTTTTGAGTCTCTATTATGTGCCAGGTACTGACGTGGAGATGTAGCAGCATGTTGGTGAACAGGACAGGCCAAATTCCTTCCCTCGTGAGGATGAACATTCTAGTGGATGTATTGAACTTTAAACATTCAACACATGCACACCCCACTTCCACAAAGATACACACACACAGAGGCCGTATTATACACAATGTTCTGTAAGCTCTTTTCTTTCCACCACTTGTCATCTGGTGCATCTTTCCATATTAGCATCATAGATCTTCTCTATTATTTTAATGGTTGCGTGACATTTCATTATATGAATGCATCATTCACTACTCTCCTAATAATGATAATTTAGATTATTTCCAATATTCTGCTATTACAAACAATGGATCAAGCACGATTTGTTCAAATATTCTCCTATTGATTGACCTTGAAGTGTTTCCAGCTTTCTATTAAATTTTTTTTATTGTACAGACAACTTTGCAAAATTGATTTTATACATTTAGCTTTGTACCTATGTGCAAGAATATTTAGCATGTATATATTCCTTTAAGGAGAACACTGGGGTCAAATTGGAAAGGCATTATATATTTTGAAGCTATTGCCAAACTGCCCTAAAAAAGTTTGGACTTATTTATATTTCCACCAGTGGCAGAGTGTGTCTGGTTCTGAAAAAAGCAACTTTGACTGTGCTGTGATTTTTTTCCATTTTGCTATGTTACTTTTTTTTTTTTTTAACCATTTCCCTAGTTAATTTAAATGTGACTATTGCAGGAGTGTATGCTTCCAGATGCTGCTTGATTCATGCCATCTGAGATTTCTTATCAGACTCTACAGCACCTATGACTCTTTCAAAGCAATGTGTGCGCTGATATCATTTTCCTTCCACCAGATCCTGAACAAACACAAGCTAAAAAATCTTTGTCTCAGACCTCTCTTTGAAGAAGTCGTTTAATGAAAAAAAAAATCTAAGAAAAATCCCCAAACTATGTATCTACATATCATCCTAAATCACTTTTCATCCACAACAAAATGTTATCCTTCACTCCATATTCAGAAAAGCAAAGAAAATTTTATGTATAAGGTCATCTCTATCCACTATCTCAATAATAAGCCTTTTCAAAGAATTTTATGCAGGTTGTGGCATGATCTGATTATAAATGAATATGCATTACTAGACATGAGAACTAAAGATATCCAACTCTGGTGACAAGGATAGGCAATGTTAGACAACACGATGCTAATGGCAGTCCCTCATGACAACTTCCAGAAGTTATCTCCAATAACCTACCTTCATTTTGGATAGGATATGTTCTGTAGGGTTCCTCAAATTAGATCCTTGCTCCTTTAATCTCTTTTTCTCTAAGCACATCCAAATTGTGCTTGACTTAACCAAGCAGCTCTACTTTAATTTGTCGGCATGATGTGATGCGTAACCCAAATGGATTTTTAGGCTCATCAAACGTCTATGCTATTTGGTTCAAAAGCAGAGTGACCTTTACAACTTGCACCGCGCATTGCAAATCTAAAATTTGAGGCCAGGGTTGGAAATTCTCACACTATTTTCATTTCATTAGAGGAGAAAACAGAATTTAGCTGGACACATGCACTAAAATTAGATTCTTAAATAAACAGCCCAGATCTTAATAATTCATGTGAAGACGCAGGGGGAAAATGGGGAAAATAATTGAGCAATGGCAGGCAAATACCATGTCGTTTTGTACTGCCTCAAACTAATCATCGGTACTGTATATCTCTGATATACAGGTTTATTAATGAAACAAAAAGGCATCTAATATGGATAAATAATACATCATATGGAATTCACACATTCTATGTATAATAGAGATCAGTGACACCTATCAATTCATTTTAAATCAGGTCATGCATATTTCTCTCCGCCTGCAGTTTGTCAATCTCTGCTTTCTACTTAATAAATGCCGTGGTTTGCTCTGCTTAAAAAAAAAAAGCAGTGTAGTGAGGAACCAGGTGAAATATAAAAGTAATTACAAAAAAATCAGCAAGACTAACACTGGCCTCATGAAGGCAGCCTAAACAGTGATATATTTGTACATTCATCATAACTAACATCAACTCAGCTTGGAGATTTTAGTGCAAGAATTCAGCAGTGCCATTAAGCAATGAAGACGTTTTGCAAACTTCCTTTCCTCCCCCCCCCCAACCTATTAGGATATTTATAGCCGTGGATGAAGAAAAATTAGCATCATCAAGAGAAAGGAGCTGTCAGGGAGGTTACAGGAAGCCAAGGGTCAGCAGGTGGGGGCAGAGAAGACGGGCATCCTCCAAACTGTGAAACTCGATGGAATAGAGGTTTCTAAAAACAAAGCAACAGAAAATAATTGGCGGATTCACATAAATAGACGTCATTAGCCAGTAGTAATGTCTACGACAAATAAATAACCGTGGAAAACAATAAAACTCCTGGTAATGTACTGTGTTGTAATATTGATGGCCGCATGTGGGAAGCCTCTGACAGCTGTTAAGCAGATGTGGCAATTAGCAAACCTTATGGTCATGCCGGTAAGATTATTATGCAACACGCTCCCCAGCAAAATCAGACGACTTCCCTCTTTGTGTGGCTCTACCCACGTGGAGAGCCAGCGAGCCCGATGCTCCGTTGAAGCCAAGTCGTTGGCTGGTGTCACCTGAGCCACATACATACGTGGGCGCGCATAGAGGGACGTGCATATTTCTTGATGCCTTCTGAAAGATTTAGAGAAATTCAGAATTTAAACAAGAACAATATCAATTCAGCTGTGCAGCAGATACTTCAATTATAATCGCTAATGGACAAATTGAGAGATAAAAAGACTTTTCTATCATGTTGAAATTCAATGAACAGTTTTCAATTAGGCTTAGGATATAAAAGGGAAAAGAAAAGCGACTTTTCCTTGATGTTAACATTGCCGAGAAAGATGAGAGGAACTTTGCTTTTTCATTATACTGAAGAGATGCATATAATGCCGCATATTTAAATTATAAATCAGGTCGCTATCTGCCAACTGAAAGCGGTATCAATTAGAACTTAGGTGGATTAAGCTTTAAAATGCCTTATATTTAATGACAAAAGCATGACTGTTAATCTCCGCAGCCATCAAAGGGATAATTTAAGGCAGCAAGAAATCAGAGAATGATGTCACAAAAATAGGCCCTTGCAGCTTTTTGGATAGTATTATCGTAATTAATGTACTTCGAATGACTTTTTTGTGGGTTATGGGCTTTCACAAAAGCATTTATTGCGGGCATAAAATATAAAACTCTAAAGAGTGGGTTTGACTAAGGTTGACTGGAGGGTCCTTACCCTTTCTGCTACAGTAATTCCTGTAAAATAATAGTTTCATTTACAGGCGCAATTTATAATGTTGAATTTATGCCAGTTCATCTGATATAAATCATGGTAATAGCATGATCTATTGTATGTCACTTGAGCGAATGCAAATTAAATATCGTTAAATTAAAGAAAAACTGTTAAAATAACATTAGGTTGTAACTAGAGCCGCTGCACTAAAGGAAATGTAGGGTTAAGGATGAAATTTCACTACCGTAGGTCTTGATCTAATCCTGGAATCTGTTGCCAAAAGCAAATAGACAGACACAAATAAATAAATAAGTGAGTAAATGGTAACGTGGAATTACGGACAAAGTCATAAATCCATTTCAGAGCGTTCTTTTAATTTCTAACAGGACTCTAAAAATTAAATAGCTGGGTTTTTTTCCTGTTGGATTTTGCTTCCTGCAATTCTTTAATGTCTTATTCAGCAATTGGAAATGAAGTTTCTTTTTTAATTACTTGGCGATTTTTTTTTTTTTTTGACTCAGAAGCTTTTTCTTTTTCTTTTTTCTTCTTTTCCCAGGAGCACTTTCAACAAAGCTGTTTTTTATTTACTTCTCCAGACCCCAGCATCTTCCTGTTAACAGGCCCAGAGAGCATAGGGGGGTTAGCTAGTTAGTCTGTAGATTTTTTTCTTTGCTTCTATAGTGATGTATCCTGAGGCTGAATCAGGCAGCTGATCACAGCTTCAATTCTTGATTGTGGTTCTAGAAAGCCTGGTCATTAATAAACAGGAGTGATTAAAATGCATCTACCAGACAAATCTACTTCTTCCCACAAATCAGAATTCTCTTCATTCCATTTCAGAAGTTGATTACAACTCATTTTCAAAGCCGACCAGAGACACTGGCTTAAGATAAATATGGGGTGGGGAGATGCTGGGGGTGGGGAGAGAGAGAGACTAAGAAACAGCAGTGGGTACAGGCAATATTTTCATTTCACATAGAAAAAGTATCTTACAAATGGTATCATCTGTGGATCACACTTGGTAAGGAATAAGTTGGGATTTTGGTGTGTGTGTGTGTGTGTGTGTGTTCTGTTTCACATGTAACCCAGCACATTGTCAGAACTCAATAAATGTTGATGGATGACAGGGTGACATACCCATTATAACATCAATTAATTTGCTGTCAAGAAAAAGTGGGCCCTTCAAATTATCCAGCCATAATTGCCTTGGCTTTGCTAACTTTTTCCCTCTTCCATAACAGGTTATGTGAGTAGTTATCAACACATATGTCTCAGAAATATTCAATAAAAGCCTGCATTTTTTTCCCACATGCCATGATAGAAAAAAAAAAAAGATATAATTTATGGAGGTGACTGGTTACCTGTTAAGATGTGATTATGTGGTTATCTGATGACCAAGGAAGCAGTGTGGGGGTGTGTGAAACAGAACACTGGTGATAGTGCTGCATAAACTGGGTTTGAAGATGAGCTGGAAAGCTAACAATTATTAAGCACTTGGCTGATTATGTGCCAGGCATCTACTAACCAGGACTAGGGTAAGGAAAGTGAAGCATCTACTGTGGGTACAAAATTTGGGTGGGAAGGGGCATTTAAAAAATTCAGTAATCAACAGAAGCCATATTTCAATGCAATATTTTTTGAAAAATCAAAATTAACACAAAAGTACACAATGAACAAAATATCAAAATTTTAAATAAAGGCAGGATCAGTAACAGTGCTGTGTGAATCCATATTGGAGCCTGGGGCTAATGGGAAAATGTGCATTTCCATATGCATGCTTTTATGTATTTTTTTTAATGTATTTTTTTAATGGTTTTAGCTTCTTCTCCCAGAACATTATAGAAGCTGGAAAAAAAAAATACTGACAAATTGACTCGTAAGTACATTAAGACTCCTAACATTAAGTTTAAATATTTAATTTTTACCATAAACAGAATTGATCGTAATTTCACTTTTCTGCCTTTGACAGTAGCAACATGATCAACAATATTTTCAAAATCTAATTCTGAAAGAAAATTTAACAATTAAAAAATACATACAAGGTTGCATATGGCAATGCATATTTTCTCTTTTGCCTCAGGCTCCAATATAGATAGATTCACGCAGCACTGTTACGCTATTTTTATGTAGAATTTTGGTATTCTGTTCATTGTGGATCTTTTAATTTTGATTTTTAAAAAATACTGATCAAAAAATGATTTATGTTGATTTTTCAGTTTTTCGGCATCCCCTTAAATTCTTTGCCTAAGGCAAGTGCTTGGCCTGCTTCACCTAGTCCCAGCCACAAGGACTTTACACACTATTCATGTAATCTTTCAGTAGGCCTTCAGAGGGAGGCCTTCTTATTATGGGTATTTTGCAGATGAGGGATTTGAGTGGTAGCACCTTTGGGTCCCCCAACCTAATCCTTAGGCATACCCTGGTCTGCCAAAGGCTTATTGCTGGCTTCTGTGACTCTGTGCCCCAGGGCCTTTGCTGGTTCTCAGAGAATGTTCTGTCAATAGAGAGATAAGGAAGTACTCCTGTGTGAGTGCCCTGGGGGCAGTCCTCCCCCCTTGATAAATCTCCCAGGCTCCTTGCTAGATGAGGGGCACTACTGCCCAAGCTGTAATCTCCTGGAGGCCTCCAGCAGGACTCAGTCTCTTCCCCTAATGAGTAACCAGCTCATTGGTGCTTTCCACGCTTGGGCTCCTGTTCTACTGCCCTTTTATTCCAGTTCTGTAGCTTCTTAGTTGGGGGGCCTTAGATAAGTTTCACTAGTAACTTCTCTGAATCTCAAATTTTGCAAATGCCAAATGATGATAAATAATTGCTCTCCTCCAGTACTTTGGAAGATTTAACATTTCGGGTAATATTTGCAAAGCTCCTACCGCATGGTTCAAAGCCCAGAAACATAATTTCCATTTCTCCCAAAATAAATCTTTATGAAAATATTGTTAATTTAAGTTATCTCTTAGCCCTTGAAGGCCCTACCTAGTAACTGGCTGATTTTTCAGGTGGCTTGGTCTGTGTGCCGCCGGTATTGGTGGGCCTAATTGCCTGTTAGTTGCAGATGCCTTTAAAGTTGGGGAAGACATGGGAAAGCCGAGAAAACAAATGCATAAAAACAAAGCAGCATGGAGGACGTCAGGGGTAGTATGTGAGAAACTGGAATCAATATTCAAAATGCATGCACGTCTCAATTTTTCTTTGTTACTGTGTCACTGTTTTGAAAAGTCTAAATTATGCTTGCAAAAACTTAACGTATGCATACATATGTATGAAAGTATACAACTTAGCAGGAATGAGACAGCCGAGCACAATAGTAGGTTTTGCTTAGAAAAAGAGGCAGAAGCAAATAGTAAGATTCATTTCCTAACACAAGTTGAATGGTGGGTCACTCCAGCACACCCTCCTCAGGGACGTTTGAACAGATGCATGAGAAATGTAAAGGGGGCTTCTACATTTCTCTTGGATTCATCTCTTTCTCCATTCAGGCTGCCTTTATCTCTCTCCTGGCTTATGGCTTCCCAACCTGGTCTTCTTCCTTCTAGTGGTTTTCCAATAGGGCGATTTGCTCCCCAAGGGATTTTGGTTGCTGTCGTCATAACCAGGAGGATGCTACTGACATCTATGAGTACTGGTCTAGTGAGTACAGGTGCAGACATATCTCAGGTGGTGATATGATCCTACAAGGCACAGGACAGGCCCTGTCTCCATCATAGTCATAGAACTGTGCAGCCCCAAATGTCAATAGAGCCATGATAGGGAAACTGCTGTGGTCATTCTCTCCCATGGGCTCTCAGTTCAGCAGCCAGAGTGGTTTTTTACTTTCTAAAATGTAATTCTGATCATGTCGCTTCCTTACTTAAGACCCTTATTGTGTTCTCAGTGCTTGCAGGGTAAGATCTGAGTCCTTATCCATGGTTATGAAATGCCTGTTTCTTGACTATCTTTCCTCTCATCGCTTTCATCTTCCAGATTCTTTCTTTCTTTCTTTCTTTCTTTCTTTCTTTCTTTCTTTCTTTCTTTCTTTCTTTCTTTCTTTCTTTCTTTCTTTCCTTCTCTCTCTCTCTCTTTCTTTCTTTTCCTTTCTTCCCTTTCTTTCCTTCCTTCCTTCCTTCCTTCCTTCCTTCCTTCCTTCCTTCCTTCCCTCCTTCCTTCCTTCCTTCCTTTTTCTTTTTTAAAAGACCTTATTCTTAAGTAATCTCCACACCCAGTGTGAGCCTCAAACTCACAACCCTGAGTCACAAGCTCTATGGACGGAGCCATCCCATTGCCCCCTACTGCAACTTTCTAAATACATGATGTCCTTGCTCAGCTGTAGGACTTGGCATAAGCTATTTCCAAAAGCTGAGTCACCTTTCCCAAACCCTCTTTACCTTTTCCTGGTCAGCTCCTATGTATCAATGTTATTGAATATCAGTTTACAGATTAGCTCCCCTCCATGGCAGCTATCATCTTTCTAATTTGATGCTTAATCCCTTTCATTGTAATCGGTTCATCAATAATCTGCATTCCTATTTTTTTCTTTTCTTTTTTTTTTTCTGCATTCCTATTTGGACCCAAAGCTCTCTGAGGGAAGGGATTATATGTGTGTGTGCGTGTGTGTGTGTGTGTGTGTGTGTGTGTGTGTGTTTTCAGTATTACATGTGCAGTGTCTGGCACCCAAAAGTCTCTCAGTAGATATTTGTTGATGAGTGGAGTGCTTATGTTAGTTTGTATGGAGCAGTCTATTCAGAGTGTTGTTAAGACATTTACAAGTGTAGATCGATGTGATAATTCATACTTCTGGGTTGTTATAATACTGATTTGCCATGTAGTCCTATCAACTGACAAATAAGGAGAGGAAGTAGAAATCTGAAATGGTGGGATTTGAGCAATGTAAATAGGCTGTTGTAGATCCTTTGCAGAAGATGGAGGAGTACTGTTTAAAAATAAATTAAAAAAATCACTAGGCGATAGGTAATGTCACTGTCAAAAACTGTGGAAGGTCTAGGATTTCACTTTGCTCGCAAGCTAACAAGCAAACCTGACACAGTGTCATGGATGCTGAAAGAAGACTGGAGACTTCCAGGTCAGAGACAAAGGAGTTTATTACTCACAGCGCAGCAGGTGGCATGAGCTTCATATTTGTGTCTGTTCCCCCCTTGCCCTCAAGTCCCATGTGGGCAATGTGGAGTGACCTGCGTAGGTTCTGCACACCCAGCAGGTTCATGTTACAGCTGAGGTCCCTTGAATTTAACAAGCCTTCAATATTATAAGCGGGCTACTGGTCAATCTGTCCTACCTTTGCCTTAGAGGGAGGCATTACCTTTACTACCTTGGTCAGGAGACAGATCTGCTTTCTGCCCTGGAAGGAAACGCTATTCTATTTTTCAAGGCTCCATGCTATACAAGCATCCTTGAAAAGATGGACTGGGATGAAAACTGTCACAAGCCCTGTAGACATGCTATGGAGAACTGCCCCCTTCCCTAGAATCATTATGATGCATTGAACTATTAATGCTTTTCGAATGAGCTTTAAACTCAACCTCCTCTCTACCCTTTGAAGTATGAGGTCACATTCCCTTGTATACTCCTTTACATGCAGGATAGACGGGATGAAGAGAAAAGGTAGAAACATGCCTGGGTTTTTCTGTATTCAATTATCCTCATAAATGTGTAGCATGTGCTGGCAAACACTTGAAAATGCATTTCTCTGGGAATGGCACTGGCCACCAGATCATCAAGTCCTATTGATTCCATCTTCCAAATATCTCTTGAATTCACACATTCATCTCCACCTCCATAGCTGCCGTCTTGTCTCAGGCTGCCATTTTCTCCCCTGGGGGTTATAGCAAAGGCTTCCTGAGTGCCTCTTCCCTTCTGCCCCAGTCACTGCTTATCTAACCTCCTGAAGCCCACTTTCCTTATCTCTGAAATGGACACAGCAACATTCCTACCTTGTAGAAATTTTTCAGTGAAATGGAGCAAGTTGGCCTGACAAGTACTGAAGCTCAACTAAGGTTAGCTCTCATGATTTAATGCTTCTGTAGGCACAGGCCCTGACTTCCTACTAAGTTTGATTTCTTATAACCAACCTGTACTCTGAGGCAAAATCCTCAATGTGGAATCATTCTTCATGAATGGAATCAAGTAAGGCCAAAGCATTTCTAGTTGAAAGGTGCTATGTGAGGAGCAGGGGTTTGAACTTGGGAGGAAGGATAAAGCAGACCAGTTGATCTTCGCCCTTCGAGGAAATATAACTTGAACAATTCTCCTCTTGCAAAATAACTCCATTTCACTGGGAATGTACATTTGCTAAGCGCACCAGAATTTAAAAAAAAAAGATTTGAAAGGTCTTCTCTATTCTGTGATTAATTGAACATGTTTGGGCCAATACAGGAGGAATAAAATTACCACATCACTATATGTATGTGAGATAAAATATACGATTAAAAATATTTATTATACTGATGTGGAAAAAAATAATATGTTAAACAGATAAGCATGTAATAATGCATATTTTCCCCATAAAATTTAATTTATCCCTCGGGCCGGGCATAAACTTTCCTCTTGAACAACTTGCTTTCCAACTATAGATTGCTGAGCTAAACTGCTTAGTTTTACAGCAAATTGATCACTACTGTAATATTTCAGGAGCAAAATGATCCTCACCAGTCAGTTTGATTTCAAAGGCCAAAATTTATAGTTTTGTTCCTGATTTAGTGATAAGATTTTTTAACATATTGAGCATTTTATCACCTTCTCTCAGGACATGGAGTTGAACTTACAAATGAAAAAAAAAAAGCCAACAAAAAAGGGACCATAAATAATATACTACAGAATGACAGAAGAGTTTAATATTCCCTTTGGACCAGTGGAAATTACTCAGATTTCTGTCCTTGTAAACATATGTCCTGGTCTCTACGGAAGATGTGTTTTACAATCTCTATGCTTCCAGAAAAGGAGTCAAAGACAAAGCTGGAACTCCAAACCACAAGGATTCTGCTAAAGCATAAAGGAAACTTTATTATATGTATTCTCCCCAGGGTCTCAACTCGATTTTATTCAAGGCAGATAAAATGTAGTTATTGGACACTTCTGATATGTTGAAAATAGGTGCAGACATTTAATGATGGGAAAGTTCATGACTCAGTAAAGATTACTCCCTAGCTGGTAGCTTAGGACAGAAAACTATAAAATCAAATTATGATAATCATAGGAGTCAGGAGAAAAAAGTAGGCCCACTGAGCTCTATTTACTGAATTTTTGAATTCATTATGCACCACCTACTTCGGAAGCACAGGGAACAGAGTTTTGATAATCTCAGTAGATTTGCAAAGTAAAGCTATTTTGTGATTACTATAGTGATTTGGGGGGAAGACTTAGGTTTTAAGGGAATGGATGGGGCCAGATAAGACACAGAATCGTAGATAATAAAAACTATCTGCTTGCATCACAATATACTCACATGCATCTGGAATTTACCTCTTGAAGAGTTGGTTTGACATTAAACCAGTGAAAACAGATGTGGTTTTCTTGGTTTTTACCACTAAAAATCATTTTTTTCCAAACAACATTTCCATCACGTAGTCGTGTCTACCTGTCCTGACATAAGAGTTTAAACCATTGATCTGGGGCTTAAATAGGACTTTGAGCTGCAATGGTCTATTTTATCACATGTAACTTATGTGTTGAGTCAGCAAGGCCAAATATGCTTCTAGTAGACATCAAATCTCGACAGCTGGGGTCTGCGAGTTCTTTATTTTTTAACCTTCACTCAGATCCATGTTTTAGGCAGAGGGCTGACATTTTCTACCTGTGACATTAAGAATATCTATGCCCGGATGGTGCCCTTGGCTGATGAATCTCGTTGATAATTTTATATGGAATATCAGCTTTTGCTCTGTCGAAATACGCAGCTGCTAGCATTTCGTAGGATGCCTTCTTTTTGGTATGTTCATTAACGCTCATAGAGTTCTTAATATGTGCTTAGTTTTTTTTGTTGTTGCTAAACTATTTTTTTCAAACACATTTTATTTATTTATTTGAGAGAGTGGGCACAAGCCTTTGGGGAGGGCCAGAGAGAGAGGGAGAAGCAGGTGCTATGCTGAGCAGGGAGCCCGAAGTAGGCCTCTATCTCAAGACCCCAGGATCATGACTTGAGCCCAAGGCAGATGCTAAACCAACTGAGCTACCCAGATGTTCTGCTAAGCTGGTTTCTCACTATCCTGTAGCATTGAGCTATTGCTGCATGACAAAAGCTGCAAAAGTTCCGTGACATGCTGCATAAGCATCGAATGACCTTGTTTGCAGGTGGTCAGCCAAGTGGCCTTTGTCTGGATTGCTTATATATCTAGGTAGCAGTTGGGGCCACTGGGTGATGGGTGTCTGGTGTCTGTTTCACATGTCTCCCAGTCTCTGGTGGGCTAATCTGGGCACGTTCTCATGACAATGGCTGAGACCAGGCAGGGCACACAGACCCTTGAGGCCTAGAATCAAGACTGGCATATTGTCATTTCCTGGGCATCTTAACAGCCAAAACAAGTCCCAGGAGGGCACCTGGGTGGTTCAGTGAGTTAAGCATCTGCCTTTGGCTCAGATCATGATTGTGAGGTCCTGGAATTGAGTCCCACATTGGGCTCCCTGCTCAGCAGAGAGTTTGCTTCTCCCTCTCGCCTGCTCAAGCTCTCTCTCTCTCTCTCTCTCTCCCTCTCTCTCTCAAATAAATAAATAAAATCTTAAAAAAAAAAAACCCAAACAAGTCCCAAGATAGAAGGACTCTACCCCTTCAGTGAGAAAAATTGGTAAAGGGTGTAGACAGGGATAGAGAAGGATAGAGGACCTGAAGTCAACCCACCATATAGCTCATTAGTTGTGACCATGATGCTATTAGTTAAGTATGATTACAATTCCCACTTAGCAATGGAAAAAATGAACACATAAGGTGCTTAGGTAAAAAGCTAAGGTTCCCCTAGTCAGTAATGGGGCTGGAAATTGAGAGTCTGGGCTCTTTCCTGCTCTGCTAGACGCTTAATCATATCAAAACCTGTAGCTCACTGAAAATAATGCACCATCATGGTGAAGTGAGTTATCGATTTTTAGTTCATAAACTAAGATGCCTGATAGAACTTTATATCTCAATCTAACCACTAACTTGGAGCTCCCCTTCTGCTGAATTGGTGGAAAAAATTAAACTAAATTCTTGCTGGAGATCCCTTCCTGGGGTGGACATTTGTCACTGTTTTTGGCCGTGGGTCATCTGAGTTCCTTTCTCAAGCCTGAAGAACTCTCAAGTTTCAAGGCTGTGCTCACACCTCCTAGTACTGAAGATGGAAACACCAGAAAGTCTGTCCTGGCAATAGCTGGTAGTGGTGGCGGCGGTCATACCTGGCAGAGGCAGACGTCGTTCTGACGTCAGTGTCAGACATCTAGCCCGTGCTGTTGGCCAAACTACATACAGAAGAAACTACAGTGTCTGTGCCCAGCACCAGCTGTGGTGGTGGCTTTATGGGATGATCCTACAGCTCCATTTCAGGCATCGTTCTGACCTCAAAGCACATAAACCTGGTTCTTGCAAACTATAAAGAATCCTTTAATACATTTTTTTTCTGCTGAAATTAATCAACATGTGTTTCTGTTGCTTGCAACCATGAAGCCTGATTCTTTTTGCTTTGTACCATGGTTTTGGGACCTTTGCACTATGCCCAGGCCTCAGGAATGGATCGCTTGACCTACTGGCTTCAGACAACATTGGCTCATGCAAGCATGTTCATTGCACCATTTCCCTGACAAACCCAGACACTTTCTGCTACCTTGCTGCCATGTTGTGCATGAAGGGATTTCGGGGAAGCTGCTCATGGCCCTGCTGCCTGGACTTCCTATGCAACCACACCTTCTGGGGACCTCTTCATTCTCTCTTTTGCTTAATTCATTTCCCACTTGGAAAGATTCTCCTTCTATATTAGAGAAACCCTTTTTCTTACATATTTTGTCTAAGATACTTTGGGTTTGTTTGCGACTCTCCCTCCCTCTTTTAAAAGTCACATTTACTAGTCCCAAGATTTTGGAAACAAAAAATCAACCCCCAAAACTTGAGAACACTTTGTGTTCTTCCCTAAGCTACCAAATGCAGATCTTACTGCTTGATTAAAAATGAGGAAGACAGTGGAAAAATGTTTCTCACAGGGTAAAGTCTTACAGTATGAACAGAAGCTGCTTTCCTGGCAGAATGGATTTCCAAACAGCAGAGCATTATTTAGGTCTATTGTATGGATCTGACCTCCTGACAAGGATTGCTCCTCCCACTCCACAGAACCCTTGTTCCAGCTGAACCAAACCAGCTAATGTACCTCGATTATCTCTGTGCTTTCATGTCTCTCTGCACAATCATTGTTTCTGTCTAAAATGTCCCTTGTTTCCTTGTTCTTAGAGACCAAATCCTAATTACCCTTCAAGTAGAAATGGAAAGAGGAATCCACACTGGTAGCATTGATGCTATTTGGATAAGTGTTTCAACACATTGTTTAGTCATTTGGGGAAATTCATATAGAGAAAGTCCCTATTTTCTGGAGGCTCGTGTTTTGGTAAAATAACTAGTTGAGTTTCAGAGACTCTAGGTAGTTCCCCACTGCTCTTCTCCAAGGAGAAGATCCATTTCCTAAACTCTCGAGTCCCTGGAACTCTGGTTCTTGTCAACTTCATTTATTCATTGATTTAATATATAGGAATGGGTGTGAGTGAGAAAATTTTAAGTGCCCAGGAATAAATGGAATAGTAATTTTAATGTCATTTTAAATTTCAGTGGGCTAGAAGTCACCTATAGGGATTTTGTCCTCTTGCTCTCTCGCTTTCTTTTATCTCGAAATGGTAATTTTCAAGGATGTTTTCACTCTTTCAAGGACATTTATTGAGAATTTACCATGTGTAAGACATTATGCTAAGCAGAGGCTTTATGTATATAATAGAACATTAAACAAGTTAGGGATAATGGGGTGTAAACATAAAACAATTTTATTTTATCTCCCACTGTCGCTTAAAACTTTATTAAACTGAGAGGGTTTTTCCTCTGACCCTAGGTGATTTTTTTGGATCGCTCATTTTAATAGAAATTTCTGCAGTTCCATTAAGTTACTAAACACAGTCTTAGTTCAGAAATTGGACTGTTTTGCACCATGTAATAAGCCAACCTCTGAACTTGACTTAAAATGAGATTTCTCCTTCTCTTAGACATGCTTTCCAGGAAAGCCTACATCCAGTAAGAAAGGATGTAGCCACCTCTTTCTCCAATTACTCAGTGTCCACAAGTTTGTTCAAATGAGAATGTGGTTGGAGGAGAGGAATGGAGAGCAAGGAAGCTTCTACTCTACTGATACTGCTGTGTGATGTGCCTCCACGGCCTCTGGACCTAGCAGTTGGGTGAACCACAGTTTTTTTTTTGGCGATTCTTTCATTGTTGGGAAAATTGCACCAGAATATCTCTGTTTTTCTTCGATTACATCTTGCTCAGGGACCAAGGATTTCCCTTGATGTTTTGCTCTCTACTCAAGACTTATATAGGTCCCTCACTCTTTGCTCGAGGGTTTACAGGTATCTCAGGTTATTGGGTGGCATTATCTGCACCCGGACATTCGGCACTGGGACTCTTACTTTCTGCTCTGTGCTCCTGGAAACAAAATCCTGTTGGTCATGAACTCTCTCACAGTTTTAGGATTCCAGTTTCTTTACTTCTTCCCTAGCATGAGTCACTTGTCTGGTTCTGCTCGTCGTTTCTTACAGTCAGAGCCTGACCCTTCTTCAGTGGGAGCCCCAAACTCCCCGTACAAACTGGTATCCACATTTTTCTGTCTCATAGTCAGTCTTGTGGCTTCTCTGAATCTTTGTTTTTGATTCAGAGGAAAACACCAGGGAGAAAATAGTGGGTGGGGGAGCTCAGCTGAAATAACACAGAAAAATGGCTCCTGCCACAGACCTTGATTAAAGGGTCATTGACGTTTTTTCTAAGAGGTGTGTTGTTGTTTTATTTTGTTTTGAGCTGGTTCTGAAGGAAAAGTTTGTCTCTGAGGTAAAGTAAAGAAAAAAAGATATACTTGATAGGAGGACACCAAAGGGAAGGTGTCTGAAAGTGCATAAAATATGTGTGAAAATGGTTGCAGCTTTGGAAAGCGTGGTTGGGAAGATCCTTAATGAAGAAGAGCCTGGATGTCAAGCTAGGGAGCTTGGCCTCTCCCAAGCACTCCACGAATTCACTTCAGAAGGTTTTAAACAGGGGAATGATGTATTCTAGAGAGACCATGCTACCTAGGGAAAAATGAACTAAAGGTGTATGAATCATCTATGGAGAAAGTTATGGGCATTAGTGAGGGAATAAAACAGGAACATGAAAAATAGATCTGCAATTTTTTTCTTAGTGGGAGGAGGGGCAGAGGGAGAAAGAGAGAGAATCTTAAGCAGACTCCCTGCGGAGCTCAGAGCACAATGGGGGCTTTATGTCAGGACCATGAGATAATCCCCTGAGCTGAATTCAAGAGTCAGATGCTTAACTGACTGAGCTGCCCAGGTGCCCTTAGAGATCTGCCATCCTGACACCCTTGGCTGCCGATCCCAATAGTTGTGTTATTCGTTGGTTTGATTATCTTGTCTATTTTTTGTCTTGATTGCTTATCTGAGAGGTGTGGAAGTGTGAGGAACTTAAATAAAACTTATTTAAATATTCCCTCCCTGTTTCCCTGTTGATTTTCAGTGAGGAGCTGGAAAAGTTGAAAGCAAAACAAGACCAAATCTTGTTTAGGCTGTAGAAATAAATGGGAAAACAAAAAGTTGCTAAAAACTATATGTATTTGTATACTTAGAATAAGTGATTGAATAAATAAATGGTATGTGTGGTGGTGTTAGTACATGCATGGAGAAGAATTTGGAGGAATATATACCAAACTTAATGTTAGTGTTTTGGTATATTTTCAAGTATTATATCTGCAGTGTATATATATATATATATATATATATATATACACACACACACACACATATACATATATATGAATATATTTTAAAATTTTTATTATATACATTTATATATATTATATATATATTTTGAACAATGAGTATGTGTTATTTTTGGAAGCAGGGATAAAATCCCAAATATATATATTATAATAATTATTATAATATATATATATATTGGCCCTCTAGGTCTCAGCCCCTCACAATCTCTGCCCTCAGCTCTTTCTTTTCTTCCTCTTGTTCACTTCCCTGAAATGCAATGTCTTCCTTGCTCCTTCATGCCAGGTGCATTTCTACCTCCAGTTCTTTTTTTTTTTTTTTTCTACCTCCAGTTCTTGCATGTGCTATTCTCTGTTCATGGGTTCCCTCTCCATATAGGTTTCTTTGAAATGTCATGAGTTCAGAAGGCCTTTCCAGAAGTCCCCATCTCCTTAATCTGCTTCATATTTCTTCATAGCTCTTACTCACTACATTATGTCATGTCTGTCTCTATCTACCCATCCATCTATCATCCATCTATTTATCATCTGTTTACCAATCACCTCTCTGTCATCTGTCTATCTCAGTCTATGAATATAACCTCTATGAAGACTTTGGCTGGAATAGTCTTTGATACACCATAAGAACTCAATAAGTGTCTGTTGAGTAAATGAGTGAATATATAGAAATTATTTGCTTATAAACAGACAGCAATTTTGCTTTTGTGTAGTCAGGGTTCAGTGGTAGAAAATATTTGAGGCTCTGTAACCCCAACTTACTGAAGCTCAAAGATTTTCAGTTGTTCTTTTTTTGAAACATTTCTTCTCATAGGACAGGGCTTCTCGATCTCAGAATTATTGAAATTCTGAGATGGATAATTCTCTGTTTGGAAAGCTGTTCATACATTATAGGATGTTTAATAGCATCCTTGGCCTCTACCAGTTAGATGCTAGTAACTCCTCCCCTTATATATCTCCAGCCATTGCCAAAATGCCTCTAGGGGTCAAAATCCTTCCCCTTTCCCTCTCCAAGAACCACTGCTATGGAAGAAATCTAGAGTCACATCCCTCTCCATCTTCCTAAAAATACATGTAGCATCATATTTAGGTAGACAGGGTAAATTTTGATCTATGGCTAGGCTAGCAGAAGAGAATGAGCTGAAAATTCTGTCATGGATTCTTATACTTTAATGAGAGTTACTCAGGTCCCAGCACCTCTCTGCATTTTGGTTTTCTTGTTTAGTATAAATGCAATCCAATTTAATCTGCATATAAAAACATCCATTGCATATTAAAATCAACGTATTATAAACATCAGCCTGAATGCTTTCTTGAAGAAGCAAACAAAAAAAATTCATGCATATTAATATCACAGATAAGCCAATTATTATATGGAGTAGTAAATAAAAAACAATATGATTAATCTAAAGCTGGGAGCTTCATAAAGCAAAATATATGATATTAGAATTAGACTGCTTTAGAAACAATATTATGAATCCTTGCATTTTACATGTAATTTGTTTAAAATTAATTTCTCAGTGTGCTATCTTATTTTTGTTTCACCTAGACCTACGCTAATAAGTTTTATGAAGCATTGATATTACTTAAAATCACAACATGGAGAAGAAACTATTTTTTCTGTTCTTAATTGAGGCAAACCACACTGGTTTGCTTTCACAGCTCCCACCCTGAGGACCTCTAGGTGAGCTGGAGTCCTTGATTATATGTCAATGTGCTGGCCTGGCCTGTTTAACAACCAACATTTTTGACTACCTAATAACAATAATAATAACCTTTATAATGCAACTTTTGAGCACTTGCTCTTTATGACTATTTAATCTCATCCTTACAACTGCCTGGAAGCCTGGTACTACTATTAGCCCCACTTTATAGAAGGAGATATCAAGGAGCTAATGTGCCCAGGGTCACACACTACTAGTAACTCAGTCCTGTTAGCAGCCAAAAATTTGACTTAACCATCATGCCACTAACTGTAGAGATAATTAGCAGCCTATTATGTTATCTGGATTGCTATTGTTTGCATTAAATAGATTTTCTATGTTGAGAACTTGTCAGTTTGTATATCCTAATAATATGCCTATTCACAAAATCAAGTGGACTCTAGCAGAGAAAAATACGCCATGGATAAATTAAAATACATACAGCAAGCCCAGGGACAATGGGAAGATTGTGGAAAAGGAGCCTCCGGAGATAAGGTGATGGGAACAGTCTAGACAAAAGAAAGTGGCTGCCTGGGCTAGGGTAGGGGTAGAGAAGGAGAGAAGGAGGGAAGGAGAGAAGGGTAAGGAGAGAAGAGGATGGGTTTTGGAGACCTAAAAGAAGGAGGGTTGGTAGGCCTTGGTGACTGGGATGTTGCAGAGTGAGAAAGAGGGAGAAGGGTTAAAAGACCCAATTGTCTAAGTTGTCCTTTTGAAATGAGGGCACCCTTCATGAGCTGGACAGAGATGGCATGGCAGGAGGTGGTGGGTTCTCACTGGCCTGTGGTAGGGTGCAGGGCCTACAGGTCAATGAAGTGAAGATGTTCATCAGGCCGTTGGGTAGATAGGCGGCTCTGCTAGGCCAACAATTTACTTCTTCCTTAAAGTACAGATGCTTCCACATACTTTATTCTTCTTTACCAGAGTGTAAACTCTTTGAGGGCAGCGTTCGAGCTCCATTCATCCATGACTCCTCCAGAATGCGTGACATATTTGCTGGCACTTCACAAAATATCAAGAGGGGCTCCTGGGTGGCTCAGTTAGATGTCTGACTCTTGATTCTGGCTCACGTTGTGATCTTGGGGTTGTGGGACTCCAGTCCCACATCAGGCTCTGTGCTGGGTGTGGATCCAGCTTGGGATTCTCTCTCTCCTTCTCCCTCTGCCCTTCCTGCCCTGCCTACCCCAACCCCCAGGGGAAAAAGAAAAGAAATATGAAGAAATAGGAACCAGATTTGCCTTGGTCTTGACCTTGTCCCTCCTGAGCTGTGTCCCATATTTTTCCATTGACAATCTGCCATTTCTTTAGTTCTCTCCAGGTAAAGACCACTGCGTCCCAAACCACCTCTCTGTGTATTGTATTTCTTAACCCTCATGGTCCATTGAATTTTTTTTACTTCCTCAGTGAAAACTCCTGAGCTTCCTCTGCATATCTTGATATAATAGTTTTCTTTTTTCCAACCTTTGAAGTCTTTTCTGCAGCCCACACTAAATTTCTTCCTATACTGATTTATATTTTAAGAGCCCCTTCTGGTGCCTGGAACACACTAGGCAAACAATACATACTAGCTATTCTTATGACACGCTCGTATCATATATGTGTGCCAAGGGACACACATTGAAATGCCTGCAGGATCCTGCCAAATGGTGGCAATGACCTTGAGCAAGTCACTTAACCTCTCTGAGCCTCAGTTTCCTTACCTGTGAAACTGGATCATAATTATACCTACTTCTTGGAGAGATGTACAGATTAAATGAATTGAAATATGTGAAGGGCTTCGGAAGTTGCCTAACACATAGTACAAGCTGTAAATATAATTTTTATGGGGATCTGCTACATAAGTGAATCAAGAAAGCTGAAACTTTTCTTTCCTGAAGCACATGGATAGCTTGATCTGATTTTACTTTTCCCGCTGTTGATAGAGATATGGGTATGAGGAATATTTTCCATGTTTCTTAAATTCACTGCAAGGAAAACAATGGTATGAACATGATGATAAATGGTACTGAAAACTCAGTTTCTATGTCAGAGGGTATTAAGGAGTGGTGGGGACTGAGAAAAACTGGAGAGCTTGTACCATTTATGGTAGGTGGGGCGGGGAGTGGAGTGGGGAGTAGCTGTTGGGCAGCCCCTACCCAGGCCAGTTGTTGTCAGGCGGGAATGCAGACCTTCTGTTACCAGATTCTCGGGCTGGGAAAGTAAAGCCAAAACCCCGAAGTGGTAAATGAAGTCTCCTAATTTTAAATGTTGGCAGCTAAATAAAAAACATAATTTAATATCTTCTGCAGTGCTACAATGGGAGGGTCAAATAAAACACATCTGTAACCTGGCTTGGGCCCCAGGCCACTAGTTTGCAACCTCTGCTTTATCTTACAACTTTCCTGAGGGTTAGCACTGTGGCCTGGTCACAGGAGATGTGCAAATAGAGGTGAACCGAGTTGAATTTTGGTCAGGGAACTCTGGAGTATTTTCCATACATAAAACTGGGCTTGTGATTAAAAAAAAAATCCATTCCCATTGTTACTATATATGTTTTATCTTTGTGTGCATAATGGTAACATGCTCTGAATGCAGAGAAGCCACAAACTAGGTCATTTCCTTGGACAGGGAAATTCTCTGAAACAAAAGCAGTAAAAAATTGATCATTTTCCTGCTAAAGAAATGCATGCTTCCCCCCAAAACATACACACAGTTTGATACAATAAAACCAAGTCTGACAAAAATGCTAAATTCAAGCAGTTTAAAATTTTTGATCACATTAATTTAAGCAGAAACCCTAAATTGGTTTTCTTGCAAGAATGCAATCAACTGCTTAGTTTCCCTTAAGACAGCGTTGGCCTCTTCAAGGAACGTGGTTATTTGTTTTTATTTATTTATTTTTTTTCCTCCTTTCCTTCCGGATATTTGTGGGATTTCCCCCCGCCTCGTCTTATAGAATTTAATAACGGGTGGAGTAACAAATGAGAAGATAAAAATATTCCTCAACACTCTAGGGCATCCGTGGGTTTATAAACATATATTGTAGCCGTCCCTTCAAGTGGCTCCACTATTTGACTTTATAATTTGAACTCTCTGCTTATTACTAAATTTAACTTGTATATGCGAGTGCGCGTCTCCCACTGAATTCCAGCAAATGGCAGGCTCGGAGAATAAAATGCCAAATTATCTATTTCATCTGCGTTCCTGTCGATTTATGGATCTGTCTCGGCTCTGATCTATTTTGAGGCGATCTATCAAGGAAGGCATTTCTCTGTCTTTTGTTTCTTTTTCCTTCTTGTTTACCCAGAGTGGGTCCTCTCTCTGGTTCCATGTGTCCTCTGCCTTCGTCTGCAAGTGTTCGTGGTAGAGATGCTTCCTTTATTATTCCCTCCAAACTTTCTTTGTTCCCATCTCTGTCTTTTATTCTTTCTACTGTGTCATCAGAAACTGACTGCTGGGGCCTGCCAATTAGCCTTTGTCTGCCAGCACCAGCCTTGGCCTCCCGAAGCGCGAGTGTGCAAGGCGAGGCGGGCAGGCCCGATTTCGTATGCAGCGCTGTGTCCCCACATAGACATATGCCATTACTGACAAAAGAGCCGTAGATGGGCTCAGATTAGCTGCTGACAAACTTCCTGTGCATGTGCGGTGGCAGGGGGCAGGGAACCGGGGGCTGAACACGCAAAAGCAAATGTGACCTTCAAGGTGGATTTTCCACCTCATGTCAAAACATCGATGGTTCTGAACTGGTTTCTGCGGGGATGGTGTCCACTTGTGTCACTGGGTGCGAATGGTGGTGGCAGGGGGAGTGGTCCACGGTGAGAGGAAGGGCCCTGCATTTTTCTGCCTGGGCCTGCCCCAGGTTCAGGTCTCCACCATCAAGTGCCCCGCCCCCCCGTGAATATTTCTGGGCCCCCTCCAGGCGAAGCAAGTGAGGCACTCCTCTTGGTCAGAGAATTTAAGGGGGCATCCCGAAATTCAGTAATCGAGATAAATATTTTAATAGAATATTTTTAAAAACTCAAAAAGTGCATAAAAAATCCACGATGAACAAAATTTGAAGGGAAGGCAGGGTCTGTAACCTGATGCCTTCTCCTGCCTTGGGCTCCAGAGTGGCCCATGCTGCTGCTGATCCTGCACTGCTTGTATCTTCCCAGTTTTCCATCAGACTGGAGGACAGGAGTCCAAAGGGGTCTTGGCCAGGAGACAAACCCAAGACCCCCAAACCATGTTCGCTTCAGAATTCTGACTTCTGTTAGGCGCCTATGGCCTTTGTACTAGGTCAGTCACAATGTATTTGAAAGCCCATTCCCTTGGGATGAGTTCTCTTCCAGGATCCACTTCAGACCTACAGGAGAACAGGCTCTGGCTTTGCCACCTGGGTTCCAGACAGCATCACTGCCTGCATCCCCTTCATCGCTATTGGTCTACACTCACTGTGTGCAAAGCATGCTAGTTTTCACTGACCATAGCCTTGCCTGGTGGGAACAATGAACATCTACCTTTTGCTGGTGGCAAAGCAGAGGAAGGGAGAAATAAATTACCTTTCACCCTGTTGCTCATAAGCGGTGGGGCTTGGGGCTAGATTTTGAGCTCTTGGTGTCTTCCCAATCTTGCGTTTCCCCCATAGACTTCTATGGAGCCTGAAGAGCCAGGAAGCCTTGGAGAACTTTATTTGCTCTGCTTTGCATGATAAAAAGTTATTGTTCATTCTACAGATGTAAAGTTATACTATGAAAGTTTGAAGTAAACTTGAAATGTTTATTTCAGACTGTCCTTCCGCCCTGTTCCCTCCACTTCAACACTGATGTGTGTGCGTGTGCACATACGCACGTGCACACACACACACACAAGCACACTGTCAAGTTCTGGTACTCTGCCCCTGGTGACAGCTTAGTCCTTGGTCATACAGGTGATGAAGGCAAAAAAAATAAAAAAATAAAAAAACCTCACAAAAAACTGCCCTAAGAGAGACGTCAGCCTGTTAATGGAACGAAACATCTTATTAGTTAGAGTTCTGTTGCTGTAAACAACAGAAACTCACTCTTGTTAATTCAGACAAAGCCTTGAGTTCTTAAGAAAATACTAACTTCTCATCGAATATTGGGAAAGTGAGAGATTCGGAAATAACATCTGGTTCCGAAACACTTACCCTGGTCCATTTAACTATTTGCCTCTGTAGATGTGCATTTGTGGAGTCCATGAAGAGAGCACTGGGGAAGCACAGTAGTGAGTGGTCAATATCTCCAATGAACATCTTAGCTTGAGATCAAATTCTTCCTCAGATAACACAATGTAATGACTGGGAGAAGTTAGATAAATTGCCACAGGTCACAACAACCCTTTGAGATAAATAATCCTAGAACAATTCCCATCCTACAGATGAAAAAATTGAGACCTAATAATGAAAGGAAACACTTGCCTAAGGTTTCAGAGCCAATAAGTGGCAGAACCAGGATATCAATCCAGATTCTCTGTTTGGTTGGTATCCATATTGATAGACCAGGCTTATCATCATCTGAAAAACAGAAATTTTTTTTTTAGAAAACAGAAACCTAAAAATACATTTAGAAACTTTAGAGTTTAAAAATACATACTTTTTTAAAAAAGATTTTTATTTATTTGAGAGAGAGAGAGAGAACAGGAGTGGGAAGGGGACAGAGAGGCAGAGGGAGAAGTAGGCTCCCTGTTGAGCAGAGCACCCGATGAGGGACTCAATCCCAGGACCCCGGAATCATGACCTAGGCTGAAGATAGAGGTTAACCAACTGAGCCACTCAGATGCCCTAAAAATACATTTATTTTTAAAAAATTAAAAAAGATTTTATTTATTTATTCATGAGAGACACACAGAGAGAGGCAGAGACACAGGCAGAGGGAGAAGCAGGCTCCCTGCGGGGAGCCAATGTGAGACTAGATCCCAGGACCCCAGGATCACACCCTGGGCTGAAGGCAGATGCTCAACCGCAGAGCTACCCAGATGCCCCCTAAAAATACCTTTAAATACGTGTCAACATGCATACCTGAGGCTGTCAGGCTGAGGGATCAATCATTTTGCTGTTGACATTGATCTCTTCCTTCAATTCTTATGTTCCTTAAAAAACACTCCCTACATATATATCATCCAAGAGTTTAAAAAAAGTTTATAACTACTTATATATTTATAAGCAGTGTTACCTTTTGGGACGTGATTTCCAGAAGTTTACCATCTGTTATGGAAAGGATTTGAGAACTTTAAAAACGTTGCTTGGAAAATGGCACTTTAAGTGTGTCTGTGCATTTAGGACAATCATCAGCCTTGGCTTTCTCAACCTCCCTGGGTTCTTGGTTTCCCAGGCCTCATCAAGCAGGGGGAGTGATAGAATGCCAATAGCTCACCTGCATCACAACATGGCCTCGCAGCTCCTGCGATCCCCTCTCCCTCCAGTGTTTCTGAGTGTCCCCATGTGGAGCGTCCCGCGTGCGTACAAAGCATAGGAGCACTCTTCGTGCAGCTTCTGTTGGTGGAAACTGCACCCATGGAGGGTTTAGACAAGAGGATGTGGGGATGAGAAACCAACTGTTGTTCCTCCGAATTTCCTTCCTCTTCAACTCCCATCAGGGACCTGAACTCAAGTGGGGTCCTGCAAATTTCCTCTTCAATACGTGCACAGGATCTGTCTTACGTAGAGTTCTCCCAGAAGCAAAACTTGAGGTAAAGGTTCAAGTGCAAGTTGTTTATTGGGGCGGTGGTACTAGGAAATACTGAAAAAGGGGTAGGGGTTGAGACAGGGAAGGAAAGTTGTGTCACCAAGGCAGCTGCCACCATAGGCGACTGGAATCTAATGCTTCCTGAAAATCTCTGGGAACCACTGTAGGAAATACCTCACTGTTGTTCCCCTGGGGAAGGAGTTGAGGTATTTATACACCAGCACGGTTGTTGGCTGAGGGCTGCTCCCAGAGGAGTGGGCTAATTGCTGGTACCTCTGATCTACCATGCCAATGGCCAACTGGTCTACAGAGGCCAGGGAAATCCTTTAGACAAAGAAACGCAAGTGCCACTGGCTTTGAAGTCAAGATCATCCATCAGGTGCTAAGGGTTTGGCCTTGACAGTGGCAGGGACAGATGCCACCAGGCTGCCTGCTCCACTTCCTTATCAGAGGGAGCTTTGCATGTTTCTGTCCAACAAAGGCTTTGACTCAAGAAACTCCGAATCGCCCATCTTCCTGTTTCGACGTCTAGAAAATACTAGAGGAAAATGTTAATACAAATTTGCTTTACTAAGAGTGGTGTGTGGTTGTTTCTCTTGAACTATCTTGGGGCAAATATTTCAAGCTAGTAAAAGGACATTTTCTTGTCCTCTCCCTCCCAGCTTCTGTAGATACTCCTCAGATTCATTCATCACAGTTTCTCTATTTACATGTGATGATAAGAAGACTAAATCATACAGGTGTGTTTTACTATCCCTATTTTTTTTCTTGTCTTCACTGTTGTGTTTCTATTTATTTTAATTAGAATTTAGTCTTTAATTGAACCTAGTTTATTTCTGTGGTATTTTTATAAGCTGTGTTCAGAAGCTCACAGAGTTTCCAATAAAACTAGAAATAATTCTTTTTTTCAGTCAGGATGCTATGTGCCATCTAGGCCTGGATCTTGTGGGCTAGAATTCATTTCACAGATCAGGTAAATGGATCCTCATAGCAAATGGAGCTAAAGTTTATTCTTTGGAATCACTCCAGTTCCAGTATCCGAACACTGGACATTTACTTTATTTTTTTACTATTATATTCATTGGTCTTTTTGTGCACTAGCTGTTAACACCAACACCAATAGTAGCTGGTATTAGGTAGTGCTGCATGTTTCCAAGAGCTGGGATCCCTGCTCTACCTCTTCTGGTTGTGTTATTTGGGGTGAGTAGCTTTACTATGCTTCAGTTTCTCCAAATGTAAAGTGGACGTGATAACAAAATCCAGCTTAAATTTGGTAAATAGGCTTACCGTATATAAAATGCTTAATCCAATTCCTATCACATGCTAAAGCACCTGATCGATGTAAGCTTTCATTACAAAGCACCAACATTCATTACACATGCACACATTTAAATAGAAGTGATATTGTTGACTTGTGAGTCTTCGCATCTAATCGTGAATTATCCGGTGACTGATTCATGGCTTGTGTGCATACTTATGGAACACAGAGTTGGTAAAAAAAAATGTATATACACACAATATCTGTGACTTCTGTTCTCATCCATATGCCTAAAGTATTAATTTCAGAATGTCAATAATATCACAGCTTAATGGAGGCACATGGCAGAGTGTCTGAGCACCTTTGGCCTTCTTGATCAATTGACCTAGTTTTATCATGAGTAGTTTCATTCCTCGCCTTGGTGTGTGAACGTCTGTGACTCTTCTCAAGGAAAGGAAGGCATCGTAACATCTAGAGAAGGCAACGAGATGATTACCCTGATCTGAATCTCCTTCGCCCTGTACTCTTTCACCTTCTTCAGTGGCTGTGGCTCACCTTGGGCAGGATGCAGAATGGCTCTCCTTTTTAACTCTCAAGTAGTAGGAGGGCAAAAGAAAACCACAACAGGAGAAGTTAACAGTTACTAGGAACCCCGCCTGTGTCACTGCACATTTCCTTCCAACCTAGGAGTTGGAGCTCCTGGTCTTGCCATCCTCAGGTGATGGATGAGGAGAATGACACATGTCAACACGTGGTGGTATTGAATAAATACACGGCAGGGCCAAGACTACAGTCCCCATGGTTGGCTTTACAGGTCGACATTTAAAAAAAAATAAGCTTTCCTTTTGGAATAATTTTCGACTTACAGAAAAGTTATAGAGATAGTGTGAGCCTACCAATTAACCACTGAATTTTGCTGTCTCTTAAGACTCTAAGATTTTACCAAATCATGTCAGCTTTATCGCCGGCTCATCTAGCTTCTTAAGTGAGTGTAGATCTGACCCCAATTAGAGACTCTGATTATCTACATTTAAGGCCTCGTCACAGAACACAATGCAAAATGTATTTTTTCATTCAACAAATAATGATTGAGTGGCTTCCACACATAGAGTTAGGAACTAAGGTTACAATAGTTCTGCCTTTGTCCTTAGGGGAAACTGACATTGTGTGTACACACACACACACATACACACACACACACACTGTATACAGCAAAGAATTTTACAAGAGAAAAATGCTAAGGAGCTTGTGGTTTTTGAGGCCTGGGGCCAAGAACTGTGGGTAGAGGCAGTTTCTCTCAGGAGGCGATGTCTGAGCTGATACTTGGGGGTAGCAGACTAAAGGTAGAAGAGTGGGAGGGCAAGACTGTTACAGGCAGAGAGAACACCTATCCAGATTCCGATGTCTGTCATCAGCTTTCCTCTAATGAGTTTCTGGCTCAGAAAGGTGAAAAAACTTTTACTTCTTCGAACATCTGTGCGGATCTCTTTTTTGTCTTCAACCCCCTTTGTAGATATCACTGGCTCTGTGACTTCTTCTTGGACTCTTCTCTCTTCCCAGAATTAATCATCCTATACTGTATCTGAGCCCTGGACATACCCTACAACTTCCTCAGAACACTATTTTAAAGGTTTATTTAAAATTTATTTTAATTTTATTTATTTGAGAGAGAGAGAGAAACAGAGAGAGAGGGAACAAGCAGAGTGGGGAGGGTCAGAGGCAGAGAGAGAGAGAATCTCAAGCAGACTCCCTACTGAGCATGGAGCCCGACTCTGGGCTCTATCCCAGGACCTTGAGATCATGACCTGAGCCAAAACCAAGAGTCGACTGCTTAACCAACTGACCCACCCAGGTGCCCCACAAAAGCACTATTTTAATTATTTTCCTGGGAATATCTCTCTCCTCTACTACATTGGTTGCTCTTTGAGGAGTATATTTGGTTTATATTTTATGTCTTCAAATAACAAGTACTTGGAATTTACTCTGTATTTACCATATATCAGGCACGTTGCTAAATCTTTTCATGCAATATTTTATTTATTCCTCAAGACAAATCTGTGAGATATTACTGTACTATTCATTCCCTATCATTCACTTAGCAAACATTTATTCAGCACCTACCACTGTGTCAGACACTGTTCTAAATCAGGATCCGCAAACTAGGTCCTGTGGATCAAATGCGGTGCTTTGCCTGTTTTTGTAAATAAAGTTTTATCGGAACTCAGCCATGCTCTTCTGTTTGCATGTCATCTATGGTTGCTTTCATGCTACAATGGCAGAGTTGAGTAATTGCAATAGAGACTGTGTGACCCATGACATCTAAATGTTTACTGTCTAGAGAAAAGTTTGCTGACCCCTGTTCTAGATACTGGGAGAACAGTGGTGGGAAAAAATAAGCAAAAATCTTTGCCTTCTGGGTGCTTCTGTAGCACTTGTAGCAGAGAATGCTAACTGTTCAAAACTGCTCCTCAGTAATGCCTCCACTACCTTTCTCTGAGTCTCTTGTAGTGAGGTGTGCCCACAGGACAGTTCTAGCCATCAGACTGTGAATCGAAGTAATTTGGACCACTTCTGGATCTGGCCCAGAAAAATCTCTTACATGGGATTTTCCATGGTTCTTCCTTTTGGGTGAAGATGAGCACAATAAGCTGGAAGCCACTTCTTGACAGTGGCAGCACGCTATCGTCCTGGCCCTGAATGGCAGAATGGGGGTGAGATCCCTCCTCTCTCAACCACAGACACACCAATCAGGAACCACTCTACTGTTCTACCAATGAGAAGTTGTGTATATTTAATTATGTTTGAGCCATTTTATATTGTTTGGGTCAATTCATGCCATCAGCTAGAGTTTCTCTAACTAATGCAAATCTGTTATTGTCTTCATTTTACTATGAATTACCCCATTTTAACGTGCCTTCTCTTATTTAAAGACCTGGGTGGCATGCAGTAAGGGGCTTTCTATGATGTCCACCATGACCTAGATTCCTTCCTCTTGTGGCTCTGCTGTCTCATGGAGTGCTGCCTTTGCCACTATTGAGCCCAGTTTATTACTACCTACAGGAAGGTGTGCACGACGAGTATTTCAGTTCTCCTCTCCACTTCCCTGTGTATCCCTTTGGCCAGTGTGGAGTCCCAGTGGCCACGTCAGGCTAAAAAGAAGACCAGGAAATGTATTCTCCAGGTGTCTGGCCATGGGCCCAGCTGGTGAAATGGGGGTGCACTTTATAAGTGAAGTGCCAGTCTGGGAGAGGACATGAAACCATCTATTTATTTATTTATTTAGCAATGAGTTTAAATTTATTCAAGCTTAAACTTAAAAATTTAAATGAAAAATTTTATTTATTTAATTTATTTATTTTTATTTTTATTTTTTTATTTTTTCAATAATAAATTTATTTTTTATTGGTGTTCAATTTGCCAACATACAGTGAAAATTTTTAAATTTAAATTTGCTAAATTTTAATGTATGATGTTAAGTCTTTCAATAAAAAAAGTGTTTTCTAAGTAAGAGTGCTTATCAGACAAATCAGACATGTACAGAAGTATTAGTGGAAGTATGTTTTCGTCCCTCCTTTGGCTCTTGCCCTAGTGCCTCATTCTCTAGAGCCAGGCATGGCCAACTCTGATCCATGGGTGACTCCAACGGCCTCCGACCCTGCCAGCTTCTGTGAATATATTTTATTGGGACTTGGCCACAACCCTTCACTCCGGACTGTCTATGGCTGCTTGCGTGGGCAATATGGCCCACAAAACTGGAACTGTTTGCTATCTGTCCTTTTTCCTAAAATGTTTGCCAACTCCTGCTCTAGAGCTAATTGGTTTTACATTTTGTCTGTTGTTTCACTCTTTGCATGTTTTTGAGTATGTCTGAGCATGTACGCATGCAATTACATAAACACGTTTCTACACATGAACACCAACATATATATGCACACAAACACCCACACATGCATGCACACGTGTACACACACACACACACACACACATAGTTTTAGCTGCATGAAGTCACACTATGTATATATCTTAGGAGATTTTTTTTTTTCTATATCAGTGCCTACGTGGCTATTTTGTTATTTTGCGGAAAGCCTACATTCCATGGATGTACAATACTTCCTGTGATCGTTCCCTATTCCACTGATAAACATAAAGCTGATTTCGCATTTCCGTTGGCCATCTTGAATGAGTCATCAAAACGCCTTTGAAAACCTGATTGTGGCCATCACTCATTTAATTTGTCGAACGTTAAATCTTTGCAGCAGGGAGGCTAACTTCATTCCATGCTAGCATTTCTTAAACACAGTAAACAGGACCAAAAATATATTCTGCATTTTGGATCTTAATTATGCATTATGCACTTAATTAAAATTCACATTGTCAGTAAAAGGTAAGGACTACATTAGATTGTGGTTGTTGGCATCATGATTAATATACATTAAGCTTTAAAATCTGTTGTTACATTATGGTAGATTTTCCAGAAGAAACACGAAGCTTCAAAATGCATTTTAAAAAAGACAGAAGGAGATATGAACTCAGTGGAAGAAATCCAGCTTATTCCAGAGCAGATGATAGCTATATATAATAAAAAGTGGAGCCAAAAGTCACACCTTAATTTGCGTGTTGTTTAAAGCAGGCAGGTTCTTCTCTCTCTTCCTGAGAATTAGAACCACACAAAGCCAGCGAATGAAAAATGCAAAGTATCAAACTCCAGGATAAAGCTTGCATGCCATTTTCAATTTTACAAAAGCAAATCTCTAAGTTTTACTAATCTGTGGGTCAGCTTTAGGTGCGAGTCCCTGCTTGGTTTCCTCCCGAAGCTTTCCTCCTCCGCGCAGTCACATTTTCTTACGTGAGAGACTCATTTCCCTTTTTCTGACCCTAAAAAGTTTCCCTTTGTTCTGAGCCTTCTCTGCAGGCTTGATGTGAATTTTCCACATTGTTTGGTGCGTTTCCATTTATAAGCTGTGTTTTTCTCACTTTCCCTGCTTCACGCTCAGTTTATTTCCCTTAAAGATCAAGAAAATGACTGTGAAAAGTTTGTTCACGTTTTGAGGTGGCCTCAATTCTTATGCTTCTGTTCACTGGAATCTGCCCCTCCCTCCTGCTCCCCAGCTATTGACAATGCTTTTGCCTTCCTGTTTCAGCTTTTGGTCATAGTGAATCTTAAAACCTTCACTTTATGTTTGGGAATGTCCACTTTGCTCTTAATTTTTGTTGTCTTCCCTTGTTCCTTTGTGTTTTGTTCTCGGTATATCTGACCTGTGGCTTCTCTGAAATTGTCTTTATATTTTGAGCAATTTTGAGCCACATATGAAGCACCTGAGACACAGAGTGTTAGGTTTCTTTCTCCCCTTCCTTCTTAGGAACTGGACCCCCAAGGGTTACCCAGGTATGTGTTGCTGAGGATAATAATGAGACCTCCCAGCACTTTTTGTGGCTATGTGTGACCACTCGACCAATTTCTGGCCACTGGGATGTAAGTAGAAGTGCTGTTCACCATTTTTTGGGAGCATCCTTACCCAAAGAGGCCATTGGCTGCTTGCTGAATGTGGTGGTGGGGGTTGAGTGACTCTCTTGGACCTGAACGTGGAAGCCATGTGTTGACCTTGGTAGATCTGATAACCAGAAACACAGGGTGACACAGGGCACCTCAGTACATGTCTGGGAGATAAATGTCAACAAATTGAAGACCAGAAATATTACCAGACACTAGTGGAGAGCAGCTCACAGACAAGCCAGATTCTGCTTCCTGATGTGATTTAATTCCAAAATATCTGCGTCCTTGGAGGCTGCCCGTGGGGGAAGGAAGGTATGTGTGTGTGTGTGTGCATGCATGCATGCACGCAGAATCTTGAATTGATTGTATTTAATTCAAAATGATGGCATTTACCTGGAAGTGCCTAAATTTTCTGCTGGTAGGTAGTTTGGGGACTTGAGGAAAAAAAGAAATTAAATTGAGTTATAGAAAAAGAAAAGATAATTATATATCTTGCACACTCAAATTTGTGTTCTGTGAAAATCATATCCACTATGGGAGTTCGGGCTCAAGTAGGCAACTGGGAATCATTGCTGAGTCTTAAGCACGGCAGTGACACTGTCAGATTTGTGTTTTCTTCCAAATCTTTTTTTCTAGAGGCTGTGGCCACGTGATGGTCACAGATCGTTTTCATCCTCTCATGGAGACTCTTAGCTGTCCTACATGTGTCACTATATTTCTCCAGAGAAAGATGGTCTTTCCTGAATTATTTTCTATTGTCATCATTTGTGATCTTCACTATAGCCCTGTCTTTATATATTTTCTTCAAAATAGGCTTCCAGTCAATTTTTGGAGAGAGGACTTAGATTCTCTTGGTCAAATTCAAGAACTGTAACTGGCTCAAGTCACTCAGCTGATAAGAAAAACTATAAAAATGGAGCATGACTTTCATTTGAGAAATGAATTTTCAAAATATGGTGTCTTTTCATCCATCTTCTTTCAATTTTATTTGTTGCTAACATGATAGTATGAGGATATTAAAGGACTTTATATAAAACAAAGAAAAAACCCATGAGTGATGACCTCATTCAGGATTTTTGGTTGATAGAACAAAAACTGAATTGAAACAAGCGAAGGTGGAGAAAGAACATATGGGATTAACTCACAGAAAAATCCAGGAATAGGGCTAGTTTCAGATAAGGCTCCATCCAGAGACTCACATAATGTCCATCTGGCATCATATTTCTTCGTTTTGTAGTTCTGTTGTGCAATGTGTGGGCATCATTCTTGAGTAGGACCAACCCTTTGGAGTGGCAAGATGGTCACGAGCAGCTCCAGCCTCCTACATCATAATTTTAGCAACCTCAGCAGTAGGAGGTCTCTTTCTTAACATTAAAAAAAAAAAAAATCCAAGGGAGTGATTCTCATTGGTCTGTGTGGGCCCATGTTCTCTGAATGAATTCCCATGGCCAAGGCAGTGCAATGACTGATGGAGGCCAGGTCTGGGGACTGTGCCTTACTTTGGATTTGGGGGTGAGTTAATCCAGGGACCACATGGATTAAAGATGATGGAAAGGCAGTTCTCTCTCCTTCTTCCACCCCTAAGTCAGGATGTTATTCCCAGAAGGATAAGTAAGTGCTGAATAGGCAAAAATAACTGAGAGCCACCAAACTGGTCATTGCATTCCCCAAACACAAAGAACCCTTCCATTCTTCTGCGTTCCCTTTTGTGTATGTTCCTAAACATTATACCTTTATTTGGTTATAGCTATAATAAAGAATAGCTCAGGCAACAGCAAACCCAGGGGCCAAATTTGTTGTTGTAAATAAAGTTTTATTGGCACACAGCCATGCCCATTCACTCACATATTGTCTATGGCTGTTTTCATGCTACGACAGACAGTTCAGTAGTTGTGATAGAGACCATATGGTCCGTGAAGCATAAAAATATTTACTATCTGGGTCTGTATAGAAAGACTTGGCCATCCTCTGGTATATATTAGGATTGGAATCCTGCTTTTTTCACCTAATGCTTTCTTACGAACAATCTCATGTTTTCAGATTCTTCATAATTATCTATTTGGGCCACAGAATATTTCCATTGGGTTGAATTATTGAATTACTACTCTTTACTAGCCTGCCTCGAGTAAGTAAAGAGCAATAGTAAAGGTTTCCTGCAGGAACCCACTCTTTTCCTGCCTCTAAGCAAAACGTAGAGGCTCCTCTTAAGTGCTTGCCTATGGTCCCCTAAGTTTAACTCTGTCGAAACCCTGTGAAACCATACTTATGTTTTCTTTATATAAAATATCCTGAGTTCAGGTACAGTGACTCCTTAAGCATCATCTTCCTAATACCTAGCACAATGGTAGGCACTCAAAATTAAGTGTATCTACTATCTGTGAATTCATAACTTCTGCGGCTTGTGATGCAGATTAAATCATTCACTGGCTTAGAGCCTTCTGTGGTTCTTCCATTGCTCTTAGGATAAGATAAAAAAATTCTTAACATAATGTATAGGACTTGCATGGTCTGACTCTCCTCTGCTCTGGTTTTCTCTGCTCTAGAGTGCTGGACTAGTTTCCTTGCCTCCAGCACCCCCATACTTCTCCCTGCCTCAGGTCTTTTGTACATGTTGTCTTCTCTTTCTGGCCACCTCCCATGTGTACTTCATCCCATGGACCTTGTTAATAAGATAGGATTGAGGATCAATGCCTAACACAGGGAATGAGTAATTCTTCCCAATGCATATGCATCACATATTCATGATTTCATATAAAAGCTTCATAAAACATACTTTACTTAATAAGCATTTATGAATTATCATGTGCCAGGGGCTGTTTTAGAGTCTGACAATAATGAAATAGTAAATTAGACAGGTGTAGCCTCTGCCCTCGTGGAGCTTATATTCAGTGGAGGCATCAGACAAATAATCCCCCAGTTTAACACAGAGAGGGGTGGGAGTGTGGGGAAAAGAGAAAGCAAGGGGGGAGCAGAGATGAGGGAAGCTGGCCAGGCCTGGGGGCTCAGGAAGATGCCTAGGGGATATGATGTTGAAGGTGGCAGTGGAAGGAGGCAGGCTGAGGGGGCTCCATGTGCAAACCCTGGAGGGAAGGACCAGGAATGTTGCTGATTTCCGAGCTTGCCAGAGAGCCCAGTGATGGAGGCACACCCTGAAGCTGGGCCAGGCTCCTGGCACCCTTACTTGGTTGGGAGGCATGGTTGTTGGCCTCCAGATGAATTTAGCACCTCTTTCTTTCTACCTTTACTTCCCAGGGGCCTGGGGCTTCTATTTCCTTGCACTCTTTCTTCCCTTTCATGCTTTCTTTTCAATCTGATTGTTATCTTGGGCCAGCATTAGAGTTTGAATCAGTATCTTATGTTTTTTTTTCTTGCAAATGAAGACTTAGGTCATTATTTGGGGTTGGCTAACTTTTTTCATTAAAGGGCCAGGGAATAAATATTGTAAGGTTTGCAGGCGATACAAGTCTCTGTCACAACAACTAAACTCTGCTATTAGAACGTGATGTGGACAACATGCAGATGAGTGGGGGTGACTGTGTTCCATTAAAGCTTTATGTAGAAAAAAGGTGGTGTATCCGATTTGGCCCCAGGGCCATGGTTTGCTGACCCCAGACTTAGACGATCAGCAATAACTTTATATATATCTCGACTCACTATTTGTAAAACAAGAACTTTTAAAGCAGTAATTTTCAAATTGTGCTCTGCAGTCTCCTGGGCTTTCCACGGAGTTGCATTAAGTCTGAGAAGGTGATGGAAGGATAAGAAGCAGGGGAGAGGGAGGATTAACCCCAGACAGTGGGTGCATTCATGAACTGACATTGTGAGACACACATCTGGAATCAGATCTTCTTTATTATGTGCATGCATACGGAAGCCCAAGTGTGGTAAAGTGTGGTGATACTTTTCCACAGGAAAACTGAGTTTTTGTGAATAACTGCTTATTATTTCTGTAAGGGTAAGTTCCCACAGGAGTTGTCTTCTAGCCCGGAAGAAGCAGGAAGATGAGAATTTATTTAGTTTGGCTGTGACTTCTAGTTTGTTTCAAGAGAAAGTGATGGGCTCTTGTAATGATTCAATTTACTTTTCAGTCAAACCAATCTAGTGACAAGGTTTTGTGTGAGGGTCAAATTCTTATTTTCTTTTCCCATGAAAGATGTTATTTGAATCACCTTCTTATTGAGGCCTTTATAATGCCCTAGCCGATGGTGCTCCTTCCCTCATTTGTGCGAGGATTAGGGGTAATATTTCTCTCTCCCCTTCTGGCTGTCTCCCACTGGCCCCTCCACTCTGATCCATGAACCCCTCCCTGACTGCATTTTCAACCCATGGCGCGCTCCCCTTAGCCTTTCACTCTTTCCTTAGAGCACTTATCACCACCTGTCATGTTCCAGTTGGGAGCATGAGAGTGGTTATTTGTTCCGTGCCCATCACCTCCATGGGAGGGTAAACCCTACGTGGTCAGAGACCACATCTAATAGGCTCATCATTGCACTGCTGGTGTTGGATGCAGAGCCAGCCATCTGTAGGAACCTGCTGAATGAAATTCGCTTTCATGTCATCTCACCGGTATGGGATTAGAGAGACATATCAGAGGTACACGTGACATTGGGGGACAGTTCCACAGATTCCACAAGGAGCGACTCCAAATGTAAGACCTTTATGGTTGGCTGTCGAAGATGCTGTTCAGCTGTTGGAATTCCATGTGACATCATCTCTTCCCCCCAGCTTCCCACATACACAGCCCTCTCATGCAGGCCACTGGCTTGTTCCTCAAAGCAAGGTTCTCTGTCTGAGGGTCTTCTCTCCACTGGGCCTTGGATGTCTGCAGGGGTGCCCTGTTCATTAGCACACTCTGCATTGGTTTCCTTCCCCTGCCTGTCTTACTTCCTGCTCTGCTCCCCTGCTGGTGCCTCCTGGGATCGCCTTCCGTGTAAATTATTTGCAGCCAATGCATGTCTCAGTGGAAGAACCCAATATAAAATACAGTTGGCCCTTGAACGGCATGGGGATAAAGGATGCCAAACCCCTGCACAGCTGAAAATCCATATATAACTTTTGACTCCCTCCCCAAACTTAACTATTAATAGCCTACTGTTGACAGGAAGCCTTACTGATAGCATAAACAGTCAATTAACACATAGTTTGTGAGTTATATGTACTATATGCTGTATGCTTACAATAAAGTAGCTAGAGAAAAGAAAATGTGAGTATAAAAATCATAATAGAAGACACATTTATAGGATGTCTTGCATTTATCCAAAAATATAGATTTTTTGGTATTTATCCAAAATCTATATTTACCAAAAAATCCAAAAAATCTATATTTTTTTGGATAAATATAAGTATTGTTGGACTCACCCAGTTCAAACCTGCATTGTTCAAGGTCAATTGTATTTACTTGCTGAGAAGCCTTGAGTAGACAGTGCTAGGGCTGGTCAACTCCGCAATTCAGCAAGGCCACCAAACACCCTGACTTTTCTATCCTTCCATTCCTCCCTCCTCGGCAGGTGGCTTCTCATCTTCTGTTATGTCCCTTCATGATTGCAAGGTGGCTCCTGCGGCTTCAAATCATGCACCCTCACCTGAGCATCCAAAGTTTTGAAGTGCTTGGTAGGAACAGCATGCATCTCTCCTTGAAACAAGGAAAACATCATTCCCAGAAGGCAACCCCTTTATGTCTCCTTGGCTCAAATTGGATCACGGGGCCAGCACTTTCTACAAAGGAGGCTGGGAAGGTGAATCACTGGTTTTCAGCCTCTGGAGTGGGAAGTGGGTCTGGCATTGGGAACAGGCATTGGCTATAGAGTAGGGTGCATTTTTCTGTCTTAAACATCGTTTTGTAGCAATGGGTGGTACGACCACTAATCTACTTGTCAGTTAAAAGAGGGAATACAAAACCAAATGTGACTCTAGAAAGGAATTTTAATCTGTTCATGGCTGAAAAGTTTAAATTTTACAGCAAAAGTTTGAAATCTCTGTAAACGACAGAGATGAAAAGGTCGGCATTTAAATCTGTTTCCTTAACAGATGGCTCCCAGAGTGAGCCGAGATCAGAATTCGCTTTCTGGGCTCAGCCACTCTCCATAAAGCTGGTTGTGCGGTTTATGACATCAGCAGAGCCCCAGAGTGAATTACAGCTTATCCTTGTATTCACTGTGGTGCCATCTATTATGCTACTGTGTGTAATGTTGATTAGGAAGGTGTCTTTGATAGCTCAGTGGAGGAAAAAACGCTCATGTTGGAGGGCTGAATTACAATAATGGTTAAAGACAAAGGTACATAAAGAGAGAGTTGGACATTAACAGCTTTTTGCATTTTTGTGTGTCTGTGGGTAAGAAGGAAGAATAAGATTAGATCAAGTCATTAAAAAAGAAGACATTCCCCATTTATGGGAAAAAAAAGATTTTGCTATTTCCCCTTCCACCTTCCTGCCTTGAATAATTCCTAATTGAGATCTACATATCTCCTTAATAAAGTCCTACCACTCACCTGATACTGAGTGTTATACATACACTTATCCAATAATTTTTGAGACTTGAAAAAAAAAGCTATCCATCACTGCTGGGCTCTGAAAGTCAAAATAATAGGTTAAAGTTCATTGCAATGAAACTGGAAGGGATGGTCAATCTATTTTCCCTATTAAATTTTACTGGGTTAGGTATTAATTGAAATAGCCATTGGTTGTAGCTGGGACATTTTTGGGGCAAATAAAATTCTTCTAGAGATGGTATTTGTGTTAACATGTTTTGACCTAGAGGAACTAAAGAGATTTAAATAATTGATGTAAAGACATGCTTCTTCCATAAACTATAACATAGTGCTTCTCAAATTTGGGGGTATGCCTGGCCTTTCTATATACTTTCTTAATCAGAGTCTTAGAGGGAGGAGCAGCAATACCTGTATTTTTAACAAGCTCCTGAGGGGATTTTGATGCATTATGCCAATGTGCCATATTATCACCATCGAGCTTCTTTGAGAAAGCCCTAATATCCTAGATAAATTTGCCAGCTGTACTAGGATGTAGGGGTTAGACCTGCCCAGTATAAGAGCCACCAGGCACATGAGGTTATTCAAATTTAATTTAATTTATAAAAGTGTACTAATTAATCATATTCAATTATTTTCACCTACCAAATTATAGATGCCTCCTCATTTCACTCATTCCCAATTCTATGGGACAGCATTGGATAGGCAGTAAATAGAGAAGACATCATTCCTACCCTCATGGAGCAAACAGAGCAGCAACCAGTGCCGCCCCCCCCCCCCCCCCACATAACTGATAAATAAACAATTACAAATTCTGTTTCATGAAGGAAACCTATGATCAGGACTTGTTATATGATTTGTGGGGCCCAGTGGGAAATGAAAATTCAGGGCTCTCACTTATTAAACTAGTAGAGGGCCCTTCTGCACAGAAGGTGTACACACTCAGCCTGACTATCATAGACTAAAACAAAGGGGGTGGGTGGGTAAGGATGTCACAAATGGTCCTACCAGAAAGTGACAGTCGGAAGTGGAAAAGATGAGAAAGAGCTGGAAACGCAAAGCATGCAGAAGATTTTGAGTGAAGGGAACAGTCTGTACAAAGGACCCACGGTGGGCGAGAGGATGGCATATTCAAGAACCCGAAAGCATTCCAGGACGATGGAGGGAGGGATGAACAGTGCAAGTCAAAGCTCAATAGTGCCATGGTAGTGCCCTTGCAGCTGGTGCCCTGTCATCAACCCCAAATCCCAGGATAAGCTCACTTTTCATGGTTCAGCCCATGGACCCAGGTTTTGGTTTCTCTATTGGGTTTGCAAGCATCCCTAACCATAAGGAATCCTTATGAGGCAGCGTGAAATTCTACTTTTTATTTTTAAGACAAGAGGAGAGAGGAACAGGAAATTATTTGCTTTGATTCACAATCTGGTGCGGTAGCAGGTTAAGGAAATGGGTGAGAACGTGCTGGGTTCTGTGCACGAACCAGAGGCTCGGGGCCCCTCCGGGATGGAGGGCTGGGCGGAAGATTCGTGACGCTCCCATGTGTTGGAGAGAAGCGTTGCCTTGCACATGCTACTTCCCCAAAAGGTGTTTCGTCAACAGAAATGCTGATTCTCTGGCTCCCTGATGCTATATTTAGAAGTGACATTTACATTTCCACAGATCAACAGCTCCGTTTGGATACAGTTCCAAGAGCTTTGTGTGACAGTGAATATGCTGGCTTTTATTTTTCCCTGTTCCCCTTTCTTAGCTGTTGGGAATTAGCGGAATGAGGAGGCACCTCTAATTTGGTAGGTGAAAATAGTCCGATATGATTAATTTGTACACTTTTTCAAAAGTTGCTGTGCAGTATCTTGACTTTCAAAAGGGCTTGGGGGCAAATCTGTCCTCACTTTATTTTCTGTCTCATTCATTAGCAAAAAATACCTTTATAGATGCCAACTAAGGCATCCTCCAGCCAACCCCCCCCAAAATCTTTTTAATGTGGGGGGGGGGGGTTTGCTAATTTTGATTCTGAGTTTCTGATACCATAGGGGACTTCCCTAAAGGATTTATTTATTGATCGTTCAAATTCAGAGAAGAACTTCTGTTGGTCAACAGTCATCCATTGTTTGGTTGGGGATTCCTGTCTGTGGTGTGTATGTGCATATTGTTTTGTGTCTGATGGCGTTCAGATAGTCCAAGTATTACTTTTTGGCTTCTGATTTCTGTCTTGGCGAAGTAGTTCTCACAGCTATTGATAACAAAGGAAAGGATCAAATATGTTACTTCCCTGTCGAGAGGTTGGGAAAAAATGGAAAGGTAAAGGTAACCATTGGCACCCATTCATATATAGGATTATTGATCTACTTTTGGTAGTAGTACTCTACGGCTTTCTAGAACCTGATTAAGGGACCCCATAAAATTATGAGCACGTGTAACCATCAGAGGGCAGTGTGCACTCTCTCCAAGAGCCCATAAAATTATATGTTTCCCTGCCATAGCTAAAAGGATTTGTCTGGCAAAGGGCAAACCCATTAGGCATAAACATGCAGCATTTTTTTTTTTTTTTGCTCTTGCCTGTCATAAGGGAAACAATGATTTGAAAGTTCTGATTAAACCTGTAAGATTTCCAATCTAGTGTATGTCTTCAAGCACATATTTTCCAAAGTTGTTTTTTTATCTTTTTTGTTTTGTTTTGTTTTGTTTTTTATTTCCAACTGTGTTAAAGAGATATGAGTTAGGCTTGGGCTAACTTTTTCAGGACTTTGGTAGGGAAAGCTCACCTTAATGTCAGTGTTAAAGCCCTCGTTGGAATATAGATGATCATTAAGCAATAGGTAAGTCTTTATCAAACAATATCTAGGGGCACCTGGGTGGCTTAGTCAGTTAAGCATCTGCCTTCGGCTCAGGTCATGATCCCAGGGTCCTGGGACCGAACCCTGCACTGGGCTCCCTGCTCAGTGGGGAGTCTACCTCTTGCTCTCCTGCTTCTCCTTCTTGTGCTCTGTCAAATAAATAAATACAAATCTTTTTTAAAAAAACAAAACAATATCTGAAGTTGAAAAAAAAGTTGTTTTTTTTTTTTAAAAGAAAAAAGAAGTGATTAGCTCCAAACGGTGCTGAAAAGTCCTGCCAAGACCTGCCAAAATTTAATGCAAAGATGAAGAATTGGTGGATTACCGTTTCAGGCCTGGTTTTCCTGAGCTGCGTAAAAAAGAAATCTCGGTGTATGTGACTGGTGGTAGGCCAGCCAACAAAGGCCAGAGAACACATCTGTACAAACCTGAGTATTTGCATTTAAAATATGGTCCGCTGTTACTTCGTTGGATACCAGACTTTGATTCATCTGCGGGCAGATGAAATCATCTGTCGGAGAGAGGACCTGGAATTGGTGAAATTACGATTGTGTCAACCCAGAAGCCAACCTGGGCCCCCTGGCTCCAGCGAGAGGTTGTGAAGGAAGGGTCTGGTGGACTCGTCTTTCAAAAAATTCAGCAAATAAATTGTTTGCTTTCCCACTGCCAGGCCCGATTGGGTCTGGCTGCGTTGTTTTTCTGCTGACTGCGACAGATTGAGCTCTTCTGCCAGAATTTCTCTAGAGGGCAGTAAGGATTCGGGCTTCTTTCCATATTTTTCTGAAATGACGGATCATCACGGTGCAGCTGCAACGACAGGGAGGGTGGCACATGCCCCTGGTCCAGCGAGCTGCCAGGCCCTCCAGGAAGGAGCCACCGCAGGGTCCTGCGATGTTCTCCAGGACATGCTTAGTGACTGTTTCCTGCCTTCAAAAAGAAATGTCGGGATGTATTAATAGAGGATAGCTATACCTACCACGTATACGTATTCCTGGTTTTAACAATTAAATGGATCCCTGGGTGGCTCAGCTGTTCAGCGCCTGCCTTCGGCCCAGGGCCTGATCCTGGAGTCCTGGGATCGAGTCCCACATCGGGCTCCCTGCATGGAGCCTGCTTCTCCCGCTGCCTCTCTCTCTCTCTCTCTCTGTATATCATGAATAAATAAATAAATATTATTTTAAAAAAATTAAATGGCTCCTGGGATGGTGACTTGCTGGCTGGGTGAAGCCAGGAATCGTTGCTCCAGACAGCACACCTGGGAAAGAGAATTCCGTGTGACCCAGGGGTCCCCAACCAGGGCCGATTTTGCTTGCAGGGGACATTTCACTTGCCCCAAAACAATCAACATTGGAGACATCATTGATTGTTGCCTCTGGGGGATGCTACTGGCATGTGGTGGGTAGAGGCCCGGGAGGCTGGAGCCTGCAGAGCCCAGGGCAGCTCCCACAACAAAGAATTATTTGGCCCCAAATGTTGATAGTGTGGATGGAGGCTGGGAAGCCCTGAGGGAAACAAACGGGTAGCCAGAGAGGGAATGTGAAAACAGATAACAGGAAGCTAAAGAAAAGCTAGTTTTATTTTCAGTGTGTTAGGCTCTGAAGATAAAAAGCCAGGAAGTCTGTCAGATTCAGAATTGTGGGTTTTTTTTTTTTTTTTTTTTTTTTGGTGTGCGTCTGTGCTTCTTAATAAAAGCATTAGGTTCTGAGATCCAGGCAAATCTGAGCACACTTGGCAAGAAGGGACATTTCGGGAGATTTGCTGAGCGGCAGGAGAAAGCCCTTTTTTTGTGCTGCTGGGAATATAGGGCTGGGGTTTGCTGCAGTTCCCTAGATGCAGCGCCTTCAGATACTCCTGTTTTTTGAACTGCAGGTTGAGCACAGGCAAGCAGTGCAGAAGCATCAGCTCGGGACGGAGGCCCTCCAAATGGATCTTCTGCAAACGGCAGACTTCGGTTGGGTGTTTCTGTGGCTTTGGTTCTGAACCAGGGGAGACCTAGTCCCGAGGGGGACATTTGACAATGCCTGGAGACAGTTTTCATCATCACAAGTCGGGATGGTGCTACTGACATCTATTGGGGAGAGGCCAGGGATGCTTCTGAAGATCTCAAAAGGTTCCTCTACTCTCCCCCAGTACAGAATTTTCAGGCCCACAGTCTCAATAGTGCCAAGGATGAAGAAGCTTGCTTTATGATTTCTGGCCCCATGCACTAATCCATCAGACATTCCCCTTCCTTTCCTACCCCAGACTCAACAGTCTTAGTTATAAAAATGTCCTATCCTCAATCATTATATGGTTTCACTCATATGGGGAATATAAAAAATAGTGAAAGGGATTATAAAGAAAAGGAGAGAAAATGAGTGGGAAAAATCAGAGAGGGTGACAAAACGTGAGAGAGTCTTAACTCTGGGAAACGAGCAAGGGGTAGTGGAAGGGGAGGTGGATGGGGGGATGAGGTGACTGGGTGACAGGCACTGAGAGGGGCACTTGACGGGATGAGTGCTGGGTATTATACTATATGTTGGCAAATCGAACTCCAATAAAATATACATATAAAAAATAAATTAAAAAAAGAAAAAGATAAAAATGTCCTATCCTCAGGGCACCTGGGTGGCTCAGCTGGTTAAGCATCTGCCTTTGGCTCAGGTCATGATCCTGGGGTCCTGGGATTGAGTCCTGCATCTGGGTCCCTGGTCAGTGGGGAATCTGCTTCTCCCTCTCCATCTGCCTCTCCTGTAGCTCATGCTCTCTCTCACCCACACACACTCTCTCAAATAAATAAATAAATAAATCTTAAAAAAAAATCCTATCCTCAACATTCCACAGATGATTGGTTTGGAGGCACCAAACGTGGGAGTTGCACGCACAGTGTTTGTAAGGCAGAGTCACGTGTTGTTAGGCATTTAAAGGGACAATTCTGTGCCCAGAGGTGGGCAATTAGAGGAAAGAGCAGGTTGGGGATGTTCAGAAACTCAATTAAGTTTTAGAAGGTCCAGGCACAGGGCCAGTCTTTGCCAGAATGGGAAGGTGATGTGTCTTGACAGAAATATCCCAGGAAGAGTGAATGTGATGACCTGTCAAGAGACACGCAGGAAGAATAAAGACCACACGAAGCCAGGGTAAAAAAAAAAAACAAAAAACAAAAACTTGCAGTCGAGAGTTAGCCTGAAGGGTGTTGGCTTTATTCTGAGCTGCTTTATATTTTTTTTGTCATGAGCCAGGCCTGATGTGGCAAAGGAGGCCACTCTCATTTGAACCAGGTACCAGGAGGCTAAATCTCACGTAGTGGACACCAAATCTCTAGGCCAGTCCATGTGGGACAGGAAATGTACACACTGTGAACAACTGTGTGACGAGGCGGAGAGGCGGACGGAGCTTCCCCCAGGCTCACATGCAGAGTGTTTCTGACGCTGGAAAAGCCACACCAGGTAGCCCAACTCATGGTGTCTGATGGATGATAGGGGGGCTAGTGGCTCATTCAGTCATTTAGCCATTCAACAAACCCTCACTGAGGATGTCTCATGAATAAGGCAAGGGTTTGCTGAGACTTGGAGGTTAGTCAGATAGGAAATTTGTCCTCAAGATGAATGCAGGTGGGTGGGCAGTTCCAGAAAGGTCACAAGCCCAGTGTGCTGTGACTCTCTGCTTCTATCCATAGCCCCCCTTAAGTCACATCCAGTCACGTCGTGGGTCAGCTCTGGCTCCTTATCTCACTCTGAATAAACACCATAGTCTACATGATGCCCTACCCAGAGACTGGCTGCCTTTGTCTGTGAAAGGCCAGAGAGTTAAGTGTTTCCTATTTTAGGAGCCATATGGTCTCTGTGGCCACCACTCAACGCCGCTGTTATAGTTTGAGACAATATAGATACAAATGGGCATGACCATGTTCCAATTAAGCTTTATCTACGGAGGGTGAATTTCATGTAATTTTCATATCATAGATTATTATTCTTTTCCTAATTATTTTCAGCCTTTTAAAACTATACAAAGCTTTGTTAGCTCCTGATTTGATCTCTCTACCCCTTTCATAGAACATTACAAAAGAAGGAAACCCTACTGTCTCCAAAAAGAATCCCACAAATTCCCATTTTTCTGTCTTTAAGATGAAAGATACCGCCTGGAGATTTGAAAACTCCCATCAACACTACAGGAATTAGCCTGCTAATACCTGACTTCTTGGCTACACATCTCTGCTGCTACTACTCAGGCCTGCCTGTTTTGTTTTGTTTTTCTAACCCTGCCTTTTGAAAGCAGCTGTGAGCAATGCGTAAATGAACAGGCATAGCGGTGTTCCAATAAAACTTTATTTATAAGGAGAGGCGGAAGCGGCCCGCTGGTCCTAGTTTGCTGGCCCCTGCCCTACACAGTATAAACATGCTGCCTCCCCCTCCTCTGATGCATCTTCTACTTCTCCTTCTCTTGGTTTGTTCTGTCCCTACAGGACTTCTGCTGCTCCCCAGGCAGGCCCAACATGCCCCTATTTCGGGACTTGGCACTTGTTACTGCCTTGGCTTGGAAACTTCTTCCCCAGGCATCCCCATGGCTCACCTCTCCCTGTGTTAAGGCTCATCTGTTGCTCCCAGGGATGTCTTCTTTGACTAGTTTACATGATAGCAAGAAGCTTTGTCTTGGTACACCCCATTCCCACCCCTGTTTTGTTATTCTTCATGGCACTTCTTGCCATTTATTTTTATTTTCTATCTCTCCTTTAGGATGGGAATTCCGTGAGGGAAGGAACTTAATTTTTTTCCACTGCTGTCTTATCCCAGTGCTTAGAAAAGTGCCTGGTATATACTAAGTGCTCAATAAATGCTTCTTGAATGCATAAATAAAAACATTTACAGTTTTTCTCTTTGGAATCAGACTGCAATCTCTTGTCTTAACCCACAGAGGAGATTTCAGGTTTCTCTTGCTTAAAATTTCCACCTGTTTGGTCTTTCTGCACAGGGAGGCAGTGGAATGTTCTGTAGTAACATCAATAATAGCAATGAAACACAAGCCACAAATGTAATTTAAAATTTCTCAGCAATAAAAAAAAATATTTATTCAATAGTAATGAAAAGAAAAAAAAATTTCTCAGCAATCTGTATTGAAAGAGTAAAAAAAAAGTGAAATTAATTTTAAGAATATATTTTATTTCGATGAATATATCTAAAATATAATATCGAAATGTAATCAAAAGTTATTAATGAGATATTATTCACTTGATGGGGTCCTAAGCCTTTGGTACTAAAATCCACAGTGCATTCTATACTCACAGGGCTTCTTGGGTTGGATAAGTCACATGTGAAATCCTCACTCATCATATTGGTCATTGGCTGCTATTTTGGACAGCACAGGACTATAGAGTTGGAGTTCGGACATGAGATGGAATAGTGCCCTGGTGACTCATAGCAGTTCTTCAGGAGCAGCTAAACACCTGAGTTTGGCCAACCTTCATTGCGTTTTAGTCTGCCAAAGTTTTGGGATAAACCATCACTATCAAAATTTATTGGTACTCAGGGGAGAATCAAGCTTTCTGTGGCATAATGCAACACCATAAATTAAAACAAATGCTTTTAAAAAAATTATGATGTTACATCATGCTTTGATGTAATGTAATGTGACAGGTTGTAATTTTTATTTTTGTAAGATTTCCTCCATGTAAAGCGGGAAGTGACTTTTCACTGCCCAGGACCTCAGAATCCTGGCCATGTTTCAGTTTGGGGCTGGGGTAGCAGTTTCCAGCTGAGGCCTCAGTCCTGTTTGTGGGGCTGAGCCATCCAGGTGCCCTTGAGATCGGTTTTTAATGGTTATTTGGATTATATGGGTTAAGAAGACTTCTGAGGACACCTCTAAACTCATGAGAAAGTAGCTTACTCGATCAGCAATGTATGCCATGGGTGTGGAAGGGGTAGCTGCAATTTATAAGCTGTGTATGTGACCCTCCTGAACGAGGGCGTCTGTTACCTGCCTCTGAGATGGGCACAGAATAGGAGCTTCTTTTTCCAGGGCAGCAACAGTTCCAAATTGGGAGTGAGGATCCTCCAAGTGGGTTGAACTCAGAGGTCAGCTTACCTGGCGTAGCTCACCTCACTGGGAAGCTAGTTTGAGTCCAGGACATTATTCTTCATGACACTTCTTGTCATGTTTTTATTTTCTATCTCTCCCCTAGGATGCAAGTTCTGTGAGGGAAGGCACTTAATTCTTTCCCACTGCTATCTTATCACAGTGCTTAGAAAAGCGCCTGGGTATAGAGTAGATGCTCAGTAAATGCTTTTTGCATGCATACATAAAAATATTTACAGTTTTGCTCTTTGGAAGCAGACCGCAATCTCTTGTCTTAACCCACAGAGGAGATTTCAGGTTTCTCTTGTTTCTCATGTCAATGCCGTGCTGAGCCTGTGGTGTGGGTAACAATGCCCAGTGCTGAGGATGGAAGCGGAGGCTGGGATGAGCACAATTTTGAAAACCAGAAGGATTGAGGGAAGAATGGCCTGTTATAAAACAATAGTTGGAATCAGTGATTCTGACTGGAGAAGGAAACCTGGTAGGGCAATGGGCTTCATCTCGTGGTAACCCAAATTACTTTGTAATGTCTGCTGGGAGCTCTGTGTTCAGGGGTGCTGAGGTTGTATAGAGGTTTAGGGAGGAGTCAGGATTGATTGGTAATGTCTGCATGAGTGTAGAAGCTATGCAGACCGGCATGTGTGCTACATATTTACCATCCCTGAGCCGTGCCTTAATACCTGTCATGGGTGTAGGAGTTCTACAGGACAGCACGTATCATATGTTAGCAAACTCTAATTTAGAAGCATGGCATCATGATGGCATAAATACATTCTCTGATCGTCTTTGATGGTGCAGGTTTTATTTTGTCCCTTTACATTCCTATCTATGTTCTTTGTCCACTTAACAGGTGCCCACTAATTGTGTAGGTCTGTGCTGGGGTTCAGCCGTATTCATTCAGTGACAACAAAATAAATCTCCAAAACACAAGACCGGCAGAGATAAATGGCATCAAATAGGTGGAGGGAAAGGGCCATGGGAGTCCATGACTGGGTTCATGAAGGAAGTGGCATTTGGATAGAGTATCGAAGACCCGACAGGTTTTCAATAGGTGGGAATGAGGTCAAGAGCATTTGGGTAGAGGGAGTAGCAAAGGCAAAGAGGTGGTGGGAAACAGCAAGTGGGGGGGGGGGGTTTGCAGGGGTGAATGGATGTGCACGGAAGGGACAGGGAGAGAGAAGGCTGATGAGGTCAGATGGGTAGATTCTGGGGAGCCTCACATGCCACACTAAGGAACTGGGACTTGACAAACCAACCATCTTGATGATATGGAATATTCAGTAGCTTCTGTAGTGACGCTCGAAGAGGCACCAGGTTGAAGCTTCTGCCACCTGGCATTCCACCGTCATAGCTTCAGTTTTCAGAGCCTAAAAAATTGTAATTTTCAAAAGCCCACAAATGTGTGACAGGAAAATGTGATATTAATTTTGGAATGTTCCTCATTCTTCCCATGTTCCTTGCCTGCTAAAGAAGACTCGCGCTTGCTCCGCTTCTATCTTTTCCCCCTATCTGTCCTTTGAAGAGGGTCTTGCGTCACTTGGGCCTTGGCAGTGGAGAATAAAGAGGAAAAAAGATGGGAGGTCAGAACAGGTGTCCGAGCGTTGAGCTGGAGACACATGGCAGCATGGTTGGGGGTGAGAAGCAGGGCTGCACCAGGCAGTGGGGAAGCAGGACAAGTATATAAATGGTTAAGAAATACAAGTCAAGGACTGGCATGATTCTGAAATCACTTTTACTTGTTTGTAACATGTTCTTTTTCACTGTGACATCGATTGGGGACCACACAGGACTGGTCCGGGTCCTGCTAAGGAAGCATTACTGATGGAGGTGGCTGCGTGCCATGCTTTACGTTCACATCAACTGCTAGAAAGATGCTCATCTCATACAGGAGTTGGGTTCTAAAGTCCTCATTGAAGGGGACATGCTTATAGAGTCCAAACACCCACTGCACAGATTTCCAAACAATAACAGTAAAAACTCGACGTATTTTGTTAAGTGTAAGCAAGCCGGGCTTGCTTCCAGGGTAGGATGGGTCACAGCTCCTCTGGTGGAACTCCAGATGAAAGAGCTGGCTTGCGTTTAGGGGCCACGCTGCATGAAAAATTTGCACAGAATCTGTGCTCAGCAAGGTGAGGTGCTCACCTGTGGGAAGGACATGGGGGTGAATGACAGAGAGAGGCTCAGATTTACACCTCATTCCCACACCTGTTCTAGGCTGCAGTCCCTGAGGGAAATAGGGGCCAGACTCACCAGCATGCATGGGTTTCTTCCCTTCTCTCTCTCTCTCTCTCTCTCTCTCTCTCTCTCTCCCAGCATGTCTCCCTCTCTCTCTCTCTCAGCCCAGCACATATCATTGATTTGGCAGGAGTTTAAGGCATGTAGGATGTGACTTCATGGCATGGCATGATCATGAGTCCCCCAGGATGGCTTTGCAGGGCTGTGACATGGAGGGGGGCAGTCAGGAAGTCCCCACCCACCACTGGCTCCCCCTAGACCAACCTCTTGGCCCAGAGAAGAGCATGCAGGGTGATTTTGGTGGTTGGGAAGAAAAGTTAACTCAAGTGTTGTTTACTTCTGGTGCTGGTTCCTAGATTCTAAATAAATATAGCCCTGGGACGCAGACAGCACAACAGATGCAGAGGTATCACGTGTGCATGCCTCCCTCTGGAAGCCAGCTAATAATTTCTCATTAGCAAGAACAAGTGAAAAAGATTGCTGTTGCACCGGAAGCCTATTGAATATGATAATGGAGGCACCTCCTCCCTCCCCCCTCCATGCTCAGATTAAGGCTGGAGACCAAACCTGTGTCTTCCTGCCCCAGCCCAGGTCTGGAACATTCCAGAAACTGCATAAACTCTGCAGGACCATGGAGAAAAGAGGAACCCGTCCGTTCCTCCAAACATCAGAAATGTGTGGGTGAAGTGTGCTCCTCAACAGCTTCAAGCCATTCAGATAATGGCCCCATTGTTTTCCTGCCAAATTTGATGGGATGAGTTGGAAGGTATCTGGCAATTTTTTCCTACCTTCTACCTTTCTCTGTTCTCTCATTTCACTCCAGCCTTTTTCTTTCAGTTTTTGAGTTCCTTTCTATCTGCTTCCTCCCTGGCTGCCTTTGCGTGGCTGCCAAGGGAGGCATAAGTTTTCAGTGGGAGGAAAGGGATCCCTCACCTTCCACGCTATATGTGTTTACTGACCAAAGGGGGGTGTTGGTGGCGTGTGGGGGGCGTCTCCCCGCTGTTGGAGGTTCCCCCCACCCCACTCTTCATCGAGCCATGTTTCAGGGCCTGCGGGAGCCCCACCTGGGGAGCAGCAGGTGTCCTTAGAGGTGGGCTTTCAGGGAGTGGGAAGAGCTGGGAAAGGGGGATGGCCCCCACTTGACCTCCCCTTATAGTCAAGGCCAAAGATTCCTTTGGTTTTCAAAGTCTTGACTTCTTTGGGCTTTAGTAGTTTGTATTCTGATTATGCTGGAACATACCTAGACTTTTCCTGGAGATTCTGCGGGTGGTCTACATTTCTGTACTCCTGGATTTAGGGAGCTGTATCCAGTGGCAATAGTCAAACCACTGCATCAGAGGCACCATCCGATCCGAAGAGAAGGCCAGCCAATCAGAACAGATGCTAGAAATGAACTAGTTGGCACCGTCTTGCCAGCAGTACCAGCTCCGTGTGGCCTCATATGTACTCCGTGCTGCTGGCATGTCGTGTGTGCCATCTAGTCACACGGCAGTCTTGGGGACTAGTGACATCTGTGGTGCATACCTGTGACACCTATCAATCAAAGCTACGCGACACAAAGGAGAAGGAGAGGAAAACCATCCAAAGTTGATGAATACAGTCCCTCGTTTGCTTGGACGCTTTAAGGCTCCCCGTGGAGCCTGAGATGCGAATGGGAATTTGTGGGGGTTTTTTTTGGTTTCTGCGTTTCCCTCAGAGTGGGCAGCTCACCCTGTTTGCTGTGGTTCTAGCATTTAAAGAGGCATATTGGTCATATGACATGGCCTTTAAATGTAAGTGAGCCATAGGGTGAACCAGAAGAGCAGCCATCTGTTCGAATTCTGCGGGAAAAATGGCCTGTGTTGGGCTTGCTGGGAGAAGGTGTGTAGGTGTAGATGGTGTGTAGGCATAGACGCGACACCCTCTTAAAGATAACTTGACTATATATAATTTGTATTTTTTGTGCTGCCTTTAGAATCCAACTTCTGGGCAAGTTGCTGCTTCATTGTGTTTGCATCTTATACCTGGCTTATGAGCACATCTCGACTTTGAAGAATACTGTAAAACTGCCTTCTAGGAAAATGGGAGTCAACCTAAAATCATGCAAAAGGCTTCTCTTCGTAAGGTCCTATATATTTCTTGTGGTTTCCAGACCAGATGATCCTCACATTTCATCCTTGTACCTCTTCCTTCTCTCATAATCCAAGCAAATCCCAAGTTTCTGGCGGTTTCTAGCATTGTGTCCACAGAGTAGAAATAATATGGATTGTGTGTTTGACATCTGGATCATCCATTCTACATCTCCCAGATGAATCTCTCAGTCCCTTAACATCTGGGTTTCCCACTTGCAAACAAATCCAAAATTACCTAGGAGTTTAAATTAGACTTTCATCCAGATAAATTGTCATACAAATCTGGAAGGAGAAGACTGATTTTTAAATTAGCTGCAGAGCGAGGGTTATTATAGAGGCATCTACTACATTTTAATTTATTTACGTTTTGGTTGGAGTATTTTGGCCAAATTTGATTTTGAGCCTAATACCCCATTTAAGTTTTGATCCTAAGTAGATTCCAAACAGAATGTGTTCGGTAACAAAATCCTGTATATGATCTGTTTGCTGAATCATAGTGGGCCTTTCAGAATTAAAACATCCATTTATTATTTACCTACTTCAAATTGTGAGAAATTGGATAGAATTCCTTTTTACTCCCAAGTGGATTTCATAGCTGAAAGAGTAGTAGTAAATACAAAAAGACAGGAAGGAAATCTAGTTTCTCCATACTAAGTGCTGTATGAGGCACCAGGATTCAATAAGGCTTGTTGATTTGATTTAAATTGAGAAGAGAGATGAATAATTGGCGTCTCTTATATTGGTGACTACTGTAAAGATCAAAATTAAATTTCTGATGCAGGCGAATAAAGGTCAAACCTCAGAATTTTGAAGTCATGAGACCAGCAGTGTTCCAAAGATGATACAGGGAGTACCCATCTATGACATGGAAATTGCCACCTTATCTCTTTAATAATAACTCACTTGCACATGTACTAGAATAAAGTATGACTCCAGGTGGTGCTTAGGTATTTCCTAGAAAGCTGAAGTCATCTTGATGATTATTGTGTTTCTAATGATGATGGTTTCTGTTGGTGAAGTAATTGACTAGTTTGAAGAAAAACTTGGAAATCCATACATTTGTACATTGGTTTTCCTTAGACATTAATTGTAATTAAGAACCCTTCTTTAGAAACACACACTTTTCCTCTACTTCCTGAATGGGATCCATTAATTCAGCTACCTTTCGCTCACATGGACCGTACATGTTGATTCAGAGGCTGAATCATGTTTTTAGTGTTGAATAATGTTTATTCTCAAGGGGCCAGCAAGCAACAGCCTTGATCTTTTCTCTGACATCCCTCCCTCTCTCCCACCCTCCCTCCTTCCTTCCGTCGTCCCTTTAATTTCTGGAAGAAGAAAGCCATGGTGGTGTTTGTCTGCTGTGGACTGGATACAGGGCCCTCCTGGAAGGTTCTGCATACTTCCACTTGCCCTCTGGTCATAAGCAGATGCTTACATCTCTCTAACTTCGCTCCTGCCCTTTGCTCCTCCTGGAATACATTGCTGTATTCTCTCTCCCTCTGGCTAAATCCTACTTGAACTTCAAGATCCAGTGGAAGCAACTGACAATTAGTTGTCCCAAGGCTAACTGCGGTGTCCCCACCTTTGGCATTTTCGTTGCCCCCAGAAATTTTTCTGTGCTGACATATTGGTGATTATTTTACCAGTGCACCTTCCCATGTGATCTGTGTTCTTTTGAAGAACGGAGATTTTGCGTTTCATCTCATCATCTCTAGCCATCAGCAGAGTCTAGAACATGGTGAGGCTCAATTAGACATTCTAGTCTGTGTAATAAGTTATCTTTCAAATGCTTCCACATTTTAGTGGGTAAATCTATCCAGAGGCAGCCATATCAGTAAGGATTGGGCTGTGCGTGGTTTTTGCCAACAGGGTAGTGTTTTTTTCATTGTTTTGGTTTATTTTTCACAATATTTAAATTCTTTTGAATATTAAATAACATTTTTAGAGGGCATATTACTTTGTTGTTGTTACTAAAGGGAAGACTCCTATATTTTAAATATAAGAAAATACTTGCAAATATTCCTTGTAATCATAATAACAGCTAACATTTGTTGAGCATTTACTGTGACCTAGATAACCTTGCCCAAACAGATTTCTGCTGCTCAATGCCAAAAGCTCACTACTTAAATCTGGCTTGGATGTGTTTGATTGATTGGAGATGAGTCACACACTTGCACCCTAACTACTAGGGAGGCTTGGAATGTGAATTAAAAGGATTTCAGCCTTTTCAGTTGGAGGTGGTTGCTACTTCTCATCAAAACTCAATAGTAGGCATTCAGCCACATGTATGGAAGAGGGTTCATATTTGGGACAGGCAAAGAAGCGTGGCAAATGGTCATGACATCTTATAAGATGTAGCGGGACACTCATTATTCCATCCCCATCCCTTTGCTCTCATCATTTCAGTGTACCCTGGCCCAAATCCCAATCACCAGGGCCTATATTTCTTCACCAAAGGTTTTTCTTTTGCCATGGGAGCCTGTTTTGTGCTGGATGACAGAGTTGCTGAGAAGTACTAGCGTGGTCACTACATTGATATCTAGTTCTGCATGGGCTGCTCCCCTTTCCTGTCTCACATTCCCATTCCCCTACTGGTGTTTCCTGGGATCACATACAAAATGAGCTACTGCTATATATTGATCCTTGAATCATTCATGGCCAGGGGGTATGGAGAGCTTGTTTGGGTCAGCCAGGGTCTTATGCCCACCTAGATCTATCTATAACCTCGACCTGGAATAAACCCCACTTAAAAGACATGGGCCACGGATGGCAGAGGCCTTGTTTTCCAAAAGGGATCTTGGGGGGCAATTACCAAAATAAGAATAAGTTCTGAGTAGAACAAAAGAGGAATAATACACTTACCACACGTTAGTCAGTAGAATGAATGACTCCACTGGGGAAGAGAACCCCCAAAACTTGAAGGTGCAAATGAGAGAAGGAGAGAACAGGGAATCAAGAATAGCTTTGGTACAAATTATGATCTCCCATGAATCCCTCAAAACAAAGTTTGGGGGACAACTGAGGTATAGGTAGAAGATTCCAGAAACAATAAGTGAGGGAAAAGAAAGAGCCAAGGTGTTGGGAGAACTAGTAGGATTTGGAATCACAGAGGCCAGAGCAGGAGAAGGTTGCAAGAAGGGACCAAGGCCAAACGCCAGGGGGACTAGAGAGGATCAAGGAGGACAGCCAGGAGGAGTGGGGGGGCAGGGTGGGACGCCAGCTTAGCACAATGGCATAGGTCTGAACTGAATGTAGTTGTGCTTTCCCAGTTCAGCTCCTACACATTTCTTACACTCTGAATAATCTAGACTTCAGTGTAAGTTTTTGCCAGCCACTGTTCTCTAAAACAGGAATTGCTAAGAATAATAAAACTCTTACATTAAGAGCTGTGAACTTACAGGAAATTATTGAAATGTGCTTAACTCCTGATCCTCACAACCAAGAATTTTTAATATGCTTAAACCATTTTTATCATAATTTGACTTCATCTCAACAAAGTATTTTGAGATAATTTTTATGGAAGATGCCACGTAAAAATAAATTGGTTTGAAATGGCGGAGGCTTTAAAAGATTATAATAGATTGATAAAGTGGGTCACCTGCTTACATGTTTGGCATCATGCCCAGAGAAAGAAAGTGAAGAAGTAGGAAAGAAACCAAAATTGGGATAGGGCGGGACAGGTCTTCCCTGAGAAGGGCAACCACAATCATGTTCAACGACAATAGCAAACTTTCAACTCTCAAAGACTGCTCTTTGTCCTCATGCTCACAACACATTCTGGTGGAAACCACTCCAAGAACTTTAAGGTTTTTGAGAGATAAGCCAAGTGTGCAGATGTGCACATGTGAGTGGTGTGATTGTGTGTGTGTGTACACATTGATGTAGAAATAAAAACATGTTAAGAACATATGATCTTCTCCACTTAGTATTCCAGTAAAGATGGGAAAGTTTGTAAAAATAAGAACATCTGCCCTTGGGCAGTTGGTGCTGGTCTAGGAAACTCCACTGGTTGTCAATATATTGATGCTTCCCTTTGCGCACCTGATGACATCTTTGGATATTAACAAATGTGTCTCTTTCCAGCATGAACTTTTTTTTTTAAAATATTGACTTAAAAATACAATATTAATTTGGATTCAGTGCAAAGGTCTGGACAGTAAGGAGCAGCACCTCGCACAAAACACTCCTGATCCCTGAGAATGTAGACCAGGTTTTAGACGCATAACCTGGTGTCAGAGGCTCTTGAGCTATTCACTAAGAATGCAGAGTATTTGGCCGCACCTACGATCAAGTATGTCAGGGTCTGGGAATCTTTTTTTTTTTTTTTTTTTTTTTTTTGAGATTTCTATTTATTTATTCATGAGAGAGACAGAGGCAGAGGGAAAAGCAGGCTCCCTATGGGACTCAATCCTAGGACCCTGGCATCACACTCTGAGCCAAAGGCAGACGCTCAACCACTGAGCCACCCAGGCATTCCTGGGAACCTTTTTCATCTTGTTCAGATTGTTGAGTTTATCTTGGGTTGATATTTTATTTATGTTTGCGTAGATGATATACGGTCGTGAGTATAAACTTAAGAGATTTAAAAGGATATATAGGGAAATATAAGACTTGATCCCTTATCTCATTTTCAGGATCTTTTTTCCTGTCAGTGTGCAAACCCTGTTACCAGACTCTTCTGCAGACATTTAATGCTTGTGTAAGTACATAAGACAATTTCTCCCTTGACGATATATGACTCTCTCTTGACAATAGGTGACTCTCAACAATATATGACTCTCTTGACAATATGTGACATGTATACATGTATATACACTTATCTGTCTATATGTACCTATGTTTGTAACAGAAAGGGTAGCAAACCCTATATGTGGTTCTAATTCTTTAAAACTTAATCTTGGAATGATTCTATGTGCATTTGGAGCGATCCTGTTATATTCTAGCCATTAACTCGATACTTTGTGATTGATCAATCTCCTACTGATGGGTATTTAGGTAGTCTCCAGTATTTTTTTTTTTTTTTTTTTAGTCTCCAGTATTTGCCTCTGACAGACAATGTCATAATGAATATCCTTGTTATTTTTATATAGAAGAACATAACCCATATGAGTTGGTCTTTTCAATTTCAAGCCACAGAAAATGAACTCTGGCTTAATGAGATAGAAAAGGAATTTATTAGAGGCTCTGCAGAGGGCCAGAGAGGCCAGGAACAGGGCCAGAATCAGTCTGTGGGAGGCAGTGGTCCTGCACAGATGCGGCTGCCAGGACTGCTGGGCCCAGACGCTGCCACCTGCATCACGGCGCTCACAGGAGACTGGAACTTCAGGGGGAGCCACCGCCACCACCATTTCTGGAAACCGGATGCAGCTCTGCCCCAGCAGCTGGTGCCTTTGCCAGAGTAGATTATGCACAAGCCCTGCTTCTTTGTGCTATAACCTTCTAAAGACTCACTTGATTGTTGGAACTATATCATGCATCCTAACTACAATGGAAGTGAGAGGAAATCTATTGTGGGGTCTCTGCAGCCACCAAGTTTCATGAGGGTCAAGTCCCTAAACAAAAGGGGGTCTGTTGGCTGACTTTCTTCCTGAAGCAGACCCTTTTCCAAGAGCTTGAGTGCAGGGAGTGTATTTGGAAGAGGTCCTCAGGATGCCCACGGAAAGGGTGGGGAAATGAGGCGGGAAAGAGGAAAGTCAACAGGGGATGCATAAGTGAATGGCTTTCCACTGGGGACATCTGGGCCTCAGTCCTACACTGAGGAACCGCGTAGAACACGCTTCACAATTACCCCACCAAGTAGTGGGAAAGCTGGACCAATTCCTATTCTTCACTGGTTGAGGGTTGTCCTTGCGGGGCCCTCACTGCCTAGCTGAGTGAGCTCTCCTGGTACCAGAGAAAGCTTCCAGGGAGAGGAAGAGTCATAGACATTTGAGGTGGGAAGCTGTCACTGTGTGCAGAAAATGTCCCCCTGGGTTTCTGGTAAACTTGGAAGTGGGCACAGATATGGGGCTGGGAATCCCTGAAGTCTGCTGCAATGGGTTTGTAGGCTGATAACCAAAAAGGGGTGGATGAGAAGACCTCAGAAAAAGAAAGAAAAGAAATAACCTTACAAACAAAAGAATAAACACAAGTGTGGTTTATTTACTGGTTGCTGAACAAATGCCCTCTTGATGTATCTGGTCTCTAATGAAGAATGCATAAAAACACTCAAAGTAGGAGGGTCAATATTGTTAGAATCTTCTAATTTGTTTACTATTGATAGATACCAGCACATATGAGGACATTAGCCACAATGTTTGTTTTATAATTATCAGCTTGTGGGAATATATTTCTATATGCCAATTTTTTTTTTCCTGAGCAGTACTGATGAGTACCCACGAAACTGTGACTGCACCATTAGGTTTGATGAATCCATATAATTGCTGCACAAATATTTTGAATTTAATTGCATGTAATGTAGTTAACACTCAGTTATCAGCGCCAATAAGGGGAGCAGTAGCATGGATAATTCAAAACAGTGGAAAACCCAAAATCATTTATGTGAGACTTTGGAGGTCCATATTTGACTCAGGGCTGCAGATTCACCTTTCTAATTACATTTTGTTTTAGGCTAGTAGGAAAATTTATGTTCATTTGATAAAGCATGGACTGATGGGAGAGGGAAGTTGCCGAAATGTATTCTGGGTGTTGGTAGAAGCTGGCATTAGAAGTTTTCAACAGATAGCCACATTTAGGTGATTGAGAGTTCACTGGCTCAAATCTCATTAAAGTGAGTCAGATTATTTCTCTTCATTGTTCGTGTATGTTAAGCACCAGGCACTGTATTAAGTCTTTTATGAAGATGATCTCATTCCTTTCTCCAACCATCTATAATTAGGGGAGATTGTGTGGTTCAGAAGAATGAAACTTTTGGAGCCAAACTGTGGAGGTTTCACATCTTAGTTTCTGCCAAGTTATTAGTTACGTGAAATTGGTTCAAGTTACTAAGTCAGATAAGTTTCCTCATCTGTCAGTAATACTAGTGGGTAACCCATAGCTCTGTTGGTGGCCCATGATGACTGAATGAGATCATCTGTATAAAGCAAGGTGATTGGCTTATTATCATAATGTCCAGTCCATTCTACAGAGAAAGTTAGTTTCAAAGTCAGAATTCAGGGCTTGTCCTGCTTACTCCATAGGCTGAGCTGTCAATGAACCCTCCAGAGCAGTGCTCCTTAAATTTTTAAGTGCATCAGAATCATCTGGGGACTTTGCTGAATTACAGATTTTGACTCAGTAGGTCGAGGACAGGGCCTGAGACTTTGCACTTCTAGTAAGTTGTTGAGTGATGTTTCTGGAACAGTAGTGCCAAGTTCACAGGAATGGCCTCTCCCCAAGACTTGGAGGCTGTAGGGACAGTGGTACCATCCAGACAGGTTGTATGTGTGGCCACAGCACGTCCGTCCTCATCAGACTACTCTGAAAGCTGTATGTGCTCTTTCTGTAATTCTGGATGGAATTGCACCTCTTGTGCTACTGTCTTCACAAGTCTTTAAGTCCAACTTTCCTCCAGGTTTCTGTGAGCTTCTCAGTTACCCTTCTCGTATGAATCAGTCACAGCCAATTTTTCTTATTTGCATCACAGAACCATGGCTGGGGCATACCATGTAGTAGTTTAGTATTTTTTTTAAGGATTTTATTTATTCATGAGAGACACAGAGAGAGAGGCAGAGACACTGGCAGAGGGAGAAGCAGCCTCCCTGCATGGAGCCCAACGTGGGACTCGATCCTAGGACCCTGGGAACATAACATGAGTCAAAGGCAGACACTCAACCACTGAGCGACCCAGGAGCCCCTTGTAGCATAGTATTTAACTTGTATCCATGAGCATTTAAGGTGTTGACGTATTTTCAGTATCATTACCTCTAACAACAGTAACCAACTTTCTTTTTTTTTTTTTTTTAAATTTTTATTTATTTATGATAGTCACAGAGAGAGAGAGAGAGAGAGAGAGGCAGAGACACAGGTAGAGGGAGAAGCAGGCTCCATGCACCGGGAGCCGGACGTGGGATTCGATCCCAGGTCTCCAGGATCGCACCCTGGGCGAAAGGCAGGCGCCAAACCGCTGCGCCACCCAGGGATCCCCAGTAACCAACTTTCAAAGACATGTCACAGAATGCCTGCACATGCATTATTCTATGAGTTCCTCAAATAACACTGTGGGTTAATATATTGATTTTCACTCTTATTTTGTAGGTTAGCATCTGAGAGGCAGAATGACTTACCCCAGTTAACTAGTAAATAGCAGAGCTGGACTGAAACCTAAGCCTTTTATTTAATTCTTAGAACGTTTGAAATCTTTTGGTAGCAAATCTTTTGCTGACCAACAGTTGCAACCTCTGCTCATGTTGGATAATGGAGGCGTTTAAGGTAAAGTTTTTCAAGTCATAATGGCAAAGCCTATTTTTGATTTAAACAATACGGAAGAATAAAAGATGAAAAAGATCTTGGAGGAAACAAGCGCCAACAGTTTGTGTTCTAATAGAAAAAATTTAAGTGTAGTTAAACATATTGAAGCCTATTCTTTTTTTTTTAATTTTCCAAACATCAGAGAAGACTATATAAAATGTTCTTCAACTTCCTTTTTTTTTTGATGAAAAAAATCTTAGACGTCTTGTCGATATCATCGTATATAGCTTTGCTTAATTCTGACTGGCATTCATAATTATATGCTTATATCTTAACCTAAATGATCAGTCTTCTCTTGATGAATGTTGTATTAGCCTGGGTTTCCTAGAAGCAGTGCTCAAGATAAGCATTCGGAGACACATGATTTATCAGTGGAGAGGAACCCAGGCAATCCCCCAGAGAAGATTCAGGTCTGAGCCATTAGTGGCCAACCTTCACCTTTGTTTAGAGGGAGGGACACCAGATCCTTTAAAGGGATCTGGATGGGACCCTGACAACATTGGCTCCCTATTTTTTTGTGGTTGTCAATTTTCTTTTTTTATATTAGCTTGTTGTGATGAACATGCTTATGTCTTTGTGTGCTATGAGAAAGTCTTATAAGATGTGAACATTCTAACCCAGAGGATGTAGCAGAGAATGCTCGATGCCTATACAATGCCCATTTTCCATTCTCTTTACTGGCAAAACAACAATTTCTTGGTTGTATTCACATTCCTAGTTTTAAAAAGTCATACTTGTCAGCCTTCTTTGAAGACAGAGACACGTTTTTTTGATCCACAGCATGGAAGTGGAAGTCACTGGATAGAGGTCCGTAGGAATGGGAGGCAGTGGTGGCCACAATCATCTGGAATATGTCCTTTGCTTCCTGACCTTCCCCTTCTCCTGCCTAGAATAGAGACGTGATGCTGGAGGTGGTGCAGCCACCTTGTGAATGTGAGGTGACAGGGCCTCAGTTGTCTGAGCAGGAGACATGGTAGAATGTTACATAGAATGTTCAGCAGCCCCGGGCTCTAACACTGGCTCCTATTTATGGGAAAAAGAATTCCTTATTTGTTTAAGCTCCTAGTAGATACAGAGTATGTACACTTAAATGTTGGTTCATACTGTGAAGTTAGATTTCATGGAACATTAGGCAGGATCTCTCAGCCTCAATACTCTTGATATTTGGGGCATGATAATTTTATGGCACGGGGGTCTATGTTATGCATTATAGAATATTTAGCAGCATCCCTGGCCTCCCCACTTTAGGTGCCAGTAGCACCACCCCTGCTCAATTGTGACAAGCAAAAATATCTCCAGATATTGCCAAATGTCTCTTGGTTGAGAAGCACTGCTCTGAAATCAGAGTGTAAGGCAAAAATCACATAGACTCAAAAAATACACTTGAAGGATCTATTGAATCACCGGTAAAATATAGGATTCATTCATTTCTTCAAAACTATTTATTGAAGGGCTACTATGTGCCATGTGCTATTCTTAAAGCTAGAAATGGTGCAGCATACAAGGCACACAAAAACAGATAAAGATCCCTGCCCCCCTGGAGTTTATGCTCTAACAGGAGAAAACAAACAAGAAATAAAATACAAATACATGTAATATGTCTTGTACCCTGGGGCATTTTCCATCTTGATGTATCTTCTTTATCATTACCAGTAATAGCAGTAAGCAATGGTTTGACACAGGATCTGCACACTGCAGCCCACAGGACACACCTGGCCCACCGCTTGTTTTTGTAAATAAAGATTTATTGACATGTAGCCACACACATTTATGTAGATATTGTCTATGGCTGTTTTTGTATTACGACGACAGAATTGCATAGTTGGGACAAACTGTATGGCCCTCGAAACCCGAAGTACTTACTATCTGGCCCTTTGCAGAAGACATTTGCCAATTCCTGCTTTGGAGATTTATAGTTGACACACGTCTGCGCATGCATTATCGTGTTTATTTCCCAAAGTGACCCAGTGTTCTGTCGTCTGTGCTTTCATTTTGCAGGTGAGAGCCTGAGAGCTTGGATGAGTTGCTCACATGTCCTCAGTAGTTCAGAGCGATGGGCTTTTTGGAGAGTCTGTGGCTGTAAGGAGGGTCCTCGTGGAAGAAGAAGTCACAGAAGTGATGGAGACTTGATGCAGGGATGAGAGCCAATGGCGCACGAGGGACAAGCATTCTTACAGAAGGCAGGTGCCTCACGTGTCTAAGGAGCAGAGACAGATGAGTAGAGTGAGTGTGAGAGAGAATGGCTGGATCTGACTTGGGAGAGGGGAGCGGATGGGGCAGGTGGGGCCGGGCTCCGGCTTCTCACCTGGAAATGACCTGTGGCCTGTGGAAAGTCTTGAGGGAACCAGGGGCAAAGTCTGACTTATGGTTTAACAGAAAGCCCCAGCTTCCTGTGAAGCACAGGGTGAGAGGGTCAAGGGTGGGAGCCCAGCCCCAGGGGAGACAGAGGTGGAGCAGTGACAGTGGCCATGTGAGATGGGCTGGATTCTGGACTGACTTCCAAGGGAGGCTTGGCTGCTGGTGGCTTGGGTGGTGGGGTGTCGTGGGAGAAAGAGGTGTCCTGGGAAGACACCAAGGGTTTCAGCATGAAAACTGAAGGGACGAGCATGTGGCTGACATGGGAGACCAGGAAAGGGGGGGTGCCCAGAGGTCAGTTTTGGCCATGATATGTTTCAGATTTCTGCTCTGCTCACCAAATTTCTGGAACAGCGGTGGACCAAAGACAGAAGTACTAGGAAAACACACAAGCAAACATCTGGGCCTTCCAGCCAAACCATCCTACTTGGAGAGAATGACATTTCCCTTATGGTGAGGAGGCGGGGGGTGGAAGGTTCTCAGGGTTTTCCGTCTGGCCTCGAACGTCTCCACAGGTCTGCAAACCTTTTCTGTAAAGGGCTAGATAGTAAATATCGTCGGTTTTTTGGGCTGTATCAGTCAGCTCAGGCTGCCGTAACTAAACGCCCCAGCCCGGGGTGGAGGGTTCAACAGCAGAACTTAATTTTCTCAGAGCTGTGGAGGCTGGAAGTGTGACGTCAGAGAGCCAGCGTGCTCAGGCCCTGGTGAGAGCCCTCTTCCTGGCTTGCTGACGACTGCCTTCTCACTGGGTCCTCACATGTCCTCATTGGGGACAGAGAAGGACAGAGAGGGAGAGACCTCTTCCTCTTCACAGAGGCCCACGCTGCTGTGAGATGAGGGCCTCTCTCTTAGGACTTCATCTAACCTTCATGACCTCCTTAATTTTTTTCCTCCAGGTACAATCCTGTTGGGGGTTAGGACTGTAACATAAGAAGCTTGGAGGGACACAGTTCAGTCCATAGCATGGGCCACACAGCCTCTGCTGTGACTCTTCAGCTGGAGTTGAGGCACAGGCTACTGTGGTGGCCTGAGGACAGCCACAGGCAGGGTGTGAGCAGAGGGGCATGGCCCTGTTCCAGTGCAACGTATTTGCAAAGCAGGCAGCATTTTGCTGACACCTCGTTTCTGCTGATCGGTGAGCACAGCATGTGCTGATAGGAGGGATGGCTTTGAGGACCGAGGGGACAACAGCATATGCAAAAACAACCTAGCCCGGAGCCTGGCACATAGCAGATGCTCAACATAGATGTGCCTCGATGTTCTTTGAAAAAGAGTGGTGGCTCCCTGGTGCCTAATTTGGCACATCCTGCTCTGTCCCCTTTAGCCTTTTGGCCCTGGTCTTGCTCTCCTGACCTTTAACCTTGCGGTGAGATTGCACCTAACATGCGCTGGGGGCTGAAGGCAGTGTTATGTTGGTGCTCAATGCAAAGTCATTGCATCGCTGACATGGCTGTGCCCAGTGACGTGCTTGTCCACAGTAAATGCTGTCAAGAGAGTGTCTGGATGCCAGAATTTTGGCCATTTGTTCACACAGGTGTCCTCACCTTTAGAGCAGCACAGGAGAGAAGTCTATCCATTCATCTCCAGAACCAGGGAACTTCTTTTTTTTTTTTTTTTTTTTTTGTGGTTCTGAACTTTTTCTGGAACAATAGATGAGGAGTTTTGTACAGGGCGACGGAACCTGGAGTGCTTGGATGGGTTGATAAGATGGTGATTTATTTTGCTGTGACTGTGAGGGCTGCAGAGGGATGTTACTACTATGAGTCTTGTTAATACAAAAATATTAAGCCCGTTCCAGCTCTCTGCGTGCCTCCGATGGGAAAGATACACCATCCAGGAAAACAGGATTCTTTACTAGAAATATTGCTTTGCATGCTTCCCTTTCATTGTTTCGTGTTGCTGGGAGAAATCAGAGGGAAGGAAACAAGGCAATGAACAGCGGGAACCGTGGGGACAGATGGCATATTTGGGGTCTGAGCAAATGGATATTGAAAATGCAAAGTAGCCTACTGATTTGTGGCAGTGTTAGGGCAGGTGCCCCAGCTGGTGGGGGTAGTAAGGGGGATCCTTCTGAACTTCTCAATAGATGGGAGCCTGTGGGCATGTGAATGGGTTGTGTGGTCACCTGAGTAGTGCCACCCAGAACCCCCCTCCCTCAAGGCCCCGGCTCATTACTTGCATCTCCCACCCTGTGCCGGCGGGCTTAAAACATCCTGCAAGAGTAGTCAGTCTTTCCTTCATGGAAGGAAGTTTCTTGGGGAAGCAGAATGAACACGAACTTTGGTTTCCGCTAAGGGCTTAAGGTTTTTAGGGTGCTGTATTAGTTATGTATGGCTGCAGAACCTAGTACTCCAGACCTTAGGAGCTTAAAACCACAATAAACATTTATTACCCCTCAGTTTCTTTGGGTTAGGAATTCAGAAGTGGCTGAACTAGTCAGTCTGGCTTGAGGTCTCTCAAGGGACTGCAGTCTGAAGGCTTGACCCTAGTGGACAAGAGGGTCCCCCTCCAAGAAGGCCCACTCACGTGGCCGCACACTGGTGCTGGCTCCTTAGCTCCTCTTCCTCTGGCCCTTGCAGAAGTCGGCCGGAGTGTCCTCACAGCATGATGGATGGCTTTCCCCAGGGTGAGCTGAGACCAAGGGAGAAGCTACAAAGTCTTTTGTGACCCGGACTCAGAAATCACGTACGGTTACTCTCACAAAACCCTATACAGTTCGGCCCTACTTACCATGAGAGGGACGTACAAACCCCTCTCCTAGTGACGCTGGGAGTCTGGCATCACTGGGGCTACCCTGGAAGCCAGTTCCAGGAGCACTTGTTCTGCATCACAGCCCGCCTCCGTGTGCTCTATCCTGTTTGATTTTCTGGGGAAGAGCAGCAATGCAAGGTGGGATCTACTGCTAGGAGAAATGTAGACAAATTCATTTCCCTGATTTGTCTAAGGCCACCATCTAGTGAGTGGTAGGGCTGGGACTGTCGCTTATGCAGCTGCGTTCAGAGCCCGGAGGTGGACGTGGCCTCCCATGTACCCTTCTCAGAGAGATCTGCGCTCAAGTCCTAGCCCCACCTTCGTCGCAGTAACACCACCTGATTGTGTTTGTGCAGAGCCAACCAAGAGACAATCTGGAAGGCACAAACGCAGGGCTTGGCATGTCGAGGTGTGCGGTGAGTGTTTTCTTTTCTTTCCCCCTTGAGTTTTCTAAACTGGGGCACCTGTGTAACAGGTAGCATGAGAAAGTTTATACAGCGCATGTATGAAATGTATGCTTTTTTTTTTTTCCAAATTATAAGACTTACGTCTGTGTCTTGATATATATTTGGGAAAAAATAATGAATCGTAATTGGCAAATTACTTCAGTGAATCTCAGTTGTGGTACCTGTAAAATGAGCATAAAAATGCTTAGCTCTTAGGGTTGCGTGGATTAGAGATGATAATGTCTATCAAGGGCCTCGCAATCCAAAGTTCATAACAGGCACTCAGTAATATTTATTACTATTAACCTGTGATAATTGTAAAGTATTCTGGGAAATATGGAAGTGGCATCCAAGATTAAGAACTAGGACCATAATCACTGGCACCTATTTCTGAGCTTTCAGTATTTTAAGAGAGACACTCTTAGCGATTTGAGTTCCATTTAAGATTATGACCCTGTGGTAGAGGAAGCTATGAAGGAAATGAGTTTTCCTCCTTAGTTATGTTAACAGCATCAGCGAGAATTAACTGTTACGGTCTCAATCTTGATAAGGTAAGATGTTTAAAAAGCGGATGTTTTTATATTTCAGAAAACTGGCTGGCTTCAAGGACCATATAAATGCACTTTCGAAAAGGTTTTCCTTCGCACTCTGAGGTTGCCTAATTGTCTCTGATAGAGACGTCCTGGCTGTGCATTCCTTTGGGTATGAATACACCACTCTGGTTTACCTTAACTAGAGGGACTTACTCTCCGACAATTTAATTTCCGAGCTCTAATGTAAAGCAGGCTTATTCGCATTGACAGGCGACTTACAGGATAAACAGAGAGGGGCAAATTTATATAGTCAGCTAGCTCTCTGCTATTATGAGTAATATGGCTTAACAAGAAAGGAAATGAAGAAACAAAAGAGAAGATCCCGGATACCAGGAGATTTCCCCCTAAAGAACTTATTTCCAGTGAGCCCTGGAAAATAGAAGCAGGAAAGGCTCTTAGGTTGACCAGGAGAAACAAATATTGATTGATTTATTCATAATTTGAGTCCCATCTTCTGCAAGTGATTTAATGCAGTTTAGAAAAGTCATTTGAGTCTTTCTCCCCCCTCAAGATATTGTTACCAGAGTCATTCACATAACTTTGGAATAGATGGTCAAATTTCAGGATGTCAAGCCACTGATTTGACTGTCTCTGATTTTGAGATTTTTTTTTAAAGATTTTATTTATTTACTTTGTTTTGTGGTACAAAAACGGAGAGGGAGAGAGAAAGAGAGAGAGAGAGAGAACAAGGAGGGGAAGAGGCAGAGGGAGAGGGAGAAGCAGGCTCCTTGCAGAGCAGGGAGCCCAATGCAGGATCGATCCCAGGACCCCCAGATCATGACATGAGCTGAAGGCAGTCATGTAACCAACTGAGCCACCCAGTCACCCTTAAAATATAACTGTAATGATGAAAACAATCAGTGTTGAAAGAGGGCAATGTGGTTTTGTCTTTTTATGCAATGTCAAAGGCAGTGGGTGTTTCTGAAAAATTTAAAGAATTTAAAAGTAAAATGTAGAAGTAAGAAATCATCCTTTATCACCATTGGCATTCAGAGTTGTGAGGCTAGAGTGGCATTCATAGTTTCTGGTCGCTCTGGGCCATCCCCCTTTCTAGAAACAACAGTTTCTTCTTCTGGGGTTGTTTCTGCCCCCCTCTATCCTGACTCCCACTGGAGGAGCGGGGTCAGCCTGGAGCTTCCTGGTCTGTCGTGGCACAATGAAGACAGATCAGGTGTGGGATGCTCACTCATATCATTCCAGGTACCCCGGGATGAGGTTCCATGTCGCTGTTAACACTTGGGAGTGAGTTCCTCTACCTGGCGTATTTCCATGGTAGGAGGCTGGAGGCCAGTGTTCCTGTGAGAGACCCTGACCGTGTGGTGTGAAGATGTGCGGCCCTGAGGTGTGGTACAAAAACATTTGTTCAAGGGACAAATGAGCCATTGGCCATTCCAACTCTTTTAGGGAGCATATTATAACTCTTAAGCCTGCGTTCACCACAGAAAGCACTGGAAAAACAGTTCAAATGTAGGTGGATGGAATGGTGAGCTGCAGCACTTTCGTTTTGTTTCCATCCCTTCTCGTTTTCCTCATGACTTCCTCTGGTTTTCTTAGATATAGGATTCCTCGACTCCTGAACCGGTGACCTCCCTTTGCTGTTTTACCTTAGGGCCCCCCAACCCTTTTTATAGAGAAGATTTGTTATTGCACTCCGATGTGCTAATGGCTACCAACTGTAAATCATGGTGAAAATGACTACTTGGGATCAGTTAGTCATTTCTACCATGATTCCATCTATTCCACTCCCACCTTCCCTTATTCAGAGGACATCTTCTCCCAAAAATGAAGCTTGAAAAAAAAAGGTAGATGTAGCAGGTCACAACAGTCTTTACTGCCAAGAGCTCATCAGATTAAATATTAACTTCTTGCTCATGTAAAATATGCCATGGTTTGCACAACTTTTCAAGGCAGCGTTCAATGACTCTGTACCTGCAGGTAAGGGGTGCTGCAGACTTGTGCAGGTAGGGGAAGAGGACATTGTGGAATTAATTGAGCATTGAATTTTATTTTCATTTTTTAAAAGATTTTATTTATTTATTCATGAGAGACACAGAGAGAAAAGCAGACAGAGGGGGAAGGCAGAGGGGGCAGCAGGCACCCAGGGGAAGCCCGATGAGGGACTCGATCCCAGGACTCCGGGATCACGCCCTGAGCCAAAGGCAGACGCTCAACCACCGAGCCACCCAGGTGCCCCGAACATTGACGTTTAAATGCATTTATTCACACGTCATTGGTCAAAGTAGCCACATGGGTGGGAAAGTAGAATCCTGTCCGGTGCTTGGAAGGAAAATTAGAAATATCAGTGAACAGAATCAAAGACTGTAATTCTGAGTCTCTTGTATTATGGTGGGTGAAATGGGATATGAGCATTAGTGTCTTAGGTACTTTGAAATCCCAACAGTTGAACTCTATACGGGATTTGAGGTGGGGCTCACTCAGAATAAGATATTGGAAGGGCTGCTTTTCATTTCTTTTTAAGCAGCTACCTATAAAGCCAGAGTGTAAAATAGGGCATCTCCTTAAGTTCTCTCGGCAGACAAGATTTATTCTCCCCAAGTAATTTTCCGTTTTAGTCAGCATTCCACGGCCAGCATTCTGTTGTAGCAATATGGAGGATTTTTAGACTTTTGAGAGAATGAATCATGGAGGGGGAAGCTCTTGGGTAAGCCTATATCTTAGGTGTTTTATCTTTTGAGAAGTGTTGATCGCCGTGCAGGAAAAAGTTGGACCCCTGTGTTCATAATAAAAAGAAAGAACAAAAGAAGAAGAGCTGCTTTTGTTTTGGGTTTAAGATTCTTTCTTAATAAGGAATAATGAACATCAACACCCAGTTATTCAGTAAACCAATTAAATTAAATTAGCATAGCCAGGGAAACAAAGGAACAATCTTTCAACTCTTGCATTTAGACTATAGACTCCGCAGTCACAATATGAGACAGGATAGTAACAATATAGTCTGTTAAGACAATTAATATTAATTTTTCATTTTTTTAAATCAAGTTAAAATCTTTATTTTTTTTTATTTTTTTTTTTAAGTTAAAATCTTTAAAACGACTCCCTCCTCCGCAATAATCAGTTCCAGTATATCGTTTCCCTTTTTCTTTCCAATCATGATAAAATTGAGATTAAAAATTAGTTTTCAGCACCTTTCCTATTACTGGTTTACATTCAAGGCTGTGTGTGAAACAATCTTAGCCAATCTCCTTTTGAGACTTGCCCATTGCTCACTGTAGTTAAGCTGCAACGCGGATGGGCCATCCCAGTATAGCAAAGAATGCCGGCTTTAGAGAATGGTCTTAGGTCAAGAATTATTATTGCTTGAGGCCTCCAAGATCTAGTTATGGGTTTCTGCAAACCCTGTGGGCTCTTATGATAATGCTTTTCTCCACTATTATTGTTATAAGGCATTAAATCAGTCAGATTCATGAGCAACAAGAGGTCAATGTCTGATTGAAATTCATAAGGTCAAAAAGGAAACTAAAAATCAATTTATAAGATATGAAGATTTAGGTTCAAACTATATCCATGAGCAATAAAATTTCACATCCATAAATGTAAGAAAATCAGTTATTAAACTTGAGGGGGTAAAGAAGACTTATTAAGTTTTACACACACATAAGGCAGCTAACACATAATTTTATCAGACATTACTGAAATCCTGTGTGTAATATAAGCGATGATGGGCTAAAATGCTAAATGGTTTAGCACTAAATTATTAAGTGATGTATCCCTAAGGTATTAAACAGATAGAAAATGCAGAGCAGGTGTCTCTCCTAGCAGACTTGATCACCAGTTTAAGTGCATATTGATAACAAATGCACTTCAGAGGGAAAATAGTATTAGTAATATTTTTGCTGTGTGAAAGCCTGGTGTCAGGATGACTAAAAGCTTCTACCTGACAAAGAAATGTTCATTTCTTTTTTTTTTAAAGAAAAAAATTAATCATGATAAATGTTAGGTCCCTACAGAGCAAAAGGGGAATTCTGGAGGGATTTGAGCATTTTATCTCTTTTCTCTGTCATCTCCCATCTCTGCATGTAAAAAAAAAAGTATGAATGGAAAAGATCTCTCTATATTATGTAGTGAAAATAAAAATTATGAACACAGTTAGTTTGGTGAAATAAAAATATAATTCTGCCAGTATGAGTGTAAAGAAAACTTTCTGAAAGCAAACATTTGGGTAAAAAAAAAAGTCCAGTCATTTAGAACCAAACCACAGGTGATAACCTAGTGCTTTGTTTGGCTTGGTCTTTATTTTGTCCCTGAAAGATAAGGAGAACAGAGCCTTCTGCTGGTCTACTTGCTCATCAGAGGCTCCAGGTGAAAATTATTTAGCGAAAATAGTGTTTGTGAGTGAGTTGGATGGCAGTTTTCTTGTGTCTTTTTAGACACGATATGAACCCAAATGTAGCTTATAGTAGCTTCATGGAAACAAGATAACTGGGTCTTTCTGGCCCTTGAGCGTTAGCTAGATAGGCTTAAACCCCACTGCGTATGCTGGAAGTTCTGAGCTGTCTCCCCAAACTTCACAAATTCCCAGGAGGCTTATTTTTTTGAATTTACCATCCTTGTATCCGAGGGCTGTGTTTGCTTCATGACTTTGGTTTATGGATATTTTTGCTGTCTCACATTGCTAGTCCATGGGTTAAACTGACCGCCTTTTAAAATTACAGGTACATACATTTGTCCACTATCCACCTGGAGAAATCATGTAGAAATATAAACTCAATAGGCATATGAAAGTATAGTCTTCATTTTATAGTTTGGAACAGGGCTTCGAGAAGGTTGGTAAGTCGTTCAAGGCTATGTTGCTAGTGTATGGAGCTGGACCCCAATGTTGGTTCTAAGTCTCTGGTCTTATTTACTCTCCTCTTCTAGGCTTGATATCTCCTACTGGGCTAGACTGAGGCCAACAAACTGTATCCCACAGGCCCAATGTGGTCTTCCAACTGTTTATCTAAATAAAGTCTTATTGGAACATAGTCATGCCTCTTGTTTACATACTATCTATGGCTGCTTTCCCACTACAGTGACCAAGCTGAATGGTTGTGACAGACACTGCATGGTCTGCAAAGCCTACACTATTCTTCAGCCCCTTATGGGAAAAGTTTGCTGACCCCAAGTAGATGGTAGATTAATATTTACTCCACGGACAACTGGTTTCTATGAACATTAACAAGAGTGACAAGCTAAAAAATAAAAAAAGGTGCTCTGTAATCAAATAAGTTTGAGGGACGGTAGGTCACAGAGCCTTTAAGGTGTGTGTGTGTATGTGTGTGTGTGTGTGTGTGTAACCTCTCATAGGACACATTTGAGAAAAGCTGGGTTGGGTAATAATTTGGGGTCCATACTTCAAAAGGCTGCCATTCAAATGGCTGGGTGTTCCTTGGCAAGTCAGCTAGGGAAGAATGGAACTTAGGATGACTATTTTAATATAATCTGTAATATTACTTTAGAAAATGGTTTCAGTTGATGGTCCAAAGGATCCTTGAAATTTTCCATGACCTGGGCAAAAGCTAATCTCTTTTGACTTTGTAGGAAAAAAATGACCCACCAGGTACAATGTCGTTCAATTTTATTTTCCTTCCTGTAAATCTTTCTTGAGCCTGTGAGTACCAGCTATAAGTGACCCCATGAAGGCACAAGAATCAAGTGATTGTTGAAAAATTGGAAGTGGTAGTCCTTATTTAAATAACTTTTTTTCGCTAAGAAAAGGTGCATTTATGGTGTTACAATGTAGTTGTATCATGTAGTTATTCTCTGCCGAATTGTACAGTAGAATTATATATACACATAGTGTATTTCGTGGTGTTCTGTGTACGGTACATGTGACTTTCAGGGGCTCTAGGGGGCTTTGGGAGGTTGGGAGAACAGCGTTAAATTCTGGAAGGTGGGATTACTTATAACTCATTTCATGGTGGATGACAAAAACCCAACTCATGCTTGATTAGCAATTGATTTATAAAACCAGGAGGAGAAGTGGAAGTGGCTTTAGGCATGGCTGTATCTAGGAGCTCAGATGACATCACCGGGGTTGTTTCTTTATTTTCTCTCATTTCTTTCTTTCCTTCTTTATTTACTCTTGTTGATTTATTCTCATGGGGTGTCTAAGATTATTCAGCATTGCTAGCTCACATTGTATCAATAGGTAAAGTTTCTAGATTTTCTTAAGCAGCTTCCTTTCAATTCCTGAGAATGTCTCTGATTGGTCCTGCCTGGCTCATTTGCCCAACCCTGGACCGTCACTGTGTCCAGGAGGAGGTATTCTGATTGGCCAGACTGGATCTCACCATCCTGGGTGTGGCAGGAGAGGCTCCATGCTGGATGGAGGGAGAAGGGGGTGTTCCCAAAAAGAACATGAGGAGGCCATTGCCTGAAGAGAAGGGAGGAGACCTTGAATGGGGAAAACCTGTGGAAGTCTATTGGCTATGGTAAAAAAAAAAAAAATAAAAAATAAAAATGCTGGTTTGGAGGAGGGGGCACCTCGGTGGCTCAGTCTGTTAAGTATGACACTCTTGATTTCTGCTCAGGTCATGATCTCAGGGTGATGAGATGCTGGCTCTGTGCTCAGTGAGAAGCCTGTTGCCGACTCTCCCTCTCCTTCTGACCCCCCACCCCAAATAAATAAATAAATCTTTAAAAAAAAAACATTGGTTTATGAAACAGGGGCCCCTACCAGAATGAAAGCTGCAGGAGGCCAGAGTTTTTATTTTGTCCACTATTTCTAAAATAGTGGACAAAGGACCACTCACTAATTGAGTGAATGGAATGTTTAATGGGCCATGATTAATGGGCCAGAACTGATTGATAGGAACGATCATGAATATCCTGGGTGTGATACGTTTATAAAATGATTATAAAATACCCACGACTGTCCACTCCTTCCATAAAGAAGTGAAGTCTGTTTCCGTACTCCCCACTTGCATCTGGGCTGGGAACCTGATTCTGCTTTGGATAATGGGGCAACAGCAAGCATTACCCACGTGGAAGCTTGGAAAGTGTCCATGTATTGGGCTCTGCCTCTTGCTGCTCTTGGAACTTTGCTGCCCTTTGAGGGAGCCTGAGCTAGACTCTTAGAGGGTGAGAGACCACGTGGACCAGAGCTGAGGAGCCCTGCCCAGCAGCCAGCCAGCCCCCCATTCCCCTAGCCTACTCAAAAACCAGTCAAATCTCACCTGTGAGTCCTAATCAAGATCAAACAGGCCTGGCCTGGATCAGCAGAACCACCCCAGCCCAATTGCTAATTTTTGCAGAATCAGGAACTAAATAAAAGCTCTTGTTTTTAAACCATGGGTCTTTTGGGGAGGCGGGGGTGGAGGAGTGTTGTTATGTCCACTGATGTCGTTTTAGGTTCTTGCCTGAAGATAAATGTTATCAGAGTCCAACCTTCTGGTGAAACCAAATTTTTTTTCCTCCTCTTGTATTGCTCTCACTTTAAAGCCTGGAAGGTTTAAAGCCCTCAAGTTCATGCTTTGGGTTTTCCTCCCTTCGCTGCGCAAATATATGTCTAACATTTGCATTTTGATCAGTCTTTCTATAATCCCTGCCAGATTTTCAATGGAGGAGGAGAGAGTGTTTTATAATTATTAGTATTATTTTATTGTCACATATATATCTCAGTTAATGCCGACATGATTGTTCTTGCTGTTGTAACCTGAATTAGAAATGTTCACAGCTGGGTATTGATCATTCATGTAATTGTATGATGAAGGAAAAACAATCCCCTCTCTGCCTTTGAGACACCGAAACAGAAGGAAGGATGAGGCAAATAAAAAATAAAAACATATGTGGTATTTTAAGGGGCACTGTCTTTATTACTATTTTTTCTTAAAAAGAGAAGCTATTCTTGTTTAGGAGTTTTCTGTTATAATAAATATCAATAAAATGGTTTATTTGGGAGTTAAAAAAATACATGCTTATTTGAAATGATTTCCAGGTAAAGTTTTATAAAATTACTCTTGCTTTATTATATTATGTACATTTTTGTTATATTAAAATATAAATTATATTGCATTGCATTATAAATTGTTATTAAAGCGATCGGCGGCATAACTAGCGGAGAACTTAAATATAACTGTAAAAACTGAAATAAAAATCTATTAATGCAATAAACCTACTTAATAAAAGTTACTTTCGTATTCAAAAACAAAATATTAAGGCATGCTTCAGATCTGAAAGTCAAAAATGAGGGAATAAATTAGTGAAGGTTAAGAACCTTGTAGCAGCTGACTAACAAAGCTCTAGGGGCTTATAAAATTTCATGCTCTTGTAATAAAAAGGATAAAGGATTGGCTAGAAGACCACTAAAAGTTAAAATAAATGAACATAAAGGAGATGAAAAAGTCTGACAAGGCTGAGACCACTAATGTGTAAAGACTAAAGAGATGGCATTAAAGTGTTAGAGGCTGGAATTAAATGTAAAATGAATTCTGGTAGTAGATTAATAGAAAATTATAAAGGTAAATGAGTTCAGTTTCATGGTTTCAGAAAACTTTATATATCTCATTATTTTTCTTAGCACTTGAGAAGAGGCAGAGTAAGACAAATTAAAATCTGGCATAAACCATATTGGAGTGGGTGGAAGTGCCAATTATCCCTCAGTGCTAATCTTCCCTTCTTCCCTAATAATTGACCTTTAATTGTTGAGTGGTACGTGGAAGCTCCAAATAAAGCAAGATTTCCCAGGTTCCCTTCCTCCTAAGTAGGACCATGAACCCGAGTCCTAATTAGCTGTAAGAGGAAGTGACAACTTCTGGAAATGTATTTAAAAAGAGGCAGTGGGTATTTCTTTGCCCCGCCCCCCCCATTCCTTCTGGATGTGGATATAATAGTTGGTGCTCCAGCAACAATTCTGGACCAAGAAGTGATCATGGGAAAGGGAGTTGTGCGTGGGGGAGAAGCAGGACGTAGGGAGCCTGGAACTGCCACTCCATAGCCTCCATGTCAACCCTGTGCTTCTGAGTGCCAGACTTAGCAAATTTCCCTCAATGCTATTTTGCATTTCCTATCCTTACAGTCAAAACTCGTCTTCATTAAGACTGGGCTTCTCCTATCTCCAGCGAGGTAAGTGAAAATTGATATTGTGTGTTGTAGTCAGCAAATGCACAAGCCAGTGGTTGCACCCAGCATCTAGTAATAGCTCCCACATTGGAGCTGGGGGAGTGCGCATCTGAGGCTGGACCCCTGTATTTATTGGTGCTGATGGTGGAAATAAATAATTCACCCTCAGCCAAAGTCTGCTCCAAAATTCAGCCCAAGAGCCACCTGGTAGTGGTGATGCGATTTGTCCTAAAGATGGATTTTTGCAGAAAGAACACTGTTGTTCAGGTTGTGTTACAGATCAATATAAATAGCTGTTTTGAAAAGTAAGTAGCTTGTTGTCCTATTTTCTTAAGATCAAGAAGATGTCAATTAATAAAAACAAAGATATCCTGCTACTGCTTATTTGGGCTGACTTTTGAGGATAATGGATTTTATCTGGTTGGAGGCAGGCTCAAGCCCTCCACGGCCCCCCTCCCCCATCCAATCTTGGCCCCGCCACTGCTATAAGCATATTTTCTCTTATATTTCTCTTCGCCTTGACCTTTCCCAACTCAGTCTACCATAACAGTTGAAATGGCACTTGGTTGCTCTTAAGGAAACATCCAGTACCTTTGCTAGAGGTAGCATTTGCCCTTGATCCAGCGTAGATTTTCCAAACCATTAGAACAACTGCTGACCTGCACAGAAATTCTTCTTATGGTCTGAAATTAATGATGGTGGAACTTTCCCGAAACTGTTTAAGAAAAAGTCTCTTACGGCCTTTGTGTGATTCTGTTCTCCAGGAAGCCTTCATATCTTGTGCCTCTCCCCTCTGTGCGTCCTGTCTCTCCTGGGATAACCATAGGAAACCCTCACATTGTACCAGCCCTTGCCCTTGTCCTTTCTGGGCTGCATTTAGTTCTTCCTCCCCTTCTCACTTCCTGCCTTCTTTTATTTCTCCTTATTTACCTCTTCCTCTTTTTTTTTAATGTCTTCCTCTTTTTTCCTTTCCCTTTCCCTCCCACCCACCCTCCCTCCCATCATAGTGTTCATTTAGCATCTACTCTGGGCTACACATTTTCTAGGCACCAGAAAGATGGCAGGCAACAAAACACACAGAAACAGTACACTTTTCCTGCTTTTGCTAACTTGCTTATTCCTGGAAGGCCCTTAAAGAATAGACATTCATAACCTTTAACATTTTTTAAAGATTTAAATCCAATTTAATTTAACATATAGTGTAGTACTAGTTTCAGGGGTAGAATTTAGTGAGTCGTCGGTTGCCTGTAGCACACAGTGCTCATTCTATCACGTGCCCTCCTTAATGCCCATCACCCAGTTACCCCATTCCCCACCTACCTCCTTTCCAGCAACCCTCAGTTTGTTTCCTAGAGTTACGAGTCTCTTATGGTTAGGTGTTTGGAGCCTTTGCTGAGATCCAGTCTCTGTTAGCAGACTGCAGGTTTCCCATGATTCTCTTGGCCTCCACACTTCCCACATAGAGGAAATGCTTGTGAAATTAACAACAACTACAAATTTGCTTCTGGTATAGACTATGACTTGTGCAAAAAAAGCATATAGGAAGGGGCAACTGGGGATAGAACGATATGACTCTAGCCAGAAAGTGGGGTTTTTAAATAAGTGGAGGAGTGGAGAAAAGTATTTGAATGGCAGCTTGGATGTATGGCTTTGCTTCTATAAAGTACATAGAAACATGATTTGGGAAGCACAGTCAGGGCAGAAATTATATTTTAAAACAGAGATAGATAACTAAAAGGATGGAGGTGGTTATAGGGGTATTTGAAACGTGGAAATTCACAAAGGATGTATCCTTTATCAAAAAAGGGTTGGTATCATTTCCAATGGGATAGGCTATGTAGTAAGTCACAATCCCCCAGTATCAGTAGTGGCTTCACACGCATGTTTATTTCCTGTTCATGCTGTAGATCCAGCAGGTCATCTCCACGGGTTAGGGATGCTCTGCTCACAGCAGTCACCGATGGGCCTGGTTGGAGGAAGCAACCCTTCAACATTGACTCGTGTCACTGCAACAGTGGACCAGAACATTGCTGGCCTTGTCAGTTTAGGTATAGACTGGGTGGCTTATGAGTAATAATGTATGTCATGGTTCTGGACGCTGGACATCTGAGAGCAGAGTGGCAGCATTGCTGAGTTCTGGTGAGAGCCAGAGTCATCTGGGTTGCAGACTGCAGACTTCTTATCATATCCTCACATGGCAGAAAGAGAGTGAGCTAGCTCTCTGGCCTCTTCTTATGAAGGCACTAAACCTATTTTTTAAAAAGATTTTATTTATTTAATCATGAGAGACACACAGAGAGAGGCAGAGACACAGGCAGAGGGAGAAGCAGGCTCCTTGAGGGAAGCCTGATGTGGGACTCGATCTTGGGACCCTGTGATCACGCCCCGAGCCAAAGGCAGACGCTCAACTTCTGAGCCACCCAGGAGTCCCGACACTAATCCTCTTTGTAAGGGCTCCTCACTCATGACCTAATCACCTCCCAGTGGCTCCACCTCTTAAGATACCATAACGTTGGAGATTACATTTCAATGTATGAATTTCGGCGGATAGAAACATTCAGTCCATTGCAATGGCAAATCACTCACGGCCTCTTAAAGTTTCCATCTGGAAGCAACACAGCTGGCTTTTGTTTACATTCACTGGCCAAAGCAAACCACATGACCAGGCCTTTCCCCTGAGGAGTGGGGGTTTGCCATCCTGCTGTGCACCTGCAAGGCCCAGCCTCAAAACTCAGTGGTGGGCAGCACCAATGTCTGCTGTAGTCCTGACACTTGGTCCTAAGGATGCCGTCCCCCCCCCTGCTGCACGGGCAGCTCCTTTAAAGTGGAAATGCCATCACACAGATCTTTGAACCACTCATCTCCAGCTAAGTGCCTGGCACATAGTAGTTTTTCAGTAAATGTTTGTTGTACCGAATTGATCTTCACTCTGCATACTTCCCAAAACCTCTCATGATTTATTGGTAAAAATTTCACCCTTAATTAGTGAAAAAAGAAACTCTTTCTATGAGTTTATAAATTATTTACCTTACAAAGCCCTTCTGAGCTCTTCAAGTACACTGTAAATAATTTACGTTCATACTTGTATGATTTCAAATTTGTTTATTAATGTTATCTTGGAGATAGAAAACAACCTAAGTGTAACCACACTATCTTATTTTGTAGATTATTTGGAATAAGAAACAAATGCTTTTCTTTTCGTATGAAATTCTTATTGACCCACCATTAGCAGGGTGTGAAGGCCTCCGTCTTTCCCAGCAGAATGCAGATGTTTGTGCTGACGCAAGCCATGGCATTCATGCATTTGCCATTTATTGAATTCCTACTATATGCCAGGTACTGAACTAAAAGGGGCCAAACTCCTTGATTAATCCAGCATGGAGTCTTCTCCTGAACACCAGCATCTTGTATCCAACTGCCCCCTTTTTATCTCTACACAAATGCATTTCATAGATACCTCAAATGTGACATGTCTAGAACAAGAGCCCTGGTTCCCAGCCTCCCACTTAACAGCTCCGGTGAATAGAAATTCTATCCGTTCCATAGCTCAAGTCATAACTTCCCATGTAGTCTTGACTTCATGCCTTCTCTCACACCCCAGATCTAGTCTTCTGAAATTTGGTTGGTGCTACCTTCAAAATCCATCCGAATCCAAGCTGGCATTTTGCTTAGTTTATTCCTTTTTTTTTTTGAGGTTGGCCAAAATGCTTTTTTATTTTTTATTTTATTTATTTATTTATTTATTTATTTTTTTAATAAATTAATTTTTTATTGGTCTTCAATTTACCAACATACAGAATAACACCCAGTGCTCATCCCGTCAAGTGTCCCCCTCAGTGCCTGTCACCCATTCATCCCCACCCCCGCCCTCCTCCCCTTCCATCACCCCTAGTTCATTTCCCAGAGTTAGGAGTCTTTATGTTCTGTCTCCCTTTCTGATATTTCCCACACATTTCTTCTCCCTTCCCTTATATTCCCTTTCACTATTATTTATATTCCCCAAATGAATGAGAACATACACTGTTTGTCCTTCTCCGAATTGACTTACTTCACTCAGCATAATACCCTCCAGTTTCATCCACGTTGAAGCAAATGGTGGGTATTTGTGATTTCTAATGGCTGAGGAATATTCCACTGTATACATAAACCACATCCTCTTTATCCATTCATCTTTCGATGGACACCGAGGCTCCTTCCACAGTTTGGCTATTGTGGACATTGCTGCTAGAAACATCGGGGTGCAGGTGTCCCGGCGTTTCATTGCATCTGAATCTTTGGGGTAAATCCCCAACAGTGCAATTGCTGGGTCGTAGGGCAGGTCTATTTTTAACTCTTTGAGGAACCTCCACACAGTTTTCCAGAGTGGCTGCACCAGTTCACATTCCCACCAACAGTGCAAGAGGGTTCCTAAGGATCTAACAGCTTCCTCTCTTCACCTTCAGCCTCTACCCTCTACTCTTTGCAGAGCATCCCAAGAAAGCCTTTTAAAGTATAAGGCACTCTTCAGCCTAAAACTCCCAGCGGCTCCCAACGGCCAAGGAAAAGCCAAAGTCCCCCCAAAGGGACCCACCCGACCTGCATCTCCTCCCCCAGCTGCTTCCCTGATTCTGTCCTCCTATCACTCTTCCCCTTGCTCACTCTGTTCCAGCTACAGATAGCTCCTAGCTTTTGGAATATTCCAAACAAGCTCTTGCCTCAAGAATTTTGCACTTGCTCTTTCCTCTGATTTGAATGGTGTTCCCCAAGTAGCCACATGTCTCATTTTTCCAATCCCTTCGTGGATTCAGCACCCTTCGTTACCTTTCACTCTGCATCTTCTGGGGGTAGGAGGTACAGGGTAAGCCCACGTGGGACACTTATCCTCTTCACTGTGATTGTTTATTTAGGTGCCTGTTTCCCTTTGTGATCCTGGGAGCTCCTTGAGGGCAGGGTTGGGGGTCTCTCATTTTTTTTGTATTCCCGGAACCCAAGAGCTTCCAATGTATATATTAGATATTTATCTGCATTGCCTTTTAAGAGCAAGGTTGAAACATGAACCAAATCCACTCCTAAGAATCTCCCACTGAAGTCAATACTAGAATAAGTGAGTAAAGAGCTAAGCAGGGTTTATTTTTAAAAAGTTGGTATGAAGAGCTCAGAGAAACATCAGAAGCCAATTTTGCAACAATATGCAACTTTTCAAGTCAGAATAATTTAATTTTAGGAAGAATAAAGCAGGAATAGATTGAAAACTGAACAATTTGAACGTAGGAGATCTCGCTACAGCAGACAGAGAGAACAGGGAAGAGACTCCAAAGTTTAGAGGGCCCAGGACTTATGGAAGTAAGGGATGCACAATGCTGGGGTTTCTCTACCTCACAGGATGTGCTTTCTTGGTTTTAGTAACAAGCATGCATTTAAATCAGTGTTAGAAAAACATCTGGTTTTCCTAGCCAAGCTCATATTATGAGTTTCCTGACTCAATGCTATTTTTTAAAAAAGATTTTTTTATTTATTTTGAGAGAGAGGAGTGGGGAGGGGCAGAGGGACAGAGTCTTCAAGCAGACTCCCCCCTGAGCTTGGAGTCCAATGCGAGGCTTGATCTCATGACTCATGAGATCATGACCTGAGCCGAAATCAAAAGTTGGACGCTCAATCGACTGGGCCATCCCGGTGCCCCTCAATGCTATTTTTTAGGAACAAAAATTGTATCAATTCAAAGAAAAAGTGTAAAGAAAAAATATTACATGTGCTATTCGGATGGCTGGTATACTAAAGACTGATGCTGGGAAGCAGTGTTTTGAGGACCTGGATTGGCCACCGAGAAGCCAGTTTTCTAGATCTTTGCATACACGTGCTTGCTCTGTAGAACTTGCTTAGGATAACTGCTCAGCGGATGATGGCCACTCCTCGTTTTGAATTATGTGGTACTGTCCCTCATCACAGCTGATGGATCAAGAGTGTGCTCCTCACTTAAGCTGGGCCATCAGATTCTCCTTTGAAGAGTTTGGAATTGGGATCCAGGGAGACCCAGTGTGGTTCTGAGTATGGTTTGGACTGTAGACTTGGTTGTTCTAGGGCTGCTCCATTTTTCTATCTGAATGGAGAAGCTGAGATAGCTGTGAGACAGGGAGACAGGGAGAGAAAATAAAATAGGCGTACAGAGAAAAATGGAAATGAGATGTAGGTTCCTATCCATACCTGGTCTGGCTGCATTCTTACCCTTGGGTTTTATGAGACACCCTGGCACCCTGATAATAAGTCTCCACCTACCAGCCCATCTCACCTCCAGCACTGTATTCTTAGGCTTGTCTGAATTATTACTGTTCCTTTTCGCAAAGATCCTCTATCAGTGAATATTGGGCAGGTTATGTACTTCCTCTGGGCTTTGGTCACTTCATCTATAAAACAGGAGAAGCTGGTTAGTGTTTTTCAAAATGGGGGCCACTGGAGCAAAATGAGAAGATCTTAGTTGTTATGGAGATCCAACATCAAATAATATTGAACCACACAGTGATGCTTTCCTAATTGTCTTCCAATCCTTCTGATTATATACAAAAGAGAAAATCAGTTTGATTCTAGTATGTTTGTAATACTTTCCTAATGCCTGTGAATCTCTTTAACAAAGAGAAAGGAGGCCTCGGACTGGGAGCCTTCAAATGTTATAGCGTACAGCTAGAAATTGATAAAAATGGTTTTCATTGACAATTTACATTGTACTCTTATTTTTTTTAATCATCAAAACACTTGTTTTAATTCTGGTTTTTCGTTTATGGTAGTAAGACAAAACTTCCTTTAAAAATAACTAAAAAAGTAGAGAAAAGGGAACAGCTACTCAGTACAATAGAATTCCAATTATAAGTGTTGAATGGCAAAAATAGAAAATCACCATTTGGCAAACACCACAGTAATAATTATTGCAAGCAAGAAGCATCAATGGATGCTAAAATTAGTGGATGAAATTAAGGTGAGAAAGAGGATATTTACAGAGTTTCAAGGAATTTCCCCACAAGATGCTTACTATATAAAGGAAGAATTAGTAACTTGACAGTGGAGAGGCTACAGGGGCTGGCTCAACCCAGTAATCCAAATTAATAGCATGTAAGGTAGGTACCTCGTGATATCATGCACGGGGAAGGACACAGCACTCCTGTGGTACTTGTGGCAAAATGGGATAACTTCAACCTAATCATGAAAACACCTCAGACAAACCTACACTGAAGAATGTTTTATAAAATAACTAACGGGTGAGTGCTCATCAAACACATCAAGGTCATGAAAGAAAAACTGAGCCACCATCACAGATTGGAAGAAACTATAGGTACCATGACCATTACATGTAACATATGACCAGGAAAAGGGCATTGGCGAGACCGTGGTGATATTTGAATAAGACCTACAAATTACTTAATGCTATTACATCAACATTAGTTTCCTGCTTTTGTTTATTTTTTTAAGATTTATTTATTTATTTGACAGAGAGAGAGAGCATGAGTCGGAGGGGCAGAAGGAGAGGGAGAGAGAGAATCTCCACACTGAGCACAGAGCCTGATGCAGGGCTTGATCCCAGGACCCCAAGATCATGACCCGAACCAAAACCAAGGGTTGGACAGTTAACCAGCCCGGGCACTACTAATTTCCTGCTTTTGGTAATTGGACTATGATTGTGTAAAATGGAAACGGTTGAAGAATCTCAGTAAAGAGAGTACAGGCATTCTATTTTTGCAACTTTCTCCCCCCCCAGGTCTGAAATTATTTGAACACAAGAAGCCTCAAACTCTAAAACCATATTTTTTTCTTGATCCATGGCTCTCAGTAGGGACAATTTTGCACTCAAGGGAACATTCGGCAACGTCTGGAGAGAATTCTGGTTGTTACAGCTAGGGCGAGGGGTGTTACTGGTATCCCGTGGCTAGAAGTCAGGGATGCTGCTAAATATTCTACATTGCACAGGATATCTGCTTACAGCAAAAATTTATCTGGTTCAAAATATTATTAGTGATGAGCTTCTTAAACCTTGGTTGAGAACGACCTAGTTTTTTTTTAAAAAAATACATGAAAACAAGGAATGTAATGAAATGTTATGGTATAGAAGTTATGTGAATATTAATGTGCAACTTGCATGCAAATCTCTGAGCCTCATTAGAATGTGATCTCTGCATTTCTAATATTTTGGATTCTATGAGTTCAAGAGCAGTGTTACTTAAGGTTAGAGGTACCAGGTAGGAAGATTTGTGACTGTGCACCGCGATTGGCCATCGTTAGTAAACCATTGTCTTTCATTTCCCTGGTCCAAAGTGAGCACATCAATCTGACCATTTCTAATGAGATATAGGATAGTACTGCGTGGTCCACTCTTGCTGTCAGCCCCTGCCTGGTGGGCTTAGCAAAAGAAACGATCCTTCATTAATTAACCTTCACTTTCTATGTAGATTCATTCATTGAGATGCAGGTAATTAAGCCAAGGTCATTTCAAGGACGGACAGGGAAAAAAAACAGTTGGAAGTGGTAGAGTTTTTTGGGTAGAGAACTTGGAATTCTATTTTTATCCTTGTGCAGAATTGCGGAATCATCTTTTCTCCACTTTTAAATAATCTAACCTTTTTTAGTGGAATATCTTTTAAGTTCATCTCAATACCATATCTCAAGAATTTTTAGAGATTTAGGTTATAGATATTGCCTGCTGGCTTAGAAATAAATGTTAAGGCCAAAGCTGAATTTAGGGGAGCAAATCATGTAAAGGAAAGGAAATAGAATTACGTTGGAGAGGGGACAACAAAGAGAGAGCCACATGGTTTTTGGAGAACAATTGCTATTATCTCTTAGTTTGAGCTATAGATTTCTTGTTTTTTTGTTGCCTATAATATTTGGCCTGTATGATATATTCTAGCGGGTTAAGAGTGTGGATTTACAGTTAGGTGGATGTGGGTTCATGTTCTAGCCCTGCTACTAATTTAGGCTTTGGGAAATTCATTGCACTTATTTTGCATTGGTTTCCTGGTCTGTAAAGTGGATCTAATAGATCAAACCACTCTTAGTATTGTTGACAGGATTCAGTGAAGTATGGCCCATGCAATGCATTCTCAGGGGTGTTCATACGGTTGATAGCTGCCTCTTAAGTAGTGCTTGCCATGTGCTAGGCACTCTTCTGAGGGCTTTACTCAGACCAACCCATATAAACCTCCCATCAGACCTCTGAGATAGATGAGGGGACAGAGACTCAGAGAGGTCAAGAAATTTCCCCTAGGTAACACAGCCATAGTAGCAGAGCGGGAATTTGAACCCAGGCAGTCTAGGTTTAGAGTCTTCGTTCTTTATTATCACACCACACTCATACCATTTCAGTAAATTGTTGACTCTTCTCTTACTATTCGTCTCATCCCATGTGACACTTAAAAACACACTGCTAAAGTGAACCCACTCAAGAATCCTTTGCTCTTGGGAAAAGAGGTGGCTCATGGTGGTTAGAAGTAATGAGCTCTTTGAGGCCTACAACAGCCATCGCACAAATGTCAGGAAAAGCCTGTTTTATTTTATTAAAGAATAAAATAAATAAAAAAATAAAATAAAAAATAAAATAAAAAAAAAATAAAATAAAATAAATAAAATAAAATAAAATAAAATAAAATAATAAAATAAAAATCCAATAGCCGTTGAAAAGCATCGCCACCTAGTGGGAGGCTGAGTTGTGACAGTGTTGACTGCCCTTCTGGAATTTGCTGTGGATTCCTCTTTCTCCCTTGGCTCCTAAAATGTGTTTTAGAAGAAGATGTTTGCTATGTCATAGGCTCAAAGCCATTTCAGATTTTGACACGAATGCTTTGGGAATTGAGGTGTTACAATTAAAGTTACGATATTACAAGAGAAGCCCGTGACGTTTTGGCTTATTAGTCCTCCTTAAGGAAGATGGTATGAATTTCTCAGCTTGCCTTGCTAAGCACTTTACTTTTCGTCATAAAGACAAAATGCTTAATTTGTTAAACATATACAGAATCAGAAGTAGGGCCATTTAGTATATCTAATATCGCTTGCCGTTATTAAAGTCCGTTTTTATCTGTTTAAACAGGCCATAAAAAAAAAAAAAGTAGAATCTGAAATAAAGGGCTGACTCGCTCCCTCCTACCATGCGTAATACATGCTCAAAATTCTGATTAGGAATCAGCACAAACCAGGAGAGTGAATAACTTAAGAGGCAGAAATAAAGTTTCAGCCTGACCGGCATTTGTGTTCTAGTCAAGGTTGGTCAACCTTTAAATGATGCAGTGGTTTTCATTAACTCTCACCAAAACCGCAACAAATCAGAATTCTTCCCTACGCACTCACATACACACCTAGGCATTTTCTGCAACTGCAGGCTCATTTTTTTGTCCCCTGACTCCTCCCGACTATGTGTAAGCTGAGGAAATTCATCTAATTTATGACACTTTTTGTTTGTCCTAGTCTCTTACTCTCTCTTTTTTTTCTTTAATTCTTCCCTTTTGTGATATCACAGGGTAAAACAGACCAGCACATTAGAAAACCAGCCCAACGTTGCATAAAACCTTTGGCTCTTGTGACATGTACACTCCTTACCTTATGGGAGAACTACTATTTTATTCTTTTAAAAACTAATATATTTTATTCATTTAAAAATCCAGAGTACTACTGAGAGACTTGGTAAAAAGGAAAGTCATGGAACCATGTATAAAATCCCCCGGACTCCCCATTCTCAGTGTTTTGAGAACACCAAGTGATTGATGTGCATGGGTCTGGTACTGTCTGGGCTCACACAAAGATGCACAAACATATATACACATACTTTACCTCCCTGTGCCTTGGTATCATCATCTGTAAAGTGGAGGATAAAAGTGCTGAACTCCAATCTCTTTTCCATAATTCTGAACCTAAAGGACTCTGAAAACCTAAAGATTTTCATAACTCATTTGGTAGCAAAATCCAACCTAAATTGACGTGAACTTATTTATTCATTATTTATCCTGTTTAGCAAGAGCATTCAACTGTTTTGATGCAGAAATATCATTTTTTTTTAAATCAAAAGGTGCTGTTCCAGATCCCACTGTGGCCATTAGGTAATACATGGTATGTGCCTCTGGGGAAGGCAGCCTCTGAGCTGACCCCCATGACCCCCCACCTCCTGGTATGCAGGCCTTTGGAAACTCTCCTGTTGAATGTGGGCTGGACTTACTGATTGGTTTCCAGCAAGTAGAATATGGCAGAGGTGATGGGATGCCAATTATGAGATTAGGTTAGATGGGGTATCACTTGTGTCTGGGGTGTTCTCTCTAATTCTCTCTTGGATCACCTGCCCTGGGGGAAGTTGGCTGCCATGTTGTGAGGTTAACTTGGTAGAAAAGTGCAAGGGGTGAGGAGGTGAAGCAAGCCACAAAGGTGTGAGTGGATTTGGAAGTAGATTCTCCAGGTCAAGACTGGTCATGACTAGTCAGGACTGGTCAGGACTTCCCATGAGATTACAGCCTGATTTTATTTTATTTTTTAAGATTTTATTTATTTATTTATTTATTTATTTATTTATTTATTTATTTATGAAAGAGAGAGAGAGAGAGAGAGGGAGGGAGGGGGAGAGAAAGAGAGAGAGAACCAGTAATGAAAGGGGCAGAGGGAGAAGCCGACTCCCCGCTGAGCAGGCAACCAAACGTGGGGCTCAATCCCAGAACCCTGAGATCATCACCTGAGCCAAAGGCAGATGCTTAACCAACTGAGCCACCCAGGTGCCCCCAATATCTTGACTATAACCGGACAGAGACACCAGCTAAGCCACTGAGCCATACTCTGATTCTTGAACCTTACAAACTGTGAGTTAAAATAAATATTTTCCTCTTTAAAGCTACTATGTTTTGAGTATTTTGTTACACAGCCATAGATAACTAATACAGCAGCGCAATTTTTTTCCCCTAAAATTTAAAGTGATCTTCCTTCCAAAACAGTTTTCTGGCCCCAAAAGATTCAGGTAAAAACAAAAGCTGAATGAGAGCTAGTGGACCTGTCACACCTACTTCATAGAGTTTTTATGTTAATTAAATGAGATGACACTTCTAAAATGCTTAGAAGCATTGAAGTGGTCAATAGATATTAGTTACTGCCAATCTTACCAAGATCTTTCCCCCCTATTTATGAAAGAGGACTCTTCTATTTGGACCTCAAACTTCCTGGTTGGGTTCTTCTTTCTAGCTTGTCTCTTGGCTCAGGTGGGAGACCGTGAGAGCAAAACATCCCCTGATGGGAAGCAAAACTATGTCCTCAAGGAGTAAGGACTGCCCTGAGCCAGCAAGAGTGTCTCCACCCCCTCATGATTGACTCCAAGACTGTGATTGATTTGACTTGCACTTCATATCTGGACGTAACCACATACATACCTTTGCCCCACATTTTCTTTATATAAACTTGGAAGTGTTTTCAGCACTTTAGAGCCTAGTCTGCTGTCTTCCTGGTGTTGGCTTCACTGATGCAAATCCCTTTCTTGCCTCACGCCTCTGTCTCTCTGCCCTTGGATTTCATTAGTGGTGAGTGGCCAGACCTTGTCTTGTACCCCCGTGCCCCGGCTTCATTCATTCATTCATTCATTCATTCACTCATTCATTCATTCATTCAGTTATTTATTTATTTATTTATTTATTTATTTATTTATTTATGTACGTATAGTTTAAGTAATCTCTACACCCAATGTGGGGCTTGAACTCACAACCCTGAGATCAAGAGTCATATGCTCTACTTACTGAACCAGCCAGGTTTGCCCCTATAATTATTTCTCAAATGAGATGATACCTCGACTTCAACTACTGCTATTATTGCTCTCACTGGAACATTATTCTGCAGCTTGCTTTTATCCCCGTTTAACCATATTTTACAGAGTGTTCCAGGTGAATACATACACATAGAAGTCATTTTTTGTATTCACCAAACTCTCTGCTGATCAACATTGATGTAGTCTGGGTTAGCTTTTTCTGTTTTGGTCACTATAGTTGATGCTTCAGAAAACATTCGAGATTGCTTTCAACACAGCTGAGTGGTCAGAGTCCAACATTTTGAAAGTCAGGTTTACAGAGATGTCATTTACATACAGGACAATTCTTCTCTTGAGGTGCGCAGTTCTCTGTCCCTACCAGTGTAGTCAAGCTATGTAACAATTCTGTCATTCCCCAAACAAATTCGATTTTGCCTAAAATCTTTTGTTTAAAAAAAGTAGCAACTGAGAAATAATACCAGTGGGACATTTTAGGCTCTAACCCTGTAAACCCATCACCCCCTACCCTCCCACCCCTCCCCACCTCCTGCTGGTTCCAACATTCAAAGAAAAATCCAGCCAAACTGGAAAGGCTCTTCAATTACTCTCAAGTTTTTAAGCCTTTGCCAAACGTGTGTGAGCTTAATTAAGTTAAAATATTTCAAAGGGAGCCCAGTTGTACTCATTTGTTTATAATACAAGCTTCTCTTTGATCATGGATGTTCACTTTTATAGAAACCTTGTTATCATTTTTTGGGATAAGGGATAAAGTAAATTAACTTTGTGTTGGAAAAAATACAGGAAATTAAAGAAATACCTGAGGTGAACTTCCTTATTAATAACAGAACGATGTGACTTTATTGAGCCAGTGGGGCCGGTGGAGTAGAAATGAAGTCTGTGTGGAGAATAGTGTGAATTGCTTAGATATTATGGATATAATTTATTAAAAAGATGGCTTTAAAAAATGCGCTTAATATCCCTTTTTCTGCTCTCAGTGTGAACCCTCCTGGTTCCTGCAAAAGACCAGCATTGCCTTGGGAAAGTGAATTCAGCAAACGGGTGCAACGTTCTTGCATAATTTGTCCAGAAGTTCTGGGGGAGGGATTGACATCAGCGCTGGTGGGCATCTCAAGCCGGAAGAAATTCAATGCCACTTTTCCAATTCTTCCTTTCAAAAGATTCTTACTTGCTTTGAAGAGGAAGGATATATTTAAATTAATTGTATTTAAAATCTGACTTTTAGGCTTTCCCTGTCCCTCCTACTATTTTCTCCCTTTGCTAGGCTTAATATTGTTTTCTTTTGATAAATCATCCACATTAAAAAAGCTCTATTAACACTAGCTAAATAGTGGCTGGAATGTTTGGAGTATTCTGGGTGGGAGCAGCTAAGATTTCTGTTGAGATTAACAGCAATGAAATATTGCAGAGACAGAAGGTTGTTTTTCTGCTAGAGACTGAGGTTCAGATACCTACCACTGATTGAACTGTGAGCTCTTGAGAATTTTATTTACCAACTCTCTACAATTTGGTTTTTACATCTGTAAAATGGGACTCATTTTTTCTTCACAGAATTATTAGAAATATCAAGAGAACAAAAGTGTGTGAAAAGACTCTGAAAACCACAAAGCAGGTATAAATGATAGAAGAAACATCGGTGGAATTGAAGTCACAGGACCCAATTGGGTTTGACCCTGGGTCTGCCCCTCACTAGCTGCTCATCCTTCCAAGTCTTGTGTACTTTTGTTTTGTTTTGTTTTTTAAGATTTCATTTATTTATGATAGACATAGAGAGAGAGAGAGAGAGAGAGAGAGGCAGAGACACAGGCAGAGGGAGAGGCAGGCTCCATGCCGGGAGCCTGATGTGGGACTTGATCCTGGGACTCCAGGATCGCGCCCTGGGCCAAAGGCAGGTGCTAAACCACTGAGCCACCCAGGGATCCCCAGGTCTTGTGTTCTTTATGGCTGAGATGAGGATAGTAAGCTCACTGGATGATTTTGGCTTTAATGGAGTTAATGCATTCTTTTTTAATTTTTAATTTTATCAAAATATTTTTCTTCTGGAGTTCATGCATGTTAAAGTGCTCTGCACATTTCAAAACAGGAGCTGGAAAACTTTTTTTGAGGAGGGTCAGATAATAAACTTTGGAAGCCTTTGCAGGTTGTATGGTCTGTTGAAACTACTCACCTCCTCTGTAGTGCAAAAGCAGTGATAGGAGAGACATACATGAGTGGGTGTGGCTGTGTTCCAATAAAACTTTATTTACAAAAAGATGTGGTGGGCCAGATCTAGTTTGCTTGCTCCTATTCTAAAGCACACATTGCAGCTTTGTTAAATTCTAACCATACTTCAAAGGTGGTTGATAACTACAGTTCATTTACTTAGTCCCTCAGGCCGCTACAGGGATATGGGGTTGTATTCTAAGTTAGTAGAATGTGATCTCAAATGGGAGTGGGGTGGGAAGCAGAAACTCCAATAAATGGTATGGGGGCTTAGAAGAAAACATTTAATTGGATTCATACCTCAAATTTGCACACCAAGAGAGATTACAAAGGATTTAAGCATTTAAATTCAAAAGAAAGCAAGAAAGGAAGGAAGGAATAATGAATAATTTTTTTGTAACCTTACCTTGGGTGCAGAGGTTTTAAATCCAGAAACCATAACAATAATTTCTGGTACTATCTCCACAAAGAAATTATTGATCAATTAACTCCTGATAGTCCCACTCTATAGAGCAGGACCCAGATACTTTTATCTTGGAAAAGTTTCACAGTAGATGTTACTTTCATCCATTGCAGTTGTAGGAAATCTCAATGATGCTCTTATGAATCATCTAGATTTAAGCAATGAGCATCATGTTGAACTCACCGGAAAGAATTAATTGCAAAATGTGCCCCCAAGTAGCTAAGTAAATTAACTTGCTATGTGGGATTATAGGTGTTAAACCAATTAAATTTTAGAGAGCATCTGTCAAAAATAATGATTTTTGGTTTTAGAGTAGTTAATATTAAGACATTTCTAAAAGTAGTTAAATAGCAGGACCAAGAGTCTATTTAGATGGATCCTAAATTGTGTCAAGAAAATGATCATTGAAGGGTTGGAAGATTTGTGCTGTAGCATGTCGTCATTCCTACACTAAATATTTATTGAGGACCCACTATGTGCCAGGAAGTACTCATAGGAGTATGCAGACAGATAACTCCAGTATGACTTTCCACAATTGAAATAATTAGGACAACATTTATTTTAAAATAAGGGGGGGGGCAGGAGGATGGGAGGGAGTTTTAACAAAGTTGCTTTAAAAAAAACACAGCATCTGGGAAGCTCAATTGGTTAAGTGTCCGACTCCTGACCTCAGCTCAGATCTTGGTCTCTGGGTCCTGAATTCAAGCCCCGTATTGAGCTCTACACTGGGCCTGGATCCTTTAAAAAAATAAAAATAAGAACAAGTAAAAAACCTTTACCATTGTTGTTCTCCATGAGACCATTCTTGAAAATCCTTTCATTAGGTTTTAGGAGAACATGTCTGCACATCCATCCACATAGATACATATGTGTGTTTACAGTTTTTTTTTCCTGGATTACCATGAACATGAATTAGTTTTATGAAAAATTAGAAAAATGGAAAATATAGGGAGAATGCAGTAATATTTACTCATGATATCACCATATAGCCATTGTTGGTATTTTATTTCCAGGCAGATGTTTTTCTATCTTCATAGAAATGCACAAAATTTAATAAAATTGGCATCAACTAAATTTGTTATTTTGTAAGCTGTTTTTAAACTTTAGCAAATTATCCATGATAATTTCCAATGTCATTAAATAGACTTAGAATATTTCAAATATTCTCTTTAACGAATTTGTTGATTGTTGCCAGATTCTTACTATTATAAATAATAAATATCCTTGTAAATAAGGCCTTGTGTGTGTTGGACACACATAAGTTTCTAGGAGTGGATATAAATATTTTAGTATAAGAACAGTGATAATTATAGTTTCAATTTACACTTCTATGAGCAGAGTGTGAATAATTGTCTCATGGTGGTGTTCTCAACAATAATAAATACCAACTTTTTTGCTCATATTTGCCAATTTGACTCACATTCTTTTATTTTAGCAATTACTGACTTCAGTTAAAGTTGAGCTTTTTTTTATGTTTATTTGCCATCTGTGTTTTTTTTCTTTTATGAATTGTCTGTTCATGTTCTTTGCTCATTTTTCAAAGGGAGGCATTCTTTTTCTTGCTGATGATAAGTAAGAGTATGCTTTCTATTAAGATCATAACCATTATCATATCTATTGCAATGCCATTTAATATGTGGCAGTCTGCCTTTAATTTTAATTAAGGCATTTTTAACATGTATAATTTTAATTAATTAAATCAGACAATTATGCATTTAAAAATAAATACAATTAATTAAATTGGAAGTTAAAAAAATCCTCAGACTTTTTTTTTTGGACTGGTTTTATTGAATGGATTTAACTTGAGATTGCCTCCTCTCCCCAATTTGCTCAGGCACATTTATTGGGTAGTTTATAATTTCACACTGATTTAAATGTTGCCTAATTGTACGCTAAATTCTTGTATATGTTACAGTTGTTTATGGCATGTCTATTCAGATTCGGTAATAAACTGTCACCACGTATTAGACTTTATGCTCACTTATTACTCTTTTATTTCAAGAATGTCTGGTCTTTGCTCATTGCCTTCTTCTTCCAGGCTCTTTTCACTGGCTCAGAGATGTATTAAAATTAAGCTAGGAAAGACTGGAATTAATTAGGACAGTGAATGTGGCTCGGCAGTAGAACTGAATAGATCTTGATGGCTCTCCTGGTCTCAGGGTCCATCTCATGGCCAAACTGATAGGCCTTCCTCTACTCATGCTTTCTTGCACTCTCTCCCTCCTATAGTTCAGGCAAGCATCCCTTGTGAAGTCTCCTTTGACCTATATTGGAGGAAGAACTGTTTTCTTGGGAGATGAATCAAGACTTTTACAGTTACCCTGGAAGGAAATGACAGGGCCTTGGCCCAGGGTGGTGGCTGCAGAGAAAAGTGCTGGCCAGATGTAAGATATATTCAGAAGATTTGGGATTTGATATAGACCATGTCAAGACCAGCCGAGAGATAGGAAATAAAAGATGAGGGAAAGAGATGGATCAAGATTTAAAAAAAAAAATTCTAAAAGTAATGCCTGTTCACTGTAGGAAATTTGACAATATAATAAAAGCATAAAAATAAAAAAAGCTCCAATTCCATTATAAATGTTTTAGTGTATTTCCTCTCAAGCTTTGATGTATCAATGAAAATAGAATTAACTTTCTGACTCTTGGTCTGGATTGATTTAAACCAGATTTAAAGGGTGGATTTAGGATGACCTCCCATAAAATAAGGGTAGGTACCATTTACAAAATCACTTTTGGACAAGCTGACAACGCCAGTGGTCATTGTTTAGGAGAAGTGAAACTGAGGTAGGGGGTGTGCATGAGCGCAGACTAAGGGGGATGCATACTTATTAAGATATATAGTGGACATAGGGGGCTGGTCGCTTCAAATACGGGCCACTGGCTGAACGTCTCAACCATGCATGCGCCTTTGCCTTGTGTTGATTATTCTGATGACCTTTCTCACCTGGGCTCCTCTATAGAGTGCTCCCAGGTGGACAACAGCATGGATTTCTTAATGTAATGCTGTTTGTCTAACATTAGTGAGATGAAATAATTGACTTAACATCTATCTCTATAAATCCATTTCCACTCTTACTTCAATGTTGAGACAGTTGCCCATGTGTATACATATGTGTCAAAGCCTGCATTTTCCATCAACATTCTATCACACACATTTTCTGATTCTTGCTATAGTCTCAACATTGATTCTCTAACTGGCCAACTTAATTGAACTTTTATTTCAAATTGCTTTTCAATGGACTCTCTTGAGTTTTCTAGAAAAACGGTCATATAGTTGCCCAATACTTTTGTTTTATCATTTGCAATCATTGCACCTATGATTGTTTTCAAGTCTGATATTATTAGCTAGGCTTAAAAAAATGTTCAGTAATATTGGCAAAGAGTAAGATTTCTTTTGTTTTTCTGTCCTGGTTCTGGTTTTAATGGGGATGCAGTTAGGGTTTTTTTAAAGCATGATTTTATCTGTTGATTCAAGATAGATATTTTTCATCGTGTTTCAGAAGCTTACCTTGACCTCAAGTTTATTAGGGGTTTATCATTGTTGTTCATTCAGAAATTAGTCTTGAATTTTATCTACTGTCTTCAGATTAAGAAGATTAAGATTACGATACTTTTCTGGTTTATATTGGTATCTTAAGTTTATTCTGAGCTCCAATAATGATGCTTTTAGAAAAACAATGGTTTTTCTTTTAAATACATCAATTTGTTTATAAAATATGTATTGAGTATCTTCTACACTTCAGATCCTGTGTTGAGTGCCTGGGATACCACAGTGAACAAAGTGGATGTGGTTCTTTCCCTAATGGATTGAATAATCTACTGGGGAAAATAGAAAAAACAATGTGACTTGAAGTTTACTGCTTTCTTGGATGTGATTTTAGGCAGCCAACATTCATTTTAAAAGAATAGAGCTCTAATTTTAAAATGGAAGACAGTGCGATGATAAGCTGTAACAGAGGATCTTGCTTTTAATGCAAGTGGTTTTAGGAATGAACTTGTCCTGTGATGGAAAAGACCTATTAAAATTTAAATTAAATATTTTCAGAGATATATTTATAACTCTAGGAAAGGCAATGCAATCCAAAGTTCATCATTTCCCTGATGTTCAAGGCTCATCAATTCAACCAAGTTAGTATTTCTGTTTTGGTGTTTTGGCTAACTCTGCTTATGATCCTGTTGGGAGTAGACATGTCTCCAAAAAAGGGGAGTTTTAGTATTTTTAATGGAAGTTATTTTCAATTAAGAGGTGACTCTTTAGCATAGACCCTGGTGTGATAGACACTGCTAGTTGTCTGGGTATTACCTATAGTCTCCTCCTTTTTTTTTTTTTTAAAGATTTTATTTATTTATTCATAAGAGACACACACGGACACACACACACACACACACACACACACACACACACACACACACAGAGGCGGAGACACAGGCAGAGGGAGAAGCAGGTCCGTGAAGGAAGCCTGACATGGGACTCGATCCCAGGACTCCAGGATCATACCCTGGGCTGAAGGCAGGCGCTAAACCGCTGAGTGACCCAGGGATCTCCACCTATACTCTCTTCTTATGTACCAATAAAACTCTGATTTCCTTTGGGAAGGAAATATGTCCATTGAAAATATTTATATCCAAGATTTCTTTGCAGGTAGGTATGGCAATGGACCCAGTTTTATCTAATGAGATATAAACATCAGGGTTTCTGAGAAAGGTTTTGCAAAAAGATTTAGCCTTGACTGGCGCTTTCTTTTTAGCCTCTTGCCCCTGTTCTCTACCTGGAACACAGACATGATGCCTGCAGATTCTGCAGCCATGTTATGGCCAAGAGGATAAAATACCTACTCTAAGAATTAAGAAGTAAGGTGTAGACAAAGCTTTGATCTTGGCTGAAGTACACATGCAAGTCGGGCTGCTTGGAATTGTCTACCTCTGAATTTCTGTCACCACAAAAGAACAGGACCCATGAGTTGAGTCTTTGTTACTTGCAGCCAAACAGTTTTCTAACAAATACACAGGCATTATTTACAAATGAAAGGAAGAAAATGCTACACCACAGGGTAGAACCAAATCCATCAGGAAACAAACTTGGTTAACAAAGTTGACCATGTAAGACCACATACTTTCAAAATACGTATCTTTGTAAATTCTTTGTAAGGGTTTGGAATAATATGGGGAGAGTGTCCAGAAAAGAAGGAACCCTGGGGGACTGAATGCCATTATTCTAAAACAAAGATCCACCTCTAGTGTTTGGTGCTTGGCTGCTCTTCAGTTGCTGGTCCAAGACGAAGTGGCAGTGTTAACATAATGCCTTGTACTTAGTGCCTCATGAATAGACTTCTATTGCTGATCACACAAGCAGTTCACCTGTAAGTCCTAATAACCCCAGCTTCAAAGTCTCATCCCACTGAAAAGGATTTTTTTTTTTTTTTTGCAAGTCAAATGATATAAATACTCAGTGAGCCGTAGACACATGCTGCTTCTGGTTGTCATCACAAAAAACCAGGAGACTGTGTCATGTATTTCAGATTTAAAAACTCATTTGTGTAAGGAGAAACTTTTCTTTTCAAAATTGCCTGCTACTAATTGTGGTTTTATTATTGATCCTTTGAGGAACACAAATGACTTTTAAATGTTTGCCTTCAGTGCACCCCAGTGGGTGGAAGAGTGGATTGTTTGGGATACCCACCTAGGGCTGGGCCTTGTTGAAATCAGGCTAAGATGAAACCCTGTGTATGAGGCAAAATTCAACAGTCTATATTAGGTAAGACGAGAAAACAAATCAAGAAAAGCATGAACGAGTACTGAGTCTGCTTCATAGAATCCTTAATTGCCATCGGTTGTTAGGGTCGCGGAAACGAAATTTCTTAATTCTACTTTCCCATGAAGAGGAAAAACCTAAGTTTCCACAGTCCTTGGCTCCATGGTCACTGTCTCCATATAAATCAATAACATGCTTTTGGGAGAGGGTGTGTGCTGGCAAAAATTTCTTAGCGGAACATCTGCTTCAGCCAAATAAAGAAGTTTCTTATAAACAAAATGTAACTATGGCCATGAGAATCTCCTTATCGATTCTTTATCTTTCTATGGGCACAGACAGGATAGTTTTTAAGAGAAAGATGAGAGAGATCCAGATGTTCTCTCACCAGAATAGTGTCTTATAAAAATGTGTTTTCAGACTGTTTAGATTATTAGCAAATCACAGTGGAACTGAAGGTCTCTCAACTCATCACGAGGGCCAGAACTTCAGGATGATACTGGGAGTTTCTCAGGGCTGTTGGAAAAGAATGATGCAATGAAAATGAAAGTTTGCAATGTAAGAAAGGGAACTCCTATTTATGGGGCACCTGCTGTATTATAGACACTCTGCACAATGCTTTTACATATTTATCCACACAACAAGACTGTGAGGAATATACTGGTGTCTCTCCTTTGCTGATGGAGAAATAGAGGCTCAAGGTCATGACTTACATACCTGAGCCCACATCCATGAGCGGGAGAGTAAACTGTGGAATCTACATTCTTCCATGGAACCATGTTGGCTCAGTCTCATAGACAGTGCAGCCTAGTTGGAGACATGAACCCATGAAATGTTAAAAAACAACACAAGACCAAGGACATGAGAATTTAGCATTTGGTTAACTGGCAAGTGAGAGCTAGGACTTGTGAGTTTGTCATGAAACAGGGCAACCTGGGAAGGCCTGGCCTTTGTGTAGGATTTAGGTCCAGATGAGTTCTAGGAAGGCTGAATTCTAGGAGAGGTGTGAATCTCATATGTGATAAGCACAGTGTGTTCATTGCACTGTTAGACTGTTTGACCACAGAAAGTTTATGAAGGAAGCTTGAGGATAGACTTCAACATGCTTATGTATCAGACTATCTAGGTTTTCATTCAGTCGATCAATTTACTGTGGTCAGTAGACTACCCTTCCATCCTCCCGCCCTCCCCTCTACACCACCTTGGGGTTCCCAGCTCTTATTTTCAGGGGCTGTGAGGTTTTCTATGATAATTCACTTTTTATTTTCTAAATTTTGATGCTCCTTCGAAAACATTATGAGCATAGTATGGAAAACCTATAAGTATATACAATCTTGTGATGGTCTTGCCAAATGGAGGGTAAATAACATCACAGACATCACAGCAGCTGAACGCATCAAAATCTCACAGTTGTTTGCGTAGAGAAAGTTTGTGGAAATTGAATCTGCACACAGCATCCAGTATGGACATAACAGACTTCCCCTACAGAGGAGCGTCTTACCCAGGTGAGCAGACCCTGTTATGAAAATTTCCAACCTGAAACCCTTCAGTATTGGACAGTATAGCTACTGACACCCAATGAAGAAATAATCTGCTCCTGAGACAGATGCTGTTGGTGCCCTGCTCACATCTGGTTGGTGCTCACTATTCTTGCACATGCCTAGGCATCTAGCTATGTGCCCCTATGAGTCTTTCCCTAGGAGCTTCCTCCTGGCAGGGATGTGCTTGGGGCAGACCAGATATGTTGGGGAATTAATGTGAGGAAGAGCCAACCAGAAACGACAAATGGGAATTGAAAGATAAACATCCCAACTTTTCTACTTCTTGGTGGGGTAATTCTGTGGTTCTGGTGGTCCTGAACCCCAGGTGGCTACAGCAATGACCTGCTTATCAATGCATGGTGTACTGGTCTGCCTTCCTTCTCTGCATCACTTCCCCACATTGCTTATAACCCCCTGTTCCATATCTTTGTTTCAGGTTTGGTTTGGAGAGAAGCTAGCCTGATCCTGATTTCAAAGCATTTGGAATAAATATTCATTTGATGAATATTTCCATTACAGCACAATGCTCACATTATCTTTAAGTGAACAAAATAGTTCTGCAGAGTTATTAATACGTGCCTCAATATGACTGGCATGCAAGGATTATTCTTCGGCAGACTGTTGCTTCTGACTATCCTGAATTAGAAATTAAAAATTGCAGTGATTAATACAGTTTTAGACAGTGTGCTTGTGAGAATGGTTATTCCTGGCATTAGTATTATCCAAGGCGAAATACAGAAACAGATTAAATAAACAAACCTGAGATTACATCCTTCCTCTATTAAGCCAAATATCCTCGATTTTGTTCCAGCCAAATAACATCATATGTCACATTAAATCAATGTTGGGAATTTAAATTTTATTGGTTTCATACTTGTATTTAAATATAATGTGAAAATTCATTCTGGATTTATAGTTATATCAAAGCTGTCAGTATAAGACATATACATATAACTAGTTTTTTGTTTATACATATTAGAATTAGATTGTAGTGAATTAAAAAACTTACACTGAGAATCCATGAGAATACATACATATGTGTATATATTTCCCTTATAAAGGAAACTACTCAAGTTTAAGAAACAACCCCTTTAGGTGATTGGGAGCCAGTGGAAGGTTTTGACCAACAAGGTGACCTCATAAAAATGGTGTTTCAAGACAACTTAATGGACGATATATTTAAGTAGAGAGTAGAGAGTACATTGTAGAGACACAGTAGTAGAATGTATATAACTATAAAATGATGATATTTATATTATTAATGATAATACTATGGTTATTATATCAATAAATTATTTCAATAAATTATTATTTCAATAAATTTATTATATTGGTAAATTCATTATACCAATAAAGATAGTATTATCATGAATAATAAAAATTTGAAATTACAAATTAAAATATCAGAAGTATATACATATATATCTAACATGGGTTGTCATAATCAGAAACTGGAGAGGTAAAGAACTTCATGACTCTTTGTATATGGGACATGTATTAGTTCCACTTCTGCCAAAGCAGAACTCTGGGACAAGAGTTCATGTACAAGTGATTTATTAGGGGTATAAAGAAGAACCAGTGAAGGAGTGATTTCAAGCAACGTTTCCCAGAGGGTAGCTGAAGTCTGACCCCACAAGGGAACCCTGGAATATAAGTTATACTTCAAGTTGATCCCAGTTGGAGCCAAGGGGGCTGGGCTTTCATGATCCAGAACCAGCCGGTCACTGGCTCAGGGCTGCCGAGTGGGTTGTAACATTCCAGCTCATCTTGCTTCCTGTCGTCAGAGAGCAGTCTTTTATTTTTTTTATTTTTTTTAATAATACATTTATTTTTTTTATTGGTGTTCAATTTGCCAACATACAGAATAACACCCAGTGCTCATCCAGTCGAGTGCCCCCCTCAGTGCCCATCACCCATTCACCCCCAACCCCCCGCCCTCCTCCCCTTCCACCACCCCTAGTTCGTTTTCCAGAGTTAGAAGTCTTTTAAAGAGAGTAGTAGGTGACAGTCTAAAAGCTACATCACCCATCAGCCAGGAGACACATTCACAGAAATGATGAAGGGGACACAAGGGCACCTGTGTGGAGTACCGACAGCATCCACCACCAAAAATAAGGCATCAAGGTGACTTGAGTGCTCTAACCCTGTGATATGACACATGGATGTCTTGTTAATAGAGAAAAGGAATTTGGGAGGCGACCTGGGAAGGGGACTTGAGTCTGGACCATTGGATTTTTAGGAAGGATGAAACACTCTAAGACCACCTCCTTGGCCACTGCTCTACTCCAAGCCATCATCATTTCTTAGCTGGATCAAATTACGTTACCTAGCTATACCATGTGTGTGTTTACACCTCTGCCACTTTATTTCCTCCCTGAGAGATGGCTTGTCATCTTTGTCCATTCCTTCCACCCTACGACACTCATTTTCACATTCTACCTGTTGTGTGAAGCTCATGCCAGACAGACATAGGACCTCCTTTGTTCACAGTCTTTGGATCTCGCTGTTAGAGCTCATAGCATTCCACAGTTTGTCTGTTTGTGTCTCTCTCTTCAGGAAAGTGGAGACCATGTCTTCTTGTATCTACTGTGCTCATCAGTGATGAGGTTTCTGCTTTCAACTGTGATATGCAAACTTCATTAATTGCAACCCATGATACGAATTACATTTTACACCATGATTTACTACATATGCTCAACACACACACACACACACACGAAACAGAAGTTTCATGGAACAGAATGCCATACACTCTGATGTTTTCTATTCTGTTCTATTCTCTTTGTTATTAAACTTGTTCTGGCCAAAGCCCCGAATCAGTTTATCTCTTAATGAGTCACGATTCTCTGTTTATAAAACTCTACTTAGTGTAAGCTCAAGAACTATTTGTTGATGTGAATTGAAATGCATTGGTTGTTTTGAAGCAAACTTTAGACATCATGTAATTTTATCCATAAATACTTCAATACAAATTTCAAAAACATAAAAAACTTCATTTTTCATACTTAAAAATACAATTTTTGCATCTAAGATATATGACTTCTTGATATCATTAAATATCCAGCCAGAGTTCACATCCCTCAATTGTTTCAAATAGTTTTTTAAAAAAGCATGAGCGACTCTTAATTCTAGGAAACAAACTGAGGGTCGCTGGAAGGAAGGTAGGTGGGGGGATGGAATAACTGCATGACAGGCATTAAGGAGGACACGTGATGTGATGAGCACTGGGTGTTGCATGCCACTGATGAATTATTGAACTCTATCCCTGAAACTAATGATGTCCTCTATGTTGGCTAATTGAATTTAAATAAAAAAGTGTGTAAGATTAATATTTCTCTTAAATTTCTTTTAATCTATATGTTATTCCTGCCTCTTCCCATCACCATCATCACAACATTTTCAGTGAGTTTGCTATATTATTTCAGCATATTAAAACATAGACAAGATAAGCAAGCAAATGAGATGGATGAAAATCAGAAGAAATTTTAAGCATCAATGGTAAATAAGCTAGTGGCTTATGAAGTAAAAGTGCCATTCAGTTTCTATTAAGAATAAATATTGAGTAAGGAAGAAACTTATGGGATATTGGTGGAATTCATGATATAAATATAGAGAGTAAGTTGGTAACCTACAAGACTGATAAAAGTAGAAAAAATGGAATGTGCGATGGAATAAATAAGAGTCTTATATTAGAAAGACATACAAAGTCCAAGTCAGAATGAATGATCATGACAGTGGGGATGATAGCTCTGTCATCCTGAAATCGGCCCCCATGGAAGTCATCCAATATATTCTTGCTCTGTCCCTGCTTCTGTTCCACCCGAGAAATGCAGATAAAACCCGTAGCTGCTCAACAGGCTAATTGGATAATGACATCTGGGGACAGGAATCTTTGGATGGGTAGGCCAAGCATCTTTCATCCGTGGTCTCCTTGCTCGAACCTCAACTCTGTTCCTTGTAATTCCTCTGTAGGGTTGGGGCATAGGCACTGGACAGAGAGGAAATATGAAGGTTTCCTAATCCCCAACTCAAGTCCTGTGATCCTTCCACCTGTTTGTGCTCTATCCTAAGTGTGTCAACCAGCCCCATCTCTTTCTCTTTGCTTCTTCTTTTATAATTAAAAAAAAAAAAAACATATTAAAGACTAGTTTTTCAGAGAAGTTTTAGGCTCATAGTATAATTGAAAAGAAGGTATAGAGATTTCCCATATGCCCCTTGCCCTACACATGCATAGCCTTGCCCACTATCAACATCACCCACTAGCCTGGGGTATTTGCTACAGTCCATGAACCTACATGGACACATGATTATCATCCAGAAGTCATAGTTTACATTAGGGTTCACTCCGGGTGGTGTACATTCTGTGGGTTTAGGCAAATGTATAATGACACATATCCATCATTATAGTATCATATAAAGTATTTCATTGTCCTAAAAATCTTCTGCTTTGCCTCTTCACCCTCTGCCCCCACTCGCCTTCCCTGCTTCTTGATATGTGTTTAAATTGATTTGTTAAACTGTGATTCAAGCATCCTAATGTGGTCTGTGAACCCTTCTGTTCTGTGACTTCTGGGATCTGGTAATGTGTTTGGAGGTTACCACTGCATTAAGGTAATTTCCCACACAACTTTGACGCAACCTAATTTTAAGATGCTGCTTGTAACTCGTTTTTAAGTCATTTAATGCTGGACCTCCTCAGTTGCTGATCTAATTTCCTCCCCACTCCCACTGCTACTTCCCTCCTAATAGAATCTTAGGTTTGTTTGGATATATCCACTCCTTCCCACTCAAGGAGTTGCCAAGGGAGGCCAGCCCCACCCCCATCTCCCCCAGTTATTTGGCTTTACACCTGATTAATATAAGGTAGTCCCATTCAAATCACTTGGCAACGATTGGCTCAGGAATGATCACTGGATAGAATTCCGGCCAATGAGTTGTGAAGGGAGGTCTGCTGGGGTGCAGGGTGGGGTTTCTGGTAAAGGGTTCCAGTCCTACCATAGGAGACACTTCACAGACAGCGAAGTCTCTCCTATTCCTCTGTACGCGGGGCAAGGAGGTGACGTATGGCATTGTTAGGGTCATCTTGTCGGTAGCCCCATGGGAATGCATAGAAATGAGAGATGGACAGATCCTCCTCCACTAATACAGACATCACTGAGCTACTGAGTCAACCCACCCTGGAACCTGCATTACCTTTTATCTTTTTGTTGTTAAAATTCCTTCATTCTTGAAACTGGCTTCAGTGCAACTTTTCATAAAGTGTTCATAAAAGCATCTTTAATGGAAACACCTCCCCAAAGCTATGGTTTTAATGACTTAAACTGGTCATTTCTTAATGTATGGTTGTAGCCTATCAATGCTAGAATTGTTTGGGCGGGTTCTTAAAGTACTTAGTGGTAGGCCCCACTGCAAACATACTCAATTGAAATTTTAGTGGGGCATCTACACACACACACACACACACACACACACACACACACACAAAGCCATCAGAAATAATACCACAAGCTTGAGGAGAACTTTTTAAGAAAGATTATCCAAAACTTGCAAAGAAAACTAAAGAGGACTGTGGTTTTTTTGTTTATTTTGTTTTACTGTAAATGTTGAACAAACTCACCCAAGAGTTATTTAATATCCAGGAGAATGCATCTGTGTTCAATTTACTATTTGCCATTTAGTTAAAATCAGATAAGGTAAGTTGCATGTTGGCTTGTAGATGTCTATGGGGAGGGGAGCGGAGAAATAGCCACAAATTCTTACTACTTAGTGACTCTACGGGACATTGTCTGCTTTTGAATCTCTTAACAAATTCATTTCAGCATCCTTTTGGCCAACTTATAAATCTGCATTCTGACTTCTCCTTTGAATCTTTCGCCATCATATTGGTTCCCTCCTTTATTAATGAGGTGAATAAAAATTTTGACACGTATTCATTCTCTATTTGTATGTGAGCCATGCTTTCAACTTTTTAAAGATTAAACTTTAATAGGATTCTTAGCCCTTTGGTTCATTTTTCCCTTCCCAAGGAGGAGTGACAGGATTCCTTCCTTATTACCATTAAACAGTTGCTTATCTTAATACCTGCAGGAAAAAGGTAAGGAAAGGCCTCCATTTTCCCATTTGTGTGTATGGCTATTTGTATGTTTCTAAAGTGGATGTTATTGAGCCTACAGTTCTTACCTTGGACCACGTTCCCTGGTGATTTTAAGTGATGGCTTAATTGCATTTTGGTGACAAAATGATGGCTCTATTTTTTGGAATACATCTAGAGCATCTGGGGCAGGTGCGGCCCAAAGTTTTAATTAGCTACCATTTAAAATTACCATCAGATTATGCCAATTTACATGATCATTTAGGATAAGTGTCTTTGGAGGAAGGGTTACATAGGGGAGAGTGGTCAGGCAAGCAGACCTGGGTTCGAATCCCAGACCTTCTACACTAGCCTCCCCGGACTTTGGGCAGGCTCCTCGAAGTCATTTTTTCTTTCATGTGGAAGGGGGGTAACAAGCAGCCACCTCCAAATGTTTTTGAAGCCAGAGAGAAGAAGCTGAGCAGAGCAACTTGGAGCTCACTTCTGAGACCACGTGCTCAGGTTGAACTCAGGTTTTGCCAACTATAGGCTTGTGATTTTGAATGTCACCCGACGTCTTTGCACATCATTTTCCTCATCCAAGGAGTAAATAACAGTTCCTGTCTTGTGGATTGCAGTGAATTGCCATATGCCTCCAACCTAGTGATTTGGTACCACATTCTCCTATTTTGCTACATCTCCATATCATCATGCACACTTGTCACACCTCTTGCCATATTTAGGTACCACTTATACTCTCATCTACTTGATAATTTTATTCAACTAATCTCATTAACCAAATATTTGCTCACCATCCACTTGTCTAGGCACTATTGATGTTGAGGCTATAGCAGTGAACGAGTAAGACAAAACTCTCTGCCCCCACGTGGAGTTCCTGCCTCACAGTTACATTCAAAAACCACTTGATAGCACCTCTGTCAATCTAAAACCCATACAACTTGAAAAAAAAATTCACACCATAATTTAAAAAGGGAAAATAGTAAAAGCCAAGCAACGCTGGTCTCACAGACCCTAGCTAGATAGGCTTGCCCTTTCTTTGTTGAAAAGAGAGGTTTTCAGCTGTTCCAGGGGCTTGGCACTGACGAGTGGCGCACCAAGGCTTTCTCCTTGACATAATTGGGAGAAATCAATAAAGAACCAGAAAAGAGATAGCTTTTCCCAGCGTGAGAGTCAATGTTGTTGAATTCCATTGTCCAAGTTGACTTCATTTATCACCACCTTCCACCTCTGGGGTCGCCGCTCAGATGCAGCAGGATGCACACGGCACAGTTCCTGGCACGGAGCGAAGGCTCCGCCAAGGTACCTTATGGCTGGAGCAACATTCATCATCCAATGGAACACATTCCTCTGTGTGCCTTCACGGATAGAAAAGGTCTGGGGACCCTGAGTGGAGTTATAATCACTCCTAGATTCCATGTCTGTTTTCACGAGGCTGCTATTTTACTATTCCACGTTAGAATATGCCTTCAGAGCTCCGGGAGCTCCTGGCGTCTTGTCTTTGTATCATTTGGCTCCTAGTACTAAAAGCCACATCCTGTTATGTTTGGTTGCTAGGTGGAGAAATGTTATCATGGGCTTCAGCAATAATTTATCCACAGAGCTCAAGGAGTTGTCATGTTCTCCTGACAGTGAGCTGCAGCACTTTATCAGCTCGCCTGTAAATCAGGCATGTGTGGGTGCGGATGCCAGTCCTGTTTGATCTCTCTCAGACACTGTAATAATCTGCTTTTGTCTGATTGATTCCTTCACATCGGCACGCATGTTGCAACAGAGAGTGGAGTGCCCTCTGTTTATCTCGGCTGGTCATCTGCGGGAGGCCAACAGGGCAGAAAATGCTCTCGGTGCCGAGCTGTAAGAGTTTTTGGAATTAGGGCCTTTCCATCATATCCCTGAGTTGGTTTCGTTCAATAAATCAATGATAGCAGAATTGAATGCACCATAAATACCTCAAACCATATCTCTTACAAGAATGTAAGAGTAATTCATAGAAACAGGAAAGGTAACTTTGCGGGGAAGAATTACGACCCCTACAAGCCACAGACATCCAAGGCTCTTTACTGCCCGTGTTCGCACCTCACCCTTTGAACTTTGGGGGAAGGAGAATTTGCTGCTGGCTGGCACTGGCTTCTGGAAAGTGGACGGGCTCGAATGGATCTCGTTGAGTCTGATTGCTGCTTTTCCATCTAAACACGAGTGTTTCTGCAATTCCTGCAGGCCTCTGTTCCATCCGGTCCCCTTTATCGAAGGGAGAGTCCTGTCAACGTAATGAAGTGAATTGGACTCTGCTGTCTGATGCCTGATGAGTCACTTCTCTGCCACCCCCACCCCGGGGACCACTGTTGGGTGAGGTTGGCCTGACTTTTGATGCTTAAAACCCCTCCCTATCCGGCAATCTGATCCCTTTTTCCTGGGCTCCCAAATTACCGACAGGTGGTTTGGGGCACATTTTGGCATCCCCGGCCCCCAGGAGTCGGGTGCAAATCCATGGGCTGATTACTGCCTTGGCGGGGCAGCAGCTGGCTGCTGTGACCCAGGAGCAGTAGTAAATGTCCAGCCTGCCCTCGTTGAAAGCGGAGGTCAAGGGCAGCCCGGGTGGCTCAGCGGTTTAGTGCAGCCTTTAGCTCAGGGCCTGATCCTGGAGTTCTGGGATCGAGTCCCACGTTGGGCTCCCCGCAGGGAGCCTGCTTCTCCCTCTGCCTGTGTCTCTGCCTCTCTCTCTCTCTGTGTGTCTCTCATGAGTAAATAAATTAAAAAAAAAAAAAGAAGAAAACAGAGGTCAAGCTGTACTGTAGATGTGATTGACTAAGTCCTGCTGGAGGAGGATTCTGTTGTGGTGTCCCTCCCTTGGATGGTGGGCAAGATGGAATTATATAAAGAAGTCTTTCAGTTCAGCAATGAATTGAGCAGCTCTGGCTGGAGGGGGAGGCAGCTCAAGTTGGCTGTTTAATATATAGTCAGAAAGTTGTGTTTATTTTCTCAATGGTAGGCAGTAAGACTAATGATTATTTGTTCCCTTCCTATTGGGTGGCCAAGCATATTTCAGGCACCAGATGTATGTATTAGAAGCAGTAAAACTTAGTAGTTGGGATAGTTGTAGGTAAACCACGGCTAATTCCAATTCCAGCTAGACACCTGTTTTTGTCAATAAAGTTTTATTGGAACACAGCCACTTCCACTGATTATATATTGCCTATGACTGCTTCCTGCTACCGCAGCGGAGTTGAGTAGTCGTGACAGAGACTGTACAGCCTGCAAAGCTGAAAATATTTACTATCTGGGGGTCCTTTACAGGAAACATTTGCCAGCCCTGGGCAAAATGAAAATCAGAGGATTTTCCCTGGAGCCAGACTGCCTGTTCAACTTCTGGCTTTACCACTTACCAGTGTTGTGACCTTGGGCAAATTATGTGACCTCTCTGACCTTTGGCTTCCCTGTGCATAAAGTGAGAATTGTAATAATATTTTTTTATCAAGTTGGTAGTGGTCTGATGAGCACGTTAGCTACAGTAACTGGCTAACAGTATTCCCTGTGAATGACTTGCTACCTGTTTACTTACACCCACTCTGAGCAGATACACCTGCCCTTTCCCTGGCCTTTCACTGCTGACATCCTGCATGTGCCATCCCCATGCATTCGCTTATATGAATTTACAGGAGTTGATGGGTGAGGCCTAGACCTTTCGAAAAAGACCAGGGCAGAGTTACAGCCTTCTCAAACAATGATGCTTTCTAAAGTACTTCAAATAGGTTCCCAGAGTTAGAAGATTTATTCTGAGCTCTGCCCAAAAGTGAGTTAATCTGGCTGCTGGGATTAGAATGACAGTGGCCTCGGTGGTGTTACAGGATGATCTACAACACCTTGGAGAGGGCGCATTTACTCTTTATAATTTTAAAAGGACTTAGATGCAGTTTAAACACACTGAAGGTTAGATCCACTCTAAGAAACCTTGACTCCTGGAGACTGGATCTTGAAAGCTGCCGTTCTGTACTCTCGCACTGGGGCCAGCAGACATCTTATGGAAAGAGTCAGAGAATATATGCTTTAGCCTTGCATCTGTTCAACATTCTCGTTGTAGCATGAAAATGGACACAAATGGGCATGGTGGCGTTCCAATAAGACTTTCTTTACAAAACAGGCGGTGGGCTGTGGGTGCATAGTGTGCCAACCTTGCTCTACTATCCCTATTTTAATAAAGCTCATAGTTGTTGCTTGATCTTAATTTCTTATGGGAATTAATTTAGCTAATTCCAACAAGGATCTTATGTGGTAGGTATGTTGACAGCATCATCACACACCTTCACGAATGAGGAAGTTGAGGACCAGGAAATTGAGCAATGTGGCCAACGTCATACTGCTAATGAGTGGTAGACACAGGGCATGAACCCAGCCTGTCTGGCTCTAGAACCCGTACCGTAAGCTTAGTTTTAGTGCAAATAGTGATTTTCTTTGAAAGAACATCATTCCAGCCTTTTATTATCTTTCATGTACCTATTAAAGACTCTTTAGAAAAGGTAGTATTTTTAATATCTCAAAGCGTCCCTTGTTGAGTCACTAACCAAAGACGAAGATATTCTGTCTTTATGGATGTTAATGGTCTGGGGTCACTTCATGGGCTTGCAACCAACTCAGAGCCAAAGGATCCTGCACTCGCAAAGGGGACCTGTGCTTAGGGTTGAATGTTCTTAGTTGCCACCTTTGAAATCATTAATTTTATCTTTAAATTTTGGTTCTGTAAGTCCGATGGGACATCGTTTGTGCCAGAGACTTATGGTGCCTTAGGTAACACTAGACTTTCCCATCTGCTTCCCTGGGTGGGTTCTTAAAGCCCACTGCCCAGGGACAGCTGCTGTCCTTGGCTCTGGTCCCCTGCTCCAGGGAATGCTAAGAAGCAAATTAGAAACCACCCTGATAGATGGAAAGAAGGACTATAGAAGAAAGGGAGCTTTTTTTCTTCTTTTTGTACAAGGGGCCCTGCATCTTTTTATTTTTTTTTAAATTTTATTTATTTATTCATGAGAGACACAGAGAAAGAGGCAGGCAGAGACATAGGCAGAGGGAGAAGCAGGGTCCATGCAGGGAGCCCGATATGGGACTCGATCCCAGGACCGTGGGATCACGCCCTGAGCCGAAGGCAGATGCTCAACCTCTGAGCCATCCAGGGATCCCTAGGGCCCTGTATCTTTATTTTGCACTGAGCCTCACGAGTCACGTAGTGGGCCCTGGCTGACTCTCTACAGGAGCCTCATCTGGGAGAGTCTCAGGCCCCACCCCAGAATCTGCATTTTTAAAAGACCGCCAGATGATTCCTGTCAGTTCAAGTCTGAGATTCCCAGTCCAGTGATGCCTTCCAAATGTGCTCGATGATCCAATTGCCTAAAAAAATCATCCCACGTGATTCTGAGGCTCTGCCGGTAATAGGGCCATTGTCTTGTGTACATGTTTCCCAGCCTTACCTGTTGATCAGAATCACCTGGGGCAAATTTTTAAAAGACATGCCCAGGCTCCATCATCCATTTTCTGAGGCTCTCCAAAGGAAGAAATACATATTTTTAACAATCGCTCCAGATGGCCCTTCTTGTCTGGTAGGTTTGGGAAACTCTTCAGAAATGATACACTAGAACCTAGAAGCATCCCCAAATTCCTAATGTGGCTCTCTGTCACTTACCTGTGGACGCTGGCTTAACCTCACATGTGACTGATAAACATTTTAACCAGAGCTGCTTCATAAAAGCATCTGTGCGTTCACTGGTAGCAGCTAAGAGCCTTTCCCATGCTGGTTACAGTGGATTACAATGAAAAGGCAAATGTGCGTGTTTGGCGATTTTGACACCCAGGCATGGGGTTGTAAAGATAACAAAATAAAGTGGGACAGCCAGGCCCCTGGGGGTTAGTTCTTTGGCCAACCTCTGTCAACACGAAGAGGGTAGAGGGGAAGAGAAAGAGCAGCGCCTCCATTCCACACTTCTGTGTGTCTTCTCAAAGCCCTTGGACCCTCCTGTGGCGGTGGGGCCTGGTTTGGGGGCGGGTGGTCAGCAGAGTACTAGACAACGTCAGGGATGACCAAGAATGGCAGAGCCTCATCTGGTACAAAGCACAGGGTACTGGGATCTATGGGGTATAGGCACTGTGTCTGCCCCCGTCGTACCCCAAGTTGAGCATAAAGAGGTGGAAAGAACTGTGCCTGTGGGAAGCTGGTCCTTATGGGAGAGGCAGTGGGCAGTCACCACTCAAAGTCAGACCTAGTTCGCTAGAACTTTTCTGTCTCAGGTAGACTGTGGAAGAGCCATCGCCCAAGATATACAGAAGCATGAAAGCAAGGGTGTCAGGCTCCAAAGCCTGCAGGGTCCCGGGCAGGACAACTGGTGACCTATACCGACCCCTCCTCCCCACCAGAGGACAAGCCCTGGGTTCAGGTCAATGCTTGCCACGTGGGGATGTGGGCTTAGCCTTCCCTGAGATTCTGGTTCTTTGAGAGAAACCTAAAGCCTGGATTTTTCACATTAAATTTCCTTATTAAAATAATGGCAATGAATCTTAAATTTAAGGCAAACTGAAAACACAGTTCAGGCCAAATAAATCTCATCTGTGGGACAGATCTGGCCTGCGGGTATGGTTTTTATTCTTTCAGGTTGGCTAACAAGGAGGACTGCCATAGCAACCTGTCACAGTGGGGTCATGCTTTGGTGCCTTGGTCAGAGAAGGAAAACCGTACATGCACCGTGCGTGTGAGTGTCTCAGTCCTTTGTTCCTAAGAAATTAGAGTTTAAACGTGCTAATCTTCTTGGGCTCTTGTTCTCTCTCACGCACGCTCACGTGTATACATTTATGTGTGAGTTTATACAGATACCTGCATGTATGTACTATGTATGCATGTATGAAGCACGTATGTGTGTCTGTACTAACATGTATGGTAAATGCTAGTGCAAGCCATTATGGCCATACCATTCACACCTTTCATCCTTTTTTTTTTTTTTTAAAGATTTTATTCATTTTTCATGAGAGACACACAGAGGAAGAGAGGGAGAGACACAGGCAGAGGGAGAAGCAGGCCCCTTGCAAGCAGAGGGATGCGGGACTCGATCCCGGGACGCCAGGATCACGCCCTGGGCCTAAGGCAGGCGCTAAACCGCTGAGCCACCCAGGGATCCCCCACCTTTCATCCCTTTTGACTGATCAGTGACCATGCAGTGCCAGTTTTTAAAATCTGTACATCATACATATAGAAAAATGGTATTCAGTTATGTTGACATATATTCATATAAGAGAAAATATAAAGAAAAATAAACATGTAAAGAAAATTTAACTTACATAATTTTTATATTATATAACATTATATTGTGGAATATACATATATTGACATTTATCAAGTCCTCCCAGATGTCAGACCTTGGCCAAAAGTCCTAGCAGCTTGATTATTGCTGGGCCACCCACTTTCAGTTCTTTTGTTAAGGAACATCGAGCTTTGTTAAGGCCTTCGAGCTAAAGACTACATTTCCCAGCCTCCTTTGAGCTGGGTGCTGGCCAAGGGAATGTGAGCAGAAGTGGTAACCAAATCTTTAAGGGGTGGGGGCATTTCCTCTGGTTTTCTTACCCTTCCTGATGGTTGGGATGCAGAAGGAAATGGTAGGAACTGGAGCAGCCGTCTTAGCCCATGAGAAGTCCACGTTGTGTGTTGAGGGAGACAATCAACAAGATAGAGGAGCCTGTGTTCCTACCATGGGGCGACCATATCCAGGCTGGATGCTGGTACATGGGCTGTTGCATGAAAAAAACCCTTTTTTCTTTATGCTATATTATTTTTGCCTTGTTATGTCAACCAGACCAGTTTCTCAATTTATGCAGTGCTGAAATGCTGTGCCCGGAAATGTTGTGTTTCGTTTTTTGGTCTTGAAAGGTATCCTAATGGAATCAAATTGAGTAACTTTTGTGATATGCTCAGGACAGGACATTTACTATGAAGCATAGTAAATTCATAACAAAGGAAGCATTTATTTATTATTTATTTTTTAAATATTTGATTTAAAAATCTTTAAAAACATATACAGAGAGGCAGAGACATAGGCAGAGGGAGAAACAGGCTCCCTGTGGGAAGCCTGATCAGGACTCGATCCCAGGACCCTGGGATCATGACCTGAGCTGAAGGCAGACACTCAACCACTGAGCCACCCAGGTGTCCCAAATGAAGCATTTATTATTATTATTAATTTACCATCACTAATAGGAATAGGACTACTATAGTTCAAGGGAGACTTCCAGGTCACATCTAAAGAGCTTTGAGAGAAAGTTCAGATGACCCATAATATTGTAAACTTCCTAACAGCAAAGTTGGTTTATTTAAGTTTGTGTCCTTAGCACCTAGCACAGTGATGGGAAAATACAGATGTACAGTATTTGCTGAATAAATAATTTAGAAAATAACCTGCATTCAAGTCTAGGTTGTAGGATGTCCTTGAGAGAGTTACTTAACATCTCTGGGCCTTCAACATCTTTTCAACTCTAAATCAAATGACTTAAAAGATTATTGCTAGCTCTAACATCTGGTGATTTCCTGAGCTCTTAAGCAATCTTAGAGATTACTTTCTTTCTCACAACTCTGCTGGGCACAGAGATACCTGGGTAGGCAGGTGCCTAGAGATTGAAGTGACCTGTATCTGGGCTTAGGTCACTTGGGTTTCCGTATCCACTTGTTCCCTGTGTGGCCTTGAGCAACTGCCTAACTCTAGGAGTCCTGGATCCCTCATTTATGAAGTGGACAGTATGTACAAGGGGCACCTGCTGCCCCATATTTCCTGTCCCGTCAGCCGGTGACAACATTCATTATCTCTCGGAACTGCTCTTCCCTCTGCTCCTTGTTGTTTGGCTGGGAGTGACTCCTTCCTCATTCCAGGGAATTGGGGCCTGGGGCTCAGATCATCAGCTCCTCCGTGGTCACTGCTATGTGCTGTCATCACATGGACCCAGGCCTGACCAATCTAGTGTACCGTTTCCCCGAGTCTTAGTGATTGGTTTAGGTGTGCGTGTACGTGTATGTGCATGAACCGAACTGGGCCAGTGGGATTCAATTCTGAGACTTTCATCCCAATATTGGGAAGAAGGGAGGCCCATCTTTCCATGGAACCTGACATGGGTGGGCTTTTTGTAACCCAAGAACCGCGGGGAGAGCCAAGTAGATAGAGCGTGGCCAAGAAGGCAGCCAGGATCACCCAAGACTGACCAAGAGGTGCACAGAGTCCTCACCCTGCTGTTTGAGGTTCTACATCAATCTGTGCCTGAAGCCTCTGGGGTCTTTCCAGTTTTGTAAACTAATAGTTTCTCTTTAAAAGTCATTTTAAAAGATTTTAAAATTTATTTCAGAGAGAGAGAGAGAGAGGGAGTGCAAGCATGAGCAGGGGGAGGGGCAGAAGCAGAGGGAGAAGCAGACTCCATGCTCAGCAGGGAGCTCGACTTGGGACTCCATCCCAGGACCCCAGGATCATGACCTGAGCCGAAGGCAGATGCTTAACTGACTGAGCCACGCAGGAACCCCTAAGAGTCATTTTTTGAAGCATTTCCTTAGGTTTTTTCCCCCCCACTAATCTAGTTTAAATTGATGTTCAGTTCCTAAAATCTGACCCCCCCCCCAAAAAAAAAAATCCTTACTGATATAGTAATAGTTACACTTTGGGATTGGGGTTTTGGGAAGAATTATGTGAAAAACGGAAAATAATCCCTGTGAAATTCTTAGCCATAGAGCTGGGATGGTAGGTGCCTGGTTAATGCTAGATCCTCTAGTGATAGCATCAGGGAGGCAGGAAAAGGTGGTGGGTAAGAGCATGGATCCACAGCCATATGACCCTAGCCCCAAGTCCCCTCGCCATCACTAAAGGGACTTCCCTTCTGTGTCTTCATTTCTTCTCCTGTAAAATGGAGATCCAACTGATATATTCGTCAAGTTAAAGGGGTGACTGTATGTGACAGCGAGCCCAGTGTCTGGTATGCAGTAGGTATTCAGTTAATGGAAGCTGTTATTTCCTATTATTTGTCCTATTACATCAGGTAATGAATTCCTAGGCTGCAAACTCTGTTGTAACGAGAATCTTCTTATTTTTAAATTCATTTTATCACTAGATCCCAGCTTGGTACTTGGTACAGAGTAAAGTAAGACTGAAGTTGATTGTATGAATCTTTTTTTCTTCTCTATCAAATCCTTTTTGTTTTGTTGTTTTTTAAAGATTTTATTTATTTATTCACAAGAGAAACAGAGAGAGAGAGAGAGAGAGAGAGAGAGAGAGGCAGAGACACAGGCAGAGGGAGAAGCAGGCTCCATGCAGGGAGCCTGACGTGGGACTCGATCCCGGGTCTCCAGGACCACACCCTGGGCCGAAGGCAGGTGCTAAACCGCTGAGCCACCCAGAGATCCCCTATCAAATCCTTTTTGACTCAGACAAATCACCTCCTGAATGGATGTCCTGAATCCAACCTGTCCCCGTTTGACCTACTCTCTGCTAATTCATTTTTCAACACAACGTCACTGAGTGCCTACTGGGGATCAGGACTTGGGGCACTGGCATTAAAGCAGTGAAAAAAAGAGAGATCCCTGGGTGGCTCAGCAGTTGAGCATCTGCCTTTGGCTCAGTTCGTGATCCCAGGGTCCTGGGATCGAGTCCCACATTGGGCTTCCTGCCGGAGCCTGCTTCTCCCTTTGCCTGTGTCTCTGCCTCTATCTCTGTGTCTCTCACAAATAAATAAATAACATCTTTTTTTTTTAAAGCTGTGAATAAGATGAGGGGCCCATCTTTGTGGGGCTCAGACTCTAGGAAGACAAGCACAACTGGTAAGCTGATGAATATATCCTATAATAGCAGGAAGGGGTGAGTACTCTGGAGACAAACAAAGCAAAGGTGAAGAATAGGAAGCAGGTATCTCTTTCGACTGGGTCCTCATAGAAGACCTGTTTGAAGAGAGGACGTTTGAGCAGAGATGGTGATGAAGCTGTGTGGCTCTCTGGGGGAGAAGAGGGAAGAGTGTGTGCAAAGCCCTGGTTTGTTCAAACAACAGAGAGTGAGGTTAGAGAGATGAGATCAGAAAGCTAAGCAGGGGCAGCTGATTCTCGGCCTCGGCAATTCTTCATATTTTAGAAATGCCATTTATAATCCTGCAGTTGATTTTCCCCATCAGTAATCACATCACATCTGTAATCAAAACTTCCTGTGATTCCCAATTGCTTTTGAGTAATGTGTTGCATGAATTTGGAACCTCAATGTAGCCTCTACTGATTTCTCTTTGCTTCACCACTGCTGCTCTTTGAAGTCTTAAAAAAAAAAATTCCATCTCTGTGCTGCCCCAGGGCCTTTGTGCGTGCTGCTCTCACAAACATCCTTTTCCCTCCCTTGACCATCTGACCTGTTCATGTGCTACTTCCTTAAGGGAGCCTTCTTTCACCTCCCTCATGAGACTAGGTCAAGTTCTGCTATGACACACTCTCAAGGATTTTGTTCTTTTTAAAGCACTGCTTACACTTACAAATAATATATTGAGTATTTGATTTAATGCCTATCCCCTCTGATAGTTTATAAGCTTCTAAGAACAGGCTTCTTGTATGGCGTCCATACCGGTGTCCTCGGTTCTTAGGAAGGTGTTAGCAGAAATACTCTATTACATCAATAAATATCATTAAATATTATAAATATATGTAGGCAAGATGGGCATCCACCTTCACCCTTGCTCACCTGCACCCACTTCCCTCATCTGTATGCATATACGCAGATGACATACTGGCACACCAAAGTTACAAAGTTGGGGTTTAAAAACTCAGAAGCAGGAGAAATGACTGGCAGCCTGTGGGGAAGGAGGCCAGGGGCATTTGAGAATGTTCCCTGGAGGTGATGTGCTTGGAGACACAGCCTGTGCCCTACGGCTTGGATGAAGCTGGATCTCCTTTTTAGGGGGAGAGGGAGCTAGCCTCTTCTGATATTATGTGTAGGGAATCTAAACCAGGAGGAAAATGAGAAATATTTGTCCCAAGAAATGCAACTCTGCTGCCAAGAGTAGAGCCGCAGGAGCCGCTGACCGACAGAGCGATGATCCCGAGCTCGCTGTGGGTAGTGTCACTGCAATGTTTTCCAACCTGTTACAAAGCCTCCTTGGCGAAGAACTGACCTTTTAGCTTACAATCTGAGTGACACTGGCTGCAGCATTTCTCATAATGAGAAGGTGAAGGGAAAAAGAATGTCTTAAACCCTGGCTGGCCTGTTTAATGAGAGTTGAGGGGTTTTCTCTACCATTTCTTAATGAAATGCTTCCAAAATGACTTTTAAATCAGAAAGGGAAAGCTGATCACTTCTTGTTCTGTGATTCTGTGTCCCCTGAGCTGGGATGAGCCAAAGGGATTGTAACACAAGGAGGAAGAAATTTGTTGACCACCACCCCCATCCCCATACGTGTGTACTTACTCCTCCTGCTGAAATGATGGTGCCTCCCCCTCCCCACCCCACACCCGTCCTCTCCCCTCAGCTGGCGGTGATTGCATTCCTTCCCTTGCCTTGAGAGATGCTCCATGCTGGTGACATCACTTCATGGCTGTCATCATCTGCCCATCTTCCAGGAAACTGCAGCAGAGTGTGGTTTAGAGAGAAATATGTCCAGGAGGCTTGCATACTAAAAGATCCAAGAAGCACCTAAATATTTTTAGATGATCCCAAATCATGAGCTATTTGACCTTCTGGATATGTGGTCACTGTTTTCACCTAAAAGGGAATCATCATAAGAATACCCAGTGCTTCAAAGACTCATTTTTTCCAGGCAAAATTATCTAAAGTTTTGTTTTGCCCCAAAGAACTCACTCTTCCTTGGATTTCGTTAAAGCAAGAAGAAAGGTGTTTGCTGCTTTATTTCTTTCCTCTTTCCTCTGTGTCTGTTCCCAATTCACCTCATGAGCACTTCATAAATCTTGCATCTGGGTAATATAACACTGTACGGTGCTTTTTAACCGGAACATTTTGTTTTCTGAGTGATCTGGCGCTGGATTGCAAAGGGGCAGCACTGAGGAAGGGAACAACCCCTGAGCCCTGGCTGGGGCAAAGCCTGCCGGGACACGCTAGAGTTCTGGAGCATCACCAGTGGGTTCTCTGCCGCAGAGAGGGGCTTCAGAGTCGCACAGTCTTACTTCTGGTTCTGACTTCTTGCTTTTCTAAAATTTCTTAGTCCTCTGAAATAAAACGTTTTTTTAGAAATTTTTTTTCCTTCCCTGAAACGGAGGTGTCTCTTACTTCCTCCCACACTCTGCCTCCTTTGCATTCCCACATACCAAGAAATTGAATTGTGAATTTTAGTTTGCTGGGTAGTAAGTCAACCAATGCTTGACTTACTTGAGAATATGGAAAATTTACTATTTATAATCTGCTTTTTCCTAGGAGGAGGATGTGGTAAATATGCACACAGAAAGTAATAAGTGAAATGAAATAATGAAAGTAAGTAAATATAGAAATTTAGGACCAAGGAAACTAACAAAAACATCAAGAACATATAAAAGAAGGATTTGGTAAGCATGTTATCAAGCTCAACTACAGTTGCACTTTAAATTTGGATCTGAGCTTCCCGGTAGCCAAAGAAAAAAAGGGGTGAGGGGGCATGGTTGGTTTAATAATTCCCACTACTAAGAAAATCCAAATTTTCTTATTTTCTCGTTTTTGTGTTGCCAATCCACAGGAGATGCAAAGCATTTAGTAAGCTTTAATTTGGAAAGGCATATCACATAAGAGCATGGGGATGGGGGTTTGGTGAATTAAGTAATAGGACGGTAGTTTGCCTGGGATGATACCTTACTAGCATCATTCAAGAAAAACTAAGGTCATAAGGTTAAAGCAACTCAGTGAGGGATTTCCAGAAAGGTACCATGATCTGATCTGAGAATAAAGCACACACAAAGAGGGAATAATTAGGAGAATCTGCTACATAGCATGGTTACATGGAGAAATGAATGTCATGTCACTTTTATAGAGATTGTCCCTTGTGGTGGCCAACAAGAGGCATAATAATAACCATCTATCTATATTGAGGACTTTGTGGTTGGACTGGCTGGGCTCTCACCTGGGAACATTGGGCTTACCTGTGATTCATAGGGACACGTTTGACCTCTTGTGTAGATTAATGGTTTTAGCTGACAGGGACTGCTTAATTTCAGAGTTATGTTCTGGGGGCATCTGGCTGTGATTGAGACTATGTCTCTCAGGCAGGGCCCAGAGCTTTTAATATGCTTTGGACAGAATGTTAAACACCTTGTCATGCCTCAATCTTCTTAATCATTACTAATGATGCTAATAAAAATGATGACGGTACTCAAGGCAGAGGCGAACAAAGGCAAGGCAGTGACTCACAGAGTTGAGCAAGGTGTTGTGGCAAGAAAGCCCAGACTGCAGATGGAGTGTTGGTTCTTGCCCCAGGCCACACATGATATATAACCTAGACCCTTCTTTCACGTCTTTGGGTTTCCCTATTTTGCAAGGTGGGGCCTGTGGCAGTGGTTCTCAAAGTGTCCTCCCCTGACCAGCAGCATCAGGATTAACCTGACCTGGGTATGAATTAGAAATGGAGGTTCTTGGACCTTACTCCAGACCCACTGAGCCAGATACCTGGAACAGCCCTCAATAGTCTGTTTTTTAAGTGCTCCAGGTAATTCTCTGAAGGATGCTAAGCTTTGGGAACTATTAGACCTTGGATTAGGTCTCCTTTACTGTGTGTGGAATGATTCCCAATTCTCCATCCCTATTCCTATGCCTTTTGCCAAATCTTCCTATTAGGGGGTAGAGTCTACTCCTTCAACTCTTGAATATTTGCTGACATGGGGGTTTGCTTTGGCCAATAAAATGTGCAGAAATGATGGGATGCTATTTCCGAGCTACTTGGTTCCCTCTCTCCCTCTCCTGTCTCTTTTTTCGATTTTTTCAGAACTCAGCCATAGCCATGACACACGCCTGGACTAACTTGCCAGAGGATGAAAATCCGCATGGAAGAGAGCTAAGTCGTTTCTCCATAGGCAGTCGTAGGCCAGCCAGCCCCCAAACGATGTGCTAGCTGACCAAAATGAGTACGTGAGCTCAGGTGTCAATAAGTGGGCCTGGCCCATCCAGAAGACCCTCTAAGCCAACCTACAGTCTTGTGAGCTGAAATCAATGGGTATTGCTTTAAGCTACTGGGTTTTGTGGCTTTCTTTTTATTGTACAGAATTACCTTGGCAACCATGGTGTAAGATGGGAATTCCATAATTCTGCAGTTCTAACTGTCCTGACCTTCATCTCTTGTTAGCAATCCTTGAATTCACAGATAGCAAATTCAGGGGTGAAAGTAACATTACTTTTATCTTTTCTTGAGTAAATCTCTTTCCTCTTCTGATCCCCAGTTCCATCATGAGGCGGGCAATTAGTTATGTAATTCTCAGTTAATTCCAGGCAATCTAGGTCAACAAGTTTATGGCAGATCTTATTTCTTACCGCTACTCATAGCTCTCTCCTCCTGAGTGCACAGGAAGATGGCACCTCCCCACCTTCTTGAAGTTAGATGTGACCAGAGGACTGTTTTTGGTCAATGAAATATGAGCAGGAACAGGTCACTTCTGTGTGGAGGCATTTAAGCATTTGTGTGCAATCATCTGGTCTCTCTTCCTCTTCCTTTAATTGTGGAGGGTATGTTGTAGCACAACTGCTGCAAAATTGAAGTAGCCTGGACTGCTATGCTAAGCGCAATGGGGGTCAGCTGCCCCAGGGAGTTGACTGGACTTATAGCTGGTTTTTCATGAGCAAGAAAGAAACATTTGTTTCTTAATTTTCTCATAGTTCTGGAGGTTGGAAGTCCAAGATCAAGATATCACTGGGTTTGGTTTCTTCTGAGGCCTCTCCCCTTGGCTTGCAGATGGCCACCTTCTCGCTGTATCTCAATGTAGTGTTCTCTCTCTATGTGTATGTGTCCCCAGTGTCTCTCTGTGTGTCCAGGATTCCTTTTTCTTATCGTGACACTCATCATTGTCAACTAGGGCCCACCCAACAACCTCATTTTAACTTAATGACTACTTGAGAGACCCTCCTTCCAAATATAGTCACATTTTGAGGGGATAGGGGTTGGGACTTCAGGACATGAATTTGAGCCCATAAGTCCTGGACATGTACATTCTAAAGGCACTTAAGTCAGCCTAGGGAGTCAGTGGATGGTTGGGATGGGGACAGCACATTGATTTGAATCTCCAGCATCGTCTCAGTGGATGTGATATCTAATATTGTACACTGCACACATACTGCTTCTGCACTGTGCTCATCCTGACCCAGAGGGCTAGTTCATCTTTCATTCTGTTGGCTACATTTGTATTATTCTTGGTCATAGAGAGGAAAAACAAACCATTCTGGGCACGCTGGCATGAAGAAGCATACTGAGAGCCTTCCTGGACCCATCTGGCTGTCTGGGGCTTTGCCTACCCATTTCCCCACTGCTCTCACACCAACTGAACTATCTCCACAAACCTTGTACCCTTTAGGCTTCACCGAGGGAGCAAGTCCCAGCACCCTCTTCTTTTGGAGCCCTCGAAATTCCCTAGGGTTTTTCTCATTTCCCTCCATTTCAGGGTGATTCTGGGATCGGTATGTGGGCCTAGGATTTGGGGCTCTTTTCCAGGGACCTACCATTTCACGAGCATCTAAATCTGTTTGCTTTGGCTCTTTCTCCTTCACCTCTAATTGGATGAGAAAAACTTGCTCTGCCAAATCGTATATTCTTTTATAACTTTTTAAAAACTTTTTTTTTTTCTCTTCTGGACCTTGACTTTGAAACTCAAAACCTGAGACTTTGACACCTTTGCCCTTCAGATCCTCTACGATAAACCTACCTGGGGGCAAGATCTGCCAATCTCCACGCATATCTCCAGATATGCCAGGTTAAATCTTTTTATTTATAAAAAGAATATAAACTTTGAATGGAGACAAGCCATGAAGTAGGAATAAATTACCAGGAATTAAAAACACCTCACTTAACATATCAAAATGCTTATCCCCTGCATTGGAATATGTAAGTTTGCCCTAATAAGATTTCTTCTTCTTAACACCAAGAAATAAGACTAAATTCTACCTTGAAAGAATTCAGCTTTCATTGGGAGAAGTCTACTCCTTGGTTTAGAAGAAGGCCAGTTCGGGATCTAGGAAAAGGGAGAAAGTTGCTTGATTTTAGCTGACCGTCGAGAAAATGAAAGTAGTTCATTTGGAGGTTTGAAATATGGGGCAGAAAATCGAATTTTTCAATATAAAAGCAACACTGATATTACACAAATATTATGAATGCTTCCAAGTCAAGTAAGAACACTGTGAGTGCAGAAATGAATTTGTGATTGACATAAGGAAGAAGGATGAATAGACAATGATCTATGGCGTTTGTCTGAAACCTCATAAAAGTGTATCTGAACACTGCTTTCCCCCCATTTCATCAGCTGTGAATCGCTATATGAAAGATGTGTCCAAGTTAATGAGGGCCTAGGAGCCCTTTTAAATAAAAAGAAAGAAAAGAAAAAAAAGAATAGTTTGGGAGACTTTTCTCCTTACGATAAGTTGGGTCTTATATGTTTGGACTGGGGTGTTTAACAGCTGGATTTTCATTTTCCCTCACGAATCTTCACTCTCCATTGTCAGATAATGCCCCCTCCTCTGGTCCTTCATGTCTTCCTGATCTCTTCACTCTTTGCAGGAGGGATGGATTTCTTGATGTGTTCAGTTTATTGCTTAGTCACCAAATAATGGAAAGCATTTGCAGTATGCTTTGTTAATTGATTCATCGGTTTAGTGTAGGGGCCAACGAACGTTTTCTATAAAGGGCCAGATAATAAGTATTTTTGGCTTTGGAGGCAAGATTGTCTTTGTGACTATGACTCAACTCTGCCAGCATAGAGTGAAAGCTGTGGTAGGCAGTAAGTAAGTGAATGGTCGTGGCTGTGTTCCAATAAAACTTTATTGACAAGAGTAGGCAATGAGTTGGACTTGGGTCTAAGGCTTAGTTTGTGACACCTTTGGTCATCGTTGGGGTTGGGAGTGGCTGAGCTCCCTAGTAATGAGAAATGTTATTTTCTGGTGATTTCTCATTTTCCATCCTCATTTTAAATTCCCAAACACTCAGTCCTTCTTCCTTCCTCCAGAGGCTCAGGGACCCATGTGCTGGCATTGGATGAGCAGGTGAATTCTATTTTGGATTATGCTGACAGTTCAGTAGAAAGGAAGCACTACCTAGATTTGAAGTGTGTATGTGTAGCATGGGAAGGGGGGCAAGACTAAAGCATTTACTTGCCCTGAGACAAGATGAGGTAATGTTTCTTGTGAAGAAGAGCAGGTGCCTGCCCATAGCTGAAGAGCAGAGCCGGCTGTAGGCTTGCTGGGTTCTTGCTTTCTCTCATCCTCCACATTCTTCTCTTTCTGGTCTCTGGAAGCTCCTTGAACATGTCCCATTCTCTCCTGAATGTGTATCCTGTGAAAAGGCTAAATGATACCCAACACTACCAAAGGGATTTTCTTTTATCAGGGGCTTTCCAAATATTTTCATGATTTATTTTCTTCTGATTATAATAGCTATATTTGTTTCTTATCAAAATTTGGCAGCTACTGGAAAAGTATACTGTTTGACAACCTACTATTTATCAAGTCTCTTTTATTCAGCACTGTGCAAGTCATTATATATAGGTGTGTGCGCACGCACGTGTGCATTTACATATCACACACATACAATCCTAAAGACTCATGACAAATCTTTGAGGTAGCTAGTTTTAGGCGGAAAGAAGTGAAGCAACTTGCCCAAAGCATATATTGGAGGCAGGATTCAAACCTAGTTGTCTGATTGCCAAATTCCCATTTGATTTTTTCAGGGTACTATACTACCTTTAAGAAGAAAGAGGAAAAAAAAAAAAAAACCTCCTGCAATCTTCCTTAGGGAAAATCGTGGTTACCTGTTGCTGTTTTTTTCTTTCCCCCAGGGTTTGCTGTTTTTCCCTCTCTTTTTTTCAAGCATAGCTGAGATCATGCTGCAAATAGGATTTTATTTTCTTGTTGGTTTTCACTCTATGTTACTATTTAAATATCATGGTGGTGGGTGACCCTCCCCGGAGGTTCCCAGGTGTAGTGTGAAAGTGGCCCTTGTATTTAGAGGGCCAGGAGAAAGAGAGAGAGGAAAGAGGCCACTCTAGGTTGGTAGGTGGCAGTTTTAAAAAGCAGAGGGAACTTCCAGATGAGGCTTGTCTTGGGTGATAGCAGGACAAATGGATCCCTGCACCTCCTGGCCGAATCTTACAAGTTTATGAAGGAGCACTAACTCGGCTCGGTCAGGTATTCTGTGCAAGTATGTGTTCTCAATAGCACATCGCTGTCTCAAGGTTATGACCTTGGAACAGCCTCTGAGAGCGGAGATGACATGCAGAACTCACGGTCCAAGGACGGGGAAGGAGGTGAGGAGCCTCTGAGTGCCTGACTCAGGTCACCTGGTGGTCATGTCTTTTTCATGACCTTCCCCGACACACTCCAAAACCTCTTTGTAAGTATCCTTTAAATGGTGTTACTACTTTTTCATTTGGTATATTGTAATTTCTGTGACCAACGCCCATCTGTTGGACATTTCAGGTGTTGCTGGTTTTGCACTGTTTTATTTTTATTTTTTTATTTTTATTTATTTTTTAAATTTATTTTTAATTGGTGTTTAATTTGCCAACATATAGAATAACACCCAATGCTCATCCCATCGAGTGCCCCCCTCAGTGCCCGTCACCCAGTCACCTCCACCCCCCGCCCACCTCCCTTTCTACCACCCCTTGTTCGTTTTGCACTGTTTTAAATAAAGAGGTAAAGGACACCTTTGAGTATGAAACACCCCCCCATAAAACTTCAAAACTCTGAACACTTATCAAGAAACATAGAAATGTTATTCTGCAAAAGGGGCAGCTAAGAGGCACTTGCTTTGGAGGCCACCCTAAAATCTTAGTGACTGAGAACAAATAATATTTCAGTGCAATATTGAGAAAAAAAATCTAGTGAATGCCCAAAGTTGGAATCCATGATGAACAAAATCTCAACATTTAAAAATAAAGGCAGGGTCGGTACTGCAGATTTTCTCTTTAGCCTTAGGCTCCAATATGGCTGGCATGATCCTGTTACTGATCCAGTCTTGGCTGAGGAGACATAACTGGTGTCTGGAAGGAAGTACCTAGACCCAGCTTTATTACTATATTAAGCCCTCTGGGAAGCTATCAGCTGGGTGTTTTCTTTTGAAAGGGGGTGCACAAGGATGCTAGTGAAGACTGCCTGGTTTCAAACCCCCATTGTGCAGCTTATGGTATCAACTTGTCCAAAATGCTTTTGCCCTCTGCACCCCACTTTCCTGATGTTCTCCAAGGAGATGATGATATTCCTTCACGTCTTCCATTGATGCGAAGACTTAGTGAGTAATGAGGGGGCCCCTTCTTTTTTTAAATTTTTATTAAAGATTTTACTTATTTATTCATGAGACACAGACACACACAGAGAGAGGCAGAGACACAGGCAGAGGGAGAAGCAGGCTCCACGCAGGGAGCCCGATGTGGGACTCGATCCCGGGACCCCAGGATCATGCCCTGGGCCAAAGGCAGGCACCAAACCTCTGAGCCACTCTTCTAGAAGTGGGCCCCTTCTAACAGCCAGTGCTTAGTTTGTGATAGAGTCGATAAATGGATGTCCTTCTACAGCCAAGTTGTGAGCCTGTGGCCCCAAGCTGGAGGCAGCCTGCTGACCTACTTGCTTCCTTTCCATGGGGGCATCATTAGATTCTTTAAAAAATTAGTTACCAGAGTTGTAAAACCACAAGATTGCATATTAAAAAAAATCTTACAAAAATCAGATCCAACAACTGCATTCCCTAGTGGTCAAATCTGCAGACCATTAGATTTCCTTAGATGAAATGATTTCTCTCTAGTTCATCCCAGACTGGGATTTTGAAAATAAAAATACTGAAACCCAGTTTAGTTGGAATATAAGGGGCACCTGGGTGGCTCAGTGGTTGAGCATCTGCCTTTGGCTCAGGTCATGATCCTGGGTTCCTGGGATCCTGGGATCGAGTCCCTTGGGGAGCCTGCTTCTCCTTCTGCCTATGTCTTTGCCTCTCTGTCTCTCAGTGTCTCTCAGGAATAAATAACTAAAATCTTTTTTTTCTTAAAACTTGGAGTATCAGATAACTGAATACTTTTTCAGTGTACGTCCCATGCCATATTTGAGACCTACTAAAAAACCTTACTTATGAGTTTCTTGAAACATTAAAAAATGATTTGTTGTTTATCTGAAATTCGAATTTAGCTGGGCATCCTGTGTTTCATCTGGCAGCCCGTCCCTACCCCCCACACCGGCTTCACTGGTCTGTCATCACTTGACCTCTGTGGGCATCAGCACAGACCAGGCACGACTCCAGGATTAGAGCTAAAATTCCAAGCAGAGGTAACATTTGACAAGCTGCACGTAAGTATAGTCACTGAAGCACAGTCTTCAGCCGTTTAATGAACTTTCTTCAAGTCTGGGGGCCTTCTCTGGCTAGGTGTGATCGAACCAGTGCCAGGAAGAAAAACCATCCACTGCTGCCTCCACATCACTGGGTGAGTGCTCTGTGCAAGTGCTTGTGAGTGTGTGAGTGAAGCTAGATGAACCCCGAGCACCTGGTGAGCCTTTTGCTTTCTCTTGCTGCTGTTGGGAGAGCTTTCAAATAGAGAATCAGGTCTGATAACAACCCCGTGGAAGCAGCAGCCATTCTGGAAGGCCCGGACATGAACGATGGGGATGCTTTCCTTACAGCAGGTGAAGAGACCCTGCCAAGGAGGGCAGGAGCTTTTCAGTAAAGAACTACTTATGTCGCTGTTTGATGGCAGAGAGAGGTACATACCTATAACAAGTCTGCTCAGTGCACTGACTGAAGATTTTCTTCTCTCTCTGGCTTCCAGCAAATGGAAACACGCAGGCCTGAGCAGGAGAGGAGAGATTAGCTAGAAGGTGTTTCAACCTTGGTGCCATTAACTCTTGGGGTTTGGATATTTTTGTTGTTGTTGTTGGGGCCTATCCTATAAGTCATAGGATGTTACCAGCATCTTTGACCCCCACCTCCTAGATGCCAGCCCTCCCCCCCCAGCTGTCTACATATTACTAAATGTCTCCTGAGAGGCAGATTCTTCCCCAGTTGAAACCACCAGAAAGGGCAGCCCCGGTGGCACAGCGGTTTAGCACCACCTGCAGCCCGGGGCGTGATCCTGGAGACCCTGGATCGAGTCCCACATCAGGCTCTCTGTATGATGCCTGCTTCTCCCTCTGCCTGTGTCTCTGCCTCTCTGTCTCTATGAATAAATAAATAAAATCTTAAAAAAAAAAGAAACCACTAGAAATACCACCGTGAGGATGAATTAGGGCACAGATGCCAGGCTGTGACTTCACCGTGAGAGTTAAGTTTCAAGCTTTAGGTCATGGGGGCAGGGGTGGAGGGGGCCGGGCACCTCGATCTCAAATTCAGTTATGAAGGTCGTTGACCAAATTAGCCTTTTCTAGGGGCAGAATTTGGGTTAAGAGAATCTAGTTAGCAACTATCGAAATGGGAAAACCAGCTTAGTCACTACTTGGTTTATGGGACTAATGATTATGTGTTTCAGTTCTGTGCATCTCCCACCTTTTAGATAACCTCACTCTTTTTCTATTCCTCTCCACTCCATGACCCCCCCCCCCCACCCCGAGTGCCCCACAGATCACTGTTTTTTCGGCCAAGGTGATATCCCATTCCCTGGGGACAGTTAGCAATGTCTAGGAATGTTTTTGGTTGCCACAACTGACGCACCTGGTGACTAGAAGCCAGAGATGCTGCTAAATATCCTAAAATGTGTGCAGGACAGCCCCCCTCCCAAACAGAATTTTCTGGGCCCAAATGTTCACACTCGTGAGGCTGAGAAACTGGGCTGTAGTAGCAATGAATCCATGTGCTCACCTCAACACTTCAGGAGAAGAGCCTTCCCTACACACCCCAGGCACCTGGGATTTTAGGGGACTCCTCTTGAACCTGTAGCTGGGGAAGTGTCAGCATCCAGACTCTAAGGGACATTTTCTTTTCTTTCCATTTTGTACTCATGCCCAGGAATAGCAAGACTAGCAATTCTGTGAGGATATAGGTTCTTATGCAACCTTTCCTTCTTTCTTTGGGGGTTTGCGTATCGTACAGAAGTTCACCTGGGTCTCAGATCCGCACGTGATCCTGATCTCTGATGAACACCATCTGATAAAGGGATTCTCCTAACACATCGAGGGCGGACAGTAAAGAAGCTTAGCAGGTCTGGTGAGGAGAAGAGACCTACGGGGAGAAAAACAGGCCAACTGGATTTCCACACACAGCCCTCCGTCATCTCAGCATCATTATCACAACACTAGCTCCACTATTTACCTGATTGCAAATGGGAGTGGCTTTGATGACCTATGTTGGCTCAAGCTGCCCACCTACCCCTCCTCCCACACCTGGTGCCTTCTGTTCCCTTTGAAATATTATTTGGCTCCATCCCCCCCCCCCCCCCCTTCCGGTGCTCTGTGTCTCTCGCTCTCTCTCTCTTTTGTGCGTGCGTGTGACCACAATTGTAGTTTCAGTAAATAAAACGGCTGCTTGATAACGTGGAACGGCCCAGCGCTTAACTCTGCCCTTGGAGATCCTTTACATCAAACCAGCGATCAAAAAGTGGTGCAGATAAAATTTGTCATCAGGGATTTCCTACAAAAGAATTACAGTGGAGAAATGGCCTGATCGATACTATGGATTTTCACTGCAGGGGCTGGTGGTCCAATTGCCGTGAGACACTCACACAGATAAAAGGGCACGGCTGCCACTCCGTCACAGACTGCTGACTCAGCAGAAGCTTGTCAGGTATTTATAGGCCAGAGTGATACAGAATTATCACCTTGCAGTGCCCGGCGCGTGTTCCTTCGGAGATTGCCTTCCTTTATGGGATTGCTAAATGCAGGTGAATAGAAAAATGATGGCTAACAGCTGTCAAAATGCAACAGAATGAAGTACTTAAATCTTTTTTTATCCATTAAAAGGGTAACAACCATACATATATCATGGCACAGACGTTGTAATGATATTTGGGGGCTGGTAAACGAGGGGGCAATAAACAATGTATGTTCTGATCAGAACAGCAGAGGAAATAGACCTGCGGTGGGGGAGGCAGGGCTTCCCTGAAGCCCTTATAATTACTTTAATGGTTGAACGTTATCTAACAGAAGGAAAACAAAATTACATTTGCGCCCCGATCTTCGGGGAGACCCGTCTTCCCCTTAGTTGGCGTCTTGGAAGCAGTGAACTATTCCCTAAAACACTTCACCGGGCTCACTGCATTCTGAAATTCATGGAATTTCACGTGTGCCAGGTTCATTACAGCACGTGCAATAACAACTGATTTGTAAGATTCTGGGGCCCGGAGGCGTGGGGTCCCACTGAGCGCCTCCTCTCGTGTATTTCCAGCCTCTGTGCAGAACTTTGGAAGTGGAAGGGCACGCACATGACCTTCTCTCCCACGGAGCGTGGCTATTCCAGGAGGAGATGTCCTATCAGCCGGTCATCCCTACCATCCAGTCCCTTAGCCATCACCGACCAAAGGTAAGCGATTGCCCTGATTCCCAGGTAACGTAGACTCATGGAGCTCCCCCTGGAAAAATCCTACTAATCCATCCCAAACATCCATACGGAATTTGTCTAGTTTTTGTACTTAGACTCGACTTCCAGAACGATTCGAAACACCACTTCTGGTTCCCCTGTAGAACCGTGGCTCGTTTGAAGATACTCTGCGTTGCGTCTTGTACACCCCCTTTCCCTAAGACCTTTCACTTAAAATTTCAGCGAACCACTTTTTTGGTAAGCTTGAACATTAAAAGAAGAATGTTTTCTTTATTCCCGATATTTAAAAAGTACTGCAAGGCAAATAGGGGAAATGAACAAGATATATAGGATATTCTCCGTAGCAGGGCCTCTTGACATTAATGAATTCTCCATTTCTTGAACACCTGCGGTGAGACAGGTCTTGTGCAGGGTGTTGAAGAAAGGCAGTGAATGAAAACCGGCTTTCAAGCAAGGAGCTTATGGAAAGGAGGACAGGAAAAATATTTATTGAACACATACTTTGTGCCAGGCCCTTGGCATATGTTGTAATGAAATGGCAAGCAGCTAGAAAATGCAAGGCAGACTCATAAGTGTTCCTTTGATTTGTGTGCTCCTCATCACAGCTCTGGGAGGTGGTGGCATTTCTTACCATGTCCATTTTACAGGTGGGGTAACTGAGGCAACAGAGGTTGAGTGGAGGCACTCGGGCAAAGCTCAGACTCCCCACTGCCGAGCTACGCAGCCTCTCCCTGTCTGGAAGCTTTCTCCTTTTGTCCCTACAACGGTCCCACAAAGTAGGCATCCCTATCCAACGAATAAGCAAAGCTCATGAGCTCGCTCACGAGCAGCGAGCATTTTGTCCAGCCAGTTCCTTGAAGAGCTGGGGCCTGCACCCGGGCACACCTGCCTTGACATTCCCTGCTAGCGTAGCCTGTCGTGGACAGAGGGCCCACCAGGCCAGCAAGGCTCTGCAGCTTCTTGCTTCAAAAAAACAAAAGTCAGGAAGTGCAAGCCATAATGTGCAGTCCAGGGAAAAGAATTTAATTTCAGGAAGCGTGCCACTGCCTGGAAGGAACATTAACAAGACTTTTGTACCCAGATCGTCCCTGGCCAGCGGCGGGTGGGACTCAAGAATGTAGCCGGCACCTTCCGGAACTGTCCATGGGGAAATCATCTTTGTGCTTGTTGGAACTGCCTTATACTAGTGGAAATCATTGCTACTATCATCACAGGATCGTTGTATGGAAGTTTACTGTCACTGGCAATAAACATAGATGAAAGGAGGGGGGGAATAAGAAAACAAAAGGGAAAAATAGAAGCAAAAAATGCACCAGAGTGAAAAAAATACCCATAAACGAGTTGTTTTTTCGTCTCTCTAGTTGCTCTGATGTGCACAAAGGAAATAGATGGAATAAAATCACATCTCAGGAACACCAACATAAATTCCCCCTTGCTTTGACAAGTACATAATTTTCTTCAGAGATGCTCTTCACGTCTGGAGAGTTATGAGCCAATTTCATTCCCATCTGACAAATTTACAAAGAAACATTAGAGAAAAGGGATTAGGAAAGCGAGAAATCTTTATAGACTTTTTCCTCGGGCTGTATTTCCCTTCCATCTTCTGGCTCTTCCTTGAGGACCATGCATGAGTGACTCATGCAGTATGACCCCCATCACCGAGACGCTTCGCAGAGACCCAAATGGTGACATGTGCTTTCAATTAGCGAAGGGTATTTACATTATTGGGGAGTGGGAGGCCGGACTGGGGGGCTGGTGAGGAGGGAAGAGTGTTATTGACAAATATTTAGATGGAGTCTCTGAAGTCTCGTTCAAAGTGGTATTTGCACAATTAGACTTCTTGAGAGAAATATAGGGGGGAAGAGAGAAAGAAGGGGGAGGAGGGGGAGAGGAGGAAGGAGGGAGCACTGAGTGGTCTAAAGGGGTTTATAATGGACATACACGTTCCAGGATGATAACGATAAAGGATTAATAATAGCAAAGTATACATTTTTTTTTTTCTTCTGGGAGGCGCATAGAGTCTAAGAGGAATGTGGAGTTTTTTGGCCTTAAAAAAAAAAAATCTCCCTTGCTAATTTCATGGTGCAGTGTTGAGAGTGATTGAGAGTTGGGTTTGCCCCCGGACCGTCCTGGTTTCTGGACTGAAAGAGCTCACGTCTTGGGGACCCTTGCATCCCGGGCAAACTGGAAGGGTCGGTCACCCAACAATGGATAACTGTGGCTCCCACGCAAGTTACATGGATTTTTTTTTTTTTTTGGCAGTTGTTAATTCTCTTAAGTATTTGCAACCTTGGATCATTCACTCTTTGGCTTTATGAACTAGTGAAGTTGGGGTGCGCAGGCGGGCCTACACAAACACTTAAATACATATATGTATGTATTTTGATCGGTTTGAGATTCTAGTGAGAATCTTCGATTAAGGTCACTGTGAGGGCTGAGAATTTTGATGGAAAAATCATAATCGCGCTTAGAAGTTCAGGAAATGTATTCCTTTCCTGGAGTTGAGATTAAACATAATATAATGCAGATGCTGTTGGATACAGAGCCCAGATGACAAATGTTTTATAACAGGGACTTAGGGAATGGAGAAAAGTAAGAGATACATCGCTTCCAAGGCCTTCGTTGAGAGCCACAAAGCACTCATAATACTGTGTGTATAATTTGGCAGGAGAAAGGTGAGATATTTGTGTGTGTATTAGTATTGTATATTTTTCAGACGGTCCAACTGGATTTATGGTGGCCTTCCTTATAATTCATTCGCCTTACAAGAGAGTGAAATGGAACCTCATTTGTGTAACTAATTTCAGCTTTCTGTTCTAAGGTTTGCTCACTGCGGCCACTATTTAGGTTGTTTGCAGTTAAAAAAAAAACAAAACAGAACTCTATCTTTGGCAACACTTTATTTTTCTTTTTAAAGTCACAAGAAAATCTCTATTGTTTACCTTCATAAGAGATGGTGATTCGTATTGGAATGAGATGTTCAAAGCCTTCAGAGTGGGATAGAGACAAGCCTTTCTTTTGCCTGAAAAATCTCCAAAGGTCTTGCATTTGAGGTTTACGTTCAGTACCCCAAATCCAAATGTGGAAGCGTAACTTGGATTTGATCTCTCTTGAAACTCTTACAATAAAACTCCCCCTTTGGTCCGCCTGCTGAACATGAAAAATGGTGCCTCTTTGAACTGCAAATGATTCTTTTTGCCCAAATTCAGAGAGAGAGAGAACAATGATAAGGTGTGTTCAGGCATATAAATATATATAATTTTTTATATTATATATATAAATAATATATAGTATATATATAAATATATGAAATCTTGGAACAGAAGAATATGAGCGTCCTGAAGTATCTGACCTGCCTGACCTCTGGGAAACCGGCCCCACAGTAAGTGGGGACAGTCTATCCTAATCCAGCTGATGGAACATGCAGATGACTTTGCACTTAACAAGAGAGCTTAAGTACAGTGTTGCGGAGAAATGAGATTGATCGTGATGAGAGAAATAAAAATTTAAAATATCCCCTGGTGGGGAAAATTTTTCTTTTTATTTCTGCATTTGTATCTTTTAAATACTGTAACTTTTGGGGGAAAGTTATTGAGACATAAAAGGAATATTTGAACTGCTTTGGAGTTTATGATAACCACAGTATAATACATTATCTTGAAAGCCTTTATAGTATGCAGTTACAAACTTCCAGGAAATCTATTAAAATGCAGCATTAATTAACATAAACTTTTTATAGTGTTACTAATATTCCACAAACAACTACGAGTTTAAAAGCACCCCCCCCCTTTTTCTACAGGCATTTCTTGCTGCCTATACACCATGATCAGAGTGAATTATAGGGAACACTAAAGGAAAAAGAAAGTAACGAATTTTCACTGATTGTCCAAAAATGAGAAATTCACCTGAATATCTGCCTTGATTTTTGCACAAGTGTGAAGACAAGATTTGCCAGTTTGCGTCGTATCCTCTGGGCGCTTATGCAACTGACCATAAGCAGAACACTGATGTTTCAATACCCGTTCCCCCAAATGATGATAAATAACATCTTTGAAATAGCTTTAGGCATCAAAGCGGCTCCTTGAATTCTGTGTGGCTGGGTTTGGCTGTGTCCTCTCCCCAAAAGTTTGCTATGTCACCGTCTTACCACGCAACAGACTCCATTTAGACACTAAGGGATGTGTCAAGTGGTCACAGAAACTGAAGTGGTGTTTTTATTTTTTGATCTGGTTCTGGGTTGCACTGGCAAATCTCCCAAACCTGAGTCGTGACCTTTTTTAGAGGGATGTTTTTCATTTCTGTTTTGAATCCCAAAGGGGAGGAGGCATTTCAATATCTATGCCCAAAGGGCAAAACTGTCTCCATGCAGGAGTGGAATGAAGATGAGCTGGCCCTGAATTATCCAGCCCTAATGACTTCCCAACTACCCATGCTTTGCTGTGTCTGCTCAGACATGAATCAGGCGGGGGTCCTTAGCTTCCTCCACACCCTGCCAGGGCTCTGTAAATACTAGAGCTGTGATTCTGACCAAAGGGCTTCTTATTTTCCTAGGTCTTTGGTGTCATCTGGGTAAGACTGATGATTTTTCTATTTTAGTACCTTCTTCGATCTACACTCTCGCTTTACCCTTGAAAAAAAAATTTTTTTTTCCCCAGGTTTCTTCCTTTGGGCTGTAGAATCTCTTTTGAGAGTCTCTTGCCATTCTGCTGTTCCCTCTTCCTTCATCTCTCGATTCTCAATCCTTAATAAGGGGCTGAGATTGTACCCTGCCGATCATAAAAGCACATTATTGGGCATATACATTGTTCTCCGAGTGTGTTTCTGCCATTAAGTCTTTTGTTGATCTGTCCAGCAGATATTTATTAAGTGTGTATTATGTGCCAGGTATCACAGAAGTGCCGGTGGACATGACTGATGGGTGTGCTCCTCCTGGATCTTGTCTTCTCGTGGGGGCAGCCATGCAGAGGGCAAGCAGACAGATGAATAACAAGGAGTGAAGTCCATGGAGGAAATAAACCAGACGATGTCATTGATGTGGCTGATGGGGTACGTGAAGCAGGGTAGTGGGGGGCACCTTCCGCAGGGAGATCCATCAGAGCCACAACCTGACGCAGCTGGGGACCTGTGTTTCGGGCAAATGGAGTGGCAGGTGCCAAGGTCTCGTGGGAACCCTCTTGGTATGTTTTAGTAAGCATGCTCAGGCTAGTGTGGCTGCATCGGGGTAAGCAAAGATGTCAGAGGGGTGGGAGGTAAGCAGTGTCTATGATAATAACAGCCCCCACTTATCAATGTGGGCACTTAAACACGTTACCTCTATTCTTGGTGGGGAGAAGATTATTGTCACATTTAGCAAGTTCAGAGAGGTAATGTGAACTGTCAAGGGTCACACAGCTAATAAGTATCAGTGCTGGAATTCACACATACATCTGATTCCCATGTTTGTTAAAAAAAAAATATATATGTATTGTGTACTTAACTATGAGCCTGGCACTTTGTAGGGGTTGAGGATAGAGGAGTGGACAAAATGAACTTCTTGTCCTCCTGGAGCTCACCTGCAGTAGAGGGACTCTGAAAAAAAACTAACCCTATAGTTTATCATTGTGGGAATTGCTGTGGGGAAAGATGAACCCCAGGGTAAAGGTAGGAGGGGAAGCCATGGGGCTGGTGTTGCTCTGTTACATAGGATTTTTAGAAAAGGCCCCAGTGATAAGGGGTTACCTGAGCCCAGACATGCAGGAGGTGAGAATGGGCCACTGGGCTCTCCATGAAGAGCAGTCCAGGCAAGGCCAGCAGCAAGTGGCCATGTAAATAGATTGTTAGGAAGAGCAAGCATCTTGGGGTGCTCAATTCCTAGAGAGGACAGGAAGCCTGGTGGGCTATTATAAGAACTTAAGCTTGTACCCTGAGCAAGGTGTGGGGGTCATTGGAAAACGATATGAATTTGGTTTTCACCTGAAAGCTGGGTGATATGTAGACCATTGAAGGGTAGGGGTGAAGTAGAAGATCAGGCCCAGATATTGTGTGGCTGGGAGAGGGGTTGCGCCAGTGGATGTGATGAGAAGGGGGCAGATTTAGGATATGTTTCAACATAGAGCCAACGGACTTTGCTGTTGATTGGGCTCTGATGTGTGAGGGAAAGAGAAGTCAAGGGTGGCCACAATGTTCTGAACAATGAGAAGACTGGAGTTACCATTTGCTGAAAGAGACAAAAATCACGGGATGGGCATATTTTGGGGAGAAAGGTAGAGCGTTTGCTATTTTCATCCTCCCATTTTATTCCACTTCTTTATTTATATTGTCATGGATACCTCTAATTTTATGCTAAGTGGGTCAGCTGATGGGCAGACATTATTTGAGCAGAAGGGTGTCCACAATTCTCCTATTTACAAAAAAAGAAAAAAGTTGGGTTTAAGACAAATGGGAGGAGTGGGGCACGTAGCCAAGCTGGAGAGGGCACCCTCCCAAATGGTAAAATTAAAGGCCAAACAACACGCAAACCTGTGCTAAGGCAAATACAACCATTTCAAGAGCAGACTCTCCCCAGGACCTGCTAGTTTGGGAGTCTGGTACCAAAGCTTGGAAGGAAGATCTGGGCATATCAGAGGGAAGTTTTATTTTGTCTTGTTTTGTTTTTCTAAGGAAAGGTATCTGTAGTGTGTCAGATACACTACCTTCCTTTATTAGGTAGTTCTTTGGTGGGGGGAAAAAAAAAAGAATGGACAGCCATCTGAAACTGCGGCAAGAACTAGCTAGAAGAAATATCGCAATTTCTTTGCCAAAGCTTGGTCCTGAGATTTTGCTCCTAATTCTCTTCTGTGTTCATGGACCCGCACCTTCATGCAGAAAACCATTTATGACTTCTAGAAAGTGGCCTGGGCACAACCTTCATGTTGTTTGGGTTATAGTAGGTTGGGGGTGGGTAGCAAGGAAGAAATGGAGAGGCATTTACGCAAAACCCGGAGTGTGCCCTGCCTGTGTCTAGGGAGTGCCTGCTGGACTGTCTCCAAGAAGCCCACACTTCTCCCCAGAGGGTGGTTCCTTGATGTCACTCAGGGCATCCACGGCTATGGTTATGAAATCTGCGTAGCAGAACATCCTCAAAGGCCTTGCCTAGTGAGCCAGTGTCCCATGAAGACTCGGGGCTGCTTCTGCTCTTGGGGTTGGACCTGCCTCCACAGGGCTTGGTGGGGCCCACCAGCTGGAATATTCTCCTGCTATCATGTTTGGGAACTGGGAACAACCAGGATATAGGTCAAAATGTGTGGCCCCCAGTAAATTCAGCTTGTGGATTTATTTAATTGGCCTGCATAGCAAGGATGAAATTATGTATGTTTACAAAATTACCTGTGCGTCAGTATTTAAAAAGTGGAAAAATGTTATGCGAAGGTTAGAATTTCTGGCCTCTGGAATTTGGAAGCTCCGTCCAAACAGGGCCACATCTACTTGGCCAAGGTTGGCTGAGAAACGTCTACCCGTTTTATGAAGAGCATGTTCTCTCTAGCTCCCTTGCATCCTTACCCAGCCCACTCCACCCTAGTGTTTCACCTGCCTGGCTCTTCTGGACACTTGGGAGAGGACCCCGACCTATATATTTATGTGTGATGCTGGTGGCTATAAGGTATATTGCCATAAATGCCTCTGATATCATCTTTAATTTAAAGAGCAGCCTGCCCTTTAGATAATCAACTTCGACTTTTTAAAACCAGAATTGTTAATTATCCCAGCAGCATTTTCTTTGCGTTAGACCTGATAAAGTCACTGTTAAGGGATGTGATTATTTGGTGGGTGAATCTAAACGGTACCCTCTCTCTCTCTCTCTCTCTCTCTCTCTTTTTTCCCCTCTCTTCTGCTCTATTTTCTCTTTACTCACACCCTCCCTGCCAACCAGCGCAACACGCATGAAACCTTTCAGGTGTTTAAAGGAGTTGGAAAATATTCCAGGAAATGCTGAAAGTTTGCCACATTGTCAGAGGATAAAAGCACAGTGTTCAATCCAAAGGCTTTGTATAGTTTTTCCTTTTTTTTTTTTCCTCAATGCAAGTTCCAAGTTAAATTTTTGGATGCTTATCTTCTCTACATTTTAATGAGAAGCTTTTGCTAAGGATTTTTTTTTTTTTAAACAAAGGCACAAAAGTTTAAACCCTTTGCACAATAGCAGTGTGTATTGAAGTGACATGCTGTTTTTATATTTTGAAAAACACCAATGCTCAAATAATCAGCAGGAGCAGGGATATTGGACAAGTAAATATGGAATATTATACTCACAAGCAATAGCTGCATCTATTAAATATGCAAACCACGCAGCCTCCTATGGATTATTTTTCATTGCATCGTTTTATAGGGGAAAGTGTGTAAGACTGGGTCTATAGTAAACTTTTATGAGTTAGATCATTTCTTTCTGGTAGTTTTTGCTGTAATTACCAAGATGCTTATTGTAATTTCTGATTGATCTTCAATTGGCATTGCCTTGTAACACTTTATCTTGATAATTCTCTGCCTTTAGGCCTTAGTTAGGTGGTGAATGATTTATCTATAAACCTTCAACATACTCAGGAGTTCTATGTTCAGAGGGATCTGTTTGAAAAGTGAGGAATGCTTCTTTGTTTTGTTTTGTTTTTTTGTTTCTTTGTTTTTTTTTTTTTAGATTTTTGTTTATTTATTCATTAGAGACACACAGAGAGAGAGGGGCAGGCATCGGCAGAGGGAAAAACAGGCTCCCTGCGAGGAGTCTGATGCGGGACTGGATCCCAGGACCCTGGGATCACGACCTGAGTGGAAGGCAGATGCTTAACTACTGAGCAACCCAGGTGCCCCAAGTGAGGAATGCTTCTAAAAGCAAATAATATCATGATTGTTTTGTATTTAGGAAAACTAGTCCCATTGACCCTGGTGGGAGGGACCTGTTCTCCTTCACAGCAGTTCTATGTATAGTTGTATCTTATTTTTTCAGTTTATGTCTCTCTTCCCACCGAGCTATCATTTCTCTCAGAGCAGGAATCATGCCTTTGGGTGCTTTTTGTTGTTGTTGTTGTTTTTGTTCTTTAAAGAATTTTTTTACAACTGTGGTAAAATATCCAAAACATCCATAAAATTGATCATGTTGACCATCTTTAAGTATACAATTCAGTGGCATTAAGCACATTCAATTTGTATAAGCATCATCACCCTCCATCTGCAGAGTGTTTTATTTTTCAGATTTATTGATTTGAGAGAGAGCATGAGCAGGAAGGGCAGAGGGAGAGGGAGGATCTTAAGCAGACTCCCCACTGAGCGTGGGGTCCACTGCGGGGCTCCATCTTATGTTCCCCAAATCACAACCTGAGCTGAAACCAAGAGTCCAGTGCTCAACTGACTGTGCCACCCAGGCGCCCCTGCAGAGTGTTTCCATCTTCTCAAACTGAGCCTCTGCCCCCGGGGGAACAGTACCTCCCATTTCCTTGTTCCTCCAGCCCCTGGCGACCACCCTTCTATTCTCTGTCCTGTGAATTTGACCACTCCGGGTACCACCTATGAATGGAATCATGCACTATTTGTCCTTTTGCCACTGGCGTATTTCATTTAGCATAACACCTTCCGGCTCTACCCATGTTGTAGCCTGTATCAGAATGTGCCTGTTTTTTTTTTTTTTTTTTTTTTTTTTTTTAATAATCACATACCTACAGTCTATCTCCGTGCTTGGATCCTAGTGAGTGACAGCAGATGACAATATGTATTTGTTGAACGAATGCATGAAAGGAGGAATGAACGGATCAGCCACCCTCGATTCCTCCTCCTGGCCTCAGGACCAGACTACAGTAGGTTCTCAATAACCCTTTGAGGTAGGCAAGAGTGACCTGTCTTCCTGACTGTCCAAGCTGATCCCAAAGAACAATAGAAATACTTTTTGGAATATGAAAAATTCACCATTTCTCCCTTGCATGCGTTGCTTAAATCCCAGGTACAAAATACAAACTCTGTGGCATATTTTCTTGGGCTTGTAATTTGGGTTGCTTTGTGCTTGCTGCTAATTAACCAGTTGGTGATGCACTGTCTTTTCATCTGCCTCTGAGCTTGTCAGGAGTCACTGACAAGCCCAGCGAAACTGGGGGGCAGTCTGATAATTAAGGTTTGGAGGGCTTCTTACCGACCCCATCATGTACCAATCGCTTTCTCTGCCTCGACTGATGGGTAGCTGACATCTGACAAAACAGTGGCCTTGTCTTATATACACAGCAGCAGGACACTTTCCCACCTTTTAATGGCTGAGCGAATTTCATCCCAAGCAACTCTGACAAAATGAAAGTGTATTGTCAAAGTTGTTTGTGAAGATGACTGTGTTTAGAAAGAAGAAAAGTCTTGATATGTTCAGAATTCTCTCTCTCACACGCACGCATGCACGCACACACGAGTCTGTATTCTTAGCGTCTAAGCGCAAAATGTAAACTATACAAAGTTTCCTTTGAATATTTAAGTGGTATAGGGAGAAATGGTTTGGTGTTCTATATTCTTCTCCAATATTCATACCTGTAGTCACTTGGGCCTGGGTCTTAGCTTTAAAGAAACAAGATTGATAGAAGGGTGTTCAGTAGTTTCTCTAAAACTGATGAGATCTTAATGTGCAGAGTCTGAATCTACTGTAATGTAAAATCATCAAATAATTGCACGTCATGTGTTGGGGCTCTCTGTTCCCCTATTGACGTTTACCTTACGCTTCCTTGCATCTTGCATCTCTTAAATCCAGTGTGGTTTGGTGTCAGCACAGCTCCAGCAGCCCTACCTAAGACCTACTCAGTGAATCTGGGTATTAACCAGAGTCCCAGGTGATTCATGTACCCAGGAAAGTTTGTGAAGTCTTAGTATAAATCCTCTAGCTCTGTGGTTCTCTGCCTTCGCTTTATTCTTACTCAGCCCAATTCCAGTGGGCCCTGAGCATGGTTAAACAAACAAAGATGCCAAAAAACCCCTTGGTGATTTTTTGTGAGCAATCAGGGTTGAGAGCCACTGACATTGGCCCCATAAATGCCATCAGCATCTAAGGGCAGGGACCTTGTGTGTTTTGTTCTTGCCTAGGAAGAGGCTTGGGACACAGTGGGAGGTGATTTGTTGAATGGATTGTTATGCAAACCTACGGCTTAAAAAAAAATCTATTCATCTCATATCTCCGTGTTCATTCATTCATTCATTCATTCAGTAGACCTCTCTGTTAGTAAAGTTGGGAGCCCAGGTGAGGGATGCAGGCACCTGAGACAGAGTTTGAGGTGTTTATTTGGAATCCACATTGTTCAAGGGAAGAGTGGGGAAGCACGTTTGGACAGAAGCAGTAGTGTAGTTGTAGTGTCAGCTTACAAAGTCCTGGCCAACCCCGTGGGGAGCTCTGGAGCATGTCCCGCTCCTCAGAGCATCCTATGCTGGGTTGACATGGCCGGAATTTATGCCCATGCCTTGCTCAGTCACTGCTAATGGGCTGCCCTTGGCAGGGCATGACCTTGAGGACACAGCCTTCTGCATGTATAGACCTCAATGGAGCAGCTCTCTGACTGTCTGCTAACCATGCTTCTAGAGCTGGGCAGCAGATGCTTCCATGAAGGAAGATCTGGGTGGCACATCTCTGTGTCCACCATAGGTGGTGACGAGGCCAGGAGAATAACGTTCAAGGATGCAGTCTCCAGATATTAATTTTCTGGCTTTGATTTCTGGACCTTCTCCCTGAATGAGTGACCCTGGCTGGTTCTTTGTCTCTTTGTGGGTCAATGTTCTTATCCAAAGTATGATGTTAATGATACCCTCCCACCCACAAGGTGCCTTGAGAATATGGTGCCAAAGATGGATAGAAGAGACACAGTGGGTACTTAATAAAAACTAGTTACTATCTGTATGATAACACTATTTTATATTATATGCAGTGAAAAGGTATACTATTAAGTAATACTATCAAAATAAATGGAGTCTTCATTTGCTTATATGTAGGAACACACTGGGACGATAAAATGTTAGAAAGAGAAAGGGTAGTTCTATCTCTACTATAGATAATTTTTTAAAAGAATTTTATTTATTTATTCGTGAGAGACAAGAGACGGAGGCAGAGACCTAGGCAGAGGGAGAAGCAGATTCCATGTAGGGAGCCCGATGTGGGCCTCGATCCTGGGACCCCGGGATCACGCCCTGGGCCAAAGGCAGATGCTCAACTGCTGAGCCACCCAGGCGTCCCTCTACTATAGATAATTTGATAAAAATTTTATTCCTCCGGGTTTGAGGACCATCTTTGCCTCCTCAACCACTGGACAAAATACATTTGTTTGTAGCCTGTGTGCATTTTTCTTTCATCAGAGCAGCAAGAATCTTGACTCTTGCCCTTAAATGAAATCTTTCATTTCATTTAAGAGGAGATACAAAAAAAAAAAAAAAAAAAGAGGAGATACAGTGATCAGATTTGTAAAATTTTGCCTCCTCCCTGTTCTGGTGACACGTTGGGCTCCACCCAGCTGCACAGGCCCTGTTTAACTTGATGATTTGCTGTCTTTTCGGAACTCAGAGGTGTTCTCGAGGGCCACCACTGACAAGTTCCATAGTGAAGACATAATGCCAAGATGTAGCAAGGTTGGTTACATTCTTAAATGAAAAAGGTTCAAAGCTTTGTTTGCACAAATTGAAGCAATAGATCTTAGGTGAGATAGAATTCTAACAGAACTATGAAGTTTCTTTGAAAAAAAAAAAAACAAAAACACCCCACATCAGTGACTGTTAAAGTTCTGGAATTAACAGTCTTACCGTATGTGACAGTGAAGACTATCATTGGTTCTTTCCTTTTCCATCCCTATTGCCCCTCATGAGAATAAAACTCAGTCTCTGTGTAAGTTAGGATACAGTCTGCTTTGCATAGGCCCCTCAAAATGGTAACCTAAAAACCAGAATTTTCTTTTGTCTTCACAGAACTAAAAGTCTGCACTGATAGGATGATCCTGCTCTGAAAAGCTGTTAGGAACCTTGGATCCTTCTGTCCCATTGCCTTCTGTTATCACGATGCTCCCATGGTCTCAGGACCCAGGGTCGCCATCGCTGGGGTTGCATTCCAGTCCGGAGGAAGGGAGAAAAGAGATGACACCCCTTTCATTTTAAGGGCAAAATCTGCAAGTTGTATGTTATCACTTCTTTGTTTGTTTGTTTTTTAAAGATTTATTTATTTGAGACAGAGCAAGAGAACACAAGTGGAGGGGGAGGAGCAGATAGAGAGACAAGCAGACACCACTCTGAGTGTGGAGCCTGAGGGGGGCCTGATGCCATGACCCTGAGATCATGACCTGAGCAGAAACCAAGAGTTGGACGCTCAACCACCTGAGCCATCCGGTGCCCCTGTACGTTGTCACTTCTGTTCACACATTAATCATGTGGCCCCACTGACCTTGTAAACAAGACTGGGGAACATGGACTCCATGTGGCCATGAGTTCTGCTGAAACCCTATTACTGTGGAAGGGCGGGTGGAGAGGATCCTGTACCCTCGCTATCAGACTTCCTCCGGGGGAACCTCTTCCCCACCTCTCTCAGGGTATGTGGTTGGGGTGGGGCTCTTCCTACCTCTGGTTTCCAGCAGTGGGCCTGTGAACCACTCAAGGCACCCCATCACTGCAGAGATTAGTTGACAGTTGCCCAGGCAACCCAAGCCTGGACCCGAAGAGGCTTGGTCCTGGGTCCTTGCTCTAACTAGAGGTGAAGAGACGGCTCGTTCTTCAGGGGCAGTTTTGCTGGTTGGATGTGTAATCCTGGAGTTGCCCCTGGTAGTGATGCCTCCTCTTGGGACCATGAAGCCAATACAAAGGCAAGCAGCAGACGCTGAGAAAGAATGGGCTGCTACCGACATCATTACAGCATCATTGTACCTGGCTCTAAGCCACCAGCATTTCTGCCTCCGGATTTATAGGGGTCTCCTCCCTGGCTCCCTCTTCCTGCCTCCATGTCGCCCTATCTCTGTCTCTACCGGTCTGTCCATCTGTCTAACATTCATGATATATAACCAAACAGCAGCTCCCCCAAATCTTTTTGAACTTAAGTCAGGTGTTGTCCTCCAAACCTCCAATGGCCTTCCATGCCTCTCACCCCTGGCTGCCATCCTTGCGGTGGCTCACGGGGCCCTCCGCCTTCCCTCCCTGTGCTGCTGGGGACACACTGGCGTCTTGGCTGCTCTGCTCATGCTCGGCATCACCCCACTCCAGGGCAACTGTTCTAACTGTTCCTTTGCCTGGGAAGTCCCCTCCCCAGCTCTGGGCAGGGCTTGCTCCCTCCTGTCCTTCTGGTATTTGTTCAGCTCACACTTTTTCTTCCCTGGTACCATGTTCCCCAAACCCCTGGGAATGGCTTCCTGCTGCAAGAACCTGTTTTTCTCATGCCGAGGGCTTTCTTCTCCCCCACCCCTCCCGTGAGGATGGGCAGGCACGCTGGGGAGTTAACACCTCTGAGAGTAACCTTAGCTGGTGGCTGGCAAGCTGGCGGGTAAGTAGCTGAGCTTCCCCATTCCTCAGCTAGGACAATGAAGCCATATTCCAGACGGTGTCCTCTGGACACCTCCCCGGGCCATGGGCCCCACTTGTTCACAAGCATACTGGCTGTCTTTCCTTGCCTGTCCCACTTCCTCACTCTCTTCTTGTGCATCCCACCTCCCACACAAACCACTTGCATTTAAAGTTTGCATCTCAGACTCTGCTTCTGCTGGCACTTGGCTTAAGACCTCCCCCTGGGTGGCTCAGTGGTTGAACATCTGCCTTCGGCTCAGGGCCTGGTCCCGGGGTCCTGGGATCGAGTCCCTCATGGAGCTCCATGCAGGAAGTCTGCTTCTCCCTCTGCCTGTGTCTCTGCCTCTCTCTGTGTCTCATGAATAAATAAGATCATTAAAAAAAAAAAAAAGACATCCCCTTGTCTGCTTTCTTTACTCCGTAGCCCTTGCCCCTGACTTCTTTCTATCAGGCATTTGGACCACGTGTTCTCCTCATCTGCACACCAGCATCTCCTGGTGTTAGGAGATGCAAATTCTCAAACTTTGACTTGTGTCAGAATCTCCTGGAAGATTTCTCAGGCGACGGATTTCTGGGCTCCCCCTTCTGAGTTTCTGACTCATTAGGACTGGAAGACCCAGATTGGGCGTTTCTAGAAAGTACCCGGGTGATGCTCACGTTGTTGATCCCAAGGCCACACTTTGAGAGCCACTGTTTAGATGGTACTATTTATTTTTTTTAATTTAGCATCTGTCTCTCTCCACCGAAATGTAAGCTGCACGATGGCAAGGATTTCCATCTCTTGAATTCGCTGTATTCCTAGCACCTAGGTCAGGGCCCGGGATATAATCGCTTGAGTTACATTTTTGGAACAAGGGTACTATGGGCACAGAGAAGGTTTGCTTAACCAGAGAAATGTTTAGAATGGACTCTAGGCCTCCAGTTTGTCAACCCATTCTCTGTTCTTCGTGGCTGCTGCCTTAGCTTTGGTCTCTCCATAGCATAAACCCTTATGATGATCTCATTCCTATTATAATCGCTATTGTTAGCCAACAGTTGCCGTGTTAACCACATTAGGGCATCGTCTGCTCTACTCCCTCTCTTGGCTCTAGGATCTACATACTATTTAATCTCCATTTTTGCAGGTGAGAAAACTGGGGTTCAGAAAGCTTAATTGGCTTGCCCAATCTCCCATTGTGAGGTGGTGCAAGATATCAGGATTCAAGCCCAGGTCTGACCTCAAAGTCTGTGTTAAAAGTCTTCTAGTACCTTCTTGCTCTGTGACCCACGTGGCTCTCCACAGCTGAGTCCCCATTTGCAACTTTGGTCATAGAGTTAACGGGCCTTGGTTGAGTCACATTCCCAGGTACTGAATGCTAATGGCCCTGATTGGAACAGAAGTCACCCAACTCAGAGATACTCTGAATTATAACCACAGGCATAGAGTTTTCCAGACGGGATTTCTTTATGCCGCACATGTTACTCTTTGTTCCCATATATGTGGTAGAGTGAAATATTGGGTAGTCAGGCAGCACACTGGTTCATTGTCTGTCTCTTTCCAGCTTTCCAGGGAATTAAAAGTCATTACTGCCCGCAGGTCCACCATCCCATGCATTGCCATGAACTACCAGCAGGTCCCATGGAGACCTGTATCTCTGGGAAGAGTTGGGTCTTCACTTCTCCTGTTGGCGAGCTCAAGAACTTTGCCTTCATTTATTTGTTCTTCTACATTCATCCCTTTCTATTCAGACGCTGCTTCTTCTCGTGCTAAAACTTTTGCATTCGCCCTGCCTTCCTGTCTTCATCAAAGACTGTCCATATTAGGGAGATTGAGCAAACTGAGATTGGTTGTCTAATCACAGCAATTGTACATAAAAGATATCAAGTCTTTTGATTTTTTTTTTTCAGATGACGTCTCTATAATCGCTCAACTCTCTTATCTCTTGAGGATTTTGTACCACACAGGCATGAATATTTCTATATTTTAACTTCCATTTCCACTTAAATGTAGAAAAAGTAGTTCTTATCTCCTTCATGTTGGTCAAATGGCCTTCTGCTAATGATGTAATTAGTGAAACTATACAAGACAAAGGGGGAGATCTTTCAGTTTTACAAAGTCAATGAAGTGGCAAAATTTGCCACGTTTGCTGTATGTGCAAAATATTTCGCAGAGCTCTACTGTAGTAATGTGTTTTTTTGAGCAGCTACTGTAGTTGCTGAAGCTAAATTATAATAATTTGATGACTGTGTGCAAGATGAATTTGCTGGAATACTGCCTCCCCGATGGCTGTCAGATTTGGTTTGGAATGGAGAGACGCTCTCTGTCACCCTTGGTCACACCCAGAATGTATTCTGGCCTGGAAATTTCCTTTCCCAGCCTCCCTCTGCTCCCTGGTCTCCGGAAGGTCCCCATATTTTCCCCCCCGGAATTCTGTTGCTTAGGAACACCTGGGTGGCTCTGTGGTTGAACATCTGCTTTTGGCTCAGGTCGTGGTCCTGGGGTCCCGGGATCGAGTCCCGCATTGGGCTCCCCGTAGGGAGCCTGCTTCTCCCTCTGCCTGTGTCTCTGCCTCTCTCATGAATAAATAAATGAAATCTTAAAAAAAAGAGAAATCTGACCCCCGGTAAACAAACTCTGTTAAATCTTTGCCAACTTCAAAAATTGTTTTCTTCTTTTCTCACCTCAGTTAAATCCCTGAGATCACCACTTAGTCAAGGGAAAGAATTCTCTCTGCTGCCTTCATATCCTTCTGGCTTGGGAAGTTAGGCTGGTGATAATGTCACTCACTGATGTATGTCACACAACTCATGGTTGCTCCTATTTCCTCCTGTAAAATTTTCCGTTCATTTGAGATTCACACCCCTTAGGTGTATCAATCACTACTCACCCTGGGGGTTTGTTGGAGCCGACTCATACCGGCTCCGGAGAGCTAGCTGAGCACATCTCTCTACCTTCTGCATTCAATGATGTCATGTTGGTAGCTTGAAATTGGCCATTGTGGGAGTATTTACACCATGGACATTGGCAAATGCTACAAATTAGAGCCACTTATTAAACATTTACCAGCATACCACCGATCATTTTTTGTGACCTGTCTTCCTCTTGGCCACCCTCCTTGTCTGTTGAAAACTTGACTCCCTGATTGCAGCCTTCTTTTCCCCCTCCAAACCCGACAGCACTCTCAGATTTCAGTGTCTGTGCTGAATTAGGGGATGAGGGCCAGGGTTACTGAACGTCCTGCCGTGTGAGAGACACTCCAGCACAAAGGATTGTTTCATATCCCGCATGACTTTCTAGCGTCATGTCAGAAAGTTGGGCAGTTGAAAAACCTGATTACGATGATCTTGACCTAGAACCAAATTCCACTTTATATATAGCACAAAGTGTTCTTTGTATAGTTTTAATATTCACTGCATAAATGGAAGGAGAATTGTGCTCTGTTTGGAAATTCACCAAGAATGATTCCCTGTTTCAAAAGTCGTGTCCCTGCTGGCATTGGCACCTTGGTATTTGAGTCACATATTCAACCCACCTTATCAGTCTGTATTTGATTTACTTATTATTGATTTGCTTTTCTCTATAGCACTTAAAATCATTTGACATATTTACTGCTGCCCTGAATGAAAGAAGAGCCAGCTCTGTTTTACTATTCTTTTTATTTTATTTATTTAGTTTTTCATTTCCACTACCTGGAATATAACAGATCAGGGCAGAGTAGTAAAAATTCTAGGCTTTGTGGGCCACATGGCTCCATTGACTCTACTGACCTCCAACACTGTAAAAACAACCATAGCAACGTGTGAACAAATGAGTGTGACCGTGTGCCAATAAAACTTTATTTATATGCACTGAAATTTGAATTTCCTCTCATTTTCACATGTCACGAAATATTGATCTTTTTGATTAGAAAAATGTGAAAACTGTTCTAGCTTCTTGGCCACACAAAAACAGGCAGAGGGCTGAGTTGGGTCTGCAGGCTGTAGTTCGCCAACAACTCTCCTGTGTTTAAAAAACATTTCTTGGGCAGCCCTGTTGGCTCAGTGGTTTAGCGCCGCCTTCTCGATCCTGGAGACCTGGAATCAAGTCCCATGTCAGGCTCCCTGCAAGGAGTCTGCTTCTCCCCCTGCCTGTGTCTCTGCCTTCTCTCTCTCTCTGTATGTCTCTTATTAATACATTAATAAATAAAATCTTTAAAAAAATAAAAATCGTTTCTTTCATGAATGAATAACTATGATATATGTACATATTAATATTTCAGGAACATATGAAAATGTATTTTTTAGCTTATATATTTGAGTTAGATACAGACCCAGATCAAATGTGCTTTTTGAATATATATAATATATACATATCTACTCATGTTAATATCTTAGCCAACCCTCAATAGACAGAAGAACTTTTTTTTTTTTTTTTTTTTTTAGACAGAAGAATTAATACCTTGAAGTCCAGAGACAGAATCTGGTTTACCAAATGTCCAAAAACTTTCATGGAGCTCGTAGACTGCAACACAAATCATCTCCAGTTTATTATATATATACACATATATATTTTTAATAAACAGAAGAGGGGCAGCAAGGCTCTGTGTATTTTCAACTTGAATGAATATCCACAGCTTTTTCCCTTTGACTTTCAGAGTTTATCTTAATTGAACTTTTCAGCACCACTATTGTCTTTCTCTGCAAACTCTGTTTGGAAAAATAGACCTTAAGACCCCAGTAAGAGCACTCAAACTCCTCAGAACAAATAACTTAAACATAACAAATTGAAGCTTACAAAAGTCGGAATTGTAAAACTAATAGGGCTGTTAAAACCAGCTTTCCTGAAAATTATGAATTGGTTGGCCTGTTTCTTATAATGGCAAATAGTGAATCTTGATCATTCATCAGTGCACATGTCATAAATTAGGTACTGAGAGTGGCTACAAAATTCTTTATTGCATCACCGAAAGCTACTGTGGCTGCCTTCATATCACATTGTTAGATTCCAGCGGTGTCGGCACAGATCTGGCAATGAAAGTTTTAAAATCGTAACAAGTTGTCAAATGTTTATCAACGGGATTTTATGAAGGACTAAAAAGTTATGTACGATACTGCACAGACCATTAGGGGAATAATAATAGTAATAAAGAGACTTTATTCTCATCAAGACTTATGTGGCAGCTAGCTTTTCTCCCCAAACTTGGTTAATGGAGGTTGGGAGAAGCAAATAATTCAATGCTGGAAATAGAACAGCTTGAAGCATTAGATGGAGTATCTGTATTATGTGTTGAATAGAATATAATGGATATGTGGGGCTATATCTCTACAGATATGTAGATCTCTCGTGTATTTATGGAGAAAGATATTCAGGGATGAAACACAGCCTGAACAAATGCCATGTCAACTGTGTTTTATGGGTTCCGGTGAGGAGCAAGACGGTGGGCTCTGGCATCAGGCTGAGCTGGGTTCAGTTCCTGACTCCTCCACTCGGTGTCTGTGCATCCTCTGTACCCTGAAGCCCCCTCTGGCACCAAAGGAGGGGGAGTGAGAAAACCCATCTTGTTAGGCTTGCTGTAAGGTCTTAAAAAATAGAGCATTTGGCCTAATTCCTCACACGTATGGAGCCCAGACCAAAAATAAGTATCTCCTTGACTTCCCTTGTTAGCGGTGTGGCCTTGGGCTGGCCACTTCACCTCCTGGCTTTAGTTTCTCCGTCGACCTAGTGGACCTAGTGGAGATGATAATTTCTGGTCATTCATTTTGTGAATCCTCACTGCGTGAGGATTAAACAAGATACTCTGTGGAAAGGGCCTGGTATGGAGTCATGTGCTCATGATAAACCCACCTTTCTTTTACTCTTTACAGGTGAGGCTAAATAAACCATATCTTTGGAGGTGCAGTAGGACAACGACTCTGTTTCATAAACCACCTTTCTTCCAAAGATTCTGGACCCTTAATGACCATCCTCAGTGTCTAGGTCTCTTCCCCTGGGCTGCGGGCAGGGAAGCAGAGGGAGTTGGACTCCCCGGCCTCTGCTGGGGGGTGAGCACCAGCGGGGGAGCGGAATCCGTGTCTCTTGCCCACCCCTGGATCCAAGCACATTCGTCTGGCATCCGTGTGTAGATGCTCAATTAATATTTTTAAACAAATACATCTCCAGCAGGGAAAAGCAATAAATAAATCTACCAATTCATGTTCTGTTTGCTCCTCTGCACCAAGGGTGGTTGTACTCTTCATCAGGATCCCAGCAGGAAACAGATGGTGTGCTCCGACTGAGAAGTTTGAGGAGAACGTGCCGAGGAGGGCCTTGCCAGCAGCTCGGGCGGTGCACGGGAACCGCGGGGGATGAGCGGGTCCGGGGGTGCGGGCCGGAGGGCATCCTCCTGGCAGGGAGCTCTCCCGGACGCGGCTGCTGGCCCGGCTGTGCCCGCGTGGCCCCTCCCCTGCCCCTGGTGCTGGGCGTGAGGGGTCTGGGCCCCAGGCCGGGTGTGCCCCCGCTGGGCGATGCAGGGCCAGGCCGCTACCGGACACCTCGTCACCGTGGGTGGGGGCCGCCGGCGCTCAGGCAGGTGTGTCTGGGGTCCCAGCTCACCCTCGGGGGGTTAGGGGGTTCTCCCTCTTCCCCGATTCCCGTCCACCCTCCGCCTGCCCGCCTGCCCTGTGGACCTGCAGCTCCAGCACCTGACACGGAGACAGCAGCTCTGGGGGTTCTGCTAAGTGCCACCTGCTCGCGTGGGCGCTGGCAGAGCCCTGAAACGGAACCAGGTGTGTGTGTGCGCTCCCCCCCGACTTGCGTGCAGCGCAGTCACCCCCCACGGGCGTGCAGTGTGGTCTCCCCCTGACATGCATGCAGCACACTCCCCCCCCAGGTACCTGCAGTGCGGCTCTCCCCCCGCCCACGTGCATGCAGCCCAGTCACCCCCCCCACGTGCGTGCAGCATGGTCACCCCCCCACGTGTGTGCAGCGCGGTTCTCCTCCCTGAAGTGCGTGCAGCGCGCTCCCCCCCCAGGTGCGTGCAGTGCGGCTCTCCCCCCCCACGTGCATGCAGCCCAGTCACCCCCCCCATGTGTGTACAGCGCGGTGACCCCCCAACGTGCGTGCAGCGCGCTCTGCCCCCCCACGTGCGTGCAGCACTGTCACCCCCCACGTGCGTGCAGTGTGGTCTCCCCCCGACATGCGTGCAGCACACTCCCCGCCACGTGCGTGCAGCGCGCTCTGCCACCCTCCACGTGCATGCAGCCCAGTTACCCCCCACGTGCATGCAGCCCGGTCACACCCCCACGTGTGTGCAGCACGGTCACCCCCCCCCCCCACGTGCGTGCAGCCCAGTCACCCCCCCCCCCCACGTGCGTGCAGCACGGTCACACCCCCACGTGTGTACAGCACGGTCACCCCCCCCCACGTGCGTGCAGCCCAGTCACCCCCCCCCCCCCACGTGCATGCAGCCCGGTCACCCCCCCACGTGTGCGCAGCCCGGTCACCCCTCCACCTGTGTGCAGCACGGTCACCCCCCCACGTGCGCGCAGCGCGCTCCCACTGACGTGCATGTGCATTCCTCCCGGTGCTTGCACGCGGCCCCCCACGTGCACACACACACGCACGCGCACACACACAATTTCTCGAAGCGGTTCTGCTGTGTCCGAGCTGGGGCTGCTCTAACAAACTACCATACACCGGGTGGCTTTCCCGTAGCCGTGCGTTGCTCCGTGTCCCGGAGTCCGGAATCCTGAGGGCGGGGGGCAGCGTGGTCAGGTTCTGCCGCCAGCCCTCTCGGGTTGCAGGTGGCCCACTTCGCCTGGTGTCCTTGCGGGACAGACAGGGGGTGAGCTGGGCCCCGGCCTCCCCGCAGAAGGGCACCAGTCCCACTCACGAGGGCGCCATCCCGTGATCTAGGCGTCTCCCAACACCCTCACGCTGGGATTAGGGTTTCCACGTAGGAATATGGGGGGTACACGAACGATCAGATCGTGACAAACCCTGAAACAGGGACACGGCTCCTGTGATGCCACTGAAACTGGCCGGCCCGTGAGAGTTGATACCTGGATCTTCCCCTCCTCCCCCCAACACATCCTGCTGACACATCCCTTTAAGCGCATCCTGGTCAGAGGCAGGTCAGCCTCCTGGGACCCAGGGAAGGGGAGACGGAGCATCTCAAGGAGCAAACCATCTCTAGGGAAATGCCCGCCCTAAAGGGCATTTGTTTCAGTAAATTTACTTTAGATAAATTAAAATCATTCATCCGATCGAGAATTCCGCATATATTCGGGGCCTGCGTGCCAGGCACTGCACTGAATGCCAGGACACGCGCACACAGACGAAATCTCTCGTGGTAGGTCATTCATTGGGTATCACTGTGTGTTATATTCTCTCTGATGTATTTCCCCTGCCATGGGAAGAAGGGAAACTGAGACTTTGAGTTTGCCTGGTTGAATTTCAACAAGTCTGTTTAAATGCCTCATTTAGCATTTTACAGCAGCTTGTGTGTAGTAGGGCCAAAGGCAAAAACTTCCAAGTTTAAGTTTTGGAAAATCTACAGTTGTTTGAAGGGTATTGCATGGGAGGGGGAAGACAGGAGAACTTTTGGGAGGTGGAGGTTGGAGCAGACGGGGGAGAGAGAGAAAAGTGGGGGAGCATCCTCAGAGCCGGTGAAGGGGATTTGCTTCTGCATTTTTGCGGCTCAGATGGGCCAGGTCCCTCTTTTGCAGTGCCCCAAGAGGTGGCTCAGTCTTAGAGGGCATATCTTTGGTGCTCTACAGATATAATTTTTTTCTGAAGAAGTGAGTGTGTGTGTGTTTTGGGGGCACAGCACATAACAGCAGTGACAACTATCACCGAAAAACCAAAAATCCCTTTTTTGAATGTTCTGAGCTGTGTTCACCCCTTGGGGTCCTTGCATGATCCCAGACAGGGTTAGAGAGCCCCTCCCAATATCTAAGGCTGAGTTTCTCACCCGTCCAGCAGAGGGGGCTTGAAGCAGATTAAGCTTAATCTCAAAAGATATAGAAACATCACATTTTGGGGGCACCTGGCAGCTCAGTTGGTTAAGTGTCTGACAACTCTTGATTTTGGCTCAGGTCATGACCTCAGGGCCCTGGAGTCAGGCCTGCCTCAGGCTCCCCCTGCTTAGTGGGGAGTCTGCTTGTCTCCCTCTCCCACTGCCCTTGTCCCCCCACTCATGCACGTACTCGCTCTCTCTCTCAAATAAGTAAATCTTAAAAAAAATGCCACGTTTTGTACATTGAGTGTTACTAATATTTGTATTTCACCACAAATTCCATTGATGGAAGCTACTTTTCCAGAATAGGCACCATATGCAAAGTGTTATACTAGATGTTTTTATTCTTTAATTCACTTGTCTATCCAATGAATATTTATCGAGCACCTATTTTGTATCAGAAACTGTTCTTAGAGCAGCGCTCAGCACTGAGGTTCTGACAGTGAGCAAAACAGACAAAGCCCCCCAGGGAGCTAAAATAGTAGTAGGAAACAGAGATCTGAATGAAGTGGAGGGGGGAGCCATGTGCAAACCAGGCGGAAGAACATTCCAGGCTGAGGGAACAGCAGGGACAAAGCTAGGAGGCTAATGTGGCTGCAGAGTGAGGGAGGCACAGAGAGGTGGACTCAGGTCAGTGAGATGGGGGAGGGGGATGGGGACAGGCAGGTCATGTACCAACGACTTTATTTCACTGGCGTCAGGTCTGTTCAAAAATACCACTTGGTTCCTCTTTTCAGGTAACTTTGAATCCAGTGAGGAGGACAGACTTGTAATCTGGTCATTGTCACCAGCGCGGTCAGTGGTAAAGCTCAGTGCCGGCTCTGGTGAGCATAATGAAGGGCCTAGTTCAAGGGGCTGAAGGAATCTCACAGGTGTGTGTGTGGGTGGATCTTGAGAGACATGTAGGAGTTTGTCAAGGACCGTGAAGGGTCTGGTTTTGTCCTCCCCGCAAGCTAGCAGGCGAGGCCATCACAGTTCTGTAGACTCTGGTAGGAGACTCAGGTCCCCACACTCAGGGGGCCATGGATGGGCTTTATTATTACAAAGCAGGCAGTGTGAGCTTTGTGTGTGCATCGGTTCCCTTTTCCCTTTGGGGTCCATGGGGACCACATGGAATGGCCCAGGTATGTCTCCATTCCTGGGTTTGCAGCACAGCCAAGGAACCCATGGAGTAGGAACCTTGATGTTTTATAAGGGAGCTGCTAGCAAACTTCCATATTTTTGCCCCAGGGGAGGACATTATCTTTATGACACTTGCCAGGACACAGATGTGCCCTCTGCCCGGAGGGCGCTACTCTTTCTGTCTTTCAAGGCTGCTTGCCATGTATGTGGCCATCCTGGAAAAGGCAGTCCAGAACAAAAGCTGTTAGGGCCTCTGCTCACAGAACGTGCAGGAACATGAAACATGAGAAATGCACGGAGAACTGCTTCCCCAAAGAAGAACTGAGTTAGTGAACCCTAAACTCGATTAACACTTTTATGACTTGACGTCGTTCTGGGCCAGGCTAAATGATGGAGTTCGAGTTTTCCTGATTGTTTAGACTTCCAGAGGGAGGCAAGGGGACTATTGATCATCAGAGGTGAGTGGACGAGTCCTAGGGGATAGGAAGAGGGTAAATGAGGCACTTTAGGTTAGCAAGTTTCAAAATTCACTGATCATTTTTTTCAACAAATATTTCTGCAGTGCCTGCTAGGTGCCAGGTGCCACTGGGGCTGCACTTGAGATGGAGAAAATAAAAAGGATGAGACAAAGGTCCACAGGGCAGGCTACAAAGAGGTCAGAGCTCACTGAGGCCAAGTCTGTTGTCAGATTTCTCAGCCTGGGGGAGGTCAGAATCAGCTGGCACACCCCGGAATAATTCAAAATCTCTGTGTGTGAGGCCCAGGCATCTGTATTAGTTGGAAAACCATGTCCCTGGTTGTTCTGAGAGGCGGCCGGGGCTGAGAACGCTGCCAGGGATGAGCAAAAGTGCCAGCGGTTTGACCTGGCCTGGCTGCTGCTGTGACTTCAGTGGTCGCTTCCCATCTAATGGGGGTTTCCAACTGGAGCTGTGCTTTCCCTGAGTTCCTGCTCTGAGGGCCCAGTGTCTTCTGAGGTGGGACTCATTTCTGGATCCTTAGGATACGTTCTGATGCCAAAACAGGATTGGTTAGTCTTTTTTCCTTTTTAAAGATTATTATCTATCTATCTATCTATCTATCTATCTATCTATCTATCTATCAATCATCTATCTATCTATCAGAGAGAAAGAGAGAGAGAGTGATCACAAGCAAGGGGAGGGGATTGAGGGAGAAGCGACTCTCGGCTGAGCAGGGAGCCTGATGCAGGACTAGATCCCAGGACCCTGAGATCATGACCGGAGCTAAAGGCAGACGCTTCACTGACTGGGCCACCCAGGCTCCCCGGGATTGATTATTCTTGATACAAGAAGAGGGAAGCAATTTTTCTTTAGCTCTGAGGTCTGGGCAGGATATGTTAACACGCCTTGCCTCTGGGTGGGTGCTAGTACATTTTGAGCTTTTACTGTATCCCAGGACTTGCGTATCACCAGTAATTGATGTTTGTACAGACGTTGGAATATGAGTAAAAACAGACTTTTGAATCAGAGGAATGTGGCTTTGAAATCCAGCTCCACCCTTAACTGGCTCTGTGAACTTTTCCAGATTTCCCACCTTTTCTAAGGCTCAGTCGTCTTCTCAGCATGAAGAGGAAGATCCTGCCTCCCCAACAGGGCTGTTTGGAAGATGAAGTAAGATAACCAAGGCTTACAACTGTGTCTTAGTATATAATTAGGATGCAATACATTTGAAATCTTTTATTACCTCACTTACTCCTTAAAACGACCCCCAAACCATAATTCTACATTTTTTTTTGATGAGGAAACTGGATCTCAGGATGAGTAAGAATATGGATGTATAAAATAAAGTCCTTGCTTTCAAGGATCTTATAACTCAGATGATATGACCTCTTTGGAAAGAATTATGTGAAAATAAGCCCAGGGATGCCTGGGTGGCTCAGTTGGTTAAACGTCTGCCTTCCTGGGATTGAGCCCCGCATTGGGCTCCCTGCTCAGCGGAAAGTCTGCTTCTCCCTTCCCCTCTGCTTGTGCTCTCTTTCTCTCTGTGAAATAAATAAAATCTTTAAAATAAAAAAGGAAACCCAAAAAATGATTCAAAACTCCGTTATAATGATATAGCAAGTATGTAGGAACAGTGTCTCCCAACTACAGCGTGTAGAAGACTCAATTGAAGAGCATATAATTTGCAGAGTTCCAAGCTCAGACCCAGTTCTTCTGGTCCCAGAGCCAGATATCTTCTGTTCAACAGGCAGATGGCCCCAGATGACTCTGCAACCACAGTTGATGTGGGAACCGCACATAAAGAAACAGTTTGAGAAATTCCCATCTGAAGCAGCTTCTTGTAAGAAGTAGCCTTTGAACTGGGTCTTAAAATCTAGGTAAACCATGGATGGGCAAAGGAGACAAGAGAGACTATTTTTCAAGAGGGAGCAAGTTATGAGCAGAGCTCCGAAGACAAGAACGGATCATATTTGCAGAAGTAACCATGTTAATATACATAGTAATTCAAGTTTATTGGTTTTGCTGGACTTTAATAAGGTAAGTATTTTCTCATTTTCATGACCTTTTTCTGGCAAAGAAACTTAATTAACAAACCCTTCGTTTCTTGAAGGTCTTCTCTCCAACAGCCTCACATCAGTTTTGCTGAGCACCACGCTATGGTGTATTTGGATATTGATATTCTATCTAAATTATGCAGACACTGGAGCTCTGAAAGTCGGGCAGGGATGACTCTTCTCTTGATCAGTGATGAGGGAACACATAAAGCTCCAGAAACTTAAAACCGCTGCAGGATGTGCAATTTGGGATAGATTGCACTGAGAGCCCAGAGTGGAGGTGTCAAGCTAGGCCATGAGTTGAAAACGAGTGCCCCACCTCCACCCTACTAAAATCTGTTCCATTTTATGTTATTTTAATCAGAGGAAGAATCTCCTGTATGATATTAAAAAATTAGTAGCCACAGTTTAAAAAATGGAATTGCAAAAAATGGGATTTCCTATTTCTCTGGAAAATTTGGAACATTGATATACCACATACAGTGGTACTTTTGTCTACAGGTAACAAAAACTTACTTAGACTGACTTAAACTGTAAGAATTTGTTATAAGGAAATAGCTCCAGAGGCTGGCCAGGTGTGGTGTTTCAGGGATCTGCTCCAGATGCCCCGGGCTCTGTGTGGCAAGATGGCAACAGTAGTTTCTGGCATTACAGCAAGACATGACTGTGTCCAGAGAAAGAAAGACTATCTCTTCTTATTTCTTTGGAATTCCAAGAATTGAAGTGGCCTTCCCTATGTCTCATTGGCTAGAATTAGGTCACACACCTGTTCTTCTGCTAATCATCGACCAGAGGAACAGAATTCTCCTAACTGGCGTAGGCCAATATGATTCTAGACCTGAAAGATGCAGTGGGCAGTGGGAGTAGAATGAACTTTTGCCCTTTTTTTGTCATGTAGGGGGAGAGGGTTACATATGCAAAGGAGAGGGTGGGAATTGGGAGACAGTCAACAATATCCATTACAACTTGACATAACAGATTCCACACCTCCCCTGGGCAGAAGTTGGCTGGAGGTGGTATATGTTACCCCCTTTAGAGAATTCATGGAGTCTTCAATTTGCCATAATACCCCTCATATTATTATTATTTTTAAAGATTTATTTATTCATTTGAGAGAGCGTGAGCCAGGGGGAGGGACAGAGGGAGAGAGAGAGGGAAAATCCTCAAATGAACTCAGTGTTGAACATGGAGCCCAATGTGGGGCTCGATCCCACAACCCTGAGATCATGACCTGAGCCAAAATCAAGGATTGTCAGCTTAGCTGACTGAGCCACCCAGGCACCCCCTCAATATTATTTTATATCCTGTTTGCCTCAATATTTACTTTACCTGCTTAGCTCCTACAGGCATTTGAATTTGGGATCCTATATATAAACACGTCAAGTATGCGATACTTTTGTTAAGTGGTATTTCCCACTGACATCATCTGGCATGCTTAGATAATCAAGTAGAGTGATTGCTTACTTGTTCCTCTCCCCCGTTGCTTATTAGATACTGCTTGTCCACCTTCCAAAGGACCGGTATCTTCTTTCCTCTTGTGGCCGACTTCCCCTCTCAAATCTTACTTTTAGTGATGCACTGATTCTATGGGCCACCAGGAAAACCCCAAATGAAAGTCCTTAGTCCCATTCATGCTGCTGTGAAAAAGTCCTCAAGAATTTGAATCTTCAAAAAGCTACCTCCGTAATGAACTAGACTTAGTGAAGAGAGAAAACATACAGTGTCAATCTTGGCTAGTGACAGGGTGCAATTAACCCAGGATCAAATTGCAGCAAGATGGATGGGGCCAGATGGTCTTGTTATCGTAACAAAGGGATTATACAGTAAGTGCCCTTCAGAAGGGAGACATTTTTCCTACATAGAACTCTAGAATGAAAAGAGACAAGGGTGAACTCTTCACAATTTCCAAACAGATATTATAGAGTAGGGAAACTAGTAAATGATGTTTTAAATCATCATTCCATTTCTTAATTGGTGACTGGTAAGGCACACGTACCCTGTCAATTTTGATCGCTCTTGAAGCTGTAGCTACTAGACAATTCTAAGTTGAAAACATCTTAACCATGAAAGACCCATGAGGAAATTCAGAAATATTAAATACAGTGGGGCAAATAATACAAAGAATGTGCATGGAATCAATTCATTCTTTCAATAAAAAAATTAAAGTTCTTGTACACAGGCCTTTGAGTGTTAGGGATATGGCAGCAAGCAATTTGGATAATGTATTTGCTCTCTTTAAATGATAGCTGGGAGAGAGAGTTAATAAACAGCACATGGAATAGATGATTTCAGAGTGATGGATACTATGAAGAAACTGAGAAGTATTGTGCTGAACAGTAGAAGTTGGAGAATAGAAGTAGGTGGTGAGTTGCTGGTAAATGCTCAACAGGTGGTTCTCTGGGAAGAAAAAGCCCTGATCTGTAGTGTTGGCCAATTTCTTGGGTGTAAATACTTCTACCATGGTTGAGTTCAAGCTACTACATGACTAGCGGTTGAAAAGAGGGGAAGTGTGAGCCACTTCCAGAGCCCCTCTGGGAGAATGTTGTATTACTTTGAAAAAAGGCAATGAGGCAAGGCCTCTTTGGGAAAGAGCCAAGATGTGAAGGATAAGGAGTTAGCTGTGGAAAAGAAGATCTAGGAGAAGGGCTCTCCAGGCGGAGTGGGCATGTCACAAATGCAAAAGTCCTGAAGAGGAGACAAACTTGGCATGTCCTCCAGGGAAAGAGAGGATGCTGCGGGGCTAGAGTTTAGAAACAGAAAACATTAGCAGATAGGCCTGCCAGGCTGGATCTAAATCATGTAGGGCCTCGGGACCATTTTAATATGTTTAGATTCCATTATAAATGTAATGAAAAATCTTATGAGTTTTAAGCAGGTGACCAACCCTGTTGGTTTAGCAAGAAGCTGTATTTAAGTTTCATGGAAGGAATTCAGTATATGGTTGTCTCCAGGAGGAGATGGAGAAAGAGAAATACAGACTTTCATTTTATAGTCTATAAATGTCTTGACTTTTACATCTTGACTTACCTCCATTTGCTGAAAGAAAAAGCTGTATGTGAACCAATTAGCACAGTGTCTGGCACCTGTAAGGACTGGGCGAATGCTAATTCTTGGTGGTGGTGCACTAGGGTTTTTGGACATGGGTCTCAGGAAAGTTCCCTGGCATTGGATGGATCACAGAGCTGTGGCATCGTAGACTCGGGGGTCATAGTTGAGCTCTAATATGCTGCTGAAGATTGATTAAAACCAGTCACCATCTCCAGCTTTTGAAATTTAGGTTAGATAGATATCAGCTTGACACTTACCCCTCAGGGAGGAGAGCTGGCCAGACCATAAACCATGGTTAAGTCTTCAATTGTAGTGCATTTATACATTTCCTCTGATCAGGGACTCTCATTCAGCTACCAAAGGGGACACCATCTGGCACCTTCACACAGGACATTTTGAGTACAAGAGAATGAAAGGAGGAAGATGCCTTGTGGGTTTTTCCTTTGTGCTGTTGTTGATTTCTTTCCCTCCTTTCTTTGCTGACTAGTAAGCAGGGATTGTTCACAAAGGGAATTCAGAAATGTTTTTATTTGTATTGACAGAAACAAAAGCATTGATGATATGAGTAGGTAGGGCTTATCGAGTGCTTTCTACATATTTGGGCAGTGTGCCAAATGCTTTATGTACTTAGTTAAACTGTATAGTAGCCGTGAGATGGGGACATGGTTACCTTTATTTTCCAGGTGTAGAAAGGTCAAGTAGTTGCCCAGCGAAGGCTGCATGACTAGGTGCTGGTGGAGCTGGATTCAGCCTGGTTTCTGCACAATCCCCACAGCCTCTGACCCTGACCCTGAAATCCGTTATGGAAAATGCATAGCTTTTTAGACTCTGGCCCTATATCATCTGAATTTTGTTCTTTGTGTTACTTCTTTTGTTGCTGCCACAATGTTCAAGGTCCTTGGGGTTTTCATGACGTCTTCCAGTAGGGTCTCTGTACTTCTAGGCCATCCTCTTCACTGCTGTCGAATGAGTAGCTCTGAATTGAACTCTTTAAGGGGCAGCTCTGGCCATGCCATGCCCTGACTTAGACACCTCCATGGCTCCTTATTGAATGAAGAGCAGTCCTTTCCTCTTGGCATCGTCAAGCTCTGGGAAAGAGCTTGCACTTGAGCCCGACTCCCGATGGAGTGCTGGCTGTTTCTGCCTCCTCATCTCATGGTGCCTCCTCTGTGCTACTCCCTTCTCCTAGCATCGAGGTTAGGGTTTGTGTTTCTGGAAGGCAGTGACGTGGCTACACATCTCTGTGTAAGCAGTAGGAATTTACATCATGACTATACACAGTATCAGGTGCCTTTATTCTTCAAAATCAAATCCAAGGGATCCCTGAGTGGCGCAGCGGTTTGGCGCCTGCCTTTGGCCCAGGGCGCGATCCTGGAGACCCGGGATCGAGTCCCACGTTGGGCTCCCGGTGCATGGAGCCTGCTTCTCCCTCTGCCTGTGTCTCTGCCTCTCTCTCTCTCTCTCTCTGTGTGTGACTATCATAAATAAATAAAAATTTAAAAAAAAAAACAAAAAAAACAAAATCAAATCCAATATGTTTATTCTAAGGTCATCCCTCAGGCTCGGTGAGCACCTCTCCCTAGGGACTGTCCAGTCCAGCTTGGTAATTCCTGGTTGTTCACCTTGTCATGGTGTCAGGTTCCCCGTCTGTCAAACGAGAGCACAACATAACTTGCAAGGCGCTAGAAGATCCTTTGCGCATTTAACATAGATCTGAGCACATAGTGAATGTTAGGATCCAGCTAAGCAAGGGATAGAATGTGTTTTGCACAGTGTCTAGCATGTAGAAAGGGCTCGGTTAATGTCAACTGTCACCTTTGTTACCACCATCATCATCACCATCGTCACATCTGACCTCACACAGCATACTGCTTGAACATTGCAATGACTAATACCTAGTGGTTAGCTAGTGCAATTGATTTGAAAAACCCCAGAAAAGGAGGGGGGAGCTTAACTCAAAGACTGAACTTTGCCAGAAGTTTTATGTATATTCAGTTCTTTTCTAAAAACCATTTTGTAATAGTTGATTCCCATGGTTTTGCACTTAATGATATCTAAATATATTAAAAATATGCCTCATAGAGCTGTCTGAGTGATATAGGATTTTGATCAACCATACTCGTGCTGGAAATGAATTGATTCAGTTTAAATATTTTGTCTAAAAGTTATTTGGCCTGGAAAATACCAATCTAATTCCCTTACAAGTAAGAAAATTATAAAGAGAGAGATCTAATCAGTGAGTAGAATATAGCCTTGGAAAATGTGTATCAGCATACCTTAACGAAAGTAGAATAAATCTTGGAACTTTAATATCCCCCTTTCTTGGACCTAAATAGGCCCCTTTGGAAAACTATTTTATTGTTTCTCATTAAATTAGAATTGTGCTGAGGTGCCACTATCTACCGTTTCCTATTATTATTAATGTAAAAAAAATCACTGCATATTCAGCATTTCCCCAGTTAAAGCCAATAGAAAATCTTCTCCACACTTAAGCTTAACTCGGCTCATTTTTAAACAAAGTTCCTTTTTTTTTTTTTTTTGTTTACATGTGCATTTAAAGGTAGCCATCCTTTCTAGTGACAATTAAGTAAATTTAATGTATGAGTTTCCTCCTGCTTGATTAAATGAGCAGCTCTTGCAGAAGAAGCTCCAAAGGTGTTAGAGAGACAGGCAGTGTCTCAACCCTAGGACAGTGCAGTAATCTCTGGGAAACAAAGTAGGAAGAATCATTTTTCCAAACGTGACTAGTTGGATGGCACATTAGAGAGAATGCTCTTAAACTTTTGATCCGTCAGTGAGATGGAAGGTGTTTTAGTTGGTTTGGGCAGATATAACAGAAAACTATGGACCGGGTGGCTTATAGACAAGAGAAATTTATTTGTCATGGTTCTGGAGGCTGGGAGTCCACGGATCAAGATGTGGGCAGATTTGGTGGTGGTGAGGGCCTGCTCTCTGATTTGCAGATGGCCATCTTCTCGTTATGTTCTCACTTGGCAGGGAGCAGAGGTTCTGGGTTTTTCCCCTAAGGGCATTAATCCTAGCCATGGGGAATGCTTTGCTCCTGACCAAATACCTCTAACACTGGGGGTTAGATTTCAACATAGGAGTTTTGAGGGAACACAGACATTCAGTCTGTAACAGAAGGCTTAATGTGGGTTGATATTGAATTTCTAGACTACTCTTGCTGTTCACAATATTCCTCAAAAACGCTGCGGTGCAGTATCTTACATGTTCATGAAACAGATGCTGAGTCACAAGAGAGGCCACACTGGTGACCCGCCAGGCACAGCTGGCCCAGAGACATGTGATGTTTGGGCCTAGGGCAATATTTTATATAGCAGCCATCACTGGAGCCTCGTTTGCACCAGGCGTCCCTCTCTAGTCCCTTTTCATATTCCTAGTAGCTTCTTGGCTCCCTGGACAAAGTTTTCAATCAATCCCGGCAAAAAAGCAATAAGCATGTAGGATAGCTTCAGGTACTATGATAGGACATTACTTCCAAGATACCAAAGTCATGAAAAATGGAGACAGCCTTTATGCCACTCATAGGTGTCACAACCCTCCTAAGACTGTCAAACCCTTACATGACACCCTTGTCCCCAGCCCTTACCACATTGTCTACTTCTTTCTGCTGGGCTCACTCCCTGCAAGCCATGCAGGCTAGTCTCTGCTACTCCCTTACCTTTTTCTGGTTTGTGTACAAAGCCCACCTTGTCAGGGTTACTTTCCCTGGCTCTCCTTTTTAAATTTACGAGAACTTTCTGTCTACTAGCACTCTCGAAAGCTGTTCCCAGCTTTATTTTTCTACCAAAGCCTTTATCACTGTCTGACATGCTGCATATTTTACTTGTTAAATATGCCTACTATTCATTCATTGTCTGTCTCTCCTGAGATGGACTGTCAGCTTCATGAGGGCAATAACTTTGTCTTACTCACCACTGTCTTCCCAGCGCCTACAACAGCGCAGGTACCTGATAAACAAGTTGAACAATGAATGCATGAGCATGATATATGCTCAAAGAGGCCCAGGATGCTAAGGGAACTGCAAGGAATTCGGTGAGGCTGGGATAGGGAGAGGTGGTAATGGTTGTGGACTCAGACAGGGCCACACGAGGGAACCATGGAAACATGAGTGACCAGCAGGCAGCAGGGAGACAAGATTACCAGGAATGTTCTGTTTTGCAAACCAGAACAGTATATATAGCTATTAATTTCTATGAATCTGAGAACAGGACCTTTTTGAAAATTCTTTAAAAAATGCTAATGAGTCTGCTTAGATGGAATTTTACCAAGATCCTAAGTATGCAGTTGACCTTGTATTTTCTACACGATGTTGGCTTGGTTTCAAGCAACTTCATGCCTTAGACAGAGGATTAGAGAAGAAGGTAGGATTATAAGGTAGATCCAGCTTGCACAATAAGGTCATCCCGTTCGGATTCAAATTCCAGCTCTGCTCCTTGTCAGCCATGTGACCGTAGGGAAATTGCTTAACCTCTCTGAACCTTTATTCTCCTCTGCAAAATGGGATTAAGTATGCCTACTATTCCAAGGCATTGAGAGCCTTAAATTAAAAAAATAAACATGTCACATGCCTCCTATAATAGTACGTACTAAATATATGGGAGCCATATTTATGGAAGCAATCTTGTACTTTATTAATGATTATGCAAATTAATGCATTTTATTTTTAAGAATGCTAAAGGTTGACTTAATTTTTACATGGAAAATATAACTGAAAAGGTAATATTATGGCTTTTCCTGTCTTTTTGTTTTTGCTTCCCAAGCATGCTGCTGAATAGAACATAAAATATATAATATATGTAATAATATATAAGTACTTGCATTTTGCTTATTAGCATCTAATAGGACTCTATTTTATTGTATTAGAGGTCAATATGGCAATGGATGACTTAGAAGATAGGGACCATTTCTCTTTCTGCATCTTGTGTGCTTCCCTAATATGGATGTAAGTTGCCACTTTGGGGGAAGCGTATCCCTGAGTCCTAGATCAATGCCATAAATGTCTCCCTCTTTTGAGGAGTCAGGTCGACTCTGCTTTGAGGCCATGGGAAGAGTACCTCATCATTTTTTGAATCCTATGAGTACTATGGATTACACTTTATTTAATATATACAGCATGTAAATAAGTTTTAGAGGCATAAAAGCTTCAAAACTAAACGAAAAGGAAAATTTAATAACCGGCCGATTTTTAGATTGTGCACTAAATAATCTGCTTTTCATCCTAAGAAAGGGGAGGAGGAAGGCAGGGTTTAATAGACATATATAACAAATTAAAATCCAGTATCTAGGGGGTGTAAATCACATTCCGTGAACCAAACAATGTGGTTTTCATCAGATCTCCTCCAGCCGCTCTGCCTGGGAGCCCGAGCATAATTCAACCAACTGTAAAACAGGAAAACACTCCCAACAAAGGGCAGGAGACAGCCCAGAGCCCAAGCTCTTCCCCATTTCTGCCCAGCAGAGCTATGTATATAATAACATGTCTGTCAAAAGATGTGTTTAGAACTCTCTTCCTAGGGCTGGGGTTGAAAGAAGAGAATGTAAAAATAAATAAGACATTTGTACAACTGTGACTATCTTGGGGTTGAAGAAATGGAACTGGTACCAGCATGTGCAGAGCAGAGGTTCAACTGGAGGGGATTTCAGAGGTTCAACTCGGGGGGATACATGGCATTGTCTGGACACACTTGTGGTTGTCACAGCGGGGCAGGTGCTGTTGACTTGTAGTGGAAGGAGGCCAGGGATGCTGCGAAACACCCTACGGTATGCACAGATGTCTCACATACACACAACCTGCCCGCCCCAGGAAGGAATTACCCAGCCCCAAATGTCAATGGTGCCGAGACTGAGAAATCTTGTGGAGAAGTGATACTTCTAACTGTGGGTAAATTTGAGACTTTATTCACAGGGCTTGGTCATCTGAAGTCCTTGACATTGTAGACAGGTTTTTGTGGGAAGGCCCAAAGCTCCACTGTTACTGCAAAGGTTCATTTCTACCATTTATCTTCCTCAGGGCTGACGTGAATGCATCATGTCCTCATCTGCTCTAGGTTTGTTCTTTGTGTTCGGTGAGAGGCCAGTGGCACAGATCTCTGAGCATTTGGTTATGATTTGGTCAACAAAAGGGTGTCAGTGGTCCTTTCCCCCACGTGGACAAGAGCCTACTTACATCCTTGAAGGCTGGCCTGTGAAATGGCCATGATCAAACAAAACACTAGCCACAGTGCCCCCTTCTTTCCTACACATGTCTCCTCTGGCTGTTTGAGGAGCAGAAGGTGGGGAGGCAGGGAAGATTCTCATTGCCTCTGTCTGTGCCTCCCCCGGGTTGTGGTTTAAACAGAAGACTTCAGTCTCCAGGGCTGTCAATCCATCCCTTTTAAATGGCATCAGATTTGTTTTAAAAAATTCATGCTGTGGGTTTTGAGGTAATAATTGTAGCTCCAGAAAAGTTTGTTAAAGATTGCATTAGATAGATGCTTTTTAATGGACAATCTCTGCTTCGGCGTCTATACTTCCTAATCGTGTATTTGGGGAAGAAAAAAACAATATGGGAGCTAGAGGTTTTTCAGCAAATCTCACTGAACTATTGCTGTCTTTGTCCAAATGTCTCTGAAAATTTTATGGGAGGAAGAATTTTGTCCTTATTATGCTCGACTGAATAATTTGTTAAATTATGTTTTAAATCAGCATTTCCTCAAATTGAAGAACAACTAATGCTAACGTATATCATGGATTTATTATACATGCAATTTGCATAAAAGTTAAAAAAAAATCAGTACTTCAGTGGTACCAGGGTGCCGCCTAGAAAGATTGCACGAAACCGATGGCGAAGATGAATATTGTTGGTGTTCAGACCTTCTGTTATCTAATTATAAAAAGGCATAGCATAGCCACCCGATTGAGTGGGCTCATAATCAAATCATAACCATTTGGAATAAAATGGAAGCTTAATGTGGAACTGCTGATACAGCGATTTTAATTAAAGCTCTTTTGTGTTTTGAAAGTAAAGTTCTAAATTTCAGTTTTCAGTGATTTCCAGACTATTCTCTGTATGCGCGTGGTAGGTGCGGGTGCTGATGGGACTCAAGATCCCAGGGACTGCTGAGTGGTTGAGTGTCCAGGCCAGCCATGCTCACTCAGACCTTCACCCCAGACTTCATCTGAAATAGCTGGGGGGTCATCTGTTTTATTTATTGGACTTTTACAGTTTTTGTTTTTTTGTATGAAGGCAGGAATCTATGGCTAAAAAAGTTGGGAAACTATTGGAGTAGTTGTTAAAGGTTCCCAGGTGAAAGAGCTGTTTTAAAAATGTATATAAGATAATGCAAATGACTCACATTTAAGAGTAAAAGAGATTTCAAACTCCTAGATGAAAAAAGAAAGGCAATATGTACTGCAACTCCTCTTTTACCTGGTGGTCTGCTGAATTTAATTAGGTGTTAACTGGAACCAACACAGTTTATAATTCCCTCTCTATCCTTCTCTCCCTGTCTTTCCTTCCTCCCTCCATCCCTCCCTCCCTCCTGTACATATTTACTAAGCAGCAGATTTTAAAAAGAGAAACAAATACAAAAACAAGATAATTTCAAACAATGATAAATGCTAGGGAGGAATTTCGTAGAACAATCTGATGGTGCCTGGGCAGAAGACAGTAGAGCCTATTTTCGACAGTTACTTTATTTTGAACAAAAAGTTTGGTGCAAGCCACTGAAAATGTGCCCCGTAATATGAGAGGCTCTTTTCCATTCTGCTCCTCACTCTAAGATATAATTTTGGAATAAAAAAGCGGCTTATATGTAGTCAGTTATGTTATGTATTGTTATACCTTCTTATAGACAGACGCGGCATTGCCTGGTATTTGGCATAAAGTCTAAGAATCATCCCCAGATGAAACATGCTAAGTAGTTCCATTTTGAGAGATTAACTTTCATTTGGGTGAAAGTTGAATGCATGTACTAACTGAGGGCTCCCAGAGGAAATGAATGTGATTTATTGTGGACCGGATGTTTTGGAGGGCGGTATTTCACCTGCAAGATGAAGGATGAGAAGGCGTCGTCTCCGCAGAGATATGTAAAGAGTAGATATTTTGGTCAAAACAACCACTGCAAAGGCTGATGAGGGAAGAGCTCACTGTGTTAGGAGGACAATGTCGACATTCATGATGGCCCTGGGATCTCAGAGTCAAGTGAGTCGATGCCCTTCCCCAACTGGATCCCATTCACTCTACACTATGCTAGGTTTCAGTGAAGTGTCCCTGTGTTATGATTCTAGATTGTCCCTCAGTAGGACAGGTTGGAGGATTTGATACCTCATCGATCTGAAAACATGAAGCATGGAAGTCCCCTCAAAACAAAAACACAGCATAGCAGCCCTTTAGTAAAAAAAAAAAAAAAAAAAAAGCTGCATGGAAAACCTCTGGCTTATTCACGCCTGCTGTTTCTGGTGGTGGTAGGTCAAATTCAATGGTGAGCTGAGTTCAAAATTTACAAGGCAGGTGCCCCTACCTGATACTTTTTACTGTGAATAGTTCCTTCTTTGGAAATACCATGGCTTATTAATGGGCCATTGGAATCCTGACTTGGCTGTTTATTAGCTGCCCATCAGGCAATTTATTTACTTAGGTTAAGAGAAGAAGGAGAACATTCTAGGCAGAAGAAATCTATGTTTGGAGTATGAAGGCGGGAAAGAACTTGGCCCACTCAAGGGATTAGAACAAAGGCTAGTGTGTTGGGACTTCCTGCGTGAGGATGTGGAAGGTGGACGATGGACAGAGAAGCAACCAGAGTGGGGCCATGCAGGGCCTTGTGCTCCATGGGGAAAATCAAGAAGCTTTAAACCAAAGGGAGTGATATGACAAACTTTTGAGTATTCAAAATTTATAGGAGGAATAACCCACAAGGGGGAAGGAGTAGAATTTTTTTTTTATCTTGGTTGTTTTTCATTTATTTGTTCTTTTGGGAAAACCCCTCTAGAACCAAGGCTTCAGGGTTAATGTTACAAATATTTGCTTATTTTGCTTTGATACCCGTGAAAGTACCTAGATATTGCAAATATTTGCTTTTTTATTGTAATATTTGTGAAGCCTTTGCTGAGTCCTGCCTGACATGTGAAAGAGATTACCAAAACTTAAAGACACGTGGACACATGGACAGCCAGTGAAGTGACTTCTCTAAAGAAAGAAATGAACGGGCTCTTCAAAAGGTAGTTAGAACACCCAGGCCTTCTTAGCATAAGATTGCTATCACATTTTTTAAGCCTTTTTATTTAGAAAAAGTTTGACTTAAAATATTACAAAAATAGCACACAGATTTCCCAGGGTACACCTTTACCCAGATTCTCCAAATGCCAGCGTCTTACATAAACATGGTCTAATATTCTAAACCCAAAATTAAAATTGATTCAGTACTAACCTATAGGTCTTATTTGAAATTCCAAACTGTCTTACTAATGCCCCTTTTTTGGCTCAAGGTAGAATCCAGGATCCCACAGTGCATTTAGTTGTTCTATCTCCTAGATTCTTCAGATCTGGGTCAGGTTTTCTGTCTTTCTTTGTCTTTCATTTATGAAGAGTACCAGATGGTTGTTTTGTAGAATGTGTCTCAATTTGGGTTTGCCTGAAGATTTCTCCTGGTTAGACCGGTGTTGGGTAGCACTGGGGAGGATTCCACAGGAGTGGTGCTGAGTCTTTTACATTAATCACTTCCGGAGGTACGTGATGTCAACCTGTCTTACCAGTAGAGACGTTAAATTTGATCATGCAGTTAAAATGGCGCCTGCCAGGTTTCTCCACTATAATGTCACTATTTTTCCTTTTATAGTTAACAAATATCTCACAGGGAGGTACTCTGAAACTATATAAATATTCTGTATTAGTTTCCTATTCCTGCTATAACAAATGACCACAAATGTAGTGACTTCAAACTGCATGAATCGATACAATATGGTCCTGTAGGTCAGGGTCTGAAATGGGTGTCACTGGGCTAAAATCAAGATGTTGGTAGGCCAGCGTTTCTTTCTGGAAGCTCTGGGGGAGGGGTGCAGGAAATGTGTTTTTATTGCCTTTTCTAGTTTGTAGAGTTGCTCACATCCCTTGGCTTGTGTCCCCCTTCCATTTTCAAAGTCAGCAATGGCCATCCAAGTCTTTCTCACACTGTATCACTCTGACATTGACTCTTCTGCCTCCCTCATTTGACTTTTAGGCAACCTTGTGATTGCCCTGGGCTCTATCATGTAATCCAGGACAATCTCCCTATCTTTTGAGGCCAGTTGTTTAGCGACTTAATTCGATCTGCAATTTAAATTACCCCATTTAATGTGTGTGCTAAGCAACACAACCTATTCACAGGTTCCAGGGTTTAAGACATAGATATCTTTGGGACCACTTTTCCCACTTATGACAATTCCACTCTTCATCAAAATTTCAGCTTACACATCTATTTTTTGTCATTATGGGCTCATATTGGGTTTCTTTTTTATTCAACAAGTATCAATCTATTAATATTATTATTTTGATGCTCAAATTATTTGAGATTGGGCACACGGGCATCCCATAAGGATGGTTCCTGTGTCTTTCCAACATGTTCCCCTCATTATTTTGGTACCATAAGATGTTCCAGGATCATCTTTGACTTTACCTGTCACAGCTCTGGAATCAGCTATTTCTCTAAGCGTTCTTGGTTTCTTTTATTAGAGAATGGCATTTAGAGACCAAGATTGGACACTCAGTGTGCTCATTGCTACTGAGTCATCTTTGTCTCTTGTTCATTTTTTTGGGCAGTGTTAGGAGATGTATGCATAGTCCTCTTTTCTTCATAGCCCTTAAAAATTGTTAATAGATTTACTTCTTTATTTTATTGTTATTTCATCCATTTAGCTCTGAATTTTATGAAGCAGGGGATTTGTCACTATACAGTAAAATCACTTCTTTAGGTATATGTTACTGAAGTTAATCTCTAAGACTAAAGTTGCTTATAGTAAAACCTAAGTTGCTTCCAGCAACATCTTCCTTAGATTTCAGTCCTTTATCAACTATAAATAAGTTCAGCACAGTCAAGTTTTACCTCTGGCACTGAAAACAATTGCTGTTTCATTATTTGAACCACAGATATTCATCTTTATTCAATGAAACAGAGGATTGCTCATACCAAGAGAAAAAGAGAGACCCTTTCTTTCCAAATATGTAGCAGATTCCTATATTTCATCTCACACTTCTGGGGGCATATGTTCATTTTGTAGCATATTGGTAGACTATTCCACACTATTTAAATTGTCCTCAACTTGCACGCTGTCTTTTGTTCTGAGCACCTACCGATGAATTTCAGGAAATTAAAAGCATTCAAGAAGCTATTTTAGTATGTATCCCAGGTCCCAGGCCCAGTTCTTTTCTATATAGTAGACACCAAGGAAATAGACATTTGATGAGTAATTAAAAGTGTGAGTGTTTTGTGTCCTTTGGAAACTTGGAGCCTTGTCTGTTCTCTCAATGACAAATTTTACTTCTCTCCTTTTATTACCCCTTTTAATTTTATTTGAGCTCTGTTTTTTTTTTCTTTTGCTAAATAAAAATGGTATCGATATTGGGGCTGGAAGAGAGTGAATAATTCACACATATGTCTGGATTTGGTATGCTGCTTCAAAGGGCATATCACAGGCTGGGGGCTTCATTGGAATTTTGAAAAGGAATGAACTTCACTGTTATTAAAACACCAAAGCCCCAATAGGACTATTTCAGAAGACATGATCCAAGCTGTATTTGAGGACCAAAGCTTATTTCCTGCCAAACCTACAACTTGTTTCCTTCCAAAACTGTACCTTTCATTGATGTGGTAGAAGAACTTTCTGCAAACAACTTTCTTATTTTCTGAGTTCTGGAAATACCAATTCAGTGACCACATCCCCTGGGTTTACAACATTGGGAGATCATACACCTCAGGAAAGCTTCACATTCTGCATGCAGTGCAGCCTGGGCATGATTTCTCTTCTAAAGGAATATTACCATTCTAGGCAGACCGTCCTGTTATGTTGACTAGATTTTATTGTCTCCATTTTTCACCTAGTTCACATGACAATTTTCTGTTCTGCTACAACAGGAAGACAAGCAGTTGGCAACCTAGAAATTGGAAAAAAACAAGGAAGATGGCTTCTGGGAAGAAGCCGAAGATGGCTAGGAGAGCTACTCAACTATTGTCTTAATCAATTCTGCTTTGCTACTGATTAGAGGTTCAGAACTCCTTTAGAAGGACTGCCTCATCACTGAACATCTCTCTGCCAACGCAGTGTGGGAAAGCAAATTGAGATGTATCACCCATGAAATGCCACTATTCCTATTTTAGTTTGGGTGATTCTGTCCCTACCCTCATCCCTATCTTATTGTTTGCAGGTTGAAAAAAAATTAGGTGTTAAAGTCCTGTTTTATTTCTCTCTCTCATTCTGTACTTGATCAGCATGAACTGTTCTCAGAAGACAGTATGGTGTAGTGGTTGACAGCATAGGTGTGTTCTCAGACAGTTTTAGGATCACTTCATAATCTGTCCATGATTGTGTCTAAATAGTCACATGGGATACTTAGCTGTTTAAACTCCACTTTCCTTATCCCTGCAATAGGTGTAATAAAATAGTGAAGTCACAGCTTACCCAGAGTTCAGATTTTAAATGAACCCATAAGCCATAAATTGGATGTAGTTAATTCGAGAACTCATATCACCCATTAGAGTACTCTTGGTTTTATGTATACAATTATGCAATATAGGTGTTTGTAAATGTATAACAATGCATGCAATAAAGTACAGTATAAAATAGCACATATCCAAAATATAAGTTTATAGCATATTAGATATGCCATCAGATTGCTATTTCTATTTCTTGTTTTTTTTTTCCCCATTCACATGGTTGAATTCACGTATGATGCAACTCGACTTTATCTATCTCATAGAATTTGGAGGATAAAAGGAATTATGTATCATTGGCAAATTGCTAATCCTATATATATATAAATCCTATATCTTGATAGAGAGGATGATGCTAAAGATGAAGATGATGATGAAGAAGATAATGAAGATGATGATGTAGATGATGATAATTTGAAGATTTTAACCATCATCAGTTTCCTCAGACTAATGTTTATTATTGTAGGATTTTCCACATGGACAAAGAGGGGGAAAATTTCAAGCATAAGACAATATATTCTCCATCAGGCAGCAAAGTTAATATAAGCATACAGGCTCTAATAATATACAGAAAACTGCAACTCAAACTTTAAACATTTCATTCTACTTGATGGCTTCTCAGCCCAAAGTACTCTCATCTGAACCACATGACTTAGAAAGGGTATCACCTTCCCCATGTAGACCAAAGTACTTTGGTCTCTATTGATGTGAAAAATCAGGTGGAACAACATTATTTTGTGGTTGTAAGACATCAAACCACAGTAAACTTTATTTCCCTAAATGACTCTTTAAATATTTAATGTCATGTTAAAAAATGTACAAATGTAAGAGCAGAGAGCAGGTTGGAAGCTGGGAGGAAGGAACATCACAGATGAAGGACGAACAATGGACTCTTTGTAGAATGTTGCACTAGGTCTCCCTTTGCTGAGAAAGCAAATCACATGGTTGCTTACTTGGGCCATATCTTCAGATAATAAACATTATTCTGCAACGAAAAAAATATGCATTGCTATAGTCGGATGAGTTTTTTTTTTTAAAGTGTTAATCTAGCTTTTTGAAACTCCCTGTTTAAATATAAGTTTTTATTATGGAAATGATGAAACACATATTAAGTAAGGAAGAAAAGTATAATAACTTCCTTTGTCCCTCATCAACCAGATTCAACAATTATTGACATTTTGCCACTTTTATTTCATCTTTGCCTCACTAATCCCCACCCTCATCTGCCTTTTTTTTTGGTGTATTTTAAAGCAGATATCAGGCATGCATATTTTCCTTTTACCATATATATATATATATATATATATATATATATATATATATATATCTTTGTAGAATAAGACCTTAAAAAAATGTAACCACAAATTAGGAATACCACAGAAAAATCCATTATAAAACCCTTTTGAATAGTAGAGACATTTAAAATGATCAGAAAACCTTGCCTTTGGTAAGTAACTTTTTTGATGAATTGTTGTTCTGGCAATTCATATTAAGTACCCAGTTCTACCCTGAGTTTGGCAACACATACTCTGGAGTTGTCATATTACCAGTGGTATAGATCAACACTGGCAAGATGTTTATGTAAAGAATTAGATAATATTTTCAGTTTTGCCACCCATCTGATCTCTGCTATGACTAATCAACTCTGTCATTGTAAGGAAAAGCAGCCACAGATAATAAGTAAATTAATGGGCATGGCTGTGTTCCAATTAAACTTTATTTTTTTATGATTTTATTTATTTATTCTTGAGAAACAGAGAGAGAGAGAGAGAGGCAGAGACACAGGCAGAGGGAGGAGCAGGCTCCATGCAGGGAGCCTGATGTTGGACTCGATTCTGGGACTCCAGGATCACACCCTGGGCTGAAGGCAGCTGCTAAACCGCTGAGCCACCCGGGCTGCCCCAATAAAACTTTATATATAACGAAAGGAAGGGGCTTGGATTTGACCCTTGGGTCATAGTTTGTTGCCCCTGGCTATAGGAAAAGCAATCCAATTCCTATCCAAAGAGGCTCTGCAAACCCTCTGGAGTCCATAGCACCTTGGAGATTAGAGTATGTCATGGTTGAAGAGCAGGCATTAGAAACCAGGACCAAACTTGTCTCCAACATTTTGAGGGTCTTGAATAGGTAACTTTTCGATTCATAGTTTCTCATTTATTAGATGAAAATAGAGGCACCTGTTCATCTTGCTTAAAAGAGGTTGCTGTAGGACTGAATGAGATCATGAACCTGGGAGTGCTTACTGAGCCGTAGGTGGTGCTCAAATACGAGGAGTGATTATCCATTTTATGTTGCAATTCTGGATGGTTCTTTGTCAATGATTCTTAATTACGTTGTTATCCCCCACCTTCCATTTTTCTGATGCTAGAGACATAATAATGAAAAGCAAACTTACATTCACTGAGCACTTTTACATGTATATTCCAGGGACAGTTGTAAAGGGGTTTACATGTGTCATCCTATTTGGTTAATCAGGTGTGATTATTTCAATTTTAAAGCCAAAGAAACTGAAATGGACAGAGTTTTTCTTTCCTTCTTTCTTTTTTCTTTTCTTTTTTTTAGAGATTGTATTTATTTATTTATGAGAAACACAGAGAGGCAGAGACACAGGCAGAGGGAGAAGGAGGCTCCCTGCAGGGACTTGGTCCCAGGATCATGACCTGAGCTGAAGGCACACGCTCAACGGCTGAGCCACCCAGGTGTCCCTGGACAGTTTCAGTCATGGCCCAGCACCCACTGGGAGTGAGTGGCAGAGTCAGGACTTGAACTCTCTGATCCCACAGCCTTTGATCTGTACCTCTAGTGACATTTAGGGTATGGTGTCACCTTTCTCCTGCCTGGGTATATGGGTGAAGGTTACCTCCTAATACTGCTTACAAAAGGGCCATGGGAAAACAATCAGAGAAGAAGGGGAACAGGTGTTACAAACCAAAGGATCATCAGAGGCCAAATGGGCACCGTGCATGTGTGAAGGACTGCATATAAGGGAGGGGGCGAGGAGATCTCTGGTGATCTGGGTCTATATTTAGCCTAAAGATACTCAAATTCAATATGTCAAAAAAAATCACTCTGCAGACAAACAAGACGTAGGCAAGTTCAGTGCCACCCCATAGAATTCGATTTTGCAATTCCCCAGAAGGTGGAGGGGTGTATGTGTGGGGGGAGCCAGGCAGCGGGGAGGGGAGGAGGTCGCATAGGAGAAATCATCCCTGTGGATCTGGTTGGCTGCTACCGGCTTCCTCATGCTTTACATGAGCACAGATACCTTTGTGGTGTAAGACAGTGGGAGGCAGGCTTCCGCCAACCACGTGGTGTTCACTGATTGTAGTGGCATCGTAAAATTTTGGGTTCTGTGCTTTTGGCCCGACAGGTCGGGGATCACCTGGAGAAAACAGCATCTTATCCGTCCTGTCCTGGCCTCTTACGAAGTCTCCAGGCCAAGGCTTAGCAATTTCTGAACAGGTGTCTGAGCCAGTTGCAATGTTCCTGGGTGCTCCTCTTCACAGGCTCTCTTCTTCCCCATATTAATTTCTACTTTGGCTGCCAGGGTACATCGGGGCCATCCTGCCCCTATTATCTTTAATGTGGGTCTTTGCCATTTTTCATCTGCAGGGGCCAGGCAGGCAATGCCAAGGTGCCCGAGGGCTCTGTGTGGGCACCCAGGTTAATGCCGGGCCACACTGGAGTCATAGAGTGTGCAGGAGTCACTTATTGGACCGGACCCCCATTTTATGTTTAATTATCTTAAACATTGCAAGCTCAGCTCTTCGGTTTGCCATGGTCTGTCGGGTAGAGAGAATGTTGATGGAGTTTCCTCTGAGTCCCTCCAAAGGGCCAAAGGTTAGACCCATAGGAGGCTACGAAGACCAAAGGGCCTTGCAGCTGGGCTTAGGTGACAGACCCGTCCAATCCAGCCCTGGCCTCTGAGAATACATCCAGAGGCAGACCATTAACTGAACCAAGTGCTCAGAAGCCTGGACATTCGGCAGATGTGACACCAAGGGACAAAGCCTTGGAATGGGTATCTCACTCTGTGTGTGTTGGGACGGGTCAGGGAGGGAACAGGTGAATGAGGAGGCCCACTCCTCCTTGGGTAGGACCGATGTGGCTGAGAATAATAAAATGTGGCCGAAAAAAAAATGTGGCTGGAATGCATCATTTCCTGCTTCTCTAAACCCGTGTCCCCAGCAGTTAAAAGCAATGAGGAGGAAGGATGTCTTTCGCCAGGAAGAAAGGAATAGGAGAGTGGAGGTACTGGGGCTTCCCGTCGTACTTCTCCTGATTACTGACACCCGCATGCTCACAGCAGCCCGCAGAGCTACAGCCACCAACCCCAGTATTTGTCACTGTCACTTCCCAAGTGCTTGGCATTGTTCAGGAAATTGTATGTGTAAAGCAGAGTTGCCTGCGTCCAACTTCGACAAGGGAACAGCCGTGCAAGGGTGCTTGAAACTGAAACAGGCTTATGTGTCCTATGATGTGCCCCAGCAAGAGTCATAAATAATTGTGACAAGTTTTTTTTCCCATCCCATGTGACAGTCCTTGACTCTGCCTCCTGTCTCCTCTCCCCTCTGCCTCATAGACTAGACCTGCCAGGCTGTGTGATGATAGATGTAACCGGGCAGCAAATGACAGCTGGATAGATTTTTTAGTTGGTGCTTTAGAGGGAATCAGATATGCTGTATAAAGCAATAAAAAAAGCACACTCACAAGGTGGATTAAAAATAGCTAGCACAGCAGTAACCCACTTTGTTGTTTATCAAAAGTTAAATCTTACATGGTAAGTCCCAGTGATGTGTTAATTTTTCAGGCTCCTGTCAGAGTGACGCTGATGACAACCCCCAGAAAAAAAAAAAAGAAAAAAAAAAGAAAAAAGAAAAGATCAGGGATGAAAGCAATTGACCATTTCCGTGTTGTATATATATTTTTGTCTAATGGGACAAAAATATCTTCTTTTCTTCTTTAAATGGTATCTAAAAGGAGAGATGGGTTCCTGGTGCTGTGCCATCTTGCTGTGACTTTTTCATTCTTCTCGATTTTGGATTTTACACATAAAATGGGGGATGTTGTAAGTCTGAAATTATTCCACCTTTGTTCAATTAAATTATTTTTTTTTTTCAACACTGCTCATCTTCCTCCACATTGATCTAGATTCTGTGTAACAAATGGTCTGGTTTCCCAACCACCTTGGAAATGTCATGTAAGCGTCAACAAAACTACTTAGTGTATGTTTTATAAAGAATTACAGCCTCCTCTGAATTACTCAGGCTTTCATCTCGGGCAAGCTGGCGTGGCTACCTTGTGTCTCGATGGCTGTGCGGAGGTGCTAGAACATGATTCAGTGACCTGCCCCAGTCCCCAGTTCACAGACGAGACAGGCAGCGATGTACTTAGTCACTGCATTTCTGTCTCCCCCTGCACTATACGGGAAGTGGCTGCTGTGTAATTTAAGAGTGCTCAGTATATCAGATCATGACTATTTTCCCCCTTGATTTTTCTGATGAATCACGTTAGGAAGGCTGTAGCTCTCACCTGGCAGCGTGTGGCGTGAGGAGGCAAGGTAGCACAAAATGTTTCTTAAAAAAATATGTCATTCGGGCTAGGCACCGGGCAAAAGGGATAATTTGAGCTATGCCTCTATAATTCAAATTTGGGGATAATTCAATACCGGTGCAGTCACATTTCTAGCACTATCAGGTTATACATGTGTTATTGGGTGGTGTTTATTATTTTGATTGTTGTAGCATTATCTCTCTAGAACAATTTCCATAGTAAAACATATATTCTATGGCTCTATCACTCAATTGGTTCATTTTTTTTCCAGCAGATATGAATTGATGAGCCACAAGAGTGGCACGAAAACATAATGAAATGGTCGAAAGGGCAGGTTTGGGGTTCCTGTTGCCTGGATTTCAATTCCACGTCATTTTTCTGATTTCCTGGGTGACCTTATCAAGTTATTCAGCCTCTCTGTGTCTCACTGTCTTTATCTGGAAAACGGGGGGTGATAATTAGCCCAAATAATACAGTTGTTTTGGAGACGGATTGACATGAATGGTCTTGGTACAATCCCTGACAAGCAGTGTTGAGTAAATATTATTTTAGTTATTATAATAATTATTGGTTACTATAATCATTCCTGGGGGTGGTTTTACTCAGGCCACCTGAATCTTTCTAGTCCTAGTCTTTCTGGATTTGATGACTATGTGCTGGGTGGGTAGATACTTTAGGAATGGAGCCCCCTCTGAGCTTAGACCATAACAGTGTTCATTGATTCTATGTAAGTAATCTTTGATAAACCCTTTGAACGTCAGGGGGAATGGCCTATAAATCACTGATAATGCTTTTTTGGCAAATTTCATCTCTTCCTCATTGGGAAAGAACCTTCAATGAGGTGCCATATGTGGACATAGCTAGTAGAATACTGCATTTGTTTATCAGACTTGTTTTTCTGCTCTTTCCTGCTCACCATCCAGCTACTTTATGTAATGGTACCTTTTGAATTTATATAAATCTTATTATATATGTCAGTAAAGTTGAAACTGCTAAATAAAGATGTAACAACATTCTTAACTTGCAGGCCATAGAAAGCAGACCGTGGGTTGGACTTGGTCCCTGGGCCATACTTTATAGACCCCTGTTCTAGACCACTGAGTGGGCTTTATGAACTGTAGTTTGCAAAACACTCTTCTTGAGCATTTTCCAAAGGGACTTTGAAGAAGATAGTTGTTTGGCAGCAGTGCAAATAGCTGCTAATGGAAAGCAAACGTTGCTCTTCAAGTGGATTTGTGAGGCCCCAGAGTGAACAAAGATGTCTACCTTTTAGCAGAAATTCTGTGACCCTATGGTATACCTCAAACTCCGTGACTGTGTGAAAGGGGTACAGTAGGGCTGCCACCTCCAACTGTTTGACCACTGACTGACTTTGCAAAACATCTCTGGAGCTTGGGTGCTGAGTAATATACTTGTGGGAACCATATTTCAAAAGCATGAATCTGGGGAATCGCCCTCTTCTGGTGATGGCAAACATTATGTGTAGGGACCCGTGGCATTTGCAAGTGAGAAAGTTCTCTGGCAATTGTTAGTCTCTCAATTAAGGAACCCATTTTGAAGCCTACTGTGTGCACAGGACTGCATAAGGCAAATGGAGGAGGTGACAAAGCTAATTCTGTACTGTTGTGGAGTTTGTAGTTGAATTTGAACTTGGTTACAGTCAACATTTGAACTTGGTTACATGCCACAAAATTACATGGTCTCATTCAAACAGAAGCCTCAAGTGTTGCTAATATCCCAAGAGGTATCATAATACCTACAAGCATTTTATCATTTTATAGTTTTCCTCTTGTTTCTACATAAGTCATTTTATTTGATTCTATCAACAGCTTTGCAAGATGAAGGGACCAGGAATCATGAGTCCATTTCACAGGCAGGAAAATAGAGCAACTTCTCAGAGGTCACACCTTGAGTGAGGTGTCAAACTGAGGATCTAGGTCTTAGAATTCTTAGAGCTTCCACTAAAAGTAGTGGAAATACTTTGAAAAGGAGGGAAATTTTGAGAATCTGGAGAGTGCGCGTGTGTGTATGTGAGCGTGTGTGTGTGTGTGTGTGTGTGGGTGTGTGGGTGTTTGTATGAGTCTATGCTCAAAGTTGATTTTGGAAAAGACCATGGGAGTAGAAATATCAGTTTTGTGTAAGAGATAGGAAAACCCTTTAAAAGAATCATCAATCGTTGCTGAATTAAAACCAATCAACTGGGGCACCTGCATGGCTCAGTTGGTTAAGTCTTGGCCTTCGGGTCAGGTCATGATCCCAGAGTCCTGGGATCAAGCCCCATGTTTGGTGTCCTGCTCAGCTGAGAGTCTGCTTCTCTCTCTCCCTCTGACCTACCTCCACACCCCATCGTGCTCTTGTGCACACACACACTCTCTCTCTCAAATGAATAAATAAAAATCTTAAAGAAAAAAAAAACAGCCAACCAACCAACAAATGAACCTCTTAATCCCTAATACCACAAAAGACAATTCCAAACTGGAGTTAAAATTCACTTCCTAATAATCACCCTGGCACCAGCTTCCTGTTTCACAATGGTAGGAAGGTCCACTCTAAAACCATTCAAATAGCATAAAAATTACCATCAAATCCTTTGACATTGTGTTTGAAATTAGCAAATTATGAAATGAGTAGAAATATTGTTCGCCTTTGGCATGTCCCCCAAAGACAAATTAAACACCAAGTCCCTTTATGATTCCGTTTTCTCCCAGAGAACTTTCATGAAGATAATTTGGTTTCTCTCTACAAAATATTTTAGCAGCCTTGAAAAATAAAGTTAACATAGTTCAAGAGGATGTAAATAAAAGAGGCCCAGTCAATTCAAGTTGGAATTTGAGAGCGTGCCATTATATCAACTCTATAAGTAGTGAAAGGAGGAGACAAATGATCCAAGGTCATGGCACCATTTCTAGTTAAAACAAAACAAAGCAAAAACCCTGCTTTGAAAAAGCGCGTTGCACATTTAAAACTCATATCTCCTAGCGACTGGGGATTAGATGTTCCACACAGCACCTGGAAATCTGTAATATTAATAGATATGATTATTCTTGCTAGCAGATGCCTATCTTCCACATTTTGATAACAGGATCAGGTGAGTCAGTTGCTTTGTTTTTTGGTGTTTTGCAGTGTGACTCTATGAATTAATAGGCATAAGTGCAGCTGACTTACAGAGTTAGTGGTTTACGCAGAGATGCCTACGTGAACAACTCGCTTCGTTAGGCAGGTGGCAGGGAGGTCCTCTTGCCCCCTCCATCTGAAATAACCTCTACCTCTCAGGCACTCTTGACTAGATCTTCCTGTTTTATTTCCTTCTTGTCCCTTAGAGGAACCTGATGTCATCTTGTTTATGCATCCTGCACTGTCTGTGTCCATATCATCATCACTCCCGTGAGAGCACAACCCCTGGCTTTGCACACGGGGTCAGCAAACCACGGCCCACAGGCCATATCCAGCCGGTTGCCTCTTTTTGTGTGGCCCAGAAGCTAGGAATGCTTTTTATATTTTTCAATGGCTGAAAAAAAAATCAAAAGGATAATATTTCGTGACCTGTGAAAATTATGTGAAATTCAGGTTTCAGTGTCCATATGGAAAGGCTTACTGGCATGCCGCCACGCCCATTCATTTATGGATTGTCTGCAGCTGCTACAACATCCAGACGCAGAGGTGAGGAGTTGTGACAGAGACGGGATGGCTGCCACAGAGCCTAAAATATTTACTATCTGGAGCTTTGCAGACAAGAGTTTGCAGACCCCTGCTGTATGCCCGGCCCAGCACCCGGTAATCCGTAAGCACCCAATAAATGTAGCAGATGAATTAATAAAGAGCAGAGCTGGGTGAAGGTTGTTTCCAAATGCCCCTTCCCTGCTGCTAATAAACACGAGAAAGGAACCGATGAATCAAAATTAAATATTGACTCCAGGCCCTGGAACAATCAGAAAATCCAAGGGAGGACCTGAGAGGCAGGGCGGGGTCGGCTTGGAAGCTTTGCTGAACATTTCTTTAAAAGAGATGACAAAGTACTAATTCAGGAATGTCATGGTATCTGAGGCTCCAATTTCTGGAAACCGGAGACTCTCTGCTTTCTCCCTCTCTAATGCATTTTCTCTCCTAGCCGATCCCTCCTGCTTTTCATCTGCCATCTGACTAAAGACCGAACTCTGGTTTTTACTGCCCCCAATTCAGCAAACTTCCCTTCCAAAAAATGTCAGCTCTTAATCCTCTTAATAAAAAGGCCCATGTAACCGAGAGAATACATTCAGAATCGTCCGCAGTACAAAAAGACGGTCTGAAAATAACAAGGGGAAAAAATGTACTAAACGCATCTGCACACACACACAAAGTTGCTAGGGAAACATAGCACTTCCTTGCGATCTGCCAGCACCATCACATTTATAAAGAATTGACAACGGCTGACCTTTGTCTTCTCTTTTTCTGCCTGCTTTTTACCAGGCACAGAAGAGCCCTGTGGCTTGAATGATGCTTTTGATAGGCAGATTTTTGGATTCTGAGCTGTCTGCTGGATGAGGGGGTCCTGCTTTACGGCTCTGCTAAGACCTAGAAAATCTTTTATGAGTGTCACCTCCAGAACGACCCAGTCTATGCAATTGAAAGGTGCATTTTCACACTGGGATTTGGCTTCTATAGTCCTGAGGCGAGAAATGACATATTTTGTTGCATTATTTAAATATTCCTGCTGAACACCAAATTAAAAATATCCATTAAAGGTTTATTTGATATCTTCCTAATTATTGCCCATTGCGCATTTGACAAATTCTTTACACATTTTAATAATTGCGACTTTCTTTGGAAGTGACACAAAAACAATTACTTTTTCGAAATTCCACTGTGTATATGCTTTTGAAACTACATAGCCATTAAAAACAGTCTGTCGAATTAAAGGTTGGGCAATTAATTAAGTGCAAATTCTGTAAAACTGGACCAAGGAGAAAATTCATCAAACCTATGAAATATGACCTATCTTGTCCAAAAGACAAATATGTTTAAACAAAAGATGAAAATTGATGACAAAATTACGGGTAGCAAAATGCACACAGAGCAAATATGAGACAGCTGTACTTGGTTTCAGCGTGTTGGGTTTACCCTTACCGGATTCATGATTCATTACCTTCACCGTCTTGTAAAACTTTTCGTAGTTAATCTCCAAAGTACTGTATCTGGAATAATAAAAGTTCTCAATAAGAGCATGGAAGGCCGTCCTATTAATGATTTGCTGGCCTTTCGAGGAGCCCAATTAAATGCCACCCGATTTGGGGACAGCAGCCCGAGGGTAGGTGTCCCGAGGACAGTTGAAACTCAGGGTGTACCCATGGCCACTTCCTTATGTTTCTCTCCTCTTGGACCTTCTGACATGGGTCTGCCTTCCTTGCTTACTCACACCAGTTTTCAGAATCAAGAGCCCCCATTGCATGTTCATCTAGAAAGGACTCAGCCCATGATAAAGTTCGGCTCTTACCACAAGTGACAACTGCTGTGTGTGTTCAGAGTGTACATGGGGGCCACCAGAAGGCACAACAGTCGTTTCTGTGGACTGTGACTGTACTGGGCCCCGTACTTGTGTTTTACAAGGTCTGGATGTTACACTCAGGCGTTCAGGTTGAAAAATCCACATCAACGCTTGTGTGAAGTGGGCGGAAGAGGGAGGTGGATTTTTGGGCTGTGGGGGTTGTTAAGGATACAGGGCTGTTATTTCCATATTAAAATGTAATGGTCTCATTAAAGTTAAAACCACTGTTAAACTTGATTGAGTAAATTAGTTAATTAACCATAGCATCCAGCACATTCCTCCAGGGCATACCTCTATTCCTCAAGATGCAGAACAAATGCAGGCTCAGCTCAGAGTATCTTATCCAGGGTAGTATGATAACACTCATCTTAGACTGACTTATGGCAGAGTCTGTTTAAAAAAAAAAAAATCAAGAGCTGGAAGGTGAGGGTGTTACTTGGTGTTAGAGGAATATGAAAATAGCCTCCAATGAAAGAATTTTATTTTTATGCTGAAATCTCTCAAGATTTTCTTGATTAAAAAAAAAAAAGACCCCAAAACACCTGATCAGCAGTTTGTGAAGTGAATGTTTTAACCAGCAGAATAAAGACCTTTCTTCTTGTATGTTGTGCCTTACTTTCTTTCTCTGCTTGAATATCCAAAGATATTTCTGTGGGGTCAGAAGGGAAATTTTCTACAGTTTTTGAGGTAAGCGGTTTTAAAATCAGGGTTGCAGTGAGTTATTGTGGGTAAACGAATGGATGGGGCAAATTTAGGAAACATCTCAAATTTGCTGTTTCAAGCCTGGTCTTGAAATGCCAGTTTTCATTAGCTTGGCTACCCCTGGCACAAACGGCCAGAGCAACCATTTGAAAGAAGTTTCTATAATTGGTTAGAAGTCAGCCCAATTCCTGGTATATCTTAGTTTCCGCAAATATACAATAACAGTGGCAATAATAAAGAAACTACCTCTCATGTTGTCGTAAGGGTTAAATATGTGAATATATATAAAGTACTTAAAATAGTATCAGGCACACATAGATTCCCAGTACGTATGGACTCTGATTATTACTGAGTGTAGAGAAAGGAGGCTAGACATGGATGGAGAATGGTCCAGAGGCAATGCAGCCAGAACATTTGGTTAGCACATTGCCTCCCAGACAGGCTTTTTTGGGGTGCTGTGTCCACTTGAAGGGGCCAGGGAATCTCTAGACACTGAATAGCCAGGAAGCCTGGGTTTTATTTGACTTGTCTTTTCATCTGCTCTCTTCTAACCCAGCGAATTGCCTAATCAAAGAGTGGGGTGGAGAGGTAGTTGGGGTAGAGTCCTGTGGATGCTGCTATAAAGGTTGACACTTAGACAAGTCTTGTAAATTCAGTCTGTGGAGGGGTCAGAAATAAATGGCAAACCAGAACCTGGACATGATTAACTGCTTTTCTTACCCCATATATACATATGGCACATAGGCAGATACATATTTAAAAAAATACATTTTTATACTTGTTTAGATTCCCCTAAAGAGTTGAAGGATTTGAAAAGTCATTTATTATTGATGTTAGGGCAGGAAACATAGCAAAAGATTGAGAAAGAGACAGAAAAGGGAGGGAAGCATATGAAAGGGTTTCCAAAAAGTAAATCAGGTCAGATGAATTATTTTCTAAAACTATAGGTTTGGAATGAAAACCAGGTACCAGGAAACCTGCTAGCTCGACACTCAGCCAGACCTATTAAATAAATGACAGCATTTACTAGGCACTAAGCTCTCTGTACCAGCCATGTGATGAAGGGGCTACTACTATCCATAGTGTAGATGGTAAAACCGAGGCACAGAGGTGTCTCGCCCAAGGTTACCGAGCTAGCTGGCAGTGCTAGGATTTGAAGTGATACACAGTCTGACCTCAGAGCCCGTCTTGTTACCACTTTGCCACGCTGCCTCTGGTTCAATTCCACTTTGTGAAAGTGGCAAAGCCCTCTTATGTCCGCATTGTCTTGTGGACAGATGTGGCTCAGGAGTCAGATGGCCTTGGGTGTTAGTTCCAGCTCTTTAATTATTATATGTGTGACCTTGGAAGACATTATTTATCCTCTCCGAGCTTTCATTTCTTCATCTGTAAAATGAGGAAAATAATAGCTACTACCTGTAAGTAGGCAGTGGCTGCCTTGCTCGTGTCTCCATGGCTCACTTTGGAAGTACTTTGCCGTTCAGAGGATAGATCTCAGACCTGCCGATAGCTTCTTATTTCAAGCATCAGCATCTCTCTGCTTGAAAACTCTGCACAGCTGGGAATGCTAGAGGTGATGCTCCCAGGTGCGACCTCCAAATCATGAGAGTAGAAATTGGCAGATAAACATTCTTGTGTTCCATCCCCCCAGGGGACAACACAACGTCCCACACATCTCTCAGAGAGTCCTGAGCTGGGGTGGGTTCCAAATACCCCCAGTGGCAACCAGCTTATTATAGCATCCTTTATGGCTTTCATCCCTTGCCCAACTCCCTTTCCTAAGCCCTCAATATATTCTTGCCCTAGCTTCTCAAATAAATGACTTCTTTTCAAATCCTTCAAGTTCTCCTTTGGGGAGAAGCCAAACAAAGGCACCAAGTTTTAGGTTTGTTATGAAAATTCAATGAAATAACGTGTGTAAATAGTGCATGCCTGGCATGTTGTAAGAGTCCGAGTAACTATGCTTTATTGTGTATCTATGATGATTTCAATATCTGCAAATCTGACTTAATTGGGAAGCTGTCATAAAGAGCCTGACTCTGTTTTTTGGATGCTGGACTCCTGTCAACTTTTAAAACTCATTTATCCTTTTTCTCCCTCTGTCCCACATCTGGGCAGGCTGATAAGAAAGCCCAGGCCATTTCTAGTTTGTTGCCAGCAGCAAGTTTAAGTCACACATGGAAACCCTCATGGAGACCACACCTTCACCACCGTAAAAACCCTAAGTCAATCTTCTTTCTTTGTTCTCTCAAGGCATTTTGGACCTGTTTGGAAGCCTCCCTTGCTCACCCAGAAAGCCTTATTATGCAAGTAGTAAGTCTTTTCATCCTCTCTTGGTATGTGTCTAGTGTTGTCAGTCTTGACACTTGAACCCAAATTTGGGGTGAGGGTCCTTCCTGTTTCTGTGGAGTGGTCACAATAGACACAAATCTAGTCTTTACCATGAAATGCACCATCGCCCTCCCTGAGATGATGAAAGCATCTGGGAATTTTAAACATTGGTGTTATTTATTTAAGGAGGGGTTCATGGGGCAGTGGTAGAGGGTTCAGGGCAGGGGTCTGGAGCTCAATGGCAGAGACTGAAGGGATGAGTCATGAAGGGCTGCTCAAGGTCGGGGCATCGATCTGTGGAGAGTGAGCTCACCATTCCCTTCTCACCAGCAAGAATAAACAGATCTGGGCTTCATAAAAAGCTTTGGCTTAAAGGAAAGTATACCTTTTTGAACTTTTTGCAGCACATTGGGCACTAACATGGACTGGGATTTCAATGAGGAGAATTAACATTCCAATGCACAATCTGCATTGAAACTTACAGGAAAGAAATTTATTTGGGGCTTAGGTCAATGAACAGGGTAGAAATACGGATGCTCAAAATGTAACAAGACCATAGATGTTCTAAATTCCTATTCCATTGTTTGTAGAAAAAGAATCTCCATTTTGGTGTTCACAGTTTCAGAACAGGATGCCCAAATCCAGGGCATCAAATCAGAATTATATAACTTGTGTCCTCACCTCTCCAGTCAAGTGTTGGCATGTATGTGAAAATTTAAAAGAAAGGTTGCTTGCCCCGTGATCCTGTGATCTTCAAATTTTACTTTTAATTTAACAAACATTTCATCTTGATAACTTCTTAATGGACAATGAGGGATAATTCTTTCCAAGACTGTAAAAACCTTAATTTCACCTTATAGGTTTGTTTTAACTAATAAAAAAAAATTCTGCTTAGTTAAACATTTAAATGTGAATGATGTTAGATGTTAATAGTCAAGAACACGGTGCAACTAGTTGCTGGAAACAGACAAATTTATAGATTTATTATATCATTTATGCACATTTAAAACCTGAATGAAGTTAGCATGGTACAAATAGATTTTTTTTTTACTTCAAAAATTGCTTTAAAATGAAAGCATTCATTTATATAAAAGTTACAGAGAGATTGCTTATGAAAAAAACACAGGTGACATAGTATAGGCTCATGGGTAAATTGCAGTCAGAACAAGGAAATACTTGGCAAAAGAAAAAAACTCAGAATCCCAGGATGTTCAAATTCTGGCATCCTTGCCATAATTGACAGTGCTCATTGGGGAGACAATTAGTATAGGGTTTTTTTTTTAATTGGAAAGAGAATGGGCAGAGATTGAAATAAAAGTAACAGAATGGCATCCCCTCTGTGATGTTGGATGCCTGTCTCCCCCAATCCTCCCCCCCACCTTCCCTCAGCATTCACCCATCTCATACATGCAGGTGGTTTCCTCTGCAAAGCCTGCAAATCTCAGCCTGAGGGGTCTCTCTCACCACAGGAATGTGGGCCTGTGCTTATGGGTGGCGTTGGTAGATAAACATTGGAGGCTCCTTGCCCTTACATAGGAGACTTCCGAGTTGTGCTCTTTTGGTCTCTCAGAAGCCCACAGAAGTGAGCCCCAGTAGTTCATGGTACTCACCAGCTCATTCATTCACCCTTTCTGGAAGGACTCCTATCCTTTGTTCATTACCTCATATTCCCCTTCATCATGATCCTGGGATCACCTTCCATTCCAATCCCTGTCTTGGGGTCTCTTTCCGGGGGAAGCCAATCTAAGACAACTTCTGGGAATGCATGTGTTTGGTGTCCATTTCTTGCATTGATCCTTCCTCTCCTCTCTCTCCCTCATAGTTTTAATACCAGCTGTGTGCTCCCTGTAGTGGGTGCTAGAAGCTTTCGGTCAAGTGGACTCTAGTGAGAGAGACAGATGTTAGAGTAGATACTAAGCTCAACCTTTGGGAACTGTGCATGAAGTATGAGAAGTAAGAGAGAGAAATATTTACTTCAGTGACCAGGGATGTTATTCTGCTCAATAAATGCAGACCCCAGCTGGAATATGAGGTCGGAAGAGGAAGCCCAGGTTTTCTCAGTGAGCCTCAGGTTGGATGTGCCTCTCACAGAATATCTCCTGTAAAGTGTGATTCATGAATGTAAAGATCCAACGTGTTTCTACTTTTCTTCCAATGTGGTCTTTAAATGCAAGCCAACTACTTTAGGAGGTTGGGCACAGTGATTTTCCCAACACTGGAGGAAAAACTAGCTGGAAGGGACTCAATGAGACTGGATGCCCATAGGCATCATGGGACCTTTGTAAGGGATTTTGGAAGAGACTTTCTCCTTACATAATCTTCATTCCTGATTCTCATAAGATAGGACTCCACTCTTATTACAGCGCTGTGTGGTAGGTGCTTTAAGGATAGCCCGTGCTAATCAGACATTGCGAGGATGCGGCCAGCCAGGACCAATGATGGCTGGTCAGACGGGCAAAGACTTCTCAGAGCAGGTGGACTCTGAACTGAGTCTGAAAAGGTAAGTAGACGACTTTTGCCTAATGTTTGGCAGAATATAATGCAGTTCTTAAACTTGTACCACACAATGTCAGCTTCACCTTCCTCAGTCCCTCTGCACAGATCCGGTGGCTTTCACTCCAGTCAGCAATACAGACCCTCTGTGGTGTGGGCTTTGGGGACCATGGGATGGATTCCCTCAATCTGAGATTCATTTCAGACATCTGATGCATGGACACAACTTAGTGGGACATTTTCCTGCCTGTCTGTTTTTTCTCCAAAGGAGGCCTTAGGCATGTTAACCTGTGAGCCTCGGTCCTCTGAGAAGCAGACGTGAGGCAGGGTAGACACACAGGAGCTTATTAGGGGAAATACCTACAAAGGAAAATGAGAGGGTCCCGGAGAGATGTGGGAAGAGCCATCAGGTTGGGGGGAGGGTCTGATTCGGGTACAGAGGGGTGGGATGGGGTCCTCTAGTGCACCTTGCAGTTCTGAGGATGTTTGACAAGGTTGATGAGCCAGAGTGGCCTGTCACAGGAGGACCAGTCTCCCAGCCTTGGTACCCTGCTGGCTCCGTCACTGGCTGTGAGAACATGGCAGTGGTGGGTCAGAGCACCACCCCCTTGGCTTGTTGGTCAGTTGTGTCCCATTGACTGAAATCCGGGAGGCCCAATTTCATGGCCACCGCAGTCAGATTTTCCCCAAATGTGGGACACATACCACAGAGAGTACTTGAAACGATTTGAGGTAGCGCGTTGAATTGTTTAGTATTCAAATTACTCTCTTTGTGATTCTCTTTAATTCTGGTGCATGAAGGAGAAAGACTCTGGTGGATGCTATCATTTTGTAATCCCCCCTTTTAACAATAGGCAAGCCCCAGGCTTATAAACTTTAGCAAGTTACAATGCCCAGATAAAATTGAATAATTTTTATTCATTGTTTTGTTTTTATGGGGACTTCTCATCATGGGGGCTTTCCATGTATTTCCATTTGTGGCTAATGATAGTGGTTTTCAATTTATACTATTCAAATACATTTGTTTTCTTTAAAAAAAATACATCTAAGTTAAATAAATGGCAATCAATTTAAATAAAATATGGAGTAATGTGTGGAGAGCAGGTGGCCATGGGGTGGGGGGGGAAAAAGACACAATTTATGAAATGTTTTAGAAATGCCTGCGGTTTGGGTGACCCTGACTTAAGCCATCTTTTTTTTTTTTTTTTTTTTTTTTTTTGACTTAGGCCATCTGGAAGTAGCTAGCTTGGTCCATATTATCTCAACTTTTCATAGCAAATGGCTTTACTGCCTCCACCATTTTAAGTTATGCCTTTTCTGTCTCGATGGGGTCACTGAAAGGACCGTCCAGCTTTATAATGTCTCTGTGATTTTGTGGCTGGAGATGCTGTTCACTGTGCTACTCATCCTTTAAACAAATCCCCCGAGGACAAATCCAGCTTGAATTTAGTTCTAGGGGGATAAAAAAAGTATTGTCTCTGAACGAAGGTGTATACTTTTTCCTGTCAGAAAAAGACAAGTATACCTGTCATGATGCTTGCCTTACCTTCTAGAATCCTTAGGGCTGAATTTACTGCTTTTATGTTCTCATCCGTTCCAATCTGGCATCTGAAAGCACACTTTCTTCCTAGTTCCTTCAGAAGACTCGGTTATTTAAAAAAGATCTTTAAAAATCTCCGCTATCCCTGCCTCCTGCGGCTTTCCTATGATACCCACATGGACTGGCTCCATCTGCCTCCATCAGCCAGGATCAGCGAGGTTGTGCTGCAGTAATAAGCCACCCCCAAATTTTAGCGACTTAAGAGCAACAAAAGTTGATTTCTTGCTCAAGCTCCATGTCCCTTTCAAGCTTGCTGGGGGCTCTTTCTTAAATCTCCCCCCTGAGAGAAGGTAGCCTTCACTACCTGCATGGTGTTTGGTTGTCATGACAGGGGAACAAAAGAACACGGCTGTTCGTTCATCTCATTCAAAAAGTATCACCATGAAGGGGACATATTCTATTTCTGCTCACAATCCACTGGCTAACGCACGTGTTAGGACCAGGCCAAACTTCAAGGAGGGGAAGGGGCGTAACTACCATTTTCCTGGAAGGAGAGGCACTGATACATTGGTGAATAGCCCTAAATGGCCCCACACTGCCATACTGTGTGATGTAGATCTACTGTCACCTCGTCATATCTCGGTGGCTTTCCGAGTCAGCCTGTGCTCCAGTCCCTTAGTCTGACATTACTCTTTCTTCCTGTGATTGTCGTCTAATCTGGCTGGTGTTACTTTGGCTCACATTGGACGACATCTGTGGTCCCTTATTCCCCCAGTGCACCGTTAAATGAACGTTTTTGTTTGTAATGGAATTTTATTGCTGGTTTGGGGGACAGTGAAGGGACATTACAACCCAGGGTAGCAAAGGGCCTCAAGTTATTGAGTGGATACTTCGGGTAATTTGTGATTCCATTGACTAAGTGTTGTATCTCTGGTGCCCAGAACAGAGCACAGCACAGAACAGGAGCTCGATAATTATTTCCTGAATGAAAACATTTCAGTATAGGTCATCCCAGATCCTAGACATTTTTAGATCTTTTCCTGCCCCATGGAACTTCCTGCAGCCAGACACCCTCTGAATGCCTTCCACGTGTCTCTGGATCTGCCTCCATCCTGCTTTTCTTTACATGATCTCTTCTCTTTTCATTCCAGGCTCCTCACCTCACGGATTCTAGATCTGACAGCCAAGGGCCATCGCTTTTCTTTTTCTTATATGAAAGTATTGAGCACTATCTATATTTTACTTTTGACTTCCATGCTATGACCTAAAGGTCCTAATTTTATGCTCAAAGGACCCTATCAAAGAAATTTCCTGGGTTAAAAAAAAAAGAGGGGGATGGGTGCCTGTGGGGCTCAGTTGGTTCAGCATCATGGTCTCAGGGCCCTGGGATGGAGCCCCACATCAGGCTCCCTGCTCAGTGGGGAGCCTGCTTCTCTTTCTCTTTCTGCCCCTCCCCTCAGCTCAGGCTCTCTCTCTCTCAAATAAATAAAATCTTAAAAAAAAGGGGGGAGGGACCTTCCTAGTGGATGATTTACATCACACCTCTTGAAAGCTGGAGTGATTGCAGTCCATGCTTATTTTCAATAATATATGTTGTCTTTCTGTTAAAGTATATTTTAATTTGAATCCTTTGTGCCAAGATTTTTTTCCCCATGTGGTGCATGTATCAGTAAAGAGTTCATTCCTTTTTACCATATTTATTCCATTGTATGGATACAACCACATTTTGTTTTTCCATTCGCCAGTTGGTATGCATTTGGGTTGTTTTCATTTTTGGGCTATTATAAATCATACAGTCATATGTTTTCATTTTTCCTTAGAGTGGATCTACTGGATTATATGATAAGTGTGTGTATTTTAACTTTTTGAGGAACTATAGGTCTGTTTTCTAAAGTGACTGTATCATTTTACATTTATCCAGTGATATTTGAGAGCTCCAGGTGTTCTATATTCTTACCAACTTTTGGTATTGTCAATCATTTATGTTTTAGCTATTTTGGTGGACTTATAGGAGTATATATATCTCTTTGTGATTTTAATGTGCTTTTTTGTAATGACCAATGATACATATATTTTCATTTATTTCTTGATTATTTCTATGTATTGTTTTCAGGAAGGGTTTACTCAAATCTTTTACCTGTTTTTTTAATGGTTTGGTTTTTTATTATGAAATATTGTTTGTATATTCTCAACTAGTCCTTTGCAAGGTATATCTTTTGTAAGTATTATTCTCTAATATTTTACTGTTTTCTATTTTACTTATTTGGAATTTAATCTGGAGAGCTACTTTTTCTAGTATTTTAAGGTAAAAGCTTAGATTTTATATTGTTTTTGTATTGATTTTATATTGTTAGTCTTTATTATTTATTTTTAAAATTTAAATTCAATTTGCCAAATATAATGTAACACCCAGTACTCATCACATCATGAGAACACTGATTTTAGACCTTTCTTCTTTTTTGTTTTGTTTTTTTTAAATTTTTAATTAATTAATTAATTTATTTATGATAGTCACAGAGAGAGAGAGAAAGAGAGAAAGAGAGAAAGAGGCAGAGACACAGGCAGAGGGAGAAGCAGGCTCCATGCACTGGGAGCCTGATGTGGGATTCAATCCCGGGTCTCCAGGATCGCGCCCTGGGCCAAAGGCAGGCGCTAACCCGCTGCGCCACCCAGGGATCCCACCTTTCTTCTTTTTTGATGTCAGCAGGTAAGACTATAAATTTCCCTCTGAGCCCTGCTGTATCAGCATCCCACAAATTTTGATATGTTGTATTTTCATTATTGATTTCTGATTTAATTGTGTTACAGTCAGAGTATGTTTTTAGTAGAGAGTAGATTTAGTTACTTAAATTTATTAAGACTTTAATAAAATGGCTTTATTTTTTAGGGTAGTTTTAGATTTAGCGAAAATTTAAAATAATACAGAGAGTTCTTCGTATACCTTATATCCAGTTACCCCCATTATTACCATTTGACATTAATATGGTATGATCGTTACAGTCAATGAGCACTTATTTAAATATTATTATTAACTAAAGTTCATGGTTTATTTATATTCATTTTATCTGTGTTTCCTTTTCTGTTCCAGGATCCTATCCAAGATGCTCTATTACATTTAGTTGTTGTGTCTACTAGGATCCTCTTGGCTGTGCTAGTTTCTCAGGCTTTCCTTATTTTTAAGGACCTTGAAAATTTTGGCAAGTACTGGTCATTTATTTTGTAGGATGCCCCTTTATTGGAATTTGTCTTGTGTTTTTCTCATGATAAGACTGGGATGATGGGAAATAATTCAGAGAAAGAGGACAGTGACAAAGTGTCATTTTTGCAATATATCAAGGGTATAGAATATTCCCATGATTGACAACTATTGATGTTTCATTTAGATCACCTGAGGTGGTGTTTGTCAGGTTTCTTCACCATAAAGGTCCTCTCCCCCATTCTATACTGTACACGTTAGAAGTCATTATGCACAGCTTACATCGAAGGAATGGGGACCTAGATTTACTGGACGTAGAAGTCTTAGTTAACCAATTTTTTTCAGTATTTGGAGTATATCATTTCAATATCTTCAGGCTTCCATATTTCCAATGGGAAATTCACAGTTGGTTTCATCTTTGTTCCCTCGTATGTAACATGTTTTTCTCTAGTGCTTTCAAGATTTCCTTATGGTTTTTGGTGAGTTATTTTCATTAGGAAGGAAAAGTGTGTTAGTTCTTCTAGAAGCTCAAGTTTCTGTCCCATTCCTGCTAAAGAGTGAGGATAATGACAGTGAAAATGTCATAGCCTCTACATCACATTTAGATGTATCACGAAGACAACAGTCCCCAAAATAAAGTTATGGTTTAATTTGGCCACTTATCGATTTAGTTGAGTTCTCTAGAACATCTAGCTGAAAAATAGGTGAAATTACTATGGGCCGATTTGGGTTCATGTACCTCCAGGATCTCTCCTCTCTCCCTCCACTTCCTGAGTAATTCTGTTGGCATTTTGCGGAAGCTTGCTTGAACTTTCGTTTCAGTGTCTAGTTTTGGGGCTCTTGTAAGCTGGTATAGCCTTGACATTTCCAGAAGACATAACCATCATCTAAAAACTATTATATGAGGGGAAAAAATACTTTCTTATTTTGATGAAATAGTTCCGAGCATAATCTTGTTGCCAATCCAAATCCACTGTTGTGATTTTCTTGTCGTGTACAACATCTGTTTGGCTGCATTGGATCCCTTCAATCTTGGAGGCAACATGAACAACAGGCCATTTGGTGACAACAGAATTGGATAGCAACAGAATTCTATTAGCATTCAATTGCTGATGGTAGCTAATATCGATTGACCACCTACCATCTGTCAGATGTCATAGAAGACATTTGACATACTTTGTTTCTTTTTTAATCATTATAACAATCCTTCAAGGTAAGTAGTAAATATACCTAGTGTTAATTATTCTCATAGAAGTTATTTTTTTTTCAGGGCACCTGGGTGGCTCAGTGGTTGAGGGTCTGCCTTTGGCTCAGGTTGTGATCCCAGGGTCATGGGATCAAATCCAGCATCAGGCTCCCCTTAGGGAGCCTGATTCTCCCTCTGCCTATGTCTTTGCCTCCCTCCCTGTGTCTCTCATGAATAAATAAATTAAATCTTAAAAAGAGGAAGTTATTTTTTTTTCTTTTTTCTTTTTTCCTGTGAAACTGATGATAGTAGCATCCTAGGTAAGGATATATTTGGCAATGCAGAAGGTTTTCTTATGTTTGAACTCTAAGTGTCTGTTATTCCTCTGGCCACAGGTTTGGTCAGTAGTGGTAACATGACCTAGTTTGGTCGCATGAGACTCAGACCCAGAACTCTTGTCTCAACTTTTGGAAGAAGAGAAATTTTATTTTCCTGCTGGATTTGAACATGGGAGAATTTAATTATGGTTGCTGGCAGCCATCTTGCTACCACCTAAAGCCAGAGGAAGAAAGCCCTGGCTGGCTGAGAGCACAGGGACATGGGAAGAGTCAGGTCTGGGTGAAATTGTTTAACTCTTGGGTTAACCCATACCTGAGGCCAAGTAAAATCTTTGCCTGTTAGTTTAGCCAACAAATTCTTGTTTTGCTTAAATCAGTATGATTAGAGGTTTTCTGATGGTTGCAAATGAAATAGCCCCGACTGATAAAACCTTTCTCTTACCTCCACTGAGCAAACCTTAGCAAAGGCTTCTTTGGAAATAAATTAAAGTAAAATAAAACCAACGTTCTTTATTATTATTATTATTATTTTTTGATCCTGCAGTTTGAGCACTAAATATCCTTGGACCACTCTAGTCCTTTTATTGGGCTTCGATTTCTCTTTTAAGGAATAAATTCATTTCTCTGTTAGTGGATTAAAGTCTGTCTCTGATGGCCCTTCTTGTTTTAAAATTATCTGATTCTGGGAATTCCTATTTCAAACTAAAGTTTTAGTGACTTTAAGAATTAATAGAGGCTAAGAGACTGAATTTTAAATTTAGACACAGGCACACACATTTGAAACCTAACTCTGCCACTTACTAGTTATAGAACCAAAAGTAGATTTCTAAACCTGTTTATATTTCAATATTCCTAATTATAAAGGGCGGAGTAATTCATAAGGTGGTTACAAGGATTAAATGAAATAATGGATGTGTAATCATGTATGGTAAGGACTCAATAAATGATAGCTATCATTATTTATTAATCCTGCTCAATGGCATAGCATCCCAGGTATCTTAAAAAAAAGAATTTACCAAGATGTGTTTGGTGGAAAACAGCACTGCAAATGCCCTCACAAAAAGATTTTGTCGTCAAATACATTTAGGAAATGCTTATGCTCTGCTTTCCCTGTTTTCAAGGCACATTAGCATATTAAAAGCTCTAAAAAGTTCTTCAATAAATAAATCTGCTTAAATTTGTTGATCCAGCATCTCAAACATATTTGACTACACAACAGTTTTTCCCTTCACAGGTGCACACCTATTAACATATTTTAGCAAGAAGAAAGTTGAAACCTTTAAGGTGTGATTTTAGGCATCCATTAGTGGCTGAGAGCAGTGGAAAGGAGGATGGGGGGTGGGGGGTGGGAAATGCTAGGCCTTCCCAGGTGTGAATTCTTACTTTTAAATTGATTATTGAAGTGTAGTTGACATACAATCTTATATTAGTTTCAGGTGTACAACATAGTGATTTCATAATTCTGTACTCACCATGCTAAGAGGTGGTCACCATCTGTCACCATGCAATGCTATTACAATATTGTTGACTATTCCTTATGTTGCCCTTTTCATCTCCATGACTTATTTTATACCTGAAGTTTGTACCTCTTTTTTTTTTAAAGATTTTTTAAGATTTTATTTATTTATTCATGAGAGACACAGAGACATAGGCAGAGGGAAAAGCAGGCACCCTGTGGGGAGAGCCTGATGCGGGACTCAATCCCAGGAGCCCGGGATCACCACCTGAACCAAAAGCAGATGCTCAACCACTGAGCCACCCAGGCGTCCCTGAAGTTTGTATCTCTTAATCCTCTTCACCTGTTTTACCCACCTGTCTCCCCCAACCTTGTTTCTGGCAACTACCAGTTCTCTGTATTTAAGATTTGAGTTTTTTGTTTATTCATCTGTTTTGTTTTTTAGATTCTTCATTATAGGTGAAATCATATAGTATTTGTCTTTCTCTGTCTGATTTATCTTACTTAGCATAATAGCCTCTAGGTTCATTCATATTGTAAATGGCAAGATTTCATTTTTAAATGGCTGAATAATATTCTGGGTATATATCACATCTTCTTTATCCAATCATCTATGGACGGACACTTCGGCTTGGGTTGCTTTCATACCTTGACTATTGTAAATAATGCTGCAATAAACATAGGGGTGCATGCATCTTTTCAAATTAGTATTTTCATTTTCTTTGCATAAATACCTGGTAGGAATCACTGGATCACATGGTATATTCTATTTTTAATGTTTTCAGATGTTCTCTTCTTATAAGAGAACATGGCTTTATCCAAAAATGTAGGCTACATCAGAGGTTGGCAAATGATGGGCCCTGGACTAGTCATTCATTTTTAGAAATAAAGCTTTATTAGCACATAGTTGTATCTGTTTGTTTATGCATCATCTGTATTTGCCTCAGCGTTACAAGGGCAGAATTGAGTGGTTGTGACAGAAAGTGAACGGCCTGCCAAGCCTGAAATATTTACTATCTGGTTCTATAAAAAAAAAAAAAAAAAGTATTGACCCCTGGCTTGATGACAAGATTACATCTCTAAGAACTACATGAACTCAGGATAGATTTTGGTTTTTTTTAGTTTTTGTTTTTTTCCAATTCAAAGGGCAACATGCTGTATCTTTGTATTAATAATCCTAACTTCAGAAAGGATGCCAAAAGAACTCAACAACTCTTTTATTCCAAGGGAGCAGCAGCAGAAGGAAACTTCCCAAAAGTAGAGGAATTTGTCGTGTTTAGAAATTTAATTGCCCCTCAGCCTCCCTAGGCCCTTAAATCCGAATACAGAGACGTGCTTGTAGGAATTACATAGTTGCCCCATTTTTTAAAGAAATTTTCTCATGTTCTCTTCATGGAGTACCAAGTTGTCCTAGGAATAAATGACACTTGGTGGGGTATTACTGGATCCAGTAATAAGCACTATTGAGTTACTGCATCTGGAAGGTTGCACTGTTGAATTAGTTTGGGGGTAGCAGCGCCACTGAGGGGGTGGTGGAAACAAACAGGGTTTCTTTCCCAAAGTGATAAAAAACAGCCTGCCTTTGGCCCCGTAGATTTGGATTCATGGTCAGTATCCCATCGGGGGCTGTCAGGGAAATGAATGAGTCTTCTGAGCAGAGCCACCCAGGTTACTGATTTGTGTCACATCCTAAGGACTTTTAAGTAGCTCATAGAAATATTTGGCTAAAATTTGCTTTTCCAGTTTTTTGGAAGACAGGAAGAAACTGTGCCTTATCACACAAACTGGGAATCCTTGGTCTCACAGAAGATTTACTTTGTGGTTGCAGAAATGAACTTTGAGCTCTGAGTTAAGAGTCTCTGTCCATTCACTCAGCAATTCACTGAGAACCTTCTCTGTACCACACAAAGAGCATGTAGGAGGGTGGGCAAATTGGATAATGTTCCTGCCCTCGTGGAGATGCAAAGTCTAATGGGGGAGGTATGCTCTGCCGTGAGAGGCAACAGGAGGATAGGGTGCCCCCAGAGTGGTCCAGGATGCTGTGTCTGAGGACTTCACCTAAACCCTGAAGGACACCAGGACACTGGGTCTAGAGGAGGACATTCAGGTAGAGGGAGCAGTGTGAGGGGAAGGCTTTTCATCTAGTGGCTACGTTTTGAGAGTAGATCACAAACCCTGGATTCTGATCTTGATGTATTCCTGAATTAGTTGAATTTCAAGTGACTTCACTGTTGTTGGACTCAACCTTTCCATCTCTTAAGTGGCAAGAGCAATTTTGACTGTGAATGCTTTATAAAAATACATGGGAAATCCTGTTAATATTTCCAATCAGAATTAATGGGAGAAAATAGCTTTTGGGCTAATATCATCTCATTTATGGAAATCCTGCATAATGATGCCAAAAGAATCTTAATGTTCACTCAAGCATCCTTGGATTTGTGAAGAGGTTGGTGGGGCAAGAATCTGAGCAGAATTAGAATTCCATTCCACATTTTTGTAATTCCAGTCAAGTATGCCAAATCCAAGGTAATATTACTTCCTTCTAAGCTGCTGACTGGAAAAAAATTCCCAATGATATTTATGTAATTTATTGTGAGTTAAAAAAATAAAAATAAAGTAAAATAAAATAAAATTCTTTATTAAGCAATTTGTCCCAAACTCAACTGTGCTAATTAAGTCTCCACGGATAAATATACTCATAAATAGTCATGTTTTATCAAAGTCAAATACGGTGCAAATACTTGGTTCATGCACTAATAAACCTGAGTTATTAAATAAAATCGGTGCTCTACTCTTTAAATTAAGATTCCATCCATTAATAAATGTTTAATAAAAATGTAAAGATGGGATATTGTTTGAAGGAGAAATACATCCCCAGTACTTCCAGTTGAATCCAGCTCAGTTAAATGCAAATTTTATAAATTCCAATCCATCAAATAGAAATTTTACTATAAAAGGTTTTCATGGAAATAATAGCTGTCAACTATCAATTAATGCACACGGTCCCATTTTCCTTAAGTACGGTATTGAACTTTAATGAAAGGTTACTTATTCTATCAAATTGCTTTATACTTGGTAAGATTAAACTTAACCAAAAATTAACATCAGTATTCCATGAAGAGAGCATGCAAACAAAATTCACCTAAATGACAGGGGAGCCTAAATGTTTTTGTTGCACACAGAGAAATATGCTTCCAACACACATTTTAAAAATGCGAAGAATTCATTTTTTTAAACTGATGCTATCAGGAAATTTAACCCATTCTTGACTACCTCCCTCCTGTATTTGTCTGCCTCCTTACTTTGAGCCACATTGAAGGTAGGAGCTACATTTTTGCATATGCCAAGAGGGCAAAAGCTTACCCTAACAGCAGCCAGCCAGTGTAGGGTGCAGCAGCAAGGCAAGGGACTTGAACCCAACGTATCTGGGTTCAAATCCCAGCTGTCATTCATGAGCTGGTCATCCAGATCTAGCTGATTAGTCTGAGGCCCCAGTTTTGCATCTGTAAAATGAGAAGCATAAACTGATCTTTGAGGATTGCTCTGAATACCAAGGAGGGAAGGGTATAGACACAGTTTGGAACACAGGACATATCTAATAAATGGTAGCAGTACTGACTGTTATGGAATTGGCGTGAGGTTGGGTAAGGATGTCAGGATGCTAGTGCAGAAAAGTCACGGCCCATTCAAATTAGATGGAACGTCTTAATGGATGTTTGCAGTTTTGCAAAGTGACACTTATTCAGATCTCCTAAAAGTCACAACATGCACGTGCCATAATGAAGACTGATGAAAGATAATGCTAGTGACCCAGGCGTACTCTGTGGCCCTTGAAAACTCCCTAGACACCAGGTTTAAGTTTCTCTTTCAAAAACCATGTGCATATCAGTGTGGAATGGCACTGAGTGATTCTAACTATATAAGCAATAAAGTAGAATCGGGAATTTTGGGTTCTCGTCCCAGCTCGGACACTAACCAAATGCGTGTCCTTGGACAATCCTCCCTTTCTAGACCTCAGTGTCCTCACCTGTCGGATGAGCAGTAGGCAGGTGTACGTGAGATAGTATAAATAGGGAGAGGTGGGGCCCTGGCCAAATGGCAAATGTGTGTCTTCCACCGGGGCTAGCCTTTGTTCAGCTCTGGCTGACTGTTGCCTGGAGGGAATCTGGACCAAGTATTGCTAGACCTGCGAGAAAAGTCAGAAATTCAGACTTGGCAAATAGTTAAAAACGATGATTTTCAAGCACTCTGTGAGTCAAAGGAAGACATTTTTAGGAGGATTTTATGCTTGCGGGCTGCCCATTTGTAACTCTGGGCTGGATGTTTTCTGAAACCTCTGTCCAGATCTGCACATTTCTAATTTTAGGGAAGTCTCTCTGTCTCTGTCTGTCTCTCAATCTCCCTTCCTCCCTCCCTCTTTCTCTCTCTCCTTTTTTTGGTCTGATTTTCTACTCTATAATCCTGAAAAATGATTTACAAAACCCAAATAGATTTTGGCATGAACTAAGCTTAAACTGACTGCTTTCTATCATGAATTAATATTAACCAGAGCTTGTCAGATGCTAAATATTTGTTTTAGGAATACACACAGCCCCGGCTTTCATCTGGGTTAGGCTCTAATCTTTGGCCTGTCAGTTCCGGGATATAGCACTGGATAAATCATGCTCTCTTGAACAGATAGATGCCAGGGTGGTTGTATACAAATGGAACAATGTGTCAATGAACACCCGAGTTTGGGTTACATCTACTATAAACATCGACATTCCTTTGCAATGAGCCCATTTGCTGGTTAAGCAGTTACAGCTTTAGAAGGTTTGATGCTTCTGTGCTCAATCAGGTTCTAATGATTTCAGATGTTTGCAATTAATGAACCATTAGATTAATTGGTGGACTACCATGAGAGAGGTTTAAGAATTGGGTCAGAACCACAGACAAGCTATTACCCGCAGGAATGGCAATCACCAGAGGCAAAATGGTGCGAAATTGAGTTAATGATTTTATTCACTGCCCCTCATCCCTCCCTCCCAATAAGCTTTTTTTTTTTATTATTAAAAAAAATTTGCACTGAATCATTGTCTAGGTTGGGCAAACACGGAAAGGGAGCAGAAGGCTGGGAAGGGAAAAGAAAGAAAAATGGTTGTTTCATATTCCTCCAGTGAAGACTTGATCTTCTGAAGACTGAGATTTTCCTTGGTACCAAAAAGTGACACCATTTCTCAGTGTTTGCCCGGATGTCTCTCTCTGGGCTTTCTTCCTAAGCTCCTGTGTTTTATTAATTATGTAACACATTGGCCATCTTAGAAAAATGATGAATGGTGCTTCAGAAACATGGAAATAAATAAGCCAAGCTTCAATATATGATTATGTAGGCTTGATCTAAACCCCAGGGTAGCCATCTTTTAAGAAGTGTGCTAGGAGTTGAACACCAGCCGGCCGTTACTGTACTTAAAACCTGGCAGCGCCTGAGTTATCGCCCAGTGGTGGATGGCGCTTTAGATGAATTCGTAATTTGAAAAGTTAAATTAACCCTGAAATATATTATTTGTTGTCTGTTTCCTACACAGGAAGGAGATCCTCACGTAAACAGACCTTACTAGCTGGTGTGAAGAGTGAGCTGAGCTCAGATACTTGCTCAATTTACGGTGGCTGCTCTTTTTCATAGCACAGAAAGTCAATTTTTGGAAAAGGACACCACCACCACCACGAAAGCACATCTTCAAAGAGAATTCTGGTACTTTCTTGTTAGTTCTTGTTGTCGTTTAACATATCATTTTTATACGCTGATTTGTTCATTTTTGGTCTCACCACTGGAATGTGAGCTCCATGAGGCCTGGGCCTTGGTCATTTTGTTCATGGTTCAGTCTTCACTGACTACAAGAATTGAGGCCCATAGCAGGCACTCATAAATGTTCATTGGGTGAATGAAGAAATGAGTATTTCTTGTCAAGAGAAAATGAGATTGTAATTCTTGTAATCCTGGAGGATTGGCCAATAGACATTGGCCCAGGTAGTGACGTTGTTGCTCCTTGGGCAGGCTCATTTATATGAGTAACAATCTTGGTTGAAGACCTACTATGTGCTGGACCCTATCCTAAGTGCTGCAGATACAGCGGTTGACAATGCCCAGGTCCCTAACCTCATGGACCTTACCTTCTCATGGGGAAAACAGAAATCAAACACATAATTACACACGGATGCATTTAACTAAAAGTTAGGTAAGTATGTTGAAAAACAAAATACAAGGATTATGAGAACATGTGATTTGGCAGCCTAGCCCAGTTTGGAGGGACCAGGAAGGCTTCCCTGGGGAAGTAATCCATAACCTGAGACCTCAGGGTAAACAGAATTTGGAGAGCATTTGGAGCAGAAGGAAAGCATGAGCAAAGGTCCTGAGGTAGGAGAAGCTTCATGTTTGAAATATAATAAGCAAACCAGTGTGGTGGCTGTGGCAGAGAAAGGAAGAGAGTAAGCCATGTGAGATTGGAATGAAAGAGTTTTGGATGAAGTTACTGGGTCTATAAAGTATACTGAAGTCTCCTTCCTTTATTCTGAGAAAAATGAGATGTCATCAAAGGGTTCCAAGTAAGGTAGTATATTAGAAATTAGAAACAAAATAATTTTTGAATGGTGAAAGGAGTCCATTTTTTTAGTTTTTAGTTTTCATTTTTTTTGGTGGGGGGTGGGTTCCCTTTACAAGAAGGAAAGTAACAGACAGTCCTACGGTAGAGTAAAATAATAAAGAGCTAATGGTTGGGGGGCAAAAGGCCTTACCTTCAATTACCTATGCCCTAATCCAGTCCTACTCCAGAGATATTTTAGTCTGAGCTTATTTCTAAAAATGACTCAAACTTCAGAGATTTAATGAGATTGGATGATTTCATTTTGGATTAAATAATTTGCTAGCGTGAAAGGTGTGCACAATGTATTTTCTCCTTTTGCTAAACTTGCATCAATTTGGTCAATTCACGAAATTATTTGAACAATTCTTCATTTGTACAACAAACATAAGCAGTTTGCGTATGTCCTGCCTTAGTTGCTAGGGCTAGCAATGGACCTAAAAATATTCTCTGTGAGTCATGTAAGTGGTGCTCAACTAGTGCTTGATGAGTGGTGGAATGATAAATAGGGTAGTCCCAATCGGGAGTGCACATATAAATAACACAATCTGGTCCTTGTTAGAAGAGATATAAGGATGAGACAGTGCTTTGGGAGAAACTAATCCTACAGGAGCATTAGAAAAAAAAAAAAAAAAAGAGAGAGAGATCAGAGAAGACTCCGTGAGTTAATATTTGATTTGGGCTTTGAAGAATCAGTAGGAGTTCCTAAGCAAAGAGCACAGCATAACGTAAACAATGGCCAACATGCAGAACTGCCTAAATCTTCGTTATTTTGTGATTTAACCTGCTGTGTATCAGATATCCAATTTTTGCCATGACCTTTTCCTGCTACTCTTAGTTAGTTAATATCTTTAGTTAGAAAATTTAGCCTTACCCTGAGTAGTAAAAGCTATGAAAGCATGGTTTAATGTGCTAATTTTGGATTTTCTCAATACATATTTGAGGAAGGAAATATGCCATAGGTTGCCATCCAAAGTCCATTTCCCTTCTTCCCTCTAACAGAACCCCATGTGTTGGGTTATCCAACCATTCTCTCTGCATGCGGTAATGTGCTTCGAAGGAAGCTGACCACATTTCCCTTTAGAACCTAACTAGTCTAGGCCAGTGGTCAAAATCTCAGTCCCTTCTCCAGCGATTAGTTTGGGAGCAGTCACAGGACCCAGTTCTGACCAATAAGAGGTCAGCAGAAGTCCACCGGAGTATTTCTGGGCTAGGTTTTCCAATCTTTATTCTTAAGGAAAGGTTTTCTTATTCATAAGAGGATATTTCTGCATCTCTGGGGCTACAGAAACTCATGACTATGAAAGAAGCTAGCCTGCAGGTAAAGCTCACACAGTAAGGATGGCAGAGTGGGCCAGAGTGTGGAAAGAATCTCGGTATTAATGGATCCTAGACCTGCGCTCTTGGCCAGCTAAGAGTTGCTCTACGTCTGGGCCTCTTGCTGTAAGGGAGAATAGCAAAGGGCCGGATTGTAAATATTTTAGGCTTTATGGACCAAGAGACAAAAATCAAGGATATTATGTAGGTATTTATAGAACAAGAGGCAGAACAAATTTCTACCAGTTATTTATTGAAGACACTCAAAATATAATTAATAAGGTATAATTTTTTATAGTAAGGATTTTCCTCCCTTTTTCCTTTTCAGTGCTCAGTATCACCAAATTGTTCGCAAATACTCATCTGTAAAAACCATTCTTGATTTGCAGACCATACAAAAAACAGACAGTGGTTCAGATTTGGCTTGTGGGCCACTGTTTGGCCAACCCTTGTTTTAAGGCAATTTTTATTTTAAACTTTTATTGGCTGAAAATTATTATTCACAAAAAATCTCTACTATTCATCGCCAAGGGCATCCTAATTGATACACATTAAATATTAAAATAAAAATTTCTCTATGAATCACCCCAAACCATCTTATGTCCACCAAAGGGATGATTAGCAAACTTCAGGAAATAGTAGTTTACATTCATTAAGCACTTATTATGTGCCCAGAATTGGATTCTAAATATTTTATATGTATGAACGAATTTAATCCTTTCAAAAACCCATCAGGTAGGCATTATTATCATTGCCATTTTGTGGATGGGGCAATTATGTCACAGAACATTTAAATAGTTCCCTCTGCTAAAGTGAGGTGGTTAGGAACTCTCTGCCACTGTGAGGCTCACTGTGGTCTTTCATCCCTATTTATGTGCAGATGAACCATATACATAAACTTACTTCTGATTTCAACTTCCCGAACTAACTGGCACATCTCAGGGAAGTCAGATATGGAAACAGATGATGCAGCTTTAAAAAAAATTATCATTACATTTCTTTATGGTTAAAGAGCATCTGGAGCAATTTAAGAAGTTAGAAGGGGAATAAGATGTTTTACAACATAATATGCCCCAGGATTGCCATACAAGTGGGAAGCGTGTTTGCTGAATAATGGCTCTGTGCCTTGCTTTTCTTGGTCTGCTTTTTCCAGCTCTCGAGAACATGACTGTAGTGAGGTTAGCTCTTTATTTATTTAGTTTTGAAAATTTTTCTTTAATTCTAGCATTCCAGGGAATAATGTAGCCCTCCAAATAATAATTCATACTAAAAATGGAGAAATCCTCCCGTTCGCCGGGGAGAGAACAAAGAATAAAAATGGGAATCATTAAAAAGCCGAAAAAAACCACAAAAGACTGTAAATAAACCCCTGTAATTATGCATTACAAAAGGAAAGGCAACTCCAAATGGTTCAGTAACCTCATCACCAGCCTCGCTAATAATCATTGCAGTATTGCAATACTCTGTCTTTCTCTTAAGATAATGAGCAGCACACATTGAAAAAAAAAGTGTAAACATGAGCAACAATTTCTCATCTGAATACAAAACAAAATGCAGTGACTCACCTTAAGGTTTGCTGTGGAGCCCTAGCGCAGAGAATTTTAATTTACAGTCTGTCCCTTCCTTTAAAAGGTCAACCAAAGGGGGAAATAGGATGACATGATAAAAGTTGCCTTTCTGACTAGACAATGCATTTCACCCTGACCCCCTCCCATGGTGGTCCCATCGGAAAGGAGCCCAGAGAATGAATACTTCAATAATCAACCAAATTTAAAGACAACAATTAGTAAACAATTTTGTCATCCTCAAAGCTGTACTGCTGCCATTAACATTTCTATAGTTCTTCAATTACGTTATAAATCAAAAGTAATACAAAAAGACAATGTAATAATGAGCATGCAGAGGCTGCATCAGAAATTCAGGTATCAGCTTCTCCTTCCCCTCTGCCATCCTTCTGTTAATTTATTTTACTTTCTTAAGCAATGTGGCCACAAACGCATCATCCTAATAAATGCTCCTTTTACCTCAGAAAATGATTCTTATTAGTCGAGCCAAGAAACAATTTAGAATATCGGGAGGTTTTTTTGTTTTTTCTGTTTTTTTTAAATTTTATTTATTTTTAAAATTTTTATTGTCCATACAGGTCCTTTCTTCACTAGAATTTATTTTGAAAGATCCAAAAAAAAAAAAAAAATCTTCATGGACAGGGAAGAAAGGACTGGAAGAGCATTATGCAAAACAGATGTAAAACAGTCTCTATAATCTTGCATGCTCCTATTGATACTTTTTTTCTTGCCTGTCAAGGCAATTGATAGAATTCGGCCCCGGACTCATATCTTTATGTTTCCTCTCAATTATGGTTGTTCCACATAAAATTGGATCATCTCAAACATACCTACCAGGATATAGAAGGAAAGATAAGTCAGATTTTTTTTTATAGATATTTTATCTGTTGGAGTGGGTTAAATTGCTGTACTCTTTGAGCACATTCTATTTTTTTACTTTATTTTATTTTTTTGCTCCTTCAAGAAATCATTTGAGGCTCCGCTTCTTGGGTAATGTAACCTACTTCATCGGAAAAAGAGTAGCTCTCAGCTTCGTTGCATATACATGGGCTTCCAGAGTGCTTATGTGTTTGTATATCACACACTCAATTCGAGGGCTCCTTTTACCTTTCAGCCCTGGGCAGCACCAACTCATTCAAATATCCCATCCCCAGCATCCCCAATGCTTATGCGAGGATGTCATTTAGGCCTGGGTGATGTCGGTCATGAAGGTTTGAAAGTTTATTTAAATTTTTCAAGAATGTTTTGCATTGCAATCACACATACCTGAGTTTGAGAGGTGTCAGCCATTTGTGTCCTGTCAAATCCTGGTGGATTTCCAAAAATGCAACCACTCTCTCTCTTTGCCCAAGGTCCCTGACCTACTTAATTTTCATTATGTCCTTTGGTTCATTAGTTCATTCAACAAATACAGATCAAGTGCTAGGCAGTGCTCCAGGAACTGGGGACACAGTGATGACCAAGGTGGACAAGACACTGTGGAACTTACATTTTAGAGGCAGTTTCTAGAACAGAAACTCTCCAGAGCCTATGCAAGTGAGGGTATTTTATGATTTCCTAAAGGAGCCCATCATTGGAAATGGCAACCTCTTTTGGCATTTAGAGGTAGGAACTGCTGTTCTGTTAGATATGAAACCACTGTTTTACTCTCTTGGGGGCCACATGGTGTGTAGGTCCCCCTTCTTCTGCATGTCTGCCCCTGTATGCCAGCTGTCCATTCTGGGTGCCATGTGCTAGAGCTGGGGAGGACACTGGCACACCTCTCATGCCTCACCTGGGCTCTGCACTTTAGTGGGGAATGAGGGCTGGAGCATGTTTGCAGGGAAGTGGGCCTGGGAAGCACCCCTAAATGTGTCTCCAGTCAGGATGACTGTTCACCTGCAACTACATGAATTGTACAGGCTCATGCTCATTCTTTCTTCTTGTCACAGTTGTTTAGATTGTTATGTATGTTATGGAAAGCAGACGTTCTAAGTCTCTGGTCCCCTGGTTTCCAGGAAGAGAGAGACAAGAGAGCTGGCCTTTTTTTCTTTAAGGGCATTTCTAAAAAAAAAAAAAAAATAAATTCCCCTTATTATAAAATTAATAATATGTTCACTGTAGGAAACTTGAAAATAGAAAAAAAATCAAGAAAAAAAATCCCTAATATACTTTAACTTCTCAGAGACGACTGTCATTAATATTCTATGTCCATGTTTGTGTGTGCAGATAAAAATGAGACCTCACTCAATATGTTTTCCAAAATAATAGTATCTTTTAAAACCCCAATACTCATATGATACATTTCCATTGTGTGAAAGAATCTAAAGAATGGAAAACGAAAATTTCCTCAGAAATGCCCACCTTTCAGAGATAACTGTTGATAACGAGTTAGTATGTGTATAATCAGATTTCTAAGCTAAGTATGTGTGGTTAGATATTTTTCTATACAAATATGAATACTTGCCATTCCTTTATATTCCTTAAACTTCAGCTTAGTGTTCTATTGAATGGATATACCATGATTATATTAAAATTCCCTTTCAGTGGACATTTGGGGTGTTTCCATTTTTGGGGTAGTTGTGAATCAATTTTGCATAGATATCCAAATATTTCCCTAAGTTATATTGCCACATGTGAGCCAAAGATGCCATTTTTAGCCAAACAGAAGGAAGACCACAGTGGGGTGAGTAAGTATCAAAGAAGAGATAAAGCAAGTAAAATTAGCAAGCAAGCAAACAAAAACAAGACCTGCAATATCAGGAAGTCCTTATGTGAGAATTAGGATTAAAAAAAAATATGAGGCAGTACCTGAAAATGGTAAAACCCAAACAAACCCACCACTTTTTAAAAAAGGGGCATCTAAAAAAAATAAAATAAAATAAAAAAAGGGCATCTAAAAATGCAGAGTTGAAAGCTGGTGGCAGACTAGCCTGTTTTCTCCAGGTTTCTGACATTTGTGAGGCAAGCACAGAATTCACTGGTGTGTTGTGCTAATTCGTTGTCCTGGGCGCCAATCCACACACTGGCAGAGGTGTGGTTCCAGGGAGAACCCGGCATTTGTGTGTTAAGTCTACACTGGAGGGCGGGACAAATCCCACTCTGGAAGGTCAAGGCACTTTGAAAAGCGGAGAGGCTCTGCTTTATGTAAACTCCAGAGAGATACATTGTCACTTGAATAAACCATACCCCTTGGAAAGGAGAGGGATTATGTTATAAAGGGATCATTCAATTTTAGGGTGCTTAAAGTGAGGCATTCTTTTAGAGAGGCGGAACTTCAACACATCCGAAAGAAGATTTGATTTTAAAATTACTTGAATCAGGGATCCCTGGGTGGTGCAGCAGTTTAGTGCCTGCCTGTGGCCCAGGGAGTGATCCTGGAGACCCGGGATCGAGTCCCACGTCGGGCTCCCTGCGTGGAGCCTGCTTCTCCCCCTGCCTGTGTCTCTGCCTCTCTCTCTCTCTCTGTGTCTCTCATGAATAAATAAATAAAATCTTTAAAAAAATAAAATCACTTGAATCATTTATCGCATGTACTTCCAAATGCACCACTTGGGGTGGCCGTGGCTTTTGGTCGCTCGTATTTTGTCTGTCACAAAAAAACGGAAGGTCAGATTTTTGTATGCCTGTGTTGTTTTCCCATCCAGTTTCTATCCATTGCCTGAATTTTCTCAAAACAATGAGGGAAGTTATAATGAGAAATTGGTCCAAACCCGTTGTCCTAGTTTGATTTTGTGACTTTGTTTAGAAGTCCAGCAAAGTCTAATCAACAAGGGTTGAAAATAGTGTCACTTGATCTTTCCATACATCGCTCCCCCCTCCTGTTCATCCTTCCATACCCGAGCAGAATTATTCTAAGCACACTGAGTGTATATGCTCTCCCCGAGTCTCAGTTCATTATAGTGAGCTCCTGAAAAAAAAAAAAAATATAAGAGAAATATTAAAGAAAAGGGAAAAGCAAAAGTTGCACTTATTAAGAAATCCCTTTTAGCCAGTGGGGCTCCCAGAGAGTCTGAGGACATTAATAGTTCGTCAACTGCAAAAAATATTTCCTAGTCTTGTGAATTCTAAAAATCTCTGAAGTCCAATATGGATCCCAAACACACTGATAGGATTAGAAATAGCGTTCTCGATAAAAAATGCATAACAGAGTAGGACATGAAATAATGTCTTTCTCTTTGAAACCATGAAAGTACACCACATTTGTCTAGAAATGTGTATGTGAAATTTAAACAACCCCTGAAGACATCCATCTAATTTTTCTTTCTTTCTTTCTTTTTTTTTTTTTTTGAAGTTTGTTCTCTATCAAAATTCCACTCTCTCAAAGTTTGTGTGGCCAGCTCCCAACTTCACACTCTCCCTCGCTCTTGGTTCCTGCAATTTCCTTCCCGTTATGACCCTTTTCGGTTGCGCCCCTTGATTTATGGTCATTTGTGGGATTGCTCTGCTTTGCTTTATGGCAGTTTATGTCATCCTGGTCTTGTCATAAATGACTACCATAAAGTGAGGTAAAATATCATAAAACATTAGTGAGTCCCTGATACTCAAGGTTCTTCAGAATCAGCCCTGACAGGTTTCCAACCATGGAAAAACAGATTTGGCCATTTGGAAGGGAGGCGGGGGGCAGCATTTGTAAAAATAATAAAAAGTAATAATAATGGCCACTAAGGTTTACTGGATTCACTCCGTGTGCTAATCACCAGGTTAAGCTCACTTCATACATTATCTCCTATCACCCTCCTTACTCTTCTGTATGAGATGGTAATTTTCTTGTCATCAGTATTGTGCAGATGAAGAAACTGAGGCATAGAGAGGTTCAGCACAGCCAGCACGCGACACAACTTGGAGAGAGTCCACACTTTCCTCCAGAGCCCATGCTCTTAACTGTTGTGTGTGTGGATCCTGCAGGTGACCCTGGGTGGGTGCAGCGCGTTGAGCTGATGGACGTGTGGGGCTTGGGACGCAGTTCCTGTGCTCTGTGAGTGCTTGTGACTTCCCACTGTCCGGCCTGCCCGGCTCACAGAGCCCTCCAACACGCCGTGGTGGAGCCCCACCACACTGCACGCCTTTCCTGATCTTGCCACACTCGCCAGCCCCCAAATATATGCAACATGCAACACCCTTGCCTTCCCGCTGTGAACCCCTGAACCTGTCCTTAGGGTCTTGTCTTTGCCAGCACCTCCTGGAGCCAGAAACCCCAGGGTTCCCTCTGATTCTTCCTCTTCGCCAAGTCCTGTCTTTGCTAGCTGGGAGCAGATGCATCTCCTAGGGGGCGACGCTTCTTTGTCTCACCTTCTAGAAGCTGGGTATTGCAAGCTGCTATCATCTCTGTCCTGATGTGCTAAGGACCCAGTTTCTGTAGACACTCCCAACATCCTCTGTTCTGTGTTCTGTGTGGGAGCGGCCGTGCTCATAAGCCATACACCACACCTGTGGGCTGCTGGCCCCACTTGTCACTGGCATTGGCTTCCTTTTGCCCTATGTCCAATTCTGTCCTCCCTCATGGCTTTGCCTCATGCCCTTGTCTCTGCCTCACTGGCCTCTCTCTGAACCAGGAGAATTCTCTTCTAATTTAGGACCTTCACACAAGCGTTCCTCTCCGCCTGGAATTCCCAGGCCCTCACCCTTACCTGCCATTGTCTTCATGTAGCAAAGCTGCTCTTCATGGTTAGTGCCTCACAGTTCATCCGCCATCTTTCTTTTTAAAAAATATTTTATTTATTTATTTATTTATTTATTTATTTATTTATTTATTTGAGAGAGAGAGAGAGAGAGAGAGAGGCAGGCTCCCTGCAGGGAGCCTGATGTGAGACTCCATCCCAAGACCCCAGGATCATGCCCTGAGCCAAAGGCAGATGCTCAACCACTGAGCCATCCAAGTGTTCCCATCCACCATCTTTCTTTAATTCTCTGTTGCTGTGACTGTTTCCTTCATCTCTCTGCTTTTATTCCTGATGATCTGTTTCCCTATCTAGATGGTAAGCTCCATGAGGACAAGACAAAATGGCCAGTGGCTCCAAGGCAGTCTTCCTAGCATGACAGCAATCCCAGCATGACAGCGGGGTGGATCTCTGTTGAGTGCATGTGTGTGGCCTTGAAGGTATGTCTTCATCCCGAGAGTGGATTGTGAAGGTGGGAAGGACAGTTGCGTATCCTCTGTTAAATATTCTGTGCAAGCAGGAGAATTCACACTGTGGGCATGCATGGGTGTTAATTTAATTCATAGGGGTCGGACCAAAGTATAGCAACCCTCACAAACCGTGGCACCTGGGATTAAGATGGTGCCTGGCACTGGGTTGCAGATGGAGGGAGAATAAAAGGCAGGAATGGATCATAAGACAAATTAGGATGACAGTGTCTGTGATCCATTCAATTCATTAAAAGAAATATTTGAGCATTTTGGCTACAGAAGAAAAGGAAAAGAGAAGACAAATAAGAGCCAGGAGGAAAATAGAATCAGTGTGGTTTCTCTCTCTCTCTCTCTCTCTTTTTTTTTTTTTTTTTGCCCCCTCATCTGCTGTCTTTTCCAAAAATCATTTTAGGTTTTTTCTGTCACATCCATAGTGAAGTGTAAATTACAGTTTCCAAGATAGATGGCCATTTTCAGTGAATTTTAGCAAGGAACGAAATTTTATTTGAGACTGAAATTTGGCATCCCTTTGCCTCTTCATGCTGGGAACTATTTTTTGTCTTTACAAAATGCGATGAGACATAAATCCTTTTGCTTTTATTTCTAAATGGTGCTACACCAGGCCGAAAATGGACTGGGAAACAGGAGTGCCTCCAAACTCGGGCCAACCTTGGCAATCCTAATTTATAGTGCCTGTCGTACTACAAGGGAGAAATCCAATCAGGGTCCTAGAAAAAATGGGAGGCTATTTTTAATTGTACTCGCTTTCAATCCCCTTCCCCTCCTTGCAAATTTCTTTTCACCCTGGCACTCCTAGCTAAGTCGATTGCCACCCACAGGAAAGCCTGCTACACCCAACAGCTAACATTTGACGTGACACCATTTGGAAGGCTGGCAACTCACAGAGCATATGGAGGACTTCAGATGGGATTTGAGGGACATTTGGCTCAGGGTTTCTCATGGTGGGAGCACTACTGGCACGTGGAGCAGACCAGTTCTTTACTGGGTGGAACTGTCCTGTGCGTGGCAACATGTTCAGCATCCCCGGACCTCCAGCATTACATGCCAATAGGTGCCTCCAGGTCACAGTGACAAGTAGGAGTACCCGCTTCCCAGTCCCAAACATCACCCCTTGGGGACCCTCCTGCTTCGGCAGAGAAGCACTGAGAGGATTTTAAAACTTTCTTGAGTCATCTCAAAACAAAGATTTCATATTTGTGATTATGAAAAAAATGTCAGTAACAAATCCTTGGATGTTCCTAAGTGGTAGGAAAAAGAACAGTAATTAATATCTTTGGAACATTTCGTATGTGCTAAGGGCTCTCAAGGCATGTTGTATGCATTTCCTCATTTGATCCTCCATGAAGTAGGTACCAGTGCTATATAGTAAGATCTGTTTAATAGTGAGACCGAAGATACATCCGAAGACTCACCCAGGGTTGCCTCCTGGAACCCCGAAGACTGGACAGCGCTGACATCATAGCTGGAGGATTCTGTTATCTCCCTCATGCCTGCATTTTCCACTGTTTTTCCTTTTTTTTCTTTTCTTTTTATCTTCTTTCCCTGTATTATTTAAAAAAGTTCTTTCTCAATGGCTTCTTGCTCCCCTTCCAAAATCATTTAATCTAGAGAAATAAACTGGATTTTCTATTTGCTAGTTACAGCATTACCTAATAATAGATTGATTGTCACTACATTTAGAGGGTATAGTTTGGGATATAGAGGGTATAGTTTGGGATTTAGAGGGTATAGTTTGGGATATAGAGGGTATAGTTTGGGATATTCGTACCTGTGGTTTCTGTCGAGTTGGTGAAATTCACTTTGTGGTCTGGGTGGAGGACCTCAAGGACAAGCATGGTGATGTTCTAGGGGAGCCAAAGCAGGTTCAACAGGAGGCTCATGTGACCGTCACCTAGAGGAGAGATGGATTATGTTAGGATGACGTGGTCAGAGTAAGCAACAGTGCTTTCAGTTTTGAGATCCACCCAGAGGTCACAGGGTAGATCTTGGAATCCAGTTGCTGACCGGCAGTTGAGCTGCTGCTCCCATGGGCAACTCCATTCAGTGTCCTTGGGTGAAGGGCAACAGGAGTTTCTTTATTCGGTGATGTCTCATGACTCTTTTGGGCAGTTGTGTATTCCGTGCTGAAGAATGGGATGCAAGGGTGAGTAAGATATGACCCCAGCTCTCCAGGAGTTCAGCACCTGGGAGAGAAAAGCAAAACATAAATAGTGTCATGCCCCTTGTAACAGAGCAAGATTTCTCAACCTCAGCACCAACATTCGGGGCCAGATGATTTTTGATTTGGTGGGAGCTCTCTTGTGTATCATGAGACATCCTGTTTCTTTCTAAGACATAAAGTTTAGCTCTATCTTTTGTTGGATCCACTATAGCCACCCGCACGCTTGAGTCAAAGCATTTTCTTAAACGAAGGTAATTACCTCTCTAAGAATATTTCTGTTTTGGACTGGGAGGATGTTAGAGTTTCAAAACCCTTTATAGATAGACACATATTCTTTCTTTTTTTTAAAAAAAAAGATTTTATTTATTTATTCATGAGAGAGACACTCATGTGGCACACACAGAGAGAGGTAGAGATGCAGGCAGAGGGAGAAGCAGCCTCCCCATGGGGAGCCTGATGTGGGACTCGATCCTGGGACCTGGGGATCACGACCTGAGCCAAAGGCAGATGTTCAACCATTGAGCCACCCAGGTGCCCCAGACATACATTCTTTATAATATAAAAAATACTTCTAACATCAGCATAAAAAGATTGATTGTATTGTGTTAGCATGTTCTTCTAGCCAAGCTCTTATAGCTGCAAAGACTAGAGGTACCCTGAACTTGAATCAGGCTAGGAAATGAAGGGGCACAGAGAAGGGAGCCAGCAGCACTGTGAGGCTGGGGGGATCCAGAATTGAGAGCTAGAAGGGGAAAAAGTGCAGAGTGGTTTGTAGAGGCTGAGAGTAGCTGAGGCATTACAATGTCAGGGTGCAGGGGAGAGCAAGGGGGATCACAGCTCTCAGAACCACCATAGCCTCTGCAATGTCCGATGCCATTGCGTGTCCTTGGAGACTGGGTGTGACGCAAGTCCTGTTTTCCTTAATTCTCTTTGTAGTCTTACGATAAGCCCTAACACCTGGGGTAACAGGAGCCGGAGGCTGCACCTCCCAACCAGGAAAACAGATGACATCAGTTTGTGTTATATAATCATGGGGGAGGGGAGAGAGGAAAGAGGAGAGACACTAGCTCACCTTTGGGGCAAATCCTTGCTTTGTTGAAGTTGATGAGACATTTGAAAGTTAATCTGTTGAAGGAACTGGAGTTCTCTGGGCACAGGCCAACCCACAGTCGAGAGGTGGTCTTGAATTGTTGAGGAAGTAAAACGGTTCCTGGGAAAAGGTTTGTCTCTAAGTAAGTGGATGATTCGTTGGCAGATAATCAAGATCTAGCCAAGACAATAAGGAAAATATTCGAGCACTGGAAAGGACTCCTTTCAGACATCATCTTCCCAGGGAAGGCTGCTTGGATACTCTTCTTCCCCGTCCAAGACTGACTTTCAATCCCGACCCTCCTCTACAAACTTCTATCCTCCTTCACACTGCATTGGATTATAATGATCTGTTTATCCATCTGTCACTTTGCTGGGCTCTGGGATCCCCGGAGGCAGGGCCTGTGTCTAATTCATCTTTATATCCCCAGTCTCTAACCAATAACCTCCATATAATAGGCGCTCAATAAATTGTTGAGTGAGTGAATGAAGGAATTCACTCCTAAGGCTTACCCCATGTACTTTTTAAGGAGGGGAAAAGAATTCATTTTAACTTGAATATAGGTTTTCTTCCCCAAAGAGCATATTGATAAAGAACAGCTACTGATTTCTTCCGAGAGAGAAAAATGATAGAACAACCCTCCATGCTATATTTCAAACTTATGTCAACTTTTCTTTAAAAAAAAAATGTCTGTCCACCAGCACTCATATCATTTTTCAAATTTCATGTCATCCTTTTTTTAGATGCTGCCCATCCATCATTTTAGGCAGGGAGTATCCATCATGATAGAAGCTAAATAATTTTCAAAGCTGTCAGGGAGTGGACACCAAAAAGGTTCCCATTTCATTTGAACAGAGTTATCCGGGGCTGGTGGTGAGGAGCCTGCTGGGATGGGAGAGGTGGCATCCTGAGAGCACCTCTCAAATTGGTTTCAAATGGAACAGAGGAATACATTCATTCTAGAAGTTACATATAAATTCTCCACCTAAAATGTCACACATAACACCCATCAATACTATAGTTAGATAATGCTTATTTACACAACAAGGTTTTAGGTAGAAACAAAGTCTGGTTTTCGAATGACTATGTTTTCCTTAAAAATATCTATCTATATAGTTTTCTCTAATTTGAGATGTAAATCACGTTTATTTGCAAATTATGGAAAAGTGTAAGCACTAAGAGAAAATTTATGAATTATCCCACCATGCAGAGATAACCATGGTCAATACTATTTTTGGTGCATTTTTTCTTCCAGTCACACACACACACACACACACACACACACACGTGTATATACATATTTATTTGTATATATATATGTGTGTGTGTGTGTGTGTACTAGAATTATTTTTGACAAATTTGGTGTTACAGTTTTTATGGAGTTTTATATCCTGCTTTTCTCACTAAATAATATCTTAAACATTTTCCTATGTCATTAAGTATTCTTTGAAAACATGATTTTTCAAGACTACATTATATTTGATTTTATGGATATACCATAATTTATTTGCTTCTTGTTAGACATGCTGATTGTCTTGGCTTTTTGCAATGTGGTGTTTTATTTATTGCATTTTCCCTGTCTTTCAGCTTTTTTTGTGTTTATCATCTATATAATTCTCAAGAATCATAATCTTATCTTTTTATTAGAATGTCAAAGATAGGTAAATGGATTTTGTTTTTATAACTCACAAAGATTCAACCTACGGGAGGCTTTTGGGTTGTCTCTTAAATCAGTAAGAACTATTATATACGTTCACTTTTATAATATAGATTAAATTCTGTCAATTAAATGAGTGTGCTTGTATTTCTTTCCTGTTTACCGATTTGTTGTGAGGTGATGTACAAGTTCTTGTTATAGATCAGCAGAGGCTACAAATATATCCAGGACAAGAACCCAGAAGGTGTCTTTAAAGGAGGGAATAAAATGATGGCACAGCTCTTGCCAGATTAGAATCTTAGCCCTGCCATTTGCTTGCTGGGTGAACTTGGCCATCTCTTTTGGCCTGTAAGGGCCTCAATTTTCTCATCTGTAAATTTGCTAGTGAGAGTTGCACCTAAGATTTTGCAACATAGATATGAGGATGATCATACAGGAAAAGCATACCGAGCACCTATCGTGGGGTGCCATAAACAGGGAGTAGTACCTGCCCATCATGGAAACTGTTTTTTCTGATGTCTGTCTTAAAGCAAGTTAAATATTACGCATTTCTCCTTGGAGTGAGGGTGGAGAAATGGCAGAGACCCTGCCTTAGTTGGCTAGGGAGGCAGAAACATCCTTTTTGAATAACCTTGTGTCTGGGTTTTCTTTTTAATTTTCAGAGCTTTATCGAGATGTGATTTACATACCGTAAAATTCACCTATTGAAATGTACAGCTCATTGATTTTTAGTAAATTTGTGAAACTACACTTACTACCAAAATCCAAATGTTGAGTAGCCTCTGACATATAAGATAAAGGGAGTCTTTTCCAACAAAAATGCAAGTCATCTCATTGTTTAGTTAGAGGAGCTTAAATGGTCATGAGTTAGACCCGAGAAATGTCACCCAGAATATATGACCAGCTGTACATGGTCAATATGTGTACTGCTAGTTGAAAGGGGAACTAGGTAAGGCTGAGTGTCTTTGTAAAGAAATTATTCTGACATAGTTTCTTAAAGAAAAAGAAGCAAGTAGTGTGAAGTATCCCTAGGTATTGGTTACTGTGATTCCCCAAATATTAATATTTCTTTTCATGTGCTCTCTCTAATATATCTATATATGAATCTGTGTCTGAATGCAAATCTATATATGTCACAGGCATACAGCCTATGTATATCTCTATTATCTGTCTAGACAAATGTATAGACATGTGTGTATACATAATATCATATATAAATCATATATATATATATAATATATTTTTTTTCCAGGACTGTTGAATAGTAAGTTGCAGACTTTACCCCTAAACATTTCAGTATATATTTACAAAAAACATGTTCTCTTAGTGTCATATAATAATCATAATTAGAAAACTAAAATTGGTACTACTACTAATATACAGACTTCTCTCAGATCTTCCCAATAATGTCCTCTTTAGCCAAATAAAATCCAAGATCATGTGTTCTTTATAATAAACTAAAATCAAAATCAAACATAAGGTTAAAGTCTTCATAGGCTCAGTACCTGAAAAGTGGATCAAAGGACATGCCATCTCTTGGTTATATTTACCAACTCCCATAGATTTAAAAATCTTTCATGGTCATGTTGGATTTAAACCTACAAGTCTTTCTGCTGGTCCAGGCAAGGAGAATTTCCTCTTGGTATTCTCAGAAGCTGGCACTGTGCCTGGCCTATGGTCAAATGCTTGGTGAACGTTTGGTAGCTAAACCTGGAAAGAAATCAGACTTAAAAGTAATTTCTACATCATTGAAGAATAAAGGTATTTTAAGCCTCATTCATCTGAGGATTGTGTTTTCTAATTGAAAATTAGGAACTGATATATAAATACATCTTTCTGTTACTTGGGTGCCACCAGGTGAATTGTGATGCTGTCAGTAGTAATCATGACAATAACCTCTTCAGTGAGAGCAGCTCCAGCATTCATGGCAGTAAACTGAACTTTCTGTTTATCAGGACCAGCCCTCCTGCTTGAATCTGCAAATGGCCTTCAGTGTCAAACTGCAGATGCTTTGGAAAACTGCCGCTACTCACACAAGGATTTGAGTGCAAGTAGTTTGTATGGAAGGGATTCCCAAAAAGCACCTGTAGGAGAGCAGAAATAAATAAATAAATAAATAAATAAATGGGGATTACCTATGTAACAGGTCATGACTGTGGGCAACCAGGGCTCCTCCACCGGACAACGTGGAGCCAGTATAGAACAGAGTTATTCTAACAGAGGGCTGTGGAACTGGAGGATTGTCCACCATATCCCACCACTGGTTGAGAGCTGCTCCCAAGAAGTATGAACTCCCCAGCAGGTCCGGCCCACCCCATGTGAGGGGCGAATAGGATCCGGCAGCTTCAAAAACCCCCTTGCAGAGAACCTGGGGTGCATGTAGTTGGAGTCTGTCATGTGAGCACACGTGGGCCCGGCACCTGGCAGTTGTAGATGGAACGCTGTGTGCTTCTGCTATGCTTCCCATTCTTGTGATTTAGAACCAATTACCATTTGGAATTGGGTTTAAGGTAATGATGGATACGGTTTCAAAATTAGGCATTTGTTATTTAAGAAAATATGATCAATAAAAAAAAGAAAATATGATCAACTGAGAGTCAAGCTTGCTTTCTTCTTCTTCTTCTTCTTCTTCTTCTTCTTCTTCTTCTTCTTCCTCCTCCTCTTCTTCTTCTGCTTCTTCTTTTCTTCTTTCTCCTCCTCCTCCTCCACCTCCTCCTCCTCCTCTTTCTTCCTTAATGAAATGAGAAGGTAAAGATCCTTCTATGGCTAAGCCGTCCCAGCTTCCAGTAGGAAGGGGTATGGAGATAATTTCATTACATCTAACTAGTAGTGGAAAGAGTGAAGCTAACTCCAATTGCTCGAGGGAAGGAGTAAATTAAATGCTGATGACATTGACCAGGCAGCAAACTACATTCATTGATTATTTTAATTTTCTCTCTTCTGCACTCAGTTAAACACCCATAGCAGTGGATTTCAAGGTAACTAAAAGGTTGTTTAGCACATTTTTAAAAGAGTCACGAATAAGCAGGAGAAAAAGATCTCTATCAAACCAAAGGAAGAATAGCTATGTGGGTGCATGTATTATGCACGCAGGTGTACATGGGTAATTCTTCCAGTATCGTTGCATATGTTCATCAGAAGTGGCACATATGTGTTCCCACAGAAGGGAAAAAAAGAATTAAAATTAGAACATTTAAATCAAAAAAAGGAGAAATGGCCTGTCCTAGCAGATTCTAGCTTTGTTTAAAATTTTAAAACAGTGACTTCATGTAGTGGGAGCAAACAAAAACTTTAGGAGAGGCAGGTAAAATGAAAGGGAGTTTATTTCTGTAGTTCTAGCCTCTTAAGAGACCACTGCTTTACCTGAAAAAGGAGCTCAGCTGGCTTGAAAATTCAGACTGCATGACCTAAATGGTTGAAAGATACTTTGAAAATGACTGGATGGTGGTTGAGTTTTCACGGGGATTATACTAAATCAGAAATAGTAAGCAAAGTTAAAAAATTAATAACAAAATAGCTTAGGTTGTGGTGAAGGATCTTTCTGAGAGAAAATAAATCTTAACCACGTGCCACTTAAATATACATTTCTGTTTTCACTGCCTAATAATATGTAGGGATTAATCTGTTGAAGGACTAAGGCCATAGTATAAAAAGTAGTTACTGGAACACAGAAGTTTATGCTTCTCGAAGCACAGTGAAGAATTGGTTGGCCCCTCATTCTGGTCCCAGAATATTAAGAAGGAGGGAAAATATCTAAATGAACCCTTGGCACTAAAGGATTCAGATTAGAAAAATGAGAATGCCAAGAGTTTCAGTGAAAAATGGTAACGTACCAGCATTAAGCGTTTTCATCCCTCTATGAAAAGTGCAAACAAATTCCAGGAGGTCATCCTGCTTCTCTACAGGCATCCATTTCTTACATCCTCTGAACATTTTGGCAAGGTGGAGAAAGCGCATTTTAAAGTACGGGGCTTTCTCCATTCCTCTAAGAGAGATAAGCCTTGATTGACTTTCCCTGAAGTTCACCAGACTCAGGGCTGCTAAATCTCAAAACTCCTTGTTGCCTTGACTCAAACACATGCCCCAGGCAAGAGAAGATGCCTGGAGGGAGGAGGCATCCTGGAGACACGGCATGAGTACGAGCATGTGTGGCTGAACCCGGAATACAACAGGGGTGGGGGCTGGAGGATGTGCGGTTTCCCATCCTTCCCAAAGCTCACAGAAACATGGTAAACAAAAAACGCAGCACATTGTCCTCAAACTCTGCTGGGATTGCCATAGAACCCCGATCACTGGAACACCTGGATGGCTCAGCCTGTTAAGTGTTGACTCTCGATTTTTTTTTTTTTTTGACTCTCGATTTCTGTTCAGGTATGATCTCACTCAGGGTTATGAGATCGAGCCCCGCATTGGGCTCTGCGCTGGGTGTGGAGCCTGCTTAAGATTCTCACCCTTCCTCTCCCTCCCCTACAGCTTGTTCTGTCTCTGTCTCTGTCTCACAAACAAAAATAAAAACAAAAACAAAAAGAAACCAGCATCATCATTTAGAATACTGTGTGTCAGACTTGGATTTGTATGTTTTCTCTTTCCCGGTGATTCTCCAATTTCTAAATTATTTTTTTTTCATATACTATTAGAACAAACACAGTGTACTAACTTGGGTTGTCATGTCACATCCTTAAACATGCATGCACACTTGCACACACTCCCGCCATTCAACAGCGTCATAATTCCATTTAAAAGTCTTTTTACCATTGCACAAAGGTAGGAAAAATACCTCATTTAAAAAGCCATCCTGAGGGGGAATCTGTGGGTGACTCAGCAGTTTAGCGCCACCTTCGGCCCAGGGCATGATCCTGGAGTCCCGGGATCGAGTCCTGCAATGGACTACCTGCAGGGAGCCTGCTTCTCCCTCTGCCTGTGTCTCTGTCTCTGTCTCTCTCTGTGTCTCTCATGAATAAATAAATAAAATCTTTAAAAAAAAAAGCCATTCTGAAAATGCATCCCACTAATTCAAGATGTAAATAATAGGGAAACAGTATGCATGGAAAGAGAGGAATGTGAGAATTCTCTATACTTGTCAGTCTTTCTATAAATCTAAAACTGGCCTAAAAAATAAAAGTTATTAATGTAAATAATTATTATTATTGTTATTTTAGAGAGAGAGAGAGCAGGGGGGAGGGGCAGAAGGAGAGAGAGGGAGAGAATATCAAGAAGATTCCCCATAGAGCCCTATGCGGGGCTGAATCTCACCACTATGAGATCATGACCTGAGCCGAAACCAAGAGTCAGACCCTTAATTGACCGAGCCACCCAGGTGCCCCAAGCCTATTAATTGAAAACAATGCTGGAAGATGTTGCAGCTGCTATGTAAAAATAGTTTGGCTGATGCCCAGGATGTTGAGGACAGAATTACCATATTAACCCAATAATTCCACTCGCAGATACAAGGACACACAAGAAAATTGAAAATGGGTGCCTGGGTGGCTAGGTGTGGAGCCTGCTTGGGATTCTCTCTCTCCCTTTGCCCCCTTCTGGCCCTCTCCCCAAACCCTCTTTACTCTCTCTCACAACAACAACAAAAAACCTAAAAAACTTGAAAACAGGGATTCAACTACTTGTATGTAAATGTTCATAGTGTTATTCACAATAATCCAAAGTTGGAAAACACCCAAATGTTTATTGACAGAGGAAGAGATATGGACAATATGTGCTGTCCATACCATGGCACATTGTGCAACCATAAAAAAGCATGATGTTCTGATACAGGCTACAATATGGTTGAACTATGAAAATACTCTGCTAACTGAAAGATGCCAGAGATAATGGGTCACATATAATAGGATCCTGTTTATATGAAGTGCCCAGAATAGGCAAGTCCATAGAGACAGGAGATGAGTGGTTGTGGGGGGCTGAGAAGGGGGCCCTGGGGCATAGTTAATGGGTATGGGGTTGCCTTTGAGGATGATGAAAATTTTTGGAGGAGACAGAGGGGATGGCTGCACAAATTTGTGAATGTACTAAGTGGTCCTAAACTATACACTTGATAATGATCAACTTTACGTTATGTGCGTTTTATATTAAAACTTAAAGTAGAGAGGCATCCTACAAAATAGCTGGCCAGTGGTCCTCAATATTGTCAAGGTCATCAGAAACACGGGAAGTCCAAGAAATGGTCACAGGAAGAGCCGAAGGAGACATTAAACTGTAATGTGTTATCCTAAGTGGGACTTTGGGACACAGAGAGGACATTAGGTAAAAAATAAGAAAGTGTGAATCAAGCACAGACTTTATAATAACACAGCAATATTGGTTCATTAATTATAACAAACATACAAATGTGAGATGTTAGTAAGAGAGAAAACTGGATGCAGGGTATATGGGAGTTCTCTCTAATATCCTCTCAATTTTTCTATAAATCAACCATTCTAAAATATTAAAAGTTTAGCAAGAAGTGGCTATGTGGGCTTTTGCAATCTGGTGCTCTCCTTCTTTCCTATTTTGTAATCTCACAGCCCAGAGGAGGAACAGTCAGGGATTGAACATGAGGCTGCTGAGGGGACGCAGAGGAAGATGCTAGATCAGCTGTGATCTGCCCATCTCCACACACTTTGCTCACCTGAGAATAATGACATAAAATAATTTAAAAAGGGCCATTCTCTTAATTTTGTTTAACTAAAAATTCACTCTTACCGTATGCTTTCATTTCCTAGGTTTGCCCTAACATGGTAACACAGACCGAGTGGCTTAAAGCACTAGAACTGGGTTCACAGTTCTGGAGGCTGAAAATCTAAAGTCAAGGTGGCAGGGCTGCACACCCTCGAAAACTCTGCTTAGAATCATTCTTGGCCTCTTCTTCTTCGTCACTTGGCGCTCTTTCCGTCTCCATCTTCATGTGATTCTTTCCTCTTCCGTGACACCATCGTATTGAGTTAAGGCCCTACCCTATTGACCTCCTCTTAACTTGGTTATTATCCACCAAATTCTTATTTCCAAATAAGGTCACATTCACAGATACCTGTGGTTAGGCCTTCAACATAGCTTTTGAGGGGACACAATTCAACCCATGACACTGGATTTTTCTCAGTCTATGGTGGACCCTTGACAACATTTTCAGAGACCATCATGGGCCTATTGATTGGCATGTAGGATGAAAGACATATGTAGTTTTTTTTTTTTTTTTTTTTTTTGTATCGTCACAGGTTTTTGGGGTAGGTCCCTATCCATGCTCACAGCCCTACTCTCTCATTTTGCTGGTGGTGAAATCGAGGTATCAGGAATTTAGCTTTCTTCAGGTTGCACAGTTGAGAGATGATGGATCCGGATTTAAACCCAAGGTATGTTAGAGGTTTGGGCTCTTTGCACTAATCACGCCGTGCTTCATCAAATTGTTCCTGGCTAGCTGGGTTTTTAATTAATTGAGTCAGGAAAATGCAACAGGTTGCTGACTGGAGGCCATTTGGGGGAATGTCCGGAAGTTCCTCCATATTGGTTTAGTCTTTCTCTTGTTCGTTTTTCCCGCCACTGTCCCTGTCGAACTGAAGGTTTGCCTCACCCCCTGGTTTGGGAGCCTCTCTCCCCCTCCACCACTCTGGCTTTCGAGTATGATTTACTGATATCTACTTGTCTAAATGATAAAATCGAGAAAGCTTTTACCAAGTAAGTTTATCATAGAAATGTAACTATTATGTGTATTGTGCAAAATGGTTCTTTTTTTTTTTTTTTAATCCAGGCAAATACATCGGAGTCATTAATTTGAATACTAAGTACAAGGTTCTGTTTAAAAATCCACAAGATGAATAACAAATCATAATTCTGGCAAGGCAAAGGCATTCTTCAAAGCCATCGTTTTCATAATCCATTGAAGATACTACGATAGTAGCTCGTTGATGGCTGATTTAGAGTCTAGCACATGTGCCATTACCTTTCTGGGGGATATATTTCATGCATCCTCGCATTACAAGCAGTTCCACACTCCACAATGGATGGGGTTACAGGGCTGTGAGGGGAGCTTCCTCCGGGTAGCTGCTGCCCCTTCACCCTTCACCCTGGGGTTCACACACGTGGCCCTCCCCCTGGCTGCTCCAAGGACCTGCTGCACCGTGACAGCCACCCCAGGCGGCCTGTCGAAGCCTGAGAGGATATATCCTTGTTGATCAAAGTCACTGAGCTTTGAGGTGGCACAGCGTTTATACAGCCAGAGTGAAATGACAGAGGTGGGGAAGCTCCTACACTATACTGATAGTCCCCAAAGCATCTCTGTAATTACTCGGGCATCGTGTGGGACATGGGGAAGCAGATTTGATGAGTGCCTCGCTCAGGTCCCCTCAGTACTCAGCATTCTCCTACATGCCCCAGAGTTCTCCGACATGCCTGTCAACTCCTCTCCCCAGAGCCTTCTCCTGTAAGAGGCCGGCTGGAAATGGAGGGGGCAAAAATGCCCCGAAAAAACACTCTCTCCACCAACGATGGATGGGAGATGGTGGATAAATACTCCAGCTCCCTTGCTGCCGCTTCCCTGTCTCTCAGATCCCCAGCAGGACAGGGCCCCAGTTGTCCTGAGCATCAGCATCCTGGATAATGCCCCATTCCAGTTGCCTTCCCTCCCAGTCTTTTTTCCTTGCTGGCTACCAGTTCTTCCTGGGAGTACTTCCAAAATGAGTTACCAGCACTCATACCTCTGTCTTCGGGCTTGTTTTGGGGACAACCCAACCCAAGACAGCCACCACGTTAGACAGTGGCTGTATATTTCCATTGCAAGTGACAGAAACCCCAACCTAAACTGGCTCAAGCAGAAAAAGGATTTATTGGCTCCTGTAATTGAACAGTCCAGGCTAATAGCTCCAGCTTCAGGCACCATTGAATCTATTTCCTTAAACGATGTTACCAGCAGTTGGTTTCTCTCTTTCCATCTCTCTGCTCTGCTTTCCTCTGCGTTGACTTCTTTCTCAGGCAGGCGAACTTTCCAGGAGTTTACACAGTCACAGGGAAAAGTCTGGAGGGAAAAGGAGCATCTCCTGCCAGGTAACTCCAGCCAAGTCCTGACATGAGATCTGATTGGCTCTGGCTGTGTCACATGCCCACCTTTGACCCAGGACCTGTGCCCAGGCAGCTGTATGTGGTAGTGCTTGGGACCCCAACACCACCAGGGGAGCTGCTCCCAGCATCATCAGGAGGGAAAGTGGGTTGTGGTGGTCCTCCAAGAACCAATGTTCCTTTACCAAAAAAGAAGGGATCAACGCTATATAGACTCACAACCACACCTTCTGGCTTGTAATGCCTTTCTCTGAGAACAGGTGCTATCTTCTGAGAAAAAAATAATCTCCTAGTCCCAGTTAATTTTAAGAAAGATATGTCATGAATGTCTCACTATTATCAGGGGCGCCAAGATAGAGAAAGGGAGTGAAGTTCTCACGAGCCATGAAATAATTGTTTTACAATGCATTAATCCTGCCATATTCAGTTTTTGGTTGTTTCCCAAAAGGATTATGGGAGATGACAAGGAAGCAGAGGAGCAGGGTTCAAAGGATAGAAAATATAGAAGAAGGCAATATTTACATGTTGAGGGATGAGGGGAGCTGGGAGGGTCTGGGGTGGAGGCCCTTTCAGCCCATCGATTTGGTTGTTCTGATTGAGTTTTCACATAATAGAAAACTTTAGAAGCTAATATGGTCATGTTGCATTTCTGCCCATAAAACAGTAGTGTGCCACTTAATGTGGCTTTATTTGCACATTGCAAAAAACCTGGAATGTAATAGCTTAGGGGTCAGCACACTGTTTCTACAGAGGGACATGCACCAAATATTTCGGGCCTCATGGGCCAAGAGACAAGATGGGGGGCATGGTGTGGGTACTTAGGTAGCAGTAGAGAAAAAAAAAATTTCCACGAAGTTTTTACTGATGAAATAAAAAATACAGGGATAATACTTGAATTCAGGGGTTTGTAAAACAGGCCTATTAATGAGAAAAATAGAATTCTCACTTTGCGGGGGATAAGTTTTTCTTCAATTGGGATTCGAAGTTAGAGTTGGAAAAGCGAATGCAATTGTTCACTTGTGAGACCCATTTGTAGCTCACAGCCCATGCAAACACTTTCAGCGAGGTTGGATGTGACCCACAGACTGTAGTCTGCTGACCCCTGGCTTAAACAAAAAGAGGATTTATTGATTCACATAGTTCAAAAAATTTAGAGGTAGTGCAGCCTTCAAGCTGAGCTAATTCAAAACTGCAGTTTCTTTTCTTTGAGGGGATCTTCATTCTGCCCTCTTACCCAGGTTGGCTTTCTCCTGAACCTGGATTCCTTCAAGGTTGCCCTTGGAAACTGGAACTGCCTATTTTCTTATTCAGATCCAGGGAGGGAGAGAAAATCACTTCTCAGGGCCACTGAGCAAAGGTCCTGGGCTTCACGCTCCTGAGAGTGAACCTGAGCCAATCATGTGACCAGGGGGTGGTACTAATGAGAAAACCTCCTTGGGTCCAAATCTTACAGCTTCTGTGCAGTGAGGGTGATTGGGGGGGGGGGGGAGGTGGATAGGAGAAGCAACAGCAACACCCCCTCCCCAATAAACTCTGAAGAGTTAGAAGTCAGGGAGCAGATAGATGGTTGCACAAAGCAAACGTATTAGGACTTTATGTCTAGGTTTCTAGATCTTTGAGAGGTCTTGCTACTCTGGGCTGTCTGTATTATTATGCTGCATTTTCTCAGAACGAACAGTGGGATTTATTAACAAGTACTTACGACAGTGTTTTTCAGAGACTCTGTCCTTAGCACCTGAAGTCTTGCCACTCGAATTGACTCTCATTAATAAACCTTAACATTCACCTGAGTGATTCGGCCAGCTGTGCATCCTCTAGCCCTTAACTAATATATTGTATTACTCTCTTCTTCGAAAGAGATCCCTGAGAAGATGGATTCAGTAGCCTTGATGGAATGATTGAGTCATGGATCATTTTAATTTTGGGGGGCGCAAGCATTATTTTATCCTATCCTAGTACTACCCTAGTACTTTTGATGACACAGAAGAGTTTTGTGGTCTATGGATTTCCTTCAGCAGTTATTAGATTCATAGACCACAAATCCATGTGTGGATTAAAATTTGTCTTAGGAAATAGATAATGTGTTTGCACATTATCTATGACTGTTTTTAAAATGTAGGTAAAAGCCTTTGTGAGTCATAAAATACAAATTCATGTAATGAAAGTATCCCTAGTTTTAGAGTAGCTTTGTATTATTATATATTTTCTCACTCAACAGATATTTAAAAGCAAAACTTATGTTGTGTCGAGGTCTGTTAATATTCTTATATTAAAAAGGAATTCTTGAGGTGCCTAGGGGCTCAGTTGGGTAAACGTCTGATTTTTGATTTCTGCTCAGGTCATGGTCTAAGGGTTCTGGGATTGAGCCCCGTGATGGGCTCTGCACTCAGTTAAGGAGTCGGCTTGAGGATTCTCTTTCTCCCTCTCCCTCTGCCCCTCTCCCCGCCACCCTACTTCTAGGCATGCTCTCTCTCTCAAATAAATAATTTTTTTTTAAAAGGAGATCTCATATGATAAAAACATTGGGAACACTCTGCTAGGTATGGACTATGGAGTTCTATGGTACAGGACTATAGAAATTATGAAATAAATCTGTCTGAACCTCTGTTCTTAGGAGACTCACAACATAGTAGGGTTAAAGTAATGTATTAGAACTCTTTTGGTTGCAAGTGACAGAAATTCAATTTAAACTGATTTAGGGGAAAACAAGGAATTAAAACAAGGAAACTAGACTATCTGACCAAAAAGTTCAGAAATGTATATTTACTTAGCTCACTCATGTGTGCCTTGATCCAGAGTTGGAGCTGTATCACCAAGATTTAGTCTGTCCCCATTTCCTGGTGTTGCTTTCCTCTGTGTTGGATTCACTCTCATGTGTGTCCCCACAGTACAGACAAATAATGTCCAGTAGTACATTATGGAAACTCTAATCTCCTACTTCATCCTACTGGGAAGAAACATTCACCTTCCCCATAGTTCCTTTGAATTAACTCTTAGTGGTTCAGTTTTTCATATGGACCAACCTGCATGGCGGCAGGGATGGAAGTTACTGACAGGACAGATCTGGGACACATGTCTCTATGCATCTGGGAAGAGGGTAGCACCAACCAAACCATATGGACTGATGATGGAGTCTATGGATTTTGATGGGAAAGGAAATGCAATAAAAGAAAAGGGGAGAGTAAATGCTGGAAAGGCAAAAAAGACCCAACACTCACTGGAAACAATAAAATCCACACCCCAAGGAAGAAAATAATGAATGACTTAAAAGAGATTCTTTGTTCATTCCATGTTTTCTTTAATAGACATTTACTGAAATGTTTTATTTTAACAGAAACTTCTGATTGTTCATATCTACTCCCTACCTTCTTTTTTTCCTTCCTAACAGAGTCATTGACTTTGTCCAATGATCCACCCCTTTACTTTTTAAAGATTTTATTTATTTATTCATGAGAGACAGAGAGAGAGAGGCAGAGACATACAGGCAGAGGGAAAGCAGGATCCTGTGGGGGGCCTGATGTGGGACTCAATCCCAGGACCCCAGGATCATGACCTGAGCCAAAGGCAGACACTCAACCACTGAGCCACCCAGGTGCCCCAATCCGCCCCATTTAAATGGCCATGTGTTTGAGAGAAGGCTGCTCCATCTCCAAACCCAGGGGTGGGTCTTGTTCGTCTGAGCCATTCATGTTAGCCCCCTTCCTTTTGCTGTGAATTCATTTAAGACATAAATACAGCAACATTTTAGGCAATGAAATATAAAGTGGAGTCTCTAGGAAGCTTCCAGAAATCTGTTCTTGTTCTTGAAAAAAATATGTATATATGTACTTAGGAGACACCTTAAAACCTTAAGGGAGCAGACCTGGTGGCCCAGCAGTTTAGTGCCGCCTTTAGCCCAGGGTGCGATCCTGGAGACCTGGGATCCAGTCCCACGACGGGCTCCCTGCATGGAGCCTGCTTCTCCCTCTGCCTGTGTCTCTGCCTCTCTCTCTCTCTCTCTCTGTGTCCCTCATGAATAAATAAATAAAATCTAAAAAAAAAAAAACCTTTAAGGAAGTGGGGACGCCTGGGTGGCTCAGTCAGTTAAGGATCTGACTGGGTTTTGGCTCAGATCATGATCTCATGGTCATAGGATCAAGTCCCACATCGGGCTCTGCACTCAGCACAAAGTCTGCTTTGGGAATTCTCTCCCCCTTCCTCTTCCTCCTGCTCACATTCTCTCTTTCTCACTCAAATAAATAAATAATTGTTAAAACAAAACAAAACCCTTAAGGAAGCTAACCTGTGGACCTAGCTCATGGGAAAGAAATGCTGAAATAGCATAAGTTCTTGGATGATGTACTGGAGGAAATGAATGATTCCCAAAGTGACCGACTTCTAGATTTCCAGCTATATGGGAAGATTACTTTCTATATTTGCAGTTTACTGTGCCTGCAACTCCTACACGCTATGGACCCTGGGCCTGGCATTCAGGATAAGAAACGAATAAGACGTATGTCTTCTGCTCCTGTGATACTCACAGTCTACTGGGATGGAAGTTATTTTTCTCAGTTTGTCCAACTCCTTCCTCTCTGTAAAGTTGGTCAAAGCCTATGGGGAGTGGATCAAGAAAAGCACCAGGGCAAACTCAAGAGGTTGCACTCAGAGTGGCTTCTCCCCGGTTAAAGGGACCAAGAAGATCAGGAGCCTTTGGAGAAAACAGTTCCTATTTTCTGGAAACAAAATTTAAAGGGCATGGCCCTCCACTGTTGGGTCAGGGTCACCATCTTCAAAGACAATGGAAAACACTCCACTGTTCCCACTTTTAAAACCCCAATTATAGGCATGATGAGGATCTGCGGAACCCCACCAGCACTAACAAAAATAAAGCACTTAGCTCATGCAATCTTGTCTCTTTATTTTCAATATCACTTACAATATAAGCTTTTTACAAAATCAAATCCTTTCTCACCAATGATATGATTTTCCCTGAAAAGGCTTTGAAGTATCCTGCCGTTATCACTTCTGTACACAAACATTAGCAGAAGCCCTGCTAGGCAGGAGGACAAAAATAATTGTTCAGCCTTCATTTTAATTTAACCTTTTGCAAATTCCTACTTTAAAAAAGTTCCCCTTGACTTACTGGCATCATATTGAGATAATTTATGAGGCAGTCCATTCTTGTTAAGACAGCGAATCTCCATGAATCTTTTCCCCCATGAAAGACTGTCCTGGACTCTTCACCCCTTTTAATTTAGGCATCTTGCTCTCTTTCTTTACCATTTGCATGGGTCCCTTTGTCACCTTAACACTCTCGTCTAATGGTTTCTGTACAATTAAGGCATTATGGAGGTGAACGTTAATATGTCTCTGAAAATTTACGGAGGCTATATATCTTGATGTTGCAAGAGGATGTGCCAGAAACTGGCTAGGAATGCAGGTGCACTGCTCTTCCAGCTGGTGTGAGAAACCAAGTTCGTTAACTGTCATGTTGGTAGTGGGACGAAGCAGAGACGGTTGTCAGGAAGGTGTGAAAAGAGACAGGGTAGCCAGCCTGGTGCCAAACCAGTGGTCTCAACTATTTTAGCACCAGGTTTAGTGGAAGGGTGGTTGGAAATATCTGCTCTGTATTCGAATCTTCCTGTGTTTAGATTCTCGCTCAAATTTCTACTCGCCATTCATTTTTTTTTTTTTTTTACTGTAATGTCTCTAAATCCTCAGTTTCATCATTGCCAAATGGAGGCATATTTAGAACACAGCCCTAACTCCTTCCTATGGCTCAGCAGGTTCTGCTTGGTCTGGTCTCTGTCTGGGCTTCAGCCCATGTCATGCTGCTCACTGTAATTCCACCCTCTTGGCTCCTTTCAGGTGCTCCAGTGTAACAGCTCTATCCTACCTCAGGGCCTTTGTTTATGCTGTTATTTCCTCTCCCATGAAATACTTTTTCCTCAGATGCTCTCAGGGAGAGCTGCTTCTCTTCCTTCTTGGACCAGGTGGAAGTTTACCTTCTTACTGTGGATCCAGATCGTAGGATAGGTTCCCTAAAGGCACACCTGAGTAGTTTATGTGGGAGGTGATTCCAGGAATCAGTCCCAGGAAGGAAAGAGGAGAGTCTTTCCTTCCAGGTGATGTTCATGAGAAATAGACCACTGTAGGCAACTCAGTCCCACCGGGAGGTCTCCGGTAGACTTTGTAGGACCTCCTCAGAGTTGTTGCAGTAATGGGACAGGAAGCGGAGATAGTGTTCCACCAATACATTCCTCTTCCAATGGGGACCACTCCCAGAGATGTTAATTATCTGGCACTTCTGGCCTCTGCTGCCCTGGGCTGAGTATGATGCATATCAGAGAAAGCCCTACAACAAAGAGAGGCAGGTGATAGAGGTAGGAAGTTCTTGGTGTGTGAGGGAACTGCCCACCAGGCTGCAGGTGGCATTATGAGTGGGCCAAGAGAATATGGGGCGGGGAGGGGTCTGACTGGCCTCTCCACTCCTCAATATGTCTCTATTCCTTTAACCTGTCCGCTGTGGTCTGAATATATGTGTCCCCTCGAAATTCATATGTTGAAGTTTTCATCCCCAGAGTGATGATCTTTGGAGGTGAAGCCTTTAGGAGGTGATTGGGTTTAGCTGAGATCATGAGGGAGAGCCCTTATGGCAGGATTAGTGTCTTTAGAAGAGGAGGAAGAAACCAGAGCCCTCTCTCTCCCTCATGTGAGGAGGACACAGCAAGAAAGGGGCCATCTGAATCCAGGAAGAGGACTCTTACCAGAACCCTCCATGCTGGCACCCTGCTCTTGGACTTCAGCCTCAGAACTGTGAGAAATAAATGTTATTTAAGACCTCCAGTCTGTGGCTCTTTGTGGTAGCAGCCTGAGCTAAGACACTGTCCATTGCCTTGAATGTACTTATCATAATTGGAAATGATGCTTTCATTTGGTTGTATGTTTATTGAAATTCTATGTTGCGGGATATAAGATCACAGCAACGTGTTTTTATTTTTGGATGTTTCTTTATTGAACAGCGGAACGAGTGATATTCAAAGTATTTAAAGCCACCATGGCAGGTTGATCATTCAAACGTTTGCCCCCGTGTGGTTAGAGTCCATTTCTAGCAGTGGACTGGCAATTCTACAACATGAGATGTTTAAAGTAGATTCAGGGTTTTTTTTTTTTTTTTCACTATCAATTCCAAGATTCTTCATAAGGCCAAACAGTACAGGTTCAGTACAATAAGGGAGGCAGATTGAATCCTGAGGATCTCAAATATGAGTAGTCTTGGTAATGAACATGAAAGATCCTTTTTAAAAAAGATAGTAGTCTAAGTGAGATGAATTTTTGCATATTTAAAAAAATTCATGGGTGTGTGTATGTGTGTGTGTGTGTGTGTGTGTGTTTTGGGTTCCACTAAAAGCCCATTTAAAACCTACTTGAGTGCTTTTTCATTTGGTTTATGAGTATTCAGAACAGCAGGATAAAACTTCAACTTTTGGCAAGCCTCTACCTTCTCAAGCCAGGATGTAGGACTAAAAAATCGGAAGAGGAAAACTTCAGTTTGACAAATGTAACACCTACATTGGGAATATGCAGTCGAGTTTTTCCCTTAAAGGTTAAGTAGAGACAATAATTACTTTCTCCAGAGATCACCCAAGTGACATGTTGCTGTCTTGATTTCATCGCCGTTCGATGATGTGCATTTCTTGCCACTTATAAATGAAACAAATGAGGTTGGATGGCAAAGATTATGAAAAGAATTAGCAATAATGAGCCTGGTAACAAAAAAACATTATTATAGAAAATCGAGTTGACCTTACTTTCATAATTATTCACCTTAATTGTTTTTTTTTTTTGTAGTGTAATTTGAATGAAATTAAATAAAACTAATATACCCCCTGCCACTAACTAGGAGTTTCATGTAAAGATTAATAATTTTCAAAGCTAGGGATTTGGCTACCACTTTATGGAGGCCACTGTTTCTATCTCAGGAAGCCACATGTCCTCAACGTGATCATAGGTCACCTACGTCAGGTCTGTAATTTGCTCCTCAAATACTTTGAGTCAGGTGGCCCTGTGGCAGAGGAGCGGGGCCATTTACTTCCAAACTTCAAAGGAGTCACTGCTCTCCTGATCTTTGTCCTTATGAACTTTTCCCACTTTGCCTCCAGAATGTTGATCTTGGTGGATCAGCCATGGTCAACACTCATGCAAAAGGGAGCCAGACTTTGTCAGTGAATTGGGTGGGCATAATTTGGATCTGAAATTTAAAATCTTCTTAGGACACTCCTTCAGGGCATCCCACATGTAAAACTGGGATTTGAAAGTAGATAAATATAGCGCTTTCTACTTCCTTTCACAATTTTGGACAAGAACAGCATTTAGAAGATAAGGACATTTTTCATATACCAGGCACTGAGTTGAGTCAGTCACATGCACCATGTCACTTAGTCTTTTCTATAACTTACTGATGTAGGTACAGTTGTCATTTCTGTTTTGCAGATAAGGAAACTGAGATTTTAAAGGTTAGATAGGTTGCTAAGGTGAAAGCAGGGCTGAGCCAGGATTTGAACCCTTCCATCTGATCCCTGAGCTCTTAGCTGGTAGGTTAGAGTCAACCTGGCAGAAATATCAGTCTTGGCAGTTCGTAGCTCGTGGTCCATCTCTGCTCTCTCAATTAACCTCTTTCTACATAACTAACTTCTCACAGTTCAAGTTCACACTTACAAAATTGGAATAACACCTAACTTACTGAGTTGCAGTGAATATTAAATGGAGAACAGAGTGAATTACCTTGATAAACTGCAAGAGTACTCAGTAAACGATCACTTTCCCCCGGTGACTTATGAGCATCGCCCCCACCCCCCCAAGGTCTGGAAAGCATTTAGCCCAAGGCTTGGCCCATGGGAACCCATCAGAAGCATCAGTAGCTAATGTTTCCTAAGCTCCTGTCATATGCTGGACTCCATGACCCACACTTTGCAGGGAGCATCCCTCTAACCCTTGCAACTACCTCATGCTATAGATACTATTTTTGTAGTATCTATAGATACTGGGAGAGTGATTGGGTGATTTCCACCTGGTAAGCAGCAGAGCTGGGATCGAGGCTCAGAATGTAAGCTCTGAGTCTCTCTCATAATGTGTAGGCTACTGCAGTTCATCTTAATATTATTTTTAAACTCTGTGAGTCTATGATTGGCTTGTAATATCTCCTTTCCATCACAGCTGAAGTGATATCTTTCTTTTGAACTCCAGTGGCCTTTACTGTCTATCTAAATCAGCAGACAATAGATCATGTGCTTGAATTTATTGTGGCCTTTTATGCTTTCCAAAGTGTGTAAATCACTATTGCCTTTGTTCATTCATTGAGTCGATCACTCAGTCACTCAGCAAACACCATTGTGTGTCTATCGTATTCCAGACACTGTGGAGGTGCTGAGGATATAGTGGAGAACAGATGAAGCATGGTATGTTTAAGGGGAGAGCCAGAATGCATCGGAGCCTTTCCCATTTGGAGGGCCCTCTTTTGGAAGAGCACATTAAATTTTATGTATATAAAAATTAAATTAAGGATCTCAGAAGGGGCCTGTGCAAGCCATGGGTCTGAAACTTCACCTCATGAGCTCAGTGATGAATGTGCTACTAGAACTCACTGTTAGGGTTTTAGATTCTGGTGAAGCTCAGATATAGCGGGGAGGACTCGAGGCCGTATGGCCATCAATAGACCAAATCATAACATTAATATGACTGCAGACTTTGAGGAATTGTGAAAATCTTTGCTGCAGGTGGCCTCGAAGGGGCTAATCTAACAGTTGAATTTCCTCAATGTGCCATACATAAAGTTTCCTAAGAGTCCTTTTGCCCAAGGTGGCCCAATTATGTTAATGTCAATATAAGCCATGTGGATGTTTGGCCTAGAGCAATGATTCTCATCCTAGAAGACACATGACACTATCTGGAGATATTTTTTTGTTGTCATAATTAGGGGTGGGTGGGTGCTCCTGGCATGGCGTGGGTGGAGGCCAGAGATGCTGCTAACGTCTTGCAATTCATGGGAGTGGCCCCACAGCAAAGAGCTATCCTTCCCCCAGTGTCAAATGTGCTGAGATTTTTAAAAACCTGAACCAAAGGATGTGGAGAAACAAGTCTTATAGAAAGTAACTGATTAGCTAATTAACTAAGTAACTAATTAGTTAACTAACCAACCAGCTAATACTGTGGACCTGAATTGATGTAGACTTCCCCCGCCCCCTCCCCCATTAATAACTGGTCAATGTGTGAGTGGGAAAGCCTGTTAATTTGGTTATCTTCTAGAACCAACCTCTCTGTTCATTGACAATGGAAATGGCAGTGGGTATGTGTGTGTAGGTGTGTGATACTACATGGAAAACTAACAGCTTGTTCCTTGACCTGAAGTTTGCAGTGTGGTTATATATCAGGCACAGCACTGGACTCGATGTGGCTTATCCATTTAACCCTCACTATGACACTGGGGATGGGATTAGCTCCATTTCAGAGACAAGAATCCCAAGCCTCAGCAGGTAAGAGGAGCGGGTGCCAGGCTAGGTTCTTCAGCCCCAAAGACCTGGCTGTCAGCTGAGATCTCTGAAATGTCATCGCTCCACACCCTCCTCAGTGATTTTTGCTCTTTCATGAGACATTTGCATTGTTATTGTCCTGATTTTAAAAAGTTTAAGTAAGTTGAACCTCCCCCCTGGCAGTGAATTGTGGAATTATGAGTTCAACGCATTAGCATGTTATTTTTCTAGTAAATTTTGAGGAAACACCACTTTAAAACCACAATGTGAAATTACTTCTTGCCAATATCAAAATGAATCTTTAATGATCAAGCACTATTTAAGTGGAAATTATTGCAATAATGGATTAATTAATCCATGTGAGGGCCGTGGAGCACCCTCTAGAAGAGGTTTGAATGGCCAAATTAAGGTAAGATCAGCAAAATAAAGAGTGATGATAAAGAAAAAGATGAAAGGAGCACACTTTTAAGGGGCTCCAGTGATTACACGCAATCAAAGGAGAGCTAGTGGGTTAGCTCATTTCTGCTGAGCCGTTGTATAGTGTTCAAGTTGATAAAGGACTCTGCAGTAACTTTCAAACAGAAAAACGGGAATTAGTGACATTCCCTCTCCAATTACTAATTTTACAGAAACGCAAACAACACAGCAAAGGGACATATTGTCTGTTCCGAGGCTTTCCATGGACAAATGCATTTGATAGGGACACGACACCCTGAGTGAAACAGGCCCTGATTTTTAATGTTTTTTTTTTAATTTTTATTTATTTTTGATAGTCACAGAGAGAGAGAGAGAGAGAGAGAGAGAGAGGCAGAGACATAGGCAGAGGGTGAAGCAGGCTCCATGCACCGGGAGCCCGACGTGGGATTCGATCCCGGGTCTCCAGGATCGCGCCCTGGGCCAAAGGTAGGCGCTAAACCACTGCGCCACCCAGGGATCTCACAGGCCCTGATTTTTGATGTACCCTGGAGTTTTTTTATTTTGTTGTCAATAGGTTATGTAATTGATTGGAAGGAATGATACAATAGGGTAAGAACAATACCAGGGTTATCTCAAGAGTTGCAGAGGAATGATTTGTATCAAACCAGGTGAGTATTTTTTTTTAATTTATATATCGTGCTGTTCACAAGCTAAATTCTTATTGATTTAGCCTCTGCCCCTCCCCAACCCTCTCTCCATTTCTCTGGGATGAACCCTTGTGGCAAATCTTCTATGAATAAAATTGTCAACATCTCCTAGGAATGATTCAATCTACGGTATTTGCAGACTCCAAATATGAGTGTGGCTGGCCTAGCATAAGGAACGTAGTTGCTAGAATACAAGAAAAGCAAATGGATTCCTCCACCTGGTTATGATGAACACACTTGCTCAATGTTCCTTGACCAAGATTTGTAAATACTGACTGTTGCGGCTAACTGAAGTGTTTCCTGTAATTCCCCATATATGTCCAGCTTCTATCAAGCCAACATCAAGAAAGGCTTTGGTGGAATAGATGCAGGATCATCTCATATTTCGCAATCCTCATGATTCCTCCAATAACTTTGGGAAGTAGAAAGGAGCTTTGTCTTGGATTCTCACAGTGTCTTCATAACCTTCCTTGTGGCCCTTACTTCATTCCATAAAATTTATTGTTCATTATCTGTCCTCCCACCTGTGCCTTGGGCTTGTGCAAAGCAACTTTCCATTGGGCTTGAAACATAGCAGGTATCTAGCAAGTGTCCACTAAATGAATGAACCACTAAATGAATGAATCTTTCTCTGAACTCTTTTCTCTAGACCAGTGATTTTTAACAGGGAGCAATGTTGCCCCTTGGGGTGTCTCTAGCAATATCTGGAGGCATTTGAGTATCCCTAGTGGGGTGGGGGTAGGGCACTACTGGCATTGAGTGAGAGAGGCATTGAGCCTCTGTCCTGGATGCTGCTGGACATCCTGTACTGCACAGAACTACCCCGCCGCCCAGCCAAGAATGATCTAGCCCCAAATGTCAATAGTGCCAAAGTAGAGAAGCCTTGCTCTAGAGGTGTCTCATACAAACCTAGAAAGGGAGATGCATTTTCTGTGAAGTTGATAGAACTAAAGCCTCTCATTTACTTGTACCACAGCAATATGCTCACGTGACCATGTGTTTTTGTCCAACTGGCAAATGTATGTGTCTACTCACAGTTGCTGGATATGGCTAAGGGAAAGACCTGGGAATTCATTTAATTTGAGTTTATTGGAACATGCATGTGTGGTTCTAGGTCACCAACTGTATAATTAAGTGACTGCTCATTGTACTGCTTTTTGCTCAATATTCTGGGAATGGCTTGTAGAATATTGCAAATGCCAACTTTGCCATCTTCACTAGGATGGTGATATAAGGGTACAAGCTAGAGGTTCTATAGGGATAGAAGTATTTCTGAGGTATCCAGCCCTTAAGGTATGTGGGTAGTGGAGGAGATATAAGGTTTTAAAATATATGGAGTCAGAAGCCAGTCCGTGTGAAATCTCTCCAGGAATTAAACGTATAAATTGAAGCAGAGGATTAATTTCTCATTGATGCCACGACAAAACATAATTTCTTTCCTACCTGAAATACACTCGATAGTATATTGTATGCGATTTTAAAAGCACTGTAGATTTTTATTATTTTTAAAAAGTAATGCCAAATGAAATTTACCATAGTTCTCAAATTGTAGGGCACAAACCTGGAACAATATTACCAAGGCAAGTACATCTTTATATGGAGTCACATGTGTTACATATCTCAGTTATCTAATAATATGAAACCAATTCCAATTAACTGTATTAGGGAAAGGTCAGAATTACATGACTTTTTAATGGAAAATATTAAAAAAATTATTGTTATAAAAAGGCTATCAAATAGTATACAGCCTAAAAATGTGGAAAAGAGATTTATTATAGAGGTACATCAGGCGGTGAATTTATAAGAACCGTTATGTTATTTTTCTGGATCTTGTGACGTTTGTGGTATTTTCAGTTTTTTAAAATTCATAGTTTCTTGCGGCCCCTGGGTGGCTCGGTTGGGTAAGCATCTGACTCTTGACTTCAGCTCAGGTCATGATCTCAGGGTCCTGGGATTGAGCCTCGTGTCTGGCTCCTGGCTAGGCAAGGAGTCTGCTTGTCTTCCTCTCCCTCTGCCCCTCCTCCTTCTTGCATGTGCGCTCTCTCTCTCTCTCTCTCTCAAATAAATAAATAAATCATTAATAAAATAAAATTCATGGTTTCTTATTTTATAAATATTCACTCCCTCCAAAAAATTCACTCCTGTACCTAATTTTATATTCTTGTATTATTCTTAGTTAGGGTCTCCAAATTGTATAAACTTCATGCCCTGCATAAACAGGGTCCTTCTCTGCCTACTGCTCTGCTCCTCCCTAAGTGCAGATGACTCATGCACTGATATCTCTAGACCAGACCTATCCCCTGAGCTCCTTTGAGTGCTGGACCCATTAAATCACCTTGACGTCAACTTTGAGGTACCTGCAATTTCAAAGGCATCTCCAAACTCACTATGTTCAAAGTCAGTCTCATGACACGACTCCCCAGACCCCATTCCTCCAACCTAGTGTTGTGTCAGTGTTTTCTCTCAAGGAATGGGAGATTCCTCTTTGGAGACCTGGAAATCTAGTCTTACTCATAGCCTTGAGACCAGTGTTTCTGACGCTCCTTTTCCAAGTGCACAGTGTCCTGCCAATTTTATGTTTTGAGTCTCTCCTACGCCCATTTGTTGTTTTCATCTCTACCATCATCACTTCTCTGGTCCAAATCACCATTTTAACGTCTTGGACTCTGAGAACCTACAGATTCCCATTGGCTTCACCCCTGGCTCCCTTTTAAACACTCCCTAGAGGGAACCCAGAGCCATCTTTGTGAAACACAAATCTAATTATGCCAGGCCCCTGTGCAAACCCTTCAACAGCTCCTCAGTGCTCTTAAGATTATAAAACAAACAACTGAAGAAAGACTTTAAAAATGGCCTAAAAAGACTTATGTCTCCGGTTTCATTTTGAATCTTCCACTGTGCTCTCACTCCCTCATTCTGCTTTTTCTTGGAGTTGGATTTTTGCACATGCTCTACCTCTGTCACTTCCAGCTGGTGCATTCCTGTCCATTCCTCAGGTATTTGCACAAGCATCACTTCCTAGGGAACATTTTCTTGACTTTCTGAGTAGTTCAAGTCCTCCATTATAGCCTCTTACTATAGAGGATCCATTCAGAGCAATTCTCATCATTGCAGTCTTAAATTGGCATTTACTACTTCTTAATGAGTGTCTCTTCCCGGCTAGATGGTAAGTCCATGAGGGCAGGGACTAAGTCCAGTCTGCCCATCACTGTGTCCTTAGCTCTTAAGTAATATTTGCCCACAGTTGGTCTGTCTGCTGAATGAGCAAATTAATAAATAGTATATGAGGGATTTAGGCAGTCACAGAAGATAATTTTCAAGATGGCTATGGCAAAGGCATTTCATTGCATGTGACAGTTTTGATGGATGGGGTAGCTCTCAGAGCATAGTATTGGGCAGGATCCCAATGCATTCAGGCTCAGCTGACTAGGATACCAAGATTTGATTAGAAGACCTGCAGTAGTGTGCTGGTGGATCTCTGGGCTTCCTCCTATGCAGATCAATCCTGAAGGGGAATTTTTCTCATGTCTCATATCTGGCATATCATCAAGGCCATAGTGTGGCCCAGACACTGAGGCTAGAGTTTTCTTGTGGGAAGAGCAAGTGATGAGGAAAGGCATTTTATTGTTTCTCCTTTTAGGGCTTACTCTGTTGGGATCAGCATTTTATCCTTTATTAACTTCCTTCCATTTTTTTTCTCTTGCCTGCAATGCTGCATGGCCATTATGCACGGAAAGACTTGGGAATACCTACCATTTATAAAGGAGCTTCTATCATTGGAAAACCTAGAAGACCTAGAAGACAGTAGCGTTCCAGGGCAAAGTATGCAAATGTGCACCTGGTTTGAAGGTACAGTGGGCTGAATGACAGCACCAAATGTATCAGGTTCAAATTCTTGGAACCTATAAACATTACCTTATTTGGAAAAAAGGATCATTGCAGATATAATTAAGCTAATGGTCTTGAAATGAAATCATTCTGGATTATACATACACATGCACACACATGCACACACACACACAGAGGAGAAAGCAGAGTGAAGATGAGGCAGAGATTGAGGTTGTATGGCCTCCATCCATGGAATTGCTGGCAGCCACAAGAAGCTGTGAGAGGTAAAGGAGCAGACTGTCACCTAGGGCCTCTGGAGAGATCACCTTGATTTTATACTTTGGCCTCTACAACTGTGGGAGAATACATCTCTGTTGTCTTAAGCCATCAAGTTTGTGGCAATTTGTCACAACTGCCACAGGAAAGTAATACAGAAAGAATTACGATTTTTTCATTGCATTCATTTTTCTGTGACTTTCCTCATGCTCCAGGTGATAAGAACTCAGTTGGGATTGGCTACTGAGAAAAGGGGCCAAGGGAGAGAGAGTCTGTGGGCTTTTCTCTTCTATGGGGCTTTAGATCTAAAGTGTTGCCTGGTAATGAAGATTACGTTTGCTTAGAGGATTCTGAGAGGAGTAGACACTTCTTAGGGACCTAATATCAGTGGAATATAGGTGGATCCAGGGCTTGAGGTATCTTTCATTTTTTTTTCATAGCAATATAACCTCATGTGTATAGGGGATCAGCTATTGAACAACTTGAAATCTTAGAATCATGGATGATAAATCAGAGACAGTGGTCAGCCCTCAGTAGGTGGTAATATTTGGGCAGAGAACTTAATGAGTGGGAATACAATGCCAGGCAGGAATTCACTTTGGCCACAAAACCACAAAGGCTCTGAGTCAGAAACCACTTTGGCTTATTTGAGGAATAGCAAGAACACATGGAAATCTGGGACTCAGTAAATATTTTGTTATATTATTTGGTACACATAGGTTACTGATGATTGCACTTTCTTTGGAGAAATGACTTCTATCACTACATTATATTACTCTTTATCCTATTCTTACTTTATCCTTAAATTCCACCTCCTCTGGTGTTAACGCTGAATTTCCCAGTGGCTATCTCTTTTCCCATTCCTTCATTTTCAATTAAAAGGAATCAATTTGTTTAAATTGTGTTTCTTGTAAATAACAGATATCTAGGATAAATCATGTTCTATGTCTCCAATTTGAGAAGACAGGAAGATGTGAATTCCATTTCAAAAAATTTCCATCAAAATTTGTAATACAAAATTTGTAATGTCTTGGTACTAAGGAGACACTTCTATTATCTTAACATAATTTACATATACAAAATAACTCATTTCCTCGTGAGTTTAAGTAATTGAGGTATTACTGCACATGTCATTCAGTATCTCAAAATTTTAGCATCTTTCTTAATGTACATGAGTTTTTTTAAAGATTTTATTTATTTATTCATGACAGAGAGAGAGAGAGAGAGAGAGAGGCAGAGACGCAGGCAGAGGGAGAAGCAGGCTCCATGAAGGGAGCCTGAACTGGGACTCGATTCCGGGTCTCCAGGATCACGCCCTGAGCCGAGGGCGGTGCTAAACTGCTGAGCCACCCAGGCTATTCTGTACATGGGTTTTTAAAAGTAAAGTCACAACTCCACTGATCTGTAAAAAGTGAAGTTAAATTTTATTGAATGTAGGCAAAGATTGTTAATTTATGCAGCTAATAGCAATGCTGGTCTTTATTTCTGTGAATAGTTATGCCATCAGTATGGCATGTGTTCTGAGTTGATCCAACAGTGCAGATGGAGTTACCATGATTCATTGAAGATTTCTCAATGGCACTTAGGACCAGTGTGATACTCCTGGGAGGGGACCAGCTGTGGCACAGGCCATAGCCTGTGACTCTGGGAAGGAAGCATCAAGTTTTAGCCCATGAGGGAATTTAACCCCTGACCTTGGCCTCATTAGCACCATGTTCTAGCCAACTGTGCTAATTGGTCACACATGGCAAAAAATTGGGAGACACAGAAAAGATATTCAGAGCAAAAGATTTTTGATTTTAATATGTTTGTTTTGATCTAATGGGAAAACCTTAGACTCTGGAGTTGGATAGAGCTCGGTTTGAATCTTAGCTCCCCCTTTTCATGGCCAGGTTACTTTGGTTTAGTTTTTGAACAATGTGGATAATGATGCCAACTTGGAAATTTCTTTAAATATCAGTGTAAGTAAAACAATTTTCAAGGGATTGGCTGGCATACAGTACAGTACACAGTCAATAACTATTTTTATGTGGATTAGTTTAAGTCATTAGAGGGGAAACTGATGATGCAGATCATCATCTTACCCCTAGGTGGATTATTTTCCTTCTTTCTCTGCCCCATCATCTTCAGCAACACAACTAACATATGGAAGCCACCTTTCATTGCACAGTGAAATATTAGCACAATAAAAACAAATTCTCCATAAAGTAGAGCCACATAGAACATTCTTAGTCTGTTTGTTTCTTAGTCTGTTGAACACATTGAGCTGGAGTGAATTCAGGACCCCATCCCTCCCCATGAGTGCTCAAGAGAATGCAGTACAGGAACCAAGAAAAGAGTGCTGGGAACTGTCTTCTGGGCATTAAATCCTTGCTACAATCTGTGTAGCCTTGGAGCATTTAACCTCTCAAAACCTTAGTTTCTTCATCTGTAAGGTGGGAATCATAATGCTTGCTACCTCAGAGGGCTATTGTGGGGATTAACTGGGAAAAGACAAGTGAAAAATTTAGCTGGACATATGGAGAACACTTTTGAAAGTGCTCAGTAAATTCACATTACCAACATCAACACAGAAGTGACTATTAAATTTTTTGCTGCCACCACCCAAAGGAAGGGGAACATATCTTATTCATAGACCATGCACCAGATGCATGACCAGGGCCGACTTAACTTCTCTGAGCTGCTCTTTTTTTCAGAGAGGCTTTGAGACCCCATAAATCCATTTATTCAGAATGTAAAATAACTTGACAACAGCATGTGGACCACATAGACACAAGATAATAATTTTCTTTGTTTCAGAAATGAGTAGGCCATGTTAGTCTCTTAAAAGGCTGATGATACTCAGGGTATCAGCTCATTGTTGGCCTTGGTCCTTTTCCAAGGATTTCTTAACACTGGGCTCTGCTCTTTAATTCCATATCAAATGATCTGGTCTTATCATGAATCAATGGTGTTGACCTCTCAAGGAATCCATAGGGTCCTTTCCTCATTTCCTCTCTCTGTTTTTCATATCCAGGCTCTGTTGACTCTTCCAGGTGTTACTCATGTTGTGTATTCTTTAGGTTAAACTATACTTTTTTTTTCCCAAAAGAGTTTTCAGTGTATTCATTCCATTGCCAAAATTTATTTTCCTCTGTATCTTTCACAACCCCAGGGCTTCACGTTAATCCCCTTTGCCCACATGTGTGTACCGAGCCATGGGACTCCCTATCCTCATTCATACAATCACTTCCTCTTCCTTACTCAGAGCCCTTTCTACTCCATTTTGAGTACAATTTTTTGGCCTTACTATCTTTTCATGAACAAAGGCAACATTATAAATATGATTACTTTTGCCCCTGCCACAGGAAAAAAAATAGCAAAATATCCGTTTCATCAGTCTAGAGCAGTGATTCTCCATTGGGGTAATTTTACCCACCAAGAGACATATGTGAATGTCTGGAGACATTTTTGTCTGTCACCAATGTGGGAATGCTTCTGGCATCTAGTGGGTAGAGGCCAGGAATCTGGCTAAACATCCGTCAATGTACAGGACAGCTCCCACAACAAAAAATTATCTGGTTCCAAATATAAACAGTGCCAAGGTTAAAAACCTGGTATAGATGATAAAGTGTATTTATCTTAAAAAGCTAAATCAAAGCAGTCTCATAGGATAGTTACTAGTAAAATAGTAATAACTAACATTTTTTGATCATTTATTACATGACAGACAGTGTGCCAACAGGTTTCCCTGCCTTCAATTATTTCATCCTCATAACTACCCAGGGAGGTAAGGACTATTATAATCCCCAATCCAAATAATAACACTGAGGCCCAGAGAGTTTAAGTCATGTAATTAAAGTCACACAGATAATTAAAGACCAAGCAGAGATACAAGCTCAGGCAGTCGATGGGAAGGGCTTCTTTATTTTGAACCTCTGTGATGAACGTGGGTGCATCTAAGGGAAGGTGTACCACATACTGCAGAACAGGGGTGCTTAATCTGCAGTCTTTTGCATAGGCTTCAGACAGTCTGTATATCCCTGGGAAATACATACAATATTTTCATGAATATGGATTTTTTTTTCTGGGGTAAAATGGTCAAATGATCTCAAAAGCATCTGTGACAAGCAGTATGTAGGAAATCTATGGACACCTTGCTCTTGACTTTTGGCAAAAGAAGTGGATTTGGGCCCTGGGTAAGGCTGCCTTCCTGAAAGGTATGATTCTTTGCTAATGGGCTCAAAGACTCTGATTCAGCCTAAGGACCACCATCGGTTGAACTTGATAAATTGCTGGGCAGCATTGGACTCCCAAGGACTGTTAAACAATGGGCTTGATGCAAATTTGTTGAAATCTTGAAAAATGGGGTGGCCTCAGGTGATTTATTTATATATGATAAGGAAATGTAATGGTTTCAGATACTAACTGGTTCAGTATTGGCATATTTGACAGTTATATCAGATATCCGCGAATTAAGATAGAATTTGCCTGTGCTCCACTTATATTCTCCTCTATGATTCTCATTGTCCCTGAATTCATGACTTAGTCCCCTGAGTATCCACAGAATTGCTTATCTATGTTAGTACCTTCAACCTGGTTACCTCCAGCTTTGCTAGCTTAGGGATCACCTTGATGCTTCCTGAAATTTTCTAATTGATTATTTCTAGTGTCTAGGGCATTTTAAATGTCCATCTAATATTTGGCAAATTTGATATACTTTTCTCTTAGTTGTGATAATTTGTTGAATATCTATTTTCCTTGTCAATGACCTTGTCTGCTGCAAATGGTGATGGGGATTGCTTCCTTTCTAATCTTCATCCCTCTATTTGCTTTTCTTTTTTCAATGCACTAGCTCTGACTTGAGAACACTGTTGCCCAGTAAGGGTGTTGGGGCATGCTCGTTGTGTTGCTAGATTTGATAGCAACTATTCTGCATTTTCAACATTAGGAGTAATGTTTAGTATAGATATTTACCCTCTTAAAGAATTTCCCCTTTACTGCTTTTTTTTTTTTTTTTTGCTAAGTTCCTCTTATTTAAAAAAAAAACACAAAGAATCATTGACTTTTATCCATTTTGCATCTATTAAGGGCATCATAGAGCTTTTAGAATTCTATTTCTAAGTTGACTTTGCATTTCTCTGCTTTGATCCATGATGTTCTAGTTTCCCAGTTTAGCTCTCAGAGAACAATCATATTTATAGGACTTTGAAGTCCTATACACACTGTTACCACCCATGTGTATCCTACAGCTACATTCTACATGCTCTTGGAAATACATTGGCTGAAATGTAATAAGTACTGAAATATTGCCAACATGACCTACTTAGACATAAGGTAGGGGAGAAAAAATATTTATCATTTTCCATAAATATATATGTCTCCAGATGTACATATTCACAGGGAGTCTGAACAAAATAGCATTACGGAATGTTCCATGAGGTCTCCAAGGTCATAAATCCACTGAACTCAACCAGCAGTGTGTCTTCTTCAATAGTCTATCTTTAGTCCTTGGGTCTGCCTGTGACCAAAAAAAGGAGCAAAGAATCAGTTTCTTTTTAAATAAAGTTTGTTTTACCAATACTGAAGTACTGGCAGTCCTTTCTTCGCATGTTCCTGCTATGCAGAAATTTCAGTTACCTTGTTTTAGTTAGTTAACACCAGTCCCCCAACATGATGTGATTTCGAGTTACCACGGTGTATTAACTGTGAATGATCACATAAAGTACAAACTTCACTGCTAGCTCTTTAGGCCATGGATGTCCACGCGGGGGTCAGAGGTGTGCCCCTGACAGGGACCTATCTTGTCCCATCCTCCATCTGCCGGTGACTGGTTTCTGCACATTTGTGTGCAGGCCACTCACAGACAGCAAAGTGTGTGGTGGTGCTGCCTCCTTGTCTCCTAGTGGAAAACCCACGTGACATTTCATGAACATGAGCAACTGCAGGAGGGAATCGGCCAACTATAAAAGTACAGCAAAGAAGTGACAGTTGACTCTGGGAGTGAAATTGGCATTGAACATAAATGGAGTTATTAGAGAAACAGCTGCCCAGGGGAATGTGGATGCCACCACTGCTGCTCCAGAGGCTCCAAATGTGCAGCCAGAGGAACTTAGTGGGGACAAATGTGTCTGTAAACGAGGAAAGTGTTCATGACAAGAGGGAGGAACATGTCCCAAAGGAAGCAACACCCGCAAAAACTCCACATTTAGAAATAAACTCTCAGAGATATGTCATGACATTGAAAGCACTAAGATCAAAGTGTTAGAAGCTGGCCTAGACTTAAAATTCAGTATGATAATTCACTAAGACATGGAAAAAATGCTCTTTTTGTTTCCTAAGTTATATAAAGAGAAGAAGACCAACTAGCTGTACTCAAACTACTTGATAAGTTTCTGCAAAGACATTGGGGACATTCCTTCTCCATGTTTCTAATGATTAAAGTACAGTGTATGTAATACATTTTAGTTTTGCTATTTTTTCATTTTTGTATGCATTTATCAGCAACAGTAAGGCAATTTTAATGTTTTGGCAAACATTTTTAAAGGTCATGGAGTGATTAGAATTTTTACCACTGATTATTAATATCATTTTGCACAGTTTCGGCTTGTAGAGTCATTTTTATAGTCCCACATTACTGTGCAAAGTGAAGACTGCCTGTACAATTGTTGAAGGATGTTTGGAAAATTAAAGAGAAAAAAATTGTACATAGTCCCACTGCTTTATTTCCAGTTTTAAAAATTATGCTTTATTTTTAGAGCAGTTTTAGGTTTATTGCAAAATTAGGCAGAAGGCACAGAGAGTTCCCATATAGCCCCTCCTGCCCCCACATACCCATAGCTTCTGCCACTATGAACCTGCCCCACGTGCATCTGCTATAACTGATGAACTTACATGGACACATGATTGTTACCCAGAGTGCATAGTTTGCATCAGGGTTCACTCTTGGTATTGTGCGCTCTCTATATTTCGACAAATGTATAATGACATGTATTCACCAGCAGGGTATCATACAGATCATTGCACTTCCTAAAAATCCTCAGTGCTCTGCATGTTCATCACTCCCTTTCCCCTAGCCCCTGGCAACCACTTATTTATTTATTTTTTAAAAAATCATTTCCATAGTTTTGCCATTTCCTTGGGTTCCTGGGTTTTTTCCCCCTCTTAGGGTTGATTTCAGAAGTATAACCATTAGGTCATGAGTCTTAGGTGGCAGCCCGTATTATCACATCCAGCCTGCAGACCAGTTTCGTTTGGCCAACACACTTATTTAAGCGTATTTTGTTTTTAGTGGGGCCAGTAGAACAGTTCATATACAAATATGAATTTCCTATTTTTCTTGAAGAAGCAGGAGATCAGGGTTCATGTCCCCATATGTTGGCAGGAAGCCGGACATGAGTGATCACCATCCCATTAGAGGGACAGCATTCACATGTCCTTGTGAGCATTTGAGCCTGGATTTTTCTAGATACGATTATCAAATGATTTTTTTTTTTAAAGAAAGATGCACCACAGTTTTATTTGTAATACCAGAGAAAATTTTAAAACTTATAAACAACTCAGTTTAATAAATTTAAAAAGTTAAGTAAACTTTGATATATCCATTCAATAAATTATTATACAAACATGATTATTAATAAACCCTGTACTTTGACATGAAAAATTCATATTTAAACCAGTCAGCACATTTAATTATCCTTTCAGGTCAGCAGCTTCTGGAATGGCTCTCATGACCTCATCTCCTGATATCCATTCCTTTGTGTAACTCCTTCCTCTTGAGTATGGGCTACTTCCTAATTTACGTGTTCCTAATGAAGAAAATTGGCAAAAGTGATGGGATGTTACTTCCAAGACTAGGATTGAAAACTGAATTCTATCTCTGTGTCTTTGCCTCTCTCTCTCTCTCTCATTTGCTCTTTCTGGTAAAGCCAGCCACCTTATTGTGAACTGCCCAATGGAGAGATGCATGGGGCAAAGAGCAGACAATGGCCTCTGCCCAACAGCCAAGGAAGAACTAAGGCCCTCAGTCCAATAGCCCAAGAACCGCATCCTGCCCACACCACTGAGCAAACGTGGAAGTGGATCCTGCCTCAGGCATCTTTGAGATGCCTGAAAGCAGGCCGCATCTTGGCTGTAGCCTGTTGGGGATGCTGAGTTGGTGGATCTGGTTAAGCCACATTTGGATCCTTCACCCACTGAAACTTTGAGGTAACAAATGAATGTTGTTTTAAGCTGCTAAGCTTTTCAAACATAATTTGTTACACAGCAATAGGTAGCTGATACACCCTTGGTAACACAGTTGGTTCAGGAGTATGCATGGGAACAGTTTGAGGCATCTTGTTTTTCCTTCAGTTGGTTGGGGATAAGAAGGGAGAGAGACAGAGACAGATGCAGTGACAGAGACAGAGTGTGTGTTCCAAGGCTATTGTTATCATCTTGTGACTTTGTGGAGATACCCTGGTTTAAAAGAAATATATCAGAAATCGGATAGCAAAGCTGAGCGATGATGGGATACTGGGGTCTGGTGACATCACCGAGCACCTTCACCCCACTGTGTCTGAAGCCAACCCTCTACACTGGAGCCACTAGAATTCTTCTTTTCTTAAACCTGTTTCTGTGTTTTGCAACCCAAAGACTTTGACCTGATACAGATTGTAATTTGCTAATGACCAGAACCTCAGCTGCCCGGAGAAGGACTTATCACTCTAAAACAGGTGATCCCCATTTTGTTTCACCTGACACCATCTGAAGCATCTGTTTACAATTTTACAGGAATGAGGAAAAGGCATTTATAAGTTTGTGAGCACAGGTTAAGAAAGTAATTGGGAACTAAGTAAGTACAAAAACATCTTCAATCAAAGAAACATTTTGTAGGCTGAAATATTGTGCATTTTTATGATGGTGCGTGTATATCTTCATATACAAAACTTCACTATCATTAGGAAGTGTCACACAAAATAACAAACACACCTTTTTCAATCTGGTTATAAATATGCGGAATGGAGTTTACTTCACCGAAGCATTACACGCTTCCGGCTGATAATATATCAATAAAAGCTCTCACTCCAAGATGTCATTAAAGCCACATTTGTTCATTTCTATTTATTATGAGAGGAAAAAAACCAAAATGAAAAAAGTGGATTTGAGTCATATTTCCTGTGAGTTCATCATTTGCTGGCATATAACACTTGTGAATTTTATTCAATTCATTTAAAATGATTTCTAACATGCAGCCAGAAAGTTAAGGGTGGCAAAGAATTCAAACTGATCAGCAGGCATCTGAAATTTCTCAGGAGACAGATTTAGAATCACAGCAAAGGTATGTTTTCCTTAAGGAACTGTAGCTTAGAAAAATTATCTCTAATGAACCAGAGTTTTCCCTAATAAATTCAGCTCATTTGTGTTTTGAAATCAGTAGACTCAAGTGACCTTTCTTAAGATAGGGGTCTTTCTTTTCTTTCTTTCTTTCTTTCTTTCTTTCTTTCTTTCTTTCTTTCTCTCCTTTTTTTTTCTTTCTCTCGAATAGGTCGGATGCAGGCCAAGATCTATGATGCTTATTTCAGATGCTTTCAGAATTCATTCTTTTTTCTTATTTATTTTGTAACTATGTGTGATTACAAAGAGTCAGCTGGCCTACAGTGGTGAGAACTGATTTAAATCTTCTCCCAGAATCTGAGCAAAACCTTTCAGACTCTGAGACTACCCAGATAATTTTCAGAAGAAGAAGAATTAAAAAAAAAAAAGAAAAGAAAAGAAAAGAAAACTCGATAATACCTAAAGCAAAACAACGTGAAAAAAAGACATGTGCCTTCTTAAAAATTCCCCAATTGCCCTTGGGAGTTGAAATGCTATAAAAACCGTTTTCTTTATAATGATTCTGCCTTTCTGAGGGCAGCCTTCTGGGAATCAGGTATCTGTTTGCCTATAATTTTAGCTGAGCAAGAGAGGGGATTACAGACCTAGAGATTAGGAGCAGGTCATATCACAGACTCAATCTGAATGAATCTGACCACCACAACAGGTCACTTTCCCTATGAGCCCGATGTTCATGTTGGGCCTTTGTAGACCTAGCCACTCATGCTCACTTTCTTTTTCCTCTTCTAGGAGGTTGGAAAGCTCAAGAGCATACTTCCCATATTCTCCTGGCATCAGAGCTCTGGGTTAGAGTTAGGCTCCATTGATCATTTGACCTGGAAGGTGGGAGATCTGGAAGGTGAGTGCGGGGCAAATACCTCCTATGGCCATGATAGCTGACAAGCAAGCACTACAGGGTGATTCCATGCTAGCCCATTGCCCTTTTCCAGAGACTGGTTGCCAGGTTGACAGGGCTAATAGCCAAAGCTATAACAGGAACAAAAACAGCGCCATGACGTTCAAATCAATAGTTCCTTTTCCAATCCTTCCAGTGATTTGGTAGGCAGCTCCTAAGTCCCTTTCATAAGGCTACATTTCTTAACCCTCCTGTGTCCATGTTCTTGCCCTGTGAAGGTGTTAACATAGTGACCAGCACATCCTGGTTTGTCCAGGACTGTCCCAGTTTTAACACTAAAGTCCATATCCTGGGAAACCCCCCCAGGCTCTGGAAAACCAGAATGATTGTTCACCCTCATATCCAGCCACCCTGGGTGAGATTATCTACCTCAACTCTTGCCTATGGGCCGAACTTGTAACTTGCTTTGGCTAATGGGATACTAGCAAACAGCACCCAAAAAGAAGTCCTTTTGCTCCTCTGCTTCTGCCCAGAATGTGCCTGGGCCTTCCTGCTGGAGAATTGTACACATCTGGCCCAGATGCACCAGTAAACAGCAAGACATGGAGTGAGTCTATCATGACCAAAAGAACTGCTCAGCCAAGCCCAGCCTGAATCTCTGATTTGCAGACCTAAGATTTAAATAAATGCTCATTGTCTTAAGCCATGAGTGTGTTTTGACATTATCTTAATAATAGATAGCATACCTAATACCCAAATTAACTCATTTCATGCTTGAAATAGCTGTAGCGATTTCTATTTCCTGCACTGAATCTTCACTGATACAGAACTTTATGCACATTTTCTCCTTCAAAAATGTCAGAACCACCTGATGAGTAGGTGTGGTCGCTGCTCCCATTTTATAGATGAGGGTCATAGATGGTGAGTAAATCATCCAAGTCCATACAACTGGCAAATGTCAGAGCCAGGAAGCAAACCGGGGCTGCTGGACTTCAAAACCCACATTCCTGACTGTCAGACCACACTGACAGACAAACTAAATCATATCTAGAGGGGAAAAAAAATAGTAGCATGTCTTTGCTGAGAAGACTCTGGAAGAAGACAGGTTTACAAGGTCTACGTTGGATGGCGGCTATAAAGGAGATGCAGGTCTCATGCAGAGAATCTGAAGCTCTCAGGACGCTTGCATATTCCAGGACTGGATTCTTTGAGGGTTGTGCAATCTTTTCATCTAATACGATTGGATTTGGCCCTATCTTCAGGTTGACTCATTTCTTCCACGACAGCATATCAAATGACCATCTCAAACAACGACCCACTCATCCTATCAAAGGGACTACACCTCACTCAGGCCCTTCTTTGATTTATAACCAATTCTCTCAACATGTGGACCCAACAAACGGGAGATCGCTGACTAGCTGGAACAATGAACTTGTTAGTTAACAGAATTAACCGTGTGTTGTTTAACCGTGATGACAGTAATAAAACAGGAGACGTGAAGCCGATATAGTCACAACTGAATCGTAATGGATGAGATATTTACAGCAAAGCTGTTAAAACATTGAATAAAATATGGGAAGAGCAAAAGCAGATGTGTTTTTATTCTTCTGAGTTGAAGCTTGTAAGGTAAAAAGATAGTTTGAGTAATAATCACAGGTTCTGATTCACAATGCATTAATAAATATTCATGCGGTACCAGCCGCTGAAACTTTCCAGATACAGAAATAAAGTGAGAAAGCCTGTTCTTGCCTTACACTTTGCTAAGTTTAGATTTCCAGACACACATGTCAATATCTCCATTAGGTTCTTGTAAAAGTTCTCTTATTTTCTACAGCCTTCCAAGTCTTGCTGGTGAAACACTTATCTTTCCTTTTTTTTTTCTTTTCTTCTTTTTTCCTGGAGTCACAGTATTTCCCCCACTCCAACCAGAAGAGAGTGGAAAGAAACGATTGTCTATTAATAAAGAAGAGACCTATAATTTAAATAGGAGATTGAGGTGGAAGGAAATGAACATTTCTCTTTTGAATTAGGCACAGGTTAAATGAGCTTTCTATCCCGCTGGAAATTCCACGATCCCCAAATGAATCTGAACGCTGGGATGCTTGGTTTTGCAAGATCCAGCAAAATGCATGTGTGTGCCTTTCCCTCCTTCTTTTGTTTCCGTCTTGCCTTTGTTTTCCAAGGGTCAGGGGAGCTCTCAAGAGCACCTGGGGGGAGGACTGTGTTACCCCGATCTGAAACAACGTGGAAAACATCATTGGGCAACACGAGTGTGTAGGGATGCTTGCATCCAGATTTCGGTTTCCCTGCGTTTCAGCAAAGCAGCTGTTGAGGGAAGAAAGGCAGAGGCTTGGCACAGACCTGGCTTGGATTTTAGGTGGGGGAGGAAGGAAGGGGAGGCCAGGGTGCATTGCAGGGGCCTGGGCACCTGGGGCCCGGTGGCCACAGCCCCCCCAGCGTGCAAGGCAGGGTTGGGTCTCCGAGGCTCCTTGATGGATGACCGGGTGCACCGCAGTTGGTAGCACGCCGGGGCTCGTTGAGGTTGCTATGACATCCTTTGTTCCCCACTTGCCTGCTTTTATTGGCGTGTGTATGTACCTTGGCTTGTATGTAGAACTGCAGGGCTTTGTGTTGCGTTTTCATTTTCCCCGTGTTTTATTAATGCCCGGCGTCTTCTTGTCTCCTTGCTCGTCACCGGGTCCTCTGCCTGGATTTTCACCGAATCTTTCATTCGGGCTCCATTCTTTGCTTTCCCTCAAATTAGCTCTGTTGGCACCAGATGAGGTTTTGTTGTCTCTTTCCCACCTCCCTTCCCCACCCTGCCTTTACTATTTTTTTTTTCCTTCTCTTTTTTTCCCTTTTTCAACACTGCTAGCCGCACACACTTGCATGGTGGTTTTCATTTCCTTGCTCGGGCTGTGTCTTCTCTGAAAAATCTGAACCTGATGATGATTGGGGCGCTTGTCTGTGGTCTAGTTGTAGGATGCAGAGAGGATGGGGAGGGTGGCTTCCAGGCAGTAAAGGCTGGGGCTGGATGGGGAACTTCTGCTGGCCCAAACCCACCTCCCTCCAGCCCCCCACCCTCTCCCAACCAAGAGAGGATCATTCGCTGGGAACATTCCCTGGGCACACATCCTGGAGCGAGCAGGTGTCTCAGGGGTTGGGAGGCCCAGACCTGTTCCATTTTTTTGGGGGGGGGTCCTCATTTTATGTATTAGGCAATAAACACATACCGAAGGATTATTTTTTTAAAATGTGATATATTTCAAATATATGCATTCTTAACAAATTAATTCTCCCTGCACAAATCTAAGGCTGTGTGATGGTGTTACTGGCGGATTTATAAACCATGTTTATTCGGCATACGCTACTGATAGCCTTGCAAACAGGACTCGCTGGCAAAATCCAACCACACAAGGTGGTACCTTGGAAGGCGTGCACAATCTGAACGCTAATGTCACTTGGTTTATTGCCTAAGTCCTGAAGGAGTTGGTTGGTTCCCTGATCACATTCTGATTCTCTTGTTGCTCTGTGCACGATGAAGAAGGCATGTGTTCTCGATGGAGGAAAAGTGTTAAGTTCTAGAAGGCACTTTCCCCTCCTCCCCGTAACTTTAGCAGAGGAATTAATTATTACTATGCAATCATCGTTTTTGGAAGACTATTTGGAATGTGCTTCTTGTCTCTTTTTTTTCCCTTCGGATTTTTTTCTTCGAAATTGGACAGCCTAAATGTTAACTTTACTGAACATACTGTAACACTTAACCCAGGTGAAAAATGACTGCTTGCCAATGACTTTTACATCTATATAAAGACGATGCTGGCTTTGTAGCACGGTTAAATATAATATGTTCAAATGCAGAGAGTGTGGTAGGTCCGGGCGTCAATGATACGTTTCCTTTGAAAACACAAGGATTTTGGAGAGTGAGCCAGGAAGGGCTACTTAGAAATTTGTACAAATAAGAAAAATGCAGTTATTACTTTTTAAGGCATCATTCTGTATAACTTCATATTGTGATTATTTGTTCATTGGCTGATAAAGATTTTCGGCTGTAGGTAGGGCTTTGCTTTTTTCCTACGTAATTGGTCAGTGAAAGAACCAGATTCTAATGAGTAAACGACATATCTGATAAATTGAATAAATTAATGATTCAATATTGTTGGTATAAACGGGGCTATAATCTTGGCACATTTTAAATCTTTAGCACACTGTGATCCTAGGACCTCATTCTTAAGGTAAGGCTCTTTTTGAATGAAAAGTATTTATAGGAAAGGACGCGTTTGGCTGATTTTTGTGCTGCTTCCATTTGCACAGCACACCTGAATTCAGGCTGTGTAACAGGCTCTGGTTCCGTGGTCCAGCAGTTGTACTACTCACCCTTGGCTTCCCCAAGAATTAATTTCTCACTATAAATAAACATGTTCTGCCCCAAGGGCTGAACATACCAATGCTGGGCGCATTTCCTAACAGAGATTTCAAAGATACAGAGAAGCGCTTGCATCTCTCCAAGAGCAAGGTGAGGGACGTTCACAGCAGGTGGAGGAAGGGTCCTTCTGGCAGGCGGAGAGGATGCAGAGGTTCTGCTGGTTCGGGTTCCCCTGGCCAAGCTCGCCTGTATAGCTCAGGCTAATGCACACACAGCTACCACTCAAAACTGGGCCCACGGCTCTGACAATGAACTGACAACCTGGCCAATCAGATCCGAGTCTCCCATGTTGCCAGGGTAACTAATACACAGAACTAATACACAGTCACAAAACCAGAATGATCACAGTGGGGGAAAAACATACAAAATGCAGTATTTTTATGCTTAGAGAGAGAGGGAAAAAATAAAAAAACACGGAGGTTTGACCATAGGTCAATACTTAGGTCTTACGTATTCCCCGCCCATTGATTTAGGACCCTGTGCAAAACGTATATGTTCACATATATGTATATATCTATATTCGTAGAAGACACATGCATCACTTCTGGAATAGTATTAGTGAATTTAGTGTGGAAGCAGGATGGCAGATTATGGTTTGAGGTAGAAAGATCTGAAGGTGCGAGGAAAAATGTAGCATCTGTCATGTTTTCTGAGCACTTCCCGGTTCTGCAGGATGCTTCTGGGCTCACCTAGTGGCTGGTCCCTAGTTTCAGCATGCAAACGTGGCTGCCGATTAAGGTATTAAGAGCCACCCCAAGCTCTTAACAGGGATAACTGTCGCCGAGTGAACTGGTCCCTGTGTTGTAGATGCCTGAGTGATTTTTGAAAAAAATGCAGGTCGGATCTGGATTCCAGGCCCAGGCTGAGTAGCTGAGTAGTGAGCAGCGTTCCCACTGTGATCCACAAGGCCCACCTGAGCCTGCCTCTCCTGACTCTGAGCTCTTACTCTCTCCCCATGCAGACCAGCATCCCCCCTCTTGCTTTCCACCCCGAGCACGCTTTCATTACCACCCTACACATCTCCTAGGGCTCCCCTAACCAAGTCCTACAGACAGGGTGGCTAAAAACAACAGACATCTATTATCTCATGGTTCTGGAGGCTAGGAGTCCGAGATCCAGGTGTCAGCAGGGCTGTGCTCCCTCTGAAGGCTCTAGGGGAGAATCGATTCCATGCCTCTCTCCAAGCTTCTGGTGTGCCAGAAATCCTTGACACTCTTTGGCTTGTAGACACATCGCTGCAGTCTCTGCCTCCATTGTCACATGGCCATCCCCCTGTGTCTCTCCTCTCTCTCTCTCTCTCTCTCTCTTTTTTTTAAATTTTTTTTACAAGAGTACTAGTCATTGGATTAGGGTCTACTGAATTGGCCTCATCTTAACTTGATTACATCTTCAAAGATCCAATTTCCAAATAAAGTTGTATTCATAGGTACAAGGCGTCAGGACTTGGGCCCATCTGTAGGGGGAAGCAATTCAACCCATAACATCACCCCACAGTTTCTACCTCGGATTCTCTTCTGTTGGCTCTTTTTCCATGGCTGGCTCTTTCCCATCTTTAGGAGTCAACTCAAAAGCTACCTTCACAGCAGCCTTTCTACCTTCTGAATTACCCACCCCTCCACCTAGTTCCTTGTTATCACTGCACTTTCTTTCTTTCATAGACTTTATCTCCTGAAGTATAGTCTCCCTTCCTCTCTGTGGGAAATAAGCTCCTAGGAGAGGTCATCATGCATGTCTTGTTTACTGCTCTATTCCCAGAGTGTAGGGCAGTATCTGAAACAAAATAGGTGTTTGATAACGAGTTATTGAATATAAATCCCAATCAGAAATTGTAGAGAATGGGGGAAGCTATAGAGGAGAATGCTGAGTGACTTAACTGAACATCTATTATGTGCCAAACTCTGTTCTAACTTGCAGCAGGAACTAAGAGGAAAACCCTTGTTCACGGGACTGAGACCAACAAGGACTCACTCATGGCAGTTGGGCCCATAAGACCAACATCTACTATATGTTGAGTGTTTACAAATGCCAGGAACTGTGCACAACACCTGTGTTGTCGATCTCACAAAAAAATGTAGGAGGCAAGTACAATTACTAGTTTCATTCCTTCCTGGCAAGGAAACAATGTCATAGCAGCTCAATAAATTGCCCTAGTTCCCTTAGCCGGTGAGCAGGAGAGTAGAGACTCTTCTCAGACAGTCGGATTCCATTCCCCCACACCTCCTTAATTGCTCCATTACGCAACTGTGGGAGAAAATGTAATCTCATTTAATGCTGGCCAGAAGTCCAGGGGGTTGGTCCTGTAATCAGCTCCGTTTTCCTGATATGAGGAAATGAAGTGCAGAGAAGTTAAAGCATCCACACAGTCACACAGCCTGCAGGTTTGTGGGCAGTTGTAGCAGGATGTTCTTTGTCCCTGAGTCTGGATCCCAGGGCTCTCAAATGCTAACGCGTGCAAACATCACTATTCTGAATTGGCGAGATATTTCCACTCTGCCTGTGTGACCGCCTGGCTTCCTGGCATTCCTTGATTTCTCATTCATTTTAATATTCTGCACATGGCAGGCTTTGTGCTCCAGGATGACACCTGAGACTCTGGGGGGGGGGGGTGCTCCATGGCCTGAATCACCCCTTCTCTGTATCCCCTGAAATAGACATCTGGTATACCGCTTGCTCCAAGTCCAGGCCTCAGATTTCCTTCTGGGGAGTCATGCTGCCCTCATCTCGATCCATAAAGTCTGCAGACGTATGACTCCTCTTCCTGCTCCAGGTGTGACAACTGATGCAAGTGTGGCCAATGAGAGCGATGCCAAGGACTTTAATGGGCTCTTTTGGGAACAAGAAGCCATCTTTTCACCAGGACCACAAAATCCATAGGATGGAAGCCTGGTGCTTTGTTACTATGAGGGGGAGAGTTGGCCAGAGAATACAGCCAACATTAAGGGAAACAGAGATGAGAAATCAAGAAAGAGTCTTGGTGAAATCTTGGAACCGCTGGATCTAGTCTTACTTGAAGGTAGGCTTGTCACTTAACTTCTATGGTATATAAGAAAATAAAGGCCCTCATGTGCTTAAATGAGATTAAGTTAGGTTTTTGACAATTGCTGCCCAGAGACTCCAAAATAAAACATCTCCTTCAGGCAAAAATCCCTTATGTTCCAGAAAAATCTCCCTCAGAAAGATTGGCTCATAATGGTATTTCAAACCAAGATGTGAATCACTGGAAGTATTGACTCACCATTGGTATGTTTTGAAGATTAAATCAATATCTGAAAGCAGCTGGATGGTGTCTGACTGGCAGGACGTACTTAAAAAAATGTTCTGAGTCTACCTAAATTGCGTGTTTTTTGTTTTTTGTTTTTTAATACTGGAAAATATGTACTTGGCTATTGGCAAATATGTTTTGAACTTGTGGAGAATAAGAAGATCTTTCATGGGAGAAAAAGGTCTCATCATTGTTTCTTGCCTATTTGGCCTATTTTGTGTGGCTTTGAAGGGCAAAATTCCAAGAGTTTAACTTATTTCATAATCTTCTTCCCCGCTATCTCCTCCCTGGCCCACCTGCCCCTCCCATCCCCATGGTCAGGAGGGTCTACCATGTGGAGCTCTGGCTTTGAAAGACTGCACCCTCTTCTTCATGCCATGGAAGGGTGTGATTCCTACCTGACTTGTTTTTAAGATCATGCAGTGAAGTTACAAGATGTCTGTTTTTTTCTTCATTAAAAAAAAGTTCCAAAGCGAACACTAGTTCATTATAATAAGTGCAGTGAGATAGCTTATGGGAGTTTCTTTCTCTATCCCCTTTAATACTGTCTCCATTAAATTACTGATATTAGGGACACCTGCGTGGCTCAGTGGTTGAGCATCTGCCTTGGGCTCAGGTCGTGATCCCAGGGTCCCGGGATCGAGTCCCACATTGGGCTCCCTGCATGGAGCCTGCTTCTCCCTCTGCCTATGTCTCTGCCTCTCTCTCTGTGTCTCTCATGAATAAATAAATAAAATCTTTAAAAAATATATAAACCACTGATATTAACAGCCTAATGCATATTCTATTCCATTTCTTGTGGTTTGATAACCAGATCTGAGCACATGTATATGTGTGCATGTGTGTATACACACACCTCTTTATTTATATACTCTGGTACGTGATTTTAGATGTATTTCCAAAGGTGGGCTCGCTGGGTCAAAAAGTATGTATGATTTTAGTTTAGGTAAGCAGAGAAGATTACTTTCCAGAAAGTTTACGGGACTTTATTTTCTTGACAGTCTCTGCCCTGAACCACTGTCAGCCCGACATTTTTTGCATTTAATATTGTCAGTTTAATGCATGAAACATGTTGTAATTGTTTGTTTATTTATTTATTGTTGTTGTTTTTGTTAAAGTTTTAGTATCATTCAATTTTCCTTTCCTATAATTGTCCCTTAGCTAATGGATTGTTGGTCCTTATTTATTTGTAGGAATTCTTTGCATTTTAAGGATTGTCACTTGGTCAAATGTGTTGCAAGCATTCTTCCTTGTATATTGTTATCTTCCCACTTTATTTATATATATCTATTGTAATAAATATATATAATATTATATATATTTATTTAATTTATATTTATTTAATTTAAATATATATATTTATATATATATATATATATTTTTTTTTTTTTTTTGGCTAAGCAACATGTCTACCTTTTTATGTGATTTAAGCCCTTGTTAAAATTGGGTAAGTACTTCACATTCCTGCGGATTAAGAAAGAGTGAATGAGGGGAAGGGCTTAGATCACTCCCAGAGCTAAGGTGAGACTGCCAGTGCTCAAGTGTCTCACAGAAAGTTCTAGAGAAAAGTTGTTATGCTTACAGAGAAACGGCCACAGATGGTGGACACCCAGTTCATCTTGATAGGATCTGATGTGACAATCAAGCTTTATTATTGCACCTTCTTCATGAGCTGGCTGGGAATATTCGAACCAATCCTTCTCCTACTGGGAGGAAGAAGATGCAACCCTGATGTGACCTGTGGCCACTGTGATTTCTCCTTAATCACTGGAGTTAAATAGTCTTGTTTTTATTTTAAAGATTTATTTATTTATTTGGGGAGGAGATGAGGGGGAGGAAGGGGGGGAGAGGGAGAGGGACAAGCAGACTCTGTACTGAGTGTGGAGCCCAACTAGGGGCTTGATCTCACAACCCTGAGACAATGACCTGAGCTGAAATCAAAAGTTGGATACTTAACCAACTAAGCCACCAACCCAAGATAGGATTTCTCAAAGTGAGATTCAGGACTGGGTGAGAGAAGTCTAAGAACCATCTGAAATTTTATGCAGAAAGTTGGATGAGGTTTATTTTGTTAATTTCTCAATGGCTAGTAAGTTAATAATGTACCGCGATTTTAAAATATTTGGGGCATGCACCCCCCAATATGTGCATATTTATTTACAAATTATGTGTTTGTACTAATGTACTGATATCGTATTGTCCACTGTAAAGCCTAAACTAAACATTTAGAATTTTAAATAAGATAAAATGAACTAAATGACTTATAATTATTCTATTCATTAATAGTGCAGAAAACTCTTTGCTCTCTCTAAAGAAAATTAGTATTAACTATGAACTGCATGCTTAGTTTTACATGCTTGATGACTTGTGATGGTTTGATTCTACTATTTAAAAACATCAAGACCTAGCATGTACTTGGGGTGAGGTCCATTGTTAAGGTCACCTACTGCTGTCTCATGTTTAGTGGTTTAAACCACCAACTTGGGCAGCCCGGGTGGCTCAGCGATTTAGTGCTGCCTTCAGCCCACGGCATGATCCTGGGGTCCTGGGATCGAGTCCCACGTCAGGCTCCCTGCATGGAGCCTGCTTCTCCCTCTGCCTGTGTCTCTGCCTCTCTCTCTTTCTCTCTGTGTCTGTCATAAATAAATAAATAAAATCTTAAAAAAAATAAACCAGCAATGTTATTTTGCACATGGTTTCTGGGTCAGGAATTAGGAAAGGGCTCAACTTGTTGGATGTCATTAGGATCCTCTCATGCGCTTCAGTCCAGTGTTAAGTGAGGCTGCACTCCTAGGAGCACCCGATGGACTGGCCACCCAAGGGGTCCACACACATGGCTTGTAGCCCTGGGACTCAGCTGGGGCTGTTGACCAGAGCACACTCCTGTTCCCTCCTCACCATGCTGGTCTCAGTGTAGCTGGACTTCTTACCTAGCAGCTTGGTGCCCTTAGAACAGGCATCCCAAGAGAGCCCAATGGGGAAGTTGCATGGCTTTGCTTGGCTTAGGCTCAAAAGTCACGCAGCACTTCTTCCTCCATAACCTGTCCATCAGAGCAGTGATAAACCTGCCCAGATGCAAGAAGTGGGGAGTTAGACCGTGCTCCCTAATGGGCAAATAATAACACCGTATTGTAAGCCAGCATGTGGGATGGCAGGCATTGTCAAGGGCTAGCTTTGGAAAATATAATCGGCCCCATTCAACATTACAGATTCAGTCACTGATGAATATATATTTAGAGAACGCCTACTATGTGTCAGCCTGGGAATATAGGGAAGCAGTATTGAAAGAAATCATGTCCCGGCCCTTCCTTTTCTAGTACGGAAAATATTGGACCATGGATCTAAATGTAAATCTATAGTTTAAATAATCTTCTTGATAATTTTTTGGGTTTTTGCTTTGAGTTCTTAGCAGATCTGTGTTCATTATCACTGGTTTGTTTGTTTGTTTTTTCAACACAACGTAACTAACAAAATATTATCCCAGGAGTGGGAGAAGCTGCAGCTCTGCCCCTGCCTTGTTGCATGCACATGTTGCATTGTTGGTACTTTCTTCCATTCAGATTTCTTTGCAGCAGTTTTGAAGTCCTTTCCCTGAGAGGTGCTCTCGTGAAGAGTGGATAGTGCAGTATGAGAATCCACATTACTGGGCATGTGTATGTTGCAAGAAGCCCCAGGAAGCTGTAGGACTAGAAGGAATCAGAACTCCACTGTCCCTCTCCTCCCCTGAGTTGTCGACATCCTGTTTCCTCCCAGGACCATATGCAACTGGCACAGACCGAGTGAGTGTCAAGCTGCTTATTAAAATATAAGAAAGCATTATTTCTTTCCTCTTTTAGTATGAAAATGAGTATAAATAGAAGGTCTAATGATGTATTTTTTTTTCTATTTTCCACTTTGGAGGCCCCTGCTGTAGACAAAATCAGAAAACACTTCCTTGTCCCTCACTGGTTAAAAAGGGTGAAAAAATAATAAATAAATAAAATAAAATAAAATAAAATAAAATAAAATAAAATAAAATAAAAAGGGCGATGCCTTCACAAAGGACAGAGTCCCCAGGAATGAACAGCCTCCCATGCCTTACCTCCTTTCCGGCCTTGAGTGAAGAAACAAAAGAAGCTGAAATGAGTTGTATCTTGTAGGAAGTAGCCTGACAACCAATGTTGTTTAAATTAAAGCAAATGCACAAGAGAAGCTTTTGCTAGTTTCAATGGGAGGTAGGGGGCAGATTTCTGTTGCTTGTCTGCTTTGGGTGCAGACTATGTGCTTTGACGAATCTTATAAATGTCTTTGTCCATATATTAGAATATCTCAGGCTTTGCTCTCTGGAAGTCTTTGTATTCCTGTAGTCTGAGGGATCTATAAAGAGCGATAAGCCGTCCTGTAAATGGAGCTGGAATGTGAGATATTCTTGTTCCTTTCTTGCCAGGGGCCACTTGCTTTTATTCCTGAGTTGATGCATCAGTGACCAGGCTTATTGCTCCCAGAATCCATGTTAAAACATACCAGCACCAGAGATTTTTCAGCTCTGCTATGAACTCAGTCTGGGCTTCTCTCAATTCTGGTTAAATAATTCAAATATGAATAGCAATAAAGATAGTAACCGCAATGCTAGTATTAATTCTAATAGCTAAGAGTGCCACAGTGCCTACTAGGTAGGTCATGGGCTAGCTAGACACACAAATTTGCTCCTCACTCTGCACAACAACCCTGTGAAGTGCATACTGTCCGATTATCTGACATCAGCAAAAGAAACTTCTCTGAAAAAAAAAAAAAAAGAAACTTCTCTGAGATTCAGAGAAATTAGCAACTTGAATAAAAGAGGCTGAGTTTAGGGAGGACTCATACAGTCTGGGTCCAGGGTTGCAAAGTTAATGATGTCTATGTATACATTATTAGAATGGGTGGGCCAGCTCTAGCTTTGTGATCATCCTACATTAATGCCACGTATTGCAGGCAAAATTCTAATATAACTCTCAGTGATCCTTGCTCGGGGTAATCCCTTCCCTGTGAGTGTGGGAGGAACCTGTGAATGTGGTGAAATATCGCTTCTATGGAAAAAAGGATCCTGCCAATATAAACGAAGATGCATGGTCAATTGACCTTAAATTAAAATAGGGAGATTGTCCTGAGTGGGCCTGGCCTAATCAGGTGAGCCCTTGAAAAAGAGTGAAGAAAGAGATTTGAAAAATGAAAGCAATTCGACATGAGAGAGTGTCTCCGTTGCTGGCTGTGAAGATAGAAGGGGCCATATAGCAAGGAGTGTGGGTGGCCTTGGTGAGCTGTGAGCGGCCCCTGCCAACAGCCAGCAAAAAATGGGGGCTTGAGTTCCTACAGTCTTAAGGAACGGAATTATGTCAACAGTCCTGAACAAGCTGGGAAACTGATTCTTCCCCAGAACCTCCAGATATGAATGTTGCTCAGCTGGCATGAAGGTTTCAGCCTCGGATGCTCCTGAGCAGAAAACCTAGCCATATTATGTCTGTCCTTCTGGCTTACAGGATGGACAGCTGACTATTGAGTGGGGTTATAAGCTGCTAAAATGATGGTGAGGTGTCACAAAATAATATAAAGCTAATATTCCTGGTGTGCCTTTTCTATACTGTAGACTCACTGAAGGGCCACCGTAGTCTTCCTTCCTTCTTCCTTCCTTCCTTCCTTCCATCCTTCCTTCCTTCCTTCCTTCCTTCCTTCCGTCCTTCCTTCCTTCCTTCCTTTTGGTTTTAAAATCATCTCTTTTGCATTATGTTTTACAGCTAGCAGATGTTGGAGCTGTGGGCTGGGGAGACTCTGTGTCTCATTAGCATCGCAGATTCTGGAGCCAGAGGGCTGGGGTTTAAACCTGGCACTGTGTCTTCCTGGGTATGGGATCTTGGACAATGACCAACTTAACTGTCCATGTGAAATACAAATGAAATGATCATATCAGCTCATGAGGCTGGTGTGAGGATGAAATGACATTTGCATGTGAAGTTCCTGGTGCATAGTAAGAACTCAGGAAAATGTCAGTTACAATTGTGTCTCTTAGGAGTTGGCAAACTAAGTTTAACCACTTTGGAGAGAAACCTATAACATGTCCTAAACATATCTCTGCTTACCTAAGATGAGTTTGTGGAATTTTTTTGGTAAATATTTCTGGGCTACTTGTCATTAAATCCTTGAGGTATCCGTGCTATGGTGATGTCATCTGGCACCATGGGGAATTGAACCCCTACCCCAAATGTTCCCATTCCTTGTACTTTTTATTTGATTTTCTCTGGGGAGAGAATTTGTGCTTTTGGAACAAACCATGCATATACTGGAATAACTTGGTGACTGCTGTAAGTCTTGTTTTCTTTGTCTTCACTATTCTATCCCTCCAGGTATAGCCACGTGCTGTAACTACTAGAAGCCCGTCTGGGTTCCCCACATTGGGCCGAGAAAGCCACACTTATTCATCAAGTGTGACAGACATCCGTTTGCCCCTGCAGATCTGCTCCCTGCTCCCACCCTTTAGGAGTGGCATCCACTGGCTCCTTTCCTCTCCAGCTTTCAGTTGGGCAAGCTGGCAAGAAATAGGAAGGAAGAGAGTGAGACCAGGATATTTATTTCCTAAGCTCCCTTCCTGTGGGGTTGTTTCCTTGATCCCCCATTGTTTCTTTCAAGGTAGACTTTTCTACACATCTGTTTCTTCCTGATTTTGGAAACTTCTCCTCTCCCTAATCAGAACTTCAGATGGGAATAGCGCCTTCAACTTCCCTACCCCATGCTCCTTGGTAAATTTTACTAAGCCGTCTATGAATTGTCCTAATTTGAGGATGCCATCTGATTTCTGATAGACTCTCGACTGACTGTTAGATTTTTACTAACAGTCAAAAGAGACCATAAGTTCTGAGTGTCACTCTCTCATTAGCAAGTGGTTGGGTTTGGCAACATCTATTTTGGCTGTTCCGAGGACCATTTCTTTTGCATTTTGCTAAGTTTTTCTGGAGCTATATTCTAGATGATGGAAGTTGCCAGAGAAGTGACTTCTTTGTGAATGAGATATTGCAGAATATTTTGCTATCAGAGCATCCCAATCAACTCCATCCTATTTTGAAGCAAGCTCAGGTCTGCATCCATTGAAATAAAAGTGGGCATGATGAAGGTACAAATCCTCAGATAATATAGTTTTTAAAGGTTGTTTGTCTCTAGAAAAACAGAATTTCCCATTGGATTCCATTTTCTGCAGACTATTTTGGGAACCTCCAGAAATGGAGAGTGCATTTGGCTCTTATATGGAACACTTCTATTTTGCATATTAACTTGCATTTTTATCAAGAAAACAGGTCAGTGATGGGGATAGCACTGCTTGTTGGTGTGATAGCTTACATTTACTGGCACCTTTTCCATTCCACTATAGTTTAAAATAATTTGATGAAATAATTGTCATGATTGATTTTTATTTTCTTTTTGGACCTAGAGTTCACCCTCGTGGCTCTGGGGCTAGGTAACTTTCAGAAGCTTAAATTTACTTTCGATGGAAATTCATTTTTTAAGTTCTGGGTGGATGGCAAATTTTGATTAAAACCACAAACTCTTTTATAGCGTGTTGGCAAAAGCTGGTGAACCCAACTACTATTGACATATTCTTTGAACAACATCTGTTCATCAAGTGATATTAGAATGGCAGAAAATGAACGGTTGGGATTTTTTGAGCATGATCTTTTTTTAAAAAAAGATTGTTTATTTTAGAGAGAGAGAGAGAGCAAGAGAGAGCATGATGGGGGGGTGTGCAGGCAGAGGGAGAGAGAACCTCAAGTAGACTGCGCTCAATGTGGAGCCGAACACAGGGCTCTACCCCACAACCATGAGATTACAACTGAGCTGGATGCCCAATGAACATCACCACCCAGGTACCCTGAGCTTAACCTTGTTACTTGTAAACCACATATCTTCTGAGGCTGTTGTTGGGGGACCTGAGGGACAGGTGGGCATTTAAACATTGTTATTGCAATAGTAACAGCCCTGTAGCTTAACCTAATAATTCTTTGTCTACCAACAGTATAATCATACTTTTGCAAAAGGAGAAGAGAAAAAAGTTTATATTTAGAATGATGTACTACTTTTACTGATGGTATAAGAAGGATGTGCTTGAGGCCCATGCATGACACTTGGATCAAAAAAAAGGAGAGATGGGAACTACATCAAAATAAAAAGCTTCTGCCCAGCAAAGGAAACCATTAACAAAACAAAAAGACAACCTACTGAATGGGAGAAGATATTTGCAAATGATGTGCTCAATAAGGGGTTAATATCCAAAATACATAAAGAACTACAACTAAATTAAAAAAAACACAAATAATTAAGAAATGAGCAGAGACAAACATTTTTCCAAAGAAGACATAGAGATGACCAACAGATACATGGCAAAGATGCTAAACATCACTCATTATCAGGGAAATGCAAATCAAAACAACATTGAGATATCACCTCACACCTGTCAGAATCGCTAAAATTAAAGCCACAAGAAATAAGACGTGTTGATGAGGATGTGGAGAAAAAAGAATCCTTGTGCAATGTTGGTAGAAATGCAGGCTGGTGCAGCCACAGTGGAAAAAATTATGGAGGTTCCTCAAAACATTAAAAATAGAATTATCATATGATCCAATAATTCTGCTACTGGGTATTTACCCAAAGAAAATGGAAACACTAATTCAAAAAGATATATGCACTTCTGTGTTTATTGCAGCATTACTTATAATAGATCTGGAAGCAACCCAACTGCCCATCAATAGATGAATGGATAAAGAAGATATAGTACATAAATGCAATGGAATATTACTCAGGCATAAAAAAGAACAGAAAATGTTAAAAATCTGCTGTTTTTTCTATCCCAAGAACCACTGGTTCTGATTTCCCATGGTACCATTCTTTTTCTTCATTCTCACATCGTGAGTTGTAGAGAGGGCTGAGCCCACTTCCATTTCTGCCTGCAGGCGTGATCATTTGACCAGGCTGAACAGATTAGCACAGCAATAGGTTCAGGTGGTCATTTGATCCAAAGAACTACATTCATATTCAGTCTTAGAGTTGGCAGGAACCAGAGGAAGACCAGTTCTCATCTGCTGTACTTGCACTTAATAGGATTTCTAGGTAATGCATTCTGCATTTTGGGGGGCTACCACACAGAGACAGCTTGCTTAAAAAAGAATTCAAGCATAGTGGAAATAAAAGCTTAGAGACCAATAGTGATGAATCCTGTAGGATGGCATTTGGTCTCCTGGATCCAGCTATACCTGAAGCTACATTTACTCCTCATATGCCAAGGTATGTAAACCAGCCCTCCTTTCTCATTTAAACCAATGTGATTGAATTTCTCTTATTCTCTCTTCAAAGACCAATATGTTTAATTATTGCTACACCAGTTGTTATGGACTGAATTGTGTCCCCCCAGAAAGATATATTGAAATCCTAACACCTAGTAACTCTGAATATGACCTGAATATGACCTCAAATACATTTGAGCATTGGGTTGTTACAGATATAATTAGTTAAGGTGTGGTCATGCTGGAGTAGGGTGGGTCTTGAATCCAATATGATTGGCATCCTTGTAAAAAGAGGCAAAGGGGCACTCAAGGAGATCACCATGTGAAAAAATAGTGGCAGAGCCTGGAGTTGCCTCTGTGTGTGTGTGTGTGTGTGTGTGTGCAGTTTCTACATCAGATGTAGCTTTCTATGAGGCTGAGAAGTATAAGTACTTGGGAGTATTTTATGGATCAATGAAATATTAATGGACCTGGTGCTTTAAGTGTATTTATAAAGCTAGGTTATCTATAGGTCAAGTACCATTGTAGCAAATGCAATTATAATGAATATCTTTGATAAATTCGGGTTTTAAGCCCCAATGCATGTCCTAGTTATTTCAATATGTGCTCTAGGCTCCCATTCCTTAAATGTGCATTTGAAATCCCAAACAGCCACCCAAAACAGCCTGATAAATATATAATATATACATATATATGTACTTATATAATTTGTTATATTACATGTAATATATATAATATGTAATATGTATATATACATGTATTATAATATAATTAATAATTAATAATATGTATAAATAGTAATATATATACACATAGACATATATTTCCTTAAAAAATTATCCTGCTGAATGGAAATATTCATATGTTTTACTGCAGAAATACTGGGTTTGATTACATGGATCTGTCCACTTAAGGAGTGTTAACTTAATAAATCTGCATCAAATCACCTAAGATCCAAGTAAAACCTGAACTTGAGATACATTGGACCTAAGGTGTTCCAGATAGAGGATTATGGACCTGTATCGCCCTACATGACCATTTCTTCAGAATGCATAAGGAAAGTGTTTGAATTGTAATTGATAGTATTAGAAATTTTATGGAAACATTTAAGAGACTACAGATAGAGAAATTACATGAATGCTAATAATACTTATATCTGCCTGTTCCAAAAAAAAATACTTATATTTGCCTGTTTACAAAACATTTATATCACAAACATCTATTTTGTTTTGTGGATGGGGAGGAGAAATCTGTCTTCCTATGAGCTCTGTGAGGTCAGAGAACCAGGATGATTATGTGCACCACTGTGTCCCCAACATATAACTGAGCCTGTTAAATAGTAAATGATTAATAAATATATACACGATGCAATTATTAAGTCAATGGAGGAGCACTCAGATCTTTCATGTTTTTTCTCCCCATACCATCGCTGCCTTGCTAAAATGAAAAGAATTCGGAGCCCTCTCTAAAGTAATCAAAGGGATTAGAACATAAAGCAGGAAGAGGAATGCAAGAGATCTTTGTTTCAGTTGGACAAAACTAACTAGTCTGTGTAAATAGCCAAGAGCCTTGTTTCTAGATAAAAGGGGACTCGTCGGTTCTAATCTGAGAGCATCATTGGCAGTGAGAGATTGTAAAAGCAAAATATTCACTTTGAAAAATGAAACCCATTAAATTTGAGGCATTGTAATTTCCTATTGTGAGACCGTGGTACCCGCGATTAAATTCTATTGTGTGTCTACAGTCCTTGTTACTGACGATGCGTCGTGTTATTAACTGAGATTCTAAGAATATCAGCTCTCCATAGCTAAAGTGCTGTTTGCTCCTCATGTGAAATAATTTGCATACATCTAAGAATTCATCCTTGATTTGTCTCTTTCCCTTATTCCTTCTATCCTATCTAGAAGCCCGTCCTGTAGACTACACTTCTATATAGATTCTGTATATGTTTACTTCTCTGCCCATGTAGTCCCATCTGGACAACTCCAGAACTTCTGAGCCAGTCTATATGCTATCCATCCTGGACCCGATAGGCAAACTGCTCTCTTAAAAGATGGAAACTCTCTTAGTTGTGTTGCCTGGCAGCAGACCTAGAGGTGAGGTTTTGTCTGAAAGATATTTTTTTTTTTTTGAAAGATATTTTTTAAGAAGTGTTTCCAGGAACAACCAAAGGGGAGGTCTTGATCTCAGGGTCATGAGTTTGAGCCCTGTATCAGGCTCTGTGCTGGGTGTGAAGCCTAAAAAAAAAAAAAGAAAGAAAGAAAGAAAGAAAGAAAGAAAGAAAGAACAAAGGAGGTGGAGCAAGCATGCAATCTCAGTGAGTCCTGGGGAAGGTGACTGGGGCTTAGCCCACAGGAGAACTTTGGAGTATAGACCACACTTCAGATTTCCCCAATCAGCAGCAAAGGAGCTGAGGTATTGATGCTCCTTGTACCCATCACTCATGTGTAAGGGCTGCAGCCAGGGATACTAGATGCTCAGACAACTCACGCTCTGAGTATTCAGGAAGAGGAGTATCCATACAACAGTCCCAGGCAATAAGCATGGTCATTACTTTCATTCTACTGGCAAGGAAACTGAGGCACAGGGTCATTATGTGCATTGTACATGGCCACACAGTCAGGAGTGGGGAAGACAGAATATGACCTTGAAGGTGTCTTAGAGACTGTCTTCTTACCCATAGGTTCAGATCATGCTAGAGCATCTCAGACACAAGAGGTGTGGGCAGCCACAGGAAGTCTACAAAATTATTGCCTTATAATTTTTTGGTGTCAAGGTCACGAAAGTCAAGGAAAGACCAAGGACTGTTCCAGACTGAAGAGGATAGAGGCATAAGAACTAAATGCAATAGGTGATTCTGTACTTGATCCTTTTACCCCAAAAGGCATTATCCTTTTACCCCAAAAGGCATTATTAGTTGGAGACAGATGAACAGGATCTGAGGATTAGGTGATCGGAATATGTCATGTTAATTTCCTGATTTTGATGATTGATTGTGATTATATAAGAGAATTTCCTTGTAGGAAATATACAATAAGCAGTTTAGGGCAGCAGGTCAGCAATTTACTCTTACAGACTAGGGGAAAAATGGTTCTTTTTTTTTTTTTATTACTTTCAACTTCTCTGAACTTTTGAGATGGCTTCAAAATTTAAAAAAAATTAAAATACTCAAGCAACACTTACTGCATAATTACCTTAATTACAATTCTTAGTTTTGAGTTTCAAAATAGATACTTAGTAAGATCATGGTCTTAAAAGCTAGGCTTTTATAGGAAAGTACTATTTCTGTGGCTATTTCCCAAACTGGGCTTTTATATCTCAGGAGCCAAGGCTTGGTGGGCAGACCACAAAGTGAAACTTTGGGAAAGGTGAGGTTATGAATTCAGAGAAATTTCTGATCACACAGGATGAGAAAGGCCCTTGGGGCCAGAGGGAGGAGCCCAGTAATGTGGCAGCATAGAGGAGGCCAAGTATTCTGAGAGGAGTATCCTGGTCCTAGGCTTGCAGTTGTCTAGAACTTTGGGTCTAGACAACTCTTCAGTTTGAAGTTTGAAAGAAACATAAGCCTTTAGGGAGGCATGTATTGGGTGCAAGGGTGCCTCTGACTTGGCTTATGGCAGGAGAATACTGTTGGGCAGCCTGGGCAGCCTCATAGGGCCTCCCATACCCCAGCATGGTGGGGAACAATCAACCTCTGTACTAAAGGGGATGTGAAAGAGTTGTATGAACCATTTTGCCTAGAAGAAGACTCAGTTTAGGGAAAGGAAGCTTAGATAGCTGAGACTTTATGCCCAGAGGCGATGGTGAGATCCATAGTCCTTAATACCAGATGCCAACACAAGGCCCAAAAGAGTAGATGGGTTCAGCTTCACCTTGGTAGACACCAGCCTGGTCTGCCCATTGAGCAGTGGTACCATACTATGTGACAAGGATGGAGGGTGATGCCTGAAGACCATCAACAGGAGGGACCAGTGTGCAAGGGGAGTTCATGTGCCAGACATACCTTCCCAGAACTATGAGGGCATAACCTTTCCATGGTACCCTAAGACATTTTGGGGTGTGAGCACCCGAAACGAGAGAGAACCTTGAAAGGTTGGAAGATGACTCAAAAGAAAATTTGACAAAAAGAGCAGTGATGCCCTTACCTGGTAAATTAAGGAATTTCTGTTATCAGTAGTAATAAAGCTTAAGAACCAAACAATTATTGGAGTGTCTGGGTGGTTTGGTCGTTTAGGAATCTGACTCTTGATCTCACCTCAGGTCTTGATCTCAGGGTCATGAGTTTGAGCCCCATATCGGGCTCTGTGCTGGGTGTGGAGCCTTAAAAAAAGAACAAAAGAATTATACATTAGAGAAAATGATTTACATACTCTGCTTCTATCCCTGACTTTTTCACACACTTGAATCATATTTATAAATGTCAACTTCTTTATAGAAATGATGCAGGTGATAAAAGTAATTAGGAGGAAGAGGCTCTGTCAGGAGTACTGAGTCTTGGTTAAAGAGAAGGAGCCAGTGATGGAAAAATCAGGAAACAAGTGTGCTGAGAAGAAGAAACAGCCCAGACAGAGGCCTTGAAATGTGATTACACTTGACATGTTTTAGGTCACAAAGGAGGCAAATGGGGCAGGAACTTAGAAGGTCAGGGCGGGAAAGGTTGAGGGTGTGATGAGGAGGGAGAGGTGGGCAAGGCCCAGACCATGTAGGGCCTGGTAGGCCAGTAAGGAGGTCTGGATTTTATTTGAAGTTCAATGGCACCCTTGGAAGAGTTTCAAGGATGAGTACGTTGTGTCTAAAGTGATCATTATGGCCTGTTGGGTAGTAAACAGAACCTTGGGAGAGCAGGAAAGGAACCTTTGCAATGAATGGCCAGAGGTGTAATGAAGTGAATGGATTCAGAATATAATTTGAAGGTAAAACTGCCAGAACTTGCTGATGGATTGACTGTGGGAAAGAAATAAATTAATGGTAATTCCCAAGGTTTTGGCTTGAATGGGTCTGTCATTGGGGTGGTGGGGGTGATGAAGTCATTGACTACATTAGGAAGTCTGGAGCAGAACAGTTTGGGTGGGTTGGGATTGCTACATTACTGCTAATGCTTGGCTATTTACTGATAATCAATACTAAAGAACATGGGTCTGTCCAACTACACTCTGCCCTTCCAACATCAAGATGATGACACTGCAGACCATGTGTCTCGTATAAAACTATTTCCAAGGCCATGTGTTTCTAGTATAAGTTTTTATTTAATTAGTAATTTATTAATGACACTACCTGCACTCGGACATTTCGCTATAATTAAAATAACTCCTAAATTTATTAGCTGAGCCCTAAATGAAAGACCCACCAAAGGCTTCACGTGATCAAGTAAGTCTCCATATTCTGTTGTCTTTGATATGAACAACCCATGTAAGCTTTATCGACATGTGTAATATTTGACATCAGTCAATAAAAAAGTACAACAGAAATACTCCATGTTTAAGACAGAGCTGAAGAAAAAAAAAGACTAAGAAAATTCCATATTGCATAAAAGAAAGAGATTGCCACCGAAGTGAAAGGAAATCAATGGGACGGCTTTGGAGACCCATTTCAATCTGTTGTTGACATTGTTTTCTGGGAGTAATTTTCTCAAAATGTTAACAGTATTGAGTTTGCCTATTGATTCTATTATTTTTGACCTTGCATTAGTGTGGGCTAATCTTACATGCCGTAAAATTTCCTTTCACAGCTAATATTATTGTATGACTCTGGAGGAAACCTCCAATCAGGTCAGGCACCCCCCTCAGGAGTTTGATGAGTGTATAAGCGGCAATAATGAGTTATGTTGACTTCCAATACACTTTCATGTTGTTTACATTTTATTAAATGGTTTAAGCAGGGTCATCATATAAATGATCAACATATTGACTGAAATACTCAAGCCTGGATGAATTGAAGGCCACAGCCAGCCAACCAGATTGGCCAGCTTGAGTTTGAGTCAATAGCACAGATACATATTTGGCTACAGAATCGAAGCCCACTTCATATTCATTATTCTAAAAACCCAGCTAAATAGAGAGCTTCAAAGTATACCATTGGAAGATGCCCTTTCTAATTATCCAGGAACCCCCCACCCCAGCCATGCCCCTTCAAAAATCAAAGAATCCAGACTGAATGAATTCAGCAGAAGTAAGGAGGACAGAGTGTATGAGAACCCAAAAGCTCTTACATGGTTTTCCCAGGGAAAAGACTAGATTTACTATTGGCTCTGAGCAGGGGGAAATTTGGCAGTTGTATTTTCAAAGGGTTTATGAGATATAGTCACAACATGCCATTAACACCCCATCCGTTCCCCACACTCCCCATCCCACATATCTCCATGGGGGGTCAAACCACCTGTGCACCACTCTTCCCAACCCACCCCTTGCCTTTGATGCTTGTGTAGTTGCTCTGCCTGCCTGCAAAGAAATTTCAGGATTTACTGGCACAATGCTAATGGGTTTGCCCACAAATACTTAGAAGAGTATTGCTAGAGGAGTTAATTTGCCTCTTAATGATTTAATTATATGCTACAGCTCTGCCGTTACTGGAATAACAATGTCTCTTACTTCCTGCCACTGCTAGGGATGCTGATTTGGGAGACTTTCGGAAAAGAATGACACTTGCTCTCCTTTAGAGACAGAGGGGTTGAGTTATGCCACAAAATAACCTTTCTTATGCATCTATATTGGAGTGAAGGGGGATCTTTCAGGATCAGTGGTGGTCACTTTAGGATGTGGGGTGACTTAATTCACATTATCTTGACTGAGTCTGTGAACTAATATTAGTCTTTATTTTTATGTAAATTCAGTAGGTTACCTGGCTTGCGCGACGCAGAGATAGAAAGTGGATGAGCTAGGGTCTGACTGGGGGCTTTTGCCCCAAAACCCAACTGTTTGAGCCTACTTTTCTGTGTCTTAAAAGGCCTCACTTTGTAGTGCAGGATGGGTTTTTTGGAAGTTGAATTGGAGGTGTTTATTGGGATGGATGCCCATACATAGCAGGGGAAAAAAGCAGGATTGCAGAAAAAGCAGAAGCATAAGTCTAGCCAAAATGCAGGCTCAGTGAAGCCTTGGTCAGCCCTGTGGGGAGCTCCAGAACTGGTAGGGTCCGTCATGGTGTCCCACATTGGGCAGAAGTGGCCAAACCATCATACCCCCACGGTGCTCTATCACTATACCAGCTACTCCAAGGGTATGACCTGGGGTCGGCTGGCATTTCACAGCTGTGGCAGCCCTTGAATTCAAGAGGAGGCAGGTGGGCAGCAAGTCTTACCCTCAGGGAGATGCAGGTGGTGCCTCTCTGTGTCTACAACATACTCTATTTTCGAGTATATCTATATCACTAATCACTCAAGAGAGACACAGAAGAGGAAGGAGAAAGATTGTCGGTTCTGGGCCAGAATGTCTGAATTCATAGCCCAAATGCATCTCTTCCCAACTAGGGCATTGTGGTAGGTTAGTTGAACCCGGAGACCAATCAAATCTGTAAAAGTGTCATACTGGTAGTGGTTTCTTCACTTAGGATGAGGACCAGGAATAATTTCTGTAAAGTATCCTTGGTCAATGGAGGATATTTTTGTGAGCCTCTGGAGAAAAAGCCCATGTTCTGGGACACCCATCGGTCTCTCAGATTCTGACCTAAATATACCTTCTCCTGGTTATTAGCATTCTCTTTCTGCTTAGGCTCCTTGAAGTACTGTGAAAACTCCTCCACCCATAGCTGGATTGTCCTCTAGTATCTTCATTGTAAGATCCCATCCCAGAGAAGCTGGGGAACAAAAGAGGGGACTCCTCTGAGATTGGATTCCCATGAATGGCTATACCGTTCATGGGAGAGTCTGTCCCTGGAAATCCATGCCAGTTTCCAGAACATAGGTTTCTCTTGTTTTGGGCTGTGAGGGAAGCCAAGCACCAGGGCATCTGGGGAGAGCTGGAGGCCAGAGGTGACTGCATACCACGATTTAGTAGAGGCAGAAGGATACTCCTGAATATTTATTGAGTGCTTATTATGTGCCACCATCAAGTCATGCCTTTTGCATGAATTCTCATTCAATCTTCACAACAATTTGAGGTGTTATCCCTGGTCATATTTTAGTGAGAAAACACAGGCTTACAGAAGATGAGGGGACTTCTCTAGTCCCTACAGCGAGCGAGCGTTGGCGCTCGGAGTTGAACTAGGGCAGTCTGACACCAGGCTCGGAGTGAGAGGCAGATGGGGAATGTGGGGAGGGTTTAGCACATTCACTTCTGTGCAATCTGTGAGGTCTTACAATTCCTGTGTTGGCCTCACTGCAGCGAGGCCCGGGTCTCTTTTCGTTACTGAGTGAAAGTCTCATTTTTCTATTTATTCAATTACTCCTGGCTCTAATTTTATCCTTCTACAGATTAGATACCTCCAAGCTTCTGTTGTGGGTGCATACATGTTTGGCATACATATGAGAAGCCAAGTTTACCATTGTAGAATCTTAGAAAACTCACTGGCAATCTGCAACAACTCTTCCCTATTCATTGGACTTCTCCCTCTGATGATTGTCAGTTTTTATATGTTCTCTGTCTTCATGACTGATTTCGAGTGGAATAATTATCACCTCTACTCAGATGATGTTTATTAGTTAAATTGCACTTCAATTTCACATAAGGTAATTACTGAGTGTAGAATTCTAAAGTCAGACTCTCCTAGATTAGAAATCCCAGCTCTTCGATTTATGAGCTGTGTGACATGACCTTGGTCAAGTCTGTAAGCTTCTCAAACTTTCCATCTGTAAAATGGGGACGATGTTATTTATGGAGTTGTCCAGTGAGATAATGAACTGGAATGTCTGGAATATAGTAAGTGCTCAACAAATTTTTATTACGATTATTACACGCAATTCTCTATGAAGGCTGAGAGAACAGAGTTGAGGTTCTGTTTTAATTACACAGCAGGATAGCTTTTGTTATTTGTTTGATTTTTTTTCTCTTTAGGTCATGAGAAAAGGGCATAGAGGAATAGCAGTGATTACTGATATATGATCTGCTTCAAATCCCAAAAGTTTATTTTCAAAAGGAAATGAGCTGAGGTTTTTAAGGGGTGGAGTGGAGACAACTGAAAAACCCTTGAACCTTCAAAGAGGTCCAGGTGGACTTGGCTTCTAGGTGGAGACCAAAGGACTTCCATCCTCAGTGAAAGAGTCACCAAGTGATAAACCAAGCACCCTCTTTGAAAATTTCCCTGTATATTTGTCCCTAGAGGAGTGTGCCTCGGGGAGATTTATTGTTTGAAGCTTTTAGCCTCGAGCTTCATTTTAAAAGTATGTATTTCCCTAGAAACAGAGTAGCTCCATTTAAAAGTCACAGGTGCCCCCAAGCTCTGCTCGGAAGATTACCTCAAGTTTCATTTAATACCAGCCTCACACCTGGAGGCGAATTATTTATTTCATGGCTCTGAGAACGGATTATCCTTCCACTTCCCATTTGCCTCCCTGCCATCTTGAGGATGGAGACGCTTGCCCCGAGAAAAATGAGGAATGAACAGGAGGAAAGCCTGAGCCCTACAAATATGCAAAAATATTTAGGTCAAGGACATCACCTGCTTGGCAATTTGATCCAATCACCTCCTGTAGTGTGTTAGTTGGCGCTCCCCCCCCCCCCCAGGGCCAACCCTGCGATGGGGTTTAGACCACAGGAGTCTATGCAGAGGAGAAGCTAACAAATGCAGGTAAGTGAGGCAAGGATAGGAAGGCACATTGTCCAGGAAGCTTTCTCCTGCCAGGGATCCTAGAGAGAGTAGAAGACAGAGCTCTGAGTTATCCATGCCAAGGGCAAAGGAGCTGGATGTTTGTAGATGTTTCCATCAGTCATTGGTTGAGGGCTGCTCCCAGAGGCATTGATTCTCTGGAACATCAGGCCTGCCAGATTGTAGAGAAGATGGACCTGGAAATCAAGAAAGCCCTCTGGCACAAAAGACATCGGGGCAGTGTGCCTTGGTATGACAAGGGCTGATCAGATACAGGTGGGCACCCATGACAATGGCTGAAAGTTCTATCAGTGGTTTGAGTCTTTGGCTCCTAATCTGTTTTAAGCCTGTTTTGGTCATATGCTTGGTGCTGAGATGATGTGGATGATTAAAGTCAAGTTCTGCCCTTCTGGTGTTCACAATTTAGTGAGTTGAGGGAGACAGGCAAGTGATAATTTTGAGCCATTGATTCTAGTATTATATATATTTACCAATATGTGTGTAATTAGTGCCAGGTTGTATTCTAAGTACTCATCTAGGTTAGTTTGTTTGATCCCCACAAATACCCTGCAAGGTGGGTACTTTCATTATCTAGTTTAGAGACAAGAAAGCAAATTTTAAGGTTTTTAGCCAATCCATGGCAGAGCCAGGATTTGAACACAAGCTTTCTGGTTCTAGAACCTTGTCCTTTTCTGCTACACTTTATACATCAGGGTTCCTCAACTTTGTCAATATTGATATTCTTTTTTTAAATTATGTTTTTAATATTGATATTCTGAGCTGGATACTTCTTTGGCATAAGCTATCCTGGGCATTGTACGATGTTTAGCAATACCCCTGGCCTCTACCTGCTAGAAGTCAGTAACACCTCCTACTCTTCTGTTCCTACCTTCTGAGTTGTGACAACCAGACATCACTGAGGGTCCACTGAGGTGCAAATGGCCCCAGTACAGATCATTCACTGTCTATAATGAGGCAGTCGGTATTTCCTGGGAAGTGTACAAAGGACATAGGATGAGAATTCCTTTCTTCTCTACTGCTCAATCTTCTTACAAAATAAGTAGTATTTTGGGGTTGATTATATCTATAAATCAATAGCCAAATACCGTTCAGCACAGAGAAAATGGAAAGGGGAATCAAGTCATTGAAAAGTAAGATTTTTTTATGTGCATCTGAGTCGTGAACTAGACGTTCTTGCCAACTGCACTATGTTTCATGCCCTTTGAAGAGACTATTTCCAAGGTCATTGTGTTTACATGTTGTCTTTCAGCTTGATTAGCTGAATAATTTGTGAAAAGACCATTATGGTGATGGTGAGTTTGTATGGAACTGCTTGTTGTATTATTTTCCATTTCCTTGGGCTATTTTATTCATGATGTTTTAGAGCTTTGTTTTGAACCCCCTTACCCAAGTGAATGAATCCCTCTTCTTTCTGTCACAAGCTTGGAGATTCCAAGCTTTATTTTTCAAATCCTCCAAACCCCGTTTTATCCATGTGGCTTCTTAGAGTCAGTCAAGTTTGAAAACTGATCCTTGAGATTTTGGGATGTTTTGTGTGAGGACAATAGCCCTAGCTTTGGCATTAACGTGTCCTTATTTGTCTCCTTCTCTCTTCTGGCAAAAACACTTTTTAATTCAATCTCTTCCAAATTTGGCTTTATTGCTAATCTATGTGATCAGAGAAGCTTCGGTGTAGTGTTGAAAGCATGAAGAATTCACCTTTTTCAATTGGTCATGAAAGTATAATCCCATGATGCTGAGGCATTCTTTATAACAAAGCATTTCCATGCACCTTGGGATAATTTATTGAATAGTATTTTGTTAATCTGCTCACAGTTCTTTATGACCAATGCTTTTGGTGGTCCCTGTCTAGTCAAGAAATGAATAGGAAATAAACAATCACCTTTAAAGCAAGATAAATTTGTATTAAGCCATTAAGTTTGTGTTAATTTGTTACAACAATGATAGTAAACTAGTACAGCAAGCAACCTAATCTCTCTAAACCATTGTTTGATCATATGCAAAGTAGAATAATAAAAATATTTATCCAACCAGGCTATTGTGAGGTATCAATAAGAGATATACTTGGCAATGGGCCTGAAGTAGAGTACATCCTTAAAGATATTGAATTAGTCATGCGCTTTTGATTTTGCCATAGAGTAGCATCTCTATCATCCTGCCTACCATTAAGTTTCCAATATACCCACCTGTGATGGTTAATTTTTGTGTGTCACCTTGGCTAGGCTATGGCGCCCAGTTGTTCATTCAGATATGAGTCTGGATGCTGCTGTGAATTCCTGGCATCTGTATTTGTGGATGTGATTAACATTTATAATCAGTTGGCTTCAAGTAAAGCAGATTACCCTCTACCATGTAGGTGGTCCCCATCCAATCAGTTGAAGGCCTTAAAAGCAAAGACTGAGCTTTCTCGAGGGAGAAGTCATTCTGTATTAAGCCTACAACACAGATACTCTGCCTGAGTTGTCTGGCTGATGGGATGCCCTTCAGATTCAGATTTCAGGCTACAACATCAACTCTTACCTGAATATCCCACAAACCTGATCTGCAAATCGTAGAACTGTCAGGCCCTGCGATCATGTGAGCAAATTTCTTAAAATAAAGCTCTTTTCTCTGAAGAAGCTTCTTTCTTGGAGAACCTATTTTCAATGAAGTACCTGTTTCTGTTTCTCTGAAGAACCCTGACTCATACACCATCCAAATGCAGCACACCGAAAGATTTAAGATCTCGAGAAAGGAAGAGATGGTACTGACAAGCACGTAACATTGAAGTTCCTCTCCGCTTTGCTAAGATCTTTGCAGGTCTTCGATGATATTTAAAGGGACTATACCTCAGCTGTTTTCTTTCTATCCCCTTTAAACCAAAAGTGTGCAATTAGGGTTATGGTGATAATAGAATCTCTTGGGACAAAATACACAGTAAAAGAATTGGGATGGTTCTGTAACATGATTTGTAATGGGATTTGCCCTTGAACTTACAGTTGATATTCAGCAGGGATGATTGGCATTGCCATAGCAGTTTGCATATGGCTCCTTATAGTTCTCTAAGCTCCTCTAAATGTTCCTTGCCCTTTCCTGGCCACTTAAGCCTCTATCCTAGGACTTCCTAGTGGTTAAGCAGCTGAAGGGTTAATGTATGCACAGGGAATGCCTTTTCTGATTGGCTGGTGCTGGTGCTGCATGGATTGTTGATTATTCTGCTATTGCTTCTGCCTAGAAGTAGTAGTTAATGAATAAAATAGAATGAAGAATTCTCTAATTGTTCACATTGTAAATGTCTATAAATGTGCCATTTCACTGTATGTTATCAGTTTAAAGAAAAAATAGGGGAAAATCTTCCTATTTCATTCCTTTTCTTGGAGAAAATTTTAAATCTTCATTCTCAAGTCATTCTGTTTTAGGATTAATGTACTGTATCTCTTGTTTACTTTTTTTCCTTAACAGACAGGAGACAAGTGTGACTATTTTCAATTGGACAAATATTTAGATTTTCTCCTCTGAAGATAAGTCTCACTGTCTTGCTTGCTGATTCACATATAATTCTTCTGTATAAATTTTTTTGTTATTGGCCTTGGAAGAAAAAAAAAACTAACTCATTCATACTGTTGGACTATCTTCCCCCAATTTCATAGAGAAAGTAATTTGCCAAACACAAGGATTTGATCAATAAACAACTTGCAATCCCTAGGAGGCCTTTAAAGGGATTTGGATTGTCAAACACTGACTCAGGATTTGTTCTGGTAGTTGTTAAAAATTACATAAACATAAGTTGCTTTTTTTTTTTTTAAACTTCAATCAACCAAAGAGACGGTAGTAGGAGAAGATTTGGCCCTGTTATTGATTAGTTGTTATAGATGCTCTTCCAAAGAAAGTTAATCAACAAAGTGTTGACAATATCAGCAATGTCTTGCATCTTTCTTGGAAATTGTTGCTTACAAGTGTAGAGTTGTTCTACACCACGCCTTCTTGCCAGGAAACAATAGAGGTGAGATTTTTTTTGCTCCACAAGAAATTTTCTAGGAGCCTGTGGGCATTCCTGTCCCTAAACTAAGTACCACAGTACAGGTAGGCAGGTCTGCTAGGCTGGAAAAGGGAAGTTATTCCCTAAAATACATTCCAAACTGAGCTTCCTCATGGTAAAGGCCACACCCATGTTATTAACTCAAATTCCCAGCACCTCACAGAGTACTGGCCAGAGTACTCTGTAAATATAGGAGATTTCAATATATGCCAAGGTTATGCTCTAGAAAAGTAACCAGACAGTGATTTGTTCTCCCCTATATGTTGTATTACAAGAAAAGGCAATTTATAAAGTTTTATCAATGGATATTATTTAGTTTTTGACAGATACTGAGAGTTCATAAGAAGAAAACACAACTTATTGAGAAAAGAAAAAGTATGCTTGAGAGCTATTTTCAGGTGAATTTAGTGAGAAAGAAAAGAACATGAGCCATGTTCCTAGATCTTGAACAAATAACACATCAAATTCATGAATGCTATCCCATATGTGTAAATAATATTTAAGATAAATGATATAAATAGTGAAAAAATAAGAAGATGTTATATAATTATTTAATTATTCCATTTTAAAAGGTGAAATCTGGACTCCTGGGAAGGGGATGAGGGGAGGGGGTAGTCTTAGGAGTCCTTAAGCTCTAGCATCAAAGGCAGAGGCTGTGCAAGGAAACTGGGAGGAGGACATTATGCAGTGGAGAGGAGAGTGGAAGGGAAACCCACAGCCAGCTTCTCAGGTTCATGTGGACACTGGGGAGACCAGATGCAGGACAGAGGGTGGCTGTAGTCCACAGGAGGCCTCCATTCTCTCCTAGCCAGAGACATCACTTACCAGAAATCTATCCTTAAAAGTTAGTTCTAGAAGCACAAAATGATGAGCAATATCTAATATGATCTCCAGTATCTATTGCCTTCATTGACAAGGAAATGATAGTTTTCTGATTCATCCTCACAATCCCACCTTCATGAAGATTCCTCCTTCTTTGATTTTTGACACAGCTTTTGAAAGTTGCTTGATTGTCTCATTCCTTTTCCTGTTTTTTCCCCAACATTCCATCCTTTGTTCTCCTGCAGTTCTTTGGACTGTTCTTTTATATGTTTAAACATGCTAATTAATTAATTGAACTATGTGATCCTTCCATGCTTCCACCTTCTGAGAGGGAGGTCTTCCTAACCTCCATGCTGGAGCCCACACCCTGGTTTGTGTTGTGCCAGGCCCAGGAAGGGAGAGGGAGAACCATTTAGTAGAACCAGGAAAGACAACATGACTTCTTATAATGAAATGGAAACATAAGTATTTAAACCTGTTGGTTCCCTATTTCTAGAGATAAAATATTAACATTATCTATTAAAAAAATTAAAAACAATTTAAATTTGCTTTCTGTGTGGATAAGGATTGTCTAAACTTCAAAAATTATTGAAATCACTCAGGATACATTAACAACTTATATAAAATGTCTGTGCTTTAAAAAGTAACATAAACCCTGTGAAAAGGCACATTATAAGCATGGGCATGTATGTATAACACACATGGCTCAAAAGGTGTAAATATATTTACTACTGAAGAACTCATGCAAACTAGTTTTTGAAGACTAAGGTCAATGGAGAAAAGTGGGCAAAAGATCAACAATCCCATTCATACAAGAGGAAATACGAAAGGCTAATTAATAAATGTTTGAAAATGTTCAACCCCAATAAGAAAAAAATTCATATTAAAACAAGATCTTTTTCTTTCTATTTATAAACAAATATAAATTTTAAGAAATACTCGGGGCACCTGGGTGGCTCAGTCAGTTAAGCGTCTGACTCTTGCTTTCGGCTCATGATCTAAGGTTGTGAGATTGAGCCCCGCATCAGGCTCCACACTCAGTGGGGAGTCTGCTTCCCCCCTCCCTGTCCCTGTGCTCCTCTCTCTCTCTCTTTTTTTTTCTCTCTCTCTCAAATAAATAAGTAAATAAATACATCTTTAAATTAAAAAAAAGAAGACTCAATACTGGGAAGGGTGTTCAGATACGCACATTTTCTATTTCTCACCATCTCACTTGTCTCTCTTGATTCTGTCCCTGTGGGAATGAGTTTCCTGATCTTAATGGGAGCTTCATATTAAATTTATCTTTTGTGTCTCTTTGCTATTGGCAAAAAAAGACTCCCACCTTTTTTTTTTTTGGCACTGTGCCTAGTTGAAGCCACCAAGTTGTGCCTTGACCATCCTCCCTAACTTGACTCTCAAAAGGAGGTTCCTGGTTCTTTATGCAAGCTTGTCTATATCCTCCCTGGAGTTCTGGCTGTGAGGGGAGGAGGCTGCCATAGGAGGTGACCAGTTTGTTCCAGTGTACTTGGATTTTCCCCAGTTTTAGTATTGAAAATCCCTGTGAAAAACTCTCCCTCTTGGGTAAAGTAGGAGAACTGGTTACCCTCCTGCAGGTGCTATTAAACCAAAGTCCTGTTATACCATTTCCCCAGGGAATTCATTGCTTAAGGCTCCATACCAAAGTATCACAAACTGGGTGTCTTAAAACAATAGAAATTAATTCTATCACCCCTCTGGAGGCTGTAAAGTGTGAGTTAAGGTGTTGGCAAGGCCATGCTCTGTCTCGTGACTCCGGAAGAGAATCCTTCCTTGGCTCTTCTAGCTTCTGATGATGGCTAGCAATCCTTGGTGTTCCCTGGTTTGGTAGATACATCAGTCCATCCCTTGCCTCTGTCACCACATGACCATCCATCTTCTCCTTGTGTGTCTTCACATAGTTTTCCCTTTGTATTGTGCCCAAATTTCTTTCTTCTTTCTTTCTTTTTCTATTTCTTTTTCTTCTTTCTTTCTTTCTTTCTTTCTTTCTTTCTTTCTTTCTTTCTTTCTTTCTTTTTTCTTTCTTTCTTTCTTTCTTTCTTTCTTTCTTTCTTTCTTTCTTTCTTCTTTTTTTCTCTTTCTTTCTAATAAGGACACCAGTCATATTGGATTAGAGCCCATTCTAAATGACCTCATCATCACTTGGTTAAATTTGCAGACTTTATTTCCAAGTAAGCTCAAATTTTAAGATACTGAGGTTTAGGACCTCAACATATCTTTTTGGGAAGCCACAATTTAACCCATCACACTCAGTCTTGCATTTCATTGGCTCTTGGACAATAAGCTCTTTAGTGTAAATCATGGAAGACTGTAAGTGCAGGGTCGAGACATTTGTACTTCATCTGATAGGCATCAATGAGTCACTGATGGATTCTGAACAGAGGAGTGACATGTTGTAAGTGTCATTTTAATATCATTAATGTGGAAATAGTGTACATGATGGATTGGCCCATGATGGCAGCTGGTTATTAGAACCATGAGAAATCCCCTGGGCTTGTGCCCAGCTACATCACCAACTCCTGCTGAGATCAGCCTTTTGTTCAAGAGACATCATGTCCCTTCTACTTTGTCAGAAAAGGCATATAAGATGCTTGCAGAAATCCTCGCTGGTGCTCAGTGCTAGGGTCCTGTTAAATTGTGGCTAAGGGACTCTGCTCTGCTCACCCTCTTGTGAAAGATGCCCTTATCAAATGATAGGGAAGGATTTCATTTCTTACCAGCTTCCTCATGCTCAACCCATATGCTTAAGTCTTTCATATTGTCTTGGGTCTCTCTGAGTGTCAATATTCCATCCTCTCCCCACAACCCATTCCCAGGTGTACACCTAACCACACTCGAGACTTGACCAAGTCTGATTTCAAGTTTGGACATATTTTCTGGTTGGTTTCTTAGAATTTGAGAATAATTTACATTCTCCTCCTTAATTAGACTCCTTTGACTTTAGTCTTTGCATCTTATATTGATCTCAAGATTAAAATTCCTCTTAATGATCCAGGGGTGGTGTAGGGGTGGTTAGCACCCACTTGCCATGGTCTTTGGCTTATGTATTATTGCTTTAGCCATTCTGCCCTGTCAACGTATTCTGAGTTTTAGGCTCTGTGAGGAAGCTTCATTCTCTGAATCCAAGAAAGGTCATAAGCTCTTGGAGGAAGTTGAAATCTCTAATACCTAAGATTACATCATCTTGACCCATTCGTATTCCTTTCTTAGATAATCTGCTTTATTCATAGCTTAGAAGATTTATCCTTAGAAGCCTGCTCTTTGACTCCACCTGGTTGGACAAGGAGTGGACACCAAACAAGATAATCAGATCGGATAGCTTTTCTTCTCAAATTCAGAATGATACAGAGACTGTATTAGTTAACTGATATAGAGCCCAAACTGGAGATACTTACCAAGTTGGGGTCTTAAGCTGACATATCAGAATATCTGTGATGACCTACCTATAAGGGTGTGGAATATAGGAGTCTGTCTTCAGAAAAGGAAGGAATATTTGACAAAGATTGAGAACAAGTAGTGATTCAGAAGGGCCAACCTCTGAGGTCCTAGGCTGTGGGGATGTGGGAGTGAAATAAATGCCTCATCTCCTGGACTTTGTTTTATAGAAGTGGGAGGGAGACAATAACACCACTTGGGATTATGTTGTAAAGAGCTATGAAGAAAGGATAACAGAGTTAAGGACATAGAGAATAATGGGAGGGAATTTTGCTATTTTAGATAGACTGGCCAAGGAAGGCCTCTTGGGCAGGAGCTTAAATGAAGTGAAGGAATAAGCCACATGGACATCTGGAGAAAGAACACTGTAGGCAGAGGGACAAATGCAAGATCCATGATGTATGATGTTCTAAAGAACTTTCCTGCAGTTATCTGGAAGGCAAATGTGGTGAGGGAAGGGATGAAGAGAAAGGCAAGGAAGAGAAAAAAAGGTGATTGACCACCTGTATATCCTGGAAACCTTCCCTCCCCAATTTCTTTGGTCTAGAAATTTTTCTGCATATTAAGACATATATGCTTTTACTTGATCAAAGTGAGTTGGATTTCTATTTATTGCAATCACATTTTCTCCCTGACTAAGACAGAGCTCTGAAGAGCTGAAACGTGGTGGGAGCAATGCAGAAGGAAAAAAAGGGATGGCCAGAGGACATACCACGGTAATACATTTATAGGACCTAATCATGTGTAGGTGGTAAAAATGTGATTCAGCTTGCGGGAAGATCAGTCGACAACAGTTGTTCTCAAATGAGGATGATTCCACCACCCAGGGACCATTTGGCAATGTCTGGCAACATTTTTGATTCAGTGGGAGGTAGTGCTACTGGCATCTAATGGTAGAGGTCAGGGATGATGCTAAACATCGTGCAATGAACAGGAACACACACACATACACACACACACACACACACACCCCAAAGAATTTTCCAGTCTCAAAGTTCAACAGTGCTGCAGTTGAGAAACAGTGCTCCAGAGTACTGTCGAAGTGAATACAATGTGCTCCATCACAAGCATGATTATTTATGAGGAGGGATTCCTGAACCTTCACAGTATCTCCTTTAAACTGAAGAAAGGAGAAAGGACAATGAAAATTATGCTTACCAATGTGTAGTATGGCTTTCTGAGGTGAATCAGCTGCTGTGACCCCTCCTCTCTGGCCGGTGTACCTGTCTCACAGCAGCGGGCTACCCTGGGAGAGGCTCCGTTTCCCAGATGGAGGAGGAGGACTCCCCCAGAAGCAGGCAATGCACTGAGAGACTGGACTTGTTGCAAATGCACCATTTTCTGGTTCTTCACTCTTGCCTTTGCTGCAGTTTTGCAGAAAAGCATCACCTACTGCCGAATTATCATCAATGATTTTCACAGAAGTTGGGCGCTAATATTCATTGCTAATCTTCACAAATGAGTGGAATAAAAACTCCCTCCAAGACTAACATAACAATTTTCCCTTTCTATCACACCGAAGCCTGAACGTCCTTGCAAATTCAATTCAGCAAATAAGTGTTTGTCAAGTGGAATTACAAATCAAACCATTTGCATTCTTGAAGGAGGAGGAGAGAGGAAGACTGGTGGTTTTAGGCTAGGATTCACCATATAGCTGCTCCAGAGGAGAAAGGGGCAAGGGTCACCATTCCAGGCACAGATCTTCAGGCTCATGTTTCCAGAATCTCCATTTTATCTGTTCTGTTGGGAGAAGATTGATGTACTAGTCACCTTCACGAGTCCTCTTGGAAGCAGAGGAGGGCGTTCGGGGGACGGAAAATTTAACAAATCCTTTTTGCATGTTGTCATCATTATTTTCCTCCCTATCTCTGAAGTATCATCATGAGAGCAACAAATATTTATTGAGCACCTACTACATCCCAGACATTTTTGGTCCTTGGAATACAATAGAAAACAATATAGGCAAAACTTTCTGATCTCCTGGAGTTTGTGGTCTCACCAGGGAGACAGACAATATACCAGATGTTTGCTAAAATACAAATATTTGAGGCAGTCACATGCCAAGAAGGTGAAGGAAGGAAGTGGGAAGTGTGCATGGGAAGAGGATGGTGCTTTCAGATGGGTTGGCTAGGGAGATCCACGTGGAGAGGTGGCCTTTCAGGGAAGACTGGAAGGAAACGAGGAGCAAGCTCTGAGGTTCCCCTAGAGAAGCAAATTGCAGAAGGACGGAAGAGCACCTGCTAATGCTCTGAGAAGAAGCCACACTGGTGTTTTGTGTGCATGTGGTTGATGCACCTGGAGGAAGTGAAGGGGACACAGGTAATGGGGGACCCAGTCATTCAGGTTCTATAGGTCATGGGGGCCTGGGGGCTTTCATAAATAAGTGCCATGGACACCAGCAGAAAAGTCTGATGAAAGGGGTAGGTCACTCCATGTCAGTTGTGTTGTAATAGGACTATGGGCGGCGGCTGTGAGGCTAACATATTGTGGGGGACAGGCAAGTGGGTCCTTCCCTGTTGTAATTCAGGGGAGAGAGAGCGGCGGCTTGGACTAGGCACATGGGAATGGATGTGGTTGTTTTCTGACAGTATTTTTTCCCTTTGCCTGTGTACTCTTGTTCTTTCCATTTCTAGCAATAGTTACTAATTCGTGATTACCAGTGGCATTTCCTGCACTTTCGGGTTTCTTGAGCGCTGTGTGTTCCCCCCACTTCATTATTATCCAACAGCTTGGCTGTGATAGACCGCTGATCTTCATCTTCATATTGATTAATTTCATTTTCACACGCACCGCGCGCCTCCCCGACGTCCTCAGCAGCTTCCACATGATGAGTCATTTGCAAACGACAGCTTTTCATTATAGGAGTCATCTTCGGGGTGGCCTGAGTTGGACTCGACTCAGGTAAAAAGCTTGCTTGGTGCTGCTTAGTGCTTTTTCTTATGACATGGGATTTGATGTGGGTTTTTTTTTTTTTCTTCTGAATCAGACCACGGTCGAAATAATTACAAAGCTGTTTTCTCTTATTTATTTGCTGATCAACTGGGAATTGTATTATTGTTTTACATGGGAAATGTAATTCCAGCAGTCACTCCTTTTAAATGAAATGATAATGTGCTGCATTGAGAGTATATAACATGTCCATTATGGATTGAGGACCTTGGTCTCTTGAGCCCGGGGTTCCAGACTGGGTGAGGAAGAGAACCCTCACTCGTGTGAGCCCAGAATTGGCTCCTGGAAGTCTCTCGTTTCTGGCAGAGGTTGCCAATTCAGATGCATCCCTGGGCCTGTCAGCTGATGCAAGTGGGTGAAGCAGGCAGGTGTAAGAAAGCAGAGACTGGAGGGGACTTTGGCGCTTTGGCAGACCCAGCCTGTGGAGCCCAGTTGGAACCCGCTAGGTGATGGCCAACGTCGGCCTAATTTGCGCATCGTCTTTCTGGAAGGTGGTCCCAGCATTGACAGATTTCCTTAAGTGAATGAGGGAATCTGCGTTACTCTGGACAATCCTGAGTTTTAATTTCTTTTCATCTCCTGAGCAATCGAATAGGTCTTTGCACCAGAACCAATCCAAGCTCTCTGGTTTTGTAACTCGTGGTTTGCATGGACACTTTTGCACTTCCTGGGTTTACGCTGCCTTAACTTGCTCTCAGGGATAATGACCATGCAGGGCTCTGGAGAGTTGAGGTTTGTGGTAACCAACAGTGAGGAAGTTTACTTAGGTTTACTCACCTACCTGGTTTTGAACAGCTGGCCTCCGAGCAGACCTAGCATCGACTCCCGATGGGAACAGACCCGTAAGCTCTTGGTCTTGTGCTATCCTGCCCCCCAGGGACAGGTCTATGGTGTTAGTAGAATTTAAACTCCGGCCTTGGACCCCAGATCCTGTCCTCTACAGTGTTAACAGTGAAATCCAGTGAGAATCAGACTTTGAATCATATAGGTCCGCTCTTTTAGTTAGCTCCGTGTTATATTTTCAACTTGTTATATTTTTGTCCTTTGTCCTGAAATGTCACCATCACGTGTTTAGGGAAGGGGCTTTATGTTCTTATGATTAGTTTTTATAGTTTCTCCTTCTAGAGTTCCTTCTTGAAGGAATTCTAACACCAGTTCTGGTCTACATCCTCCAGGTCTGCCTCTGTGGTCACACTGTCTTCTATTGCATGTGTGAGATCTCTCTCTCTGCCTTTTTCTTATAAGGACACTTTGATGGCATTAGGGCCCTGGGGATAATCTCAGATCATCTCCCCATCTTAAGATTGTCCATTTAACCTGATCTGCATTCTGTGCATTTTTTCCACATGAGGTTCCAGGGACAGGTCCCAGGGATGGGGGGCTGGTATCTGTGGGGCCAGTGGTCTGTGCATCACAGGCCCCTTTGCTCTTCCTAATTGCACACATTGAGGCTGGAGTTCTGTCATCGCTGTGACAGTTTAGGGACATGGTCTCATCCATCTTAGCTCTCCTCTGTTTCTGCCCGTGGCCCCTCCTTCCAGCCCTCGAATCTCCCAACACTTTGCTTTCCCTTCCCTTTGTTCCTCATCCTCTCTGTTCCTCATCCTCCTCCACCTCCTTCCTTATTTCCTCCTTCTCCTTCCCCATTTCCTCCTTCTGCGTGGTTTCCTCCTTCCTGCCTAACATCCTTGCGGCTCAGATCAAATCCAACACACCAGGAGTTCTGCAACCTTCCAGGTCACTGACACTCTTCTTCTCCTTTCTCATATTGGGGTTCACGTAATCCTAAAAAAGAAATCAATTCTTAAGATTTCTGAAGTTTTGGTAGGGAGGAAGACTATGCTTTGCCATTTTAATCCCTGAAAACACCTCATCCTCTACTTTACTTCTGTAGACTTTGAGCTCTCAGTGGCAAAGACTCGGTCTTATCTGTCTTTATTTACTCAATGCCCAGCACATGGTGTTGCTCTCACGTGTTTATTAAATGAATGTCATTGTGGATTTTGTAAAATGAATTGCGTAAGGTTGTTTTAACTGATTACCCAAATTGATTAGACTGCTATTTCCCATGCACAAAGAGGGTTCTCCGAAAGCCAGTGATTGTTTGGAAACTAATTCGAGAACAATACTCAGGTTTCTATTAGTCCTAGTGGGTTGAACTTGAGAGTTTCATTAACTCTTTCTCAGAAGAGCAGATTGGAGGTGGGTAGCAGCTTTGTGGCTTTTTGGTATGCAGCTGTTCACCTTCAAAACTTAATTTAAAACAATAAAAAATGTACCTTGAAATCATTTTGTCTCCCTATTTATTTAATATGATTTATGCTAAATGCATTTCATATCACCATAATGTATCGGAGCTCAGCCACCACCTGTTATTTTGTAGGGGAAATAAACAAGACCTCTCTCATCAGATGAGTTAATTACACTGACATATTCACTCCTCCCCAGAGATACCATAACTAAAATGCTGCAAAGCTCTAATTCAAACAAGCAGGCTGTAAAGAAGAGCTCGACTGTGGTACGTTTACTTTGGAAGAATCGAAAGCTCAACCCAGAGTTGACACTGGAGGGTCGCATAACTTGCGTTGGACAATGGAGGCCCATCTGTGGTCACATGACAAATGTGTAGGTGAGTCAAGCTCCAGCCCATTTGGGGCATTGTTTTCCAACCTCGGTGCTTCTGAGCATCATGTGGTCATTTTCTTTCCTGCTTCATCCCACAATTTCTTCCTCTTCCCAGGGATCTGCCTGGTGGGGCCTGTGTGTGCAGGTCGTTAGCGCCACCAGGAGCGTGGCTGACCATTGCGCAGTGCTTGCTACCTCGCTCATGTTGGGGGGCAGCAGCCACTGAGGAAGTCAGGCAGCCGAGGATAGGGGAGGCTGTTTAGGGTGTCTTAGGTCAGACCCTGAGACAAGGATTCATGTACAGGGACTTACTGAGAATGTGTTCCCAGAAGAATAATATGTTCTCTCTTGCATGTGACCAAACAGCCCCAGGAGCCTGTGGCAGGAACTCAGGATGAGGACAGGGCTTACAACGAGACTGTGAGTGGGATTCAGGGGACGTGAGAGGTGCATAGACAGTGCCTGCTACCTTGGGTTAGGAGTGCCAAGAGTTCTGCGTATGCAAGGTGGGGGCCAGGGCTGGGCATATCCCTGTCACTCCCACATCCTGGGCTACAGCAAACATTAGGCACTCTATGCACAGTGCCTGCAGCCTGTACACCTTTCAAAGGCCTCTAAAATATTTGAAACCTAAAAGAAAAAAAAATCAGTTTAACAGATAAAGAAAAAATTAATTTGAAAATGATTATCAATTCAACAAATATTTACTAAGCACATACCAGGTTCCCTTCAGTTCTGTGTGTTGGGATTATTACAGTGAACAAAACACAAGAATACCTCTCCTTGTGATGAAAATAGAAAGACAAAAGAAATAAGATGTATTGTTTCTTATGTTCAAAGGTCCCACAGAGGTAACAAGGCAGGGGAGGAGCAATGGGGCACACGGCGGCCTGGGGAGAGGAAGAGTCAATATACTTTTAAGTCAGGTGGTCAGGGAAGGCTTCACTGAGAAGGTGACATTTGAACACAGGCCTGAAGCAGGTGGGGGAATTTGCCACAAAGTTTCACAGGGGAAGGGTATTCAGGTCAATGGGACAGCAAGTGCAAAGGTCCTGAGGCAAGGGGATGCCTAATGTGGTGAGAAGCAGGGAGCACAGTGTGTCTAAGAGTGTGTGGTAATAAGAAGTGAGCTCAGAGCGGAGCATGGGGCCAGGCGGTATAGGGCTGGTAGAGAGCAAAAAGGATGCCAGCTCTGTTTAACAATCATAAAAAAAACTTCATTATATTTTTTTAAAATGTATAATTTGATGCTCTCACTTTACTATAATCCCTGCTATTTGCCTGGGTCTAAGACGATCCTATGGGATAGTGAGACCTCCCCTAATAGAACAACAACATAGTAGTTATTTCTCTCCCATGTAACAGTGTGAAGGTAGGCAGGAGGTCCAGGGAGAGGGGTAGCTCTGCTCCATGACACCATCAGGGACCCAGGTTCCTTCCATCTTATTGCTCCACCACCAGCCTTTGTAGACTTGTCCTTGTGGACCTTGACTAAGCAGTTCCAAGTCACATGAAAAGAAACAAACCAATTTCTATTCTAAGGAATGTAATCTAGAAGTCACACAGATCATGCTTACCCATATCCAGTTGACCAGATTTAAAAACATGGCCACGTTTAGACGAATAGAAAAGCCTTCAGCTAAATGATCCTGCATCATCTAAAACTTGAAGGCCGGGGAATGAAGCAGAGAATGGATCCGGGGGGCAATGAGCATTGCCTGCCATACATAATGATTGCCGGCAACTTATGGCCACAAGTAAATCAAATAAGTGACTTATAGCTACATAAGCAAACTTACAAAAATTCTTCCCACTTATTTTTATTTATTTTATTTTTTTCCACATATTTTTAACAAAATTAGTTATATTTAATATGGAGAAGTAGGGCCACGATTGTCACAATTCTAGGGACCTCCATTCACAACTGGTGCTGTGCAGTGTGGCAGACCTGGGAATGTGCACACTTTAGTGTAGTTGATACAACACGGGGTGGTGACCCCTGAGATAAGAGTGCCCAGGATTATGAGAGCATTTATTTTTATTTTTTAAAAAGATTTTATTTTTGTATTCATGAGAGACACAGGCAGAGGGAGAAGCAGGCTCCATGCAGGGAGCCCGACGTGGGACTCGATCCTGCGTCTCCAGGATCACCTCCTGGGCTGAAGGTGGCGCTAAACCACTGAGCCACCCGGGTTGCCCTCTGAGAGTATTTTTTAAAAGATTTTATTTATTTATGCATGAGAGACACACAGAGAGAGGCAGAGACACAGGCAGCGGGAGAAGCAGGCTCCCTGCAGGGAGCCCGATGTGGGACTCCATCCCAGGACCCCGGGATCACACCCTGGGCCGAAGGCAGACGCTCAACAGCTGAGCCACCCAGGGGTCCCCAGGGTTAGGAGAGTCTTAAAACAGCCCTTCCCACTTTGGTCACGTAGCATTGCGGGCCTACAAGTCAAATGTCAGTGCACCCTTGGAAAAGTGGTATTTGCAAACTGAACTCTTGGGAAGTGGATTGATAAATCCACAAACCGATTTATTCATTTAGAGCCCGCAATACAGCTGGCACAATAACTCAACCAGTCTCTTTCCCGGTATTGACTTACCTGAGAAACCAAATTAATTATCAGAAGGTTGCTCTGCTAAGTACGGAATTAGAAAGAAAGGAAATTGGATGGTCTTAAGGGATTGCTCTTACAGGCTTGGATAAGTCCTGGTAAATTGCTCTTAAAGAAAAAGGCATGTACTGCTCGCTGAGAACCCGGCTCAGCCCTAAGCATCTTCTCCTTGAACTCTGATGTTGACCCAAGTGTATCAAGCCGGGCTTTCCGTTTACACTTGTCATTATTATATTACCTGATTTAAAAAAAAAAATCTAAATTGCATTTTACATCAGTGCCGTTTTAAATGTGCTGTGTCCTGTCTTGGTATCTTACTCTCACAGATAAATGGTAATCTTTCATCAGAGCTAATTTCCTCTGTTTGATCTTTCTTTTTATTCTTTGGTCTGTCTCACTTTAGGCTCTTTTCCCTTTGCCCCTCATCATTGTAGCATATGCCTTAAAATTCTAGAAATAATATGCAGATACACACACACCACGTTAGCGGTGGGGAGCCCTTGCTTCCACTGAATTTTGCCCCTTCCTCTTAGCAGCTGATGATTGGAAGCAGCTCACTTTGCCTGTCCTCTTGCATATAAAAATGGGGACAGGGATGACCGTGTGGGGCAGTTGGTGAAGCATCCATCCAACTCTTGGTTGCAGCTCAGGTGCTGATCTCTGGGTTGCGAGATTGAGCCCCGCGTGGGGCTCTGTGCTCAGAGAGGAGTCTGCTTGTCCCTCTTCCTCCCCTGCTGCCATTCCCACCCACCCCCACTCATGCTCTGTCTCTAAATAAAAATAAAATCTCATTAAAAAGTGAGGATAATAATAACATCCATGCCACAGAGTTCTTGCGAGGACTGAGCGTGTGGGGTACTTTAGAAGAACAGGTCTCAAAGTGTGGTTTGGTGCCAGAGACCTGGGATCTGCAAAGCAAGAGTCTTTTAAAAACAATCCTGAGCAGCTCTCTGCCTTTCTCACTGAGTGGACACCTGCACAGACGGTGCAAGAGCGGCGGTGGATAGACCTGCCCAAGCCTCAGGATGAGCCCAGCAACCCGACCAGCAGTCAGCACCGTTTTCCCCATAATGTACTCGCAGGGAACACAAGAGATGCCAGTCCCACTTAAGAGCGCCCTTGAGTAGTAACATGTCTTCATTTTGTTAAATCTTGACTTTTTTAATGTTCTGTCCAATGAAATGGGAGGTATACATAGAGCACTGCTGCCGTACAAAGAATTAGGATGGCGTCGTTAAGGAAAACCCCTTGTTTGGTGCAGTTGGGAGATGAAGTCACCATTGTTTTCATGAAACACCATTTTTACTTGGAAGAGTGAATGGCAACTGATGGTTGTTCAGACCTCAGGATCTGGCAGGTGTCTTTTTTAAATGAAATGAACAGAACACCCCATCAGTGCAAGGACCACAACTAATGGTATTTGCTACCAACGATAAGATTCTTATTTTCGAGCAAAAATTGGGATTTTGGAAGACTTAGAGCTACCACTGTGAGTTTGACAGCTTTCTCTTATCTCAGTACTTCTCTGATGGGAATGGTGGGGTGTAAAATGCACCAGTGTCTGGAATAGCTTTGTATCTTGGCAAGTCCGTGTTTTCCAAACTGACCGATCTCGGATATTATGAAATCATGCACGTGTAAGAGATCCATTCAAATCACAAGATAGACCACATGGAATTTAATGTTTAATGTTCAACTGAAATGCTTTCAGATTTCACATTGCAATCAGCTTGATTACCTGTGGAGTTTTGGTGTAGTATCAGAGGAGAGCCTCCATACTTATTTGAAAATCTTTTTATTTTTTTTAAGATTTAATTTATGTATTCATGAGACACACACACACATACGCAGAGGCAGAGACACAGGCAGAGGGAGAAGCAGGCTCCATGCAGGGAGCCTGATGTGGGACTCGATCCTGGGACTCCAGGATCACGCCCTGGGCCGAAGGCAGGCATTAACCCACTGAGCCACCCAGGGATCCCCTGAAAATCTTTTTAAAATCCTCTTCTCTCTTCCAACTACAAACTTGTGTGAGACTGGATTTTCCTCACCTGCTTCAACTGAGCAACACAGTACAGAAGACTGAGTGTGGGAGAAGATACCAGAATGTAGCTGCCGTCCCCAACCGCTCTTTAAAAATGTGCATCTCACACAAACCTGTGTTTTGCAACCACAGTTACGTTTTTATAAGCAAAGGACATTTATGTGAACACGGAATGGGTTTACTATTATTTCTATCATTTCTCACTATTATTATGGTTTTAACATGAACTGATAAATACGTAGTTGTCAACTTCCCCGGTTTTAACTCCTCTCGTGGTAAACATTGAGCACCATACGCCATACAAACAGAAGCTCTTCGGGAAGTGAAATGGTCTGCAAAAGTATAAAGGCTTCTTGAGACCTAAAGTTTGAGAACAGCTCCCAGTAAAAGATATCTTATCCCGAACTCTTTTATTATCTAGTTGTTCACAGACCACACTGTTCGTTCCCACATTATGCATCGTCATCATAATGTTTTAGTGAAGATGTGCTTGTGCCAGACACTGTGCTGTCTCCTTTGCATCTGCCGTCTAATATGATCGTTTGGCAAAACACAAGGAGACAGTTGTTAGCCAACAGTTGTTAGCTTTATTTTACAGATGAGGAAAATAGGATACGGAGAGGTTAGGTGATTTGACCAAGGTCACACAGCTGGGGGATAGCAGAAAGGAGACCCAGGCGATGATTACAGAGATTCTTCCCCGAATGACTTTTTTCCTACTATTCCCTACTAAGGTGTGTATATCTTGTTCCTTCATTTAGAGCATTCCCCACTAACTTGAGTGTACAATCAGAGCTCATGTTCGCATGCAACCAGAGGGAATCTCTCCCCGGTGCTTTCTAGGACAACCCCCCACTCAAAAGTGAAGGCCACAGCCAATTCCATCCGGAGCCATCCTCCACGGGCTCTCTTCCTCCCTCTCATCAGTGTCTACTCCCTACACCACCAGTGGAAGGAATGTGGCCACTCTGACAGACGACACTCTTTGTGTATCGGCTCCTACCTTTTTTACCCTTGTGGTGTCAGCAAGTGCTGGGTTCTCTCTGGGCCGGCTACATAATTTGTGAGGCCCGGTACAAAATTAAAATGCCGGGCTTTTTCTTCAAACATGATTAAAATGTCAAGACTGCAGTAGCAGAGCATTGATCAAGTGGGACGGCCTCTGGTGACTGCACAGGCCACATGCCCGTGGCGCCAGCCCCAGGTTCTATGTCGAGAGGGGAAACATCACTGCCTCTGTGAGCCTGTCTTACATGATGCCCCTTGGGCCTGAAGAAGGGAGAAGTCAGCAGCCTGTGGTTTTGCCCATTTTCTCATGGGAATACGTCCTGTAGCTTCTGGGCTTCATCCTTCTTGCCAGAGAGGATTAAATCTAGTCCTTAGGGTTGGGGGCCCTGGTGTCATGGTGTTTCCATGAGCTTTCTCTCCTGCCTCTCCTTCCAGCAGCAAAAATAAAGCCCCTGTATATATCTGTGGTTGTGAATGGTTAAAGAGGGGTTGGAGGATGAGGTGCCATTCCATCGCCACAGCTATCCCAAGGACCTGTTAGCATTTTGTGGGTAAAAAAATTAAATAGGTAGAGAAAATCGATCATTTTGTTTTCTAAAAAAGCATGACAAGCATAATAGATTCATTAGGACTCATTCCCTTACAGGTTATGGAAAAATCAAACAATCTTAAGTAAGTAAATAAGACATTTATTATCTTATTTAACCAAACCATAGGAAGGATGGAGCAGCTGGTTTCAGGTGTACGTGGATCAAGATTCTTCGACTCAGTCTGAAATCTCACTATTAGAGTCTTATCCCTACTCTTCTGAGTGGCCATGGCTTTGGACTTATGCCATCCTTGAACTATGGCCAGGGGATATGATGGGATCGCTGGCCCAGACTGTGTTCACTCACATGTTCAGGAAGGGGAATGGGGTGCTGTGACCAACATCCATCACCAGAACAAGACAGAGGAGTAGGGGAGCAGCCATTGGCCCCAAGAAGGGGTAGATGTCCAGGGTAGAACCTTTATAGCATGGCTGTGGTTCTATCAGAATTGTCCTTTTGGAAATGTGACTCTAAATGTTGGCAAACATTTAGCATAGGGAAGGCAAAGAGATGGGATGCAGTTTGAGAATATCTGTTGTTTATTAGGAAACGGTATCAGGTAAGTGCTAATGTTGGTATCGTACAAGTTTTGGAAATCCGGCAAAAGGTAAGCTCAGTAGGACCCTCTGGTCCTTTGAAAGACATATGGACTAAACCAGTGGAACCTGCCCTTGTTTGTTTTAAGGTTTTGGGGATCCTGCCAGTGGATGTTAGTGCCAGGGTGTGATAAGACAGTTTCTATTTCCAAACTCATAATTGCAGAATAAATTTTTACCAAGATAAAGATAAAAACAAACCATGACCTGGGAATTTTATCTGTCATATCACTATATTGCATGATTCATTTATTGCAAAACACATCTCATTAAAAAAAAAAAAAAGCAAATATGCAACGGACACTCACATGAGTTATGAAAATTGGCCCTCCTCCACGAACTGGTGGCCCGGAATTGATGAACCCAATGAGGAATTAACATGTTTCTATTTATGTATGTCCTTTGTTTTGTACCAAAGGTAGTGTCTTTGCAGGAAATCTGTATTTGTTCTCCCAACCTCCAAATGGAGGGAGCAGATGAAATGAAGGCTCCCAGGATATGGGGAGGGCCACTTGCTAGAGAGTGGGCGGAACCAATGAGAAGTCTGATTTGCTGTGGTTCAATGACTTCTTAAAACTCTTTGCAAGGCTGACCTATTTCTAATTCCTTGAGCCTATAGTCTGAAAGGTCATTAATCTGGGCTCGGCTCATGATGCGGAGGCTTAAGACTTCCATTTCTTAAATGCCAAAGGTGTGTCAGATTGCCTTTCAAAATGTTGGTATCTCTATTCAGGTGTGCAGTGGTTAGTAGCGAGCAGTTTCTTTTCTCATGGAAACATTCACCTCACCAAGGAACCACCTGTGTTGTTTTTTGGGCCCTTTGGATCTTCGCCACGGATTAAAGAGACAAACCAATCTCCTACGCATGCTTTCTCTTTGTCAAGTCCAGGGACAAACAGGTATGTGTTTGCTGAAAGGTTGACACATCAAATGTACTTCCTGGGAGCAAAGCTGGAAGAAACGTGAGCGTGCCAATTTACTCTTCTGACTCTCGTCCATGCCTGCTGGGTTGCTCTAGGATGAAGCTCTTTGTTGTCACCTCTGATGGTCTTCTTTGGTGCTCTGTTGAGTTCACCTGTCTTCCTTCTTGCTTCTCCCTAGACTTACCTTTGGCTTCCAAGAACCTTGGTTCACCTGTGGGCCTTTGTCAGTGCCATTCTCTACCTTCTGGACTGGTGAGTTCTCACCAGCTCCAGTGTCAATTCAGGTGTTCCTTCCTCTGGAGGTCCCACCTGACTCCCCCACTCCCCTCCATCCCTCACATCCCTCCCACACCCCAGGGAGGGACTCCTCCTGGGGTTCCCATAGCAACGAGTGCTTGCCCGAGGACTCACTTCCTCTGAATTTAATGACCTAAACACTTGTCTGTCTTCACCTACTCTTGCCTTTTCTTCCTCTTTCTCCCTCATGTCCTTCACCCTCTTCACTCGAGTGCACTCTCCTGATACAAAGTCAGACATCACATATGTTGGACCACGTGTTGGATCCCTTTCATCTGTCTCTGTAGGCCCGCGTCCTGGCCAGCCTGCTCTGTGCCATGGGAAGCTGGTCATGGTGTCTGCAGTGATGGGCTCTTTGCTTTCTAGTTTCAGGTTGGGCTTGGCCATTAAGGTTGCCAAGGAAGATCAGAGGGTGGGAGACAAAGAGTTTGGGAGCATTTTGCCCCACCTCCCTCCCTGCTGCATGTCCATGGGCTGGTTGTCACTCTAATAGAGGCTACAGGTCCTTTTGGAGTCTCAGTTCACGGGGTTATCTCTCTGGGTTCTGGTGGCACTTTCTCTTCTTGTCCCTTCAGGCCTGGGGTGGGGGGGGGGGAGTGTTTATGGTTGCCGCTGTCACTATTCTAGATGTAGGACTCTGTACCTTATTGCTTTCCCTAGACGCTCTCTCAGTCTGTGTAAATAGGCCCTTTATCAAGTGCTCCTTACCCTGCGTGGTTGGAACACACACCTCCCTTCTGCCCAGACCCTGACCGATTCAGAGCATCGCCCCCCAATCCTGGTTCCTGCCACCTTCCCTAGAGGTCACTCCAGTGCCTGTGACTATAAAACTATGACTTCTACCCCCTTGCAGCTCTAGGTCCTAGCATAGTGCAGCACACACATAGGAGGGGTTCAGTAAATGCTGGCTAAATGCTACCATTGAATCTTGAGCTCCCAGGAGAAGATGGGTCAAAAGTTGCTAATTCCAGGCAAATACTGGTTCTCTCTGCACCTCATAAAGATGAGACAACATCACAGTTATTAGAGTGGAAAATTTCTTCACTGTTGTGGCAGCAGATAGCCATTATGTGTTCCAGCGAAAGACTCAGGAATGGGCATAAAAATAATCCACTGTACACCATGAAAAAGTGAAAGCACATTCTTTTCCTTTGAAAGGAGATCGGCTTCTGGAAGCTTCCACTCCAACACCCATCCATCTAAAACGTCTCTCCAAGGACACGAGTAAGATGCAATTTGTTTCATAATAAGCCTCAGGAGTTTACTTTAAAGACATGATTACCCAGAAGGCAATGAGAGCTGTCTACAATTTCTTCTGTTTTAAGAACATTTCTTATACTAAAAAAAAAAAAAAAAAGGGGGCAGGATAAGCTCCAAAGTTTCACTGGAAATTCTGGCTTGTGAATTATACAGAGAATAGAAAGTTTGCATATCTGTGATTTATCCTGACTTGGACCTCATTCCCCCAATTAGAGTGCTCAAGTACAGAGCATGAGACCCCAACGGAATCCCCCTTATCTGTCAGACAAGAAGTAATGCTGTGAGCCGACAGTCTGTTCTACTGTGGTTTCATGATGGGGCCTGTCTCGAACCAAGCTGGGACTTGGCATAACAAGCCACTGTCATGGCACCCATTAGTGGCGTCCTTACAATGTCCTCCAGGTGTCTTATCTCACCCCACCTGTTACCAGCACCACAAGGGGTCATGCTCAGCATCTCTTTTTATGGATACGGACACTTGTGGGAAGAGGACCTTCTCCAGCTGAGCAGTGGAGGCATGACTTCTTTTCCAGGCCAGATTCTTTGCTGCCATGCCTGCTGCCCTCCTCCAAGCCCTCTCCATTCATCTGGGTGGAGGCAATTCAGTCAAACTCCAGGCTGCCTTGATACCTGCTTCTGTTTGTACTTATCTCATTGTGTCAAGTTGATTCACCCTCAAAGGTCATATAGTTTGGCCAACAACTGACTTCCCCTCCAAGGTCCTGAAAAATTGTGGAATTTTATGGTGTCACACTTCAGGGTCACTCATTAACATGCCTGGTTTTATGTAACCCCTGCTAGTCTAGGTCCCCTGTGTGCGTCTCCACTGGAAGGAGCAAATCACTGCCCAGCAATCTACTGCCTCAAGCCCCTATCTTCTGTTCTTTAGATTGGTGGAGCAACCTCTCCTTCTCCAAGCTTCACTCTCAGCAAGCTTTCCCACATCTGATTCTTTCCTTCCCTTTGCGATGTTCTTATTCTATCCATTTGCATCAGCTGGTGCCATTAGGTCACAGGTGTCCCGACTTAGAAACACAAGGGGTTTACTCAGTACCACCAGGCACTGGTTTGATGCGGTTCACCTTATTCCGCATCAAATCAAACTAGCACTACTGACATTTCGCCCGTGATAATTCTCCGTGGTGGAGGCTGTCCTATGCATTGTGGGTTGTTCAGTAGCATCTTTGTCCTCTATCTACTCCATGCTCCTAGTATTTCCCACTCAGTCATGGGGAACAAAAGTAGCTCCAGACACTTTCAACTGTCCCCAAGGGCCAAAATCACCCTGAATTTGGGAACGACCGACTGGTGTAGCAAATGACAAGTGGGACCTGTATCACTACAGGAAGACGGTCGAGGTGGCACATCCCTGCTCCTTCCTGGAGCACACTCAGTGAAGTCCATTATTCTTCTCCAGGAACAAACCATTTTGGAACCCCTGAGGTTAGAATCCTGGTGGAATTTTTTTCTTTTCATACTTTATGCCTGTAGGAACCCAGGGTCTTGGCACATTCATTTCTACATGGGTGGTATTTCAGGCTGCACTAAAATCTTGTGAGGGCACTTGTCTTTGGCTCTCAGGCAAATGATCCTATTCTTTAAGGGAACTTACAGGGCAAATCTCATGTTAAGGTTGTATAGATGGGAGCTCACAGAGTCAGGTCTTGAGGTTTGGTCTTTTTGATTCCAGACACCAACTGGTTGATCATGACTTTTTCTGGTGATGAGAGAAGGTTCTGTGACTCTTGCAGCTGAGGAAGAAAACATAGGAAGTTAATTCAGTAGTGAAACTCAGGCCCTAGACATCCAGGAGGCTGGCTCCTTTCCAACCAATAAACCCAGGATGGTTACCCCAACTGTTGTCATTTCCTGAAAACAGTGTGAAAGAGGCTGGATGATGATCCCTCCTGCACCTCTATCTGCCAATTTAATTTCTCAGTTCCCTGTTCTACTCAAGGAACAGGACACCTTTGTACAGGATTGTTCCATTGCTGTTAGATAAATGTCGCCATCTCACTTAGCTACCGTGACACCATTTTCGTGTTTCATAAGCTAAAGTCCATGGACTTTTCCATGGAGCTCAGGTCTGCAGCCAACTGGTCTTTTTCCTTTAGAATCTTCTGGATTTCAGCTTTTATGTGAGGGCAGGACAATGTCTGTATTGCCCACCACTTTGTTCTCAGCACTTAGGGCTCTCAGTACTCAATGAATGAATGAATCTGAATTAATGGTTAAGTCCATCTTGAAGAAGAGTAGATTAATTTTGACCTTTTACTGCTTTTCTCGGGTGTTTGGTCCATAAGCAGGAATTAGCAATGGGCTTCAGGATGAGCAAGCTTGACATTGTTTCTAGGTAATTGATGTAGAATCTTAAAAATGTCCAGCAGGGTAAGTCTATGTTCCCAGCAGATTTCTCTTGGGTGAGAGCAGAGAATAATATGATATTTCTTATTTATTTTAGAGAGAGGGGAAGGGCAGAGGGAAAGAGAGATAGATTATCTTAAACAGGCTCCATGCCCAGTGTGGAGCTCTACGTGGGGCTTAGTCTCACAACCTTGAGATGATGACCTGAGCTGAAACCAAGAGTTGGATGCTTAATCAACTGAGCCATCCAGGCGCCAGTGGTATTTCTTTAAACAGAAAATATGATGCTCACTATGGCTTGGGAGTGCATCCGCCCATCATTAAATAACACACATTCGTACACAGTGGAAAAGATTTGGCCATTGAATTCTCTTTGGGTCCTTCTGCTTGGGTTGGGGAGGAAGCCTTACTTCATGCTAGTGTTATCTTTTTTTTTTTTTTTTTAATTCATGAAAGATGCAGAAGGAGAAGAAGGCTCCCTGTGGGGAGCCCAATGTAAAACTCGATCCCAGGACCCCAGGATCATGACCTGAGCTGAAGGCAGATGCTCAACCACTGAGCCACCCAGGCGCCCCTAGTGTGGTCTTTACCATCACTTTCTCACTTGTTAATCTCCCCATTTAACAAAGAAAAACAAACTTCAGGTGCAGACACTTCAGCAGCCAAGTCTAGGTAGAATCTAATAGCATTTTAAAAAAATGTTTATATTGTGATATATTCAAGGTGGTTATCTATTTAAGGCAAATGATTCTTGGTGTTTTTACATTTATGGTTTTCATATAACATTTCCATTTACATAAATTCAGCTAAGTAAAAATAAAAGGAAAGCTGATTGAAAGAAAAGTATTTTGTATCTTTATAACAGTTGTTACACAGATATGGCAAAAATTGTGTAGGAGATACACAAGTGGATGCAGTTTGAGTAATATTGTCATAACTGTTAAGAAGAGAGATGGAACTTGTTTTGAAGCTTGAATTTATGCCTTGCTAGTAAGGTGGGCTTCAACAAGTTGTTCAGCTTTTCCAAACTTTGGTTCTCCCCAAATAGACATGAGGATAGAACATATGTCACAGTTTTGCTATGAGTCATAGTTAAGTTATGAAACTGTAATGAGACAGTGTGCAGAACGCATGGCTTATTACCTGGCAGGTAGGAAGCACTCAAAACATGGCTGCCATTTGTTGTTGCCATTATGTCTTGCTTCTCCATGAGTTGATATTAAATGGGCTGTAGGCAAGTCCCGTATTACAGGGGCTGAAAAATAAGCCTTTTCTTATTCCTAAAAAGGCCTGACTTCATTCTACCAGCCCTAGAGTGGCTTGAATAGACAACAGCTCCAGCTAGTTTAATTATAGTCAGATGGGCCAGCAGCCGACCTGCTCTTCTAAAACTATTGTTTTTGGCAGATGTTCCTCACCATTTTTCCTGGTTTATAAATAACGATTTCATACAAAAAATCACTTCCTTTAGTTTCTTTTGGTGTGTGTTTCTCAAATGGTTTGTTTTGGCGGGTTCTCTTGGAAGTTGCATTATTATAGCTACAGGTGGTTGACTAAGATGTCGTTTTGGTCAAGGAGGGCACCTGGTGATGCCTGCCTTAAACATTTTCAGGCCATAAAGATTTGAGAAATGCTTAGGTTCTCTTGGGTCTTGACCATGTAGTCTATGTCTGGGACAGATTGAAAACAGATTCCTGGGTAAAATCTGTGCATTTGGGGGATGGAACCAGATTGTCCTAGCTTCTTGTGGCTGTCTTCCCCTCAATGTCTTCCTCTCAGCATCTCTGATGTTCCAAGAATGAGGTTCTATCACAAGCGTAGTTGTGGAATCAACTGGGGCCAGAGACCATTTTAAGTAGTGTGAACAAGAAGAGTTTCAGAGCAAGGAAGCTTGGCAAGAGGGAAGGAGGTGGTGCTAGGAGGAGAACCTCAGGATCCTGGGGTCCCAGTTGTCCCTGTTAGGGAGACAACGACAAGAAGGCAGAGTCAGAATACTGCTTGGTGGTTGGATAAATCTCCTTGGGGAAGAACTCCCATAGAGCTTTGACTGCTGTTGCAGAAACCCAGAGTGGCTTTGGTTTAAGTGAAGAGAGCAGCTTATTTTCTCTCTAAGCCTGGGGCTGGTGTGGTCGTCCCACAGTATCTTGTCCCTCAGACACTCTCTTGTCACTCCTTCATTGTTAGGACAGATTCCCTGTCCATCTGGCTCAAAATAGTTTACCACTGTGTCCACACTTCCACTGAGTGGGACAAAGTCAGTGGAGAGCCACAGGCAAAGTCATTTGTTTCAAGGTCATGATTTAGAGTTTGTAGATGTCACTTCTCTTCACAGCCCCAACCCAGTATTGGCCCAGCATCTTGTTCCCAGGCACTGTGAATAAAGGATATGGGGTTTCTTCCTCCCACGAAGCAGGCCAACTAGCATTTTTCAGGGGTTCAATCATCATGCCTTGCCAATGAATATTTATCACATTTCAAGAAAAACAACAAGTGTTCACTGTTCTGTGCGAAGAAGTGAGTGTGGAGGTGACAATAACAGATGGGCCTGCAAGATCCTCCCCTCATGGAACGTGCAGTCTACTGAAAATCAGCAATGAGCAAGAAAATGAGCAAATTTCAAAAGGAGTAACAAATTGTGGCAAGTGTTTTGAAAGAAAAAAATCTACATGCTTATATAGAAAATAGCCAGAGAGCAAAATGAGTGTTGGCAAGGATGTGAAGGAAGGAGAATCCTTGTGCCCTGTTGGTAGGAATGTAAACTGGTGCAGCTGCCCTGGAAACCAGTATGGAGTTTCCTCAAAAAGTCAAAAATAGAGCTACTCTATGATCTCATAAAAAATACAAGAATGCTAATTCAAAGGGATACATGCACCTCTATGTTTACTGCAGCATTATTTACAAAAGCCAAATTATGGAAGCAGCCCAAGTATCTGTTGATAGATGAAGAGGTACAGAAGAGGTGATAGATAGATATTACTCAGCAATACCAAAGGATGAACTCTTGCCATTTGCAGTGACACGGACAGAGCTGGAGAGTATAATGCAAAGAGAAGTAAGTCAGGGAAAGACAAATACCATATGATGTTACTCATATGTGGAATTTAAGAAAGAAAACAAAAGAACAAAGGATAAAGACAAACCAAGGAATGGGCTCTTAACCCTAGAGGACACAGAGGTCCCCAGAGGGGAGGTGGGTGGGTGGGGGAAACAGGTGATGGGGATAAAGGGGGCACTGGGTGGAGTATGGAAGTGCCGAATCACTATGTTGTAGACCTGAGACTGATGTAAACTGTAAACAATACTGGCATTAAAATAAAATTTAAAAAACAAAAACAAAAAAACCAGAAAGCCTATCCTCTTGAGGGATGGCAGCCAAGGCTGTTTGAGAAAGTGTCATTCTAAAGCTGATCCCTGGAAAGGAGTGACCCAAGTGAAATGCAGGGGTAGGAACCACAAGAAGCAAAGAATAAATAAACCACAGAGTGGTGGAGCATTATACAGCAGTGAGGAATGAAAAAGACCCACCGCTACATGCAACCGTGTGGTTGCATCTTAGGAGCAAACAGTTGGGTAATTAAGGCAAGTCACCTAAGATTACATACATTAGGGTGTTGTTTTTATAAAGCCCGAATACATGCAAGGCTGAGCAACATATCATTTAGAGATGCATACATGCGTGATACAACTAAATACAAAAGAAGATAGGACAATGACAAACACAAAACTCTGAATAATGTGTACCTGAGAGGGGAGGAGGGGGAGAGGAGATAATGTGAAACTTCAAGGCAATGTTCTAGTTTTTTTTTTTTTTCAATGTTCTAGTTTTAAATTTAGATGGCAGATTCATGGATGCTGGTTTTGTTATGCTTCCTAGATTATACATGTGTTGAATGTATTTTTAATCTACCCAACATGGTCTAATAGAACGTATTAGGGCATGTTATAAACAAAGAGGAAGGGGCCATTAAGTCAGTTGCCCACAGACTCCACGCAGGCAGGTGTAAAATGAAGAGTGGGTTGGCATTTCTGTGGTGAACTGCCAGATACTTTCCCCGCCGACAGAAGGCACACCACCCAGCCCCCCCAGCCACCCGCCCCCCCCCCCCCGCATGGTTGCCATGCAGACTTGCGGGCCTGATGTGTCCAGAACTCCCTATTTTTCTTCAGAAGCCCGACACTTGCATCTTTACAAGAAATATCCCAATTTTTCAGTGGTGGCAAGATCCCACATTTTTAAAAACCCTGTGGACCAACAGTACCTTTTGTGGGGGGTGGGGAGCATGTATGTTGAGCCTCTGAGATAAGGACCATGGAAGTGAGCATGGATTTAGTGTCCACTGTGCAAAGAAAAATGCCTAAATTGATTCTGACCCTTTCTTCCCCCCAACCCCACTCCGAAGGCAGGCAGGCAGGAAGCCCATCCTCTCTGCACCCCCGGACTGTGCTATTTCCAACCTGTCCCTGGGCTCAGTTCCTCCACCTGTCTTACCTGCGAGCTTTCACCTCTAAGTTTGGAACGTGTGAAGCTGGTGTGAGTGCTGAGGGGATGGGTGTGCAGCAGCTGGGCTTGCATCTTGCCCACCCCCACCCCCACAGCTTTCACTCCACTGTACCCCCTTCCAGGCCCAGCTCCGTGGAGTGCGGGCCGCACTCCCACCTCTCCCACAGGCCCCCCGGGAGCAAAGGGCTACGCTGAGCTTCCACCACTGCAGGGGGCAGCGGGGGAGATCTGTTTTATGTTGCACACTGTTGAGACCCAGTGCTTTCTTCTGTAGGTGAACAGATTTGTCTTTTCTTTCAGAAGGAAGAGTTTCACCTGTGACGCATTAATTCTCCTAACACCTGCTCATGACAAGCTTGGCTACTTGTTTTCTCATTATCACAGGGGTTCTCAACTGGGGGCTATTTTGTTGTGCCTGCCCCACCCCTCCCGGGGACATTTGACAATGTCTGGAGATATTTTTGGTTGTCACAACTGGAGTCAGGGGCAGCTTTTATTTATTTATTTTAAGATTTTATTTATTTTAGAGAGGGAGGAGGGGTGGGAAGAGGAGTAGAGGGGGAGGAGTAGAGGAAGAGGAAGAATATTGAGCAGACTCTGGAGAGCCCAACGCAGGGCTCAATCCCTGAGATCATGACCTGAGCTGCAACCAAGAGTGGGGCACTTAACCAACTGACCCACCCAGGTGCCTCATGGGGCTTCTTTCATCTAGTGGGTAGAGGCCAGGGATGCTGCTAAATATCCTGCAGTGAACAGGGCCACTGCCCCCGCCTCCCAACATCCCAAAAAAGCATTAACCAGCCCAAATGTCAATAGGCAATAGTGCTGAGGCTAAGAAACTCTCCTTCCCTCTATACAGCCCCCGCCAAAAAAAACAAAGGTAAAAAACCCCACAGCCTGGGCCATTCCCTGTGAATTATGAAAGGTGTGTGTTTGGGGGGGAGGTGGGTATGGTGAGAGGTGTAACCAACATGAATTTACAAGGCATGCCCTTTAGCTAGAGCTGGGATTTGTGGCCACTATTTTGGTTTTTATTAAAGCATAATGCTCACAAGCAGAAGAGGGGATTTGTTATTCTAAAGACAGCTGCACACCAAAGCATGCTATTGTATAATCTGGCATTTTCGCCACCAGGGAGCTATGGTGCATTACTCACGAGTGACAGAACCAACGAGCTTCATCTCCCAAGGGGCTAGTGCATCCGTTTAAAGGGAGCAAGCGCTGTGCAGATCCGTCCCCGCCCACCCCTCCCCACCCAGACAGCAGGATGAAGGTGAGGGCCTTTGTAGTCATGGCAAGGGTGATCCAGCCCACTATTCCATGCCCACCTGCACCCCCCCAAAATAAAAGATTTGCGTCTACTTATGTTCTAGTAGCAGGACCACAGGATGGAAGGCAAGGCCTTGGATTTTATTGTAGTCTCCATCCTGGTGAATTTGGTGAGGGATGTCCCAGCGGTCTCCTGTGCCTCTGTTTCCTGGAACAACCATGCCTAGTAAGGCGAGGATCTGGGGCTTGGGGTAGGCACAGGGTCGAATGCAGGTCCAGCACTGATAGCATTGTCTCCCTGGGTCCTGACTTCTCGCAGGGCCTTGGTTTTCTCATCTACACAGTGGAGAGAGTCCAGCTTGTCTCCTAGGGTCACCGTGAGGGTAAAGGAGAAGGATTATAAGGCACTCTGCACTTGCCAGGTACGTAGGAAGGAGCCAATAAATGTTCACTATCATGTACCCACCATCCTAGTGGTCAAATATCGAACGGAGTCAACGTGTCTGTTATGTACCTCACAGAACAGTGGTGAATTGGAATGAGATTGTGGATGGAAAAGCACAAGGGAAAAACCTTAAATGCTGTATCGATGTAAATTGGTATCAATACGATGTAATGAAACCAATGTAAACATCAAGGTTGTTATAGTGTTTACGCTACTGACCCCAAGAAAATTGAGAACAATTATTACCCGTCACAATCGTCACTGGTTAGACATAGAAGGAAATTAGGATTGTTTTAATTTAAACCTTCCCTTTTACAAGCCAGGAAAGCACTGTTAGTGGTAAGGTTTCCCAGCCTGCTGCTCTTTTGCCATCCCCGCGAGGTTGACACTGGAGTTTGACAACCCATTTGGAGCGTATGGGTTTCTGGTAGTCCATCCCTGACCTACAGCCTCAATTTCTTCATCTCTAAAATGGGCACGATTGTAAAAACTAACCTTCAGGTGAAGAATGAGATCATGCAGGTGAAACCCCCGACATGTGAGAAGTTCTCCCAAAATAGCACTCATTGCTGTCCCTGTTAACGGTAATAATTGAGATGATGCATGTACGAGCACCTCTTCCAGGATCTGTCTTAGGTGGGCAGCCAATATATGTTCACTGGAAAGTTGCTAAGAAGAGTCCATCAGTGTGATCTGAGAAGCACTGGGGCGGGGCTCTAGGTCCTCCTGAAGAAGCCACAGGCGCACTGTCTGGTTTCTGCCCATCACAGGGAGGGGCCCGCACAAGCCAGTGGCATTCTTCGTGGCCTCAGAAATGATGAAGGGAGTCCAGCTAATCTAGGATTCTGATGGGGCTTGAGTTGGACAAGCCAAAGGCCTTGATCTTCATTTTGGTTTGGACTTTGAGGATTTGTGAGCATTTAGGGGTGAGCAGTGGGGCTCAGGGCACACGTTCAGATGGCCCTCAAATAGTGGTTCTTAAACTTTGGCCTGTATCAGGATCACCTGGAGGGCTTATGAAGGTGCAGGTCACTGCCCCCACCCACCCAGTGGATCTGGGGTGATACCCTCTATTTTACATTTCTCACAAGGTCCCGGGTGATGCTGATGTTGATGCTGCTGGTCCAGGGGCCATACTTCAGAATCACTGTCCTTGAGCTGCATTTCCCAGCCTCAGAACTGTTGAAATCTGGGGCTGGATGATTTGGCGTTACACTATGGGGTATTCGGTGGCCTCTCTGGCCTGTGCTCACCGTGTGCCAGTAGTAGTAGTAGTGAGAACCAAATGTCTCCAGACATTGCCTGATGTCCTCTGGGGAGTGAAATCATCCCTGTTTGAGGACTGTGCTCTAGAGTAGATGGCCTAGAATCCAATCTAGTGTACTGCTGGTAGGATCGCAGTCACATTGCTGTGCTTCTCCAAGCCTTAGCTTCTTCATCTGTATAATGGGTATAAGAATGCTGACGTCACAAGGTCCGACGAAGGATTGAAAAATATTACAGATAGAGTGTCTAGCACAGTGCCTGGGGTATAGTGAGCAGTTGACACCTGTTAGTTAGCCCTCCAGATCTTATCTATTAAGTGAAATGTTTTTTGCTCATCATGCATCAGCTTGGCTGATGAAGGGGAGAGCTTGAAAACTCATCTAGGGCCAAGTGACTTCCAGAAAACTGTACATTCAGGCAAAAGACTCTCAGGGAACAAGGTCCTGTTTAGAGTTCTGAACTAATGTCCAGCTTTTACCGAGGTGCGTATTCCCCAGTCCTTAGCTCAGAAGTGATTGTCTCCCAAAGCCTATGCCAGCTTTATAAGCCCACTTCCTATTTGTTTAGCTAAGGTTGGTACAAGAAAGATCTTTCAGGTTTTTTTTCCATTTAAAACAATGATCTCATCATCACTCACATTTTCTTCTCCAACTTTGCTCTAGAAGTGAACTTTGGAATCTGGAATCCTGCTGCATTATGAGTTCCCAAACAGCTGCTGTTAGAGAGTGATCTATGCTGGCACACACAGGGGATCATGGATTTTTCTTTGGCTGTCAGCTCTTGAAATTACCCAGCAATCCCAAAATGAATTTCCACTAATCTGACAGTTTTGCCTCTCCTGAGTATGATGTACTGTATATTCAGTGGTCAGCAGGGACTGCTTAATTGCAGTTAAGCCTGTGCTGTTCATTGTGGCATTTAAAATAGAGCAGTATGCAATGTGGTTAAACTTTCTGACTCTCCAGGCCCAGATGGGTGGGTGGAACTCAATGTTTTTTTGGAAAGTTTCTACCTGGGAGCTTTTATGCTGAATTAAGTTTTACTGGCTAGCAGCTTTAATTCATTCACTTTCAAGATTTATAAGTGTTAGAATCAAAATTAAAATTTTCTCCTAGAAGATAGAAGGGACTGGAGTATCCAAAAAAGGAGTGTGTTAAAGATGGAAAAAAAGGGAAAAATACACTGATAAAATACATATTGCTTTTTTGGATATTTTCCGTATGCCTGGCAGTTTTCAGGTATTATTTCATTTATAAGGCATTCCAAAGAGGCAGGGATGATGTTTGCTTCCATTTTACAGATGAAGAAACTGAAGCTCAGAGAAGCTACGAGACTTCCCAAGTTATGCGGTGTTTGAGCATAGCCGAGATTTGAGCTCAGGTCTGCCTGCTAACAACCTACTTCTCTTGCACTACGCCACACTGCCCTAAAGCGGAGTTTAAATAGCTCTTTTACAGGTGGGTAAACTGAGGTCCAAACACTTTGAAGTGAGTTGTTTAGAATTAAGTTACCCCAGATTCAGAAAACTCACCTGGGGCTACTTATAAGTCCTGTTTTTAATAACAATGTAGTGCTGGGGCGCCCGGCTGGCTCAGTCTGCAGAGCATGAAGCTCTTGATTTGGGGGTTGTGAGTTTGAGCCTCCCATTGGGTATAGAGATTACGTAAAAATACAATAACGTAGTATTGTATTGCAGCTTTCAGCTTACAAAGTGCTGTGGCGTCTATTAGCACATATTTAATTTGGGGTTTCAAATGTCGTATGAGCTGGTAACTCAAAAAGAATTTCGATTAGTGATTTTTTTTATCATGGAATCTAATGATATGTACTTGCTGTGTAGGCACAAAAATGCTACTGTGAGGTGCCTATGAACACATGAAAAGTAAAGACTTAACTGGATCAGTATTCAGCAAATACCATTACACTTCTAATATGTGCTGGGCATTATTCCAGGTGCTGGGAATATAGCACTGAACAAAAACAGGAGTTCCCAGCTCCAAGGGAGCTTACATTCTGGAGGCCAGAGGCAGATGATTAACTAGATAAATAAGCAAAATGTATAGTATGACAGATGTGAAGTGGGAAGCAAAGAAATGCAGCTGGGAATAGGAAAAGGTAGCGTTGGGCGAAGGGTTTAGCATATATGTAGAGAAGGTGATATTTGAATAAAGACAGAAAAGATATTGAGGAACAACCTTTTTGAATATCTGGGGAAGAGCATTCCAGGCAGAGGGAACAGTGAATGCCAAGGCTCCGAGAAGTAGATACGGAGTGTGCTGTGTTCAAAGAAAAAGCAGAGGGGCCAAATGGATGGGAAGTTTGAATACTTTTTGTTACTATTCTCTCGTATGTTTTTTTTAAAATTGAGATAGAATTGATATTCCATTATTTTATATCCCCAGAAGCCATGTAGTGTAGGTCCTGGCTGCTCTATATCATCATCAACACTTATTATGTCCAGCTTTACAATTTTAGATATTTTTTAAAGATTTTATTTATTTATTCATGAGACACAGAGAGAGGCAGAGACACAGGCAGAGGGAGAAGCAGACTCCATGCAGGGAGCCTGATGTGGGACTCGATCCCAGGACCTCGGGATCACGCCTTGAGCTGAAGGCCGACGTTCAACCACTGAGCCACCCAGGTGTCCCTAGATATTTAAATAGTTATGTAGTACCATTTAACTGAAATTTGATTTTGTATTTCCCTAATGACCAGCAACATGCACAACTTTTCAGGTGTTCGTTTGCATCCTTCCATATGTCGTCTTTGGTGAAGTATCTCTTTAAATCTTTTGCCCACTTTTTGGGTTAGTTTGTTTTTTGATTATTGCCTTTTGAATATTTTTCATGCAATCTAGATAGAAGTCTTTCGTTGGATGCCACGATTTACAGATATTTACAGATATTTTCTCCCTGTCAAAGGCTTGTCTTTTTATTCTCCCTGCAGCATCTTGCTTAATTTTGATTGAGGCCAGTTTATCATTTTCTCCCCCCATATGGATTTGATGTTGTATCTAAGAAATCTTTGCCTTTGATTACTTTAAAAATTGATTTTCTCATCAAGTAAAAGAAAATAACCTCTCCAGTTCCTCTAAGTATATCCATATTACTTAAGCAACTAAGTTATTGATCAATAAGTGACCATTTGTAATGATCTGTTGATTAAGAATAAAAATATCACTTTCATGTTCCCTAACCTATGTCTAAGATCTCATCACTTTTCTACAAGCATAACCAGAAGCGGTGGCGCCAGCGTGAATGAGGGGCAGCTGTGGTGTGGTGGGAAGAGAGAGTCAGTGGCCCTAATGACAAGACACACGATTTTCTCTCTGCTCCACCACTCATCAGATGCTCAGCTCTGGGCCTGGTTGTGTTCCCTTTTTTGGTTTCCAGTTTCAAAACTATGGAGTTATGCTAGATCTTTCTGTGTCCTCTTCTATTCTTGACACTATAGAAATGGGACACTGACAGTAAATTAAAGGCCTTCATCAGGGACTGGCGATGTGTAAGTAAGGCAAGAGATATGTCTCAGGCACACGGTGAGGGTGATATGCACTTGCAAGTGGTGTGAGTACTGATGCTGTGTTTGCACACATACCCCGAGGGGGTGTCAGTGGCCTGAGCCTGAGAACGAGGCCTTCTTAAATTTCATGCCCTCCACCATGGTCTTGGTCCTGACCTTCACTGAAGGAGGGGAGTGAGGCCCAAATGGGGACCGTGCAGTGCATCTCACCCTGGAGTGTGCATTCTCCTAACCTAGAGCATTTATTCTTTCTGTTGTAGAAGGTTTGGAATGGGGCTTGAGAGTCTGCCTTTCTAACAAGTTCCCATGTGATGCTAATGCCTCTGGGCTGTGGGTCACACTTTGGGTAGTAAGACACTAGAATGCACTGACTTTGTCCAAAGGACCAATGCAGCTCCATCCATCCCGTGTGGGAATTCAGACCCAATATTCACAGGTGTCTTGATTTGTCAAAAGAGGAACTGGAAACCTGTGATGAATTTGAAGTCTCACCATTCTTCTCCTTCTTCTTCTTCTTCTTCTTCTTCTTCTTCTTCTTCTTCTTCTTCTTTTAGATTTTATTTATTTATTTGAGAGAGCACAAAAGAAAGCAGGGGGAGGGGCAGAGGAAGAGAGAGAATCTGAAGCAGACTCCCCACTGAGCTTGGAGCCCAACTCAGAGCTCGATCTCATGACCCTGAGCCAAAGCCAAGAGTCGGTTGTTTAATTGACTGAGACACCCAGGCACCCCGAAATCTCTTTATTCCTAACTATTGGACAGCTTACTTTCACTTTTACAAAACATCATGGGGTCAGAGAGGCCATCTGAGAGTCAACTTTGTCCCGTGTGAAAACCAGTCTGTCACATCAGGGATCAATCAAGTTTCAGGCATTTTCCCAAAATTTTGGACAGAGAAAATGGGCGCAATAATAGCCAGCTCTCAGAACAAGTCTAACCACAAAGTCAACACCCCATCCCCTCCTGCTAAAGAAAGGATGTTAGAGGAAAAGTTAACTAAACTCGGCTTCACTTCTCAGGGTGTTCCTCCCTCTGTGGCATGAAGCCATGTGCAGAAGCATCCCCCATGCTTTTAATTCATTCCTTTTGCTCACTGTATCTCTCCTGGTAATTTCTTTTGGCATACCACCCCCCTCTCTCTCCATGTTCTCAGTCCCCTACATGTCCAACACTCTCTGGAATGAATAGCTGTTTTGCTTGCCAGCCCAGCATCCATTATTTCCCCTTCTGGTATCAGCCCCTGTTCTTTGGGGGAATCCATCCCTGACCCCATTTTCAGTTTGTAGAATTCAAAAGAGACTCCTCCATCTTCCTACATCCATGGCTCCAGTGGGGACCATGACCCAGGCAGGGTGAATTACCTTTCTGACCCCGTATGAGTTATTGAGAAAAGAAGCTCTTTCTCCTGGAATTGATAAACTGTCAATAGTAAGAGCTGAGTGTTTACTGTCTGCCAGGCATTGTGTGAAGAACACACTTTGGTATGATTTTTTTCTTTCAGCCCTCACTACAACCCTGTCTTATAGGCATTCATATTTATCCCCATTTAACAGAAGGAAACTCTGAGCACAGGGAGGTCAAAGAACATGCCTGAGGTCACACAGCTTGCAAATAATAGAGCTGGGATTTGAATTTGCCAGTTACAGAGCTGAACTCTAGGGAGGTATACAAACCAGGAGCTGCCAGCAATCATTTTTGTAAACTCACAAAGTAAGCTTCAGTGAGAATGAAGCCATCAGAGAAGAAAATCGTACCGAGAAATGGACAGAGAGTCAGTGTCCCAACAAGATAACGTAAAGCCCTGGATCTAACCTTACCTGAAGCCCAGATTTATCCACATGCCAACCATAGGAGCCAAATTTACCCTCTCTTTGGTTTAAGTTAGTTTGATTTGAGTATTTACATCTGCTTTGTTTTTCGTATCAGAAAAATTTCTGGTTAATACACAGTTGTGACCATGGGCAAGGCACTTCTTTTCTCTGGGACTCAGTTTTCTTATTTTATGAGGGATTCCTCAGCATTTTTTTGGCTTGATTGCTATCTATATCATTTTTCCAGCCTTCACCAACCTCATGTAAGCTTTTGTCTCTATATCATTCCAGGAAGGAATGTGAAGTGTAATAGACTCTATTTCAAGTTCAAAACCTAACTGAATATACTTATCTTGTTCATTTCCTCTCTTTCACTGTGATGAAAACTCCATGGAGGTAGGCAATTTTGTTTGGTTTTCTTACTGCTACATCCTCAGTATCTTGAACTGTGTCTGACTCAGAGTATGACCTCAACACACACACACACACACACACACACATATTCAAATATATAAATAACTATATATGTGTGTGTGTATTTAAATGAATAAACAAATTCTTGTCCATTTTTATGGGTAACAACAAGCTGGTTTGGGCATAATTATTATTCACTAGTCCTTATTTTAGTAGGAAAGTGGTTGTGGATAGCATCTGTCTTTATCTGCATCATAATTTTCTCCCTGGTGTGTGGCTTCATGGACAGAAGCAATAGATAAAGTAAGTTGGATAGTCCTTGAATAAAACACAAGCTTTTAATGCTTCTTAAAGCCTATAACATATCATTACTTCTAAACTCAGAGTAAGCAGGTAAGTTCTTATGATGGGTGGATTTCCAGTTTCAAATAAAAGAGGGCTGTGTCTTAACTTCCTATTTTACTTCTATTTTAATATCCTAGTAGAGCTATTATATGAAATTGATTTCCCGGCTCTAGGAAATGGGGAGCTGCTGAGAGTGTCATATGCTGTTATAGGATGTATTATAGGATGACATTCAGCCCAAGCTTCTCTCTTGTTAATAAACCTGAGTTTCACTGGGGCAGCAGTGTGCTCAGAGCCAGGGAATGATAATGATTACAATAGCTAGTAAATAGTTCATACTGTGTCGCAGACACTGTTCTAAGCCAGTAACATGGATTTACTCGTTTAATATATGAAGACAATGGACTAGTATCAGCCAGATGTGATATTACTGCCCTCTGCCTCCCATGCAGCTAAGAGCGACCACAGTGTTTCCCTTTACCAGCAACAGGCAGTAGAAGACAAAGTGAATTGCATAAGGAGATGGGCTCTCGTGCCAATTCTGTGACCCTGGAAAATTAAAGTCTCAGTGGCAAAGTTTGTTTTGTTTTAATCCCTGAAATGGGGATAATAATGATACCTCATGGGGTTGTTATGATTCGATGAGCTAATGCATCAGAAAAATGCCTAGAACATTGGGTTTTCTACGAGGCAAGTCTGCCTTCCAGGAGACATGTGGCGAGATCTGGAGACATTCTGGATTGTCACCTGGGGTGGGAATGAAGAGCAGGTGCTACTGGCATCTAGGGAGTAAAGATCAGGGAAGCTACGAAACATCCTACGATGTATAGGACAGACTTCAACCAAGTATGATTGGGCCAAAATATCAATAGTGCAAAATTGAGGAGTGTAGACAAAACCATTACTAACTGCTAAGTAGGAAAAACAGCATCCACTCTTAGGATTAGTTTTAGTTTTAGTATTTAGTATTTATTTAGTTTTTAGTATTGCAACTCCATTAAAGGAACTAAACCCACTGACGAAATCACTTCACAGGGCTCTGCTTATCATCAAAATACACCAAGATCAACATTTTTGTATATGGCAAGTAGGTTCCAATGTTTAAGTGCCACTACTAAATGATCTAACTTAAGCGCATATTTCATACTGGTTTTTTTTGGGAATTACTTGGAAACTAACAGACATCTCCTGGTGGGAGCTTTACACAGCTATCCTGATAAATAATGACTCATATTTAACCCATGGTTATTGGATGCCCATAATTGGCCCAAATTGGGCAGGGGCTAAGGTATAACAGGATAAAAGGGCTAAGTCCGATTCCCAGTCCTCATGAAACCTACAGACTGGAAGGAAATACAGCATTCTATGTTAATTATCAGAGTGTTATGAAGAAGCTCAGAGATCTACAGGGTGTTTAATGGGAGGAGTCTACACTGTTTAGGGGATTAGGAAGTGACTTTCCCTGAAGAAGGGATGTCAGAGATACGAGATATGAAGAGGCAGTGTAGTACCATGTTCACACACAGGCTCTAGCCTGTTAAGTGTTCAGTCTTCCTCTGACCTGCTCCCAGCTGCATGATCTTGAGTGGTTAATTGCCAAAAGGTTCAATTCCCTCATTTCTTGAAAAGGAGGCAAAAGTGATGCTGACCTCCCAGGTAGTCACAAGAATTAAATGAGATAGTACATGTGAATATACAATAAGCTTTAAATCTCATAAACCTTCAATAAGGGTTAGTTCTTGCAATTATTAAACATGAATTAAGGGAAAAGGAGAAAAAAGAGGGTATGTAGAAAATGATCTTATGATTTGGCAAAACTTGTTCCTAATTTAGCTCTTGCATGTCACATGACTCTGGAAGCTGGGACCTTTGGCTGTTCCTTGTTTGTCTAGGTGCTTGAACAAATCCAGTGCACTTTTTGGGCAAATATGGGCCCCATCTCTAGGATCTGTGGGTCTCCCTTTCAGATGGGAGGCATCACTGTGGCTAAAATTAGGAATAACCCAAATGTCAACTGGTAAATAGATAAAATGTGGTATATTCCTACAGTGGAATATTATTTGCCAGTAAAAAGGAAGTTAAGTCCCAGTACATGATAAGCCTTGGTTGAATCTCAAAAACATCGGGCAAAGTCAAAGAAGTCAGGCACAAGAGACCACATGTTGTATGATTTCTTTTCAATGAAATATCCAGAAAAGCTTTAAAAAATACGGAAACTAGGTTTATAATTGCCTAGGGTTAGAGGTGGGAATAGAGATGCATGAGGGATTGTCTTGGGGTGATGAATATTATACCACTTGATTATGGTGATAGTTGTACAATTTGGTAAATTCACTAAAAATCATTGACATGGCTAAATTTTGTTATGTGAATTATCATTCAATAACCTTATTTTTTAAAAAAGATGCTTTGTGGCTGAGTTAAATAATCTTTCAGATTCCTAAGTACTTACTGGAGGAAGTTAATCCTTACTTTGAAATATTTGGTTTCCAAAGATACTGAATCTCTGGCAAAGTCAACTGGGAAATTAGCAATTTAGCTACACTGAGAAGTAGCTTGAGGAATTTGCCAGGTACCCCTGGTATTTGAAAGAGCCGTTAGACATTTTGTACTAGGCCTACTCCAAGATCTCTGACCTCTCCCCATTTTACAAGCTGGGGACAGCATGACCTCACCCACCTGCAGAAATCCCCTCTGGGAGGTATTCTTACAGGGATTATTCAAATGGAAACCCATATTGCAGTATTTTGGCTTTAGTATAGCCAGATTTGAAGACATTGGCTGTTAGGTTGCTTGGGGGGTAAGGGGGAGGCCCAAAATATGGATCCATGTGAAAATTTCCTTTGGGCCGCAAGAACATTTTACTTTGGGTGCATTTGTACGTTTTCCTCTATGATGAAGTACGAGATCTATAGGAAAGTATGTTTTCTTTTTGTCTTTGCCATGTGGATAGGCAAAGTTAAAATTGATGGTCAGTGTAGCTGCAGCTCTGATCTATAGTGATGTCTGTCTTACTGCTATTTTAACTATTCTTTCCCCTCCACACCCTCATGATTCTATATATAATTGTCCCATTTATATGATGCCTAGTTTAGTGAGATTGCTTACATTTTAGGCAGAGAATAGATTACAGATGAAAATAATGAATACATAATTCTGTACATTATGCATTATTCTTTTGTGCTTTTGAAATTAACAACACAGGCATCACCATTTGTTGCTGCCACACACACACACACACACTCACATGCACACGCACATATGTACTTGCATGTACGGCCTTTGATGTATAAATATCCTGATAGAGACGCAACCGTGAAGTCCTAGCTGAAAAAATATGAGCATATAGGAAAAAATTTGTGGCTAGATTTAAATCTTGAGAAACTGGTCTTTAGAAAAGACCTGTAAATGCAAGGTAAATTTTGCTGGGAAGAACCAGGCGATATTTCTTCTGTTGTAAACCTTACCGCATTATAAGGGACTTGAGTTTAGATTACTTTAAGATACTTATAGTCAGGGTTCTGTGATTCAGAAACCATTGTTTCCCTTAAAATTATTTCTCATGACCTCAATAGAACTTCAAGGACATCTAATACCTAAGGAATCAGATCAAAGATGCCACTTGAAATTTCAAAATACAACCCTAAGATATGCACACTGTAGCCTTCTGGCAGCAGACGCCCGAGTTGCGGTTCTGTCTTTGAAAATCAGTCTTGCCATCTCACAAAGAACAGTGTGAAATTGAACTTGCAATTAAAAAATAAGCCTCGGTGGTTCCCCTCCTCCCCATAAGCCCTTCTACACAACCAAATTGAGGGTCATCAGGAAACAGAAGGAAGAGAATGCCGTAAGATTTCAAAGATGCCTGGTAGGAATATTTCTTAATTGAGCCGTGCTTTCGAGCCGCATGGAAGTGTTCTTATTAAAAATTAAATAAGAACAGCAGAGAAGAACACGGACGGGCTCCGCGAGATTAGAGCTTCGTGAGATTTACTTAAAAGGCTTTCATTAGGCACCGGGGGTTCTGTAGCACATGCAAACCTCACTTACACAGAATGCACGGGGCTCGGGCGGTCAGCCCCTCTTCCTCAGAAACGCGAAACGTTGGTGCTGACAGTCAGAAGGGGAAAAGGATATTTTCAGGGTGTTTTTGGAAATAAGGTCTATGTTTCCAGATTGCTAAGTAATTAGTGCTTTCATTCTTGTCTTCCCTCCCTGCTTCCATCCCTCCCTCCCCTCCTTCCTCCTTCCCTGCCTTTGCCATGCAGGTTACTATTCTTCCTATCTGCGGTTTTGTTCTTGATTTTGTTACTATACATTTTTTTTAAAAAATGATTTTCCTTCTTGGATGGATGGAGGAAAGGTTTCAGCGGCGTGTGAATTCCCTGGAAGCTTTGTGAAATGCAGATTTTGATTCAGGAGGTCTGGGGTGGAGCATGAGATGCTGCATTTCTAACGAGCTCCCGGGTGATGCCAGCGGTGCTGGTCTGCGGACCACTCTGGAGGAGCCAAGAGCTGCCGTGGTCCGTAAATTAGATTAATCACATTCCTTTAAATGTAAGACAGAATAGGTCATTACAGAACTGACATTCGGATGCCAGTCTGGCTTGGCTGCGTGACTTCGGGCAAGGTACTTAATGCTTGGTCATGTATGTCCTCAAATGTACAAGGAGCGTATGACGATACCACTTCTTGGGTTTATTATTAGTTTTTAAAGATTGTATTTATTTAAGAGAGAGAGAAAGAGAGAGCACGCCGATGTGAGGGGGAGCACAAGTACGGGGAGGAGCAGAGGGAGAGGGAGAAGTAGACTCCCCACCGAGTGGGGAGCCTGATGTGGGGCTTGATCCCAGGACCCTGAGATCAGGACCTGAGCCAAAGACAGATGCTTAACTGACTGAGCCCCCCAGGGGCCCCTCATGGTTTTATTATTTAAGGAGATTGATTATTAAGTATGCAAACCACTTTGCTCTCCATAAAGAACCAAGAATGTTCTAGATTCTTTTGGTTGATCTAAGCATCACTATATGATCAATTACAGGGCCCCAGCACTCAGAGCTCAACGGGGGGGGGAGAGCCCCACCCATCGCTTCTCTTTGCCCTTTAACCTCTTCCCAGACACCTTTTGTGTCTCCAGTGGCATCCCCTAAAAATGTCAGAAAGCCTGACTTTGCCCAGTTTTATATTTTTGTGTAAGTGCTAGCCCACGTGCTCTTTTCCCAGGGGCGTTTGCTCTTCTATCTTCCCTTGCATTATCAAAGGATTTCGTGACTTTGTCCCCAAATGAAAGGAATCGCAGCCCCGAGCAGACACACGGGGAGGAATTCAGGAAGCAAGATTCTTTTTGGGATCCCTGGCATTACATAAAACACTGTTTCCCACTTGTGAGTCACTTGCAATCAAGCTGCCCATCCACATGTCCCCTCTATTATTTCTTACTTGATCTTTGTCTCAGTCATAAATAACTTAAAAATCTGTTGCACAAGGAAGTAGAAATGGAAACCCATATAAAAGGTACGCACCAATAAAAAAAATATAGTTAGTGAAATTTTAAAGGGGTGCACCTGTGTCTCACCCAGAATCCTGCTGTGTACAAGAGGGGGACATACTGCCCTCTGGACAACACGGGGGTCCTCTCCGCATTTCTCAGTGGATGAGAGAACAAAACACGCAAAGCACTTGTGGCAACGAACAGCCTGGAAGGGCAGGGTGGGGTGGTCTCTCCTCAGAAGGGCAGGCAGCGTACCCTACGTGCTCCTGGATCCCCCAAGGGCTTAGTGCTTGGCACAAAATAGCTGCTCAATTAATCCTGGATAAGGGAACGGGAAAATGAATGAATGAATAATGCCACCTTCCTCATTCAATGAGGGGGTTTTATGGAGTTTCTTTTTAGAACAAAAACCGTGTTTCAGTTTTAGTCCTGTATCAAACCCCTCTCTCCATTTTGTAATATCAATTTTTTTTCAATTTTTTTAAAGAGCTGCATCCAATTCCCCCATGCTCACAAAGCTGGAGTCTGCACAAAGGACGAGAGAATCGAAGCTATGCTTAGGCTGTTAGGGGAATTTATAAAGGGAGAGAATTAAGTGTGCGTCCTATATATATTTGCGATAATGTCAGTACTAGATGTCTTTTGTTCTGATTTAATTGTTGTAGAGTCTTCCTTAAATGAGCAAAAGTTGTCAGTCACATAAAATCAAAGGACTTGAATCCTGGCATCCTAAGAGCTGTCTAATTTCAGACCATCGAAACTCACGTGATATTGCTAATTCCTATCATATCTCAAAAATGAATTCTTCTGTGATCCCAGTGGATCACAGGCTAAGGCCATATACCTGTGTGTGTGTCAATGTGTATACACAAACACAGACACAGGCACACTGCTATTTATCATACCAGAATATTCCAGTTTGCAACAAATATGCGGAATACTAAGCTGCGAGTTACCAAGTATTCCAAATTCTGAGTATTATAATCCTTTTCTTAGTATAACTGACATAATTATTGTTTTCAATGAAATCAGAGATTTTCTTTATGCAATCTATTTTTAAGAAAGATAGATATGTGCAAGCTTACAGCACACACACCTATCATATAATTATATTCTTTCTGAATCTTTATACTCTGTGCTATGATTTCCTTTCTGTCTTATTGGGGGTTTCATCCAGCAATTGAATGACTGGAGGAAAAGAAATAGAAATTTTTTGTCGTAAACATCAGTGTGGTTGGATCATAACTACCTTATACACAAGTAGGGATTTTTTTTGTGCTTTATATCCTGTGTTTTCAGGTCCCACCTGTCTCCCCAGATCTGTAGTTTGTGGATATGCAGCTTGCAGGTTTTGTACGTTGTTTTATTTCGAAAAAAAATGAGATGTCTGAGAGGACGTTTATGAGGGTGTGTGTGTTTCTGACCTATTCACCTGTTTTTGGTAAGACAACCCCAGAATTGTGCCTGGGCGACTCAGTCGGTTAAGCATCTGACTCTTGGTTTTGGCTCAGGTCATGATCTCATGATCCTGAGATCAAGCCCCAAGTTGGGCTCTGCACTCAGCGTGGAGTCTGCTTGCCCCTCATGCTCTGCTCTTCCCCTTTCTCTCTCTCTCTCTCTCTCTCTCTCATAAATAAGTAAAATCTTAAGAAAAGAAAAAGACAGCCCCAGAATTTCACTTAATGAATCACAGCTCCCACTCTCTCCCAGTTCTAGTGTTTGAATGTGATGGGCCCCAACGAGGGACGTCTTAAAATATAGTGTGTCCAGTAAAATCTGAATTTCAGATAAATGGTGCATAATTTTTTAGTACAACTTCCTTCCAAATACCACATGGGACATATTCTACTAAAACCAATTCATGGCATAGGTGAAATTCAGATTGCACTTGGCACCCTGTGATTTTATTTGCTAAATCAGGCCTGAGGCCCTAAGTGGTCTAAGCCAGAACAGCATTTCCTATGGCCATCGAGAACCAAGACCAAAACTCTTGTTGGATGCCTGTGGGAGAGACACACTTACGTTCTGGAGCTGAGGCTGAGATGATTATCTGGAGCTGCTCACCGAGCCGTGGTGGGACATCCAGTACGGAGGGATGGTGTGCATCGTTAATGATAATAATGTCTATGTTCTAGGCATCGTTCCAAGGACAACATATTAGCTCATTATCCGGCCTGTTTTTTTTTCTGCTTGGACTACAAAGGTGGAGGTTAGGGTTGGGTGTGTAAAGTTGAACCATAGTGAACCGTTGGTGCAACCTAGCAGTTTTCCCTTGTGACCAGGTGCGAAGGCTAAGTGATGACATGGCGGACCCAGGCTCACTTACTTTTGCTCATGTGTGGTCCCTCAACATGTGGCTTTCATCTTCATGGCCGAGGTGGCTGCTGTTCCCCTCCCCCCGGCATGCTTTGATTAGGTCAGGACAAGGTGGGGGGGGGGAGTATCAAATGGCCTTCTCTCAAGGAAGGTAAGAAACTACCCTTTAAAATTTTGTATCTGCTGCAATTATTGCCCTACTTTGGCAATGAAGCTCCCAGAGCACAGAGAAGGTAGGTAACTTGTTTGAGGTTACACAGTTAGTGTATTAGTCAGAGTTTTCCAGAGAAACAGAATCAACAGGGGGATGTATTTCAAGGAATACGCTAGTCTTCCTAGGATGTATTTCAAGGAATACGCTAGTCTTCCTCCCCAGGGGGCTCAGTCTGAAACCTACGGAACGGTTGGCAGGCTGCAGACTCAGGGGCAAGGTGATGTTGCAGTGTGAGTCCAGTGGCCACCTGGAGGAAGAGTTCCCTCTGTAGTAGGTGACTTCAGCCTCCTTTCTGAAGGCCTTCAACTGGTTGGGTGAGGCCCACCCACAAATGGAGGTTAACCACTTTACTCAACCTCTACTGATTTAAATGTCAAACATACCTAAAAGATACCTTCAAGGTGGCATTTAGAATGGGTATTTGACCAAATACCTGAGTACTGTGGCCTAGTCAGGGTGATACCCAAACTATAACCATCACAGTTAGTGCTCTTAAAACAGGGATCAAATCCTAGCAATGTCATCATGGCCCAGACACCTGGCCTCGGACACCTTTAGCTCACTTGGCTTCTTTGAAGAAAAAGTATTCCATGGGGGGCAAGTGCATGTCATCTTTCATTGGAAAAACTGGATAGTAGATCTTTAGTCATTGTCTACATGACTCATGTGATTTTGCTTTTTATTTTAAAATAAAACACAGATACTGAAAATCACGTGTAAGAATTATAGAGCTTAGTGCAATAATGTAAGCTAAATACCCTTATAATAAACAACCACTCAGCTCAAGAAATAGAACTCTGCTGGTCACCCTGGAAGGATAATCCTTTATGTATATTATCCTCAGTTCCAATTCACTCTCTGCTCCAGGGATTGGCCTGCCATTTGTTTTGTAAATAAAGTTTTATTGGAACACAGCCACACCTGTTCATTTACTTGCTGTCCGACTGCTTTTGCATCATAAAGGCACAGTTGAGTGGTTGCAACAGAGACTGTCTGGTCCTCAAAGCCTAAAAAGTATTTACTGCAGGAAAATTTGCTGATTCCTTATCTTGGCTTTCATAGTGATAATATCCTTGAGTTTTAAAAATACTTTTATCCTTCAAGGGTTCATCCCTAGGCCTTGCCTCTCTTTGTTGTTGTTAGGTCTATTAGGTCTCCTTGAATCTATAGGATCTCCCTCTATTTCTTTATTTTCACTGCTGTTTACTTGTGGAAGACCCAGGCCATTTAATCTGTACTTTTCTACAGTCTGGGTTTGAAATCTAGAGACTTGATCAGACTTGGGTTCAGTGTCTCTGTCAAGAGTCTTGGTGGTGGCATATCCATTCATCAGGAGGCATGAATATATATCTTGAAATACTTTTTAAAGAGAGATGTCTTGTCTTTCATTTGAGTTCCTGGAAGCTCCTGCAAGTCCATATAGAATAGTCAGGATACACGCACCATTTCTTTTTCTTTATTGGTTTTTGGAATAATGAATTGGTTTTCCCTCATCTTCCATTTAGTTAGGAGACCATTTGGTTTTATTATTAGTATTACTATATTATTGTTATCATTACTAATGTCATTATGACACCACGAGGGATGTGATAGATTTCAAGCCATCACAATAATTATTTTACTGAAGCTCAAATTATTCTTTTTTCTAGTGGGAGAATTTGCAAGTTAGTTCTTGAGTCCTTCTGACATGGCCCTGATAGGGCCTTCACTTTCTGGCACTTAAGATGTTCTAAACTCACCTTCTACATTTTCTGCACCAGATCTGGAAGAAGCTGACCTTCTTGGCCCACTCCCAACCCCAGCTCTTTAAAAATGGTATTTCAAGAACTACAGCCTGGATGCTAGGGACACTCCTTCTACTTGGTTGGTCATCGGTTGTAGGTTTTTACAGTATACAGGACCAAAAAGATAAAATACCATATGAGTTTCTTTTTTTTATTTTATAAATTTATTTTTTATTGGTGTTCAATTTGCCAACATATAGAATAACACCCAGCGCTCATCCCGTCAAGTGCCCACCTCAGTTCCCGTCACCCAGTCACCCCCACCCCCCGCCAACCTCCTCTTCCACCACCCTTAGCATTTCCCAGAGTTAGGATTCTTTCATGTTCTGCCTCCCTGTCGGATATTTCCCACTTATTTTTTCTCCTTTCCCCTTTATTCCCTTTTACTATTTTTTATATTCCCCAAATGAATGAGACCATATAATGTTTGTCCTTCTCCGATTGACTTCACTCAGCATAATATTTCACTCAGCATAATACCCTCCAGTTCCATCCACATTGAAGCAAATGGTGGGTATTTGTCATTTCTAATGGCTGAATAATATTCCATTGTATGTATACATAGACCACATTCTCTTTTGATAACTCCCAATTCAAATTCAGCACTACAGGATTTTGTTGAACCTCTTCTGTTATATCTGTCATTTCTCTTCCTTGCTAAGAGTTTTGGTTCTCAAAGATGCAGGGGATGATGAAATTATATCTCATAATTACTCATTTGCTTTATGTCCATTTACAAACAATCTTGGAACAACAGTACTAATACCACTATAACCAATCTGATTACTTAAAACTGTTACAGTGATTTTTCACATTTTCCCCATTTGACACCCCCTCCCATTTAGTATGATTGCCGTACTATATCCATAGGGTCTGAGCACATGGTCATTGTATACTATACTCTCCCCCTAACCCTCCTTTATCTTCAGACCTGTAAGTAATTGTATGTTTCACCTCCACTTGCAGTTCTCTTATAGATATCTTCTAGTCATTTTGATTGCCCAAAGCCCATTTTCTGGTAGATTCTTCAAGTAGTGCAGAGGGTTCCTTCTGGTCTCAAGTCTGTGGACACTCTGTTTCTTTCCTCTGCTTCTTCTGTACAGAGTCTGAGCCACTCAGGACTGTCCCCCCACATGGCAGCACTGGAACTCTGTGGTTTGTAGTTCTGATTTTTGCCCTGAGTTCTTTCCTGTTGATGATAATAGTTCTGTGGAAGTCAGTTTTGCTGGTTATAAAAGCCTTAGGTCACATTTTCTTTCCTTGAAATATCTTAAGTATGGGGTACTTCATTTTCTTCTGGGATAAAGTGTTACCGTCAAAAAATCCAAAGACAATGATTTTCTTTATAAATAACTTTCTCTGTTTGACTACATGGTCTGATGATGTTCCTTTTGCTTGAAAGCCCAACAGATTTTATTTGAATATATCTTGGATATTATTGTTCCAGTGTGCTGTTCTCACGTAGATGATGCACCTCTTAGATATTTAGTTTCTAATATATATTTTATTTAATTTTAGGAAACTTTTCCTAAATTATATACTGTGGAATTTGTTGTGTTCCCTGGCACTGGTTTTCTTCTTCAGGGAATTCTCTTTTCCTTTTTTTCTTTTTTTTTTTTTTTTTTAAATTTTCTCTGCCTATCCATAATATTTGCCCTCTCTTTTGAAATGTTTTATCTCCTTTTAGTTTCTTTTTAATTCTTAAAAATTTTATTTGTGTTAAGGCATTATATATTGTGCTAATATTTTGTGCTAATATTTTTATTTTAAATAAAATATTTATTTTAATCTTTCATATTTTTGTAGCTTAGCTTCCATTTTTAAAATATTTTTTATTTGTAAATATTGCTTGTGTACCTTTACTTCATCCCTGAGTTATCTTATTCTGATTTGTGCTTTTTTTTTTTTCAGATCCTGTATAATTTTATTGTATAATGTAGTAGGCTGCAGTTTTGATCTGTTTTGTGGGCATGTCTTTCTGGCATGCTTTCATCTCTGTAAGAATGTTACTGGTTCTTGGTTCTCTTTTTTTCCCTCTTGTAATGTTGCAAGGGATCTGACCTCAATATTTTTCTGTTGTCACTTTTATATGAAGTTAATTTTCCTGAACTTTTAGAAGGAAATGTGATTTGGGATAATTTTTCCAATCTCACAGAACTTCCTCTTTTGTTGTTTTTGGGTACGTTGCAGGTATGGTAGCTTACTTTCTGAGATTTTTCTGGCACTTGTTTTAATGTCCTCCCCCAACACACATTCGGTTTTATTTGAACCTTCAGTTTTGATTCTCTTCCCAGTAGACTCTCCTTGGGGTAGGGTCCAATCCTGGAAGGGGATTTTGGCTGGTTGCCATTGAGGTTTGTGTAGCCTGGGGTAATCCTCCCTCTTGGAGCTCGTACTGGCCTCTGATACTCACTGGTTCTTAGAGGGGCCATGGCATTCTGGGTTTTGCCTCCTGCCCCACACTGCACCACTGTGCTTTCCAGTGAGTTCCTGTTGGCTCTCTAGAGTTTGTCCTATTGCTGACATCTGCAGACATACCATTTCTTTCCCCTCCTTCTCTGCAGTCTGACCCACCAGAGACTCAGGGCTCTTGTCCCCACCCTCCTACTTGATATTTGAGGTTTCTGAAGATGCCTTGGAACCTGCTTTTGTTGTATACATTGTCCATGGTTTTGCTATTCAGATGCTGTTTTTATTTTTATGTAAGATTTCAAGGGATTGAAATGCTATGTTGTTGCTGCTACCAATCTCTTCCCCAAATCTCCCCTCCTCACTCATAGTCAGGATCTAAGATACATAACAAATTACCACAAATGTAGTGGCTTAAAAGAACACCTGTGCATTATCTCACGGGTCTGTGGTCAAAATGGATAGGCTCAACTGGGTTTTTCAAGTCAGGGTTTTGGGGTCTTATCTGGAGCCCTGAGGGAAGAATCCTCTTACGAGCTGATTCAGGTTGTCAGCAGAGCTGAGTTTCTTATGGTTGTAGTGTGGTTTCTTGATGGCTGTCAGCCAGAGGTGACCTTGAGTCCCAGAGTTCTCTCTCTGGTCCTCCCTTTCTTCCTCGTCAGTGAACAGATACAATTGAATATTAGTCAGCTTTATAAGGAAGGAAATCTTGTCATTTGTAACATGGATGAACCTGGAGGATATTATGCTAAATTAAATAAGCCAGCCACAGGACAAATGCAGCATGATTGCATTTGTATGAGGTGTCTAAAATAGTCAAACTCATGGAAGCAGAGGTTACAGTAGTGGTTGCCAGAGGCTGGGAGGTGGGTGAGTGAAGAGTTGCTATTTAGTGGATAGAAAGTTCCAGTTCTGCTGGATGAGGAAGTTCTAGAGATCTGCTGTCCAACATCGGGCCTGGAGTTAACAGCACAGTATTGTGCACTTCAAAATTTGTTTAGGGGATAGATCTCATGTTAAGTGTTCTTTCAAAAAGGAATAAAAATCCACAGGAACACAGGAAACTCTAGGAGGTATTGGATATGTCTATTATTGATAATAGATTGTGGTGATGGAATCGTGGGTGTTTGCTTATATCTAAACATATCAAATTGTACACATTAATTTGTGCAGTTCTTTGTATATCGATTATTATCTCAGTGAATTTTTTTAAGTCAGTAAGGGTGCTTTGAAACCTTGTGATTTTAAACACTCAGACTTCCCATTCCATTCTCAGTCATGGAATCCTCTGCTTTTAAAGTCTCATCTGATTAGATTAGGTCCCCCTTTTATCTTAAGGTTGACTAATTATTAGTCTTAATGGCATCTGCAAAATCCTTTTGCCATGTGAGTTGACACTATCACAGAAGTAACACCACCAGGTGATGGAGGTCATGGAGGCTTAGAATCCTGCCTATCACATCCTCATTCACTTATTTTTAATCCTAACATTTTATTGAGCTCTTACTGTGTTCTAGTCTTTGGGATACAGAAGTGATACAAGCCCGGCATGATCCTGGCCCCAAGAGCAGAAAATTAATACCTTATGTGTAATGAATGGGTGGGTGGATAGATAGATGTATAAAGATCTAAATGTGCATTCAGAGAAAAGCAACAGAAGACTGAGACTCAATATTATTGAGTACGTTTTAAAGGTCCATGTATCATCTTGAATGGAAATGTTGCTCAACTTCTGATGAGGAGCCTAATACATCAATATCTCTGTTATCACTGACTGATGACCTCGCATAATAAAAGATCTTGACTTGCGTGTATGTTAACAATTAATGGAATGTGTAATGCTTCTCACGGAGTATATGGAAGGTAATAAAGAGGTGTAAATGAGAATTACACGGGTTAGTTGGTGTCATTAATGGTTCTTTTGTTCTGCTAGAGCAGCAGTATCTTATTCAGGAGACAGGGTTGCAGTTCTGGTTGCCAAAATGACTTAAACATGCCAATTCAGCTATGATTGGTTGTTTAAGGGCATTCACCATTGCAAAAATCCCTCACTCAAGTGTATTGACCACACTTTCTACTTCTGACCTCTCCCTTTCCTTGACCCTTTCAAGGCTTTAGCCACGCGAAGACCCATGTCCATTGTCGGAGTATGGTTCCACTCCTATGATTATTTGCATGCTCTTGTGATGGTTCTTTATTTCCCAGAAGGTTTCTAATCCCGTATCCAGCCCCTAATGAAACAGAATCATAGTGATCAGTTTTACAATAGACGCTACTACACATGGGACCCTATTTATTTATTCAGAAATATCTGTCATAATGATTGAATGAGAAGCTAATATTTGGAGCTGGGAAAAGCAATACTGTATATTAGGGAGAATCAGCATTTGTTAGCATAAGTAAGACTCTGAGTCTTGATTGTAAGTGTCAGTGTGTTAAAAAACATTGACTAAACCCAGTGTGAAATTACAAGTTGTAATGCAAATATGTTTGGGGAAATGCAAAAACGTTTATCTATGCATTGATTCATTCACTCAACAGCAATTTGTTGAGTGCCTAGCGCTGGTCAAGCGCTTTCCTAAATGCAGTTGGGAAATAGGTGGCAAATCACATTGCCCTCTGAGAGCTTATATTTTAGTAGAGGGAATTAGAAAATTCATAAAATAAAGAAAGACATCATTCCATTATCACTTATTGATAGAGAGTAATGAATTTAATGTTAACAAAGAAGTGTGGTTGAAACAAACTCAGAGGGTTGGTAAGAGAACTGTAAAAAAAAAAAGTGCACTGTTTGCATATGTATCCATTTATTCCTCTGTTGAGGTTGCTAAGAATTGTTTGTCTTGGTTGGCTCGCACACTTTTCAAGTCCACTTAAGACGCAAAGCATCTGTTGGCTGAACATATTCACATTGGTGCTCAATAAATGCTTATTGAATGCATAAATATTACTGAGTTTAATTTTAATTCCAAATAATATAGTTGAGTCTTATAAGTATTTGTGAATTCTGTACTTGTAATTATACCCTAGATATACTGAATAATAGTGTCAGCAGTACTAATCCTAACTGCTACAATTTAATCTTTAGATCTTGGCTTAATTTGACCTATTCAGAGAGGTTTCCCTGACCATTCTATCGCAGGCTTATGAACTGTTCCCTAATACTGTACCCTTTTGGTTGCCTTGATACTTATTTTCTCAGTGCATGTGTACACTCAGATTTTTATGTATAATTGCTGATTATCTTTCTTTTCCTGTAAACTCTGGGGTGGGGAGGAGTTAAGTCTGTTTTATCAACCTAGACCTTCCATGCCTAACACATAGCAGTCCTTCAAAACTGTTTATTGAATGAATGAAATATCTTCCCCTCCTTTCCTCTCTCTTGTCTTCCCTCCTTTGTCCCTCCCTTTCTTCCTTGTATTTTCTTCTATCCCTTTACTAAGTATTTTATCTAACAGCAAATATTTATAGAACTAACAGTAATGACACCTAGTTTATTTGCTGAGAGTTTATGGTGTACCAGACACCATGGAAGCAGAAGCAGAATAATAGTAGTGGTAAAACATGAAGAAAACTAATTTTTATTGAGTGCCTACTCTTATCGGGTCCCTTGTCAGGTTCTTTCCAAACATGATTCTCCAATTCTTACAGCATCTGTGCACAATAAACATTCTTCTCTCCATTCAACAGGGAAGACTCTGAGATTTTGACAGGGCAGGTAGCGTGCACAAGATCGTATAGGTAAAGACCGATAAAGGTAAACTAAGAGGTGGAAAAATCTCTCTGAATCTTAGCCTGTGTTCTTCAACTACTCTTTGCTGTCTCAATGTACACTAGTTGTTTTAAAGAATTGGGGTTGTGAGCACTGGCTGACATGCTTGCATAAACAAGAGTGTCGAGGTACATGTTGACATTGTTCTTGTAACACTGTGCACAATTTTAATTTAGCCTTAAAAATAAGATCATGTAACCACCAGAATCTCCGATTCTTCATATTTAGAGAGCTATATGTTCCCAGAGGAGTTAGAGAGTGGCACTTTGAGGCGCCCACTGTATATAAGAGTTGCGATGACTACCTCTCTCTTTAGGTCATTGGAGACTACATCTTTACTATCCTTGTCTCCTTCCCTTTTCTCCTGGTGACAGTGAGGTTTGCATTTGGGAAAACTTTCTTTCCTGGTGCAAGGTATTTCCTGACTCCAGAGGCAGAGCATTTGAGCCAGGCCTAAGTTGACTGTGACATTGCATTCTGCTAATCACAAGGATGAGTTCAAGTTCAGGGTGAGCTCAGCTGGCCCAATCACGGTGAATCCTGAGGTCTTTGTGGGTTATCACCAGAAAAGAGATTCTTGACTTTCCTGGGTTTTTCCATGAGGAGATAGGATCTGAAGGAGCTGCGGTCTTTTGTCACTGGGAGAGCCTCCAGCTTCTGGAGGTCCCCAGCGCACCCCAAAAGTGGGGCCAAGAGCTGGAGAGAATGTGGCTCCTATTTACATTGTGTAAGCTCTAGATCAGGTGTGCCTGAAGTCTTTTCGTGGCTCAAGCCATTTTGAGTTGGGCTTTCTATTACCTGCATCTGAAACTCTGATTAGCCAGAACGATGCTCGCCAGTGCTAAGGTGACGAGCAGCCTTGAAAACTCAGGTGCTTAATAACAAAAAGGTGTATTTTTCATGTCGCTATCTGTTGGGGGTTGAGTGAGTCTCTTACATGGTTGTTCCCCGAATATTGTCTCAAGGTCTGGGCTGCTTCCATGTTTTAGCTCTGCACCTGGAACACACAGCCTCTGAGGGCACCATTGCAAAGAATGAGCAGGGGAAGGTGGATTGTTCAGTTTAAAGTGCCAGACCGGGATCCCTGGGTGGCGCAGCGGTTTGGCGCCTGCCTTTGGCCCAGGGCGCGATCCTGGAGACCCGGGATCGAATCCCACATCGGGTTCCCGGTGCATGGAGCCTGCTTCTCCCTCTGCCTGTGTCTCTGCCTCTCTCTCTCTCTCTGTGACTATCATAAATAAATAAAAAAAAATTAAAAAAAAAATAAAGTGCCAGATCTCAGCGCAGGTCATAGCCTTTCCAGGAGAATCCACCGGCCTTACATGCAACCACACGGCCCCAACCTAACTGCAGAAGACTCTAGAGAATGTCAAGTATCACACCGCCATTTGGCGAGCAATCTCAGCTTCCCCTGCAGCCACTCTCTAGGAAGTGGAGCAGCCATTCTCTAAAATTTTAGTGGCTTTTGGGTTTCATGATCTCTAGTCGAAATAAAAGCTATGTATAGAAGACTCACAAATCCACCCAGGGGTGTTCCTGCAAGAAAAATTTGGGAATCTCCTCTCTTCTCTGATGGTCAGGAGGCTCTATGATGTCACTCAGAGGGTGTCCCTTCTGCTGCAGAAGGTCAATCAGCTGCTCATGACTCCTTGCCCCATCTCTGCCACACACACAGCTGCTTCCCAGCTCTCCTACAGGAGGAGAATTTAGCCCGGCACACAACTACTTACATACAGAGTCACGGAGAGTTCCTAGTAGTCTTCCCTATTAATTAGGTACAATTTTTCTCTATTATATGTTTTGATTTCATAGGCTGCTCAGTTGCTTGTCTCTGCTTTCTGTCCTCTCTGTCTTTCCCTGTTTTCTTTCTTCTTTTCTTTCTTTCTATCCATCTATGTTACTATTTTATTTTTTTTCCATGTCCTGTTTTAATTGTCAACTATTTCAACGTGTATGACTAATTCCATGATCATGGCACTTTTCTCCTCTCTTGCCCTCCTAGCCTCTTGACCTGTATCGTTAACCTACATATATTGGGGTCATGAACTGAATTCCAAGCCTGTATCCTAAGGGGAAATTGCAGATTCCCTCCTGGGCCCCAGCTCTTCGCCCTCAACATCTTCTTGAAGTCCTTCCCTCTGACTTTCTGTTTGAGCTGGGTGTCTGCAACCCTATAATTCTCCTTGTCTCCTCCCTGCATTCTATTTAGAGATATCTAACAGCAATTGACTGGGGTTTTATTAGTTCTTTGGGTACATTTTCCATTTCTCAAGGATCTCTCATCAGGGGTTCTTTGCCAGTAATTACCGCAGCACTGAAGACTTGAAGGAGCTTCCTCTCAGCGTTGAGTGATAGGATTTCTTAATACGACTGCTTTTTATTTTTGGAGGGGAAAAATTAAATTAAATGTGCTGTTCCATACTAGGCTTATTTAGTCTGCAAAGACATTGGAATAATTCTGTTAAAATGAGCAGCCTTCTCGATCATTCTGTCCAGTCATATGAAAATGAAAAGGCTGCTATGTATTTATCATTTTCCTAAGGCTATTTGCACAAAAAGGGTCATAAATGCACTGAAAGGACAGATATAACAATAAAGACCAGTGGTATTGACGGTAAGACATTCACTGGAGTTTTATCTCAATTGGGGGTCAGCAAACTAGGGTCTTTGGGCCAAATGCAGCCTGCTGCCTCTTTTTGTAAATAAAGTTTTATTGGAATACAACCACACTTTACATATTTTTATATACATTTTTATATACAATTGTTTACATATTTTTTATAGAAGCTTATGTGCTGCAGCAGCAGAATTCAGTAGTTACAACAGTGATTATAAGCCCATAGTACCTGCGATATTTGTTATTTTATTTATCTAGCTCTTTACAGAGCAAGTCTGCCAATCTTGATGAACAACCTTGATGAACAGATACATTTTTTGGGTAAGCATTGTAGGATTTCCACACATCTGTTTTTCATGGAAACACTGTTTACCTGCACCATTTTGCCATATGTACTCCAGTTTAACTGTAAAGTTCACATAGAAGAGAAAGATTTGTTCACAAGTTAGAGACCCACTCATCCTCTTTCATTCATATTTCTTCTCAGTTTCATTTTTTTTAATTTTTTTTTATTTATTTATGATAGTCACACAGAGAGAGCGAGAGAGGCAGAGACACAGGCAGAGGGAGAAGCAGGCTCCATGCACCGGGAGCCCAACGTGGGATTCGATCCCGGGTCTCCAGGATCGCGCCCTGGGCCAAAGGCAGGCGCAAAACCGCTGCGCCACCCAGGGATCCCGTCTTCTCAGTTTCAAAACAAAACAAGACATAATCATGGAAGAACTAACTAACTAACTAACTAACTAACTAAATAAATAAATAAATAAATGATTCTTTTCTGTACTTCATCTCATCCCTCGTTTCTGATCCCCTGCGAGACCACAAATTCTGACACACAGTGGGAGATTACCTAGGACTGACGTGGAGGACATAGTTTATTTTAATTTACTTAAAGTGATTTTCCCTCAACTGAAAGGTGCTGAAGTGAATCTTCAGGCTAAAACCTCTTTAGCCTCTGATATCTGGCACTCAGCAATCAGCCTAACAATCATGCTGAAAACTTACCACTTCACTACTATTTATGTCACAAACATGGATGCTTTAAGTGAAGATCAGTTTCACAATTAGGTAATTGGTGTGCGTGACATTCGTCTACTGTTTCATTTGGAAATTGACTTGCATGAGAAAAAAATGAGCTCACGCTTTCTGTCTCTCTTTCCTTCTTTCTTTCTAAGAAGGCAAATACTGGAAGATTTCTTTGATACTCAAGTTACTTGTAGTGTGAGATGACAATTCAGGGGCCTTGAGCAGACCTGTGAGAAATTTCATGGCCAGAGATACATGACTCCTCTTTAGCAAGCATGAGAAATAATATCACATGGAAAAAAAAAAATCGTCTTTTCTTTAGGTCGCTTTGAAGAGTTAAAACTAATATTCGGAGTGTGGAATTACCTGCCTGGGCCATGATCAATAAATAACAGCAATAAGAATAGAGATGGCTGATATGTATTGAGCCTTTACTCTGTGCCAGAATGTTCTCATGGTTTACATATCTCATTCATTAAATGCTCCCCACAGTTCTTTACAGTGGCTGGTGTTTATTCCCATTTTACAGATGAAGAAATGGCGAATCTAAAACTTAAACCCAAGTCTTTCTGTCTCTGTAGCTCAGGGATTTTTAACTGGAGGTGATTTTGTGCCACCCTCCCCTCCAGGGCACACTTAGCAACATCTAGAGGCATTTTTTGGTTGCAGCTGGTTGGGGACATCTAGTGAGTGGGGCATCTAGTGAGTGCAGCATCTAGTGAGTCTAGTGAGTAGAGCTCAGCGATACTGGGCACAGGACAGCCCCCCACGACATAGGATTATCCAGCCCCAAATGTCAGTAGTTCCAAGACCGAGGGAGCATGCTCTGGAGTTTGCAAATTAATAGGGTCTTCTAAATCTCTAGATTTAAAGGTGTTACCAGGAGTTCAAGCTTCTTCTTAATCCCAGGGAAGCAATTCATGACTCCCTCCATCCATCTTTCCTGAATTACCTCTTTCTTTCTCTTACAAAAAGTCTTGGATAATAAGTGGTTGTTTTTCCCAGTAGCTACCAGTTCTACGTTTTATGTACAGTTGATTAGAGCTCTCTTTGCCTGTCTCCCCATGAGTTTCCATGGTCCTGTTCACAGAATTTCAGTGTGATAAACACAGGAAACCACCTTTAGAGAACAGAAATACCACTGCTGTGATTCAGTGAGCCTTGCTCCTTTGTCCTTCTGTTATTTCATGTTAAATGTCTTAACCTGTCAATAGAACTCCTGCTTGTGCAAGTGAAGACACACGGCAAGAAAGGAGAAGCCGGGGGCCAGTTCTCCCCAACCTGATTCATGGTTCTGATGGGGTGGACGGTCTGCCATGTAGTGCAGTCAGGTTATGCTGCTGTCTCTCTTGCACCGCAGCTTACCTTTCTCTGACCTCAATCTTGTTATCCACCATCCACCCTCAAATCTCACATCGTGCAAGCGGCTAATTTATCCAGGGCCATGCTAAGCGTGCAACCTTTTCCGTAGTGGCCTTCTTTGAGCCGCTCCTTCCGAGGGGCTTAGTTCCAAATCTCTGATCTCAAGCCAGATTAGAATTTCAGAGCTAATGATCAACAGCGCATCAAGCTTCTTTTACATTCCATCTCTGATTCTACTCAGAGCTTGGCGGTTCTGATAGGGGAGGACCTTCCAGGGAAGAAGCTATTAAAAAAACAGAGTAGTTGTTGTTGATCTCTCTCCAGCTTTCAACTCCTCTACTTACCTTACCAAGTCCTTACCAAGGCAACTTGGTGTTTCCCTCTGTTCTGACAAGTGCATTTAGTGTTGCCTCCCCTGCAGATCGGCACACAGAGCATCCTACTGTGGGCACAGCATGGTGCCAGCCAGTGTGTGTGTGTGTGGGGGGGTGTCTGCAGAAACATAAGGAAAGTCTTTGCTCTCGGGGGTTTTTCCACTGTGGTTGGGGAAATGAGACATATGCACACACGAAAGAAAAAAAAATAACAAGAGGTAAGCGATAATACAAAGCAATAATCCAAGAGGTGGCAAAAGATAGGTGTACTTAAAAAAAAAAAAAGATATGGCCCATTGTTCAGGAAGAAGAAAGCTTGCTATGGTCTGGAGTGTTCTGAAGTCCTCAGGTAGAAGATGGGAATTGAGGCAGAACACATACACTCAACGAAATTAGAAAAAGAAAAGACGGTGTATGTCAAGGGTTGGTGGGAAAACGTGCAGGTGGGTTCAAGGTGCCATGTGCTGACCCATTGCAGTGGGGGAGCCATTAAGGAGTGTAGAGGGAGGCCTAATAGGGCAGCAGGGGTGAGAACTCAGGGAGCCTAAAAGGTCATGTGATACAATGTGAGTCTTATTCCATAGGCAATGGGGAGTCATTGAAGCTTGCATCCAAATTAAGACAGCTCCCTAATTACCTTGGCTTTCACTATGATCCTCATCTAATCCATGTTCCAAAAAGCAAACAGACTTGTTCTTCTAAAACAAAAACCCTACCCTGTTTTTCCTTCCCTTAAAACCATCAGATGGTTTCCTGTGGCACTTAAATAAAATCTATATTCCATATACTGCAGCTTCCATGATCTTGTGTGATCTGGCCCCATCCCATTTTAGGCTTCTGGGCCCCCAGGTCACAGTGCCCCAGCCACACTGTCCTGCTTGATCCCACAAATCTTATTTCTGCCAATGAACCCTCGACTTGTTGAGCCTCTGGCTTGGACCTTCCTTCTTCTGGATCAGTGGCTAATTCCTTTTCCACATCCCATTTCTTTAAACTGTTGTGGTTTGATTCTGGTATATTTTTTAAATAGCTAAATTATCTTGGGGCACCTGGTTGCTCAGTCAATTAAGTGTCTAACTCTTGATTTTGGCTCATATTATGATCTCAAGGTCATGAGTTCAAGCCCTGCATCAGGCTCCATGCTCAGTGGGGAATCTAGTTGAGATTCTCACTCTCCTTCTTCCTCTTCCTCTGTTCCTCCCTCTACTTGTACTCTTTCTCAAAAATAAATAAATAAAATCCTTAAAAATTGTCTTATTATCTTATACTTTTTTTTCCCCTTCTCCACTAGGAACTCTGTCTTATTTATTCCAAGTTTATTATGACTTCATCCTAATGCTTAGTAGTGTATGGTGTACGTTATAATAAATATTTGTTGGGATGGATGGATGGACAGACTAGACATTGACATAGAAAGATGAATTCTGGAACTGTTTTAGTACTAATTCATTCATCCAGTATTTATCAAGATCCTCTTTACTAGTGGCTGAGGATAGAGTGCTAAAGGAAACTGATTTCCTACTACCATGGTGCCTCCAGGTAAGGGGACCAGCATTTAGCAAATGATGTGAAATGTGGTGAATGCTACAAGAGAGGAGATGCAAATTGCTAAGACAGCGTACTACAAGGGAAGCTCTTTTAGACCATGGAGTGTAGAAAACTTCTCTGGGACCCACATCATGAGAAAGAGTTAGGTGAGGAAGGTGGTGAGCTAGAACTGCTCCATGCAGAAGGAATAGCATGTGTGGGCCAATGAGATAAGAGAATGTGGGCCAAGAACCAGAAAGTGGGGATAGCTGGCAGGGTATAGGGGTGGAGACAGAAATATCATGAAATCATTGAGGCCATTGGGTACCAAATTCTGAAGAAAGCCATGAAAAGGACTTTCAATTTTATCCAGGGTATTAATAAAACCACTGAATGGGGCTTATGATCAGATTTGAGTTTCCCAAAAATCTCTTTGGCTTTTGTGTGGTTTTAGGATAGCAAGGGAGTGATATATGGGGTGATGAATTGTCAGGTGAGAAATGTTGGTGGTGATCGTGAGGCAAGAAAATATTTATATTTGGGAGATATTTGGAGGTCAGCTTTGCCTTCCTTAGTCATTGTCTGGAAGTGGGAGACGAGAGGGTGGGAGATGAGGGGTTTTGACTTTCTGCCTGGGTTTCTGGTTCCTAGGAAGAAGATGGACAGATAGTGTCATTGTCTGAGATTGGCACATTCTGGGAATGAAGGCAAGTTCAATTTGGGATATGTTGAATTAAGATACCTCAAGTTACTCGAGGTACCATTTATAGCTATGTCGAACTGGAAATAACAGTCAAGGACTGGCTTGATGGTGGTCAGCTCCATGGGGAGGCAGCAAGAATGGCAAACAAAAGACACAAGATCTGTTGTCTTCCCCAAGTCCTTTTTTTTTTTAAATTTATTTCTTTTTAAAAAAATATTTTCTTTATTCATGAGAGACACACACACAGAGAGAGAGAGAGAGACAGAGACACAGACAGAGGGAGAAGCAGGCTCCATGCAGGGAGCCCGATGTGGGCCTCGATCCTGGGACTCCAGGATCACACCCTGGGCCAAAGGCAGCGCTAAACCACTGAGCCACCTGGGCTGCCCCCCAAGTACTTTTAAATAACCTTCTCACTCCACACAAGAGTCCCCACAAAGGCTTAGCTGCAACCCCAGATATTAAAAATGTGAACCAAATCCCCATCCTGAGTAGGCTACCAGAGGAAGGAAGGACTTTCTGAAAAGAGCCCGATTCAATATTCATGTTTGCACCCAATTACTGTATTTAAAGGGAGAGAAAATACGATTTTACAAATTATGAAAAACACCTTAAGTGTCCTTTTTAAACCGTAATAGATTTCTCTCCTGCAAAGAACATTTTCGCACTGTAGACATTCGTATAAATGTTGCTCTATTTTATGGCACAGGGAGACGAGGAAATGTGGCTACCAGGTTTTTATTAAACTCTGGACAAATTGGGGAGGATGTTTCCTGCTATTTGAAAGAATAGTGACTGATCTTGTTTTGATTTGGAAATGTTGAGGGGGTGCGGGCAGGGAAGCCGTGCAAATGGTTTCACGCAGCTCCGGGGTGCATTTGGCAGGAAGTTTAGTGTGGATTTTTTTCATGGGGAAATTAGGGGAAAAGGTGACTTTTATTGCTGAAATTAATTTTATTGCCATACTAACTAACCCTCTTCCTCCTTCCTCCTTGCTATCACACAGAGATAAAAAAGGTGACAAGAAATGCCTTTGCAGACACCATGGCTTCTTGTAGTGGTTGGGTTTCTGGCGGCCAAATGTTAGGTTTGTAAATATAGCCCAGAAAACTGCAAAGCTCCAAACAGATACATAAAGAATGAAGAATCTGATTAAGAAACGAGCATTTATATTTTCACTGGGTTTTACTTTTAACATAAACCATCTTGAAAAAAGTTTTATGATTTAGCATTTATGAATGACTAGATTTTAAGAGAATTGTAATATTTTTTTAGGGTATTTCAGCTCTATGAGTTATTTCTTGTAGATTCAGATAATGACATTATAAATCTTTCTGTGGAGGCAATTACTAAGGCAGAAATAGCCTATTCCCCATTGGCTTTTAGGTTCAGCTTACTGACATATTACAAGCAGGCTTACCGTGGTCATTAAAAACTGATCTGGGATTTATTGTACCTCTTTAAACTCTCAGTACTTTGAAAAGTATTGAACAGAAAGGAATACAAAGTGAAGTTACAAAGAAGGCCAGCAAGGCAATAAGGAGAAAAGCAGATTTAATTTATCCATCCCCAAACCACCCCAAGTATCATGAAAATATCTGAAATTGGAGCATGAGGTTTTTAACAGAGGCAAGGACACGCTTGCTAAGTACGGATTTCCATTTGAAATAGCTTCAAATATAGTGTTAGACTCGAGAGTTCGAGTCATTGGTGGATGATCCTGCATGCAAGGTAAAGTAACCTTATAGAGAGGGGGCCCACCTGGAGGCATCCAGCGTTACAGAAGGAGAACAATCATTTCTGGCCAGCAAGGCATCGCCTCCACCACGACAAAGACCACTTAGGTGTGGGTGGAAGCAAACAGGAGCTTTCCCATAGACATCTGGATTCCCTCATTATCTTACTCACTCCGAGTCACTGGTCTGGACTCTCCGCTTCTCCCCAGATGATATCAGAATACCTTTCCCGGGAAGAGATAGGCCCAGCAATGTTCTAAGCAGATGTGTTCTCTCAGCACAAAGACACAGAGGTGAGAGAGATCACAGTTGGAGGCAAGGCCGAGCACGGAGAAAGACCTTGTAGAGAAATTAGTTTAGGCTCTACCCTTAAACCACAGGAATCAAGGCAAGGCAGTTATTGGGAGTGCACTAATGAGTTCCTTCTTCCCAGAATGGCTTATCAAACTTTGTGGGACACTCCCCCTCTTTTTGGATGCAAATCCAGAGGCAACTTGAAAATGCTTTTATCACCTTGCACAGGGCACAGGTGGAAAGTGTTGGGCTTATTTATTTTAGCATTTGAGGTTTTCTTAATGCCATATAGTCCAGGAACTTGTTCATCACCTTCAAGGCAATCCTTCACTAAAAAACTCAACCAAAGCCCCCACCAAATCCTCATACTGTTCCATTTATCTGAAACTCTGCTTCCTATGGTTGGCTTCTTTCCGTTACTCACTTCTCCACGCAGATGCCACTGCCTCAGTGAGTCCTTTCCAGACCTCCTGCTTATGTTCCACCCCAGGCCATTTGCATGACACCCTTTTTGTTTCTTTACAGGGTTAGCAATCTTTCTCCATAAAGAGGTCACACAGCAAATGTTTTAGGCTTTGTGGAGCACACGGTGTCCCAACTACTCACACTCCGCTGTGGCACACAAGCAGCCACAGATGATGTGTAAACAGTGTTCTAATAAAACTTTATTTACAGGATCAGTCTGTGAGCCATTGTTTGCCAACCCCTGCTTTCAGAGAAGCTAATGTCTGACATTTTTGTGTGGGTTTATTTATTTTCCATATTTTTATATCTCCTTCTGTTAGGATTTGAGATTCATAAGGACAGTGATATAATCTATTGAGGTCACCACTATATCCTGAGCACAGAAAGGCTAGTACATATTAGGTGTTCAGTAAATACATGCTGGGTGAATGAACCGAATGTCTCTGTTAAGCAGTGATTGTGCTATTGTACTGTGTTGTCTTGAATCATAATGAAAATCCATACTTTCTTTGGAAAACAATATAATTAAAAAAATTAAGACCATTGGTTTATTTGTAAAACACAATGTTGGCATCAAAGTATCTTGAATTAATTTGGAGTTTGCCTTATGGTTAGGTTCAACCCCTTAATTCAGATTTCATTCAGACTATATTGAATCTGATTTAAAATCTTCAATCCACAATACATTGTTGTTATATTTCATGCAAATAATATATTGTATGAAACTGAGCTATCGCCTGAGTATGTAATCCATGGTGCCATCAGAAAGCACTCAGCACCTTAGAATGGTTCACTTGGTCACTTAATAAAGAGTTCCATTTCACTGTTGTGTGCCTCACAGACCAGCCAGTCTATATGTTCACCATGGGGCCTAAGGTAGCCAATCAGATGAGGTGGTTCTGTTCTCCGACAGTTTGGGATATTAAAGTTCTTCCCATAGTCTCAGGCATATTATTTATTCCCAATCCTGGTACATCCGGACCTCTTATTATGTGTGTTTCCAGTTAGGCTTCCCATGGATGTGTAGTGGTTATGGAAAACAGGTGGAGTTGTTTGAAGATGGTAGCATTCCAACAGGATTAATTTGCAAAGCTCCTTGGCTGGAGATATTCATGTCGATGTAGCCATTTGTACTAATTGTGTTATTTCCATTTGTGAGCTGGTTTAGAACCCAACATTTGGCTTTTTTTTTTTTTCAGAGCGGGTTTACCAGATTCCTCATGTAGGTGTCACTGAAGAGTTTTGGATTGGCTATTAGCAGAAATCACATGAGGTATGGCAAGCTACCTCCCTTTTCTTGGATTCAGGTCACCATTAAGAAGACTAAATTTGCTAGAATGGAAGAGAGAATGTTGCTGCCCTCTAAGACTCACTTCTAATTGAGGAAGGCTCTCATGGATCTGAGCTCTCCTAGACAGCCCTCTAGGCCAGCACCATGCTCATTGATTTGCATTTGAACAATAATAAGATTTCGTTATTGTTGCTAAGTATCATCTTCATTTATTTTTTTTTATTGACTTCAGACATTTGGAAAGTCTTGATAGGTCACAAAGGATGAAGAATGAAGGAATGTCTTCAGTGTGAGCTCAGTCTAGGCATGATTGTAGGTGGTATGTGTTGAATTTTATCTTCCTATCATCCCATTGTAGATTTAGGCTTTCCTCATGCTAGGTATTCTGCTAAGACTTTTATTTTTTATTTTTATTTTTTTAAGATTTTATTTATTTATTAATGAGAGACACAGAGGCAGAAACAGTGATGGAGGGAGAAGCAGGCTCCATGCAGGGAGCCCAACGTGGGACTCGATCCTAGGTCTCCAGGATCACGCCCTGGGCCAAAGGCGGTGCTAAACCACTGAGCCACCCGAGCTGCCCCTGCTAAGACTTTTAATTATGATTGTCCACTCTATAAAATGTGACCCAGAATAGGCCTCACATATAGGACTCACAATCTATGTCACTCTGCTTGGTTCAGACATGATCCTAACTCACTCAGCTGTTTAGAGTATTTCTGCAATTGACAAGTAGACATGGAAGAGGAGTCTTCTTTCCATGGGAGTCTATGAGCTTCAGCAGGGGATCCTGAGGAGGATGGGGTATGGGGTCATCTCCTCTACCATGTTGAAGGAGGCATCCAAGCAAAGGTAAACAGGGCTAAGATGGAGGAAAAGAGGGAGCCCAGATGCCATCATTTGAACTTCTGAGCCACCTGCACCTAAAGTTAATCCTGCCCCTGGACTTACCAATGATAGGAGCCGATTAGTCCTCCCTTTTTAACTTAACCTTTTGACTTAGGTTTTCTGCCATTGCAACTAAAAGAATCCTGGCTAATATGACTATTTCCTACCATTCTTAACTTTAATCTGCTCCCTGGACCAACAGCTCTGTGATATAAATTTTTACTCTAGGAAATCCCTTTTAAGCAATTTAAGCTCCAATGAATATTCTGTAATTTTATTCTACATATTCATTTTTGGGGATCTGTATAAAATGTAAAAATCATATACTTGCCCACAAGACTCTAGTATTTTCATAATACAGCTTCTTATGGATTTGGAGTAGACCAGGTATGCGCTTAAAACAAACAAAAATCTTCCAGGTATGTCTGGTTGAAAACTACAGCTCTATAAGTTTGATGACTTATTTATTAATAGTGTTTTTATTAAGTCCTGGATTTGGACCTTACAGATTATTTTGATTGAAGTCTCTTGATAGATAAAAGTCTCAAGGAAAACTCTGCTTGGGTCATGTGCCCATTAAAAAATATTCATTGTGGCCAGAGGGGAAGAAAGCCCTATTTAGTGTGCCTTGGGTCACCCATCTTTGGAACAAAGAGAACTCACTATCCCTACCGCCACCCACAAATGAATTTAGTAGGATCTATCTGTGGGGTGGAAGAGAGTGGTCTCCAAAGAATGAGACGTTGGAGAAATACAGTAATAAAACTCAGGAATAGTCAGATAGAAGTGATGTGTAGAGCAAGATGTGGGGGCAAGAGGGGGGCTGAGATTCCATGCCTTCTCGGGCAGTCTACCCTACCTGCCCCCCAGCGTGTCCGTTTGTTCACCAACCTTCAGTTAGGGTTTTTATGGAGACTTCATTATGTATGTGTGATTGATTAAGTCATTGGCCATTCATTCATACCTGAACTCAAGCTCCACTCCTCTCCTCTCCCCTGAAGGTTGGGGGATGGTGCAGAAAGTTTCAGCTCTCTAAACTAGGGCTGGTTAACCTGGCATCCCCATCCTTAAGGATTTTGCAAAAGTCCCCTCATTAACACAAACTTAGGTGTGGTTGTGAAAGGGGTTTGCTATGAATAACAAGACAGTCATTGGACTTTATGGCTACTCTTATCCCTTATGAAGTTCCAAGGGTTTAGGAGGCATGTGCCAGGAGCAAGGACAAAGACCAAATACATAGATCTTCTTGTAATTCCCAATATCACAGTTTGTAATGTTAGCTCAAAACCCAATATCCCAATATCCCAATATCACAGTTTGTCATGTTGGCTCAAAACCCAGGCTTGGCCAGTCACGCTCATCTCAGACCTTTGAGCCCAAAGTGTTACAAAGAGGAGCCATGTAGGCCCCCGGTTGCATTAGCCAGTAAGGTAGAGAATCTTCTTTGAGACCATTTTTGGATTCTCAGGTAAGGCAGACATGTCTTCTGCTCCTTGAAATAATTCTGGTTTTGCCATTAGCGTAATCATTGACAAATTATCAGGAGTCTAATGGCTCATGGCCTCTCTCAGGAATTATTTTTTAGACCTAGGAGGGGAGGCTATTGTGCTTCTCCGTGAAATTCATCCCGTAGCTTTACCTTCTGGCTTGTCCCTGCTGTGGAATTGACAGGTAGATACTTTTGTGCTAGCTTCTGTTCAGGTTTTTTTTTTTTTTTTTAATTTGTTTTTTGTTTGGTGCTATTGATTTGGCATAAGTATGAATTAATATATCTTCTCCCTGAATCATTTTACTTCACCACATGCTTCAGTATTTTGAAAAGAGGAAGTCCCATCGAAGTTACCTAAAATATATTTTTTTTCTGTAAAATCCATCCAGTTTCTCAGTCATGTGCATTATAAATTTGGAAAGCTATTGCATTAGTCGGTGAGGGAATGCCACCCTCTACTCACTCCCCAACCAACAGATTTCATCATCAACTTTTTCTACAGGAAGATGGCCTGGGTTCTAAGGAGCCGGATGAGGGGAGGGCGGAAGGATGCAGTGCATTTGCAGAATGTGTTCTGTTCTCTAGCTTATGTCACCTTCTCTCTTCTCTCTCTCTATGGTGGACGTTTCTTCCTTGGACTCACCGTTTTAGCATTTAGAATTCTGTCCTGCGAGCCTCCCTTTCTTACGGTCACAAGCGAGTAGAGAAGTACCTGGTAGGTACTCTGTAGGAGTTCCATTGGCCCCCATCCCCTGCCCCTACACTAGTCCATTGTACACACACAGCTGGGCTGCCTTAGGATGTGGGAAATTCTTCAGTGGAGCAAACACAGCAATGAGAGTAAATAGATTTGCAACTTAGGTCATGGTCTTTGATTTTCTTTTTAAGATTTTATTTGGCAGAGAGCACCCAAGTAGGCAGGGGGAGAAGGAGAAGCAGGCTCCCTGCTGAGCAAGGAGCCTGATATGGGGCTCTATCCTAGGACCCTGGGATCATGACCTGAGCCAAAGATAGATTCTTAACCAACTGAGCCACCCAGGCACCCTGGTCTTTGATTTTAATGATTCTTGTTGATTATTCATTGAAGAGAGAGAGAAAAAAAAAAAAAGAGTTGAAAGGCTTGAAGCCATACCCCAGCACTTAGTATGTCAGCATCCTGACTCACATTTTCCCAATTTCCGTATTATTTATTTACTTCACAAACATGCATCTGCAGCCCCCTGCATGGCACGCTTCGTCTGATGCCTCTTTGTGCAAGAATGGTGGTATCCTGGCCCTGGTGTAGCTTGTAATCTAGCCGGGGACACAGAGCCAAAGCCGATGAACAAAGACAATCGATGAAAGGGTTGTGAATTGTGTTTACTGCTGTGAAGGAAGCAGACAGGATACAGAGAGAGAACACTGGCAGAGGGTGGATGGCGCTCAGGGAAACCTGTTAGGGGCTGTGGCCTTGACCCTGAGACCCCTCCACGTAAGGGTAAGGAGAAGCAAAGTATTGCAGGCGACAGAAGAATGCGTAAAAGGCACCAGGCCAAATGCCAGCCAGAATAAAGCGAAAATCCCCCAAGCATGTTATTCAACAGCAATTGCAATCATCTGCCGCTGATTGGCTCAAAAGAAAGTGGCAAGAGGTCTGGAAACTCATCCTGACAGTGCCTTCTCGGTGCCAGGATGTGTGTGCGCGTGTGCGTGTTCGCTCGGGCGGTGCTGGTGTTCCTCTTCCTCATTTTCCTAATGCCATCCTGCAGCTGCCTCACCTGATGCCAGTCTCTAAATGAGGCTCTGGATCCAGGGAAACAAAGGGGAAGGTTGCCATAGTAACAGAGGCCAAGGAGACAGGCTCCTCCTCCTGCTCACCAGAGTCCCTCTCTCCCGGGGAGGCCAGGACGGGGAGCCTCCCTGGGTCCCCCCAGGTCCTCCCAGCTGTGGGGCCAGCAGGGTCTTCCCCGAGGTTTGCCAACTATATACCCTACAGCAGCAGCTCGGGAGTAGTACCCAGTCCTTAGTCACCCAGCAGAGAGAAGACCAGTAAAACCGGTTGGATGTTTCTAGAGTGGATCTATTCCTTTGGAATCATTTCACATTTCTTCATTGCTACGGCCCTTTTCTGCCCCCATCAAGCCTCCGTGCCCATAAAATATGCGTCACCCTGTGTCTGAGACATGGTACCTCTACTCCATTTACGAGGCCAAATCACGGGGCTTCCTGTAGGACTGCGGTATGAGTAGTTGCCCAAAGCTCTATGACATATCGCTGTTGCCACCACTGGGAAGAGTGATTTTGTGAAATATTCATCATGTTCTGATCAATTTTAACAGATCATGGTATCTGTAAAAAGATAATACTTGACAGCAAATGAATTGAAGCTGTTTTAATTGGACTGAAGCTCCCTTGTGAGAATTTAATGTTTTTTTAATTGACATTTCCAGGAATCTATCCCAAAGAAGTTGGGATCTCCCGGTGAAATGCCACCCTCACCCACCTTTGCACGCTCAGAAATAACTCCTATTTCCAAGTGAGACTTTAGTCTACCTCGTACAGTCTTTCCATATCCTTGGTCATCTTGAATGTTCCTTGAGGCCTCCAGATACTGCTTCTTGGTCCATCATAGCTTATGTTTTCAGCTGTCTTTGGAGATACAGTAAAGGGACATCGGTTACGAGCATAGGACTTGAAGTCTGGTGGGACTCTGTTCTGAGGCGAGCTCTACTGCTTACTGTCTGGGGTTGGATCTTGGCCAACTTACTTACTTTCTAACTAGCCTCAGTTGTACATCTATAGAATGGGTATAATGATGGCCTCTATTTCCCAGGGTTATGGTGAGGATTAAAAGAGTCAGGGTGTCTCAAGGGTTTAGCGCAATGCCAAGCATAAATGACTAATATATTCTATAATAATAAATAAATGATACTGTCAAGATGGTGATAAAGGTGACATTGGTGGTGAGGGTGTCCATCTTATCTGCTCACAGGACTGTGGGCTCCCCGAGGACAGCAGTCAGCCCCTCTTTCTTCAGATAGCATGTGGCAACAATAAGAAATGACTAGTATTTATCATAACAAATGTTAAAATATTGTTTAACATAATTCCATTAATTAAGCCGTTTACTTCTTCTTCATCCCAATTATTAACAGTAAGACCTTTCCCCCAGTTTCAACTCTGGTTCTGATGGAAATTTTAAGAAAAAATGCAATCATTTATCTTGTGGTAGCCACGCTCCAGTGTCCTCATATGCTTCAATTAGCAAAGTGCTTTTTTATTTCTTATTGCCACCAATACCAGGGCTCCTGGTGCTGGAAACAGATGAGCACTCTCCACTCCACATGGAACTTTCTTTGTGACACTTTCTAAAGCTGCTTTGCTCAGCAGTTTTGAATTGCTGATTGCATAGAGAGTATTCTTCGGCATGAGTGAAAGTGATGCCAATATGTACATAAGTAAATACGAATGTATAGAAAATACTCTTGATATAGTGTCTTATCCTTTGGAAATGCTTCACATTGTTACCCGGTAGATCTTAAGTACAAGGAGCTCTTCAGAAACGTTCTCTTCTCAGCAGTGACATTGGGAAAGACTAACTGGGAAGGAAGTTGGTCTTGTGGAAGGAGGATTAGTTCTCATGTAGGCATCTGGTAAGACAGATGGTTTGGTCCATTATAGATGCCTGTTTCTCTGACTAGAGTTCAAGGACCCCTAGGGAACTGAGGACATATCCTCTGCACTGGAGTGTTCCCAGACTTAAGATACTGCTCTAATAAATCAAATTCTCTTTGTGGGAAGGGTTTAGAAATGTGTGTATAGGCAGTTGAGAGAATCATCATGAACGCCTGAAATACATTGCTTGAATTTATTTTACAGGATGGGAGAATGATATTTTTTCTTTGTTATATAATTAAAAGCAGATAAGTATATCATTTAGTGTGAAGCTAAAATAATATTAGCTAATGCTTATTTGAGTATTGATTCAACGTCTAGGCGCCGTTCTATATTTTACTGAAATACACACAGTAAAAGGCAGGCATCTTAAGTGTACTGTTCATCAAAGCTGACAAATGTATACATTTGCGTAACAAAACACCCTGGATGGATGGAGCAGAGTTTGGCAAACTGTAATCCCTGGGCCAGATCTAGCCTGTGGAGTGGTTTTGTGTGGCCTAGGACTTAAAAGTGGATTTTTACATTTTGGAAGGGTTATTTTCAAAAGAATAGACAATATAGACTGCATGTGGACCTCAAAGGCTAAAATATTTACTCTCTGGCTATTTATGGAAAACATTTTCCAAACCCTACCGAGTACAACTACCGCCTGAGAAAGTTCCCTTATGTTTTGCCCTGCAGAGGCAAAGACTACTCTGATTTCTATCCCCAGAGGCTAGCTTGGCTGTTTCTGAAGTTCATAAAAATGGAATCTGTATAGCATGTCCTCTTCAGGGACTGGATTCTTTCATTGAACAGAATGGTTTTGAGATTCACCTGCGTTCTGTGGTGTATCTGTTGTCCGTTCCTTTTTATTGCTAAGTATTATTCCATTATACACACAATCTATTTATTCAGTCTTCTGCTGATGGACACTTGAGTTGTTGCCATTCATTTTTTTTCTAGTATGAATAAGTTGCAGCAAACATTCTTGCATGCATCTTTTTATAGATGTAAGTTTTCATTTCTTTTGGGTAAAGACCTAGGAGTGGAATTGCGGAATCATAAAATAGGTGGATTTACTTTCTAAGGAAGTGCTAAATGGTTTTCCACAGTGGTGACATCGTGCATGTTGACACTCCCATCAGCAATGTGTGACAGTCCTAGCTGTTCAGCAACCTCACCAGGCTTTAGTACTGCCAGTCTGTCATTTCAGTCATTCCAGTGAAACGACAGACTGTCTTTAATGCTTTGAAGTGTCTTAGCCCCCACCCCCCACCCCCAAGTCTGGGAGGTTAGATGTCCTTACTACTATTTTTACAAATAAGAAAACTGAGGTCACAAGAGTTCAGGAACAGCCTCGGGTTACACAGCCAATGAGGGACCCCATGAGTCTGGCTCTTAAGCATGCATATTGAATGACTACATTGTGCTGCTTTATAAGCCCCTATACCCAGGATGACTTCAGATCCACCCTAGTTCCAGAACCCCATAGTACCTGGCATATTGTAGTGTAGGCAACAGGTGCTGTGGATGAGAACGGCAGCTGGGATTACATGTGGGTGCCCTGCCTGGTGGTGAGCAGGGCTCAACTCAAGGAGCCCTGGAATGGGACCCTAATTCTAATTTGCACAGAGGTTCCAAACAGCTATAGGTAACCTTTAATAAGGGGCTCAAGTCATAGTAGTTGAGTTAATGCCTTATATGGAAATGTCTTTCAGTTAAAGAGCTTTCTGGAAAATGAGTTTTGTTTTGTGTGTTGGCTTTTGGAGCTGGTAACAGGTTCAAAATGGGTCCAAAGGCAGAATCGCGAATGCCATTTTCTTGTTAAGATCCATGATTTTGTGTGTGTGTTTATTTCTTGGCTTATTTTCATTGAGATGATATTCATATGGTGTAAGATTAACCATTTTAAAGCGAATAGTTTAGCGGTATTTAATACACTGACAGTGCTGCCTAACCAACCACCACCTGTGTTTGTTCTAAAACATTTATGTTACCCCAGAAAGGAAATCTGTACCCATGAGCAGTCATTCCTCTGTCCCCCGGCCCCACCCCTCAACCTCCTGGCTCTTGGTGACAGCTAATCTGCTGTATGTCTCTACAGGTTTACTTGCACTGGATGTTCCATAGAAATCATACGATATGTGACCTTTTGTGTCTGGTGTAACACCTAGTATCATATCTCCAGTCTTTAGTCATGTTATGACATGCATCAGCTCTTCATCCCTTTTGATGGCCGAATACTATCCAGTTCTAAGTGCAGACCACAATTTGATTATCCATTCATGAGTTGACGGCCCCTTTGGTGGTTTCTATGATTTGGTAATTGTGAATAGTGCTTTATGGACATGAGTATCCATGGATCTGTTTGTACAGGTATCTGAATACTTGTGGTCCAGTCCTCTGGGATACATACAAGGCCAGTGGTTTTGAAACTGAAGTCCAAGGAGCTAAATGAAGCTGCTTGGTAGTGGGAGTGGGAAGGTCCTAAGAGCTCCCGGGTATGAGAACCACTGTATTTCCTTTTTACAAAATGCAACAGTAGAAAAGTCCCTCTGAGGTTAATATGAAGGAAGCATCATTTAAAACTTGCTTATCCATGTGGGAAAAAAAGTGACCAAGAGTTTATTTCAAAGCTCAGTGAAGCCTAGAGTAATCTGCTAAATAAAAATGCTCCACTGAGAAGCACAGATGCCAGAAGGCTGCTACATACGGTCAGTTTTCCCAGGCTTTGTAGGGCATTTTCGCCTGACGTTTTACATAATGCCCTCACTGGGCCACGCATGCTTCCTTTCCACCTGCCTTTCAGTGCAGGGGTCCAGATATAATGCAGGATGCCCAGTTCAATTTGAATTCCAGATAGGCAGCAAATGACTTTTAATATAAGTATGCCCCAGATAGTGCCCTATCTGTTGTTTATCTAAATATTCAGACCGAACTGGGCATTCCATACTTCTCTTTGCTCAATCCCTATTTTTGCTGCACTGAGAGAGGGCATCCGAATTGCAGTGAATTGTGGAAGCTGGTCTATCTGCAGAGATGCTTTGCTCACTCATTTTCCTCTGAGAGAACCATTTCCCTCTTTATATAAATAATGTAAAAATTTGGAGATAAAGTATGTGGAGCATAAGGAAGGTGAAATGGAGCCTTTACAATGTAAAGTGCTTTCTCTCTGGCCCCAGTTCATTAGCAAAAATCTAGTGATTTAAATTACCCAGCTAACCTCTTCCGCCACTGTAGGATTATAAATCAAGTAGGTGGCTACTACCTGAAGGAGTTGTAGGGTCTTTGCAGGAGGTCCTCATCAAGCTAAGAAGGGCAGAAAATTTCCTATTACTGTGTCATGCGTAAATGGTGATGCTTGCACTTCCACCTGCAGCATATCATGTCTGTGCAATCCACTTGCTAAAATAAAAGGAACAAAATGGGAACATATTCACTACTTTGCCTTACAGAGGGATAAATAAGATGGCGGGGATCTCTGTCCCAATGTCTGATGCTATGTGTATTCCTCATGCTGGCAGATAGAGGCAGACTCAGTCGGAAACCAAAAGATATTAAAGGTATTTATCTGTCTGTCTTTCTTCTTTGATTTTTGTCTGTCTCTGTGCCTTTATTTTGTGTGAAATTTTGAGAGATGAATTCTATTTTCTATTAATTTAATGGCTGTCATATTGCATTACATCATGCAGCTTAGATCACAACAATGAGATGTTAAGGTTTAAATTAATAATATTGCAACACATCACTTGATAAAGCAGTGTGCTTAATCCTATCTAGGCTGCTCAGGTAGCCTGACTTTTGCCCAGTGCCTCGAATCTGCAGATTGCAGTGGAATTACCCAAGTTCAATTGCAAACAACCTATAATTGTGAGCTGAGTACTTGAGCTTCATGGTAGAAAACATTCATTTAATATGCTGGTGAGATTTAACAAGCATATATATATATAATAGTTGGGGAGGGCAGGGAACAGGGACTCCGAGGTTTCTGAATGGCATTTTCAGTTCTAGAACTACACCCAACAAATACCTGTTCTATGTATAGTTAGAGTTGCCTTGCAAGTGGGGTTAGCTAAAGCCACCAGGAAAATGGAAGCTGGAGTGTGGGTAAGAGAAGATCCTTCGAGAAAACTGTGGATCTGGTGAGCTGTTCAGAAGGCATATCTATAGTCCACGGTCCTCAACTTGAGAACCCCTATTCCCACCCCACCACGTACCCCACCTCCCTCCCCCCGCCAAAAAAAATCAAACCCAACCACAGCCCAAAGATACAACCCCAAACATTCCAGGTTTGGAAGAGAAATCAGATGCCCGAAGAGGAAAACGAGTCTAAGGCGCATCACAAAATATTCCTTACCCAAAGCAGATTGTTCTCACTGGGCTTTTTTCATGTGCAGATGCTTTCACAGTGAAAACAAAACACAACAAAAAATAACTATACATTCTAGGAACTGAGAGAGGCATTTCGGAAATCCAAATAATGAGTGTGGCCACCAGGAGGGAGGTGATGCAAAGAGCAGGGTCTCCAGAGTCCCTGCACTTCTCCTTCCCTCCGGCCACCCCCCCCTCCAGGCCCATGCATTTTCAGACATCACTGGCACTGGGTAAACAGACAGAGGATGCTTCTGTGGCCTTCATTAGGGTGGGTTGCCAATTGTCAAATTAGTTTCTGCCCGACCTGCCGAGCGCGAATGCAAATCCGCCACCCCTGGCGCAGCTTCATTTGCAACTATTGATTCATGTTTGACTGTGAGTTCAAAAAAAGTGGTCTTTGAAGCTTCCCCCATCCATGCAGTGGCTTCTCGGTCCAGGTGGCTCCGGGATCCCTGGCAGTCATTTTGATCTTTGTATTCCCACCGCCAAGGAGGGTCATTCCAGGTAACTTAAAAGCAAGATACCATCAGAGAGGGTTTGGGAATGAAGTCTTTGCCTTGTCACATTAATGCGGTCCTATCAAGTGGCAGTTTATCAAGAGCCACCTCACAAGGTTTTAATGAGCATGCTGCCTGTTCTTATACAATACTAATTAATCCCATTTTTTCACACTGCCGTGATTGCTTCATGAAACCCACATTGTTTTATACTCAGTAGCAAAGCGGCTCTTACTGATTAAATCTCCTTGCCTGCGATGGAGCCTGACAACTGAATTATACCTTGCTCAAAATAATAATGGGTATCAGCTAATAAATACGGTTTAACACACACAAAACTATGCAGCCAAAATCACACCACAAAATAGGAGTTTGACTTATAGGCTCAGCAGTGTTTCATTAAACATCTGTATTATAATTCACTGGTTTTCCAACTGATGTAATAACTTAATTGATGAGAACAAAGACAAGCTTATTTATTCACCCAATTGCTTGCTTCTTGACTAACGTTTTTCCTGGGTGTTATTGTGGAAATAAATATGCAATATTCTTTTTATAGAAGTCTAATTTAGGTCCTTTTCTCCCCCTATTGAGAAGTCAGCATCACCATGTATATCTGACAATTTCTTGCTGCTTTGCAACGGAAGCATTTTGATAAGATGGGTTCTGGTATTTGCCCTGGTATCCAGACTGGCTGGGAAAGGGGAGAAGGGAGAGGCTTTCCAGCCCGCTGGGGGGTCCTGCATCACAGCCCTACAGTGCTTTCCTTCAGATCGGTGACAGCAGGCTCCCCTTGAACACACACACACACACACACACACACACACACACACACACACCAGTAAAAATTCCATAGAGGGCCTTAAGTTAAGGCCCTCTGAGGCTGAGATGATTCTATACAGCTCCTCAATGACCTGGATGCTCATCTCCAGCTTGTGTCTGAAAAACAAGAGATGAAGTCCTTGCTTTCATGGAGCTTGTATTCTCTGGGGGAGATAGACAAGAATTAAGCAAGGACGCACATAGACCGTGCATTCTCGGATAATCTAGCATCTCCAAGTATTATGAGGAAGAATAAAGCAAATGGAGAGATGCATTGCATGTGTCTTTCACTTAATAGACACCCATCAAATAATGGTTCATTCAGTGCAAACTTTGTTACATTGATCCCACATTCTTATGCTCTATGTTTCTTTTCTTTGTGTTAAGGTTCAAGAAGAAGTACTTTTGAGAAATTTTCCCTAAACACGTTATCATTTCTTTGTTTTGGCTTCATGAGATGTACACTGGTCATGAACATCCAACTGCTTGTTATTTACCTCTTTCCTCTGACCTCACTGTAAAAACTTTTTGGTGGAAGGCCATCCCTTCGTCTATGTCTTTGAAGCAGTCAGTACAGGATGGAACAATTATCTAGTATCTACATCTCCTGTCTCTTACTCAAATCCTGTTTCTATATTTCTTTTTTTTTTCTGTTTCTATATTTCTAAGATCTATAAGATATCGATGTAGATACTACGTTGTTTAGTCTAATTTTCCATGCTGATCTCTTGTGTCACCATCTCCCAATAGATGCTAACACAAAACCTAATGATCCCAATGTGACAGAGTTCCCTCCTGCAACCTCTCATTCATTCCAGTCATAGGGGTGAGATATTCTGACACCAATTATCACTTGGTATTAAGTCACATATCTCCGCCTCTTAGGGCTTTCTGTCTCCAAGTCCTATTACCACTTGTGTTTATGGATTTCTACCTCCTGCCTTGTTTCTATTCCGTCTACCTCTATGTTGGCCAGGACTTTGTGATTTCCTACCAGACCTAAAAAGCATTTCTGATTCTAGCATCTTCTCCCTGAAATGTCATCTCCATGCTACATCCTGAATGTTACTTTTAGCAAATCTCTCCTCTGCTTCAGGACTTCTAATGACTATGGATAAACATGAGCCCAGCAAACCTGTTTTTTGTTTTTGTTTTTGTTTTTTTAAGCAATGAACTATATTTACATGTGAAATCTTATGAGTTTTAAAAGTTGGCAAATCAGTCCAAAAAGTTTCAAATCTTATGCAGACCAAAAAGTCTGGCTGGACCACTGCTTAGGAATCTTTGATCTAGGCTTTTGGATGTCTTGTTTCCTGTCTTGGACCTACTGTTCTCACATTTCTCTAAACTTGGCCACCTTCTCCAGTGCTCTTCTCAAATCACCTAGAAAAATATTCCCTTTCCCATCTGTCTCTCTGCAGTCATCTGACTTGAGATCAGCTGTCTATTCTGCTTCTTATGAAAAGGATCATAATTTATTTCTATTTTGAATCACCTACCCTACTGGACCCAGAAGGAAACATGTCAGATAGGAGTGGTTAAGTACTTAGGTTTTGAAGTATGGGAGATGTGGTATGGACTTAGATCTGCCACTTACTATGTAATTATGGGTTTGGGTATCTTTACAGTGTGTAGCTTCAGATTCTGTGCTGGTACTTGCATCTCTCCATGGGGTGTCTTATAACAGGTGCCCCACCTCATAAATTTCTACAAGAAATCAGTGAGATAGCTCCATGTAAATTAACATCCAGAGTGACAAGGAAGTAAGCATGCATTCATGATTAGCTGTAGTTAATACAATTATTGATGTTACATTTACTACTGAATTCATAAGAATAACTCTTTGTTCTGTGAATGATATAGTTGCTGATGAAAATATGTACTACGAGCAAAGGTTTCACAAGCAAGGAAATCCAATCTAATAAATGACTGGACACTTATGCTGTGCAAAGAAATGCATCTGGTCTCATGGGTAGCAAAAACATGGCCAGAGTTTGCAATGTATGTGAAACAGAGGAAATATAAAAGCTGCTTTTATCATATGGGGGATTATTGACCTTTACATTTATTTTTGTAAGAATTGCAAACACAAAGTAAAGTGGTACCATAAACCTCCATACAGCCAATCTCAACAAACCCAACTCTTACTGTCTTATTTTCTCTAAATTTTCACCCATCCAGGATTATTTTCAAGAAAATCCCAGATGTGTCTCTATTTCATCTATATGTATTTCAATATAAATCTATAAAAGCAAAGGGGTCTTTTAAAATAACCATTATTCCACCTAGGGATTCATATTTATATTATCAGATATCCAGTGTTCAGTTTGTTTTTAGAATTTATCTAAGGGGCACCTTGGTGGCTCAGTCAGTTGGGCATCTGCCTTTGGCTCAGGTCATGACCCCAGGGTCCTGGGATGAGCTCCCCATCAGGCTCCTCCCTCAGTGGGGAGTCTGCTTCTCCCTTGCGTTCTGCTCCTGTGCCCTACTTGTGCATGCGCTCTCTCTCTCCCTCCCAAATAAATATTTTTTTTTAAAAAGGGAATTCATCTGAATTTGGATTCAAAACAGCCTGCATATTGCCGTTGACTGATTTCTCTTAACTCTAAAACTACAGCTTTCTTCTTCTAAAATGTACGTGGTCACATTTATCTTGCAATTGACCTTGTAGAATTCCTTGCAGTCTGGATTTTACTAACTTCACCATCATTGTATCACACAACACATTCCTCTGTCCACAGAATTCTCCACAAATTGACAGAGGCTTAATATAACCTGGGCTTGCTTGTTTTGTGAAGGGCAGGACTATTTAAGAGGTAAGATCGGTTTGTCTATTAGAAGGCACATGATAAAGAGTTGTTTCTATTTTTCCTGATGTAGCAGCCATTGATGATCATGAAAAAGATTCTTTTTTTTTCTTGCAAAATGGAATATTTTCATCCAAAGGAACCTTTAAACATGATAAGCCTAAGCAAAATGCTTTATTATTTTTGTATTTATATCTAGAACCAATAAAATTGGCAAGAACAAATTCCTTCCTCCTTCAAATGTACAAGGAGATATGCTAGTACCTAGGGTGGGTACACAGAAGACACAGTTGCTGCTTGGAAAGATATCAACCAAAGAGACAGGGGTCAGTGGGAAAGATGGATGTGGGGGCAAATATGATCAAAATTACTCGAGGACTCAAGAATGGAGGCTCAGAAGAAGAAATGAGTAGCTTTGCCTATGGGAGTCAAGTGTTTAAACAGCTGGATCAGGAAGGACAGATCAAAGTTCACTAAATGAAGAGATCATTGTAATAGAAGCCCAACAGCACTAATATTTAACACTTACCAAATATTTCCCTAAGCATTTTGAAAGTGTTAATCCACTGCATCCTTCCTCCAGCTCCAGAATTTACCAGATAAGTTAGTTTTAGCACAGAGTGGTTAAGGTTCGTGCTCAAGGCCACATAGCTAATAGAAGACAAAGATTTAGGGAAATATTTTACATTTTACAATTTACATACAGCCCTCTTGGAGGCAGCTGTGTTATTTAGGGTCAACTTCTTTCAGGAGCTTCCTGGTTAAGACTGGCTTCATCATGCCCTAAGGGTTACTGTCAATTTTTCCCTGATAACCACAAGCCATATGATAAGGCATCAGTGATAACCCCAAAGTAAAAAGTGAAGCTGGCAAAGGGATCTGGTCTATTATCAGTGAATTAGACGTTGCTGCTCCAAACCACACACTAAACAAGAATTGGGACTTCTATACGTGGCAGGGTTTCAATATCACACAAACTGTAATTCATCAATTTTCTAACTGATATAACTTCAATGGCTGAAGCTAAAGGTGAACTTTATTAACATTCATCCATTTGCATAATTCTTAATTCCAATTTTCTCCAGTTATGGGGAAAATTTAGATGCACCATTGTTGAGGATTTGGATTCTGAGAATGGGGATTTCAAGTTATTATATGCCACAAATGTACTAAGAAAGAGTGTGAAGTGAGTGTTTGAAAGGTTATCATCCACTAAGTCATGAAATAGGGGAAATGCAAGGTCATTTTATCCAGTCCTCTGCCCCCAGAAAGCACTGTTTGCCTAAGATCCCTTAGACTGTAGAGCTGCACTCATTAATCAGAAAATACATATTATATTTCTGTTGCCATGAACCCTGGGAAAAAGAGTGTGTTCACCTAAATTTGCACTTAACCAAGTCAAAAATGTTAGAGAAATATGTGACAACATTTGATGAACTTCAGGGAGGCAGCAATAAGCTCCTTTTTCCCTACGGATATTCTTCTCATTTTTCAATTTAGGTATTAAAGTTATCTGTGCACTTAAAAAATCAGACTTCGAAGTCTTAAAGGCAAAAAGAGCTTTTTTTTTTTTTTTTTTCCTCCTTAGGTAGTTGGACCTATTAAGAATATCTGCAAAATGTAAAAGAGCTACACGGAAATCATCCAAAGCACCCATTTATATTATGATAAGCTTTAATCACACAAAGTTGCACTTATGTTAAAAAAAAATCATCTCGTTGTTCAGATGTTTTTCCTTGAGTTTTGGGCACTGATGATAATTAGGATGTGTGAAGTAATGAGCCCAGACATGATGGACAAGCAGAAAGATGATTTATCATTTGGGGGGCTTTCTGCAGCGAAAATATACAGGCAATGGGGAATGAAGTCTCGGGATGTAATTTATTAGACAAGAAGGGGATCTGGGCCTTTTGTCTTGACAAGGTGCAGTTGCCTCCTGAATGATATGGGTTGATTTAGGTATTTTGAGGCTAAGAGGTATATATAAAAGGATGGATGTTCACTCCACTCACGTAAGCACCAAGGACAACTTTAGACTTTGTGAATTAGAAGAGGCTGAATCAAGGTTTAGGGAGCTATAGGGCTCAGGAGGTGGATGAGAGAGCAGCTAACATGTCTCAGTTTCATTGAGAAGTCGTACGGTGACCGTGATCATTGTGCTGTATTTGGATGCATTACCCAGTAAGTTCTCCATATAAACAGTAGAATGCACTTCGCATGATGTGCCTCTCTCCTTTTTCTCATTATCAGATTGACCGCCTTTTAGTTTACAGGTGAAGGCCTACCCTCCAATCAGAGAACGTGAGTGAGTACAATGAATACAAAGTGTTCTCAGCAACCCAAGTATGCATTTCCAACTCCCTTTTCCTCCCTTTGCACATCACTAAAGCATTTTGTCCTTTTCACCCAGCAAATTCATCTGTGTGAATTTGAAAATAATCAAAAAGACTCCCTTCGTGCTTTTTGAGAACAATAAAACAAAGACATTTGGTTTCATAATTAAGTAGACTCACCCTTGGTTGAGTACCTGTGACCCGAGTGGATGAAGTTTACTGACATCCTCAACTCTATTTGTAACATTCTATCTTCACTTACCTCCATCCCTTAAGAAACCCATTATGAAGTCTTATAAACCCTCATACAAAAGCATATCACAGGACCTCCTCTTCTTTCCCCGTTCATTGCCGCTGTCGGCACTTAACCTTCTGACTGAGCTCCACTTCCCCTCTTGCTTCTCTGTAATCTACTCCCCACACAGCAGCCAGAACTATAGCAACTTACCAAGATAAGATGTAAACTAGATCACATCAATCCTCTGCTCGTGATGCTCCAACTGCTTCCTGTTTCAATTCAATAAAATCCAAACTCCTTTCTATGGCCTCCAAGATGCCAGAAGGCCTACTTTCCTTCCACCTGTCAAAACTCTTCCTTACAGCCCCCCCTCCGTCTATGTGCTCTAGCTGCATTGTTTCGTTTCTATCCTTCCAACACCGAGGTTCTTTCTGCCTGGGGAATATTATATTTCCTGGGTACCTTACTTAGAATACTCCTCCCATGGCTGCCTTCGCTTCTCCATTCTTGTTCTAGCCATTCTAAGAGAGAGAGACCTTTCCTGACCCATCCATCTAAAGTTTCCTTCTCCTTTGGTTACCCTCATCCCATTAATCTGAGGTTATTACATATTCTTAGTTTTCTGAAGGCAGGGTTTTGGGTTGTGTTGTACACAGCTCTACCCCAGAGCTGGAAATAATGCCTGTTCCATGGTAGAGACTCTAATATATGTTATACAAAGGAAAGTATAAATCTGAGTTATCATGGAAAATCATCATTCTTGGGCTATTCCCAGACATTGTGGTATATTAGGAAGAGTATAGGGGCATTCAGACCTGAATTTGATTCTAAACTCTGCTACTCGGTTGCCACATACTATCTTGTTTGAACTCTGTGACAGATTACAAATGGCCACAGATTGTTTTGCCACACCTCTCACTAAGAGGCAGAATAAAATCCCTGTCCAGATTAAGTCTGGCCTTGGCCATGTGACCTGCTTTGGTTAGTGGAACATCATTGTTCATTGTGATGGGTTGGGCAAGCAGAGACTTGAGAAGCACTAGCCCACTGGGACTTGTCCTGATGGAGCTCTGCCCTGAGACCACCAACCACACTGCAAGAAAGCCAGTTTGGCTTATACAAGCAAACACATGGAGGTGAGCCGAGGTGCTCTAGTTGATAGCCAGAAGCACCTGCTGGCCATGTGAATAAGGCAGTTTTGGTTTGTTTCTTTATTATTTTTATTTTTTAAGACATTATTTATTCATAAGAGGCACAGAGAGAAAGGCAGAGACTTAGGCAGAGGGAGAAACAGGCTTTCTGTGGGGAGCCTGATGCAGGACTTGATCCCAGAACCCCGGGATCATGACCTAAGTCAGAGGCAGACACTCAACCACTGAGCACCCAGGTGCCCCACCATTACTATTTCTTAGCATGATTAATGTAGGGTATTGAAGCAGGCTCAGAAGACATGTAACATAAAATAATGGCTTCCATTTATTATGCACCCACCATGTGTCTGAAACCATACTCAGGACTGTGTATATATTGCCTTGTGCATGTTTGACATCAACTGTATTTTGCAGAGGAGAAAACTGAGGTTCACATAAGTTAGATGACTTGTCCATGATCTCACAGCTAGAAAATGTTAAGGCTGGGACTTCAACCCCAGTCTATCTGACTCTAGAGTCACTGAAAGTCAGCCTTCAGTAGGAATTTAAAATCCCAGCATGAGAATGAGGGCCACAGGGATTAGATTGTTGAGAAGACATACCCAGTGCGGACAGTGTTTGCCTTAGAACCTATAACTGGTTTATCAATTGTGACTATCATGGGAGTTCAGATAGGTGAGTGTAGGTCAGGTTATGCAGAAAAATAAAGCTTTCTAGATGAAGGAGGACTAAGGGGGGACCTCCATGACCTATCACTTATACTTGCTAGTTCATATTGTGAGTTTAGACCCCATGCTAAGAGTGTTACCGGCATCTTTTATTTAATTCTTGCAGTGACTCTATGAAGTAGGAACAATCGTGATTCTATTTTCAGATGAGGATGTCAAGGTTTACAACGGATAAGTTACTTAACGGAGATGATACAACCAATTTTTGGCAGACCTGGACTCTAGATGATGGTAATGTTGAATGTAGCATTGTGGCACAGTAACACCCCTGGAGAGTGCTGCTGTCCCCAGAAGATGAAGGATACTTAGCGCAATTGGAGCAGCATTGGACAACAGAAAGAGTAGGGGGTGTGTGTGTATACTGTTAGCATATGCATATTTGTGAGTATATGAATAAGACTAGGAATCAGTAAAGGATACTGTGGAGAGAGAACAGTTTAGGCCAATGTTGACAGGGGCTAATAAATTAGACCCCTATGATGGGACAGCTTTGAGTATATAAAAGACTTGGAGTAAGTTTTGTTGTTGCTTATCCAATATCCATTTCCTGTTCTGTGGGGACAACATTCTTTTGGCCTCTTGAGAACTGTGTTTTCTCTCTCCTTGGTGTCTGTGGCCTGGTTCGGATTTAGGCGGAGATTCATGCCCAGCCAATCAGAGCCCTGAGCCCTCTAGGACAGAGCTCTTGGTTGATAGGCCCGTCAAACCAATCAAGCCAAGTTGTGTTAGGGCTCTATCTGTTGGAATTAAACAGGATGGGACATGGGATGAGACAGCACGTGGAACCTGGTGGAGAAGAGCTGTTTGAGAGATGGCAAGAACCCTGATTTGAGGACTCCACTCTACTCCAGCCCTGGGCCCAGTCAGAGCTAATCCCGTGTTAGGGGGTGGACTTCCCAGTTATGTGAGCCAGGAAGGGCCCAGCAATAATTAAGCTAGTTTGAGTTAAGAGTTTCTGTGACTGGCCACAGGGGGGAAAAAAGTCTTAATGTAAGATTTTTAAAATTTTAATTAACTAATTAATTAATTTTTACAGATACACTGAAACTTTTATTCATAAATCCAATTCAGAGAAGCCTAATATAAAACATAGTTGGGGAACAAAGAGAATTTAAAATCACTGGCTTTGATGTCAGCAGACCTGAGTTCTAGCCTTGGTTCTACTGCTTTACTTAAGGAGATACTCACTGATCCAGTCACTTAACAAACCTCATATGTGCTTTTTGTATGCTAAGATCTCACTCCACTGGAGCATGGGATGTCTAAACATTGAAATTATTTGCTGTGTAATTTGGGGGAAGTTATTTCAATTGTTTACACTATAGTTTCTTCTTTTGCAGAATGTAAATAGTAATTGTAATCCCCTCTCATGAATGAATGAATGATATTTTGAGTCATATTTTGACTTTCAGAGAGATAAGATTGTCTGGGGAAAGGTATCTGCTTCAAAGGGGTTGATTAGGAAACAAAGGTACATGTGTCCAGGGGTACAAACTCTTTCCTGCCTACCCAGGCCTAGCTCTGATGAACTCTGAAGGTCATTCCCAAATGTGTAGTATTGGTTAGGATATGAAAAAGCGGCTTTTATAACAGATCCCAAATTACAATGGCTTAATCAAAGCAGTAACTGGCTTGTCACTCATGGAACATTCCAGAAGGCCATGCAAGTTCCGTATGTCAACCTAAAGGTGTCAGGGCTGTAGCTCTTGATCTTGTTGCTCTGCTACATCTACAGAGCAGCTCTCTTTTATGTGATATGATCTTCAGCCTCATGGTCAAAGGTGGCTTGTGACCATGCTATGCTCCTGCCCTCAAGAAGACAGGAAGGGAGAAGAAAGAACGAACCCACCTTTCCTACTGAGGGCATGGCATGGAACTTGGAAACTTTCATTCTGCTCATGTCTCATTGACTAGAACCTAGTTACATCGAGGTGCAAGGGAGCCTGGGGGACGTGGTCTTTAACTGGGTGGCCTTGTCAAACAAAAATCACTCTCACTGTTGAAGAAGGGGAAAGTCAGTCCTGGGGACACTCAGCTTACCCTGCCACCTCTGCAATCTTGTACCAGAAGGAAGTAACCACACATTCATTAGCTCCAACTCTGTTCCCGGTCCTGGGTTTCAGCCATGCCTTGGGCAGCCAAGTGGGCGCACTTCCATCTGGCCTGTGCTGTAAATCCTCTTCCTTTGCAAAGAGCATGTGAAGCACACAAAACCAGGACCATTGGCCTCTCCTGAGTGTGCGCGTGGGGATGTATCCAAAGTCAGTCTCTGGCGGAAGGCTACCTCTTTGCGAATAACGGACCCACTTATACTTTATATTAGCTTCCGCCTTTTTTCATAATTTTTTAAAGGAAACTCTCCTCTCATGCAGGAAAATCTAATTATGCAGTGACAGCAGTTGGCTGACTCGGGCACAACACAACATGTCAATTTTCAGTTGCTTACACGGTCTCACAGAAACTGTTAGAAATTGTTTTGAAATCTGGCATACATTTCAGTCATGTTAATTCCTACAACTGTGCCAAACTTGATGAAATTTGGCTCCTCCATACTCCAGGGAAGGTGGGGGATTGGGAAAGGCGAGTTTTCTTTTCTTCTTCTTCTTCTTCATCATCTTCTTCTTTTTTTTTTTCCTGGCAGTGACATCATCTCCTCGTCCTCCCCTTATGATGAACAGTGTCCTCAAACAAGCCAAGAAGTAATATAACTTTATATTTACAAGACTGTGTGACAAAATTACTGCATGAGACTGGAGCTGTATGAAACGATTAAAAGAAATACAGATGGCATAATGTTTTTTTTCCCCCTTCCAACAGATTTGTGCCAGATGTGTGAATATTGATAATTTCTCTGGGGCTCAACTCAAGGCACAATATAGGTTTCTGTTTGATGGGGGAATGAGAGAGTGAAAATCCATCCCAGCGATGGTATTTACAGGAAATGTTTTGCCTCTTCTTCCAAATCTGTCAAAGCAGAACCAGAAATCCCAAATTTCCAAATGAGCCTCTGAGTCACCCTTTGTTCTGGACCCAATTTTTATCTCCCTAGTAATTGACAGACTGGAAAATTCATTTGTGAAAACATGTGGTAGAGCTCTAAAAGTAGAGCCTCTCAACTAGCTAAGCCTGTCTTTGTGCATCAATTTAGAGCATGAGTGATACCGAAATTTCAGAAAGCATCTTGGGAAGGTATCTATTTTATCATACCTTCTCTTTATTAACTTAGTCATAAAAAATGCTTTAATGGAATAATAATTTTCAGCATTTACAATGGGAAAACTTGAAAAAAAAATTCCAAAGCTTTTCTATTGTTCTTTTTATTATTTTGTGATGAGTGAACCCATTTTAAAATATGATTCTGGGAGCTAGAAAGTTTCAATAAAGTTCAATCTCTTAATCCAACTTTGATTTTTTTTTAATATCAGAGAAATCTTGAACAGTTTTAAGAAGAAAAGAGGAATATTTGTCATTCCTAAAAAGATTCAGCTTTGCAAGTTGATTTCCAAATCAGTACACATTTTTTTTTAATACCTTGGATCTTCTGTGAAGCTTTTCCAGTAACTTCAACCCAATAGAGGAAGATATACTAAATAGGGGGAAAAATAAGTTGAGAAATAAAGAAGGCGAGGGAAAAGACAGAGTAGATCAAGAGTTAGGAAATGAGAAATGGAAATTGCTCAGGACTTTGGGAATCCCTGTTCGCTATGCTCAAAACTTAAATTTGTCTTTGAGCTCCTTGGCAGCCATAGCAAAAATGGAGGCATGATCACTGCCATAATCTTCTTATCAGAAAGAAGGGACTGCATCACTTCCTTGGGGGATAAAAATTTATTTCTAACATTAGGTTATGCTGCTAGGCCTCAACTGAGGATGATATTGTTTCCCAAGGACATTTGGCAGCGTATGGCTGTCACGACTAGGAGGGGCACTTCTGGCCTCTGGTGGGTGGAGATGAGGGATGTGCTAACCATCCCGCAGTGCACAAGGGGGCCCCGTACAACAAAGAATGATCTGGCCCCAAAGTTCAATAAGCCAAGGTTGGGAAACCCTGGGTTATAAAGTCAGTTTTTTATGTGAACGTTCATAACGTTCTCTCTGGGATTCCCACAGCACATGGATTTGGAGCAAGGCAAATCTGAGTTTAAATCCATGTTCTACACTTATACAGCTGTGTAATTTTTGGCAAGTTAGATAACCTCTCAAAGTCTCAGTGTCCTGGAGATGATTATGTAAATCCTACAGGGTTGTTATAAGGATTAGCAGGAATAATGTTTATAGAGCATCTAACACAATGCTTGGCACACTTGTAAAGGTTTGGTGAATGTTAACTTTCAAACGGTCCCATGCGCAGAGAGAGTAGCACTAAAGTATTCGTCTTTAAAATGGTGATGGTCTGCGAGGGGTTGTGGGATGAAGCTCTGTCGTGAGCTGTTTGATCTAGTGATAGATTTAAGAAAGTCCAGAAATGTGGGTGAAATGCATATGGTGACCTCCCTTAAACGCCACCAGTGTGACAGTGTGAGGGTTAACCCTCCAAAGGGCTATTATTAGGAGCAGTTGATTGAGAGTTACACTGAATTATCCAGAAATCAGACAATTAGGTGGTAGAAGGACATATTAAATATCTACCTCTTTAGTGCCTTTGCCAGGGGCCAAGTTGTTCACACAGTCTTGGTAGACTCAATCTATTACACCCAATGCAGAGCCATCCTGTATTCCTACCTGAGGGAAACATATTCAGGGGTCACCACTTCAAAATTTAGGAGATTTCTTTTGAAAATAACAACAATAGACAAATCTGGAATTCCAGAGCAAAAATAAATAAATAAATAAAGCAACAGTTTTGCTCTTTTAACTTACAATAGGTTGCTTTGTTAGTTGGCATATTACTAGTTATTAACACCAATTTCAAAATTTCTGTGGCTTATTGCAATAGAAGTGCATTTTTATGCACACAGCAGAGTGCTTTTGGTGTTCCCAGTTAGCATGTAGATTACTTTATTCCGGAAAGTAGTTTGGGATCCAGGGTTCCTTCTGGCTTATGGCTCTAGCATCGTCTGTCCCAGGGTTCTCAGTCTCTAGCAAGAAAAAAGACAACAGAGAAGACATATGGGTTTTAAATAAAAAAACAAACAAACAGAAAAACTTCTCTGGATGTGGCTCATGTCACATCTGCTCACATTTCATTGGCTAGAATTTATCATCTGGTCATTCTTGGATGCAAGGTTAGGAAACCTTGGCTGGCCAGGTACCTGCCCCGAAAGGAAGTGGATTTTAGCGGGCAGTTTACCCTCTGCCACCACCCCCAGATACTAGTGTGCTTTTGTTCATCAACTTCTGCTTGGCAAGGCATTTCTATTTTGAAAGCAAGGAGGAAAATGCCCATGTCTAGAAACCATCCATAAGATTTGGTTCAGCCCTTGTCTTTTCAGCAGTAGGAAAAATGTAAAAAGTGGACATGTGACAAGTTTGATAGACTGGTGAAACTCTGAAAAGGCCATTATTCAAATATTTATGGATCCTTTTAGCTAATGGATTCAAATTTATAATGCTGCACTTGTCAACAAGATAATTTTGCAAAAACATTAAAGGCTGAGCAGTTTGGTCCCTTCTAACCCTGAGGCCTCTCCTCACCACCGCAAATGAGCAGCTGTTCCCCATGAAAATGGAACACCATGCCCAATGTGGACTTCTGCATGTAGTGTAGACCCCTGTCTTTGGGGCCGCCTCTAAGCTGTGCTTCAGGGAGGGAGCTGGCCTGTTATGAGATGTCTGGGATTAGGCTAAGTATCATTTTATCAAAAGGAGAAAGAAAGGAAACATGGTGTTGCCGCAAATACTGTGGATAGGAGGTGGATTATTAAAATCGAAACTGAACAGTAAACCACTATTCATGACTCAAGACCCTGCCAACCGTCTTATCTGCCAGGGCATCCAGGTCAACAATAAAGAGAGTGTGTGACACAATTTTTGGTTATTAATATGTTAACAAAATATTACTACTTTCTATCGAAAATATCACTACTTTCTTTCGATTACTGCTTTCTAGGTAGTAATCGTCGTAAGTGACAAACAAGAAAGTTGAATAGTTGGCGGGGGCGGGGGGGAGGGCAGACCTTGTAGATGGTTCTGGAAGTCAGCACATCTGTTTGGGAATGCTTCATGTTTGGCTTCAGTACAATGTATTAAGTCGATGGAATCAAAGTCATCTCTGTGATATTTTGAGATGCAAGACTTCTAAAGGGAAGGAGACTGTTGCTGTGGCACTCTGGTAGAGAGGAGGAGAAATTGAGGTGGCTTGAGAAGAGTTTGTTCAGAGAACAGAGGATAAAATTGCTATGTGTTTGTGTGTCTGGAAGAGCAGAGTGCCTCATGGAGGTTCCAGGAAAGACTCTGATGCTCAGATTTTCATGTCTGTGTGGGGATGGAAGGTGAGGCCTCGTGATCTTATGGTAGGCAGGAGCTTGAAATAAGCCTTCTGCATTAGGTCAGAAGCCACCTGTCAGTGGCAAGAGACCTCAGGAAACTACCCTATCTCCCAAGGTCACTTTAAGGAAAAGTTTTTATTTACCCAGTGTCATGGGTAGATGGAGCCAACCATGAGACACCTGAATCCTATGTCTGCACTGTGCATGGATATGGAGTCCACGGTCGCAGTACTGGATATGTGACACCAAAACTGGAAATTAACATAAAATCATCTGAACTGATAAAGCCATTAGGTCCCAGTAGAGGCAGGTGGAATCCACCCATTCGGGGACATCCGGGACCTAAGGAGCCTCCCGCACTCATTTCCAAGTGGGTTCAGAGTCAGAAATTACAGACCAACACAAAGATGTGAACTGCCACGCGATCAACACACAAAAAGAGAATTTGTTCCTTGATAACTATTGATAATACAAAAATTGAAGAGATTTTTAAATAACGTATTAAAATATTCAAAATGATAAGGCCACATATAGGATTTATGATGAGAGTTTATGAAAGAAGAATGAGCTTGGTTTAAAAAGCAGGAACTAACAGAAATTCTAGAAATTATGCATGACCCTATATAGTCATTGTGTAAGTGATCAGTGTAATAAATCGCTCCAAAACTTAGTGGCTTAAAAAAAATAAACATTTATTATCTCCTGGTCTTCTGGGTCCGGAGCTCGCGGGCAGCTTAGCTGAGAGATGTCAGTCCAGAGCCTCTCGTGAACCTACAGTCAAGGTGTGTTTGGGGGGGCGGGGGGCATCATGGAAGGAGGCTCAGTCATTGGCTGGCAGGTTGGTTCTGGTGCCTGGTGGGAGGCTTTAGCTCCTCCTCATGGGGGCCTCTCCCCACAATGCTAGAGTGTCCTCAAGATACAGTGATCTGTTTCCCCCAGGGTGACAATCCAAATGAGCAATACTGAAGGAGCAATGTCTTTTATGACTCAGCCTCCTTTGGGAATCACACACCATATCGCTTCCTTACTGATGAGATGCGAATCTGAGTCTGGCTTGAATTCAAACTGAGGAGATCAGGCTCCACCTTTTGAAGCAGGAAGTGTTAAAGGGTTTGTAAGCATCTTAGAACCACCACTTTTACCGAAATAAAAATGTGTTTGTAATAGCCGCAGTTGTCTCTCAGTGAAGGGTTAAATGTGTTTTTTTTTAACTCCTGTATGTTTTTTCCAAAATTTCCAAAATAAAAATATTTTAAATTTCATAATGAGAGACAAAATATATATAAGAAAGGAACCTCTCTGTTAGTAGCTTTGGGGGCACTTACTCTGTGCCAAGCAATGATCTAGTGTTTTAAGATATTTATTTACCTGCCACCACAACAACTCTAAAAGTAGGCACTATTTTTATCCCTATTTTTAGAGGGGGCGGAAATAAAGTACAATTGGTAAATAGGTCTCGGGAAAGAACCACATTTCTCTGCACATCTGGAGTCCTGTACATAAAACCTTTGTCATGCGCTGAGATTTATTAAGTGTCTCACAGAATTCAATGGAGTGTCCAACATTTCATGATGTCACCTACTTCTGCTTTCTGTTTTCATAAGGCTGCTTCCTGTCTTCTTTGTGGAATAATAAAGTGTTCATGTGTGGGACGGGGATGGTATTAATTACCATCGACCCCTGGTGAAGAAGTCTCAGAATTGCCCAAAAGACAATGGACGAAGCTTACCATGTTTATCAGGGCTCCCTGACTGGCTTTCAGAGATTAAATACATTGAAATTCATAAAACAATTGTTATTTATTTCTCTAAACAGGCAGAGTCATTCAGAAATGGCAATGCTGTAGTAGACAGGAATCCCTTTTTTCTTTTCCAATGTTGACTGCGAAATGGAACATCTTTGTTCCCTGAGTTTAACATCAACGCCACTTGGTTGGCATCTATTTCTCACCTATGGATTTGACAACTCATCTATTCATTAGACACAAGCTTCTTCAGCTTCTACTGTGTTCCTTGCACCACACTAGGCACAGAATATATGAGGGACATACGAAAAATGTGATCTCTTCCCTCCTATGGAATTTATAGTCAGGCAAAATATTGATAGAGGTGATTAATCAGAGATACTGCGTGTGAGTACTTTGGGGGCAACCCTCAGCAGCCAGACAATCCAGAACATCCCAGATATTTGTGTCTGAGTGTAGGAGGACTATTATCTGACCTGTGATCAAGCTGGAGTACGCAAGACTAAGCTCTTGGAGGAGAATTCTAACTTTGTTGTTTTGTTTGTGCATCCTTTTTGTGCTCCTTTCATGATGAGTAGGAAACACTTTTATTGGTGTGTGAAACTCACATTTTACTCCTAAAAGGTAGTATTCACAATATTACATATGGTATCATCTAAACTGTGCAAAAAAAAAAAAAAAAAAAGAAATACATAGACAAAGGCCATTTAGGAACACACTGAAATATCTATAATTGTCATCTTGTGGGGAGAGTGTTTGTCATGATTGCTAAATTTTCTTCCTCACTGTTTTCTGTGTTTCAAAAAAATATTATTTTAAAATGGAACCTTATAGGGACCTCTGGGTGGCTCAGTGGTTGAGCGCCTGCCTTCGGCTCAGGTTGTGATCCTGGGGTTCTGGGATCGAGTCCTGCATGGGGCTCCCCACAGGGAGCCTGCTTCTCCCTCCACCTGTGTCTCTGTCTCTCTCTTTGTCTCACATGGATAAATAAATAAAACCTTTAAAATAAAGACAAAACCATAAAACGGAGCCTTATGTATTTGATACGTCGATGCCAGGGAACATACTTTTGGTTCAGCCTATTTGGATAAGAGCATGTTGATCAGAGAACGTGTGCCTGTCCCACGGATGATTTCCTGAGTCCACCCGTGATTCCAGGGCAGGCAAGAGCAGCAGGATTGATGGCCCGTTGAAGCCACACCAGGTTATAATATAAAGTAGAAGGTGGGCAGACACAAAGGTGACGGCTGCGGGGAGAGAGACGGTGGTCAGACCTGAAGCAGGATGGTTCAGTGTTTGACATATTGAAAGACCATTATGTGAGTTCAGAGAGTGGTCATGATACGGAGCGAAGTTTGGATCGGAAGCTTGATAAATAAGTAATGGCCACTGAGGGTTTAGACAGTTTCATATTTAAAGAGATATTTATGAACTATTGCAGGATTTGGAGCGGATCTCTGCGCCTCTCTTCCCTTCTCATTACAGCCAAAGGGAAGAAATGAGGTCTAAAGAAAAATGCAGACACCCTTAGAACCACGTCCGTCCTGTTCATTAAAAGTGAATGTAAGAGTTAGCACAAGTTGATCCGAAAAAGTTCATTTTTCTCTCTGCCTCCAATAACGGCTTCAGATAAGCATCCCGAACGGGTGCAGCTAAATGTAATGCATCCTGTCACCCAGTGCTTTTGATATGGAAGTTGTGTTAAGCATTTCGATGAGGATCGCACGCACCCGAGCACCAACCCCGTCTCTGTTTCGAGATTCCAAATTTCTGAAAGAGATGAAGGGTAAATGCAGACTTTGCTATTACCGTATTTGCATGTTTTGTTTCGCTTTGTTTATTTTTAAATTAAGGCTTGTTGACAGCCACCCTGAGGATTATCGCAGCGCACAATTATTCCAATCCCGCTACCTCTGCATCCGAGCCTTATCTGGGACCTCCCGGGGTGCGAGCTGCGAACGCACATGAGAATCTGGGAGCGCGTGCATACAGGCATATAGGTGTAAGCACAGTCACGGGGGTGCAAAACGAGATTATGGAGCATAAATTTAAGAGTATAAACCTACTGAGAGGGTGAAGTCAGAACCGATCTGTTTCCCCATCCGTAAAATGCAAACAGTCATTCCTCCTATATTGGGTTATTGGCAGGACTGTATGAGATAGGATGTGTAAATAATTTAGAGTGTTACCTGACATGTGGTAACCATTCAATACATAATATGTTTTTACAGTTGACTTCATGTAGATTATGTCAATGTAAACAATTGTTAATGATTACGAAACTAGCGGGAAGATCTGCATCTTCACTTTACTCTCTCGCATCTGCAGTCCAAAACCAACATATGGCCCACCGTATTTATATTGATTTCTCTAAAACAAGCATATTGCCTATCAATATTTATATTGATTTCTCTCCTCACATTTTCTCGAACCCGTTTTGTGGAATGAGGATGATCTCTCGCATCTCCCTGACCGGAGATTCAGACTCTATGTTGGGGGAGGCAAGGTGAGCCCCAAAGGAAGATGACTCTCTTCTTTTTGATCTGACAACCTTTCCTGATTCCTTGAGGAGGGGGGATATTTGCCTAACACAGGTGCACAGGCATCTATCTCTGCCCCAGCCTATCACGGCGGATGCATCGTAATCCCTCTTCCCAGACATTCGAGACACTTGTATTTCATGACCAGTTATCTGCAGACAGGTGTCTCAGAAAAGTGCCTTGGCTTGAAATTGTCTGTTCTATCATCCTGTCCATGGAATAGTACACAAAAAGATTGTTGAAGGGGCACACACACTTTTCTCTAAGTAAATTAGGTTTTCTTTGAAAGGTGTTCTCAGTCTTCCTCATGACATGTGTGACTCCCAAAAGACACAAAGTCCTCAGAGATAAGTGAGTTCATTCAGTGATAAGTAATGGGTCAGCCCCTGTGCATCTGGAGGGCTACCTGTGTGTGAGATTTCCCTGAGTTCAAGTATGGAGAATGAGAAGAGTGGTGCCCTCATGCCCACCCTGCCGTGTTGGTACTCCAGGCCCCCCCAAGCATCAGGTGGCCCTGCAGTAGGAAAATCAGGATAGCTTCCTCTGATAGTGTTGAAGGCAAATGATTTTATCTACAGAATCTAATAATGATAAAATATGAGTCGAGCCCCTGGAGAGACTTCCAGGCCAAATCAACTTCCAGGGGTAGTTAACCATAAGCTTTCAATCTCTATTTACAAAATCGGTTCAGTATATGCAGTTGTGCAGAAAGGCTCACTTCCAACATGAGAAGGTCTTATTAGGGGCACAGATGCTATTATGGGTCCCAGGCATCCAATTTAGATAGGAACTCCATTTATGTTAGCATTGCATGAAAAAATATACTTGCTGTCTGCATGCGAATGGATAAGAGAACATGAGCTCGGGCAATGATTTCCTAAAAGGAAGGAAAAAGATGTTCTTAGAAGGAAGGCCTTGACCTAGGAGAGAAGCATGTGGAATCAGGCCGGGGTAAAATAAGTGAACAAAGAGGTTTCACCATAAGTTAAGAGAAAGGGTTAAGAAGGAGGTGATGCTTGGGAGTAGGATATTAATGTCTATAAAGAATAAGAGCATCTAGTGATCACTTACCGTATGCTGCAGATTTGGCTAAGGACTCACATCCTTGATCTTGTTTGGTGATCCCCCAAATCCTGTGACAGAAGCAGTACAGGGCGGTAGTGGGAACACAGGATCTAAGGAAGCCTGAATCCCCACCCTACTAGCTGCACCATCCCGAATAATTTGTTAACACTTGCACTTTTTGCTCATGAGAATAATGGCTGCACCTCAAAGATAGTACGAGATAACAGGAAATGATGCTTTGTAAAGCACATATCTTGGCCGAGGAGACATTCTCAAGGAAAGGTGACTGCGATGAGGTCACAATCACAGTTTTACAGGTGAGGACCCTGAAGTTTGGGTGGTCGAGTACTTATTCAAGACCCCACAGCAAGTAAGTGGCAGAGCTGGGACTTAAACTCAGATCTGGGGCGTGTCAAAGCCTGTACGTGCAGCCATGCATCACTAGAGTCTGATGGTAGAGAAGGGAGGTGTTGTTCGTTCTTCGCCTCTGTAACTTAGGACTGGCCAGCCGGAATGTGAAGACGCTCCATCAGTCAGTAGGTTCATGCATGGAGAAGGGATCCGCACCAGGGCAGTGAATCCTCACAAATCTGGTCCTGGACTTTAAAAATCAAAGTTATCCTTACCAGTGGCCATATAACACATTCTTTTGACAGCAGAGCTGGATTAATGGCAGACCGTGCCAGGCACAACTGTTATCATGAGATCCTACAATGGATTCGGAAAGAATGAGGAATGTGAGGAATAAAAGCAGCCACACCTGTTGTATTTGTTCTGGTTGATTACTCAGGCCTCAACACTCCTACATAGAAATTTCTCTGTATCCCTTATGCAGTCTCCCCTGACCACATGCCCTGCCTCCTATGCCCATTAGACATGTCCCTGACTCCCAGGAGCTGTATTCATCTCATATTCATCTTTGCTTCAAAAGCCAGTTGGAGAGAGAAATGGTGGATTTGGAGGTCTGGACAACCACCTCAGGTCCCAGCTGCTGCTGTTTCTGGTGCTTCCACATGATGTCACGGTTGAGCCCTCCTCATCCCCTGCAGCCTATGTGGCTTTGCCCATCGTGGCAAGGAGGCCTCTCAGCTGCTCAAGATCTTAGCTTTGACCAGAGTGACATCCTAACCTTAGAATCTCATGATTTAGCCTTCCTGGGTTTCAACTGCGTGCTTGATGATTTCCGTAAAGTCTACCCACTGTGTCGGAATGATAGGATCCAAGGTCTCTCCAGCCTTACCCCCATGATGTGCCCTAGATGGGTTTCTCCAACAGACTTTTAGGGAATGGTATTGATTATGGTTCATCAGCCAGGATACCTTGACCAGGGTCTCAGTGAGCCCCACTTTGGGGCCAATTGTTTATTGAATCATAAACAATAATGTCCCAGTGAGGATATTTGCTAACCCCTCCCTCAAAAAAAAAAAAAAAAAAGAAAAGTCCTCACTAACTTGGAAGGATTTATACACTTCTATGTTTATTGCAGCATTATTTACAATAGTCAAGATATAGAAGCAACCTAAGTGCCCATTGATAGATGAATGGATGGGGAGATGTGATTGAAATATATATATGTGTAATGGAGTATTATTCAGCCATAAAAGGGGTAAGATCTTGCTATTTGCAACAACCCAGGTAGACCCAGAGGATATTATGGTAAGCAAACTAAATCACACTGAGAAAGACAAATGGCATATGATTTTACTAATATGTGGAATATAAAAAACAAAACAGATGAACAAACAAACACAAAGCAGGATCAGACCTGTAAATGCAGAGAACAGACTGGTGGTTGCCAGAGGGAAGGGAGGTAGAAGGATGGGCAAAATGGGTGAAGGAAACTGGGAGATACTGGCTTCCAGTGATGGGATGAGTAAATCACAGAAATAAAAGGCACAGAAATAAAAGCATAGGGAGCATAGTCAGTGGTATTGTAATATCATTTTATGGTTACAGGTGGGAGCTACCCTTGTGGTGAGTGTAGCATAACATATAGAGAAGTTGACTCACTATGTTGTATATCTGAAACTAATGTAACATGTGCATCAACTATACTCAAAAAAAGTTTAAGGGGTGCCTGTGTGGTGCAGTCAGTTGAGCATCTGACTCTTGGTTTTGGCTCAGGTCATAATCTCTGGGTCATGAGATCAACCCCTGCATCAGGCTCCGTGCTCAGTACCAAGTCTGCTTGAGATTCCCTCTCCCTCTGCCCCTCCCACTTGTGTGCTCTCTCTCGCTGTCACAAATAAATAAATACATCTTTTAAAAAATATTTTTAAGATAAATTTTAATAAAATCTCTGAATCAGAGAGGCTCTAAAAAAAAATGAGTCACTAAAGAAAAGGGGCCAGGAAAGTTTTCTTTGTGTCAGACACCTTGTTCCCTCTGTAAATTTATCATATCTTTTTGGCTAACTAGCTCTGATGGCAAGGGATATGGGGAGGGGAGGCCCATGAAGTCCTATCCTATTTTTCTTCTGGGCAAGGGAGTACCTGCTGGGCTTTCACCACATGGCTAAAGTGTGGCCTCCAATAACTCTTCCCAGAGTAAAGAAAATCTGCTAAGTTTCCCTCTATGTCTTCATAGAGACCCACCATCAGCTTCTTGGGCAAGAAAAAAAATAAAGGTATTCCTCGATGTGATTGTTCACCTTATCCAAACCAGAAGTCAAGGTCCAGAATGTAGCCAATGAGACTTGACTGTTGACTCTCAGGGCACTGAACGCAGACGTGCACAGCCCTAAGGAAGAATGCTTGCTCATCACGCCTGTGTGGCCTGGTCTCTGAGAGCTTCCCCAGAGAGGAATAGTGACGGTGTCTCTTTTCTCCCAACGCCATCCAGGAAGCTGGATGCGCAGCTCATTGCTGATGAGGCATAACTAACCCACCAGTGGATTGGGAAATGTCGAATCAGTTTTTCAAATAACATCATGTTCTCATGCTGCTTTTAATCTAGACACTGAACAACAACAATAAAAGCAAACAAAACGAAACCTACAATATGTGGTTTGTGAGATGCAGAGGTAGTTGTAGCAGAGAATAAGGGGGGAGTGGGTTAGAGTAATCAGGGCGGGCTTCACAGAGGATGGGACCTTGAAGCTAAAGATAGAGAAGGGATCAGTTAGGCCAGTGATTCGCAGCCGAGGGTGACTTTGTCCTCTAGGGGACCATGGGCAATGTCTGGAGACATTTTTGTTTGTCATGTTGAGGGAAGAGGGAAGGTTGCTAAAGCCATCTCATGGGGAGAGCCCAGGGCTGCTGCTATACTTCCTCCAGCGTACAGCACAAGACCCCACAGTAGAGATTTCTCTCGCTCCAGATGTCAATAGTGCTGTGATTGAGACATAGGCTAAGAACTGGGAGGTGTATTCCAGCCATGTGACAAAAGTACAATGTCAGCCAGGAAATGACCAGAGGAATGGATCCTCAGAATCAGCATAATGTGTTCACACGGATGATCTTGGGGTTGGGCAGTGACGGTGACCTCTGGGAAGGTTGGAGACGTGTTTGGAGAGAGGATGAAGCCGACTTGGGTAAAGTGAGGGAGGCCACTGCTTGTGTCCTGAGGAGTCTTATGGGAAGGAGAGGAGTGCAGCCCACAGGTGTAAGCCTGGCAGGGGGGTGGTGGTGGTGGCGTGAAGGGGGGGGCAGTAATACCAGAGAGGGCCACCTGTTCTCAAGTTCTCCAGGTCATGGCCACAACGAGAAGTATGCAGGATTGCTAAATATTCAAAGTTTTGAAGACAGGCCAGCATCCTGAAATTTTATATCTTGGCAAATACTTTATTTTCATCATTCTTAACACTGTGCAGTGGAAGTAAAAAGTCCCTGCAGGAGACATTTCAGTCTGCAGAGCTCCTGTGTTTGCGACACCTGGGTCAGATGCACGGGACTGAGGTGTTTGGATAATTCGCTCTCCCAAGTCCTCTGCCAAGTCCAGGGTGACATTCTGTGATAGTAAAGGGCAGATGGCCGAGCTCATCCTCGAGGGTAGGTCTTTGATATGCCACATTTTTAAGTTAGGAAGGTTCTCGCTTTCCACCTCCACACCCTCACTCCATCTTTCTCTGCACCTTCTAAGCCCAACAGTCAAGAACCAAGGCACCATTGCCAGAACTCGCTTAAATAAGATGGAAGGAAAAGACAAAAATTCTCCTTAATCCTGGTTGATATGTGACTTTGCTTAGCACTTTGAATACTATTAAGTGTTTGAATTTCTTCCTGTGTCTTTTTCACCGAGATGACTGTCTTTCTGTTTCGCTGACAGCCTCTGCAGGACCAAATTGACAGCTCTTTAAAGGCGGCTGACGAAAAGCAGCATTAATTAAGTCATTGCCGGACTGTAATTGTGTTAAGAAGTAAAAATCTAATATGAGAAAAGGTTAGTGAGTCCTCTCTTGTGTCAGATTTTCTACTCCCTATGAATATTAATGTCCTTAATGAAGACAATCTTTGCCTCATCAAGTCGTTGTTCTGCATTCAGGTGCCAAATCCCTGTGCCATTGATTTGTTTTTAAAGAACAAATATGTCAGGAGAGAGTGACTGTCCTGTTTCTTATCAACATCATAGAGGATGCTTTTGTATTCCTGGAAAGAGTTTATAGATTTTGTGTGCGTGTACAAGCTCTTGCCAAGGGGAGGGGGAAATCATGATGCGCAGGCAAGGTAAATGAGTTACAGTAATTTAATATTAGTGTTGCATTTGATCGCATTAGCTCCTTTTCTGTGTGTGTGAGCAATATTCCTATATTAGTGGGGTTACAATCAGCAGTTTTAATGATAAAATAGGAAATCTCTCCAGAAAAAGAAAGGCCTGCGGTTTAAGCATCGAAATGAGCTCCAAGAGAGAATCTGATCCTCCTTAGCTGATGGCCCTCCTCCTCGGATGGAGCAGATAATGATGATGCTGATGAAGGATGGTTTTTAAGTAGGTTGGGGGCCCTGAGGAATGCGGCTGTACAGAGGAATGTGTGCCTTTCTCTCTCTCTCTCTCTCTATTCTATTCTATTATTTACTCTCACCTCCTCTAATTAAAGATGGAATCTCTTTTCTCCAGAATTCTTGTCCAAAAGTGGAATAACCTTTTTCTCCCCATTTTGGCATCACTTGGATTCCTCTGCTCTAGAAAGTACAGGGTGTCCTGCCTCTGCCCATAAAGTGAGCACTGTCAATATTTTTCCTGTTGAGAGCCTTTTTGAGTCAATAAATTGGGTCATGTATCTCACTGATTGGAACCTGTTAACAGAATTGTGTTGGGCTGGGAGTAATAGGGAACCTACAAAAGAGCAACTGAATCGTGAGAGGCGGTGCTTCTATACTTAAGTCCAGGTCAATGTGGTGGTTCTGCAAGGGGCAACGATTCCAGGCTCCCTTCAACTTCTGCACAGCGTCTCTAGTGTGGTTCCTGTCCTCATGGGCCAAGATGGCTGTTGGAATTCCAGCCATCACACTCACTTTTAGAGCAATAAGCAGCTTCACATTTCCCAGGAAGGGAAGGAAGCCAAAATTCACTGTGACCACATATGTGCTAGGCAAGTCACCTGTATGATTTCATTTAATGTTTATGTCACTGTATGATGTATTGCTATCTACATTTGTTTTCTATTGCTTTATAAAAAATTAACACAGACTCTATAGTTTAAGACAACACATATTGATTATCTCATGGTTCCATGGGTCAGGAGTCAGAGTTTGGATTGGCTGGGTCTTCTGCTCAGGGTGTCACCAGGCTGAAATCATGTGTCAGTGGAGGCTGTGATTCTCATTCAAGTCTCTGGGTTGTCCAAGATCACTGGTTGTTGGTACAGTTGCTTTCCTTGTGGTTGAATGACTGTCACTCTCCTCTTCTTGATAGCTGTCATCCAGAGACTGCATTCACCTCCTAGAGGCCACCTGTAGTTCCTTGCCACGTGGTCTGAGAGGCCCCACATGGCAGTTTGCCTACTTCTAGGCCAGAAGGAACTCATGCCTCTGAAGCTTCATTTTCTTATATAGGCACCTTTGGCTAGGTCAGGCCTGTCCAGGATAATCTCCATCTGACTCATCACCCAATTACAGGAGTGATATCCCATCACATCCCATCATATTCACAGGTTCCATCTGTACTCCAGGAGAGGGGGGTCACACAGGGCAGGTAACACCTGATGGTGGTGGGTGTCTTGGGGACTATCTTAGAAGCCTACTTATCATACTTCACCTCTTCTACAAATATGGAAAGTAATGCTTATAATGGCTAAAAAATTTGTCCAGGTTTGTAAGTGAAGCGGTCTAGGATTGTATCTATGGCTTCATGACTCCAAATCCCATGATTATTTTCCAGATAAAGTAATACCACTTCTTGCCAGTATACTTAGAATGGTTGACCATACCCTTGGTTTTGCCCAATGTCCTTTAATCAAGTGTCTGTTAGGCGTAAGACAGTCATTAATTCACTGAGGAAGAGTTTACTGAGAATCTTTTATTTGCCGAGCACTAAGATGGAGAGACGTTGACGTGAGGCAGGATGGAAATGTGGTAAAAAGGGTCTGAGTCTCTCTGGTGGAGCTAGCAGGCCAGGGTTTGAATTGTAATTCAGTCACATAGTAAGTTTAAAACCCTCTGAAATTCACTTCACCTCACTTTACTAATCTGTAAAATGAGTGTGATAATGGTAGCACTTAGCTCATAGAGGTGTTGAAATATATAGCATTCAATCAATATTTGTCATTATTATGAAATATTTGTGTCCATATTGTCTGTTTTTGACTGAAAACTTTTGGAAATAAAGGGTGGAGTCTGGAAGCTATTTTGTTGTGCTATCAAACCTTCCATCAAATACCAAGACATATCAAAAATTAATTCTTCTTACGGAGCTGAGAGCACATTTCTGCCATGAGGCAGATTTTCCCCATCTTACCAAACACACTTGGGCATTCGGGATAGAGGGGAAAAAAAATCCTGCACATTTTACTAGTTCTCTCCAAACACAGTGCAGACTGCTCAGCTGTTTCTTCAGAGGGGGAGAATCGAATTGGCTCCAGATTCCTTCTCGGCTGCCAGACCGTGGGAAGTGAGAGAGAATGTCAAAGCTGGCAGTTGACAAACAATAAGATTGTTCCAAAATGAGGAGGATTGGCCTAAGCAATATCCTTCACAAATGTTTTTCTCAGCTTTTAATGAAGAAGAAGGGGGAAAAATTTAACAAATCCTACCAAGATATTCTGGAGCACTGGGGTCACAATTTGCAAGCGTTTCGAGTCCAGGAATGTACCAACTTTGAGTGTATAGGAGGGGAAAATGTTTACATATGCAAGAAATACATGTAATTAAAGAACTGCCCTGGGTAGAAACAAATAGTAAGAATGACATTGGTCCCCTTTGACCCCTTCCCCACTTTATTTCCCCTCCTTCCCTCCAAAGACATCACTGTTAGGAGTTTGAAATATGGCCTCTGACCATTTTTGGTTTCAAATCAATTATATCTATGTTATAGTCCCTGAGAGAAGACATGTAATTGTTTTGTTATTTTTACAAAAAAGAACACATAGGATTGCATGGGGTTCCTTTAGCTTTTATAAAAATATCATAATGTACAAATCATTCTTCAACTTGTTTCATTCTTTCAACTGTCTTTCAGAGTTTCCTCCCCTACCTACCCAATGTTGATATGCATTTAACCTGCTAAATATCCCACATTTAATTTATCCCTGTGTTGATGGGATAGTTTGCTCTCAACTCTCCAGTGTCATAAACAGTGCTCCACTGAGCATCTATTTGGAAAAACTGGCCACCTTGGCTGCCTGTCACTCTCTACTTTGGTCATATGATTTCAGGGTATTGTCCCTTGAAGGTCTTCTGGGCTTTTTTTTTTTTTTCTTTTCCAAGTGAACCAGCTGATAGAAGATTCATTTGTTCCTTGCAGTATTATACACTAACAACAGGTCAGGCATTGTGCTAGGCATTGGGGTATCACATCAAGTATGACAGTGCCCCCTGCCCTTGAGCAGCTCAAGCAGTAAATTCTATAAGAGAGACAAGGAGGAGGGAGTTTGTAGCACATAATAGGACAGTGGAGAAAGAGAATTAGAGAGACTTATCTGGAAGAGCGTTGTCGGTTTGATTCAACTCTTAGGAGAATCATCCCTTCAAAAAGAACAGGCCCTTCTTCTGAACCTTGGTAAAGACAGTCAGTAGCAGGGAACATGAGCTTGTACGACGACTTTGACTCTCCTGCAGATATCACTAAAGGTGTCTGTTGGGTGATTATTCAAGACTCTAAATGGAGAGTCGAGAGGAGGAACAATGGAGATAAGGTTGAGTTGTGAATTATGTTGACCTAGGATATGTCTTAGGAATATATTAAAAAAAAGATATGAATGAGGTATAGATGTGTGCATGTTTTACAGGGAAAAATCTGCCATTTCTAGTCAATCTAGTGAATCTAAAAACTAGGTTTCTAGTAATTGAGGGTTTAACTGTAATTTTTATGATTATGATTAATTGGGGATTTTCAGCCTCCAATTTCCTGTCATCACCCTAGGGCCTCACTTTTTGTCTACCATGTTCTAAGACTGCTATGTAAGTTTCTCTGCATTAATGACATCTAGTTCTCAGATTGTGAGCTCTGTAGTTTTCTCTGGAACAGTCAGTAGACCCTGTCCTCTTGATGGCAGAAGGAACGATCAAGTCCAGGCCCTGGCTAGGGAATTGAGGAAGACCCAAACACAGTTGGTATAAGGCTTCCTTTGTGGTCATTGTTGCTTTCACAATTTACCCCCAAAGTCTGGCAAATTCAAACATCACATGTGCTAGAAACCTGTGTGCTAAAATAAAATTATTTCCTAAATGAGAGAACATCAATATAGATCTGTTTTGAAAAGCCCTTCCTGATTTTGAAAGGGCTTTGGTGATTTCTTACATTTGTGAACTTTCTTAAAAAAAGAATAAAAGAAAGAAAAGAAAAGAAAAGAAAAAGAAAAAGCATGTTTTCATAGGAGAAATTAGAGAAAATATATTCTATGGGGATTTTGTTCTGCTAACTGTAGCTAAATAGACTGGAAGTAAAATCCAGACAAATGTCTCTAACTATGGGTTTTCTGACTTTTCTTTTTTTTTTATGATATGAAAAGTTAATTCAAATTATTTGTCTCTAAGAGGGGGTACTAAGGTATTGGAAAAGTAATACATCAAAATGTAAATATATACATTTTATGTGCACAAGTAAGAAAGTCAGGATGAGTGGGCATTTGTTTTTGAAATAGAAGCTCTATTATATATTAAATTGACTGTAGAGTTCCCATGACTCACCAGTTCAATTTTGATTAGAACTGCTTGTAGATGGATGAATCCTAAAATAATTTCTGAACAAGTGTCCATTTACATAAAAACACTCACAACCTTTCAGAATAATATTGAAATGTATTATAAGTCAGGGAATTTATTATTTTTTTTAGTTTCTCTTTTTAAATGTAAAGTGAAGCCTTCCATTTCCAGAAGGATAAAGTATGTGTAATGTTCTGTATTCCTCCCATGAAGTACAAATAAAGACCCTGGATATTGTATATATCACTAAATTAAGAAGACGATGATAATTGAAGAGAAGAAAGTAAAGAGAGGAAGGCAGATCAGTGAGTGGACTTTGGAGTCAAGGACGATGTGGTGGTGAGTTCCCTGGGTTCTCTTGTTGCTTCCTACAACCCAGACTGGGAGCTGAAGAAGCTAGAAACCCAGCAACATCAACAGGTGCACAAAAAGAGCCCCAACAAAATCCTGCTCTCTCTAGCCAAAGGACCAAAAAAGGGGCAGCTTGGTAAGCTAGAAAACTTATAAATAACCAGAGAAAGAAATGTGGCACCAAGCCCACCCACACCAGCAAAGGCTCATGGGAAGCTAAGACGTCCCCTTCCTGAGGCTGTAATGAGGTGTCCCAACGTGCCCACCTGGTTGATGTCAGAGCCTCTCCCTGGGGCGGGGCAGGATGGCCACAACTGACCACCGGTACCAGTTCCATGCCCTCTCCCTGAGGTGTCATCAGAAGCCAGTGGGGAGCTAGAACATCCACCCTCACCCAGAAGTAATGAGAAGTCCTAGCACCCCCTTTCTGGTTCATTAGAGACAGAGTGGGGAATCTGGATTTCACCTGGAGGCAAAAAAGAAGTGGCTGCATGAGGGATCTTTGGGATGTTGGGAAGGTGGGAATGTTTTCTATGTGATGGTATCAACGTCAATGCCAGGGCTGTGATACTGTGCTACAGTCTGGCATGATGTGACCATCAGGGGAAATTAGATAAAGGTTTTATAAGTGCTCTCTGCTTTATTTATTACAACTGCAGGCAAGTCCACAACCATCCAAAAACAAAAGTGCAAAATGAAAAGAAAATATTGTCTTCTGGTCTTCATTATTACCTATTTTCACATTTAGTGAGGACTTTGTAAGCATCGGCAATGAAGATCCTAATGTGCGGTTTCCGCTCCTGCCCTCAAGGATTTATTAATCTCTCGAGGAGAAAGCAGTTTGTAAAACAATAAAAAAGGAAAAGAAATTCTTAAAATAAAAGTGGATTATTTGGAGGCTCCATGTTTTATCATTGTAATCAACTGGCTGAGGGTCAAATAGCAAAAACGTGACTTTATAAAATACATTAGGACTTACCTACAGTTCCTACTTAGAACAACCCAAGAAATGTGCTCCAGCAAGAAAAAGCAACCCACCAGTTGTAGGGCAAAATCTATCCATACGATGGATGGTTGGGACATATCTGTATGTTGCGTTGCTACTCCTTCAAATCACCATAAGCATCATCATCTTTTTTTCAGCACGAAATGCTTTAAATGCCATATTTTTAAGGTTTTAGACCACACTGGCTCATCACATGAAGTACCACTTCTGTTTCTCTTTGTTCTGACCCCAACTGTGAAGGTCATTCACTTGACATCCTCATCATTGCCCTGTTCCCATCAATGCCAGGCCGCCAAGGGCAGCCCCGCAGCTGAGGCAAGATTGCGAAACCTCCCCAGTGCAATTCCAGTGTAAGATCAGGTCAGCGAAAGGAATCTGCAGAAGCCACTCAAAGGGCAAGTCCACTTTGATCTCCTCCTTGTTTTCTCTCCCTACTGCTTCACTGTGTTTCCACATCCTCCCAGAAAACCCTGCCTTGGAAACTCACTGTCTCTCCTCTCATGTGTGAACTATTTTCACAGTGGTTTTTGAGTTTGTGTTGTCGCCAGATTTAATGTAATGTAGACCAATGTTTCCCAAATTCAGTTTTGCACATTGGTGACAGTCTGTGACAAAGTTTTTACAGATCTTCAATGAAATAAAGGAAATAAGAAAAACACAGCACACATTTGCCGAGCCAAATGTATTCCATTTAAAGGGTGGTCCTTTATGGAGATACTGTTTTTCCTGCTTTGGGGTTGTGGCGGGGGGGGGGGGGGGGTGTTTAAAATGACTTCTCTTCTGTGCAAAAGTGTTAGTGTTGCTGATAGTTACATTCTACTTTTCAGTGATCAGTTTGCAAGAGAAAAAGTTGCCCACCGCCCCCATGATGGTCTAGACTTCCCGTCTCTGCAACTTACCTGTGGTTAAAAACAATTAGCAAAAATATTAGAGACTGGGAATACACATTCTTTTTTAAAGACAAGCAAATATGGTCAGATTGCACAGCGTTACAAAGTTCCACGGAAAACTAGGACTTGCTCACATACTTGCCCTCCCTTAGAAGCTCATAGAGCACATTTGCATTTTATAGGCTCCGAAACATACTGCTGCAAAGACTCTCTTAACATGGTGTTGCTTAATTTATTCAGCCATAGTATTCTTATATTTTCTCTACATAATATGTATTTGTTTCACAGTGTACATTTTGGGAAATGCTGCCATAAATGAAGTATGATATATTCGAGTGGAGAAAACGGCAGGAGTAAGAAATTTGGGTAAGATTAGCTGGCCAAACGTCTATGAAAGCAATGCATTTGGGGAAAACTTATTTGAAAGTAGGAAACAGATTGGCCTGGCTGCAGGAAGAGGACCCCCCCCCCAAAAAAAAGCCAAGAAGATAAAATTAATCAATACATGCAACTACAAGCAGAACTGCCAACTGGTTCCAGGCAGCTAACCTGAATGTGTGAAATAGGCAAGGATCACCCCTCCTGGGGGAGTGGGGAGTGTGGTAAACTGGGGAGCTCAAGCCATGCTGCTTACCTGCCGGTGGGTTTTCACCATTCAAGGAGGTGGGCTTGGTGGTGTTGGCAGACCTTTCAGATTTTGAAAAGAAGACAGAGATCCAAATCTTTTTTCATGAGAAGTTCTCTCTCTCTCTCTCTCTCTCTCTCTCTTTTTTAAAGTTGGTAATTCACAGCTAAAACCAAAATGTGAGCCAACTATACGCGTGTATATATGTATTTTTGAAAAGATGTTATTTATTTATTTGACAAAGAGAGAGAAGCAGCACATGAGCAGGGGGGAGCAGCAGGCAGAGGGAGAGAGAGAAGCAGATTCCCCGCTGAGCAGGGAGCCTGATGCGGGGCTGATCCCAGGACCCCAGGATCATGACCTGAGCTGAAGGCAGACACCTAACTGACTGAGCCACCGAGGTGCCCGTATATGCATTTTTGTACATCTATATGCAATGTACATATATACAATATATATTTTAGGTTGCTGGTTTACAAGCTATGATCTATTCTTCATTAGGAAATTATTGCTGAACTTCTGTGATACAGAATGATAAAGTGTATCATATTAAAAATTACACTGAGGTTGGGAATATATAGCATCCTAAGCAATCATGGATATTTAGGCTTATTATCCAATTGGACCAAGATGGCACTGGTCTGAATTTTCCTTCCCCAGGAGGTCATATCAATGCCATTTCCTTTGTTGTTGTTGTTGAAAAAAAAAATGGAATCCACCCAGATACCACCCCCTCTGCTTCCCTTTCTCTTTCCTTTGGGGCTCATCTACTGGGTCGTCCATGAGCAGATCTGCCCTCGGGACTGCAGCTTAGGGAGCATTAGCTGTGGGCAGGCAAGGCAGACGTAGTTCTGGGTTTGTGAGCAGCAGAGAGAGAGTTCAGGGATTTCTTATCCCTCCTGATCTAGGAGTTATGCAGGGATCACAGCACTCTGATCACATTTGTCCATGAGAGTTTTTAAAACAACTGCCACAACACCACCTCATGTCCAAAGACCCACGACTCTCATCCTCTGATTAAATTGAACATTTAAAATACATTTATGGCCCTAATAGAGAAAATTATTCCCCATGACGTTATTGAGAATGACCAACATTGTCATTTGTAACTGGCACCCACGCCCCACTGGATGAATGTGAAAGTATACACAGGTGACTTGAGTTGAAAGGCTGAATGTTGAATATTACAGCCTCTTGGAGCATTCATCTCTGAGGACATCTGCTATCAAAGTCTAAAAGTTCCCCTAGAAAGAGGAGAATGTTTTTGGCATATGCCAGTACTTCTCAACTGAAGGTGATTTTATTCCCTTCCTCCATTCCCCCATCCCCTCCTGGGGCCATTTGGCAATGTCCGGAGACATCATTGATTGCCATAGCTAGGGGAAGGGTGCTACTGTCATCCAGTGGGGGAGAGACCAGGGATGCCACTGAACATCCTACAATGCACAGAAGTGCCCCCCAACAGAGACTGCTCTGGCCCAAAATGTTGATGGTGCTCAGACGGACAAAGGCTGACGCATGCCAAGCCAAGGGGATGCCGCTGTGAATTAACATCACGCACGCGGTGAGCTACCTGCAAAGCTGGCCAAGAGGGTGGTTTCCTTGCACTTCCAGCCTCACCAGATCGGCTGGCATCCCACAGAACTGCTGCTGCATTTCAGCCTGGAACCAATCTCCCTCTGAGCCCCTTTGCAGGAAATTCATAGCCTCTGGACATGTGGGAACCAGTGATGTTCTCCTGAAGGAAAACTATGTGCTCGAAGCTATCATTTCAAGAGATTTCATTTAAAAGAGAGTTCTAAAAAAAAAAAAAATGCAGTTGGGTACAAAATGTCCTGCATTTATTTCCTCTCCAGCTGTTTCCCGGGATCTGCTAGTCAGACAAGCTAGGGTGGAAAGAAATGGCAATGCAGACAGAATGTGCTCCTTACCCTCATGGGTCTTATGATCTAGGCCAGGGGATGGTAAACTTTATTGTAAAGGGCCTGATTATAAAATTTTTAGACTGGCGGGCCACATGCTTTCTCTCACAACTCCTCAACTGCACAGCTGGAGCACGAACACAGCCATAGATGACACATAAACACATGGATGTGTCTGTGTCCCAATAAACCTTTATTTACCGAAACCGGCCACCATCCCGATCTCTGGTCTGTGTTAGTGAGATAGACATCATTCAGATAAATACTTGGTTACTCATATTTTTTCCATCTGTTTTGTATTCTATTCCCCTGGGCTTTTTGCATGAGACTTCCTTTGTGCTATTCAGATCTCCGTGTAAATGTCACCTTCTCAAAGAACCCTCCTTAACCACAATCGGAATTGTCCCTCCATTGGTTTTCTGTCACTCCATCCTGCATTATGAGCTTCAAATCATCATGGTTATGTATTTGTTATGTGTTTTCTTTCCTTGAAGAAAAAAATAACAAACAGGGATCTGATCTGTCTTTATATCTTTATCCCTACCTCGTGAGACAGAGCCTGGCACATAGCCAGGTCACACACACACACACATGGCCTGTAAAGGAAACTTATAAGAACATAGTTAATGGTAAGATTTTAAACTAGTTCTGGGGGGGGGGGGCGGGTGGGGTCGATTTGAGGCTTGGTTCCTATATCGTTGAAGTAATGACTAATACTGGTAGTGAACACTAAATGATGAATATTATGTACCAGGCAATATTTTAACCATTTTTTTGTGTATTATCCATTTTATGAAGAATGACTGTTATCCCATTTTATAGATGAGAAGAGAACTGGGAGATGAGCCACCTGAGTGAGGATACTAGTAAAGTTTGAGATGGCCACCCAGGGAGTGTAAGTCTTGCTCTTCAACACTGTAATGGGTACTTCCACTATATCCCTCAATGACCAAAAAGATAAAAAATTAAATTCTAAGAATAAAGCAAAAAGCAAAATCCTGATTATACTAAAAAGGTTGATTATGTTTGGTTGTATTATTCTACTACATCAGAGAAAAGAATATAGTAAAACTAGCAAGTTTCTTTTTTTTTAAAAAAAAGATTTTATAAAAAAAAAGATTTTATTTATTTATTAATGAGAAACACAGAGAGGCAGAGACACAGGCAGTGGGAGAAGCAGGCTCCCTGTAGGGAGCCTGACGTGGGACTCGATCTCAGGACCCTGGGATCACGACCTGAGCAAAAGGTAGATGCTCAACCACTGAGCCCCCCAGGTGCCCCACACTAGCAAAATATCTATATGTGAGTTTCCCCGCCCCCTTGGATTGGTTTTGGGAAGTTAGGGTCCTGAGTCTATATGTGCCCACTGGAAATCAAGCATGGTGAGCTTCACACTGTAGGGGAGGGGCTGTTGGCACCCTTCTGCGTGGGGCTGGTTTTGGGGCGGGGGCAACAAGCCTCCACCTGGCAGGGCAGCCAGGGCTCCTTCAAGTGAGGACTGGATTTAGTGAGAATGTGGCTTTACCAGGCAGCACCACAAATGCATCATGTATTTGTTGCCAAGAAATCATCATTGCCAATTACACGCACGTGATACAAGACCTCATCCCTGACTTAAAGAGCTTTCACACCAGGAAAGGAGTGAAAACAAGCTGCCTCAAGGTGTAGCAAAGGGAAAGCAAGATGGGGGAGGAGACTCAGAGCTAACAGGACAGGTGCATCTGTCAGCAAATGTGGCCAGACCATGACTTTGAGAGAGGCAATGTGGCATCAGGAGATGATCTTGCAGGACCTGAATGCCCCTCGTGAGGTGCCATCTGGATGAGCCCTGGTGGATCACATCTAGTCTTCGTACTCATAATAATCACTGAGTGCTCACTTGTCCCAGGTGTTTCCCAGGTATAGTCTCTCTGTGTCCTCACAACCAGTGTACTGTTATTATCCCCATTTCCTAGATGAGAAAACTGAGGTTCATAGCAGTTTAACAATTTTTCCAAAAATCACACAAGAGAGCAATGATCATAGCCCAGGCAGATCTGCCTCCAGGCTCGTCACCGCTGTTGCTAGTACAGCCCCAAACTGGCTTCATGCTCACTTTGTAGATGGAGAAAACAAGGTTTGGAGAAAGACAATGACTTCTCTGAGATTTGAGCCCAGATGTGAGCCCTTGTCTCTCTGGTAGAGAAGCCCATGCTCTGGTCATTATCCTAGGACAGTAGCTGTGGCCCTAGGTCCACGTGACGAGGTATCTCTCTCTAAATTACCTCTCTGGAAAGAAGTGATGGGAACTGGTTGGTTGGTTGGGTTTGAAAAGGAGAGGGGCACAGACAGACCTTGTTGGATAGATCCAACAAGATGTGAAGATGCCTGGATATGGACAAGGAGGCACATAGGAAAGGGGGGTTTTGCCAGGGAGCACTTTGTACCTTGGAAATGGTATTTTTGCAGAGATGAAGGAAAAGAATGGAATGGTTTGAAGAATAAGGCAATTTTAGTAGCATTGTTATTCATCATAAATAATTTCAAGCCAGCATCTGCCTCCCCAGGACCAGCTAGTAACTTCTGGGCGGCTGTCCCTCTCCTGGTGACAGGTCATACACAGTATTTCAAGTCCGAGGGCGTAATATTTGATCACAAACCCTGACCTCTAGTCTTGAAGACATATGCTCTGAATTTTAAAAGCCTTCTTCCGGAAATATTTAAAGCCAACCATTTCATTAAATGAGTCCCAGATATCCAGACAGTGTGACTGGGATAATATGGAATTATTTATGAAGATGACTTGTTCTGAGAAGATTATTGTGCTAAAGAGATGGAAATCCCACCTTTTCTCCCCATTCACTCACTGTGATTAGAGCCGATATATTTCAGATGTAGTGGAGAGGGATAAAAGGCAAAGTGGATTTGGGGCCATGGCTACCCTGCCGTCCACACAAATCGGGTGATGGGGCTTGTGGTTGCTTTTACGTGGGATCCAGCTTTGCTCCGGCAGCAGGACATTCTCATCTTGTGATGCATTTTTGGATTTAAACCGACTTGGTTCATCTTGCATAACTCAGAGCTCTTTTATTTGGGGCTGTTTAATTCTTTTTTTTTTAATAATCTCTCACCCAATGTGGGGCTTGAATTCATGACCCCCAGATCAAGAGTCTCATGCTGTACCAACTGAGACACCAGGTACCCCTGGGCTGCTTAATTCTTATCATTTATTTGGATGGAATTTTTAGGCATGTAAGCTTAAATAATGCTCACATGGATCAGGACAGAATCCGTTTTGTTTTCTGTACCAAGAACTCTCTTTAATCTTACCTTGAAACTTGAAAGGTTTGATCAGTAGTGCCTCACGCTGATGTTGGAATTAAAATATTCATATATATTTACTGACTTTCCAGGCCTTAGAAGATCTGGCCCCTGGCTACCACTCCAGCTTCATCTTGTCTTTCTCTCTTGTTCTCTCTGGGTTCCAGCCACATGACCTTTCCATTTCTTTAAAAGTGAAAATCCTTTCTGCATATTCTACTTCTGGGGGCTGGGATACTCTTTCTTCCTGCCTCAACCTGATCTGTCCCAGATAATCTTTTTGGGGACAGCTTAATGTTACCTCCTCCAGGAAGCCCTCTGTGACATCTTCCCTTTCCCCAAAGCTGGATCACTTTCTCCTGTCATATATTGTCACTGCATTGGCTTCTTCTCTTCTGTTGAACTTCTATCAGTTAAAACTAAGTATGGGTATTTGTGCTATTATTTATGAATATTTATTTTCCTAACGGGCTACGAGCTCCCTATAAGCAAGTTGTCCATGGTATCTCACGGCCTACAACAGTGCTTGGCACATTATAGTTGCTCAATTATGATTTGGGAATGTTACAGAAAGGCAGCTCAAGGTCTTCAGAGCCCAAACTCTGAATTCTGATACTTAATTCTGAAGCTTATATAAAATTTCCACATTATTTTATGCAAGCATATCTTCTATCATTTTTCTCAATCTTAAAAAAAATGAGTTTAATCAAATGATCTGAAACCTATTGAGATTCTCCTCTATTGCATAAAATCTGTTCATTAAAAGCATAATATGCCATTAAAAATCAGAAAAAATTAATTATGGCAACATTACCCAAAGTGTGCTTTGTGGAGCGCTAGTTTTATTGGATGTTAGGGGAAAGAGAATCACATGATCAAGGGCAATTGGGAAATTAAACCGAAAAAAGGTAAATTTTGTTTGTTTAAGGGAAGGACTTCTAGTGCCTTAAATATGCTATGTGCATTGTTACAGCTAAAGAGGAAGGTTTAAAATGAAGTGTTTTTACAACATGTTTGACCACAGAGAATCACCTGGTCGTAGACCATCCCTCATACATGGTGATGTCCATACAGAGAAGCAGGTCAATATTTCATGTTTATACCTACTTTATGAGAAGGAACTGCATTGATCTTTTGGAGAAACTCTACTGCTCCCACAAACCGAATTTTAGAAATGGTGTCCCCTTCCTTGCATTGGCAAATAACTCCCAATTAAGCGCCAGCTCTGTTTTATGGTTTGAACATCAATAACTCTCCTTAGAATGGAGGCCTGGAGTTCCCATTGTCACATTCCACATCAAGCTCTCATTGGGAGTGGGGAAGGGCAGTGAGCTTAGGGATATTTAAGAAGTGAAATTAGTGTTTCAAATGACACTATTGATGGGGGAATAGAAGCAAGGAGAAGCAATATTCCTATCTGGGAAAATAATCAGACTCTGAAATATAGCCTCAAAATTGACAATTGAGAAAAACTTGCAGGAGTTAGCTTCTAGCGGGAGACAGATAATTCAGAAGATCAAATTGAGAGCTTATGTTACCATGGGTTCTGATAAAAAAAAATAAATAACTTCAAAAGAGTTCATGCCTGAAACCCACAAGAATATGGGCTCTGCCCATATGTACTTGTCAACCACCTTGTGAATAACATTTTTCTTATATTTAATGACTATAGGGCGGAACTCATGAATTTGATGGTAAACAGGGTAGTTTTGTAGCCTCGGGTAGTTTTAGCCATCTAAGCAGAAAGGGGGAATATTTAGGGTATAGAAAGGACATGAATTTTATAATAAAAATAGCTGGAGAGTTCGGTGGATGGGGTTTAAGTATCTCCATGGAATACAGAGTTAAACAGATTTACCATATGTTCCCTTCAGGAGCATTTGAAAAATGAAGACCAAATGTGTTTTATAGAATGATGTTCTTCATAATGCAGATAGCCACTGATTTGAAGCTGCAGCTAAAATAAATATGATACCTTTTGAGTGCTATTCGCAGACACTAGTGACCTATCAATTTTCCTATCTCGGGAAAAGAGAACCGGAGGATGACAGCTCCCTCCCAGAAGAGTGGTTGATATACGTTAAGTGGCTACATCTCTGCTTCTGATTATTAATTGTGGCTAATATAGAGCAAGCAGATGTCCCCAGACTATGCAGACGCTCCGTGGAACAGAGAGGTCTTTGGGCATCATGGAAAGAAGTTCCGGGTCTGAGTTTCTGGCTGCAGTGAGATACCTTGAGGCTAAACATGCTTAAGCTTCAGAGACTCACATTTCAGGCCCTGGGAAGGGTCCTTCTAATGTGTTGTCATGGTGATGTGTATCTCTAACATCTGTGCAAGTAAAATGTTTGAGGCACAATTGGTTCAGATGCTGTCTCTTCCTCTCCACCTTTCCCTCAACCATACTTACCGTTGAGTTGAGTGGCATCACAATGACCATTGGCATTTTAAGGTCTGGTTATAGGAAATTTGATGGAAGGACAGACTTCTTTGGGGTTTCATAGGATATATTTATGTGCTCCTCCGTCGCCTCATTTATAGTCAAGGCCCTGCTAGTATCCTGGTTTGGAATGACTTCTAGAAACAGTCCTACACCCACTGTGTCAATGAAGCCATGCTGTGGTAGAAAGGTGCAAGGTCAACGGCAGCCCTGTGATGTGAATATATCCTATGGCGTCTGCAGCCCCAGTGGTCAGTAGAAGAGAGACATGGTTATGAATGTAAGGAGTCACAAGCCAGTCTGGAAAATTCTCCTGAGCATTAGATATGTACATGAGTCAGTGGAGGATCTGACTCTCGTTGGTAGTCCAATTGGAAGTTCTGTTGTCTCGGGAGTGTACTCACTCACGCAGTAGATACAATTATAAATGCATCATACACTATTTTTTATTTTCTCTCAGAAATTAAAAAAGGACTATTTATAATGCCAACTGTTTAACTTTCTTGCTAATAGGACGCAGAATACCAGCATAGATGAGATACCGTAAAACTCGGAATACATGTAAAATAAGGACGTCAGTGACAAACTGGGAACTGGAGGTTGTTAATTCAAAGAGTGTTTCAGGTCTGTCGTTACAGGAAAAACTTGGAATTTCCCTGAGACCCTACAGCCCACGTAGGAAAGAAATTTGATGGAGGCTTCCCCCAAATTGATAACCATCCTAAAAATGTATACGACATTACCACTAATGAGTTATAAACCTCACATAAACATTTATAAACTACCAATAATAGAAAAGGTTCTGATCAGCCATGCTGGGGAAGGACTAAGTTATTTTTCTCTTTTCTCTATAGAAAGATATTTTATAAAATCTCTGTCATGACAGGACAGAGATTGTGACACAAAAAAAATAGAAAAAAATATTTTAGAGATGTCAGGTGGCTAATAAAAGACTGAATTGTTTTTCTAGATTTTGCAGTATGTGTTAGAAGTTTGTTAGCTTTTTAAAATTTATAATTTGGCTCCATTTGTTTTCTCATTTCAAATATTCACTTTCTTATCTAATTTTGTATTGGTAATTTGGATTTCCTTTTTAAAGGAGAATCCAAATTGAGTAAGTTTTAGGATCACCAAAAACCTAAACTAACCCCCATGGCCATGTGAAACTGACTGGCCATGTTGGCCTCCGTTCCCTCACCTGTAAAATGGGCAGTAGTAACATCAGCAGAGTGGTTGTGAAGACATCATCAAGAGGCTAAAGCATCCAAAAGAGCTTATATAACAAAATTCATGAACCCAAGGTCTGCAAACACTGGGAACCAGACCTAAGGTGCCAGGTCTACCCATGTCCTCATCCAGCTGCTCCACGTCAATGGAGAACTTGCTGTGACATCTGTACTGTTGTCCCGGCATTAGCCCAACATAGGGAGGCGATCTTCAGGATGTTATCAAGTTGCATTAGCAGAGGTAGGGAGACAATTCTTTGGTCTGCAAGTTCTTCTTTCCTCTCCTTGCCCCACCTTGTATTTTTCTGAGAAATAGAAGGGAATGACGCAGATGTTACCCTCCTGGCTGCTTCAGTGGTTTCTTCTGGAAAGCACCATCATGGAAGATAAAGGTTTGTATGGCAATATTAAAAGCAGTCCCAGCATGCAGATGCTGGTTGTGTGGGTGTCAAGAGGCAGAGTGCTGAGCACCTATGTTATTGCCAGTGCAAATGTGGCAGGCCTGGCTCTGGAGCCAGCCATCATGGAAGCAGCTTCTTAATCAAGAATCAAAAAGTGGTTTTTAAGCCAATAGGTGTACAGTGGCAGCTTCCTGATTCTCCATATTCCTGATGTCTGCAAGCCAGTTCTTCAGGGCAGTTCCAGAAGTCTAGAAGGTGACCCTCCATTCCGCCAACAATTGCTATGTGCCTCAATGTATTAATATTTTGTGTGTCTGTCTCTGGACTCATATGGAATGACATGCAGAAAGTTCGAATGTGGTGCACCTAGCTTTTCCCTACCGTAGTGACAAGCGGAGAGAATCAGAAAGCTATTTCCATCCAAATATGGCCTGGAGATGGCAGGGGATTGCTGATGGGGCCTTGCATTTTGTGGTGAGGAGAGGTAATTTTAACTTTCATGATCAAGACTAACAAAGGACATATCATCACATAACCATATAGATAAGTCATAACGACCCCGGGGGTGATTAGAAACCCAATCTCTGGAATTTAAGTCTCAACCTCAAGGAAAGGGAGGAGGCGAGACCCTAAATCAATTAAGTTTCCATCACCTGGGGGAAAAAAGTCTTGACAATGAAATTAAGTTTAGAGATAGAAAAATAAATGTTGCAGTCCTGAGTGTATGCACTGCCATCAACCCTCTGTAGGATAAAAACCATACGTTGAGTGTTAACACCTGCCAGTCACCATGCTTTGCGTGCCTTAAATTCGATCATTCCCCTTGCTTCTCACAGATACCTGCTAAGGTGGGGCTACTGTTATTTCCATTTAAACCTCAGGAAGGGAGCTGTAATGCAGGTAGGTTACCTGATGACCCACAGCTAATAAGGTGCCTAGTGAGAATTCAGACTTAGGATTTGCATAGTGAGCAATAAGGAGAACAACTTTAGGTGGAAGAGAAGCGTAAGAAAACGATTTGGAGAATGCAGGGGAGTCAGTTGTTCTTGAATGGTCATGGACAATATGATCCTGGTGCAGGGGGAAGGATGCTGAACTCTCTAAGAGAATCAGTAAGTGAGAAAACACACATTTTTTGTCTGAATGGGTATGGGGTGGCCCTCTGGTCCTATTCCCCCGGGGGTTAGGATGGCTGTTGAGCAGATCCCTTTGTTCTTAGCTCCTCTGAAGAGTCCAGAGTGAGCAGGACTGTCCAAGAGCAAATGGGTGCACCTCACATCCACCTGTTTTTTTGGTTTTTTTTGGACATCAGAGCTCAGAAAGATACCCTTCAAATGACAGCAGAGAAAAATGGGGCATTTGTCCCTTTCATGAGCCGCAAGTAGATGCAGTTAAAGAAATTTGCCTCCACGTGGGTGCCCAGAGTGGCTACTGCACTACGGTGGCTGCAGAGAAGCCACAAACAGAATGAGGGTGAGGTCCCTCGCGTCATCCTTCCTACTTCTGGGTCGTGCCCATGAAAGGCCCTGGGCTTAGCTGTCATTTCCTCCCTTTCTCATGCCCCCACAGCCCATGCTTCACTCACTGTCCCACAGATTTGTTCATTTGCTCCTTCTCACTTTTTCTGTGAGAGTCTGAGCAGCGCTGCGTAGGAGACCACAGGCTCTACCTGGATTCAAACTCCGATTCAAACACTTACTGGTTATCCAACCTTGGGTGAGGATTACCCTTCTCTGTACCTCAGCTTCCATGTCCTCACCTAGAAAAGGGGATGGTTTTTACCCATGGAGCTCTTATGAAGATTCCATGGATTTAATACAGGTCAAGTGCTTAGAACAATGCCTGGAACATAGTAAAAGCTTACAGATTTTTTCCCCCTTCATTTTCAAACCATGTGTTCCCAAGCCTCCTAATTTCATGATTTTTGCCATGTCCAGCACCTTCTGTAATAATACTGTATTTGCTTAATATTCTTTTTAACTTAAATTGTCTTAAGTCATAATATCAATAATATAAAGGATTAATGTACAGGTTAATTTTTTTCTAACATCTTTTTCTTTGTTCCATAGCAACTAAAATTGAAAGGTTAGTTTATGTATTCCTAAAAATTATCTTGTGTACCACCCATGGGGATGGGCACTACCCTTTAGGAAATAGTTGAGTGAATAGTTGTTTTTTCACATTGACGTCTTTTATGAACTCACTAATTTACTAATTCGCCTAGTTATTCATTCAATTACTGAGTCATTCATGACCGGAATTGTTTACAACAGCCATTTACTGAGTACATTTGTGGGCTCAGGTCCTGTGCTGGACACCGAAGAGAGGCAGATACCTCCCACGTCAGCTCCCCTGGGAAGCTGGCAATCCAACGAGGGAAGGAGCCAACCACACAAACAAGCAACCGCAGCACAGTATTATAACACCTAAGAGATGTACAGGAGAAGGGATGGGGGCCTGGGGGAGTCAAGGTTCCTGCAGTCAGATGATTCTCCAAGGACACAAACTCAGCCTCCTTGCTCCTGCCAACAACAGTGGTCATGATGCAATAGTTTCTGGTTGTTGTCAAGTGGTGCGAATGTCAGCAAGGAAGAGCTTCGGTGAGGGGTTAGACAACAGAGAAAATGCAGGTGGAAAGGATTCTGGCTAAACATGAGGATGCTTCAGTCAGTCCATCTGTCCTTCCTTCCTTCCTTCCTTCCTTCCTTCCTTCCTTCCTTCCACACACTTATTGAGCACCTGCTATGTGCCTGAGCCTGAGAACATAGTCTCTACCACCATGGAGTTGAAAGCTCCTATGGGGGTCAGATGTTATGATATGAACAATCATACAGAGAACAATTATAATTGTGACAATTGCCAAGGAGAGCTTGGATAGGGTTATGAGAGCATCTAGAAAACTCAAAGTTGGGATCCCTGGGTGGCTTGGCGGTTTAGTGCCTGCCTTTGGCCCAGGGCATGATCCTGGAGTCCTAGGATCGAGTCCCACATCGGGCTCCCTGATCCCTGCATGGAGCCTGCTTCTCCCTCTGCCTGTGTCTCTGCCTCTGTGTGTGTGTGTGTCTCATGAATAAATACATAAAATCTTAAAACTCGAAGTAGACTAGAGAGTTAACGGTGTCAACTCTGAGAAAGTGAAATGTAAGAGAAGGAAGAGCCACAGGATGAGGTGGAACCAGCTGAGGTGTGGGTTTGGAGACTGTAGCAGGGGAAAAGCTGTGTTACAAGCAGAGGCATCTCCGCGTGCCGGAGGACTAGAGATGAAATGAGATCTGTGGCTTTGAGGAATGCAGAGACTTCCTCTTTGCTGGATGTCAATGAAAGATCTAGAAGGAGGGAAACAGGAGGTGAGGCTGGGGGGCACAGGATGTTCAAGATCCCCTGGGACGTTGTGGGCAATGTATTGCGCATCTGTATCCTCAACGTAAGGAGAAAAAGTGCACAGATTTTGGGCAGGGGAGCTCCCAATTCCATTTACACTGGGAAACTCTCACTCTCAACTGCAGTGTGGCAAGTGCATTGGCCGGGGCATGCATTTGGGCTGTGTGCTCGGATCAAGGGTAGGCAAAGTGAAAAAGAAGGGTGTTCACGGTGATGCAGCAGGGTAGAAAAAAATCCCACCCGATTCCCTAAATGAATTAATTGCCAAGGCGCTCCCCTGGGGACCCAGTGGGGCGAGGACACTGTGGAAACCAATGTCACGGTAATATTTAAAGTTCCCTTTGAACTCCATGCTGCGGGAAGAGCATGGGCTTCGGAGCAATGCACACCCTGCCTCTGTGTGTCTGGCTGTTTGACCTCAGCCTCCCGATCCCACATTTCATCCTGTACAGAATGGACATAATGACAGTACTCATTATGTCCTCATTGCCCCATTGTAAGGCTTGGACAAAGAATGCATGGAATTTCTGACGCCTAGTAGGTGCTCAGTAAAGCTGAGCAGGTGTGCGGCCTCACATTCTGTTTTCTGTAGCTGCTGAAGGGAATCCAGGTTTCATATCGGTTTACGATGGATTCTGGAGAAACAGCCCTACTGTAAAAGTGTTCCTTCTGATATGCAGCACATTATAGTAAATGGCATTATTCATGGATGTGTCAAAGCCATAAAATAGGAGATTTTGAGGCGATCACAGCTGTGAATGATTAATATTTTCATCCCAGGATGCCACGGAGGTAGCAAGGCTATGTTAATTATTACATGCCTGAGCCTCGTACTGTGGGCTTCCTCCCCGAGTGCCTGTTAATTTGCTCATATGCTGTGCAGCGAATGGGACTAGAGAAATCTCCCCTCGGAAAACAGTGGATCTCCGGCAGTCTTCCTGTCCCCGGTAACCGCTTTATACTTGTGCAGGAGGGAAAGAAAAAAATCCCCCAATCCAACAACAGTGATGGGTTTTTAGCAGAAATGCTAAAGAAACACTTTATCAAAGATGGCTCTGAGCTTTCCTTTTTGTTTGCAATCTACTTTTTTTCTCGTATTTCTCTTGAAAATTTTAAAGGCACTGGAATCATGAATACCCCATCCACAAACACTATCATCTCTTAAATTGTTTTCCATCGGTATTAAATCTTAAATTTCTTGGGCCATGTCCCTATTATTATTTAAAATGTATTTTCACATCTATGGACTGTTTTCTCTTGCACTTTGGATGCAAAGAAAGCAATCCTACCTCCGTGTAAATATTTGTTTAGCCTTCAGTGTTGTAGCTCTTTATTTTGAGGATGTTGGTCTCATACCTTTACCTCTACGACCCCTTATAAAAATAGAGGTAGATCGTTAAAAATTAAAGAAAGAAAAGAGGGCCAAGAGCTGTGCGCTCATCCCCGAGGTGAACGTGTGAGTTTCTCTAAACCCTAGTGTGCTCTTACACAACCGAAACCAATTCCTCCTGCAATTTCCGTAAATCTCTCTATTCATATGATTTCCCGAGGATCCGTCTCTGTTGAAAAATCTAGTTGAAGCCGCCTGGCAGTCTGAAAAGAGGAAGATCTATTAATTTCATCATTTGTATGAATCATGTCTAAATGATCTCAGCAGAGAAAATGTGTTACCCATTTAAATCTCATCATTACATATTATATAATAATTACTGCTAATTCTAGTTTGGATGGGCCATGCTTTGGCTTTCCATCCCCCCCTCCCATTTTTTTAAAGTGGAGGGTAGAGTGACCTCACCGAATCCAGCCCCTCCAGCCTCTGGGCCTTTTGCTTGCCTTCCGTTATGGACTTAATAGCATCAAGCGTCTAGCCAACTTGAAGTCTGTTTTGTGCTAGTAATTAGTATTCATTTTGTGAACGTGGAGTTCACCCCCAGCACCGAGCGGAGCCTCCTGTTAATCACCGCTGTGGCTTCCTCCCTCTGCCTCTGATCTGTCTGCCTCGTGCACCGTGTCCCCTACCTCATTTTTTTGCCCTTACCAGCCGCACGGGCACCTCCACTCCGCACCGTGTCAGAATTAGAGACTTTGGACAGATCTGTAATCACGCCGTCCTCATCAACCCTGTGCATGTTACTCATTTCACTTCCACATCCGAACCGCTAATATGCCTTAATTTCTCTCACTTTGTGAATATTTAATTCCTCCCTTTTCAACATCATTTTTAGGTTGTGTGAATCATTTTCAAAGCCTTTGCTCTCCCCCCCCCCAACCCCAACCCCGCACTAGCATCTGCATATTTTATGAAATGGCACGGTTGAGTCTCGGAGGGCTCTTGATAAAAATGGAACTGGCAGCCTGCTCATTAGCTGTTTACCTGGAGCTGTGTGAGTCCCCGATAATGGCCCGCTCCCATTTGGATCCGAATTGGGATTCGCTGACAAATAACAACCAGCCGCCTTCTCAGGGACGGTGCCTGCCTCCCCGTGGCCTCCTCTCCTCTGATGTGGCCTGAGAGTTTCTGGGAAACTTGCTCCTGGGGGGCCTGTCCGAGGGAACCTTACACCCTCACTTTGGAGGTGGTTCCATTCCCAAAGGGGAAACACAAAAGCTTCAGCAAGGTAGCACCTCCACGCACAGGGAGATGCCCCTGAAAGGACACGGTCTGAAGGGTCAGGGTATCTGACCTTTGCGAGTTTTGCAGACTCCAGAAGCCAGTTCTCTGCTTTAACCAGGTGCCCAACAAGCCCCACTCCGTCTGGGCACTGGGGCTTCCTGGGCGCAGGCTGGTTTTGAAATCAGGAAGATTGCAGGCCAACGGGGCTGGGTTGGTCACCCTGGCTGTGACTCACTCTAGGGCTTGCGTGACGTCCCCGACCTTGAATGTAACGGAGGTGGTGGAGGGATCGCAGAGGTGGGCCTTCTCTGTGTCTACCCTCCAAGCTGAGGGAAGGGCACAGACCACAGGCCTGTGGTCCGTGAGCTTAGCTGGAACACCTAAGTATTCTTTATTGGATGATACCCTGCATTTAAAAATCGGGAGACTCACATATAAAAATTCAGAATGTTCACTTCTCTTGAAAAACCAGAGACGTGGCGGTACTGTGTCCCCATTCTTTAGGGGAATGATGGATCGGCTGGAGCTGGACAGTGACTGTCCCTTTAGGTGGGACACTTGCTTTCCGGTTTTACAATCCTCCAGCTGGCTGCATTAAGCCTGTGTACCAATCTGATCTCGGTTCTCATTTGACTGTGCAACCCTGGATAAAACCGAGTGTTGGCTTTGCGGCAGGTTCAAGTCTCAGTTTTGTCCTCTCTGAGCTGGCTGCCTTTCAGCAGGATGATAAGTAAATATACTGGGTCTCAGTTTTCTCATCTGTAACTCGAGCGTAATAGAAGTATGCCAGTATGATATGTTGTAAAAATTAAGTTAAATAATATACGTATATTGAGAAAATGCTTAGAAACAGCGTAACCATGCCCGGTACAAGTAAGCGTTCATTAAGAGGGCTTGTTCTTTTACGTCTTATTATCATTAGTTTTTTTTTTTAATTTTTTTAAATTTATTTATTCATGATAGTCACACACACACACACACAGAGAGGCAGGCTCCATGCACCGGGAGCCCGATGTGGGATTCGATCCCGGGTCTCCAGGATCGTGCCCTGGGCCAAAGGCAGGCGCCAAACCGCTGCACCACCCAGGGATCTCTTATCATTAGTTTTATGGAAAAATAAACTGGAACCCAGAATTGCCTGGTGAACTACTTAGAATAGAAATAGAGACTGTGTGAATGAAAAGAGTAAGAAGGACGTATTATCGGCGTTATTTTTTTTAATGTCTGTAGGAACCAAATATTGAGGTGTACCCAAGCAGCTCCAGGTGACCACCTGCATCATTATAAAGATACCACTGACTGTGGCGCCGGAAACAGAACATTCCATTCTCCGCGTACAGGTAATCTTGTGTTCCTCCTTGCATTAGCAAATCCTCTAACACCTTTTTGAATTCAACAAACCTATACTTTTTATACAAAGTGAATTTCTTTGTAGTAGAATCTGTTTCCTAAAGATTTTCTCCTGTTGAAATGGTTTTATCCTATCGTAGCCTTGTGACACTGGGGATTTTATCACCAGGCAAAAATGATATACTATTAATACCTTGGATTTACATTGCATTTTTCTTCCAAAGAGTTCAAAGGTACTAGATGGTTCTTAAAGAAATGGTATTTGATACTAGTGAAGAAGATGTTATACCACAGGAAATGACTGTCTATTTTTAAACGTTTCCTCCCCCCCCCCTTTTAAAACAGACTATTGTAATATCACAGGCTCAGAGTTTTTCTAAGGAGATAATTTGGGGATCTCTGTGGTTTGGTGAAAAGTAGTTTTGATCCTGAGTTATTAGTACCTATGTTTGAATTTCTGATTGGTTCCTGGAAGCTGTCTGGGCTTGGTGACTACAAAAATAGGAAGATTTTAAAAAGAGAGTTAAGCAAAGGGACTATGTACAGAGCTGCGAGCAGCTATTGGTAAACCTCCAGAAGAATAGGGTACTAGAGGGCTACTCACAGAGAGGCTCTTTTATGATCCTTGTGCCTCAGAGGCAAGGGGAAGGAGAGGTGGGTAGACTCCGGAGACCAAGGGCCATGTGGAGATGACCACCCTATCCCAAGAGGATCCCAGTCCACCCAGGTAGGGAGCTGAAGGAAAATATACTGAGATCACTGTCTCTTTTTTTCCCCCTCCAATGTCCTAGTAGAGTTCCCCATGGGCCAAATCCAACCAGAAGCTTTGGGAAGAAGAACCCTTTGTAGTGGCAGGTACTGCTTAGCCTCCCAGGGCACCGCAAGCACGGAGCCAGTATAGAAGGAATCAGAAAGGGACAAACAAGCATAATCAGCTATGATTCCAAGCCAGTCTTTTAACGTCCCTGAGTTTCCTTCTCAGTAGCTAGAGCTGCGTGCATCATACTTACCTTAAAGTGTTATGTGAGGACAAAGTGACATCACACATCACACACACACTCTCCTGGCACGCAGCAGGTCCTCATTTGAAAGATGAAAAAGACTGGTGCTTTGCATACAGCCTTCTCATCTATGGGGCAACACAAGCCAACGGCTTGGATGCTAGTGTTGTGAAGTTCTATGAAAATATTTGAGCCCTGAAAATTCAAAGCATTGTTTAAAAATATAAAACGTAACTCAATAACAATAGATAGATCCTTTATCAATTTTATATGAAGCGTAATAATGTCATGAATTATTCAACTTTGTCCATGAATCAAGCTGTAACCAATTCTTATTTAGTTCTATATAAGCTTATTTAAAATGGGATGGGTTCGATATGTCCATCTAGGATGTATAGAGTTCTCAGTGAATCTGTTTCACAGACTGGTTTTCCTGGGGAAGATTATGTTTTAAAAGGTTTATGTTTACTGTCATCCCGGTGCTGTTGATGAATAATCAAATAGCAGAGCAAGCAGGGACATTGGAGAATATGGGAAAGAGGCAGAAGTAAAACAACAACAACAAAAAACCACGCAGAGAAAAACCTACAACTGGTGGTCCCTACCTAGGTCACACTCCAATGCCATGATCCTTTTACATAGACATAATTATGTCTCACATAATTAAATTAAATTTTAAAATTCAAAATAGAATTTTAAAAGAAAAATCCAACTATACTTCCCTGATTCTAGAAAACTTTTTCTCTTTACATCTTCTTAGAAATTAAGATCCCTTTTAAGTGACATCATATTAGATTTAATGAATACAGGGTAACCAACATTTAAAGATCATGACATTTTGCGTAGAAACTGGGACTTCTGGTTTCTACCTAAAGATTGAAAGCTCTCTCAACCCTGCTTCTAGGTATCCGCCGCCTCTCCCCTGCCCCCCCCCCCCCCCGCCCCATGGCAAATATAGTGAAACAGTAGCTCTGAGCTCTTGAGGGGACTGAGGCTCTCAGATCCTCCCTGTCCTTTCTCATCTCTTCTATGCTCACTGGAGTTGGTGGAACCTAGTCTAGTGGCTCTACACTTGGGGTTTCTAGAAGCCCTATAGGGAGGAATGGAGATCCATGGACTGATTTTAATATTCTACAGTATTAATGGGCATCTTACCCAGAGTAAAGCAAGAAATCAAGTCATTGGTTTACTTGAGTATAATAATAATCGTTACCTCCTAACCAGAAGTTCTGATTATCAGGTGATGAGCAAATAGCAATAGATAGTAATAAAATAAGGGGTGAGGGGCAATAGGTCTGATACGTAGTAAATGCAGTGTGACTGATAAGTGTGGATCTCTTGGGATGAAAGAGAAAGGGGCAGGGAAGAAGGAGTCATTGGCAGTGGAAACTTGAAGGAAATGTCACTCCAGAGACAGTTAGTGACCTGTCCAAAAAAATCACATGCCTAGCCAGGAAGTGGCAAGGTTTCTTGGCTCTCAGTCCAGTATCCTTTGCTTTCAAACTGCCTTCTAACTTGGCAGTCAAACTTACGGAAAAAAATACATTCAAACTGCATAAGCAAATACTCTCTAACAAGATGACTTCCAGAGAAAAGATTTTCCTGCTTTTGTCCAGGTACATGCCAGCAAAGGATTTGAATAAAAATAGCTATGTTATTATTATTGTTAGGTACCGTATTCCCTGATATATATATATATAGGGACATCAGGGTTTTGCACCAGGATTATTATTTCTCTTGTTAGATCCTTCCTATATTATATTTTACTTTATATATGGTAATATATTTGGTATATTGGAGGTAATAGATCACTGTAAGCTTAATATCCATACCTGGAAATTTGGGATTACAGTAAGTTATTTTGTGATGGTAACCAGAGATGTGGGCATAATATATGGGATGTTTTTTTTTTTAAATTGGAGTTCATTTTGCCAACATATAGCATAACACCCAGTGCTCATCCCATCAAATGCCCCCCCTCAGTGCCCGTCACCGTCACCCCCACCCCCCACCCACCTCTCTTTCCAACACCTTTTGTTCATTTCCCAGAGTTAGGAGTCTCTCATGTTCTGTCTCCCTCTCTGATATTTCCTACTCATTTTCTCTCCTTTCCCCTTTATTCCCTTTCACTATTTTTTATATTATGGGGATGTTTTTTTAAACTCCATGAGCAATGGGGTGCCTGGGTGGTGCAGTCAGTTGCGTGTCCAACTCTTGGTTTCAGCTTAGGTCATGGTCTCAGGGTCATGATCTCAGGGACGTGACATTGAGCCCCACATCGGAGGGCAGGGGAGCTGAGTGTGCAGCCTGCTTGAGATTCTCTCTCACTCTCCACCTGCCCCCCCCTTTCTCTCTCAAATAAATAGATAAATAAATCTTAAAAAAAGATAAACTCCATGAGTGAGAGGCACATTATAAATGTGAGCAATTATTCAATACCATTTTTGAAAACAAAATAGACCATCCACTCTCGCAAATAAAAGATAATTCTCTAGAGGATGTCTCTATGTCACCTTTCTAGTGCTAAATACTTCAAGTGAAGAAGCTTCTGGGCCTCTGCTTGTATGACTGTTCACAATCTAATTGATCTCACTGTCTGAATTGTCCTTTCTTAATTTCACCGCATTACTCATTTACTGCGCTCACTGTTCAGATATCTGTGAGAGGTAGCAGGGCTCCCCCCAACCTTAGTCAATTAGGCAAGCTATTGTTTCTGATTAAGATATCATATCCCAGAGAATAATAGCAATTAGAGTTGGAACAGAGACCCTGTGGGTCGTACAGTCCACTCCCCTGCCAGCTCAGGAGAATGTTTTACATTACACTGTAGTTTTGCCTGATTTTCCTGATGTTGGTTTTAAAAAATCCAAGCACCCATCAGTGTTAATTATACCCCTGTCCTGCATCCCTACCATGACTCAATCTTACTACTTTGCATTGCTGATTCTCATACATTGGCGTTGAATGATGGCTTCATGATGATATCATCTCATCAAAGGACAGAAATGTGGTTTTGAGCAGAGAAAGCAATTGTTGTTTCATTTGCTTTATTTATTTGAGACTGTGGGGGGAGTTGGAAATGAATTTTCTTCAAGTATATTCATTTGCCAGGGCTTCCGTGCTTAATGCCTGACGTAGTAGGTCAGTTTTTCGTTGACTATTCTTTTTTAAATCAAGTAAATCCATTATCAGAAAGGTTTTTTTAATAAATTTATTTTTTATTGGTGTTCAATTTGTCAACATACAGAATAACACCCAGTGCTCATCCCGTCAAGTGCCCACCTCAAAAAAAGGTTAATCTCTCAGTGTAGTGAATGAGAAACTAAGAAAGAAACTTCTCAGAACCTTCTTTGACTCAGTTCTTCTTTTGCATAAGGTTCAGGAGAATAGTTTCAGTAGGGGAAAATGACTCTGAGGGTGGTTAATATAAGAAGAGATGATGATAAGGGCACCTGGGTGGCTCAGTGATTGAGTGTCTGCCTTTGGATCAGGTTGTGATCCTGGGGTCCTGAGATTGAGTCCCATGTTGGGCTCCCTGCAGGGAGCCTGCTTCTCCCTCTGGCTATGTCTCTGCGTCTCTCTCTGTGTCTCTCATAAATGAGTCTCTCATGAATGAGTAAATAAAATCTTTTTAAAAAGAAGCAGATGGTGATAAAATTATTATTATTATTATTATTATTATTATTTTGTACTTTGAGCACTTACTGAATGCTAAACACTGTGCAAAACACTTTACATGCATTATCTCATTTAATCCTCACTGCTACCCAGAGCTAAGGACCATAATTATCCTCAAATGAAAAAGAGGTCAGAGAAGTTATAAAACCTGCCAAAGCCACACTGCTAGTAAGTTATGGAGCTAAGATAATAATAATAATGATAATCATATTGACTATTTAATAATTATAATTAATAATATTTAATGATAATCATAGTTGGAAGCCCTTCCCACCATCAAAGTGGCAATGTGAATAGGAAACAGGACTGTAATCTTTTTTTTTTGAGCTTGAGAATTTCCAGACATGCTAGCATTTCCCACTAAGTATTGTATTTGTTTGAATATTGTATTGAAATAATCTTATGTCGCTCTACCTCAATGGATTTAGTAAATACATATTTTGAACATTATCACTAATTTTGTTGGTTCTTTTGGTCACTTTACAAGTGATGCAAGTACATCATTTGTTTTAAATTGGAAACAGGACAGGAGGGAATAAAATAATAAAAATGGCCCCTTTCCCTGCCAGTCTTCAGCCTCTATTCCAACTCCTAGATGTATCACCTGCCAACAGTTCCTTTTGTCTTCTTTCAGAAAGATGTTATAAATATTAAAGTCACTTAATTTTCATGCCTGTTTTTTTAACCTAAGCAGGATGACAGTATGCATGTCGTGCTGTTTTCTTTTCTATCTTCATACATAACGGCAAGAATACATAAATAAAGTGTCTAATATTCGTTAGATATTGTTTTAAGCTCTTTATATGTATTAACTAATTTAATCCTCATGATGACTCTGGGAGATATGCATATTCCTATTCCTGTTTTACATGTGAGAAAACAGGCACAGACAGGTTAATAAATTGCTCAAGGACAAAAGTTGCTAAAGGGGTAAAGCTGGAATTTAACTATGCCTTGGAAATCTTACAACTTCGGGGAATAATAATGAATCTTATTCCTTTTCATTTCTGTATAATATTTCACCATTCACTATATCAGTCTCCTAAAATGAACATTTTGACTATGTGCTCTTTTTTTTTTCTATTTTAAATACGGTTGCAATGATAATCTTTAAGCACACACAACTTTGTATACATGGGCAAGCAAACATTTCCGATTCAGAGCCCTAGAGTAAAATCCCTTGGTCAAAGTCATGTGTGTTTAAAACGTGAGAGATAAAGCCAAACTACCCTTTAGAGAAGTTGCTCAAGTTTCTTTCCCATTGCGGAAGACTCTGACAACTTCGTTCTCTATCTTTTCTTTCTTCTTTTCTTTTCTTTTCTTTTCTTTTCTTTTCTTTTCTTTTCTTTTCTTCTTTTCTTTTCTTTTCTTTCTTTTCTTTTCCTTTTTTTAAGATTTTATTTATTCATGAGAGACACAGAGAGAGAGAGAGAGGGGCAGAGACACATGCAGAGGGAGAAGCAGGCTCCATGCAGGGAGCCCGACATGGGACTCAATCCCGGGTCTCCAGGATCAGGCCCTGGGCTGAAGGCGGCGCTAAACCGCTGAGCCACCCAGGCTGCCCCGTTCTCTATCTTAAAAAATTTCAGAGCCTTCAGAATTGAGGTTATTTTCCTTAACTTATCTTCACCCTAACTTTTTAAACTCATTCCTTTAGAAAACCCAGTGTTCTAACTCTTCTTGTTCACTGATTGGGCCATGCTTTTTGGCTCCTCTTTCCCCAAACACTGGCTATTCCCTCTACCTGGCATTCACTCCTGACCACCTTCAGTGGGCACATTCTTACTTATGTTTCATGACCCAACTCAAATGACTTTTCTCAATTCACCCGCAGACAGACCTGGTCATTTCCTTTCATAAGCTCTCAGCAACTTGCGTTGTAACAGGTTCAAACGTTGACAGTCACATACTCTAAGCTGCAGAAGTGTAGACTCCTCTTCCCACAGCTAAAATAAAATTTTAAATCAGGTGCCCTCATCTCCACCAATGGCTGAAAACTCTTAATCTCATCACCTCTGTCACCACCAAATTAAATTCCAGTAATATTTAAGATTCTCTACCTCTCCTCCTTCCTTCCTTGGTTTTATAATTTTTGAAGCATTGCTATTTGATGAGACAGTCATCCTGACAGTAAAGAAATATCCAGGGCTCAGACCATCCTCTGGTCCTACTGGTCTCCACTACAAATAGGTTATTTGATCCAGTGTTTGGGGATCATGTTCAGGAATTTCCTTCTCATATCTAACATTTCTGAATTCTTTGTCCATTCTCTACATCTTAGCATATACTCTGTGCTCCTTGGGAGATCTGGAACTCTTGGCTGGTTTCTTCATACCATACAGGAACAATCAGTGCTCTATGACACTGTCTTGAGAACTCTGCATCTGGACATGTTTCTGAGCCTTGCTAATGGTACTTGGTTTCCATGTATTTCTCTGGCACTGTGTTTGTTTCTCTGTTGCCATGTTTCTGTAGCATTGTGCTGAATGGGAGAGGACATTTTTCTAAGAGGCTTATTGGCTGTCTGGACTATGCCAGAGGAAGTGAGTTACAAGTCCTCATGACCCAGAATTTTCCAAACCTATCTGAACATTTGTCTCACACCCAACTTCTACCACTAAATGTTGTCCTTTATGAGGGGAGAAAGGCCACAGCTTCTTCTTAGATACCCACCAGTGACTTTACTCATCTCCAAAACTCTTCTCCCATCCATTGTAATTTTTTTAAGATGTTTTCTTTACCAGGTTGGAATAAGACTAAGCATCATCATATATCTGCCCCTATTTTTTGCTTTATTTCTGAAACAGTGTTTACACAGTCTTCTAAGCTCTTCCACTGATATTTGGAATTCTGATAAAACCTCTCTTTTTTCCCCTCTGAACCAAGCTTGTTCTGGAAAATCAAGAGCACTTTGACGTTCACGGTATTATTTGTTTTTCAAGTTAAAATGAATCGCAGTTTGGCTTTTTAAAAAATCTTAGTCTTTATCTACCTTCCTCTTGAAGGCATTGGTGAGGGTTAGAAATGTGGTCATAGGTATTGAAAATATACATTTTTTAACATCAACGTTTTACCCGCGGCCGGACCTGCAATGTATTATAATGTTTTTCACACGATTGCCATCCTCTGTTTATCCTTCACATCTTCCCGGTGAGCTCCTCTGGGAACACTTCTCATGTCATTTCAGCAGCAATGCCCTTGGGGATACATGTAAGTGCTCGAATTTATCAATAAACGTTTATTGAGCACCACTTCGTATAAGGCATGGTGCTAGGCATTGAGGATCAGCTTTGACCAAAATAGAGTCACAGACTTTCATGAGACTTACATGCTAGTGAGGTAGAGTCATATTTAACAAGTCATCAACACAATTTATTAATTATACCTGTGATCATTGTTTTTTATTATTTGCTTCTCCTTCTTATTATGAAGGCATACCATGGGCTTTCCTGGTTTATGCTCTGAGGGACACTTGAGTAGAGATGTGAAAAATGAATCTAAGTTAAGCAGGCAAGGGATGGTCAAAGAGAAGGGAGAAGGAGAACATCGAATTAAAAAACATGGCAAAAGTGCACTAGGGAGGAAGGACCTCAGCTTGTCCAAATCACTAAGAGAAGGCCCATTTGGCTGGATGACAAAGAGGAAGGGAGGGTGATCTGCATGACGAGTGGATGGAGCCAGAGCAAGCATTTTAATGTTTACTCAATAAATAAACGAATGAATGAGCTCAGAGCAGTCAAAGCTTTGACTTCCGCTCTAGGTTGAAAAGCATAGTTGCATGGAGTCTGTAGTTCTGTGATATTGACCAGTACGATTATGCCTGGTACAATCACAAAGCAAAAGAGAGACTGGGCTAAAGGCGGAGAGGTTGGAAATCTCCAGCATTAAATGCAAATGTCAGCTGGTTGCATCTCATCCACAGCAGCATCTTCAGAGCTAAGCTGACACAGAGCATTTCCCCTCAAACCTACTTGGTTGTTTCAGTTGAGTGAAGAAATACTTGAGAAGTAAACCATTCAACACCCCGTGTCCTGTGTCAACTGAGGGCAAGGTATCTGTTAAGAGAAGGGAATATTTACTGAAGCCTCAGATGGCGAAAGGTTAATAGGCACTCTGCTCCGTCCTTATCAGTGAGAGTCGGAACAGAAGGAAGGTCCAGGACAATCAGGCATCCTCAACTGATGGAGAACCGGGATAAATGTGAACAGAATTGATTCTGGCCTAGTAGGTGCCAGGCTGAGAGGGGAAGCTCCAGAAGGATCAATCCAGTAACCACTGCTTTGCGTTAGTAACCTGGAGATGTCAAGGGAAATATGGCAGGTACATTGTGGGTGTTTGGTTTGTGGCAACCAGCCAGTTGGAGCAAGGATTTTGCCCTCAGTGTATTATCTGATAGCTCTAATAAAAGTCAGATGGGAGAGCTAATCAGATCGTTCCCTTGGCCTGGACCCTTTTAAATCAAAGAGAGGTCTATTTTGGCTCTCCATGTTAAGTAGACCCAGAGACCTGACATTTTGTGTTTATTTGAAATGATAAACTTAATCATGAGCGAAATGTTAAGAGATGACAAAACTGGCCACAGTAAGGTCACATCGTGTCCCTGCCAAACATAATACAAGCTCTCGCCTTCACCGGGTTGCCAATCCCTGCCACAGGGGGACCGAGCTGCTTGCAAATGGAGACTGGAGTCTGTCTATGTGATAATTAATCCATGGCACTCAGGAAAGACTGCCAAATCTGCCATATGGTAGTTTATGACCTGGACTGCTGTTATCTCTGGAGAAAGCTAACATCATAATCTCATTTACTTGTTATCTGTGATTTGAACTTGTGCTTCTACAGGGTAAAATGCGAGCACAGTGAGGAGGCCCAGGATTCCAGAGCCCTGAGATATCGCCCCCGAACTTCCATCACAAAAGTGTGCCCGAAAAGCCACAAACCCCCTGACCTGGCCACTGCATGTGTCTTGACCTCACAATGCCTGAGTCCCATGAAGAAATCCGACAGATGTTTTACAAGGGCTCTACTGTACATGCAATAGAAACACCTAATAGAAAGGAAGAGGGGCTGCCTTCCAGAAACATCGTGGGGTAGAATCGTTAGGTGTTTCTTTGGAATGTGCAGACCAGGTGCTCATGATTGATTTTTTTCCATGCCGACATCTAGTTCGGGTGATGGGGTCACCTATCGGACTTCCAGAGGTGCACTGGGACTTTGGTCACATCTAAAAAGAGGTTTTTTGACAGGTAAATCTTAAAAGTAATTCGCAACTGCTCTAATTACACATGGCACATTGTAATAGTTCCTCACTGGGTCTCCACCCTGGAGAAGAAAGGCTGTGGGCTGTTCCCAAATCCATGACCTCTATCTGTGACCACAACCATTCCTCTCCTACTTGAGGGGTTACGTTTTAAAGATAAAGTTGCTGCAGATCTCAGGCCACACTCTTAAATTTGTAAGGGGAAACATACCGTCTCTGATGTTCTTAAAATCAACTTAATTTCTATTGTGAGCCCTGGTGGGGAGACTGCACATTGCTTTGCTAACATCTGTTCTTCCCTTACTTCCTCTGAGACAAATATGGAATTTTATTCAGGTTGTGAGCCCAGCTAAAATGCAGCATTTCCCAGCCACACTGGAACCCAGCAGGGGAACCACCTAGGACATCGTGGCCAATGAGATGAGATTGCGGGTCCCCATGAGGAAGATCAAAATGGAACATCTAACTGTTCTTTGCCTTTCTCTTGCTTCCTGGCCATTTTTTTCCCCCTTTGGAATGTTCCTGTAATGGTTGGAGCTTTAGCTTATCTACATCCCTGTGTACTCCAGAGCCATTTTGAGAATGAGAAATAGGAGAATGTGGTGGGTCACAGGCATTTTATAGATATGAAATATTATTTTATATTAATTATATATAATCATTTTATATTACATATATAATATAAAATATAAATACTATATATACATGCACACAATATATAGACCTTTATATACACACAGACACGTATTTATATATACACGTATCTCACAATGATGATGTTAGAGACACATACATTGCTGTTTTAATTCTCCTCTTATTTCCTATAAGCTCTTTTTTCAACATATAGGCTGAGGTCAAATTGATACACAGCGAAAGGCCCAGATCTTAAGGGCACAATCTCACTACTTTTTGTCTAATATATACCCTGAGATAACCCTAGTCAAGATAGAGAATATCACCATGGCTCTGGGTGATTCTCACAGGGTATTTTATCTTTTTCCCCATGATATTTGAAAGGGGTGGTTCAGAAGTGGTGAAGGCACATATTCGCCTCCTGCGGCCTTTAGGATGGGTGATACCCCATTGTTGACGGGGACTTGGGGTGGGCGTGCCTGGGAAAGGAGGTCGGGGAGTCACAGCTCATGGGAGGTTCTCAGACCTCTGGCCTTCCTCTTGTCGATCTTCTGTGTGGTCACTCTTATCAAGAAAGCATGTCAGGCTGTTTTCCGCAGACATATTCTGATTATGTGAACTAGATCATGTGGCCTGCGATAAATCACCCTCGCTGTCCCCTGGTATTTTGAAAACTGATGAAGCCGCTGATTCTTGGCTCCTTACTTTGTATGCAAATGATGAATTATAGATGGGAAATAGGAAAAAAAAAAAAAGGTTTTCCCTGGTTTGTCGGTTTGAAGCGAAGTGGATTAGAGAAAGAACACTGCTACTCTTGACTATTTATTGTGACATTGCTTAGAAACATTCAAACTCCAAAGCCCCCAAACCTCCGGGGACATTGTTAGCCTTCTGCAGGAATTATTAAAATGTACAGAAATGTAGGCGCCGCACTTTATAATAATTAATCAGGGTCTGTTGATTAATAAAGCTCATTTTTTAGTCTCGATGATTCCAAGTATCATACAAAGGACAGTGTCCTTGTCATTTTGATTAAGAAACCAGACTTTGCAGGGGAAAGAAGTACAGGAAGAGTTGCGCTTCCGCCGTCTCCCCATAAAATAAATATTGAATGAGAATATTAACTCGTTAACCTTGACAACAATTTGTAATTTTCATAAGGGGGAAAAAACTCGCATATTCAGCAAATAAATCGCTGCGGGGATTTCAGGAAAACAAATTGGAGAGAATGAAGAATGCTACCATATGAATTCTGTCATTTTTATGGGCCAGGGTGATTAATTTGTTTGTTTAGGTCCCTCAATTAAGGCCACAAATAGTGTAAGGTGTCGGGAGCAAGTTAACCGTTAGGTCTGCTATGGAAGCATCAGCTGCGAGTCAGAAAGAAAGGTCGTTTGGGGGAAGTGAGCAACTTGGCTCCCAACCCTGAGTCTTAAAACCCTACCCACAACCACGTTACCTGGGGTTAGCTGCTGAAGCTGTAATTTTACTCTATTAATAGTGTAAAGCTCGTTTTAACAGATAACCCCTTTCACTGGGCAACTACACGGGAAAATCATTAGGTGGAATTAGCAGTCCCAGCCACGGCCTTTCCAGGGTTATCTAATTATTTTGAACTCAATTTAACCAGGAATAGAGATAAAATAAATAACCCATGAACTATTTACCTTGCTGGTTAGAAGGCTTCTTTCGTCCATTAAAAAAAAAAAAAAAAGAAGAAGAAGAAGAAGAAGAAAGAAAAAATCAAAAGCATTTGAGGCCAGAATCAAAGCCCTGTTTTCTTAATTTTGCATTCATACTGGGGACCCAAGATACATTTCTTCCTTCCTCTGACCTTTTTACACTCCTACCCCTGAGGATGTCATTTGTTGAGATATTTGCCATTATGTATGTGTTAAGCATACTGCTTTCTCCCAGCTAGCTTGGCTTAAAACTTACTGCCTAGTGACTTTGGATAATCCACAGTTTTGTTTGCAAGGTTTGTTGGTTCTTCTCTGGCTCCACTACCATCCCCTCTGGAGGGAATTGAAGATTTAATATGGTTATTTTTAAATTTACTTGAGCATTGACTTTTTGAAGGAGAGGCATGAATTAGTATGTTTGTGGTATGGTGGAGAGGAAAATTATGTGAAATGTGCTTTTTGTTTTGCTCAGAACAAAGCAAATGAGAGGCAGAAAAAATCCTATGAGTCAATGGGAAGGTGAGGGCATTTCTGCAGAACCTTGCTGTACCATCCATCTTGGCTTTGCCACTTTTTAGCAATAAGATCTCGGTCAAATTCCTTTTTGTCACAGAGCCTATTTCCTATTTTGTAAAAGGAGGCTAATGATATTACTTACACTACAGGGTTGATGTTAGGATTAAATGAAACACTTAGAAAGTGCTCATCACAATATCTGGCACATAGTTAAGAATTCAAAAAAAATGTTAGCATTGATAACAATGATGAAAGTCGTTGTGTTTGCAGGTTGAGAATGACAGAAGATTAAAGGAGCAGGAATTGGATATTTAATGGAGTTAGTCTCCAGGGCAATAGGCGCAAGTAACAAGAATAGAGATGAGGAAACTGGCTTTGGATTATGGGAATCATAATGAAAGAGAGAAGTGGTACAAATCAGTACATGTAAGTTTAGAAATGGAGAAGAAAGTTGAATGAGTCCACACATTAGAATCTTCTTTCCAATGATGTGTTACTCAGAAGAACAAAGTCAATGCTGAACTGGAAGACGCTTAAGGAGCAGGTGAAAGATAAGAAATCAACATGGTGAAGCTTGAGAGAGGCAGCTGACCTAGGGTACTCGATGTTAGACTGGGAAAAGCTTTTGATCTCACTAACAAATCTGTGAGTGAATGTGTGTTAGGGACCTTATCATAAGGAAGTCTTTAAAGGAAGGGTCATGGAAGCCAGTCATTGGGCAAATTGGTTCCATGATGATATTCAAGGCCTGATCTTGGACAAAGAATAATAAACAGGTTGATGGTCAACTGCATTATTATCTGCTACAGAAAGCCATGTGAGTTTGGTCCATCATAGATGCTCAGGAAATATTTGTTGAGTATTGACTCTTAACTCTCTTCAGGTGTCTCAGGGTTTGGGTTGGTCATTGGTTTTATCCACTATTATTATTGATTTTAAGAGCAAACAATATGAAGGAAAAAATACACAAAGCAGTATTGGCCCAAAGTGTAAAATAAGTATTCATGAGTCCCTACTGATACAAATGATTGAATAAACAAATGAATGGGAGGGAATAGACAAATATCCCATGTGGGAGAATGCTAAATAATTGATGTAGATACTCTCCTTTCAAGGAGTTGGGCCATAACTCTCCTCTTCTCAGGTATAGGGTGTGCATAGTAACTTCTTTCCAAAGAGTACAGTGTGGAGAAGGGGGCAGGTAACTCTGTATCGGAAACATCCGCCTAACACTACCTCAGCTAGGTGATCTAGGTTAATATTAACAGTGATGAGTTGTGTTGATAATATGTACCCTGGATTCTATGTGATGAAAATGGCACTTAACCTCTTTGGTCTTCCTCCTAAAAATCTATAACCCTAGTCTAATCATGAGAAAAATCGCAGACAAATCCTAATTGGGGAACATTTTACAAATACTTAACCAGTGTTCCTCAAAACTGTCAGGTCATCAAAGATAAGGGAAGTGAGTAATTATTGCAGCCGAGAGGAGCCCAGGGAGACATGATGGCTAAGTGTAATGTGGTATTTCGGACTGGATCCTGGAACAGAAAAAGGACATTAGGTAGAAACTAGGGAGGGCTGAACAAAGTATTGACTTTAGTCAATAATAGTATATTGCTCTTGGTTCATTCATTGTGACAAATGCGCTGTACTAATGAAAGATGTTAAACTTGAGCATGGGTTAGACAGGAACTCTATACTGTCGTTGCAATTTTCCTGTAAATCTAAAACCATTCTAAAACTTAAAAAGTTGGGGATCCCTGGGTGGCTCAGCGGTTCAGCGCCTGCCTTTGGCCCAGGGTGTGATCCTGGAGTCCCGGGATCAAGTCCCACATCAGGCTCCCTGCATGGGGCCTGCTTCTCTCTCTGCCTGTGTCTCTGCCTCTCTCTCTCCTCTGTGTGCCTCTCATGAATAAATAAATAAAATCTTTAAAAAATAAAAATAAAACTTAAAAAGTGTTGTTTTATTTTTAAAAAAGAAAACCACAGAAAATATTTATAGAGAGTGATAAATGATGAGTGAGGCTGGGGATTAAAACTAGCATTATCTGCGAAGGAAGGAGTCCAGCTCCAAAAGGGAGACCAGGAATGTCAGTGTTTCACTGCAGTAGACACCAACTCCCTACTTCCTGTTGTTGAAACAAAAGTTTACGTTGGGGAGATTCTCAAAACACCTTAACAATTCTAGGCTTTCCAACAGAGGCTTCTACAGGCCCTCTTCCTTCTCCTCTTCCTCTTCCCTTGAGGCAATTTACTTAAAAATCCCTTTGAAAACAGCACTTCACTTCCGTGGCTCACAGAACTGGTGTGCCCATTCCAGGACACAGTTTGCCCAAAGCTCTTAAAACAGCCTCTCACACATAATAGCACTACTGTAAATGTGAGTTTCCATAGTTCATACTTTTTCCCCTTGATTCAGATAATATTTAAACCAATAGACCTACCATTGTCAGATCATCATTTAATTGTTAAAAATATTTAGGGTATTGTCAACTTTTTTTGGATCGATGTATGAAGCTTTGGTTACCGTTTTTGTACATACATATTTGCTTCTCAGATCACTTCTTTTGGATGAATTACCAGAAGTGGGATTATTGTAAAGTCAGAGGACATGAATGATTTTAAGCCTCCTGCGGCATATTGCAAAATTGCTTCCAGATAAAGAATAAACCACATTATACCCTCAGAAATATAAAATGCTATCCTTCAGCGGTGCAATTATATTTTTTCCCCCTAGACCAGAACTCTTTTCTGTGTAGAAGGACTCCCCTTAGTTTTGTGATAGAGGCTGCTTTCCCCTATAGCTGCTGAAATGGTCATGTGTTTACTGTTCCATGCTGCTTTGAAGCCAAGATGTTGTTTAGGCTCTTCCACTGAGATGCCCAGGCCTGCCCAATATTGGAATGGCAGCCGGTGGTGCAAAGAAGCAAGGAACCACAGGGACTTCCTCCTGGCAGCTATGAGGCCCTGAGTTCCAGATCACGTTCTTGGAGGAATACTGGCAGAGAGCTGAGGCAGCGACCAAGGTCATGAAGTACGGGCAGGCCATATGGCAGCACCTAGTGCTGGACCGACTCTGTATGTGTCACCTGAAGCCATGTACGTGGCTACCAGCCCACGACTTAAGTTTTCACCTTTCCCAGAAACGCTGTGAGTGACCAATAACATTATAACAAATTACCTGCTTGCTGAAATCAGCTGGAAGAGGCCACTGCTGCATGCAGGGAAGACCCCTATAATTATGTAGACCATCTTACCATTCCTCAACGGTACTGAGTATTAACATGGTTTTCATCCCTGTTCATCTGCAGGGGGAATCTTTGGCACTCCTTTGTTTTACTGACCACTACTGAATCTGAGATCCTTTTTACCTGTTTCCCTGTCAACTAGTCTTTACACTCTACTTTTCTTCCTAGGAAACGAAGCCAGAGAATTTCAAAGGAAGAACACACAAAATAGTAGATCATGGCTCTCTGACAGGGAGTGTTATTTTTTTTCCTTGTACTTTTCTGAATTTCCTTTTTCCCCCAACAGTAATAATAGATAATATTTCTTGTATACTTTCTATGCATTAAAATTTTCCAACGGCTTTCCATGCGTTATTTAATTTAATCCTTCAAAAATCCTATGAGATAGATAGTATCGCTATCTCCATTTCATGGATGAGAAAACTAAACCAGAGAGAGGTTAGTAACTCCTCTAAGGTCACCAATCATCTAGCAAGAGGACTGTAACCCGGGCAGCCTAATTACAGAGATGGAAAACTTTCTTATGTCACCAGGCTATATATTATTTCTCTGTTGATTAAAAATCACCAACTGTCATAAAACCGTGAGAAGAACGATCATATAAGGAGATCATCAAAATTACTAACAGATCATTACTAAACCTGCCTATTATTGAGGGTTGTTATTTTCACCATATCTATTGGCAAAAGCTTTCGAGTTCTGCATTGTAGTTGAAATTCAAGGTTTTCTGAAGATGAGTGGAATCTGCAACTTTCTAGAGGAGTCCTTGCAATAGCTTATTAAAATGAGGCAGTGGGGAAAATGCTAGGGGAGGTAGTCATTCATTTACAGCAGGTTTCATTGACTGATACCAGGGAAGGTTTCTGTTCTGCTTTTGTTTCTCAAAGTGCTAATAGCAAGACTCTGTCCCTGCAATCCTATTACTGGTGGCGATGGAATATAATCAGGCAATACCTGCAGGATAAGTCAAAAGATTAAATTAAGTTGGGATTTGAATCCCCACTAAACACAGAATCAAACAAAGATTAGATTTCTGGACCTCAGTCTCAGAATGGCTTTCAAGGGCTTCTCTTAAACAACAACAAAAACATCATTATTCACTTTGACCACTGGCATGTTAAAAGAAATGCAGACAAAGAGAGATGAGGGAGAGAAGGGACGGCCACAGGATGGAGTCTCGTTCTTTAGTCCCTAAGTACCTTCCAAGTTCACAGAGCTTGCTCATTTCCTGACCCACCTGGAGAAGTCCCATGTTGAATTCACATTTGGCGCCATGAAGGAATCCAAGTGGAACAATGTAGGTTTCCATCCCCAGAACGCTGACAATCTCCCCTTGATCCACCCTTCTGCTCCTGAATATGAAGCCAAATTAGCACAAGACCCGTTTTGGTTTGGAAAAGCTACTAAGAAGAAACTCTGGAAGCTCTGTAATATAAGTAAAGATTGGGGCACCAAAGATGTGAAAATGCAAAATAACTGGAGGGGCGGGGCAGGTTTTTCCTTCCTTAGCTTCTCCTTTGTCCATTTTCTGTTTTTCTTAGTGGTGGACTTGCTGTTCCTAAATGTACTAGAGGATCACCTTGTTTTTTTTTTTTTTTTAATACAAAATCAAGTACTAACAGTGAGTCTTGACATTGGAACTTTTCCACGCTCCTGGCTTTCCCCTTGATACACTTCCATCAAGAGTGACATGCTTCCTGAAGACATCCTGACTCTAAATGACCTTTCTTTTTTACAGTTCTTCTAGAGATTTCACTCTCCTATGGTCTTTTCCTTTGTAAAGAAACAAAGGTGTAACTACTTTCTCAGATTAGGGAACAAACCACACTGAAGAGAAGATACTGGTTGGTGCCTCAGAACATTTAGCCCGCTCTGCAAGTCAGTGGCCTTTGGAACCACATTTGCATCTGACAGCACCAAAAGTCTCCCAATTGTATCAAATATAGAAATCAATCATATCAATTATTATAAGAATAACTAAAATTTATTCGTCACTTATGACATGTTGGACATGCGGCTCACAACTTTACACACCTGAACTCATTTAATTCTAATAGCAATGTCGTGAGGCAGGTTCAATGAGTAGATGAGGACTTGGGGACTGATATGAAAGATCACTTGCCCAAACTCAGTGCTGGCAAGTGGAGGAGTTGGGGTTCAAACCCCAGTGGTTGGAAGCCAGACCCCATGCTCCTCATGGGTCCTCAAACAGGACCACCTCTGCAGAGGATGCCAAAAACCAATTTAGATTGTATATATATATATATTTTTTTCATTTTCTGCCCCTGTACCATAGTTACAGTTTAAAACAAATGGTTTCTTTCCGAGGCCATAGCTGTTTGCCCCTGCTTATTGCGGTGGTTATTACTGCTTTCTTCCTGCTCAGAATCATAACTACTTTTGCTCTGCATTCGGGGTGCCCTTCCTTTGCCTTTGATGACAGGGCTAGAGGGAGAGCCAAACTTCCTTACTACCTCTTGGCCAACAAATAAGCATGAGATCCCAAGTTAAACCAAATGGTTTCATTCCCTTGCAATTTAAATCTGGAAAAGAATGACCCCAACCCTGGTTTAATTGGCACTGCCCGTCAGCCAATCAGTTCCTTCTCTGCAGGTGCATGGAGCTGTCCTGGTTCTTGTACTTTCTGAGTCTTGGTTCTACAGCTTTCCTTTTGATTTTGTGGTCTATTACCTAAACTCTTCCCCTAAATATTCTCTCTCTCTCTCTCTCTCTCTCTCTCTCTCTCTCTCTCTCTCGCTTAACATAGGCAAAGTGAATTTCTACTGTTAGCAGTCAAGGAATCTTCACATGAATTTTAACGGATATACCCATCAAGATGGACAAGTGTTAAAGAAAAAAAAAGAACATTTCCCCACAGGAGTCCTTCTCTTGCATTCCCCAAATTAAATACAATGGCAAAGAATTGTTTACTGAGTGCTTGTTGTATGTAGGCACCACGCAAAGTGCTTTATGTGCACTCTTTAGAGATTAGGAAACTGGTTTAGGGAAGGAAGCAAAATGCCACGAAAGGAGATGAATGGTGTTGAAAACAAACCAAGCTTTATTCCAGGAGCCTCAGCCCTACAGAGAGGTTCAGGAATGGTGGGTCACTGGTGTTTGACTCTAAATAAAGATAAAAAATGAGCAATTGTATGACATTTGTAATGTACCGAGGGCTTTCCTGCAAAGGCTTTTCTTTACTCTGTAGGTAGGTAGCAGGCCCACCTGCCAGGAGCACTTTCTCCCCCATCCTTTTGCTGTCCACCCCCACAGCCCCTGCCAAAACACTCAGGTCTCCACGTACACGTCACCTCCTAAGAGAGGCCCATCCTGACAAGTTCATGGAAGTGTTCACCCCTCGACAGACACTCACGATCCCCTTCATTTTCCTCTTGGCTCTTATAACTGCCAGAAATTATATTCCTGTGGTTTCTTGTGCATTATATCACCCCATTAGAATGCAAATCCTCATGACTATCTTGTTCACCTCAGTATTTGCAGCACATTGTAACTGTTTCTGACATAGAGCAGACACTTACCAACATTTGCTTAGTATATAAATAAAAGAACACATTTTTATTATTTTGTACTTCCTTTCCCTTTGTAGTGGTGATTCAGTTATTTCACCTTAGTGAGCTTCTGTTTTTTCATCTGTTAAATGGGGTCAGTAAGAGTATCTCCTGCTGGGGTGGTTGTTTGACTTACACGAAGTGATACATATAAAGCCTGTGGCATGGTGTCTAGTGGCAGTAAGTGTTCACTGGGAATGGGAGGGGGAGAAGGTGCTACTTGTTACCCAGCCACCATTTGAACATATAATATTTGACTCTTAAGTATAAAATACAAAAGTGTATCATCATGGGTAGAAAAGGAGATTTTTTTTAAATATTGGAATTTTAAAACAGATTCAGAAATTGGGAAGTAAAATATATAAAATATGACTTTTAACATCTTGTACTGTTGTGATTTGCTGTGTTGAGACTCTTTGGTCCCAAGTTTGCTTCCACATCAAATGAACTAAAGCACAAGAGTATATGTCCATTACTAAGATCTCCAGGACTAACCTGCCAGAGCTTAGTCCAATGGCTCAATGCTATTGGCAGGATGTGTCTCTCCCTATCTCTCAGCTTCGTTTCCTCCTGGGTTGGCTTTACACTCCAGCAGGCCATTCTCTGATGTGGCTGTCCTATATGACATCAGGCCCATAGCCTATTAGCTAAAAGCCCTGATGAAAGAAGAGCACGTCTTCCTCTGTATCTTCAGCAAAGGTGTGAGAATTGTATCTCTTTGGCCTATCCTGGATCACATGGTCATCTCCAAGCTAATCATGGTAGCCAAGGGGATAGATTGCTCCAATTGGCCATTGGGTTGTGTGTCCAAGCTTGGAGTCGAGGGTGGAGTCAATCCCTCAGACTAAGCTTGTAGAAGGAATGACCCCTTAAAGGAGAGCTGGGATACTGTTACCAGAAGGGGAAAATGGAAGACTGGTCAGACACAGTTAACAGACGACTACTCCATTTGTTTAGGTAGCACTAAATAATAGGTCTGAAGGTGATGCTTCTGAAAATAAAAGAGAAGAAAGTGTGACTCAGGGTGGTCAGGAAGCTTATGCAAGACTCCTCATTTAGAGAGAGGGTGACTAACAATCCGAGTTTACCGAGGATTTTCAATGCTAACACTGAGGAATTCCCAGGCAAACTGAGGAGTTAGTCATCCTATCCAGAAAATACTAGCAGAGTCATGCCCCAAATTCTGCTTGGCATTGTCTTTCCTTCTTCCTCTAATACTCATGCCACAGCCACCCACCAAGCTTTTCCTGAGCACCAGCTGGGCAGTGGTGATTCACAGAGTCTCTTCTGCCAAAGACAATAATAGCAAAACAGTTAAGAGCTTGAATGCAATAGGTCCACCACAACATACAACTGAATTATAAAGTGACCTACTCCTGATGAGGGCTGTATGTGACGTTGGGCATAAGAATATTCCCAGAAAAGGTCACCTCTGATGTCAGTCTTGAAAGAGAAATAGGATCAAGTTCGTGGTTCCTGATTCTAAGTAAATGGTCTTTCCATTAACTGGGACTATAAAGTGTGGGGGTTACATCAACAGAAGCACAGAAAGATACTTGGTTCTTCCCAGGATTGACCTTATATTGACTGGCAGCTTAATGTATACAATAGAAATGAGATTATACACAAATGCAGATGTAACCCCATAGGGCTGTGTATGTTCATCAGAAGTTTAGAAGACTGGTGTCTGGCTGTGTCTGATCTTCCCCAAGAAAGATAACAAATGTCTGAAAATTTTCGTCCTTTTTGCCTCTTGTTGAGCCTCCCACCTATCCCCACCCACCTAGCTAGCTCTCTAGCACCCACACCATAAGGGCTCGGAAACTCTCCTTCTGCCAAGAACTCTCCATGGTCTTGGCAACCTATCTGAGAGCAGATAAAAGATGGCTCTCAAGCCCCCAAATACCAACTTAGCCCTGAAACAAACATAAACACACACACACACACACACACACACACACTGTGTGTGAGAATTATTCTAAACACCTTGCTATTTCAAAGAGACTGTACATAAAGGAGGATTTGAGTCAGGGAAAAAAAAACAAAGCATTTTGTTTCATAAATAGAATTGGTGTGGGAGTTGATTGTTTTCTCTCCTGAGGGATAAACATTTTAATTTAATAACAGTCAGAAAGTGCCTAAATGTTCTTGGAGAAAAAATATGGTGTTCCTAGGAGAGCAAAATCTATTCACTTGCTGAATACTTAGAATGAGGCATTTTATTGCAGTGTTACTCAAAAATACCAACCCAAATTTTCCAAGTATTGTATTTTAGTAAAACGAAACAAAATGAAACTGCAGTTATCCCTTACTGGGAACTTCCTCCATGTGTAGCACATATATAATCTGACTGATTCCCCATGTTGGGCTAATGAAGCAGGGATCATTCGAATCCCCATTTTGCAGGTGGTTGAACAGGGGCTGAGAGAAGTTTGTCAAGTTACAAGTAAGGGGCAGAGAAAGAATTCAGTCAGGCTGGTCTGTCTGACTTCAACGCTGTGTCTGTACACATCACCACTTACACAGCAGGACTGTTTTCAACACCTTCCGAAAGAGCCATGTAAGGTGGGACATGGATTCTTAAGAGGAGAAAGGACTGAGAAAAGGAATCACGAAAAGAAAAATGAATTTGCACAGGATTTATTAAGAGAATGCCACTGCAGGCGAAGCAACAGGCAGGGAGGCAGCCAGGCCAAGGAAATCAAATTATATGTAGGGGGGGCGGGGGAGTAGAAAAGAGTATCTTTTAGAATTTGATAGCATTTGATCATGTTTGCGATAGATTGTTTGTCGATTGCCAGACCTTTGTGAAGGGTGTAGTTGACTTTGCATGCATAAATATGAAATAATAATTAGAAGGGCACAATCAGAGATGTTCAGGTTACGAACCCTTCCACTTCATCTATTAGCCAGTCTGTTCTGTCTTCATCATCTTGGCCTCAGTATATTTAGAGATATCCCATCCAAGCCAGGTTTCATATACCATTCAGATTCAGTCATTCAATAAAGGTCTATTCTTTTTTTTAAAAAAAAAAAGATTTACTTATTCATTATTTTAGAGAGAAAGAGAGTGCGAGTAGGGGTAGAGGCAGAGGGATTGTGAGAATCTTAGGCAGACTCTGTGCTGAGCATGGATCCCAGGGCTCAATCTCATGACCCTGAGATCACAATCTGAGCTGAAATCAAGAATCTGAGATTCAACCGACTGAGCCACCCAGGTACCCCAAGACCTATTTTTACTACTAATAATATTAATATTTATAAAGTGCTTATTTTATGCCAGGCTCTCATCTAAGAACTTTACCTGTATTAAATAATTAGAATCCTCACAACAGCTCCACAAGAAAGGTATGTTTATTATCCAAATTTTTATTTTTTTAATATTTTATTTATTCATGAGAGACACAGAGAGAGGCAGAGACATAGGCAGAGGGAGAAACAGGCTCCCTGCAAGGAGCAGGATGCAGGACTTGATCCTGGGACTCTGGGGTCACGGCCTGAGCCGAAGGCAGATGCTCAACCACTGAGCCACCCAGGCATCCCTATTATCCCTATTTTTTAGAAGAAATTGTGGCACAAAGAGTTTAAGTCACCTACCCAGGGTCTCACAGTAAGTGTCAAAGCTGAGATTCAAAGCTAAGAAGTCTGGTTCCAGAGCTCACACCCCTAAGCATCTTGTCATACTGCCACTAGACCTGGCTTCAACATACTTTTTCTATAAAGGGCCAGATAATAAATATTTCAGGATTTGCAGGCCATATGGTCTCTGTCACAACTTCCCATCTCCGTTGTCCGACAACTGCCATTATAAGTACAATAGCAGCCATAGGCAGTACATAAATGAATGGGCAAGGTTGTGTGCCAATAAAATTTTATTTACAAAAAGGCAGTGGTCCAGATTTTGGCCATTGGCCTAGACTATATCACACTATATATAATGGCTGGGATTCCTGGTCTCTTATGTAGGTCATTCCAGCCATAGTTACAGTAAATTTTCTCACATGCCTTTTGCCTCTTTTACATTTTATTTCTTCTGCTTAGAACATTCCCTCCCCCCCTTTTTTTGTTAGGTTAATGCTAACATTGATGATAGTAGTACTTGCTAATGTTGGTTGAGTGTTTCTATGTAGGTCAGGGAGCTGAGGTGAAAGAGGGAATGAAATTTTAGCAAACAGAGTGTGTGGGCAGAGCTGAGATTCAAAACCAAAAGTGTCGAATGTCAATGAACCTCATGCTACTCATTAAGATTCTTAAAGTCTGATTTACAGACCACTTCCATCAGGATCTTGGGGAGGGGATTGCAAATCTACATCTTAACAAGCTGACGAGGTGATTCTTGAGAGCATTAAAATGTGATGAGCCCAGCATTAACACTATGAAAATAACCACTTCTTCTGGGATGCTCTCTTAGACACTCAAGTCTGGATTAGGACTTTCTCTGGGGTTCTCCAATCCCTGTGATTATCCATCCTACTACTGTTCATCCTATATCTTAATGACCTGAACGCTTGTCTATTACTTCATTAGTTAATCATCCTCAAAGGTCATACATAGTGTCTATACAGTCACTGTCCTACGGATAAAGTCCATCATGTAGTTTGACCTCTATTTGTATTTTCTGAATGAGTGAATAAATTAATTAATGGAAGTACTAACTTCATGGGGTTTCCAGTGGTATTCATAATGACATTTCTATATTTAGTGCATGATTTGTATGATCTTCCCCCAGAGTCTCTTGTTTATTTTTGCTACAAATCCCTCTGTTCAATTTTCAATATATTTGAATATATATATCAGCTCTCCCTATAAACACAGTTTTTATTTGTATTTTCAATGTGTCTTATGTTGAATACATAATGGAAGAGAGCTAGGGAATATAACCGTCCTTTAGGAAGAATATCCTAAAAGATGGCATTATTTATATGTCATTTTATTAATGAGTTTTTATTTAGTACTTGTTACAATCCTAGTGAGGATTTATCAAGCAGAGTCCTTACCTTCCAGGAGCTTTTAATTCAGTTGAGGAAGATCCAAAACTCTACTAAATGGCAAAGAATATATGTAATTCTGTACTAAATTGCACAGATGTATCCATTTGTTTAACAAATAAGTATTTCTTAAGCACTTATATCTTCTAGTCACTGATCCAAGTGTCAGAGATGATAGGAGGGAGCAAGACAGGGTCCACAGAACTTCCCTTCCATTTTAGTTCAGAAAGACAAGACTACAAACCAGAAAAACAGTACATGAACAAGACAATTGCAGGTAGTGGTAAGTGATAGAAGAAATCAAAACAGGGTAAACTGATAGTAATTGGGGACAGTATACTCTGGATAGAGTAGTCAGGAAGCTCTGAGGACAAGAAGAAACAGGATATGTGGAAACTGCTGGCAGAACAGTCTAGGCTAATAAAAAAAAATACAAATGCAGGAGCCCTTAGGAGGAACACCCTGGGCATGTTCTGTGATATCTGGAGCATCAGGGATGAAGGAGAATGGAAGGAGATGGAAACTAAGAGGTAGGCATGGCCCAGTCCCGCAAGGCGACATGGTAAGAAATTGAGATTTCGTTCTATGTATGCTGTGAAGCCATTGATAGGGTTTGATAGGAAGTTAACATGATCTGCTGAATCTTTTTTTTTTTGAACTTAACTATAAAGAGTGGGTTGTGGAAGGACAGAAGTAAAAAAAAAGAGACTAGTTAGGAGTGCAGTGGCAAAAAAAAATCCATATAAGAAATTTTGGTTATGGTAGTGGAGATGGAGAGGAGAAAACAGATGAGGAATATTTTGTGAGAAGAAGATTTGCTGATGTGGGGAATGAGGCCAAGACAGGACTCAGGGATGACCCCCAGTCTTCCAACTTGAGCAACTGGGTAGATGATACTGCCATTTACCAAGACGTGGAGCCTATAGGAGAAACATTTTTGCTGAAAATTTAGAAAGTTCTTATAAAGGCATAAAGGTTAAGATTGAGATGCATATCATCCAAGTAGAAAAGGAAATATGTAGCTGGACATATGAATGGAGTTCAGTGGAAAAAATAAAGTCTTGGGATACAGTTTGGAATTCACTGACCACAGGTGATATTTAAAGCCATAGCATGAGATGAAGTTGCCTAAAGAAAGAGCACAGATAAGGAAGAGTAGGGAACGCCACTCTGGAACAAGTCAACACAGTAAGGTCAAGCAGACAATGGATAACCAGCAAAAAAAGACTGAAAAAGTAAGACTAGAGACAAAGAGAAGGCCAGAGGCTGCCAAAACAACTGTGGGAAGAGAGATTTAGGAGGATGGGATGAGCAGTCTATATACGAGGTGTTACAGATGTGCTGAGTAATAGGAGACAGGAGTTGTGGATCTGAAACATGGTGGGAATTAGCAAGGAAAACCAGCTTTAATCAGGTGATAGGAATGGGAGCCTCTGTGGAAAGCTGGGTTGAAAACACAGAAGGGTGGGAGGGGAAGGGGGCTACAATAGCTTAACAGCCTGCACAGAAGGTAAGGAAGGACGGAGCCCTTACACACTCTTCTGAGAAGTTTTGCTGCGAAGGGGAACAGAGGAGAGGGGGCTCATTTTGGAAGGTACATGGGGAAAAAGCATTTTTGGTTGCCTCTCATCCACAGGAAGTGGTTAAATCTTTGCAAAATCTCTCTCATTGGAGTGCCAGAGGTCATGCTATAAAGAGAATGTTACAGCCCCCAGAAGCCATGATGCTAAAGAATACTTGATGTGGTATTTCTAAAGAGTTTGAACTTTCAATTGCCATCAGTTAAGTAATGTTCTAAGTAATTTTCAACTTTCCTAAACTTGTATTTTTATGATAAATAATGCAGCACATGTTCTACTCTCAGCTAAGTATACAAAAATGAATCATATTGCCAGTGCCCACCATGGGTGCTTATTCATACACATTCCTGATAGCCACGACACATATCCTTAAAATACACCCATCAGTTAGTTCAGATCTTTTAAAATAGTTGGAAACAAAGGGCCACCCAGTTTTATACATAAATCAGCCCAAAGAATACTCACTTGATGTGCTAAAAGACCCTAATGAGGACAGCAGCCATCTGGCAAACAACCCATTAGATTGAAACAAAAATGTCAACACAAGCAAAATATGTGAAGTTGTTGACCATTGACAGCCTGGTGATGGGCATCTATTTAGCTTTCAAAGCAGTCTGGCAGATAGATTAAAAAAATCCATCAGACCTGAAAAGCCTTAACAGGCCAAATTTCCCCGGGGGGCCTTTCTATATGGTACTTATCATTTTCAAAGCAGTGATAGCACTGATTATCTCAGGCATCATTAGCCTAAATAGAGTAATGACGCCAATGTGGGGAGTCTTCTTAAACACATAATCTGGGGCATGCGTGTGTGTGCTCACGCAGGGGCGCGCCTACATGGGCATCTCACATGGTTTGGGCCCTGCAACTTGTAGGGTCGTGCTAATTTCCTTGGCTTCATTAGAGCTTTGCACTTGGTAATTACTTTCTGCCATCACCAAGCCCCTTCATGTGATCACACAAAGGAAATGAGCGACCTCAGTGTCCATTTGCAAGGCATGTGTTCATTGTCCAGAATCCTACCCCAGCCTCCACCAACGGCCACCTTCTGCTAAGAAAGTGATCCTTGTGTGGTTTCTTCGCCTGACGAAACAGTTTCCATATTCACTTGGCTTCCTAATTGGGCCTCATACCTCTTGGAGGGAAAAAAAAAAAAGAAAGAAGAAGAAAATCTGAGTTGCCTCCAGCTTGGCAGAAGCTAAAGTGAGAAGCCATACAGATGTGGTTTCTGAAGGAGCAATTGATTTGTTTCACACACCACCTACCTTCCTTGAAAATTAAAAAAGCTCACCGACAAAGTGGCAATTGGTCAGGACCTCAGGAGGGCGAAAATACAGAAAAAAAAATTAATTTCAAACTGTGAAACTCAGCCAGCAAGAGCTAATAGCCCCATTCCCGACACACAGCATTCACCTTCTGGTAAATGCAACAGAGCCTGGGTGTGTGTGTGTGTGTGTGTATGTGTGTGTGTGCTGATTTTTTTTTTTTTTTAATGGGGGAAATCTGTGAAGGCATATGTCTCTTACCCTGATTTCATCACTCTTGCTACATGTACTAAATGTCACCACCATCTTCCTAAAGGAGAGTTTGCAAACCCAGTGCCTGGTTATTTCCCACACCAGCAGTTCCACCATGGAGCCTGCAATGGTCGCTCCTATGGTCTTCTCTAATGGTGGAAACATAGTAATTAACCACATCCCCCCAAATGCTGGCTGAATGGCTGGCCCCTAATTTGTATACTTTCTGCAGAGGTTTCAGTGTCTCATGAAATTTATTGCCATACTAAAGTCACCTTTTAAATTATGGATCACGATATTGGTATGCTGCTAAAAATGTTCACAGCATTGTAATTTTATGCACTGGCAATAAACATGAAAAATGCATTTTGGGGTTGTTTAACATTAAAAATAATGTTTTGGAAAATAAATTTTAGGAGAAATTTAGTGCTGGGGAAAGGACCATATTCACGGTCCTGGAGACACAGATCCATAATCCAAAGAGTGCGTTGGACAGGGACCAAATTTGCTGCCCAGATAGGTCACCATCCAGGCACCACAAGGACGATTAACTTCACATCCGTTGGATTTAGACAGTGGTGGGATCCACGTTTTCCTGTCAACTCTCAGCCATCAAGGGCTCCCCTTTTACTGCTCTCTAAACAGTAGCAGGGTTTATTTCCAGAGCTGGTGGTTGATTGCTAGGCAATTGGCAGCATTACAACAAATCACCTTGTTCAGGAACAAACGTGATATGGCACAAGCCGCCTTTCTGAAGAGCTCTTTGGCTTGGTCAACCCTGGCAGCTGTTCATGGAATTAACTTCACCTGAAGAGTTAATTTAGTGACTGGTGTCACAGCCATGGTCCTTGGCTCTACCAACAGAGGTGTGTCCCGTTAATGGTGCCAGGGATTCAGGAAGCCCAGGTCATCTTGAGAGACATCAAGAGTCCAAATACGTGGGTCTGAGTCCCATCATACATCTTATGAGCTGTGTGTCTTTGGTCAGGTTATCTTACACCTCTGTTCTGTTGTTCCCCCATTTGTAAAACAGGGGTAGTGATAGCACATAATCCCATGGTGGTTTTGAGGATTAAACTAGAAAACACACATAGAAGGCCATGTGGAAGGCACATGGTAGGAAACTAATAATATTGTTGAGGATGACGATGATGCTAGAACGAGCCCACCCACGTTGCATGCTGCATAATGCAGATAATAGGAGAAACAGCAGGAATTGGGGCTAGAAATAATAAATTTCCTTTCTGTTTCACCCCGCCTTTCTCTACCAGTGAAATTCCACTCCTTCAAGGCTTAGCCTAGCAAGTGAGAATCTTTGCTGGGTGGCCTTCTTTACTTTCGCCACCACCTTACCAAGAAAGAAGGAGTTTCTCTTTCCCTGAGTATTGCTATAGATTTTGCCCCAAATTCCACTTTTTTTTTCTTCATTTTACACATTATAATAGATTTAAATGGTTACGTGACTCTTTCGGATCATACTTCAAGCTACTCTACATAAGGAATACATCTTACTTACCTCTGTGTCTCTCCAGTGGATAGTGGGATCACATGAAGAGTTGGCTTACTGTATGCATGTTCTTTAAATCTGGTGAGAAACAAATAGGAAAATCAGGGGTGTCTTAAGGGGTGTTGACCTTGGCCAAGATCATTTCTTGGGCCGAGAATAAGAAATGGAGCTGGATTTACTTAAATTTAAGACATCTATAGAATCCACGCCTGGTCCCTTACTACGTTGGAGAGGAATGTTAAGAAATGACACCTGTGTGAACAGCCAGCCTTCTGGCCATTCTTGGTTTCTGAGTTCCATTTGGTTTTGGCTGCCATCTTCCGGTCTTGGAGGTTGAGAGGGAAGTTCACAAACCCTGATATCAACTAATTCTAGAGAAGGAAGATATGTAGAGATATTCTTGTTTTCTTTGGTCATGACATATAGCTAAAGAGCCTAAAACATATTCCAAAATCATAGTAGCAGTATTTTTATTAAATGATTTAATGAAATGATATAAAGATATACAAATGATGTAAACGCCATAAAATAACATAATGGAAATTTTGGTGGTGGGGTGTCAGGTGAAGTGAAAAACAATGAATGTGGTAATTAACTTTGGGGAGCAAGTAAACATCATCTAACATCACACTGCAGATGAAGTAGGCGGAAGGTGGTCTAACGTTGTGGTTCTAAAATTTTAGCAGCAAAATGGTCCATGAAAATTGTCTGGAATGCGAATTTTGGTGCCCACCTGGCAGAGGTTATTTCAACGGGTCCACATGGATCCTAGGGACCTAACTGGTTAGTTAGCACCCTTCAGATGATCTGATGAAGGAAGGCAGTCTGCAGACTACACTCTGGGGAAGGCTAGTACAAGGTAAACATTTTGATTATAATAGAAAGCTTTGAGCATGCAGAGCCAATATGTGTTATTTATAAGTTTTATTCACATACTCCTATATATTATATACATTACTAAAGTTCACAAAATAGAAATTATACAAGTTTATGAATATTCTTCTTACCTTATAAACATTCTTGTTTATATTCTCCAGCGAATCTCCTTGGACACCCCATGGGGTAAATACTCCAAACTAATGCTTTGCAAATTTTGACGTGCATATGGTTAGCACGGAGATCTTGTTTACATGTAGATTCTGATTCAGTGTGTCTGGGGTAAGGTCTGAGACATGTTTTTTTTTTAATAAGCTTTCAGGTGATGCCAATACTACGGGTGTGGGGAAAACCGTGTTCAGCTACCGCATACCATCCTGAATCCCAGTGCAAATTGGAATTTTAGCTGGTCAGTGTGATGTGTAGATGAGGCAGAGAGGTTGAGGATTATTAGCCAGCTCCCCTGGAAACTTCAATCTAGAACATTTTCTGTAATTCTTCCTTGAAGTTTCACTGATGTGGAACAGATGAAAAGCAGTCCAAATAAGCATTCCCTTTATGTACTTTTCTGGAAGGGTTCTCTTTCAGCTTATCTCTTGAATTAACAAGACAGTAGTCCCTGAAGTCACACACAATGACTTCCCCGGATGCAACAGTGGGCAAGATTAGTCTCCCTGATTAAGCTCTTGACAGGCAGCATCTTTGCAGCAAGCATCATGCCAAGTTTTATTAGTAAATTGGCCCTACGAAGTTTTTTCATACCTACAGATGCCCGAGCTCAGCAATCCTTCCCATAGATTGGAATGAACACATTTAAGAATGTCAGGCTTGGTGGTACCGAGAACAATAATTAGACAAACTTACAAATCTGCGCTAATGTACTAATCTGTAGAGATTATGAAGCAGAAACAGGAAATTTAAATAATTAATTCTTAAAATCATTCCGAGAAAGCTATGTACTTCCTGATGCACAGACGCTGAAACCAGGTTACCATGACAAGCCCATTTGAGATGAAATGGGAATTCTTCGATGTGCTTATTTAATAGACCTGAGACATGTTTAGAAGAAATGGTTTCAGAGGCGCCTAGCTGGCTCGGTTAGAAGAGCATGTGACTCTTGATCATGGGGTTGTGAGTTCGAGCCCCACATCGGGTGTGGAGGTTACTAAAAAGAAAAAAAAAAAATTAAAAGAAGAAAGAAACGATTTCATTACCACATTCTTCCAGTTGGAATGAAATCAGAACTCCGGAATCTGCTGTCTTCTGAATCATTCCACAGCACACCGTGGACCAAAGACTCAGAGGATGGTAGTCCAGAAGATCTGGAGTGCACAGAGAATCAGCACGCGCAATCTACTTAATGTGCTTTAGTAACACAGGGAAGCACTGTAATTTTGCATTAGTCACTTGCGTGTCACTTATTAACTTTGAAAACATTGGAAATCATAGAATAATAAGGTGATTATGGTGTTAATATTAGATATTTATGTATTCCTTAAAAAAAAAACCCAAAATTAAGTTATTGCCCTACCCAGTTTGAGAGGTGCTGGTCTATGAAGCAGGCTCTTTGTTGGAACCCCCAGAGGCATACAAAAGCATCTAGAGGGGGGCAGCTCTTATTGTTAAATTTTTATTTATTTTTAAATTTAAGTATAATTAGCATACAGTGTTCCCTTAGTTTCAGGTATACCATATAGTGATTTGACAATTTTGTACATGACTCAGTGCTCATCACAAGTGTACTGTTAATCCCCCTCACCTATTTCACCCATTTCCCCTACCCACCTCCCCTCTGACTACCATTACTTCTCCACACTTAAGAGTTTGGTTTTTCTACTTTTTTCTTCATTCAGTTGGTTTTTTTTTTTAATTCCACGTATGAGTAAAATCATATGGTAATTTGTTTTTCTCTGACTTATTTCCTTTAGCATTATACCCCCTAGTTCCACCCATGCTATTGCAAATGGTGAGATTTCATTTTTTTTTATGGCTAAGTAATATCTCATTGTATATATACACCCCACTTTCCTTAGCCATTTGTCTATTGACGACATTTATTTTGCTTCCATATCTTGGCTATTGTAAATAAGGCTGTAAAAAACATAGAAATACATACATTTTTTGAATTAGTGCTTTCATTTTCTTTGGGTAAATACACGGTAGTGCAGTAACTGGATCATAAGGTATTTCTATTTTTAATTTTTTGAGGAGCCTCCACACTGTTTTCTATAGTGGTTTGCATGCCCACCAACAGTATAAGACCATTCCTTTTTTTCCACATCTTCCCCTTGTGTTTTTTATTTTAGCCATTCTGACAGGTTTGAGTGGTATCTCATCTCACTGTAGTTCTGATTTGTATTTTTCTGATGAGTGACATTAAGTGTTTTCTCATGTCTGCTGGCCATTTGCATGTCTTCCTTGGAAAAATGTCTGTTCATGTCTTCTTGCCCATTTTTCAATTGGAATATTTGTTTTTTTGTTTTGTTTTTGTTTGTTTGTTTGTTTGTTTGTTTTGGTGTGGAGTTGTATAAGTTATTTGTGTATTTTGGATGTTAACCCCTTATCAGATATATCATTTACAAATATCTCCTTATAATCAGTAGGTTGCCCTTTTGTTTTGTTGATGGTTTCCTTCACTGTGCCGAAGCTTTTTATTTTGCTGTAGTCCCTGTAGTTTAAATTTGCTTTTGTTTCCCTTGCCTCAGGAGACACATCTAGAAAAATATTTCTGTGGCTGATGTCAAAGAGATTACCGTCTATGTTTTCTTCTAGAAATTGTATGGTTTCAGGTCTCACATTTAGATCTTTAGTCCATCTTGAGTTTATTTTTGTGAGCAGTGTAAGAAGGTGATCCAGTTTCACTCTCTTGCATGAAGCTGTCCAGTTTTCTCAATGCCGCTTGTTGAAGAGACTGTCTTTGGGAGGCAGCTATATTTGGTGTCTGATGACCTAAGTCTAAAACAGCTTGATCACACTGGCAAGTCTTACAGACTTTTTGTAGACTCTCTTCTGCATAGTGGGGAACATAGCAATTCCTGTCCTCAAAGATAAGATTCAAATCCAATTTGTTTTAAGGGGTTGAAGGACATGCAGTGAAATGATAATTTATTAGTTTACTTCTAACTTCTACATGAAGCTTCCCTGTGTTATTAATATAGAGAAATATTTCTTACTCTCTCTTGCCAACTGGACTGTATTGAGAATGCATTATTGCTCAAAAGGGAAATCAGTTTGTTAGACAAAATTTCCAATGTCCATTAAGAAACATAAACGAAATAAACTAAACTAAACTAGATAAATAAACATAAACTAACTTTACCTCATTTTAGTAGGTAAAATGAGACCCTTGAAAATAAATGGGGTCTGGTGAGTGGGGAAGGTCAAGCAGAAAGATGGCATATCACAGAATGCTCACATACTATATCCACAGACCTGAAGGACATCAGTAGTACAGCTGGTCTCTGACTAAGCAGAGACAGCAGAGGTCTCAGTAATGGTGAGACTCTGCTTTCACTGCCAGTGGGTCTCCTCTCTATGTTTTGGACATAAATATTAGAATATCCACTTGCAAACTTGGTACAGAGCTAAGTAGAGGAGCCACAACAGGTCGGAAGAGGCTACCTGCACATTGGACAAGCCAGAGCCAAGAATACATTAGGAAAATTGTCTGCAAAGATGGAAAGAAAGGTGCATTGGAGGATTTAACTGCACTTCTTGTATCTCCCGCTGACCTCCGTGGTGAAGTGAAACAACTGAATAGTTTGCATATCTGCTTTGTCAGACCTGGCCCTTAGAATATCGACCCTTCATGGAAGGAACTGGAACAAGGCAGGAGACTCCACTTCTGTAGCTCCTGAGAAGCAAGCTTATGACTGTGCCATAGTCTTACACATAACTTATGTTCAAATATTTGGTGATGCTATTGCAGGTGGGCCACAGGGTCATTTATGCCTCTAAGACTGTTTTTGAGGTTCTCTTTTGCTAAAACTCATGATGTTAATAGGCAAGTCACCACCACCACCACCACCAAAAAACCTATTAAATAAGTTTATGTACTGCTGGCTTCTCCATCTCCATATTAGATATTCCTTTTATCAGCATATCAAAAGATGAGAAGTTCTGCCCTAAAGAAACATGTTTAGGTTTTTATTTTTATTTATTTTTATTTATTTTTTAAGATTTATCTATCTATGATAGACACACAGAGAGAGAGAGAGAGAGAGAGAGAGAGAGAGAGGCAGAGACACACAGGTGGAGGGAGAAGCAGGCTCCATGCCAGGAGCCCGATGCGGGACTCGATCCCGGGACTCCAGGATTGTGCCCTGGGCAGGCGCTAAACCGCTGAGCCACCCAGGGATCCCCAGGTTTTTATTTTTTGTCTAGAATTTCCAAAATGTAAATGAGCACAGAACATAATCACACAATCATAGAAACTACTAGCTTTGCCTTATGGGAAACTGACCCCCACTCCCAAACCTCCCCCCGCCTACCTTCCCTTTCTCTCCTTCGACAATTTCCTTGAGGGTTGGGAGAGTCAGCCCTGTAATACCCATACTCACAGATACAGCTTCTACTCGAAAACTCTGGCTTTAGAAAGGATTACTAAACTTAGAGCCTTAATAAATTAGATATTCTGGACCTCACCGTACTAGTAAACATTCTAAGTATCTTTTGGATGGAATTCTGAAAAAGAGATCAGGAGAGATGTCAGACCAGATATCCCCAAATATATATGAAGTAGAATCTTCTATCTTGTCCTCGGTACTTTCTTCCTTGAATTATACATGAAAGACAGAAGCAGAGTCTTCAGAAAGAATCAGAAAATGGGAATGAGGTTGGATATGATGAGAAGTCCAGTTGTGTAGTGGTGCTGCTGGACACTTGCTTTTATTAGCTATGGGCTGCTGATTCTAGGGTGAGCTGAGTGGTTTTTTACATAAACTTTTTTTTTTTTTTTAAAGATTTTATTTATTTATTTATTTTTTTAATTTTTATTTTTATTTATTTATGATAGTCACAGAGAGAGAGAGAGAGAGAGAGAGGCGGAGACACAGGCAGAGGGAGAAGCAGGCTCCATGCACCGGGAGCCTGATGTGGGATTCGATCCCGGGTCTCCAGGATCGCGCCCTGGGCCAAAGGCAGGCGCCAAACCGCTGCGCCACCCAGGGATCCCTTACATAAACTTTTTAAAAAAGATTTTATTTATTTACTCATGAGAGACACACAGAGAGAGGCAGAGACACAGGCAGAGGGAGAAGCAGGCTCCTCACAGGGAGCCCGATGTGGGACTCGATCCCAGAACTCTGGGATCACGCTCTGAGCCAAAGGCAGATGCTCAACCGCTGAGCAACCCAGGCATCCCTAAATAAACTTTTTATTTTAGGATAAAATTACCTTTACTGAAAAGTTTTAATAATACTACAGTGTTCCCATAGGCCCCACCTATGTTTTCCTGATTATTATCATCTTACATTAGTATGTTTGTCACAGTTAATGAACCGATACTGATATATGGTTGTTAACAACAGTCAGTTTTAGTCTATTCAGATTATTTCTATCTTCTTGGCTTTTACCTAATGTCCTTCTCTCGTCCAGAATGCCATCCAGGATCCCATGTTACACCTAGTTGTCATGTCTCCTTAGGTTCCTCTTGGCTGTGACAGTTTCTTAGACTTGGTTTGTTGTTGAGAACTCTGGCAGTTTTGAGAAATGCAGGTTTGGTTATTTTGCAGAATGTTCTCCAGTTGAGATTCATTTAATGTTTTTTTTTTTTTCCTCCACAATGAGACAGGCTTTATGTGTTTGGGAGAAAAGGACCACAGAGGTGGAGCGCTATTTTCATCCCATCCAATCAAGGGTACGTGTCACCAGCCTGACTTAGCACTGCTGACATTAATCTTGCACCCTCGTCTGAGGTAGTGTTTGCCAGTTTTCTTGGCTCCAAAGTTCCTCTCCCCCCGCTTGCCATGCTGTATTCTTTGGAAAGAAGTCACTCTGTGTAGCCCATGCCTAAGGAGTGAGGAACTTTGCTCTACCTCCTTTAGTGTGGACTGTCTTTGTAAATGATTTGGGGTTGTGCATAAGAGATTGGTTAATTCTTCCTCATTTATGTGTGTATGTTTGTACTTACCCATCTAACCATTCATTTCAGTATGGATATTTATTTTATAGGTTGGGTTATATAATCCAATATTACATTATTCATTTTGTTACTCAAATCATTCCAATTTTGTCAGTGGGGCTGGAGCAAGCTCAAGCGGGAGGATTACCCAACCGCTCACTGGGATAGAGCTCTGGCTGAGTCTTTTCTCCTAAAGAGAAAGCTACTGATATGAAGGACATAGTGGACTTATTTCACAGCAATTGCTCTTCTTTTTCCCCTGCCAGAGCCAGGACAGGATCTTTCTTAGATATGGTTTGGTTCTTAGAAGGAAAACTAGTGCAAGTTTATACTCAGCCTCTAGCAAACCACGGAAAGGACCTTTAAGTGTTCCTACCAGTTTTGGACTCCCACAGTTTTTGCTTGGGGGGTAAGCAGGTCTCGTCTTTGGCCCTGCATTTGTCTATCTCTGCAGATTTTATGGTGGTAGTTTACACTGTAATATCAGTTCTCTGATTGGACCAAAACATTGATTAGGTTTCAATTTGTCCAGTTTTTTTTTTTTTTTTGCCATAAGGATGGTGATTTCCAAGCTCTTTACATATCAAAGCTGAAGCTAGAGTCAAGCTGAGGTGTTTTATTTATTTATTTTATGAGTAGTTGACTCTGCTAACATGAAAAAGATCATGTAAGAAGATATGGGTTTATCAGAACAAACTTGCACTCATTAGCACAGGATAAAACACCTTTCACATGCCACTAGAGATGGGGGATCAGTAGCACATACTAAAAGATCACAGAAATGACAAGGGAGAGGCCCTATCTCCATACTCATAGCTCTTTCAGAAGAAAATGGATAATCATGTGTCCTGGCTGGGTTTTAAATACGCCTAAAGGGAGGTGATACAACTTGATGACCTTTTACAACCCCAATGATTTATACCTAAGCTTGGCATTTTGGGAAAAGATACTGGCCTTGGGCCAGCCAAGAGGTTGCAGGAAATAAAAAAAAAAAAAATACCATCCGTATAGGAGCAAATGCTGCTCATCTAAATTTGTCATGACTATTGAATGAGGCACAGTCATATATTTGGGATAAAACAAGGACTCTAGAAATTTCCCACAAAAAAAAATTACTTTGTAGTTGGGAAGTGTACAGCATTAACCAGTGAGCTCATTTTATTATGGCAGCATGATTAGTGAGGTATTTCCTAGGCTCCAGCCCTTTGGAAACAATTTTTTTCTACTACTAATTTTTCCCATATACACATGTCCCTTGTACTAGTCATCCCTAAATATTTTTTGTCTAAATTTCTTCGATGGCTGTTTAAAGTCAAATATGCTTACTTGAATTTGAAACCATACCTCAAGGCTTCGATGCTCTAGTTATATGGCTGATTATGCATTTTCTCTCCACATAAATATATTCCTTTTAAGGTAAATTACACCTACAGATTTACTACCTAAATACCATCCAATATTGCAGCAGTGATGCAAAACCTAGGAAAACATAAGATTAGTGTTAGAAGATTTTTTGAGATGAGAACAGAGGCTCAAGAGAATCAAAGACATGTAAGTTTTGATGGGTGGATGTGGAGATGGGGGGAAATAGTGTTGCCAATATTACCATGCTTCATAGGAGCTTTGAGTTGGTTTGTCACTGATTGAAACAGTCAACATAAAGATATCTGCACTACAAATGCATGGGAAAAGTCATGGAAGGGAGACATAACCATATCTTTAATTTCCTCATGATTTTGCCTAAAGCTCACCATTCAGTTGCTTACTGGTGCTAGAAACCTATTGAAAATAAGAGACCCTGTTTCTGTTACAACAAAGATAGGTATGAATGGGAATTAAAAGCATCCTAAGGAGATTTTGATTAAGAATCTTTGTTTTTGGGCAGCCCAGGTGGCTCAGTGGTTTGGCATCGCCTTCAGCCCAGGGCATGATCCTGGATACCCAGGATCAAGTCCCGCGTTGGGGTCCCCGCATGAAGCCTGCTTTTCCCTCTGCCTGTGTCTCTGCCTGTGTCTCTCTCTATTTCTCTCTCTCTCTCTCTGTCTCTCATGAATAAATAAATGAATCTAAAAAAAAAAAAAGAATCTTTGCTTTTGTCTGATCTTATAAAACTGGAACCTAGGCTCAGTTGTGTTGTAGGCAGCCAGTTCTTCTGATAGCAAACACTAGTTACCAATAATCAGCCACTCTCCTTTTCTTTTTTTCACTCAATAAATATGTATAGAGCACCTGCCATCTTTTAGATTTTGTGATAGCTGCCAATTTATACAACGGTGTAACAGACAGATATGGTAGTTCACCCTCCCTGGACGTTATATTCTAGCAGCAAAGATATAATGAACAATATCTTCTCTTTCAAGTTGACAGGTTGAGGACATGCTGCAGGCTCTCTCCTTTGCATTAAATTCCTACAAATGGTAGGAAAAATTTTTAAAGGAAGGGAATATGTAGTCTCACATAAGGAGAAATAGTCTGTTCTTGGGACTGGATTTCCATTAGAATGTTCCATGCTTGGAGGTAGGACAGGCAGAGGCAGGAGACAGCCCATGACCAAGTGAAAGATAATTCGCTGGAATGCAAGGCCAGGATGAGTGACTCCTACGGCCCTCCTTTTTGAACCAGGTAGCAGCCAGGAAGATATCTGGCTGTAGCTGAGAGCAGAAAATATGGGAGTTTGATTCAGATTGGCTGGAGGATATACAAGGCATTTGTGCTCAGAAGAGCAGCTGCATAAATAAATGCCTCTGCTCCCAATTCTCACCCGAAGTAAAGCCACAACTCCAGGTCCTCTCTCAGTGGGTGGCACAGACAATGAAAAATCTCAAGTACAAAAACAGAGAACAATCAACAATCACTACTCAAGGAATGGTGAAACCATAAGAGAAGGATAAGCAGCAGAACTCATACCTGAAGAAATAGAATGAATAGAGCAATTTAAGACCTTGGCAGCCATGAACAAAACATAACCTTGGTAAAGAAGGTGATGGAATATGGGGAAGAATATTCTAGGTAGAAGGAACACTCTATACAAAGGCCTGGAGACAAGACTGAAGGTTTCTTGGAGGAACTGGATATGTCCTTGTGTATCTGGAGTAGAAAGCATGAAGAGGTGATGGCAGAGAGAGGAAGTGCACATGGTAGAGGGAGGATGGTTTGTAGATCTTTTAAACCATGCTTACAGTTTAGACTTATCCTGGAGGCAACATAATGCCATTTAAGGACTTCAAGCAAAGAAATGGGAATGACCTTGCTTGTCCTGTGACAACAGATCAGGGGTCAGCAAACGTTCTCTGTGAAGGACCAGATGGAAAAGTTCAAGGCTTTGTGGGTCATAAATTCTCTGCACAACAGTTCAAGTCTGCTGTGGCAGTATGAAAGCAGATATGGGCAACACATAAATGAATGAGCATGGACATATTCCCCAAAACTTGATTTAGGAAAAATCAGGTCAGGGGCTGGATTTGGCTCATGGGCTATAATTTTGCTAACCCCTGACATAGAAGTAATAGAACCAGAAAGACAAAACAAAGGTTAACTTTCCTAATTCAGTTGCTTTAATTTCATTAACTGATGAGACAGAAGGCGCGCTCTCTCTCTTAACTGAATCTGAAAAGACTAGCATCAAAAAGGTTGGGACTGTGTTTGTAATTTTTCTTTATTTCCTATGCTGACAGGTTTACAACTGGGGAAACCTTGCATTCACATCTTAGCCTCATTGTCTCCTGTCACCTGAGTAACACCTCTCTCACGGCTGCCAAAATGGCTACTTCTGCTACTGGGTCAGACCAATTATTTCCTAAATGGTCCGTGTTCACCTACACTTCAAATGCTTGGCTCTGAGGTGGGAGGGTGGGAGAAATAATAGTGCCTGGCACTCATTGTGCACCACACATCCATTATGCGAGCAACACATCAGTCTGCTCAATTAAAGAGCCCATGACTACAAAGCAACTGTATATCATTGCGTGTTACCGCTCAGCCACCAACACGACTCAAATATCTGACTTTGAGAGTCCTTTTCTGCTTAGCTAGGTACTTTATCCCAGTTTAAAAATAAATTACAAAAAGCATCAACAATATCCTGCAAGTAAATCTCTCCTTACACACTCACATCACTACTTTATTGAAAATATTTTGAAATAACTTCTCTCTCTCTCTCCAGTTACATTTTTAAATTACCATGGAGACCTTTGAGTGTTAGGATGATAGTCAGATCTGGGGAAAACTGGCATAGCTAGTTTTTGAGACTGCCTCTAAAAAGTTCCTTTGTTTCTCCCAATCCTTCCAGAAAGCATCAAAATGATTATGCAAATGATAATAATAATAATAGTTAACACTTATTGGATGTTTACTCAGAGCTTTCCTTGAAATGATATCACTTCATTCTCACAACAAGCCTATTAGGGGGTTACTATGAAAATCCCTGTTTAAAAGCCTAAGGAAAAACAAAGAATTTGGCAGAGCCAGGCATTGGCCCTTGGGTCTCTGAGTCCAAAACTCACACTGTGCTCTGTTGACAGCACCACCCCATATCCCAGCACTCGACACTCCCCTAACCTGTCTAGCTCAGCCCCCAGGTAACCTTCTGTTGTTGATGGGATAATTAGATAATAATTGCAAAAATGATACTTTGTTTCTCTATCAGACCTTTCAGGATTACATGCGTTTCACATTCAATCAGGTGAGGCAGGATGAAACAGAAATGAAAAAATCACAATTTTTAAAGATGAGAAAACAAGTGTTCATAGCCTCACAGGTCAAAGCCACTAGAGTTGAGACTGAAATCTAGGCTTTCCAGCACCAGGTGGAATGTTCTTTCCAGGTATCACTGCTCTTCACATTGTCTTTCTCAAGAGTGCTCTTTCTCCAGGCCATTTCATGCTTTCCCATGATTAAAACATAAATGATTTCAGAAAGTCCTTGAGAGAGAGTCTAAAAGTACGGGGGTCACTGGGGATGAGTAACCTGCATGCCAGACCACACAACCTACTTATCTGAAGAGCTGATCTTAGTTTGGGAACCAAATTTAATGTGTTGTCTGAATATTCAAAGGAAATATATGGAAGTAATTGATACATATGGAATAATAATAATATATGATGGAATATATTGATTTTATGTATTAAATATGTATCTATATATGTCAAGTCTGCCTACCATTTCTTTTTGGAACCCTTAAAAAAGTTATACCATCACACTAAGAGGGATAGACAAATGAAAACCACTTACTTATATCTATACTATGTTGTTATGTTTATTAGTTAGAACTGTGCTATCCATATAACAATCCGGTTGTGATCATCTCCACAATGGATGAAACTGCCACCCATAATTTGATTCAGATATTGAGACTGGTCACGGCACACAGGTGCACCTGTGACAAGGTATGGAAAGATTTATTGTTCACATAGTGAGGTTTTGTGGGAAAGCAGCATAGCCTTGCAAGCAGATGGGGTGACTGGTTTAAGATGTTAGGGTGGTTAGGGGTAGGATCTGGTGAGGGTTGGATTGGATTTACATGGTTTGGACTCCCTGCCTATACCAAATGAGGGATACCCCAAGCTTTTGTGGGATGTGGAGCAAAGGAAGGCAAAATGTGGGTTTCAGAGTTGTCAGTGGTCTGACACCAAAAATAGAGTCAGACTTCTTATTATAAACCCCCTACTGTATACTGTTTAGTTCCTTTACAGCACTAGTCAGAGTTTGTCATTATACAATGTTTCATTCATTGCTCGTCACCTCTCTCTCTACTCAACTGTGAATTCCATGGGACCATTACTTTATCAGTTTTATTCATTAGTAGATACCCAGACTGATCAAAATAGCTGGCACATAATAGATGATCAAAAAGAGTCATTGGAGGCCAACAGGAACATGAAAAGGTGCTCAACATCACTCACCAGTAGGGAAATGCAAATCAAAACCACAAGGAGATATTATCTCACACCTGTTAGAATGGCTGTCATCAAAACGACAAGAGATAACAAGTGTCGACGAGGATGTGGAGAGAAGGGAGCCCTGTGCACTGCTGGTGGGAATGGAAATTGGTGTGGCCACTCTGGAAAACAGCATGGAAGTTCCTCAAACAATTAAAAGAGGACTACCATATGGTCCAGCAATCCTATTTCTGAGGATATATCCAAAGAAAGTGAAAACACTATATCGAGGAGATATCTGTACTCCCACGTTTATTGCAGCATTATTCACAATAGTCTAAATATGGAAACAACCTGTGTCCTTCAATGGATGAATGTATAAAAAAGATATGGTGTATATATACACGACATCTTCAGTCGTGAGAAGGAAGGAAATCCTGTCATTTGCAACAACATGGATGGACCTTGAGTGCATCATGTTGGAGGAAATAAGCCAGAGAAAGACAAATACTGCCTGGTATCAGTTATATGTGGAATCTTAAAAAAAAAAAAAGTTAAGCTCATAGACATGGTTGCCAGGGGCTAAGAGGTCGGAGAACTAGGGAGAGGTTGGTAAAAGGGCACAAACATTCACCTATAAGAAGAATAAGGTCTGAGGATCTAATGTAAAGCATGGTGACAATAGCTGATAACAGTGTATTGTATGATTAAAATTTGCTAAGAGAGTAGAACTTCAGTGTCCTCTCTCTTACACAAAAGATAACGACGTGAGGTGATGGATGTATTAATTAACTAAATGTGGGAAATCCTTTCACAATGTATACATATATCACATCACCATGATGTACACTTTAAATATCTTACAGTTTTATACGTCCATTAGAGTTCGTTGAAGCTAAAATTAAAAACCAAAAACCAGAAATAGACATTGGATAAATGCAGTCTGGGGCTCTGTGCTAGAGGCCAGATATATAGAGATGTGAAGTCATGGTGCTTCCGCAGAAATCCCCACATTTCTCAACCATGAAAAGTACTTTAGCTAGAAGGAAGAAAAGACACGGGTACACCTGCGATGTGGCATGCCAACTGCCCGAAGAGTATGGATGTGCCCTTCCACCATGGGGCACAGCAGACTGTTCCCCCATCCCAAGTGTGAGGTCCTGCAGAGGAAGGGAAGCAGAGTGTGGTCCATGCATCATGGAGGCCTCAGTGAGTGGATTCCAGAATTGAGCACAAGTCTAATTTGGTATCTCTACTTTGCAAGAGGAAAAAGGAAAACCTTCCCCCTTTGCTTCACACAACCTCTTATCAGACACCTTCCACAAATAGCAGGTGTGAACAGTACAGCAGATCAGAGAAAAAAAAAGGGAAAAATGCTGACAAAAATCAGATTTGTATGCCAAATTCTATTATCTAAAAGTAACTCTCCTCATTCCTCACTCCCCATTTCAAATCATTTAAAACTGCCCCTCACAGCAGCCTTTCCTGACCTGGTGTTCCCTGGGCTGCTCGTGCCACCTAAGTTCTGGAGGACGTGGATTCCCATGTTTGGGGGACTGTTGCGTGTTCCCCTGACAGTCGTGAGCACAGCCTGGTCCAAGCTCTGGGGTTCCTGGCTTTTCCAAATCTTCACAACTACCCACCACTTTCAGGGACCACTTGGTAATTCCCAGGAAACTAGTGTTGGCACAACATGCTCTGAGATAGGAGGGAAGGGTGAAGTCTAGGCCACTGAAGGCAGGCCTTAGATGGTTGGCTTATCTGGAATCTTCCAGCCTCTCCAGCCTTATTGCTCGACTGACTTTCATGTGTGTGCTTTGGGAGGGAGCTGCTTGTGGATTCCAAGGACACCAAATTCTATCTTTGCCTCTTGCGCTGGTGGCCTCTTCTGCCTTGTAATGATAGAACCTTATAGAACCTTGGCTAAGTCACATATGACTGGCCTTGTGGGGCCTCCATTGGCTCATCTGTAAACTGGACGGTCAGGCGAACAAAAGCTTTAAAATTTCTTCTTACTCCATCTTTTCCCTGTGTTGTGACTTTCTTCTCCTCGGTGGTCCTCAATTATGTTAATTCCCTTCCCTGAGCTTCACTTTTTTTAATCTGCAAAATGGGGGCAATAACAGAACATACCTCCTAGGATTCGGTGAAGATTAGATGGAATGAGGACCATGAAGACTTACTATTAGATGTTATCAGGTGGCTCAATGAAAATTAATCATAGGCCCTATCAACCACTTACAAGAAAATCGTTCCCACATTACCTAGGGTTGGTCTTGCTTGAGAATGATACATCCTGTGTGCTCTCTGGCTTCGAAAACCTTTTACTGATGTAAAAATAACCCTTAAAATGTTCCTCACACTGTAGTTCAAAGAATGTTAATGGTGCTCTGAGGCCAAATAAAGGGAAGTTCAATTGCTGTAAACTTAATTTTTAAACACCCTAAATAAATATGCGTTTTTTTCCTGATGGCAGAGAGTCAACTCTCATCAGAATCTTGAAGGGCAGAGTGTGACAGGACAGACATTATAGCTTCCCAGGAAATTGGTTAGAGGAGCTCCAAGCCATATTAAGTGATATGACTTTGAAGATAATTTTTGTATGTAAGAGACTTTAACTTTTCACTGTGGTTTTCCTCCATGATTTTAGTTGATGCTCTAAGAGACAGGTGAGGGATATGGAATAGCTGTTATCATCCCTTGGGATGTGTCCCAACCCAGGATGTCCAAAGCCAAACCTGCCATCTCCCAGGTGCAGACAAGACCCTGTTCTTGTCTCTGTTCATGACTCCACTATCCACCCAGTTGCACAAGCCACATACCTGGAGTCATTCTCCACTGTTCTTCCTTCTTTATTTTTCCCTTTCGATCCCTCTTGAGTCCTCTAAAATCTCTACCACCAAGACTCCTAACCTTCTTCCCCAGCCTCCTTTTGAACTCTAACCAATCCAAGTTATGATAATTCCATCCTTCCAGCTGCTTAGGCCTCAAACACTGATGTCAGCCTTGACTCCCCTTCCCCCCATTCTTCATGCCTCGTCCATCATCAAATCATGGTAACTCCCTATCTTCAGAGTCTGTACAGAATCTGACTACTGATCCACACTTCTACCACTCCCATCTGGGTCCAAAGCACCTCTTTTCAATCCTCGATATTTCTTTCTTTTTAAAGATTTTATTTATTCATGAGAGACGCAGAGAGAGAGGCAGAGAGATAGGCAGAAGGAGAATCAGGCTTCATGCAGGGAGCCCGATGGGGCACTCAATCCCTAGGACTCTGGATCATGACCTGAGCCGAAGGTGGAAGCTCAGCCACTGAGCTACCTGGGTGCCCCCTAGATGTTTCTTTTTAGCAACTTCTTAGCTGGTCTTCTGGTTACCCTTCTTGTCTTCCAACAGAGCATGATTTCTCAATCTAGACCTATTGACACTTGGGCACAGATCATTCTTTGTTGTTAGGGGCTGTTCTGGACACTGTACGGTATTTAGCAGCACCCCTGGCCTCTGCCTACCAGATACCAGTACCATTCCCCCCACCATATGTGACACTGAAAACCCTACAGTGGCTTCTTTTATCCCTCAGATCCCACAATCGCTACATTATCTGGCTTCCCATAATTGCCCCAACTCCATTTTCTGCCCTCTCCTGCCTTGCTGTTTCTTCTTCAGTCATGCTGGCATAGTGGGCTTGTTCCTACCTCTGAGTCTTTGCATTTGCTGTTTCCTCTACAAAGAAAAAATGACCCCCTAGATACTCACTTGGTATGCTCCTTCATCTCCCCAAGGTGGTACCTCCATGTAGTCACATGATGATGTAGATGTTGCACCCAGCAAGATTATGCTTTAAAATAACATTTGATGACATGAGTGTATATTCCCCCGAATATTGTTAAATAACAAAGGATAATTTGAAAAAAAAAACCATATACATCATGACTCCCATGTTGCTAAAAGGAAAACCAAATGTGTATTTATATACATATTATTATTAATAGAGAAAATATGCCAGAAGGGTAGACACACAAATGTTAACCATGTTTATCTCTGGGTAGTAGCTATATAACCAATTTATTTGCCAAGTCCTTTTCTTTACTGTCCAAATTCTCTGTTATTAAGATACTTTATAATAAAAACAACAACAGCAGTATTTTAAAAGGGAGCAGTATCATAATCTTAAATGTCTCCAAGATCCAAGGCCAATTGGGAAAATGTGGAAAAGTGGAGCGTGGTAAATTTGGGTGTACCCCGGCATTAAAACACTGTTCATGAGAATCAAGGGAATGTGTTTAGTTGCTTTCAGTGAGGGGGCGGGTACTGAATTAAGTGACCTAGAATGTGCACATTTATGGGGACCTTGGCAATCATGGAATATGACATCCTCTTCTTTAATAAGTTAGGAGCTCCAGAGAAATCAACTAACCCAAAGTCACACAGTTAAATAGTGGCAGAGATGAGATTGTTCAATTATTTTTTCATCAAACATTTATTAAGTTTCCACTATGTGCTGGGTGCTAGGGGTACGATGGTGAAAGATAAACAATAACCCCTGCTCTGGAATGCAGTGGGGAGGAAACACAAATAGCCCTACCAGTTCAAATACTATAGAAAGTGCCATTCTGTATAGAAGGCATTAGCCACACGTGGCTATAGAGGATTTGAATCGTGGCTGCTCTGAACTGAGTGGTGCCCTAAGTCTGAAACACACATGGGATTTATATAAAGGATGCATACAATCCCATTAATACTTATATCGAAGGACAAACATTATATGTTCTCATTCATTTGGGGAATATAAATAATAGTGAAAGGGAAGGGAAGGGAAGGGAAGGGAGAAGAAATGGGTAGGAAATATCAGAAAGGGAGACAGAACATAAAGACTCCTAACTCTGGGAAACGAACTAGGGGTCGTGGAAGGGGGGGTGACTGGGTGGCGGGCACTGAGGAGGGCACTTGACGGGATGAGAGTAACGTTACTCTCCTCACTTCATCTCATCACATAGGCACTGTCATTGCACATCATCACAAGAAGGGCAAGTACAGTATAATAAGATATTTAGAGACCACATTCACATAACTTTTATTACAGTATATTGTTATGGTTCTATTTTATGATCAATTATTGTTCATCTTTTATTGTGTCTAACGAATGAAATAAACTTTATCACAGATATCAGATATCTGTATATATATAGGGTTCAGAACCATCCCTGGGGATCTTGGGAAGCATCCCCCACAGATAAGGGGGGACTACTGTATTTTGGACAAATTTAATTAAGTAAAATGTATTATTAAAATTAGTTTTGCCTGTTTCTTTTTACTTGTTTTCTTTAAACAAACATGGCTACTAAAAAAATTCCAAATTCCATACGTGGCTTGCATTGTATTGCCTTTGGACAGCATTGCATATTCATTTTGATGCATGCTTGATAGGATATTAGAAATGTCAGTAGGGGGCTAGGAAGTTCAAGTTCCTTTCTCAATCTCAGGGGACAGAGAGAGGAGAGTTGCATGAACTGTGACCTGGATAGTCAGTGAGAGTCAGGCCAGGAGTAGGATGAAGGTGTTGGGGGAGAGAATTAAACGCAAAACCAAATATTTAGAGAAGGCCACTGTTTGCAGTCAGTGGCGTGATTTTTAAAAACTAAGTAGCATGTTGCAATCTTTTTGGAGAAAATAGATTTCCCCTTCTAATGGAAGGTATTGACAGCCCCTTAATTCCAGGCCTGGGAATGGATGTGTAGACCTCAGTGACTCCAACTCCACCAGCACTGTCCTTCCTCCTCCAATATCTTATTATGAGATAAGCTCATTTCAGGGAAGGGTAAATTCTGCCTAGACCAGAGAAAAATAATGACATTGAATTAGCTAGATAGATGGCAATGAGTAATCCGCATGAAATTCTTAAATTTGGGCCGGGAAGGGAGACTCAGCATTGGTGAGAGTGACTCTGATTATGCAATTTATTCTTGGCCAAGAAAATGAATGTACACTATAAAATATTTCTGGAAGAACCTTTTAGTGAAAAACAATAGAAATTGTAAGACAGATTAAGGTTTAGTGTCGCAAAAGATTATAGTGTGAACACAGACTGTCCTCATAGGGTCTGTTTAACTGGTGACAGGCTGGAGGAGGGGAGAACTGTAAGGATATTTGACATGAAAAATGTGAATTCGCTCTCTGAGTGTTTACTAGCGTTCACAAGTAGCAGGAAATGAGCTGTGAAATGTATTGTCAAACATTCAGTGTTCAAAATATAATGCATTACTTTAAGTTGGGCTTTTTGCTCTCTGAAATCCTCATTCTCAATTTGTCCACCTCTAGGATAGATGAATTGGCCTTTTATAGTATCCTTCCCAAACGATAATGGCAAGCTGTGGCAGAAATTGGGACTTGATTTTCCAGAAGCCATTTACGGCTCCCTCTTCCCTTGCCTGCTTTGATTATAGAGGTTTGGAAACCTCAAATGTTTGCCCTGTGCAGTCAGGGGTGGTGGTCATGTGACTTGGTTTTGTCCAATGAGATTTGGTTTTTGTCTCTAGGGAGAATGTTCCTTCCCCCCACCCCACCCCCAAAAAACCATAAAGCCCTGCTAAAAGAGCACTCCATGCCCTTCTTTTTTCCTCCTCCTTCTGCCTGATTTCTAGAGGCAGGACTGACATTTGTCGGCTACCACAGACAGATATGGTGGTACCGTTGCACAGATGTTAAAATACTCCCATGTTGGTTGATAAATAGCAACTTTTCTAAGTCCTCGTGTAATGCACCTCTTTAGACCTAGTACCCCATATGCCCCTCTAGGTCCTATGCACCCCTCTAGACCTAAGTCCCTATGTATCCCCAAGCCCACTGGCCCTCCCTATGATCCCAAAAGGAGAAAGCCTAGACCAGCAGGGGTCTCCAGATCCATACTATTTGTTAAATATTTTGGATATAACCCTTACTGGAAATGCAGAGGCCACCTTGTAACCATGAGATCTCAAGCTACACACAAGGATGGGAGTAGAATATTCCAAGAAATTGATTCAACATGAGTTGGTAAAGCTGTAGCACCAGCCTATGACATTGTTCTTTTAATTTTTTATTATGGCAAAATACCCATAGCATTTACTATTTTAACATTTTTTTTTTTTTTTTTAGGAGAGAGGGTACATGAGCAAGGTCAGGAGAGGGTAAAGGAGAAAGGGAGAGAGAGAGAGAATCTTAAGCAGGCTTCACACCCAGTGCAGAGCCCAACATGGTGCTTCATCTTGGGACTCTGGGATCATGACCTGAGCTGAAATCAACAGTTGGACACTCAACCAACTGTGCCCTCCAGGCTCCCCTGATCATAACCATTTTTAAGCATACAGTTCAGTGGTATTAAATACATTTATAATGTTGTTCAACCATCACTACTATTCACCTCCCGAGAGCTTTTCATCTTGTGAAACTGAAACTCCCTACTCATTAAACACTAATTCCCCATTTGCCACTCCTTGGCAACCACCATGCTACTTTCTTTCTTTGTGAATTTGCTTACTCTGAGTATCCCATATGTGTGGAATCTATGGTATTGGTCTTTTTGTGACCAGCTTATTTCATTTGGCGTAATGTCCTCAAGTTTCATCGAGGTTGTAGCATGTTGAAGAATCTCCTTCCTTTTCAGGGCTGAATAATATTCCATTGTATGGATATACCACATTTTGCTTATCTATTCATCTGTTGATGAACACTTGGGTTGCTTTAACACTTTAGTATTCTGAATAATGCTTCTATGAACATGGGTGTACATCTCTTTGAGACTCTACTTTCAATTCTTTTGGATATATGCCCATAAGTAGAATTACTGGATCTTATGTTAATTCTGTTTTGAAGGAACTGCCATATTTTGTTCCATGGTATCTGTACCATCCCAAGACTTATTATTGCATGACATAAACCACTGTGGTATAGCTTTCCCTTACTCTATTTCTTGCATCCAAAAATATACTGTTAGTTTTGATTCATAAAGCAAAATATTCCTCACCCCAGTGACACTCAGATATGCCTGATGTGTGAGAGTTCTCTACTGTTTCCTACTGTGGATCTTTTCTTTTAATATAACTATACCCTATTTGGGGTCTTCACCTTTAAGATCTAGTTTTCCCTGGATACTTCTGAATGTGACCTGTCGTTCAGACAGTTTATCAGGGGAATAAGTGAATGAATGAAACAGACCAAAGAGATCGACTTTCAATGTAAAACACACAGAGATTTTTCTAATTTATATGTTTGGTTTTTATAAGCCAGTTTTGCTCCTTTAATTAGAGACTCCAAGATATTTTATTCACCTATCCTCCTCTTTTTCTTTCTCCATTACTCTTTTTTTTCTTCATTCACTCCTTTATTCATTGATGCATTCATGGAATCAGTATTTATGGAATAGCCCTCTTTCCTAGGAGCTAGTGTAGGCTCTGAGAATTCAAGGCTTTGTGAACTGAACAGATCCCTTGCCTTACGTTCTAGTGCAGGAATGGGAAGACAAAGAAAAATGAATCAGTCAATCAATCAATCATTACGTCAGATGGTGATAAGTGCTATAGGGAAAAAAAGCAGGATAAAAGGTAGTGGAGCTGCCATTCTGGAGAGTCAGGAAAGACCCTTTAGAGAGGTGCTATTTGATCAGAAATTTGAATAAGTGAGGGCTTAAGTCACACAAGAGCTGGAGAGAAGAGCACTTCAGGCACAGGACCCGAGGCGTGGCCTACTCCTGTGTTGGACTCTTTGGATTGCCACTGATGTTTTCCAGGCTCAAACTCTTACCCAACTCTGAGTCTGCAAGATATCTTCATCCTCTTATGGGCACTGGTGCTTATTTTTCTAGTCTCTATATTTACATTGTCACCAACCCTCAACATCTCTCCTTATTTAACCCTGTCTCACTTTGGGGTCCATTTTTGGTTCTATTAATTAGGATGCCTGTTGCAAGCAACAGAAATTCCTCAAGCCATCATGAGAAATAAAGAGGAAGATTTAGGGGCACTCTGGTGGCTCAATGGTTGAGCATCTGCCTTCAGCTCAGGTCGTGATCCTGGGGTCCTAGGATCGAGTCTTGCATTGGGCTCCCTGTAGGGAGTCTACTACTCCCTCTGCCTATGTCTCTGCCTCTCTCTGTATGTCTCTTATGAATAAATAAATAAAATATTTTTAAAAATAAAGAGGAAGATTTATAGTAAGGATATAGGGTAGTGTGTTTGGAGTCTGGCTCCTGGTTAAAAACCTATATGTGATCTTTCAGACCTGACCATAGGCGATTAATTACAAAGGCTTTTTCTGGCAGACTTCATAGAGGGAAGCTGTCCTCCTCACACCAGAGTTGGGACACAGACAAGGCACCGTGAGTCTCTGAAGGTAGTTGCAGTAAAAGCTGAGCCTCTGTTGGCCATGCTCTCAGGCAGGGCTGTGCTGCTAGCCAAGGAGCCTCCATTTGGGGGCCTATTTACTGATGGACTTCAGCAGAGGCTTCTCATAGGCACCTCTACCAAGACCCTTTTATGGAAAAAAAGGAGAGGGAAACTCGAGGACGTTGCTCTTCCCTCTGACTCAGTTCCCACTCCTAGGCCATTCCCCACACCTATCCATGAGGGTCTGTGGAGAGCCAAGTCACAGAGAAAAAAAACCATTGGTTCTTGGATAGAGAGAAACCATATTCATGGAGGGCAGGTGTCCATGACTTTAGACATCATTAACTGTGTCCGTATTTCTAACAGAGCTGATAATAATAATTTCTCCATAAAGAGAAATAAATACACTTTGAGAAAATCAGAGACAGGTTTGTCTTCACCTTGCCCTCCCTCCCAAGCTGCAGACATCACCTGCTAAACCGGATTGATACGTAGTTTGCACACAAAGTTGAAAAGTGTAAGCTTTCCACAATTAGTTCTTCTATTTTCATTTATTTAAGCAGAAACTTCCTTGAAAGTTGACTAGTTCTTTCTCTCAACCTTCTGCATTAAAAAATCAGTTATTCAGGTAGAAATGCTAATATTTTAATAGTCATCACTTTTTTTTAGGGTAAAAACTAAAAATGATTAAGTGAGTTGAACAAAATCCATAGTTAGATTGGACTAGATTAGATAAGATTGCTTAGATCAGACAAACTGAAATACCAGGGTTTTAATAATCATCTGTATTTTTTTTCATTGAAATATGAAATCATTCCACCGAATTGCCCTTTACAGAAGCTGGATGCATTGCTGACTTTGCCTGCTCTTGAGTTTGTATCTGGCAAATGTCAATCCAAATATATGCCTGGATATAACATATATATTTTTCATATGTAATATGTTTGGATACATGGCTATATACACGCACCAATATGCATATGTGTAGATATATGTGTGTAAATACATGTATTTCCAATATACCATCGGCACATATACTATGCTATATATATGTGTGAATATACACATACACACCAGTTATTCATAATTCTCTATCTCGCATTCCCAGCCTCACAAAGAATCTCTCTTCTGTGAATGGAAATTGTTAAGAGCCCCACCTACATTATGCTAGCAACCTCTGGCCAGTATTTATAGTCCCACATCTTGAATGTCTCATGATTCTGAATGACGTATGCTTGAAGTTAGGGGAGCCTCCAATGGCCAACCACTTTAGGGTGATGGCATCACCCTTGCTAATCAGCTTTCACTCATCATCCCTGAAAACCAATCTCTTTCCTAAGTCATTTTCCTGCTACTGTGGGAAGTAGTTTTGGGGTGGGGACATTGGAGGAGAGAGCATTAATAGGTTAACACTCCTCTGACTTTTCTTTGTGAGGGCAATGAGTCCTCTGTGTCACTGTTGTCTTCCTCTCGGAAGAACTATGAAGTCAGGAATGGAAAATAAATAAAATATAAACTAATGATAGTCATAACTTATGTTAATATGATGCTTTTGACTCGTGAAAATGCATGAATTCATTGGATCCTCATAAAAACTCTGTGATGTAGGCAGAATGACAGTAGTCATTGTTCTTTTACAGATGTGTAAGGGAGATGCAGAGAAGCCAAGCGACTTGCTTAAAGTCACACAAACTGCAGAGCCAGAAAGAGAAACTCAGCCTTTTTGAGGCTGTGGACATGTGGCAAGTTTTTCACTCTTCACTGTGGTTTTTGTTTAAGCAAAAGGCCTATCGGTTTTCAGTCGTTACCCTAAGCACAAATTTCCTAGCTTCATAATGCATTGTGAAACCTGATAAAGTGCCTTTAATAATGGGGTGTGGAATTTTAGCTTCTAGGAGCTAGGTAGCCCTTGCCTGCTTTGTTTAGGTCTCAAAAGGCCAGGTTGGAAGAGGAGATACAGTCTGTTCATCATCTTCCCTTTTTACAGAGATGCCAGCACCAGAATGAAGCTGCCAATGACAAATAAAACATTGGCTTCCATCTCATTCTGATTCTATGAAGGGCTTGGTGTGACCCAACTGACTGCATTACTCAGCCGCATTCCCCCAGTATGTTATCCATCATCAGGTACATACACCTGTCTTTCGCAGGACCCTGCTTGGATTATTGCAATGGCTTTTCTTCTCCTTCCCAGGGAGGCCACTGGGCATGAGGGGCTGCCTGTACGTAGCTAGCTCCAGAGCACTGCAGGTGCTCCTGGCTTTCCCTGTTTCTGGATTTTTCATGTATTTCTTTCCTGCTTAGGCTTAGTGACAAACAACCAACCTGGGAAAGAGAACTCAGTGTGAAGTGAGGGGAACATGAGAAAGAAGAGGAAGAATCAGGAGGCAGTGAGAGCAGAGTTCTTTGAGGGCTGCAGTAGTGACCAGTACAATTTTAAACACTTAAAAAAATCCATGTCAACTAGATATCAGAAATGAATTTTAAAAACCTCACCCTGCCCAGGGCTGCCAATAGCAAAGAGTCCCTCGGGGCCAAAGCAGTTTAGCCTACAGTGCTCCCTAAGCTAAGAAAATCAAGTGTCTAAATCCATATCTTCACCTTCCCTAAAAATGGCAAGATACGTAAGCCAATTTCTATTTTTGGTCAACCCACCGAAGTCGGCCAAATAGGAGCTCCAGTTTTAATGTAAGATTTCTCCTAATAAAAAAGTACTTCTATTGCTATCAGATTTATATGAACATACTAATATTAATAACATTGAGAATTCCTTGTTTGAGGCCTATCTGTTCCAAAATAAATTTTGGAAAGTCAGGCTCTAGTATTTTTGGAGGGTATTCATTAAAATTACTTTCAAAAGTGAAGTGAGCCATGCTTCTTTAGAGCAAAAATTGAAGATGTAAGATAATTCACATTGACTATATCCCTTGGTGAGGGTTTTGTGAGGCGGCCACTTCCTGGCTGTTTTTATTATGAAGGAGGGGTTGTAAGTACCCATCCCCTACTTCTCTGAGCCTCTTTGATACAGAAAAAAAGGTTGAGAGTGGACAGGTTTGTGTTAGTACCACTGACACCTTCATCCCGGACAGGAGCCCAGATGTGTGTGGTTGAGATTGGGTTATAGTTCCAAGGTCCTCCTTCAACCAAAAGATGGGTAAATAAAAGGTTTCTTCATTTGTGTGTCAGGTAGACCCAGTTTCTGGTCTTCTATGGCTTAAGTATTGCCTGACCTCACCCCTTCCCTATCAATTCCTTATCTGTCTTTTGTCCTATATCCTCAAGACCTTGCTCTCTGATGCCACTACTCTACATAATTGATTGGCAACAAGGGTTTATGAGCATGAGCTTAATCAGCTACCCTGTGTACCTCACCCAGCACAGGGTAGGTCTCCTGATTGGAATTCATTTGCTCTCCTTTGGTCCATTCGTCCATGAGGACTCTCCTGGTTGAATCCATGTTGCCCAACTGTCAAGGCAAGGAGGCAACACATCATCTCAATTACTTATTTCTAACATTGGAAGCTGCTTGATGCTGCCATGTTCATTTTATTGTAAGTTGCTTGATTTCATAGCATCTACTTCATGGTAGTCATAAAAGTTTGGCAAAATGAGAAGAATGATCCCATCAAGAGAAGGAATGGAATAGCTGTTTTAATCCAATGAATGACTAATGGTGGAAATTTCAAACCAATTCCAGACTTTCTTTCTTTCTTTTTTTTTTTTTTTTTTTGGCAAATGCCTATCATTACAGAATCATTGTTTCTTCCTTCCTGTCTTCTCTCCCTCTTCCCCTGCCTTCTCCCTTCTTCCTTTCCGTTTTGCCCTTTCCCTGCAGTCACTCACTCTCTCTCCTCTCCTCTCCTCTCCTCTCCTCTCCTCTCCTCTCCTCTCCTCTCCTCTCCTTTCCTCCCCTCCCCTCCCTCCCCTCCCCTCCCTCCCTCCCTCTTTTTCTCAAGATATACATCATCAGTGAATCTGCAAGTAGGGTCTCCTTGAGGTTAGAAAAAAAGAGAACCAAACTTAAAGAATCAGAGGTCTTGGGATTTGAAACTCAAGGCCTCTTGACTCAAGGTCACCAAGTATCCTTGGGGATTATGAAACTAATACTCAAAGTAGATCACTGAATGTGGGAAGTGGTGGAGCTAGACTTTGCACACAGCCCTTCTGGTGCCAAATTCTATCTCCCAGTCAACATTCTAAAATGAGAATTAGATGAGGGTAATGAGTACTGAAGACCTGGACCCTCAGCAAATAGCACCTAGCTCGCATTGGAACCCAGATGCCATCTCCACCATGGCGGGCTCCAGGTGTGTTTCTGTGCCACCTGTCTTGCCCAGTTCAGTGTTGCCTGAGCATCTTCATTCCTTCCTTCAAAGCCTTCTTGATCAGGTGAGTCTCCACCTCATGGACACTGTCCTCAGGGACTGCTCATAGAGCAAGAGACATAGGGTCCATGGGACTCTAGAACCATCCCTTTGTTTTTTACTGTGATATTTCCACTTTATGTCTACAATCTAGTCGGTTTCTATACAAAATTTAACTCAAAGAAAGCCACGTGCTCCTCATACATCCCTCACCCACACGCATGTGTATTTGCAAATCATTATCTTTGGCCAGCCCATCTGTTGTCCTCAGTAAAAATCTGAAGACTTAGAGGTACTGAGGGGAGGAGCATAGGATTTGGGAACTAGAAGGCTTGTCCCCCATTGTAGCTGGGAAGCTCGAACCAGGGCCAAGAACTGAGGCCATGCAGGAGTGGACAGGCAGAAACTGGCTGTGTCAAGACGAGATTCCAGATGGATCTTGATAATAACACGTGTCACTTACCCCCCAGACAGAGGTTATCATTTCCCTTCTTGAGAAGTGTCTTCCCTCTCCGCTAAGCTGGCTGTATCAGTGGGTCATGCCTTTTTGGGTTTTGTTTTTGTTTTTGTTTTTATAATTCTCTAAATGACTAGAAGACTGGTTGTATTTTGACAAAAACAAAACGAAAGCAAAACAAACCTCTAAGCCACGCTGAAATAGTTACAGCTAAACCGTGGCTCTGGTGTCACTGGGCCTCACCGTCACTGTTACTCATTCCCCCAGGCCATCTTGGCACTGGGCACTGCTTGAGTAGCACTATTGGCTGCCCTGAGTTCTCTCACAAACTCATGAGGCAAAGTTCTCAACCTTTTAGTAAACGCTTGCTCTTCCTTTGCCAAACTGAGCTCTGCTCTAGGCTCTTACTTATCATGTGAGTTTAAAACGAGTCAGATTTCTCCCCTCTCACATAACAAGATGTCTGGGGCTAGGTGGTTGCTGACCGTGGCTCAGTTATTCAAGGGCATCTGGGGTGGGGCTCAGAAATTCTGAGATGATCCTCCCCTTCCCAGTCTTGATGTTACGATGGTGGCCACAGGTCTGGGCAGGACACTGTCATTCAAGGCAGCAAGGAGGGGGAAGGGCCTCTCCTACCTATTATCAGTGTAGGTTGTGCTCTGGCCCACACTGCAGTGTGCATCCTTTATGCTCCCTTGTTGCGGCTGACAGACTTTGCCATAAGTATATGTATCCCTCGGTGGAGCAAAGCTAAATTTTACACATCAATCAACATTGAGCAAACTATTTATGCCCCAGAACATCACTGGAGAACCGCTCGCTTATATTGCAGTGGTATTTCTTATTGTCCATATAGTGGAGTGATATATATATAACTTTCCAAAATCAAAATGAACAAACCAGAGACAAGGGAAGGCCAGGCAAGCCTGGGTTGCATCCTAAGTTTGAAAGCCTTTGCATAAGTGAGCCCCTGTTGACTGCTCTGGTCAGTCTTATTTTCTTACAGTTCCGTGCTGTCTTGCCACATTGCTTCCCGCCCAAGCTCATTCCTAATGTACAGTCTTCATACCTGCCATTCCCGTTCCCTGAAAGGTGCTTCCTTAGACTAACATGATGGCCACTTCAGAGTTCATTCTCAACTGAAACGTCACCTCCTCTTGGAAGCCTTCTGTGACTATACCAGCTCTATTTGGCCACTCCTAACTCACTCTCAGTTGCACTGCTATGTGCGATCACCTTCCCGTAATGCTTTCACCATCTGAAATTGTCTTGCTTTGTTGCTTCTTTTCTCTTGGTTATTCCTGGGACCTCACCTCAATGACCACAGGGACAGTACTTGTCCTTTTCGCCCCCTACCTAGAGCAGCTTACATGAACAGCTAAACAGGTGTGAGTGCATGAGAAAATGAACACATGTCATAAGGGAGAAGGCGGGGGTTTTAGGTCATTTCAGGGAAGGTGAATGACTTATTGGAGAGCAGAATTTCCTCATGAAAATATACAAGATTCATAAGCAATGACAATGGCATAGAGGTCTCTGGTTAACCCATTGTTCTATGCGTGCCAGTCAGAACACGTATAATATGATCTCCTTTGTAGGTGTGGGTGGTGCCAGCCTATTATTTCACGGTCCTTGACACAGCCATGTGAGCTGTTCTTGGCAGCTATTTTATGCATTCATGACTTAGGACAGAATGACAAAGCCATCTATATATATATATAAAGAAAAAAATCCTCCCATGCTCTTCAGCATATTATCTTCCAAGAGAACCCTTAGTTCTCGCTCTCTGCCAAACACGAGCCAGCGCCAGGGAAATGTAGAAAGAGAAGTCTCAAGAGAAGCAGTGGACAGAAGCATTAGGAGGGCTAGCATCCCCTGATTACAGCGCTGCAGGCGGAAGCTTGTACCCCCTTGGCAATTTCCGATGAAGGCAACATAGGGACCCAACAAAGATGCTGCGATTCATTGAAAATCCCAGTGAAATGGCAAGTCATCTTATCCACTGAGTGGATTGTCTGACAGAGTGATGATATCTTTGCAATCACAGAACTTCAAAGTGTTTCCCACAAGCCAAGTGAGCTCTTGACACCTGTGTTACCTGAGCCATTGTCCACTGAATCTGTTTCTGGGAAGAACATGTTCTTTGTATCCCTCCCAATGTGCCAGAAGTGAGGCAACGTGTCCCCTCTGTTGGAGCAAAAGCAAAGATTATTGGCCATCTTGGCAGGCAGGAGTTATTGTCTATAAATTTAGGAGCTCTTTTGTGTTTGGTGTCTTCCTGTTTTAAAATGATTGAGCCATAGGTGAGTGGCCTTGCAAGTATCTGCATGTAGTAAAAACATGGAACAAAATAACACTGTGTACCTTGATTTTATCCCTCCCCCCCCCCCCCGCCCCGCGTCTAGTCCATCAGCTTTCACCCAAAGAGCATGGCCAAAAAAAAAAAAAAAAAAAAAAAAGGAGCTTCTAAGCCAAAGTGGTCATAGGATGTAATAAATATGGAGATTAAAAAAAAAAAAGGAGGACATGAGCCGATATTCAAGGGAAATAATTAAAAGGAAAGTAAAACAAAAGCCAAACCAAGTCAAGGCAGAGACTTCCTAAGGCAAGAGCACTGCTTAGATAGAAGACCCAGTGGAAGTGACCAGTGGAAGTGACCAGGTTGAGACACCTGGCACTTCCCCTGTCTGCACAAAGAAAAGGGAGAAACAATTGCTCAGGGGAGAGAAAACAAGAGGAAACAAAAGAACGTCCCTCGAACACAGTTGCGAGAAGATTCTCTTGGAATTAAGCAATGAATGTGTTCCTAGAATGAGGGCATAAATGGTAGAAAGAAATGGCAGGTTTCTTCGCAAATCCTCAAATGCTTGAGGTCAGACAGATTTGAACTCTAAAAGCTTAAGAAACATATAGTTTTGAGAATGTGATTTTTAACCCCATTCGAAGATCTCCATGTGCGATTTCATAGCCTAGGGGAAGAGAAAAAGGAGCAGTTGTTATTTTACCAACCGCGGAGTCTTCTGGTAATTTGATGACGTAAACGAAATGCTGCTTGTATGCTCTTTTTCCCTTAAAAGAAAAACAAGGATAAAATTCAATCTCCCAGGAAGCACTAGTGGAGAACATGTGAAGGAGGGGGCAGGAGGCACATAGGCCATTTGCTCCCCTCGGCCACCTGTTCTCAGTTCCCATCTTTCTCCTCAATAAAAACTCCAGTCAGGTTGTATTTTGATGCCCGTCACTCCACATTCATCAGGTGACAAGACTGTTCTAAACTAATACGTTTAGCTCTGGACATGTAGCCTGCAGAAGGTGCCAGAATCGGAGGACTCTTTCTGTTTATGTTGGAACTGGGGCTCAGGACCTCGCCTAATAGCGCCCCATTTCTGTATGCACCAGTCGGCTTGCTTTATTTCATCTGGCAAAGTCAATATAAAAATTAATAATAGCTTTCCAATCTACAAATAAAAGTATGCCACTTTAAATTTTTGGCAGTGAGCTGGCATTTTGTCATTTAATCATTTCACATCATTACACTGCAATATGGAATGTAATGACATGACACTCGTAAATGACAAACACTTGGTCTCTCCTGTACGGGAAGAAATAATGTAATAGGAAGCAAATTATATCCTTAAAGGTTGCCAGAGTTTCACTCCCACAATTTGGGATTAAGATACTGAGCAGATGCAAGGTGAAGAAAAGGAGAATCTCTCCTACAGATGTCCTGGGCAAGACGCAACATGACAAGTGGCTTGTCTCCCTCCAGAAGTGGATGGGGCATTCCTAATGTTGTCAACATCCTTTCCTTACCAGGTGCCCAAGCAGAATGCTGTGCACCGGATGCTCTTTGGTTTTGAAGGACTAGCTGAAATGGGGATGAGGAGGAAAATTGTGGTTGACAAATGTCTTTTTTTTTTTTTTCGTTTTTACAATTCTGTTGTTACTTGCTGAACACAATCCGCCCCTGCTTAACGATTGTTCGAATATCACACTAGGTACCACATGGCTAATGAACGAAGGTTTTACAAAATGACCACCCCTAGTTAATGCTTCTTATCCCTCCTCCCCGGCAGGGCAAGAAACCAGAATTCTTCCCACAACATCTTAAAGGCAGCTCAAATACAACATGTCCTACGCAAAACCCATGATTTTCTAGCACCAACTTGTTTCTCCCCTAGTGTTCATTCTCTGAACGAGTGACATCAGCCTTCCAACTGTATATGCCAAAATCTTAAGAGGCAGCCTGAGCTATTGTTTTCCCCCTTGACTTCCCTCCTCTCTGATCCTTCTAGCAATTATCGGCAGCATGTTGAACACCAGTTCAGCAAGGACTTCAACCCACCAGGAGAGACACCAGCTGTAATTGGTCTGCCCCAAGTGGGGCCTACCAGTCACATCCCTCACCTCACCCTGTTGGTTCAGCTTCCGAGTAACACTCCTTCTCCTGCCTCAGTCTTCAGTAGACGTGCCTGGCCTGAGCTCCTTTCGCTCTCACCTGGAAGGCCCCCTGAGTCTACTTTCTCCTACCCCATCACGTACCACCTCCCAATTCATTCTCCAAGCTGCAGCTAGAGACCTCTGCACAGTGCTGATACCATCTTTCACTTGACTGCTCAAAGCCCATCAATGAGCATCTGCTGACAGGGTAAAGAGCAGCTGGCTTCGTGGGAACTATGCACAGCATGCAAACTCTATCAGCTTGGCTTCCTCATGCAGAGTCTCACCCCAAACCCACTGTCTCTGTGCTCCAAACCCACTGCCTTTTGTTTTTTTCTCAGATTATTTTACTTATCTTAATCCCTCTCTCCAGTAGGCTTTTGGACCCACTGGTCCATTGGTCTGGGACAGTCTCCCTCCTCCTACTTCATCTAGTTGATTTGTATTTATGTTTCAGTTCTCAGCTCAAGTGTTATCCCCAGGGGGGCATAATATGGGTCACATTCTGTGGTTGTCACTCTCTTAGAACCTCTGAAGCATATAATCTCAGTTTGTAGCTACACGTTCATTGGTATAATTATTCAGTTAGTGTCATCCTCCCACCAGACAGCACGTTCCAAGGTGGCAGGGACCATGCTTATTTTTGCTTGTTATTGTATTTCCAGCTTTAGCAGAAAACCTGGCACATAGTGGTTGCTTATTCATTCAGTCAACAAATATGAGAAATATCCGTTAGAGGAATGAATCAGCATTGGGTCTGAGGTCTTACCTAGACCATTTGGGCACTAATGGTCTAATTAACTAATCCTTGCTATGAGCATCTGTAGTCTCATTCTTCTGCTGGAAAATGTGACTTGCAAAATAATTTTAAACTGAAAAATGGATTCCTCCATTGTAAAGAGAGGTCAGGGCCATGACACTCAATCCATCATCCTCTTAAAGAAAGTTTGTGATCATCTCACCTCTAATCTTTGTTATTAAAGACTTCACACTGGATTCAAGTGAAAGCTATAAAGGCACAGGTGCTATTGACCCTTTGCGTGTGTTGAGGAGAGAGAAGTAACCCAAAAGTATTGCCAAACCCTGAAAATACAAGGCAATTCTCAAAGTGAGTTACTTAGTGGCAGACCTTCACTGGGTCCTTGCCATGTGCATCACAGTGATGATTCAGGACCAGGGGTGATGGTCATCAATGAACAGGCAGCTACAGACTGAGATTATATGCTTCAAAGGTCCTAAGAGAGTGACAGCCACAGAATGTGACCCGTATCATGTTCCCCCGGGGATGACACGTGAGCTGAAAACTGAAATATAAGTCAGCTGGATTTAGCAGAAGGAGAGTGTTGACCCGTCAGGGGACCATTGGCAATATCTGAAGACATTTTTGATTGTCATGATTGGGTAGGTGCCAGGCGAGGCTACTGGCGTCTCTGCACCCAGAGCTGGAGATGCTGCTAAACATCCTATAAAACACAGGACAGTCCCTTTAACAGAGTTATGTGGCCCCAAATGCTAAAAATGCTGAGGCTGTAAAACCCCAGTGGAGAACATTTAGAAACCTCTCAACTCAGTTCTAAGGACCAACAGAGTCTGTCTGAGAGGACATCCTCTGCGGCAAGGCCACCGAAGGTACCCTCTGTCAGTGTAGACATGGTGTCTTCCAGTCTCCAGATGACAGACCTGTGGAAAGGCAGGAACCCCAGAGTGGGGGCTTGGGGTGGAACATGCGAGAAAAAGGCTGGGAGCAGAACGTGTTTTGTAAATATTAACCCAGCTGTAAAGGCCACATGTATCTTTGAGTTATGACCTGATAAGGGTTTTGAGAGCTTGCCAACTTCACGTTCAAGAAAAACAGAGAAAAAAAGTGAGCTGATGACATCCTTGGTGCAATTTCCCTTTAAGCACGGCCTCATAAATACCAACCATAGAGTCCAACTAAACTTACTGGAAATTTCCCAAAAACCTTGGAAAATAGACAAGTGCAGGTGGTAAGATATTTACTGAAATGAACTGTCTGTGAATGAAAAATATGTGAGCAAAATAGATATTTTATCTGTCATTTTATTCACAGAAAGAGATCCATTAAGTTTCCCCATTTCATTCTGCTCCTGTTCGGTGTGAAAGCAGCACTTAAAACTAGATCTTCATTTCCTTTTAAAAAAAATCAGTAGGGAAAATAGGGGACTCAGTACTTCCTCCCCACCCCACCCCTGCCCTGCTACCTCTCTCCCCCCAAAATGGTAATTTTTTGAAACCTTGGAAGCAGGGACGCCCGGATGGCTCAGTGGCTGAGCATCTGCCTTCGGCTCAGGGCGTGATTCCGGGATCCTGGGATCAAGTCCCCCATCGGGCTCCCTTCATGGAGCCTGCTTCTCCCTCTGCCTATGTCTCTGCCTCTCTCTGTGACTTTCATGAATAAATAAATAAAATCTTTAAAAAAAAACCTTGGAAGCAACTTCTGAAAATACTAAAGTATATCTCATGGCTGATGTTAATCTTATAGGTGAAATGAAATCAAGAGTCAAGTTGCTGCTCAGAGAGAACTTTAAAGTCCTTTGACTCTTTCTAGGCAAGTAGAGTTGGTCCCTGCAAATCCACTTTCTTAATAATTCAGAAAATTCTATGTAGATTAAAATCAAATTGTAATCTATAAATATTTACTGAGCAACCTTTATCTGCAAAGTATCTGCCTAAGCTAAAGGAAATAAAGAGAGGAGTAAATAATGATCTTTGACCTCAGAGAATTTCACTCTGTTTTTGAAGAAGGAGCATTTACACATAGAAAGTAAGATTACCATAATATTATCCAACTTTTTTCATCTCTGTGCAATTTAAATTTAAATTAAAAATTGAGTCCCTTGGTCACATTTCAAGTGCTCAGTATCCACATGTGGCTCATGACTACTGTAGTGGATCACATGGGTAGAGTGACATTTCCACCTTTGCAAAAAGTTCTACTAGACAGTACTATGGTAGAGAATAACCTTATTTTTTCTTTTCTTTTCTTTTCTTTTTTAGCCTTATTTTTTCTTAAAAAGAAATCTGACGTCAGGGTGCCTGGATGGTTAAGTGTCTGACTCTTGATTTTGGCCCAAGTTGGTGATCTCTGGGTTGTGAGATCAAGCCCCTCGTTGGGCTCTGTGCTCAGCATGGATTTTGCTTAAGATTCTTTCCCTCTCCCTCTGCCCCTCCCACCGCTTACACTCTCTCTGTCTCAAAAATAAATAAATAAAATCTTAAAAAAAAAGAAAAGAAATCTGATGTCTAACTAACCCTGACTAAACTTTGATATTGGCCAGACCGGGGTTCAAGCTCTGACTTTGCCATCTGTTATGCACTTGACCTTATTTATCTCTCTTAACCCATCTAAGCTCCCCTGTCCTCATCTGGGGGGGGGGGGGTGGAGGGAGGGAGGGAGGGAGGGAGGGAGAGAGAGAGAGAGAGAGAATAATAGTACTTACCTCACATGGCTAAGGTGAGAATGAAATGAGATAGTACACAGAGTATTCAATCAAGTATTGCTATTTTTCTTATTGTCAATTGTTTCACCTCATCAGCATGGTCATGCTCACCCACTAGTCCTCACCCTCCTTGACTGTTCCTGTTGCCTTTGCATTGAGGCAGGTGGTGTGACTGAAGGTGCCAGGGTGGGTGAAATGGGTCAAGGAGTCACTCTGTACTGAGGGATGCAAAGCCCCTGTGGAATTCCCCACACTCTCTCATTCCCTTTGGTGGCCAGTGTAAAGGCCATGGGTTCAGTGGCCAGAGTCACAGGGATGTGATAGCTTGTACCACTGAGTCACCGCATGGAGGTGCTCTACCTTCAGAGGACTTTGTATGAGCAAAAAATGAACTGTATGGGCTAAGCCACTGAGGTTTTGAGGTGGTTGTTCATCTGCACTGGAAGAGTTTACTCATTTGAGGCAACTGGGTTGATGTAGACCTACCTTCATCCACCCAGTCCTAAAAGTTAGACCTGCAGAGTCTAGATAATATTTTATTATAGTAATTGATGTGCTTTTCATTCAAGGACTTGCCTTTTTGTCTTCATCCACGCTAGCCTAAGAGTCCATTCACTCCTCAGAGAGGGGTTGTAATAAGAGAAATACAGAGAATAATCTTTGAGTTTCACAATTCTGGACATTTGAGGATCTGAAAACCTTAATGAAAGAGGTCATGAAGTTCATGTGATAACTAATTTATTGGGAATAATTGCTCAATAGACAGGTTACCTCATTCCTTGGGTAGGTTTGGGCCTCCCAGGCTTGTGATGGCAAAGGGAAGGGAGTGGCAAGAGAATTACAGGCTCCCTGGGAAGAAGTTTGAGTCACAGTTTGGCTACCAGCATCTGAGTGACTGTTGGCAAGTTATATACACTCTCTGAGTCTGAGCTTTCTCAGCTGAAAAGCAGAGAATGGGGGCAGCTCAGAAAATTCTCACGATGCTAAATGATGACAGTGTAGACCATCACAGAAATGCCTTGGTGAAAATGTTCTATATTGCGCATGGTCCAGTGTGGTAACCACCAGCCAAACGTACCTATTGAGGGCTTGAAATGTAGCTAGTGCAACTGAGGAACTGAATCTTAAACTTGAGTTAATTCTGATTCAGTTTGGTGGCCCCACAAGGCTAGTGGCTACCATCTTGGACTGTGCAGGTCTAGACCAAATTCCCTCATCTGATTTCTTTGCTCTCTGAATGGCCAAACTGAGACACACAACTCCAAGTTGAATGAGGAACCCTGAACTGACAAAGATCGTTTCTTCCAGCCAGCAGCAAAAAGAGTTGATGTAAAAATTAATTTGTTATTGAAAAATCACATTCCTTTCACACTCGGGTTGTGAATCTTCTGCGGTGCCTTGAGATAGGGACCGGTTTCCTTCTTTGAGTGATCTGGAGCCGGAATAAATTAAACTGCTGGCTGTATTCCTCAGTATCAGGCTTTACAGTGGTGACTTTCCCACGAGCCAGAAAATCTGTTCCTAAGGCCACACGACTGGTTGCTGAGGAGGGGTCATTCCTGGTGAAAACATGTGGCCTTATGGGTCCCCTGATGAGCAAGGAGCCATTGCTCCCACCTACCACCAGGTACCCGATGGGGTTCTGGCTCTTTGATTTAATTGTCCTCGTTCTGCATTTGAGTCTTCCTTCCATTGGCTCACTCCCTTAGACAGATCTGAGGCTGAGAGTAGCTGTCTACCGTCAGTCGCTCTTACTGGAAAGGGAGAATGAGAAAGTGGCAGAGAGAGGTGCACGTGTGTTTATGCTTCTGAATCCTCCAACGTTTGATGAAAATGATGCACAAAATGGAAAGAAAATGTCACCTCTACCCACTGTCACTGCTCAGTGTGTGTCTCTCGACACAGGCATGTTAGAGCAGGCAGGAGAAGGGCCTCCTCTCCCCTGACCCCCAATTCCCTGTGACCCCAGACTGGGCACTCACCTTCCCTGTCATCCATCACATGGTTCTCAAGGCCTTGCTTCTTCCAGAAAGTCTTCCCTCAGCCCTGGGGAAAAGTAACAGAAACCTCCCCCACCCTGCCTCCTGTTTGTGTTTACAGTGGATAATAGCAATTAATTCTCTTATCTACTAAATAAATTAGATCCTTGTATTTGTCTCCATCCATGCTCTTTGAAAGCTCCCGGAGAGGAGTCTATTTGTAAAGTCTCTCTGTGCAGCACTCCATTAGATAAGTGGATTGCTTAGTCATTTTTCTTACCCCAGCACTCCTGATGGATTATGCACGTTTGCAATGATACCCTCGGATTTCTGATGCCCATCCCTCCCCCCACATGCACCCACAAAACAGATAATCTGCAGCTGAGTAAAGAACGCTGCTTTTTTAACATGGTGTTCATAAGGCTCATTATCACAAGTAGGGATACAGCCCAGGTATGGAAGACGTGGGGTTATAGATCATTTTCCTGTGCTACCTCTTGAACTGCTTACCTGTTTCTACCAACGAAAAAGGTGTATCAGGCCAATTGCATGATATGTAAACTTCTATCTCAATAAAGCTGTAAGAGAGTAGGAAGGAGAGAGGGGGCAAGGGATGGGGCACAGAGAGGAAAGAAAAGAAGGAGGGAGGACGAAGGAAGAAGAGTGACAGTATCATGTGCATGAACTTACCCCTCAAATTTATAGAAATTGAAAACCGCACATGTATGAATTATTCTGTGCAAAGCTCCCACTGAGCTTTTGAGGCATTAGTGGAAATATATAAACTTGGGTATTCTTAGTACTAGAGTCGATCTCAATTCACCAAATACAAGTTTGTTGTTGTTCTTTTTTTCTTTTTTTTCAAATACAAGTTGTTTTTCTTAATTTTTATTTATTTATTTATTTTATTTATTTTTTAAAATAAATTTATTTTTCATTGGTGTTCAATTTATCAACATACAGAATCACACCCGGTGCTCATCCTGTCAAGTGCAAATACAAGTTTTAAAACCGGGGGCAAGTACCTTAATCTCTCTACACCTCAGTTTCTTTATCTTTAAAATGGGAGCAGTACTCCTTTCTCTTGAAATTAGAGACAAATGCATCCTGTTTCACACAATAGTCAAGGAATAGTGTCAACAACAATTCCTGAAAACTTTTGCATTTCAGTAGCAGTAACACATTATCGGCCACAGGCCTTATGAGTGTGACATGGTGGTACGTCTCAGGAAAGAAAGAACTATAAATAAAGAAAATAAACGCCTGCTTCTAGATTATAAGATCTTGAGGTCTGAGGTGGGTTTTCATTACTCTTTCATCCCCCTGAGCCTAGTAGAGTTATGACACAACATAACAACTCAGTAAATGTTTATTGAAATGTTATGAATTCAACTAAGTTGCTGACACTATTCCTTGACTATTGTGTGAGACAGGATGCATTTGTCTCTAATTTCAAGGGAAAGGAGTACTGCTCCCATTTTAAAGATAAAGAAACTGAGGTGTAGATATTAAGGTACTTGCCCTTGGTTTTAAAACTTGTATTTGGTGAACTGAGATCGACTCCAGTACTAAGAACACCCAAGTCTATATATTTCCACTATGCCTCAAAAGCTCAGTGGGAGCTTTGCACAGAGTATTCATACACACGTTTCTAGGGCTTTCTAGCCCCTGATGCCTATAGAGGCAGGAGAGCTTGCAAAAACAGTCCTCATACCCTGCACATCTTTTTACGTGGTTTTCAGTCTTTTTTTGGAAGAGGGGATTTGTTGATCCTGTTTTCATCAAAATGGGCTCTGTATTTATCCAAAGGCTGGTGCCTTTATAGACTGTTAGCCTATAAAAATGAGTGTGTTGACCTCACAAAGTACTTAATGTTACCTGAGTTACTTGCTCTTTTATTTCCAAGGTTCCTTTTATATACTTAATCACCATTTTGGTGTATCAAATGCCCTGAATAAAAATAGTTAATCAGGCAAATGAAGAAAATAAAATTATTTCATTGCTATTGGTGGTAATTAACTGGCTGATGTATCACTATGGCAAAACATGTGTGTAGTCCACCTTTTCATCCCCTTTCCTCCCCGGTGAACATAGCTTTATCTGGGGAAGTTGATTACACAATCAATACATGCTTATTACTTTAAAAAAATACAAAAATATAGAGAGTAGAAAGATAATCTCTTTGCCCATAAATTCCCTTCCCTGCTCCCATCCGGAAAAAAACAACTGAGCGGTTTACGTGTAGACATATCCATCTTGGCTTTTTAGCAATATGTACTGCAAGGATATGGAACTAGCATTTTGATAAACTTGATTTTTTCATTTAAAATCTATCATGAATGTGTTAAATATACCTCCCACATAATATAAATACCTACGCACACATTTGTACACATGTGCTTGTGTGTATATGCGTGTGCATATGTATGTGCATCTGTTTATACATACACATGCTTACACAGACATAAACATATACATAAACACACATACACATACAAACATATCCTCAATCAATGGGCATTTAGGTCATTTTTCATATGTTCTTAGTTAGAAATTTTGCTGCAATACTCGTCGTAGACATCTGTCTTTATATAGTTGTTTGATTACTCTCTTAGGAAAAGTCCCTGAGAATAGAATTATAAGGTTGTATTTTGTTAATTTTAAAATTTAAAAAGTCAAGTATCTACCTTTATGAAGCATGGTAGAAATAAGCCATGAACACTTGCTTCAAATATTTAAATCGTAACGTTCACGCGTTTGGAGAACACCAGTTTCCATGCCAGAGAGAACATATAGAAAAGGCACTGCCTAGTGCCTGGCATATAGGAAGTACTCAAAAAATGTTAGTTGTAAATACAAATGAGCGATTGTCAGCATGTAATGGAACTCTTGTTCTCTTTACTACAAATTAAGTCTGGGGGAGGGTTCACCAGGCAGCTTGGATCAGTGGAAGCCAGGAGATAAACTGGATCCCATCCATCACAGCACCGCCCCTTCCCAGGAGTTGTTGGTGTCTCTGGATCCCCACCCACCCCCAAGCAGAGGCATTCATCAAGAGCCACACAGAGTTTATCTTCAGTGCCAGGATGGCAGCCACAAGGGACAGAGTCTCTGGGTGAGAGGCCTTGAGTTTACATCTGTGTTTGCAGAGAGTGGACTGGAAGCTTGGGCTCTGTTTTGATTTGTCTTGATTTCCCCAGCAGCCATCAGGCAAATATGCCAAACATGGCACTTAGGATATAAGGGCACCTGGCACATATCTTTCAAGGCTATTCTCCAAGTGCTTCCTACCCTGTTATTTCAGATCCAAGGAGAATAGAACCAACTCTTGCCCCCCCCCCCCAGTGAAATAGGAAGATGCTGATCTCTATGAATCCTTCCTCTCTTATTTTGCTTTCCATCTTTGTTCTCAATGATGCCATAACACCTGCAGCGCACACTCCAGATCTTCTTGCTCTGTGGCCCCAATGCAACAGTGCTGTGTTCCCTTTGTGTGGGACTCTGTAGGGACCAGGCTACTCTAACCAATCAGCTCATGATCTGGTCCTCCAAGAGGATGGCAGTTTGATGGCCTTGCCCTTCCCAGACAAAAGGCAGAAACACTATGGTGGGGCTGGCAGAGGGTGATACCTAGAGAAGAAGTATGTTTTTGAGGAGCCCTAAAATCCCTTACTCCCCATGATGTCACAGTCTGTCCCTGCTCCCAGCAGCCTTGGAATGGGAATGATCCACTTCCTCTGGGGGATTGAAACATAGACAGAAAAGTCTCTGATTCAAAGGTGTTTGCCACCAGAATTTCAGATACAGTTATCCCAAACCTTTTCTGGAGAAAAGATCTGAAAATAATTGCAGTGACAAACCAGGATGAAATCTCAGAGACAAGCATAAGGATCTTGATCATTGAAATAATCTTTGAGCATCCACATTCCTTTCTCTCTGTTTCTTCCCTTGTGGCTCCGAGGGCAGCTCTGCGATAGAACAAGCTGGTGGATGGGTTAGCAGTACTGCCTCCTCCTGTTTTCACTGGGACCTTAGGCAATTCATCAGCTTTACTGGAGCCTCCACGTCCTCTTTCCTACTCCTGTGTGGTCCAGCTGGCCAGGTGGCTCAAATGAGAGAACGCGAAGTCGCACAGTTAATATAAAATAATTGAGGAGTGTTCACTTTATCATGGTTATTATTGGGATGAGGATGATGATTACATGACTGGCTTAAAAAACCCAGTAACTCGGGATCCCTGGGTGGCGCAGCGGTTTGGCGCCTGCCTTTGGCCCAGGGCGCGATCCTGGAGACCCAGGATCGAATCCCACATCAGGCTCCCGGTGCATGGAGCCTGCTTCTCCCTCTGCCTATGTCTCTGCCTCTCTCTCTCTCTGTGACTATCATAATTAAAAAAAAAAAAAAAACCAGTAACTCATGCTGGTAAGATTACTTGACCCATTTCAAGAAAATGCTGGCAAGTCAACATCTGGAACACCCGTCTGTGAAGAAGCCGTGAGACCCAAGAGTGAGGAAGACATGAAGAACACACTAGATGTCAGGGCAGGCTATTTCTTCCCTGGGTCTTTAAAACAACACTTAATGAAATCTTTAACATGCTCCCGGTGCTGTCATGAGTTATTTGCATGCATTTGCCATTAAGCCCCTTCATCAGCCTTATTAAATCAATGAACATGTCATCTCCATCTTACAGATGAGGACAGAGAGGTGAGATACCTGAGCCCAGGTCTCTCAGTTTGTAGTTGGTCTAAGGAAACAATGTGTGGTTCTTGGAACAACAAAGACCTTGAGGTGATGTCACAACCATGATTCACATATTTAGCTCCTCCGTGTTTTGGGGAGGCCTTCATGCCAGACAGTAGTACCAAGACTATAGTGGCTTTTGACTCTCCTAGGAAGTTCCCGTTTCTTTCTCTTTTTTAAAGATTTTATTTACTTATTCACGAGAGACACAGAAAAAGAGGCAGAGATACAGGCAGAGGGAGAAGCAGGCTCCCTGCGGGGAGAGGACTTGATCCCAGGACCCCAGGATCACGACCTGAACCACTGAGCCACCCAGACATCCCAGGAAGTTCTAGTTTCGAGAATGAGAAATACCTGTCTTACCTCTGGTGTGGAGTTGGAAAGAACACCTCGTCCTGAGTGAATGAATGAATGGGTTTATGTTACCGGGCTCTGATTTTCATTCCCTGCTATGTCCCAGAGAGAGTGCGTGCAGCTCCCTCCCATCAGTCTTGCAGGATTGCAACTTTAAGTGGAGCTGACACTACAGAAACAATAATTGGCAAAATATTCACAAGGACCAAAAGACGGTCATTTCCTCAGGCACCAGAAAAGCATAACCTAGTTCTGAGGTTCTCGAAAATGGTGACTGGAATGGCCCTGAAGCCTGGCCCACCCCAGCACAAATGCAGCCCCACTGCTCTCCTTTGAAAGCTGTAATTCTCCACACGAAAGCAGGAAGAACTCTTAACTATTATTTTAGATGACATCCCTTTTTAACTTTAAGCAGTGTTCTTTAAACATTTCTAAACTTTCCCAATTCCTCCCCAATACCATGCTATGAATTTGCTTGTCACTGTAAGCTGTACACAAAGAGAGACACATACAGCAAGCACAAAGATATCAGGAAGTGGTTTTCCTAGCAACAGTAATCATCTGAAAGATCCCAGAACATCCTTTCTATTCATACAGCATTCTGTGTTTTGAATAGCGCTGACAGGTGAAGTGGATTCATAGTATTTAATACAAAAAAATATTGCTAGGGATTGGTACTGCACAAAAGCTCAAATATCCATACTATTCACAAGCAGCTGAATTCACTGTTTTTATAGCTATCTAGATTATTTAGTGAGGCACAATTGCAAAAGCAAATATTCACCTGCTCACCAAATGACTAATCCGGGGTGTATTATGGAAAGTCTGATTCCCGAGACCTCACTCAGGCAACTGGGACACAGCCCTAAATCAAGCCTAGCTCTGTCTATGCAAGCCCGTCTTGTGGATAGAGTCTTGAATGATAAAGAGACATCCCCCCTGCCGGGTCCCTCAGCAGATGTGTCCAGTTTAAAATAAAAATGAGTCAATACCGTTGACAAAATCATCCCCCCCCAAGGAACTCTATCTGGTTATTGCCTTCACTCTATCAGAAACACTCCCATATCACCCCTCTAGTCCTCGCACTAGAAATATACAAAGCAAATTCATTTCTGAAGGTCAAAAAGGAAAAGAAAACACACACAAAAATAACCACTTTAGTTCCATCAGACATGGAGAAAAACAGAAAACAAGAAAGACATAGACCAAAGGCCTAGAGATTGAGGGTTGGGGGACGAAAGGAGCAGGAGGAGGGTAAGAGAGCCCCAACTTGCAACCAAGGCTCTAAGAGGATGTGGAGGGACTGTCACAAAGAGAAAGGGCATTCGAGCCACGCCACCTGATCATCTCTACGAAGTTCACTAGGGTTTTAGTACTGCCATATTGCCTGTGTTATAAAAGCCATATACTGTGAACCTACTATGTGTACAGATCTGTGCAAGGCTGTGGGGGTGAGAGGAGCCTCACTGGGGTTCTCAGCCATACCAATGGGGCACAGACAGAAAGGGCCAAGTGACCATCACAGCTGCCTGTACTGAGCTTCAATCTTGAGCAATGAGTGATTGTCTACGTGACGGTATAGAGGGGGAGGAAGGGGCCTAGTACAGGATAGTTCAGTATATGCTTTGAAATAGCCGGGGTTCGCATTCTAGCTGTGGGGTTGAAAGCAAATTTGTAAAATATGGCAGAGTCATACTTCCCTTACAGGGCTGTTGGGCAGATTAATTGTGGCCATGTCCTTAATGCATCAGGAGCTCTTGTGGGTAGCCACAGTTCTCGAAAAATACCTGTCAGAGACGTGCAAATGAAAACTACGATGGTCAACCAGCTCACACCCCTAAAAACTGGCAAAATGAAAAAGCCTGACAATATCACCTACCGGAATAGGAGCCACTCTTCTGTAGCTAATGGGAGCCTAAATGGTACAAGCATTTTGAGAAGGATTTGGCTAGCTCTGATGCAGTTTAAGATATACACACTCCATGACCTAGAAATTCTATTCTGTATGTTCATTAGAGAAATTCTCAAAAAATGTACCCAAGGAGACTTCTGCAAAAATGAATATGCTCTGTCTGTAATACTGAGAAGCTAGAAAAATCTAAATGCCTGTGCGCAGGGAAATGGATAAACAAGAAGTGGTATATTCATGCAGCAATTAAACTGAATGCACAAGGACTGCATTTATTTAGACTGGGAAATACTTGGTCTATAAGCAACCCTTCGTCCAAAGCAGCTGCTTCAATTCTTCATGTGTTCCAAAGAACTTTCCTCACCCTCCTCTTCCTCCTCCAGCAAAGGGACTTGTCAAACAAATCCATGGACAAAGAGAACAATCATAAGTCACCATCAGCCAGTGTCTATCCCTCTGGCAAACTCAAGGGAGACACAAGGAGCGGGGGGTTAGAAGCTGCACCCATCTTTCTGACTCCAGGCATTCAAGCTGGGGGTGTCGGGGGGGGCACTGAATCTTGGCTCTCTTCTTCTGGGTGGGATAAATGCAAGTGGATATGCTGCTTTTGGATTCCTAGGAAAGTCATTCACATTTCAAAGAACATATGTGTCCCCAGTTTCTCAGTGACAGATGAAAAGAAAGAAAATTCTATGATTTATGAAATGCATGCCATTGTTCCTGCTCATGGAGCGTGTTTCAGCGCCAGTGCGTGAAAGTGGGATTGCATGAATCCTGACCCATGGGCCCACGGAGGAGGAACTGCAGGAGGGTTGGAAGGCAAGGGGAGCAGGTCACAGAACAGCCTGGGGTCCCATGTGACATGAGAGGAAGAGCAGAGATAGCACTTTTGTGGGGGAAAAACAAAAAGAGAGAGAATCAAATTTGGTGTCATTTTGAAAATTCATTGAGAACAAAAATGTGTTCCTGGTCCCTGCATTGGTAAGTGCTGGCAATATAGAGAGTTAAGTCAGACATAAATAACTCTCACCCTTATTCTGGAGACCTGGGATCGAGTCCCGCATTGGGCTCCCTGCATGGAGCCTGCTTCTCCCTCTGCCTGTGTCTCTTCCTCTCTCTCTCTCTCTCTGTCTCTCATGAATAAATAAATAAAATATTTAAAAAAATAACTCTCACCCTTAAAAAAATCTCCCCTCCAAAAAGTATGAGTGAGAAGACAGATAATGAAATCAACAATTTCCAGAAGAGCTGAGTTGAACAGAAGAAGTTCCTGATAGGAGTGTTCGGAGGAGGGAGGGCCAACCCAGAGGGTTTACAGTGAGCAAGGAAGATTATCTTGCAGGGATACAAATGAAACTCAGTTTTAAAGTTGTCAAACACTGGAGGAAAGGCGGCCCAGCCAAGCATTCAACGGAATCCCTTTCTTCCTTCCATTTTGCCCTCCAGTGGGTTTTAGTTGAGTGTTTACTATGCCCTCCATCCTAGGGATACAAGTGTGAGCAAAATCAGACAGCACTGCCTTTCAGAGCTTCACACACAAGTACAGAATTCAGACATGAATCTGGACTTTACTCCAGAGAATACAGATGGAATTCAGCAGGGGGGTAGGGATCTGCGAAGTTGGATGAAAAAAAAACGTGGTATCTTTACTTTCAAAATCCCTTCATTGATGTTTACCATTCCCTTCCATTATGAATTTCAGCAACAAATCCAATAGCATTAGCAATATCTGTGGCTTCGTTCACCAATATAAATCCCATATTTTGTATCTTATTATAATTGTTGCAGATGCTGTAAAATATCACTTGTACTTATTACCACTTCAAAATTACAGCGGCTATTAGACCTTTCACTAGATCTTGTTATTTAATGTCTTAATAAAAAAGCACATTTATTAATATGCAACGTTTAAGAAAATATTTTGATAACCAATTATATTGAAATGCAAGTTTCTTTGTAATCTTATGTATTTTATATCACACATCTGATAACAATATCCTGGTTTTCCCAAACTGCCATAAGGATCCATGGAACAAAAGTATTAAGAAAATTATTAAGAACTGACTAAATGCTAACTGAAACTGATAAAACTTGCAATTTTGCTAAGTGCCATAGAGGGAAGATAAACAATGAAAAAGGGAACTTAGGAATGGAGGTAAATGAGGGTTTCCCTGAGGAAGGAAGTGTGAACCGGGTTATGGAAGAAAAGTAAGTTTTAACTAGCAGAGATGGGGTAAAAGAACATTCTAGAAGGAAAGGTACACACACATGCCTTGAGATGGGTTGGGGATGCTAGTGCAGGGATGTTGGTACAGGGATACCGATGCAGAGATGCTAGTGCAAGAATGAAGGTACAGGGATGCTGGTGCAGGGATGAAAGGGCAGGGGTGCTGGTGCAGGGCTGAGGGTGTAGGGATGCTTATGCAGGGCTGAGGGTGCAGAAATGCAAGTGCAGGGCTGAGGGTACAGAGATACTGGCACAGTGATGCCAATGCAGGGCAGGTGAGGCTCAGAGGATTGTGAAACGTGGCTGAAGCAGTGGGTAGAGGTCTAACAAGACAGAGTCAGAAAGCAGGGGAACACGACAGGACAAGGACACTGGGGTGATGTACGTAGGGACTACATGTGGTTGGGTTTAGCTGAAGGCCAGACCCAGAATAGATAGAGAAAAGGTGAAGCTGCACAGGTCTGCAGGGCTCAGACCACTACTGGCTTTGACTGGTCTGTGATAGTCTGGTCTCTCAGACCTTATCCAGAGGAATGGGAGCCACAGAACAGTTCTCTGGTCGACCTCCCACAGGGAGCCCACACTTGATGAGCTGGTGTATCAGTCAGGGTTCTCCAGAGAACTAGAACCTGTATGTAGAACACAGAACACAAGATATGCAGGGGGATACATTTCAAGGCCCCCAGTGGATGCCTAAAACTGTGGATGGTACCAAACCCTATAGATACTACATTTTCCCCCTATACATTCATACCTATGTTCAAGTTTAACTCACAAATTAGGCACAGTGGGAGATTAACAGCATCAACTAATAATGAAATAGAGCAATTATAAAAAGACACTGTAACTTTATATGAATGTTGTGTCTCTCTCAAAATAGCATTTTAAAGATTTTCTTTATTTATTTGAGAGCGAGAAAGAGAGCCTGAGCAAGGAGGTGGGGAGAGGGAGAAGCAGGCTGCCCACTGAGTAGGGAAATCAAGGCAGGAATCTATCCCAGGACCCCCAGGATCATGACCTGGGCCAAAGGTAGGCATTTAGTTGACTGAGCCACCCAGGTGCTCCTCTCTCCAAGTATCTTACTGTACTGTCCTCACCCTTCTTGCGATGACATGAGAGGATACGATGCCTACGTGATGAGCTGGAGTGAGTTGAGTGACATAGGCGCTGTGACAAAGTGTTAGGGTACTATTGATCTTCTGACAAAACATCAGAAGGAAGATCACCTGCTTCCAGACCATGAGAAACTGAAACCATGGTTGGGGGTGGGGAGAATGCTGTATGTATATTTAATTCTCAGATTCTCACTGTTTGTGGCAGGTATGTTCTCTAAAGTTGCCCCAGACACTGAATTCGTGACATTGTTCCTACGGGAAATACAGGGCTGGGTTCTGGTGAGCCTCTGGTCGCAATAGTTTCATTAACTGATCAATACATAACCTTGTTTTATGTGTGTTTCTGTTTCAAGACACCTTATTTAAAACACGTTGTTGATTCATTAACACTGAACTCACAGCCAACAGCACTATATCTCATGCTCAGACAATGCTTATTTAACATGCATATTCTCTCCACAAGCCCCATCACGGCCTTTTTTGCACTTGGGAACAGCTAGGCAGTGCTTCTTGGGGCACGATGCTCAGGGGCCATTTTATTTTATTTTTTAAATATTTTATTTATTTATTCATGAGAGACAGAGAGAGAGAGAGAGAGAGGCAGAGACACAGGCAGAGGGAGAAGCAGGCTCCATGCAGGGAGCCCGATGTGGGACTCGATCCCGGGTCTCCAGGATCAGGCCCTGGGCTGAAGGCGGCGCTAGACTGCTGAGCCACCCAGGCTGCCCACTCAGGGCCCATTTTAAACAGTGAAACCATTGACAGAAAGCCCAGCGATGCCAAACGTGTGGCACTGAATAGGTTGCAAAAGGACACACTTATTTCCAGGATGAGAGAAGCATGAAACAAGAAGGCGGACCATTGCCTTGCTGGACCTCAGCTGGGGACATGTGCATCAGGTGACTCAAATCTTTCACCATCTGCGCCTGTCATGATTGAGAGCAGCACGAGTATTAATTTTGAGGTTTCAAATACGTTAGAGCGAGCAGGCAACCTGGTAAATACCGAATCCACAAATAATGAGCTTCAACTGTCTATACGTGATTTCTTTCAAGGAATTGGCTCACATGCCTGTAGAGGCTAGCAAGTTCGCAATCCAGAAGGCAGGCCAGCAGGCTGGAGCTTAGGCAGGAGCAGATGCTGCAGTGTTGGGGAAGAGTTTCTCCTTCCTCGGGGAAACGTCAAGTTTTGCTCTTAGAGACTTTCCAAGGATTAGTGGAGGGCCACCCATATCATATTATCGAGCGAAATCTCCTTCATTTAAAGCGAACTGATTACAAAATGTTAACCATGTCTACAAAAGACCCCCAGGAGCCACCCCTAGATGAATGTTTGCTTGACTGAGTGCTAGAGCCTCACCGACGTGACACATGAAAGTAGTAACCATCACTGATGGTGTGGAAGGGAGGGAGAGCCAGCTGCAAACCATGTAGATCATTGAGGTGAGAAAATCCTGTTACTTGGGCCCTGCTCTTAGAGTTTCTAGAATCCTTTCCCTCCTTCTGGGCATTTAAGAGCTCCCTGCTACCGCCTCCAGGGAAGAGGACTGGGTGGAAGGACAGAAGGCCATGGAGGGCAAGGGCCAAGAGGTGTGGCTATGGAGCTCAAAATACTTTGAGAGTAAAGTCCTAATGCATTTGTCATGTATTTCCCCATGGCCTCTCAGCTACTTCTGCCACTATTATTCATTTTTCGTTAAGATTGTGGAGTCTGAAGCTCTTGAGTGGCTCAGTTGGCTGGGTATCCAACTCTTGATTTTGGCTCAGGCCATGATCTCAGGATCGTGGGATTGAACCCCGTGCTGAGCTCTACCCTCAATGGGGAGTCTGACTGAGATTCTCTCCCTCTGCCCCTCTACACACTCTGTCTCAAATAAATAAATCATTTTTTAAAAAGATGTAGAGTCGGGACACCTGGGTGGCTCAGTGGTTGAACATCTGCCTTTGGCTCTGGGCGTGATCCTGGAGTCCTGGGATCGAGTCCTGCATCTGGCTTCCAGGAGGGAGCCTGCTTCTCCCTCTGCCTATGTCTCTGCCTCTCTCTGTGGGTCTCTCCTGAATAAATAAAAGAAACCTTAGGAAAAAAAAAGATGTAGAGTCCTATAAAGTAGTTGCATTGTAGTATCACTGAGGTATTTTTTTAGTAACAAAATATCTGGTTAAAATACTCCGGATAAAGTATCCAAAATGGTTAAAGAGGAGAAAGAAGGAGAAGGAGAAGATGGGGAAGGAAGAGAAAGAAGAAGAGGAAGGCAGAGGAGGGAGAAGGAGATGAGAATATATAGTAAAGCCTGCATGTGGCCCACAGAGCCTGGAGTATCTCCCATCTGACCCCTCCCAACACAAGTTTCCTGACCTTGGGCTTGGGAACTGGACCATGGCCTCAAGGATGGAGCCTCCATCTTCCCACTGTCCTTCACATGCCAGCCTCGTCCTCCCTCATGGACAGCCACCATGCCTACAGATGCCTGGCTGAGGAAGGGACAGAACTTTGTCATCTAGTGTCTCTCTTTTACCACAAGGGAAGATCCTTTCCAGAAGACCCCAGTCTACCTCCCTCAGCCTCCGTTGGCTGAAACACCATCACATGGGCTAGCTGCAGGGGAGGCTCCATGGGCTGGAACACAGCCACACGGGCTAGCTGCAAGGGAGGCTGGGAAAGGGTTGGCTGTTTTAAGACTCCCCGTGGGAGGACTCCTTTCACATAAAGAAGCAGCAGGTGGGATTACCTGTTGGGTTGACATCCACCAGTGTTTGCTCACGGGAACACTCCGCCTCCCCAGAGCTATTTATAATAATACCAACCATTTATGGTGTGAAGACAGGGACACTGTCCTTGTGTTAGATGCTGGTCAGTGCTAAGGGTCCACCCTCCTGTCTGTGGGATGCAGAGGCGAAAAGCATGCAGCTGATCAGCTGGGATTCATGCTCAGCTCTCCAGAGCACTTTAGGTCTTAATCTTTGTGGTGGTTAGCCAGGATAGAAACCTAAAATTCATTACCTTGTATACCTAAAGTCCATTCACTTTATGTATTATGTGATACCCTAATAGAAAAAGGTATAAAACTGCTACACACAAAAAAAAGAGTACAGGGGTCTTTACATCATCCTACTAAATACATACAAAGACACATTTATACAAATACTTGTGTACGTATCCATCCGTATATATGTATAGATCCCATATCCTCTATGTACGTAGATAGGTGTGCAGATACACGTTAGCTGGTGTGTATTGAGTCCAATTAAGAGCAACTGGTATATGGTGAGGGTCAGCAAAGCTGACCAGGGATTCCCATCTCCTTCCCAGGCAACTATGCTCTATAAGAAGCTTTCTCTTTGATCTCACGTTTACCCCTTGTCATCACCCTTCCAGTAGCTCCTGGATTTGCAAGGTCCTAGATAAGATGCAGAATTACTCTCCACCACAGAATCTATGGGATCCCTGAGAAAAGGCAATGCCCACCTCTTTGTGACATCTTCTTTAAATAATCAGTAGAACTAAAAAATTAAAAACCCTTGTAACAGTGACTTTAAATAAGAGAATTTTTTTTTTTAGCATTCCCCCTTGCTTTTCTTCTCAAAACACAAGGGGCTAATTAAAAGTAGAAAAGTTCTTGTTTGATCAGAAATTCTTATGTTTAGGAAAAAAGCAGAGAAAACTACTCTCATATTCAGGAAGGGCTTAATTGGCTTTAAAGGCACCAAAGTCCCTTTCTCTCTCTGGGACATTCCAGGTGAACCTTCTTTTCTGAACCCACAAAGAACAGGTAAAGTGATGGGGTCATGAGAATTAGAGCTTCCACTTGAAAGATGGTCTTTTGATTTGAATATATGAGATTCTCTTCCAACCCAACACATATGATTCTTCTCTGAGCACCTCCTGGAAGTCCTGGTCTTTTGGCTGACTTCTCTCCATAAATGACTTTATTACTTGAGCTGTAAGCTTGTTTATTGAGGAAGATGTGTGTGGTGGTCCCTAATGGAGCATGTCGGCATAAAAGCCCCATTATACTGAGTCAGGACTGGGTCCATCCATTTCGCGCCACACTCCCTCCTGGATTTATTAGAATTAGTGCAGGAAAAGTGAGTGCTCGATGTAGCACAGCCTTTCTGAAGCGAATGTGTTTCCACCACTAGAGTAGACTAGAAAAAGAATTCCCTGGGCTCATAGGTGCTCCTACCAAGAGGAACCATGGAGTTCATCAAAAGATGAACATCACTGAAAGTGGGTACAAGATAGCAAAGTGATGTATCTATGGAAAAGGAAAATTCACAAACGTTCTTTCCACCACAGCGACCCTAAAAGTCAGCCTGTCCATTGGTTGGGAGACTGTTTTCAGTTCTGATTTGTTAAGTGGACGACTAAAATGATTGCATCAGGAGAAAGTCACACACAATTCAGTTTAGCATTAGAATTTTTTTTTGTCTTATAAAGTGCCTATCTCTTGACTCTTGCCAATTTTTGTTTAGTAATTAAAGCAGGAACTCATTTATCCACTAAAGGAGACAAGTGTGCATGAAGGTGTGTGTTGATCTGGCATGTCCTTGCAGAGAGCATGCTCCTGTTGCCCTCTCTGCGCATTGTTCAGTTACTGATACTGTCACCTAAAAACGACACTGGTGGGAATGCCAGCAAGGGTGACTTGGGTGTAGGGGTGGGAATAGTCATGGTGGGGTGTGAGGGTAAGGAGAGCAAACCTGACAAAGAATGAAGCACAGCAGGGAAAGCGAAGCACTGGCTCTTGGACGGTATTTGCACTGACCTGGCTTGCATCTTTGGAAGATCTGTTTCATCACTGTCCGAATCTTTGGAACTATCTGTGAATAATAGATGAGGCATTTGGGTTGTCTAAGGTGTGTTATGTCTTGTGCTCTCTTTAAAAGAGCTAGGATGCACGTTACTTATTACCCATCAACACGAGACAAACTCCCCAGTCTTATCTAAAAGGTATCAGTATTTTTGCCGTGATGTTGCCCAATGCAAAGATTATGAAGCATCACCTTAATAACTAAGATTTCTGGGTTAAGTGTGAGAGGTACCTGGTCATAAGTGCCGGTGGACAGTTACTTAAATAATTCAGAAAGATCTTATGGCTCCATAAAATGAATGCCTACAACTCTTGTGTCTCCAATCCCTTCTGCTGACCATCAGGAAAGTATAAATAAGGATTCTACTTGGTTGAAAGTGATAATAATCTGCTGGATGTGGCTTAAGCAAAAAACAAAAGGGATTCATTTTAAAGATATTCCATGTTTTATGGGGTGCAAAGGTTATAAAGCATCTGGGTCTTGGGGAAGGTTTAGAATCAGATATTAAAATGCCAATGAATATATTTTGTTCCAGCTCTCAGCACTGCCCTTCTCGGGACATCTGCTGCAAGATGGCTAAGCGAATCGGGCTTTCTAAAATTAAGTCCTGGTGGTCATTATCATTATCTCCCAATAGTTAGAGAAAGGTGTTAGCTCTGAGTCTCCTCCCAATTTACAACCATGTTCCAATGAAAGTGAATATCAGGCCAGATTTTGTTTTCTTAACAAACAGACACAGAACAGGCATGACCCAACTCCCTCCATTGAGGTGCCCCAACCACATCCTGCTTAAAAAGTCTTCTAGAAGCAAAGAACACATTTTATGTTAATTCACTGAATTTAAATTTAAGAAAAAGAAGCAAGGGCGCCTGAGTGGCTCAGTTGGTTGGGCTTCTACCTTGGGCTCAGGTCATGATCCCAGGGTCTTGGGATCGAATCCTGAATCAGGCTCCCTGCTTAGCAGGGAGTCTGTTTCTCCCTCTGCCTTTACACCCCGCTTGTGCTCTCTCTCTTTCTCACTCTTTCTCAAATAAATACATAAAATCTTTTTAAAAAATAAAGAAAAAGAAGCAAAGGTAATGGTACTCCAGCACAAAGGTTGACACACTTTTTTTTTCTCTAAAGAGCCCATATGTTTTTTTAAGTTTTGCAGGTGATACAGTCTCTGTTGCAACTACTCAGGTCTGTCTTAGTGTGAACACAACTACAGACAACATGTAAATGTATTAATGTTGGTATATTCCAATCAACTTTATCTATGAACCGAAATTGTAATTTCATAATTTTCATAGGTCAAGAAATATTGTCCTTTGATTATTGCTAGCCACTTAAAAATGTAAAAGTGATTCTTAGCTCACGGGCTGTGCAAGATCAGGTGGTGGGCTGAAATTGGCTAGTAGGCTGTGGTTTGCCGACCCCAGCTCTAACAGGGTATTCCTAATGATGGTGGCATGATCAAGAGTCTGCCAAAGCAGCACGATCCTAGAACCATTTACTAATCAAGCATGGGACAACTTTGTGACAAGATGATTCTGTGGTTATTTTTCACATAGCCTTCAAAAGGAGGGCTGCATTATGCCATCTACAGAACACCAAGTAGAAACCAGAACATTCTTTGATAATAATGATAAACCCTAATATGCTTGAGGGCTACCTCAACTTCCAGCCCGTGTTCAGATCTCATTCAATTGTCCACCAATATCCATTTATTGTCACAGGTTATAATCTCCTCCAAAAATAGGCCTCTATCATGTTGAATCTTAAGCAATAAGCATCCCTGCAAGTATCTCCAAGTATCTCCATATCCCCATCCATTAGTGTGGTCCACACTGTCCAGCGTTTCACTTTGCCTGTTACACCCAGCTTCTGAGAAACTGTCTCTGGGGAGACTCTTAACTATGCTGCAGGGCTTCCTATTGTGGTTGAAAGGTTGACTTTTAGCATGGCTTCCGCTTGCTCTTCATCTAAAATGTGTTTGGCTCTCCCTTCAGGCCCACTTTTGAAGTTCAGAGACCCACCACAAAAGTTGTAAGCCACCGCAGAATAGTTCTTGGGCTAGCAAAGCGCTTTCCCAAGGCCAAACTGATGTTTCCACCTGCCTCCATTTGCCATGTCCCTGTTGAAATTCACATCAAAGAAAAAGGATTCACAGTTTGTGTGGAGATACTGTGATGTTTACTTCTGCAGGAAAAATAAACAACTGCAAAACAAATCAATTATCAGAGAAAATTGAAAAGGAGAACACCATTGTAAATCCTGAAGAGCACAGCGCAAAATATACTTCGTGTCAATTTTATTAACCGTGGTCAATTTTCCAATGATCAGAAATTGGCAATTTCATCTGGTTCAATATAATTTGAAGTAAATTATAGATAACTTACTGGAATCAGATAATTCTTTTCTTTTACTGCAGGTAGCCTTGTTCAGCTTCCCAATTTCTAGACCAGACAATATGGCGCTGCTACTGCTCAAATTTTTGCTTTCTAAAGAGAGAAAGAGGGAGAGAGTGAAAGAAACAGAGTGACACCAAATAATAGAGAGACTGCATTTCTTCTTTTTTTCTTTTCTTTTTTTTTTTTCACCTGCTTTCTTGAAGATTAGTTGACCATATAGTTGTGAGACTGAGTTTCTTTTTGGCCCAGACCTAGGTCCTAGAGAAGGGGCTTTGAACAGCTCTCATTCCTGGACCAATCAAGGAGGTGGTTCAGGTGGGGGTGAAACCAAAGTCACCGCATAAAGGAGTCTCCAAGACTCCAACACTATGGACCAGAGTAGAGTGGTAACCAAGACAGTGATCATTGCAAGCCTGAGAGACACCCCAATAATCGTCCTTCAAGAATGTGAGCCTTCAAACCACTATTCCATTGCTATGTTAGGGCTGTGTATGAGCCTTGAGAAAAAGAAGTGATATTACCAATAGTCAACACCAGACATCAGAACAGACTCAGGGCATCAAGAAGTGGCCAAGCCATACCAGTGCACACCCTGCTCAGATAGGACAAGTTCCTCTGACTGGCATACCACTGCTCCTTCTAGAGTCAGTTCTGTTGTGGACCTAGGCAATGAGCAAGGGCCTTTCCAGTAGAGAGGCCTACACGAGACTGGGCAAAGAGACAGACAGGGAGCTGGTGTGCCTTCTCCCAATTTTGCAATTTGTCACTTTGGTCTTTTGGTATTTGTTGCCCAGTGAGCTGCTAAGCTTCTGTGTTCACCAAGCATTCTTGTCCATCTCTGGAAAGGAGAAAGCATGAATAAGCACCCAGTCTGAATGTTGTCTTGCGTGTCTGCTTTGAAGAAGCGTTTCTAAAAATACCTTAGGGCTAAATTGCAGTGTCAAGGTTTAAAACCTTTCACTGTCTAAATGACATAGCTCGGTCGATTTGCTTCTCAGCCCAAGGAATGTGAGCAAGTATGTCTGCAATGACTGCAGCATTCATCTGCCTTAGGAGTCCCTATTCCCAGCAACAGCCATGGGTGACACAGCCTAAGCCCCTCGTCCCTGCTAATCAGAACAAAGAGTCCTCACCCCAACAGGTGGCAGCTTATAAGAGAGCCTCAAAATTTGCCGAATGAATCCTGGAATGTTCTATCTTCTCCACCTCAAGGTTTCTTGAGCTCTTGTGTCTCTTCGGCACCAGTCAACTCCATTATTCTCCACTGGGAGGAGAGAGGGACCAAATCTCTGCTGTTGGAGACGTTGCGCAGTGCTTCCCACACGGAAGACAGGTGAGAATGGAATGTAAGCCTCATGGGACAGGAGAAAATGTCAGGGGTCACTGAGGGAGCTAATCTAACAGATGGATGCATGCCTTCATGTTGAAGTATAGGGGATGTTCTACTTTCATGGCTTCCTGCTAGGTCCCCAGTAGATATTTATCAAACCAGAGTGCACACTGGGAATTGGTGATGTTCAGAAGAAGAGAAGGCAGGAGGCAGGAGGAGGGCCCCTGGGACTGGGTTGTTTGCAAATACTGGAGGGGTCATGCTTCAACAGAGTAGAGCTTCCACATGACCTAAGGTCATGAGCTTACCACTGCTTAAAGAATACATCCCAAACTACTCACTGGGCCTGCAAAGGTCTATATAAGTGGTTCTCAAAATCACTTGAAGAGTATTAAAAAATATTGATGCCTGGACGGACCATGGGCCAATCCCTGGGATGGGGGCCTCAGCATCTGCATATTTTGCACACTATAGGCTGGGAGCCTCTGCTGCCATAATCTGGAACTAACCTATCTGTCTAGATTTGTTCAGGGCTCCTGTCTCATTGGCCTCCTTTCTATTCCTGGAATATTCCAAGTTCATTCCAAATTCAGGGCTTTTGCTTTCCCTGGTTCCTGTGCTCGGAAGAGTCTTCTTCCTCATTAAAGCTTGCTCATCAGCTCAAAATGTTAGTGAGGCCTTCCCTGACCCTCTGTACTGGTTTCCTAGGGCGGCTGTGACAAAGTACCCCAGAGAAGGTGGCTTAAAACAACAGAAGTATATTTTCTCATAGTTCTGGAAGCTGGAAGTTCAAAATCAAGATATTGGCAGGGCCATGCTCTCTCTGAAGCCTCTAAGGGAGGGTGCATTCCATATCTTTCTCTTTGCTTCAGTGGTTGACAGCAATCATTGGCATTTCTTGGCTGGAAGATGCATCAGTCCAATCTCTGCCTCTGTCCTCTGTCCACACGTGGTGTTTTCCCTGTGTGTCTTCACATTGTCTTCTCTCAGCAAACATCTCTTCTCCAATTTTTATGAGGATACCAATCACTGGCTCCCTGTGATAAAATCATTTTGACTTGATTACATCCACAAGGACCATGTTCCAATTAAGATCACGATCATAGGTACCAGGGGTTAGGACTTCAATATGTTTTTAGAGGGGACTCAATTTCACCCATAATGCTCTCCATCCAACGTAGCTTCTCCTCACTCTCTCTGGCCATTATTGCTTCACTTTTCTTGACTATGTTTGAAACGACCTCACTTCTTGATTAGTTTATTTGTGTGCTGACTGTCTTCCTCACTGAATGTAAGTTCCATGAGATCAGGAACCTGGGTTATCTAGGGGGGGGCCCACCGTGTTGACCATGCCTGAAAGGGTGCATATTAAATATTTGGATTAATGAAGTAGGACTAATGATCAAAGAATAAAAATTACAGGGAAGCAGATTTTGGTTCACCCTGAGGAAGACTTTTATATAATTAAGGCCCACTCAAAATGAAACAGTTGCTTTTTTTTTTTTTTTTAAAGTAATGAGTTCCCCATCATGGGAGAAGTTCTTTCCAATGTTGGGTAATGTCTTGGCAGGGATACTGGAGGGAGGATTCACATGTCAGTTCAGGAATGGATTTATGACCTCTAAGGACCTTTTAAATCCAGAAGTTCAATAATTCTATATTTGAGCAGAGACTTTTAAAACACACAGTGTCTCAACAAAATGACTCTAATGGTGAAAACTTCAGGCAGGCGGAAGTTCCTCAGCTCGCCCTCTGACAGGTGAAATCTTGTGACAGCCCTCATACCACATTACGTTTGTAGCCTCCCTCTGTCTCGTGAGTCTATTCTTAAGTGTAGTTAGAATTTCTTCTTCTTTTATTTATTGATGATTATTTTGGGGGGTAGGCCCTTTCTAGCTCAGAGAAAACAGCAGAAGGAGATTTAACATTTCTGGTCGGGATCTCTTTAATGTCTTCACTGAGCCTGTTACAATGAGAATCTTGTATTACGTTGGCCCTGTCTTGAGAAAGGAGCACCTTCTCTGTTGAAAGCTCTTGCTGCCAGGGGACTCAGTGTTACCAGAGCAGTCAACTTTGATTTGTGTATCAATAATATCGTGTCAGTAGCCAGAGGGTATGGCATCAGGGCGTTCCAGATGCTTTTATTGGTGCTTTTGCTGGAGGATTATTTCAAATTAACTTCAGTCTCTTGGAAGACACTGAACAGTAGAATGCTATTTCCCATTTGTAAACAAAATGGTGAATAATTACAGGAGAAACCAAGACAGGCTGATTTCTAGGAAATGTCACGTCTGCAGATCTTAATTTTCTCCAAGCACTGTTGCCCTGTTCCTCTTCTCCTGTTGCTTATATCCTCGCAGGTGTAATACTGAATAGAACCTGGTTACAGGGTGATGGGTGGCTTCACAGCCACTCAACAAAATAACTAGAGACTCTTTTGCTGCCTCTGTATCCATGGGGCGAGATTGGGAGGCTGGGGAAGATAGAGTGGCAGTTTTAAATGGTATAATACAATGTTAAAAAAAAAAAAGTTTGCATGTGATGGTGAAGGTAATGGTGTATACATTCTGGAGAAGACTGCAAAGCAAAGGGAGCAAACCACAAATTACCTGTGATTCTATCACCCAGGATAGCCACTGTTCACCATTTCGGTTTGTTTACTTTGGCTGTTCTCTCCATCCCTCCTGCCCTCCTTCTCTCTCTGAAATAATACTATTTGTTCACTTAATAATATAAAACAGTGGCTAGCAAGCCTTTCCTATAACGAGCTAGGTAGTAAATAAATATCTTGGGCTTTGCTGGCCAAAGGGGCCTCCATCCCACCTACTCAGTCCTGCAGCTGCAGAACAAAACCAGCCAGAGATGGTAAGAAAGCAAATTGGTGTGGCCAAGATGCCACCCAGACATTCACAAAAAATGCCTGATGGGCAGGATCCGTCCCGTTGGCCAGGGTTTGCAGACTCCTGATACAGCATGGTATTTTTTTACACATCACTAATAGTTCTCAACACCATTTTCAAAGATGCCAGAGTATACCATTGCATTCATGCACTGTAATCTTTTAGACAATCCATTGTTGTTGGATATATTATACATGATTTCCATTTTTCATTGTAGTAAGTAACACAGTGATGACCATTCTTGTGGCTAAATCTTTCAACACAGTCTTGATTATTTTCCTTGGTATACATTAATTAAAAGACCATTGATAAGCCTGAGATATGTGCAAAGGCCTCACCGATTTCAGTTGTCCCAGAGGCATGCAGTTGTAGCCTGCTCCTCCTGTGTAGGCAATTCCCTCTGTACGTTTTCCTGGTGTTGAACGTAAATTCACCCATAGTGGTATTAGGGCCCTGAAGTTAGCGCCAGTGATTATTGTCAGAAGGAGAGAGGAGAGGGAGAGATAAAGAGCTGTTTCAGGTTTCTTTTTGTGGGTCACAAATATTTTGAGAATATGAGAAAAACAAAGTCTGTTCTCTGAAGGAAAATGCACACCCCACAACATTCCACCTGTAATTTCAGAAGGCCCAAAGAAACCTAGGCAGAGAAGCACAGTAACAACTGTCCCCATAAAAATCTACATCCCTGGAGACAGGCGCCCAAACTGGGTAAGACCTTCTGCCCGTTGGTCTATCTTCTTTTTTCAGCATGGTCTAGTGGAGGTTTAGTTCTCCTGGTCGAAATTCTCTAAACCTAATTTTACGTGTTCTTATTATTGTTTCTTAAATGCTGTAATCCCAGTTGTGCGATGAAGTGGGAAAAGAAAGAAAGGGGCTAGAGGAAGGAAGGGAGAATAAAACAAATGATGAAGAAATTGAAGAGAACAAGAAAAACAGAAGAAACACAGGTCAGGAAAATGAAGACCATGTCACTAGTTTTGCCCCCATCTCAAAGATTTGAAGAATGTGTAACAAAGGCCCCAAATCCCCAAGCAAATTTGAGGCCTTGCCGTTGCTGTTGAATCTGGCCCCATGTTCTACCCACGTTTATTGACTTTTGCTCCAAGCATGGCTCTTCTGTAGACACTAGGAAGACTGTCCAGGGAGCAGCAGTACACACGCTCCAGGGTCTGTCTCGTTACATACATGGGGCAGGCTGCCTGGTGCGGCCCTTGGCAGCATCATGTTGGAGCACACAGGTCTTGACTAAAGTAGCCAGCTCGGCTCAATGTGCCATGAAAGAGCAAGGGCTCAACTTTATAAGCTACATCCAAAATCCAGATTTTTATGTGAATCTCCCACTATTAGAATGTTGGCAATGGTTTTTTAAAATTTAGATTACAAAGGGTAAAAAAGGCACAATTCTGAGCCTACACGTAGCCTGTGGGGAAAGATACTGTCATCTCTTTAAGTTGACATTTGTGACATTGTAACTGAAATAACTTTTCGTGTCATACTGGTGTCCACTTGTGTAGGCAACTCCCAAGTTCTGTATATTCTCTCAATATGTGGTTGTATCCTAACGGAACATCTTTTCCTTGGGCATTTTCTTTCAAGCAGCTAACTATCATGTGCCAAGAGAAAACATGAAGGATGAATCCAAGCAAGTTGTCTTCTCTGCAAAGCACTTTCTCCCCCTACATCAACTTTATTGAGATAGAATATACATACAGTAAAAAGCACCTATTTCAGTGCGGTTTTATGAGTTTTCAAGAACATATATGCCTTCGCAGGCTTCACAGCAGTAAAGGCATAGAACACTTCCTTTACACCAAGAAATTCCTGATTATAGTTAATTCTCAGAGCTCTTTCTACAACCCCAGACAAGCACTGATCTTCTTCTGTCACTATAATTTTGCCTGTACTGGAACTTAATTTAATGGAATTATTCAATGTGTGTGTGTGTGGTTTTGCTTTTTTAGTATCTGAATTTTTTGCTTAGCATAATGTTTTTGAGATCCATGTCTCACAAGTTTCTCCCTTTTTATTACTGAGTGGTGTGGACTTATTCGTTACGTGGATATACCACTATTTTTTATCCGTTCATTTATAGATAGACATTAGGGTTGTTCCCAGTTTGTAGGTTATTGTGAATAGAGGTGGTATGAATATGTGTACATACAACTTTGTGTGGATGTATACTTTCATCTCTTTTAGGTGAACTCTTGAAAGTGGAATTGCTAGGTTGCATGCTAAGTATATATTTAACTTCATGAGAAATTGCCAAGAAGTTCTCCAAAGTGGTTGTACCATTTTAAATTCCTAGCATTAAAATTTGAGAGTTTCAGTTGTTCCAGATCCTTATCAATACTTGTGGTCAGCCACTTTATTTTAGGCTGTTGTTCATATGCCCATATAGATTTTAAAATCATCCTGTCAATTTCTACAAAAGCCTGGTGGGATTTTGAATGGGATTGCATTGAATCTTTAGACCATTTTAGGGAGAACTAACTTCTTAATGATATTGAGTCATCTAATCCATGATCGTGTATACCTTTCCATTTATTTAGGCCTTTTTTAATATCACATCTGCAATATTTTCTATTTTCAGCATACAGTCCTCGCAAATATTGTGTTAAATATATTTCTAGGTACTTCATGGGTTTTGATGCTATTATAAGTTATATGTTTGAATATTATTTACCAATTCTGTGTTGATAGTATCTAGAAATGCAACTGGTTTTTGAATATTAATGGTTTGTGACATTGATAAATTCATCAATTAGTTCTAGTAGCTTTTTTTGTAAAGTTCTTAGAATTTCCTGTGTTTGTGATCATACCATCTATAAACAAACATAGTTCAAAAATTGTCCTTCCTAGGAAAGCCTTTTATTACTTTTCCTTGACTTGTAATGTCTAGGATGCCAGGACAATTTGAGCAGAAGTGGTGGATCAGAAATCATTGTTTTATGCTTGATCTTAGGAGGAACGTATACAGCCCTTCTGCATCAAGCAGGAATGGTGAAAGTTTTGGGTTATTCTTTGGTGCCCCTTTTCAGGTTGAGAAAGTTCTTTCTATTGCTATTTTGGTGGAAACTTTTATCATGAATAAGTATTGATCTTAATCAAATAATGTTTTTGTATCTGGCTGGCTGGTAGTATTTTTCCCCCTTTATTCTGTTACCTGGTGAATTATATTGATTAATGTTCAAATAGTAACCCAACCTTGCTTTCCTGGGATTAAGCACCACTTGGTCATGATGTTTTACTTCTTTTATATATAACAATGGATTCCATTTAAAAATATTTGTTAAGAATTTTTGTGTTTATGTTCATGAGGTATTAATCTGTATGGTCATTTTCTCTTGTTACAAATCTGTCCGCTCTTGGTATTATGGCATTGGCGTCTTCAATGAGGTGGAAATGTTCTCTTCTCTATTTTTTGAACATGTTTAATGTTAGTAGCATTTATTCTCAAAATATTGTATAGGATTTTTGAGTGAAGCTGTCTGGGCCTGGAATTGATCTTCTGAGAAGAATTTTAGTTAGAAAATCAAATTCTTTAATAGATTTAGGGTTATTCTGATTTTCTAATTCTTTTTATGCCACTTTAGGTACTTTGTATCTTTCAAGCACCCAAACCTTGATTTCTAAAATCCTTCTCCAATAAGAGGAACTAAGGCCCTGCAGAGAAATATTTAAAACTCTAATCAAATATGTAAAAGTAGACTAAAAAATTCCCAAACTAGATATTTTGGATGATCTGCCAATAATGAGTCCATAGTCTTCCTCAGCAACAACCAGTGGAGCTGAATAGTGGAGCTGCCCCCTTAGAAGGAGCATTGCCTTGTGTATGAAACAGACACCACGGCTCACAGAGTCTAAGGGTAAACTTCAGCCAGTTACACCAGTAGTTTCAACCTGGGGGTGATTTCAGCCTGCGGGGGGACATCTGGCAGTATCTGGCGATATTTTGGATTGTCATACAGGGCTGTGGGGGGTGCTACTGACATCTAGTGGGTAGAGGCCGGGGATGCTATTAAACATCCTACAATGTACAACTCAGCCCCGCAACTGAGGATTGCTTGTCCCAAAATGTCAGTAGCATTAAAGATCAAAAGACACCCTGAGCCTGGCCCTTCTAAGAATGTGAGTTTGCATTTCCAGCAATTTCAGGCAAGACTAATATAAATCATTTCGAAAAGGCTAGTCTTTACTTCTCTGTGATTCTTTGAGAAGGTTGGGCCGTGAGACTCCATGACTCACTGCGACAGCAGCATCTAATATTTGGAGACTTGTTACGTGCCAGGTACTGACCAAGTAAATTGACAGATACGAACTTAGTTAAGACTCTTAACAACTTTTCAAAGTAGGTATTATGATGATGGAACTTAAATTACGTTGTTTTTATGGCAGAGGACAGAAACACTTCTCAAACAGATTTTGAACAGGAAGCTCTTTTATTAGCACAAGTATAGATCTTCCTCAACGTCTGATGGGGTTACCTCCTGATAAACCCATCGTAAGTTGAAAATGTAGTAAGTCACAAATGCATTTACTACATTTAACCTACCATCCATCATAGCTTCCCCCAGCCTGTCTTAATGCGCTGGGAACAGATACTTGAACCTACAGTTGCACAAAATTATCTAACACAAATCCTACTAAATCCTAATTAAAGTGTGGAATATGTCATGTAATGTACTGAATACTGTACTAAAAGAGAGAGAGAGAGAGATGGTTGTAAGGGTCTAGGATGGTTGTTGACCCTGGTGGGCACGGGGCTGACTGGGAGCTTCTGCCCAGCATCATGGGGGAGGATCAGACTAGACTGCATATCACTAGCCCAGGGAAAGATCCAAAAATCAAAATTCCAAAAATAGTTTCTGCTGAATGCGTATCCCTTTCACATCATTGTAAAGGTGAGAAATTGTTAGTCAAACTATCATAAATAAGACATTGTTTGTATTTAGATGTTGAAGCAAGACAGTCCGGGATTGAATCCTAACTTCATACTAACTAGCCCTGTGACATTGAGCAAGTTATCAATACTCTTTGGATGTCTGTTTTCTCATTGGAAAATGGAATACTAAGAGCATCTCCCTCATTGGATTATTATGAAGATTTTTTCAAGTCAGTGCATGAAAAGTGCTCACAATGATATCTGGTCCATAGTAAGTATTCAGTAAATGTTAGTGTTAAACTCCTGCTGTTTTATTATTATTGTTGTTGTTGTTGTTGTTTTATTGTTATTGTTGTTATTAGTTGTTATTATTGTTGTTATTATTCCCCATCATCCCCCTCCTGTCTCTCCCTCTCCCTTCCTCCTACTCTCTTTCTCTCTCCCCCCTCCTTCCTTCTTCTTTTCAAGTCAATACTCAGGCAGTGATTAGGAGTGTTTGTTCCAAGTATTCAAAGCATTTCATCAAATCTCTTGCTATCACTGTCTCATTTGTTCTCAGCTTTTACTTCCTCTGTTTCTCAGGGCCTTTGCCACGTGTTGACAATATAGCCATGAACATGTTCATACCCTAGAAGTTCAACAAAAGCAGTTAGGTCCCAAAATAGTCCAGAGCTGCTTCTTGTTGATCCAGCTTGTGTCATCCTTAAACAAATCAATGTCACTGGGTGGGGGAAGTTCCTGGGCTACGTGTCCATCCCTGGACCTGGTGAAGGAGTCAGCCCCTCTCATACCATATGCATGGAGAGTGGGGAAGACTGACTCCCCAAAGGAAAATGGTCCCTTTGCAGTTTCACAAAGAAGGAGACGGAATCCGAGAAGGCAAAAATGGCAGCACTACAACCATTCCCAGTTTACAGAAAACTGTCTCCATAAGATAAAGGAATTTTTACAAGGAGGTAAAGCTAGTAAGTATAGGAAGAATTTACTTCCCAACTTCTTAACATTCAGGAACAATTCGGCATTAGGAAAACCTATATTATTAGATCAAAAGAAAAATGTGTCACCATAGATGCTGAAAGGCTTTTGATAGAAGTCAATATCCTTTCTTGATAGATAATCCCTTCTAGCATTAAACTTAAAAAGCTATGGGACAGACTTTGAAGAAGATGACTTTAAATTGCTTCTAAGGGAGTTAGAAGAAGACTTTTAAAAAATGGATATTGGCATGATTTTCATTTTCACAAGTAAATCTATATATTTAACATGATTTCAGTAGAAATGCTATCACTTTTCTTGAGCTGGAAGATCTAATTCTAAAGTTCAATAAAAAATATATAAATAAGAAGAGTCAGGGAAATTCTGTCATCGTATTCTAACACTACGATGGCAAAAAAAAATAATAATAACACTATGATGGCAAAACCATGGTGGTGCTGGTGCAGAATAAATACATCAATGGAATAGAATAAGGTAAGAAAATAGGCACAAATAAATATGGACATTTATTATGTAAGAGTGACCCTGAAATAAGTTTGGAAAAGATTCATTATTCAATATGTATTATGAAGACATCTGAATAGCCATTTGAAAAAAAAAATCCTTCCTCACTCCACTAAAACTTACACCAGATGTTCAAGCATTTAAATGCAACTTCTTAATGGAACCTATTATTTTCTAGAAAATATGGAAGAAGGTTTTTCATTGTTGCAGGATGAAAAAAACTCTTGGTCTTATCCGATGTAATCCTGTTAAGATGAGGTTATAATACATTAAGATGGGCCTTAATGACTAATGTCTTTGCAACAGGAAGGAAATTTGGATGCCCAGATGCTCAGGGAAGAAGGCCATGTGAAGACAAAGGCAGACCCTGGAGATGCTATCACAGCCAAGGTTCACTAAGAATTGCTGGTAATCACCAGAAGCTGGAAGAAGAGAGGATTTTCCCAAGAGCCTTTGGGGAAAGCATGACCCTGCCCACCACCTTGATTTGGAACTTCTACCCTCCAGAACTGTTAAGAGAATAAATTTTGTTGTTTTAAGTCACCCAGTTGTGGTCATTTTTTATATCAGCCCTAGCAAGCTAATACAAATATTTATAAAGAATTTGCGTGGGGGAGAACGATACCAAAAACAAAACTAAGAGGCAAATGGGAAACATAGTTGTAACTCATATGATGAAGGACTAGTTTCCTTAATAAGAACTCCTATAAATCAGTATTTTTCAAAAAGCTGACCACTTCATAGAAAATGGGCACATGAAGTTCTGTAATGAAGTTATTATTGCTTTGTTGGGAGAATTAATTTATGTGGGACACAAAGTGATAATCTCATGGGTGGCCTCAGACCTTCCCTTTTACCCACTTTAAGGCCTTATATAGCATCTCACCACATTCTTTCTCGTTGCTTTAGCGACTAAGTAGTTTTTGCTGAAGAGTTTTTAGGGAAAAGAAGGAAAAGGATATACATCACATACCATGTAGCAAAACAGCATTTTATTTTATTTTATTTCATTTATTTATGTATTTTAAGTTTTTATTTCAATTCTAGTTAACATATAGTGTAATATTGATTTCAGGAGTAGAATTCAGTGATTCATCCCTTACATATAACACCCGGTGCTCATCACAAGTGCCCTCCTGAATGCCCATCCCCCAGCTGCCCCATCCCCCAACCCCTTCCCCTCCAGCAACCCACACTTTGTTCTCTATAGTCTCTTATGGTTTGCCTCCTTCTCTCTTTCCCCCCCTTTCCCCTATGTTCATCTGTTTTGTTTCTTAAATTACACATGAGAGAAATCATATGGTATTTGTCTTTCTCTGGCTGACTTATTTTGCTTAGCATAATATACTTTAGCTCATTGCAAATGGCAAGATTTCATTCTTTTTGAAGGCAGAGAAATATTCCATTGTATTTGTATACCACTCCTTCTTTAACCTTCATCAGTTGATGGACATTTGGGTTTTTTCCATAATTTGGATTTGTTGATAAAGCTGCTATAAAGCAGCGGGATGCATGTGCCCCTTTGAATCAGTATTTTTGTATCCTTTGGATAAATACCTAATAGTGCAATTGCTAGGTCATAGGGTAGCTCTATTTTTAACTTTTTGAGGAACCTCCACACTGTTTTCCAGAGTGGCTGTGTCCATTCGTGTTCCCACCAACAGTGTGAGGGGGATGGCCTTTCTCCACATCCTCACCAATACCTGTTGTTTCCTGTCTTGTTAATTTTAGCCATTCTGACAGGTGTGAGGTGGGATCTCATCGTGGTTTTCATTTGTATTTCCCTGATGATGAGTGATGTTGAGCATCTTTTCATGTGTCTGTTAGCCATCTGGATGTCTTCTTTGGAAAAATGTCTATTCATGTCTTCTGCCCATTTCTTAAGTGGATTATTTGTTTGCAAAGCATCATTTTTAAAAATCGCTTTTCAAATCTGTTCTTTCCTTAAATTCTACTCTGGGCACCAGTGTCTTTTAGTTTTCCTCCTTTTTCCTTCTGGCCTATATAATTCCCAACCCTGACTTTCAAATATTTCCTTTTTCTCCTAGTAACTTATCCCTCAGCCTGCATACCAGCCAGCAAAATAAAAGCTGAGCAGTTAGCTGGTCCATCCTTAGAAAACCTTCCAGGGCCAACCACTGTCAATCTCATGGGGTTTCATTGATCCAGTCATATTGCCTTTTCATGGAGCAGAGCAGGGGAGAACTCCGATCTTTCCCCAGATAGCCACAAATCAAAGCTGGCTTCCTAGGTGCCCAACTTGGGCAACTGTACCAGGCCTACAGTCAGAAACAGCACATGCTCGGCTTAATGCTCTGTTTTTATTGTTGAAATTCCTATAATTTTTGAACAAGGGGCTCCACATTTTCATCCGCAACAGGCCCCACAAAGTATATAGCCAGTCCTGACAAAGAAACTATTGATCAGGGGCTCCCGGCCCACTCAGTAGATCATGTGACCCTTGATCTTGGGATCATGAGTTTGAACCCCATTGTGGGTGTAGGGAGTACTTAAATTTTTTTTTGAAAAAGAAACTATTGAATAAATGGATATTATTATTATTATTATTATTATTACTCAAAGCACAAATGCGTTATCCTCTGAATGGTCCAAGAGAGAGAGCCTCTCAGATCTTGGTATTAAAAAAAAAGGCAAATGGGGAGGAGAGAAAAAAAATTAGCTTCATGAACTCAGAAGCCAGGAAAGCTGGCACCATTGCCTTTAGCAAGATGCTATCTGACATCTTTTGGCTGAATGCGTCCTTTTGTGGGGTGATTAAACAGCAAATATCTCTGAGTAGCATAATGTTTATTAGACATTGCTCTGTTAGGGCAGCTTGTGTTTTCCTTGTATTCTGTTTCCGTGTTCAAGTGTGTGCAATTTGTTGATTTAAATAAAATTTAAAATAAGCCATGCTGCTTGAAGAGCTGCTGACAGGGCCTCGTGGAAAACTTTGAGAGATTTTTTTTTTTTTAATTAGGAAACAATTCTGCATGTGTGTCATGATTTTCTGCACCATACCTCTCCTCCCAACCCCCTCCCTGCTCTCAGCAGTGCAGGACAGCAGCCTCCAAACCAACACATCTACTTCTTGGAGTATCCTTCTGGCTTCCTGAAGTATTTCTATCCAGGAGGCAAGGATTTTGTTTGTCCACTCCTGTCCCTCAGGTTATTGGAGAAAAGGGACAAGCCAACCCAGAACAAGGGCCATCTACATTTAAACACCACACTGTACATTTTAATATAATATAACATAGTAACACATGTTACACACTTTGGACTTTCTGGAATGCCGATCATCCATTCAATCAATACTTGATTTAAAAATTAACTAATGGCAAAATATGGAAAAATAAGTCATCTTTCAGCCACTAGATAGAATGCCAATAAAAATATAATGGGACACCTGGGTGCTCAGTAGTTGAGCATCTGCCTTTGGCTCAGGGTGTGATCCCGGGGTCCCGGGATCGAGTTCTGCATCAGGCTCCCTGCAGAAAGCCTGCTTCTCCCTCTGCCTTTGTCTCTTCCTCTCTCTCTCTGTGTCTCTCATAAATAAACTAAATCTTTTTTAAAAAATTTTAAAAAAATACAAAATCTATGTGCCATTGACTTGACTTGGCCACTGATGATCTTGACTAAGCCATTTGCTCCTCTGCTGTGGCCTAGAGAACCCTTCACACCAGGAACAAGGGGACATGTGCATTCTTTTGGGAAGGTGCAATAACTGGAAGGTTATTGTCCATCACAGAGGAGATGGCGAAATAAAGCATGAAAGAGTGAAATGGGGTGCTGTGATAAAAAAAAAAGAAGGATCTCTATAGGCCTACATAAACAAGTCCTTAAGATATATTTTTGAGTGAAAAAAAAAGCAAGTTACAGGGGCATCTGGGTGGTTCCGTTGGTTAACCATCCAACTCTTCATTTTGGCTCAAGTCATGATCTCAGGGTCATGAGATTGAGCCCCACATTAGGCTCCATGCTCAGTGAGGAAGTCTGCTTGAGGATTCTCTCCCTCTCCTTCTACCCCTCCTCTGCTTAAATAGATAAATCTTTAAAAAAAAGAGCAAGTTGCAGTAACATGACTCACCTTTCTAATAATCAAAACTTTCTAAAAACACAACACTACTTTGTATGTTCCACGGGCACATACATGTGCGTGAAAATCCTTAGAAAGTCGAAGAAAAAGGGAATTGATACAGAGGTTACCACACAAAGCGGGTAGGCATCACAGCAAGGGAGATGCTAAAAGGAACTTCATTTGTGCTTGTGACATCATACTTCATGTGAAGTTTTATGCGTTTACTATTGTTTAATGACAATATTTTTAGCTGACACAAAAACGTGTCTGTTATAAAATTCAAGGAGTTACAGTCAAGGAGTCAAAATCCAAGGCGTTAATATTACCTAAGTGGTTCTCTATATTTAATACTCTATGGATCAATTCTATGTTATAAGCACATAGATTTTGTGTGTGACACAGTATCCCTGGATTTCTTCATATGGAATTTCTGAGGATTCTTGCAGAGTACTCCATACATTTGCAACTATTGAAACGAACGTCTAGTCCAGGAACGAAACCTGCACTGGGCCGCAGAGTACAGCCATGACCATGCAGGGGGCAGGGGGTGTCCCCAGCTTCAAAGAGCTTCTGGGACCACTGCCTGAGACCCAGGGAGGCAGAACTTGCAAACACGAGGCATGGAAATCAGCAGTTCTCTTAAGCTTCCTGGAACTCCCTATGCCTACCAGCGGGTAGGGTAAGCAGCTTCGTGTCATCTCCCCAGCCCCTAATACATGATCCTACTTTGCTTCTTCACAGCTTTGCCATTTTCTTACTCATTTATTCACTCATTTATCTTTCTGCCCACCCGGACTCCTTGTGGGGACAGTCCATGTCTCTGTTGTCACCACTGCCGGGCACCCAGTAGCATACCTGGCATGTTACTGTCCAGTAAACATCCGGATACCACTGACGTGTGTGCATGAATGCATGAAAGCTGGACAGATTCGTTCCCTCCCATCGCCTAGGGGTGGAGGTCCCCATGTGGCTGTTTTACCACCTCCTGTCATACCTGAAGTCTAATTTAGGGAAGAAAATGATGTAAATAATTAGAATTGCCACTCATTAAGAGTCCTACTATGTGCTACTTGCTCTATAGGATTTTGTTTCCTGAGCATCCTTTTCCTGTTGCTATTGCTACATAGCAAATTGCCCCAAAATTAGTGGCATAAGGCAATTGTTCTCCTTAGTGTGGGTGAGGAAGCTGGACAGAGCACAAAAGATGACCAGCTTCTGCTTCACAATGTCAGGGGCATCCACTGGGAAGACTGGTACACTCAGGTTAACTGGCGATTGGGAGCTGAAATGATCTGGAGTGGCTTCTCTCGTGTGGCTGATGGTTAATGCTGGGTGTTGGTGGGACTTCAGCTGGATTTATTGATTGTAACAACCTCAAGTTGGCTTCTCCACATGGCTGCTTGGGCTGCCTCACAGCATGGCAGCCCAGGGTATTTGCACTTCTTCCGTAGGGTCAGGTGAATGCCTCATCTCACAAGACAGAAGCCACAACACTGTTTGTGCCCTATGGTCAAAAGGCACACAGCTTCACTCCCACCACATTCTGTTAGTTACAAATGAGTCACAAGTCTGCCCAAACTCAAAGGAAGAAAAATTAGACTCTCCTTCTGGATAAGGCAGTGGGTGCCTTCTAGAAATCGTAGCACCGGAGATATTCGCACTGCCGTCTTTGGGAAACACAATCTGCCACACCCACCTAACATCCCTGCAAATAGGTGTGAATAATCCATTTCATAGATGAGGGAGCAGATGCAGAGAAGACATAATTTGCTCAAGTCAAACAGCCAGACAATAAGTGGCTGAGCAAGGATTCAAACTCCGGTCCTCTCGTCCCCAGATTTCCCTCTCCCCCACACATCACTGCTGTCATATCGGGTGGAGATTATGTGTTTCATCCTTCCCCGATTGTTTGTCAGGGAGACATACCCAGATCCCAAATGTTGCCTTACACAGAGGTTGTGTCTTCCTGCAATTTACCAACAGCATTGCCCGGTGCAATAACCTGAGCTTCAGTAGTTGACATTGAAATGAGTCCCCTCTGAAGGTCCAGAGCAATTGCTATTAAGGGACCAGACTTTGAGCAGAGTTTGCAACTTCAGGATGGCAGCCTATCCACAGCGATCGTTGACGCTGGTGAAAAATGATCTTCCGCCTTTGTGACACTATTATTTGGGTATTTACCACAAAGGCCCTTAAATGGGCCCTTTTCGATCAGAAAAGAAGAAATAAGCTGGTGGGGGGGGGGGGTTGTGGGGGGGAATGGCTAAATTTAAATGTAACTGCTCACATTGTTTTGTCCTTAGATGGATGGTAGGTCTTTCTCATTATTCACCAAGCACAGACATGCAACCAAGAGCGATTTGGCGACTTGCGAAGATAAATCACAACCAGGATGGCTGCTGTCACTGTCATAGCGAGAGCATGGCTCTGGAGGCGACAGAGTGTGGGAGCAAGTACGCATACCGGCCCCACTGGTGCACAGGCAGGGAGAAAAAGTAGGACCCAGAGAAAGGAAAACAGAAGAAAAGCAATAAAAATTCCATGTCTCCCTCTACGTTGTTCCCAAGTGCCATGCTTTCGAGAGAACTAATGTTTTTGTGAGTTCTCAACAGGTCAGAAAGAAGACAGATGGCAGGTTACTGGAACAGGCTTGGGGGGGCGGGTGCAGGTTATGAATTTAACCGTCCAACAAGAAGAAAACACATATTCAGTATGTAGCTTAGGAGAAGATGGAAGAAAGCATCCAGACACTCAAAGAATCTGAAGGGAGCTGTATTTTTAAGATATTTTTAGATGAAATCTTTTACACATGGCACAAAGCTGAGAGCCTCCCAAATTATCTTTGCCTATCCTATTTTTACAATCTACATTTTTGTGCCGATAAGAGCAACATCTTCTAATAATATAAATTTTAGCAAATATAGAAAAATGTATAAAACCCCATAATCTTTTCATCCAGGAGCAACCAATATAAATATTTTGTTAGGCAGCTTTCTGGTGTTCCCTTGTGTGTAGATACACACAACTACGTGTGTTGCAAAAGTGGCCTCACCGGAAACCTAATAGTTTGTGACCTGCAGTTTGTCCTTCATATATCATCAGTGCCTTTATGTGTCAATAGGTAGACATTTACATAATCATGTTTAATAGATGCACAATTTCCCATTGCGATATTATCTAACCAGCCCACTATTTGCTACATGGTTAAGGTTGTGAATTTTTTATTGTAAATAATAATATAAGAGCATCCTTGCCCATATATCTTTGTGCATTTACTTGCTCATTTGATCTGGATACATTTCTCAAAGTGGATTTTTTTAAGAAAGGGAGACACATTATTAACGAGTTTCAAACATATTGTTAAATTGTTATCTTGGCAAGTCGTACCAAGAGTTATCTAAAGTTGTCCAAGTTAAAAATTAATGCAATTTGCATATTTTTTTCCTTACTTTCTCTCTCCTTCCTGTCTCTCTCTCCCACCCCCTCCTCTTGCCTCTTTCTCCCTTCAGTAGTGAATCAGTGACTACTAGGGTGAAACATTTTATTCCACTCATGTTGCTTTCAGATTAAGGCAGTAGTCAGCCAACCACGGCCTATGGGCCAATTTGGCAGCCCCCCCCCCACCCCTGTCTGCTTTCGTTCAGCCTATGAGCTAAGAAGAGCGCTTATATTTTTCATGTTTAATAAAAAAGAAAACCAAGAATAATATATGTGATACATAAAATCACATGCAAGTTAAATTCAAGGTTCATAAATAAAGTCTTATTGAAACACAGTCACTCCCCTTTGGTTTACATATTGTCTATGGCCACTCTGGCCCTAAAACAGCAGAGCTGAGTTGTTGGTATATGTGCTGCTGAAGCGAGCACAGTTGGGACAGAGACTGGATGGCCCACAAAGCATCAGAAGGTCAATAGTCGCCTGATGCTGTATCACAACGCCTAGGTCATTCAGCTCACTCCATCTCATCACGTAGGCTTTGTACCATCCTACATCATCACAAAAAGAAGGGTGAGTACCATATAGTAAGATATTTTGAGAGAGAGAGAGACTATATTCATATAACTTTTATTACAGCATACTATACTTGTTCTATTTTATAATCATTAGTTACTGTTGTTTATCTCTTACTATGCTCAGTTTATAAATTAAACTTACTCATATCATAGGCACTTATGTATAGGAAAACACATTGTGTATAGAGAGTCTAGTACTGTCCATGGTTTCAGGGATCAATGGGAGTCTTGGATAGTATCCCCCACAGACAAGGGAATCGAGCTTTTCTGCTCTGCTTTCTACATCCTCGCATCCTCTCATCTAGCCTGTCCTAGCTTGAGTGCCACCAACTCAGAGACGCCTGCCCTGACACCCCATCTGGAGGACACCCTGCTATGATTTGCCAAAATCACCCCATGTATTTCCTCCATTGCACTAAACATCAAGATTATTCTTTATTTGTTCATGTATTTGTTATCTCCACCACACGCCCCCCCCCCCCCGCCCCAACATCTCATTTAAAACGTAACCTCCATGAAGGAAGGGACTTGTGTGTCTTGTTCATCAATGTTTCCAGCACTTGCCTAGCATCAGTGTGAGTGAGTGACCCTCAAAATACCCATAATTTTGCCCCCATCAAGGCAATGTCTGCTCCCTCTTTTCTTTGATCTCTGCTTCCATCACACTGAATTCTTATCACTTCCTTGACCCACACACACACATTTTTTTTCCTCCTTCACACAAGTCATTTCTTGGCCTAAAGCACCCCTCATCCTCCCCACCCCCAGCCCTACTTCTTCTGGCCCAGTCTTCTGTTGCTTGCCTTTCAGTGTCCGCTTCTAAATCAGCTCCTTCCGGATACTCTCCACCCCTTGGTGGGGGTAGTTGCCCTGTCTTAGCACTCCTATGCTCTACATCCTGCTCACCCCCGAAGGTTGTCCTTGCCTGCTTAATTGTCTGTCTCTCCCATTAGAATAGGCAGCAAAGGACCCAGCACAGGAACTGGTGCAAGGTAGGTCTTCAGTTGATGTGTTTTTAACTAATGGATAAATACACATCAAATAATCATTTTCTCTAAGATAATTATTGTATGATCTCACTCATGTGGAATTTAAGAAACAAAAACAGGATCATAGGGGAATGGAGGGAAAAAAATAAAACAAGATGAAATCAGAAAGGGAGACAAACCATAAGAGACTCTTAGTCATAGGAAACAAACTGAGGGTCGCTGGAGGGGAGAGGGGAAGGGGGACAGGGCAACTGGGTGGTGGGCATTAAGGAGGGCACATGATGGAATGAGCACTGGGTGTTATATAAGACTGAGGAGTTGCCGACCTCTACTTCTGAAACCAATAGTACATGATATGTTAATTAATTTAATTCAAATTTTAAAATGATTCATCCAAAAAAGGATGAAAATTGTTTTCTCTCTAACTAAAAAAATAACCCACATCTTTTACTACAGAGAACAAAACATGACTCATTAAATGGACTAAGAGCTCCTTTTCTCCATATGTAAAATCTTTCCATTGGAAAAGACGAATGGAAGAGTCACAGACTGTGCATAAACAATTTACAGAATAAATATATTTTATAAAAATTTATATTACAAGATACTTCATACCTGACTCAAGAAGAATGTGAATTAAAATTTAACCAAGAGACCATTTTTCCTTTCCCAGTTTGCAAACATCACAAAGTTTGATAAAACCCTCTCTCATTTATGACGGATGGCAATGTAAATCCCACAACCTCTATAGAGGACAATTTGGCAATATTTATCAAAATTACAAATGCACTTACCCTTTGCCCCAGCCAGCCCACTTCTAGGTATTTATTCTACAGACATCCTCCCATGTGTGTAAAATGACATGCATTCAAGGTTATTTACTGCAGGGTGGTTGGCAAGAGCAAAAGTTTGGAAATTCCCTAAATGCCTCCAGGTTCGGAAAACTTAGTGAATATTTTATGCTAGAGCCATATATTGGAGTGTATTGCGTTTGTTTTCTATTTTTAAAGAGCTAGTTCTTTATTAACTGATATGGAATCATTTCCAAGATAGAAGATTTTAGGATAAAAAAAAAAAAACAAGGTGGGAAACGATGTGTGTCATATATTACCATGTGTGTAGAAATGAAGTGAAAAAGAGCATGTGCATGTGCTCCTACTTGGGTGTGTGTGCATTTATTTGTGTAGGAAAACATATCCAGTGAAGGAGAGATTTGAGAGAAGGGTTGCAGGAAGGCCAAGAGCTAGGATGGGAGGAAGCTTTTTGGCTCTGAATGACTTAATTTTGAGTTTGGAACAACTGCGTGGCTATATTATCAAGTCAAACATGGAGAAAATAGAAAGAGAAAGATCAGGAGAGAAAGGAAGGTGAGAGAGAGAGAAGTGGGTCTTAGACCAGGTAGTAGAATCTCAGCTGCTCATGGTAATGAGGCTAAGCATCTCCAACTTCCCCAGTGGCTTATAGCAAAGTAAGAAAATTAGAGAGACAAGCCCCAGCCTCCTGCCTCTTTCATGAGGCTCCCAGTTTCTCTGATGATTCTGCAGTAATTAGGGAGAGCTGATTCAAGCCTCTAAGCCTCATCTGTCTGCCCACCCGAGGGACGGATCCCACCACCTGCATAGCCATCTAGAGAGAACCCGCCAGATCCTCTCCCCGCAGCTGGGGAGCCACAGCCCCTGTTCCTGGGGAGGGCTCTGTGATGTTGATTGCTACAGCAGCTACTGTCATAGCTCACTTCAGCAGAAAGGATTAGACTGTCCTGAATATGTCAATCAGATATCAAAGATAAATGAAGTTTGAAAAAATAAAATGTGCGATTTATTTTTAAAAAATAGTCTTTGGGAGACACCCAGAATGCACTTTGAAAAATCTAAGGGAAATATGTCATGAAAACAAATCTGCACGCTGCGGTCCAACTTTAATTTTTCACTGATAACGCTCAAGCAGGCTGCAGCCTGGCCAATAAATAAAGATTCCCCCCTTCTTAATGGTCTCCAATTTCCCTTTGCCAGGTCTGAGGGCCTGCACCGGAAGAGGCTCTCGTCCCCTCCTCTCAGCTCTGCCCACCTGCCCTTCCCAGGTGTCCTGGCCCCCAGTGCTGGGCCCAAGGACATCCTATCCCTGCAGCTCCGGGGAAAGGCATCCGCCAAGGCGTCTGCTAAAGCTGCCTTGGCATTGCTCACCGGTTGGGCTTGGTGATGTTTGGGGTTTTAATTCACTTTACTAAAATTGCCTTTCATTCACTTGGTGACAGGTAGTTATTTGTTTTCAGGGTTCCATTTGACATTTATTGTTAGCGCAAAACACTAATAATAATAATTAGCGCCTTTTTAGAGTTGTCTGGGGTTTTCGTGCTGCTGCATTGTTACTATAAAACATCCCGATGCTTTGCTGTATATAAGATAGTATGATGGTATTTAAATGTAACAAAGGGGTTTATTATACTCAGGCCAGATTGCAGTATCTCTGAGCCCCCCTCCCCCGTGAGTAAGCCAAGACTTAATATCCTCTAAACTTGTCTGTAATGCTAATACCTATTTTTTTTTTTTTTTTTAAGGAGGAAGAAAGTCTCAGCCAGCTATGCGTGGTTTGGATTTTTTTCCCTTACAAACAAGCAGGCAAAGGCAAATTGACAATTTATTCTCTAGAACTATGGTGTCCGATAAGATAGCCACCAGCTATATGTGACTATTCAAATCTAAAATAATAGAAATTAAATAAACTAAGTACTCCGTTTCTCTGTTGCACTATTCACTTTTCACAAGTTCAATAGGCACATATGACTAGTGACTACCATAAGGAACGGTGAGGCCGCAGAACATGACCATTAATTGCAGAAAGCGCTTCTGGACAGTACTGTTCTAGAACCTTGCTACTTAAAAAGGTGACCCAAGGACCAGCAGCATTGACATGACCTGGGAATTTGTTTAGAAATATAATCTTGGAAAAAAAAAAAAAAATATATATATATATATATATGTAGTCTTGGGGCATCTACGTGGCATACTCTGTTGAGCATCCAACTCTTGGTTCAGCCCAGGTATTTATTCTCAGGTTGTGATCTCAGCATCATGAGATGGAGCCCTGTGTCAGGCTTCATGCTCATCACAGGGTCTTCTTAGGTTTCTCTCTCCCTTTCCCTTTTCTCCTCCTGCCCCCGCTCTCATGTGCTCTCACTCTCTTGCTCTCTCTCCCAAATTAATACATAAATCTTAAAAAAAAAAAAAGAAATAAAAGAAATATAATCTTGTGATCCCCACCCCAGACCTAGTAATGAGATCCTCAAGTAACTCATTTGCATCTTGAAGTTTGAAAAGTACTGAAAACCTGTAACAAGATTCAGAAGACTTTTTCTGTAAAAAAAAAAAAAAAAAAAAAAAACAGATAGTAAATATTTGGGACACCATAGGCCACATAGTCTCTATCAAAACTACTCAATGCTGACATTGTTTTGAGAAATCAGCTCTTGGACAACATGAAAACAAATGGGTGTGGCTGTGTTCCAAAAAAGTTTTATTTAAAAAACAAGTGGTAGGCTACATTTGGCCTGTGGTATATCATTTGCCAACTTGTGTTCTAGAATATTCTTTGGATGTCCCTTGTATTATATAATTCTCTGTGCTGGATGGATCTCAAAGATCAGCATCTCTAATCAAACATCTCGTTTGTGATCCTAGGAAAGATACTTTCCTGGAATGTCTCTGTTATGTCTCCATCCCTTGTTTCTAAAGAAAACTGACAAATCTGAGCCAATGGAGGTTAACGATAAAAAAAGAATAAGCATGTTGGATAAAACAACCAAATTAATAACGAAAGGAGGAGGGTTGGTCTGCTTTTTCTCTACCAAATGTACCCTAGTTAAACAATAGAGTTTCTTGGGCTTTGAAGTGAGACTTCTAGGGCCAGTGTCAGGGTCAAGTCCTAGTGCTGACATGCATTCTGCCCACCGGAGGGAGTTCAAGAGGTCAGAGATGCGCAGGCCTTAAGATCTGGACTGGGTCCATCCCAGCTTGGCCTTCTACTTAGAAGATGTGTCCACATAAAAGAGAATACACCCGCCAAGGTCCAGGCTGACCAGCTCAGAAAGGGCCAGTGTTTCTCCTAATCACACCAATCAGATAAGTGGTTCCCCCCAAATATGGCAAGGAAGAAAGAGCAGAAGTTCTCTTCTTCCCTTTTCTAAAAGCCTGAAATTCCTTCTCTGAGTCAAGATGGGAAGGCTGAAGAAGAGGAAACGTCTCTGAATCATTGACCATAATCCAATGGATTATCTCAAATCTCCCACCAGATACAGAACACCTGCCATGGGTGTACAGTAGCCTCTGACTGATTATTTTAAATTTGAATTCCATGAGCCAGGAACATCTTAGTAGGAAACAGATACATACAATAAAGGAAATAGGGCAATTTCTCTGTGGCTGTTTCTACCAAGCTCCGGATAAAAGACAAGCGTCCACTATTTCCCCTGCCAGAGGTTATCAAGACTAAAATTGAGATTGAGCACCAAGAATGTGCTTGGGACAGGTTGGCTGTTTGCAACCCAACACCCTGTGTTCATGCTCCCAAGTTACTATTTGTTAGCGAATCACAAAATACCTCAGACCCCATTCTCCTTATCTGAAATAGGAAATAAAAATATCCAGGGGCACCTGGGCGGGAAGTCAATGAGAATCTGACTCTTGGTTTCAGCCCAGGTTGTGATCTCAGGGTCATGAGATCAAGCCCTGTGTCTGGCTCTGTGCTCAGTGCAGAGTCTGCTTAAGATTCTCTCTCCCCTTCCCTCTTCCTCTCCCTCCTGCACACATATGCGTGCACACACATGTTCTCTCTCCTCTCTCTCTCTCAAATAAATAAATCTTTAAAAAAATATGTATCTAGTCTGATGTTATCATGAGGAATAAATGAGATCATGGATAATAGATATCAAGCAATCGGTACCTGAGTTGGCACATAGTACATGTGCAGTAAACAACTCCTATGGAAAGTATGACATATGTCTAGAGTTTAATATGTTTGACAAACACCCTTATATATGTTAACCACACAAGATAGGATTTAAAAGTCTCATTCTGTAGTTCATGATAGTGAGGGACAGTGTAGTGAAATCCCCTAGATAAGATCACAGTGATAGTAAAGGGTGGTGCTCAGATGCAGGCATTCTTTCTTTCCCTTTAGCTGGGCCTAGTTTCTATTCAGATGTCCCCCTTTCATGGGTGCCTAGGCGGCTCAGTCGGTTAAGTGTTTGACTTCAGCTCAGGTAATGAGCCCAGGGTCCTGGGATCCAGCCCCACATCTGGCTCCCTGCTCAGTGGGGAGCTTGCTTCTCCCTCTCCCTCTGCCCTTCCCCTTGCCTGTGCTTTCTTGCTCTGTCAAATAAATTAGATCTTTAAAAGTTTTGAAAAAACTCCCCTCTTCAGAGAGTCCTTCTGAGATGAAAACTGCCCTCCCCCCATGCCATCATCACTTTTAATGTCATGAACTACTTTTTTAATGTCACTTAGTACTCCTTGCCTCTATTTCATATATCAAAATATTTACTGTTTTGCACTTCTTTGTCTCCAGAATGTAAGCTCCGTGAAGACAGCATCTTGTAGTCACCTCTTTCCCTCTATCCTCTATAAAAGCACCCGTCACAGAAAATCAATGAATATTTTGTTAAACCAACAAACATAAGTCTGCAGAGTCACACCTGTATTAATTTTGCTTAACCACAGGCAGGTAGAATTGTAAACATTTCCTCCTCTCTTTTCTGTTGCCTAAATTTTCCCACCTCAAAAGAGCAACAGTTACCCTTATAATTATGAAAAGCAATTAAATATATTCTATATTAAGTAAATATTCATAAATTCAGGGACCAGAATAGAATATAACCCTTCAAGGAGCCAGTAAATACCTTTCAATGGAAACTTTTCCACTGGAATTTCAAATGATGATGTCTTTCTATTCCCTTTAAGGCCATTTTGAACCCTCCCCCAAAGGTATTGTAACTCAAAGTTTAGAAAAAGACAATAATGTTTACAAGAGTCAAATGTATAACTTCTTATGCTGGAGTTCACCAGAAGGACTTGGAAGAAAAATTCACTTTGCCTTGCCAGGATTTGGGATATATTAATCTTTTTATTTTCCCTTTCTTCTTTTTTTTTTCTTTTTAAACTAAAAAAGATCTTAAAGAAATCTCTCATGATATAGGCCCCTTCTCTTACTAGGCTGCCATTTCTAAGTCCATTGTTGAAACTTAAACCTCTGTTTACCTCCAAAGTAATATTGACTGCAAGACAAAAAATGACTTTGGCATTTGCCAATATTTCTGGGTCTGTAAATCCTTGCAGGAGGAAGATGTCTGAGAAATAGTCCTTTGTACTTAGCTGACCTAAAAGAGATTCTTAGAAGAATCCCAAAGCCCAGTGGGAAAGAAATGATAATGACGTCATCCTGGCAGCATCACTTAGGAGCAGTGATTTATGTAGAACTTTGACCAAAAGTGAGAGAAATTCTCATGTAAGCCTAGAGCGGTTCTTCAACTAAGTCCAACCTAAGTCAGAATCTATGACACTGAAGTCCTATATTTTACCCACAAAACCACATATATTTTTTTTCAAACCCATCGAAACTTATAAGGATTAGTGGCAAATACTACATCTGCTTATTTTCAGAATAAGATGTCAATTTAAGGAAATTTTTTAAACCAGGTCTGGTGAATATCACTTTCATGAAAGATTATGATTCTATGGAACCATTTTGTGTAGAAAATAGACAATTTGATGGAGACATCTGAAATCAGCTTCTACATCCTTTTGAGGATTTTCCAGAAGACAATGTGTATTATGTTCTAATTGACGTGTCGGTGGAGGCATTGTAGACTTTGTGGGTAACTTGAAAAATACATTTTTAAACATATCTTGGAAACCTTAGCAGCACTAAAGTTAAGGAATGAATTCAAACGCTCTAAAAAGTATTCATTTGTTTTCTTCCCAAGTTTCCTGAAACATAGTGCTCAGATGAAATATTTGACTACGCGAAACCATTTATTTTGGTAGCATTTCCACCATTAACCTTAGATCATCTCCTAAAGACAGCCAGGAAAGAAACAAATAAACACAGCTCATTCATCATAAGCATGATAATAGGACATTTTATAAACAGAGTGTTTTCCATCCAGAAAGAACCATGTAATTTTAGCAAGGCACACAGTGGGTATTACCCAGTTAAGTACAAAATACTTGCTTCAAAATATTTACTGATATTATTGATACTGTAATTAAGAAAAAGAAGAAGAAGGAGAAGAAGAAGAAGAAGCAAAAGAAGAAGAAGAAGAAGAAGAAGAAGAAGAAGAAGAAGAAGAAGAAGAAGAAGAAGAAAAGCAGAAGCAGCAGCCTGAGACTCTTAACAATTGACCCAGAGCAGAGGGATGCTTGCCCGCCCCTCCCTTAATGATTCTCTGGTCCTGAAATTTACCAAAGTATAAGTGGAAATATTGGAATTAAACAATCCATAAGACTTTACTGAATACCTACTATGTTCCTAGCCTGTTCTAGGTAATTCAGTTGATTTAAATACTATATGTTATATCTGCCATTTGGGAGAGGATACAAATACCTGTTCCCTCTCTTCCTGCCTCTATGGGGTATTAACTTTCCCTGGGAAAAAAAAAATGGTATTAGAATAATGCTTCTTTTTTTTTCTGTGCTTTCAATTATATCTATCAACATCTAAATTGACTAAAATTAAGGTAAAGATCTTCATAAACATGGCTTATGCTTCATTCTTCTTTATCAGAGGCCAGCTAGCCCCCAGAATGGATACACACTATTCTTTCTCTCTTCCTCTCTTCCATGCAGTTTTTTTTCCCCCAAGGGTAAGGAGGTAGGCCTCGGCTTCTAGAGTCAGATCTGGAAGCTCATATTTCTTTCCCCACCATTTGGTGTTCAACAGGTATGAGACAGTCTTTCTTTCAGAAAGTTGAGCAAGTTCCATTAAAAACCCATTTTCCAGCAGAGATGGGTTCCAAACTATAGACTGAAGAGGTATTGAGCATCTAGATGACATTAGAATGGAAGCTCAGTGGGGGAAGGGTGTTGTTTCCTTTTCCACCCCTGTATTCTGAGATTCTAGAACAAGACCTGCCATATAGTAAGTGCTTAGTAATTATCATTTGAACAAATTATGTGTTGTTGCAGCTATAACCAAATTCTTCCATACATTCTGTTGTACTTTGATCTTTGTGTCTCTGAATCTAGTTGGTTGTTTGGTGGGAGACACATGTGATTCATTGGCCCTTTAAATGCCACCATTCTCTCAATAGATCATGAACTGACTGGAAAGCAGACTTTAATGTAAAACAATCATGAGACCAAGGAGTATCATTTTATATAATACTGACCATTAGTATAATAGGAATTCAATCAGGAAAGAGAGATATCGATGAAAACTGTAGTGGTCCATAAATTGAGCTAAGTTTTAATTTAGACGTTCAGATAAGCAAACACACCAGAAACCCAATGTCACTGGCTAAAGAGAGGGTTTCCCTTCTATCTTACTTCTTGCTATATCATAATATCTAGCACATAGCAGGTATTTACTAAACAATAGTTGAATGAAGGAATGAATGAATGAATGAAAAGATGGTAAAATTAAGCCAGTCAGCTGAATAGGAGGTACAGAATGTTATTGGGACATGACGGATCTGCATGTGAACCTTAGCTTCACTATTTACTAGCTTCATAACTAGGACAAAGTAGATTTAACACTTTTAGTCTCAGTTTTCTGATCTGGATAATGGTCATGAGAGAGTCTTCCTTATAGGGAAACTACAAAGATTTTATTGGATGCAGTGCTGGACACAGTGCCAGGTGCCAGCTTCAGCTCTCACCCCCATCTGGGAATTGACTTCAACCAGTATGGTGTGCTACAACTGGCTCATATTGGCTTATGAGGGCAAGTTGCATGCAAGAGTTGCCAACTCTGAGTTTAGCGGATTGCTTGAAATCAGACATGGTAGGACTATTTATACAAAGGATCAGCAGATTATTTTTTTTTTACAGAGTCAGAAAGCAATAATTTCTGGCTTTGAAATAATCTCTGTTGCAATTAGTCAACTCTATCATTATAGCAAAAGTGAATAGAAAATATGTGAACAAATGGGTATGGCTGTCTTCCAATAAAACTTTATAAAATCAGTTGGTGGGCCAGCGGTCTAAAGTTTTCCAATCCTTATCTACCTCATGAAAATTGGCAGCACTACTAAATCAGGCTTTTCCTTATTTACAGATTTTCAATTGTTAAACATTTACTAGTTCATCATTAGAAACTACCTCACCCAAGATCAAGGGCTTATATAGTGTTTAATTCACAGACACACAGTGCTACCAGAGGACACAGTAAGAGTCCCTTGAACACTAAGCTTTGGATTCCCTTTGGGCACTTTGAGCTTCTTATGTCAAAGGTCTGACAGGCCAGAAGTGGAGTCACTATCCTGGCTGAGAAAGTCAAGATGACCATGGTCTTGGACCCTTCAAGTGTGTCATGCCACTAGGTAAGCTACCTAGACTGGCAGAGATGCTAGCTGAGAGTAAGGGAATCTAAGAATAGACAGGAGACAATGAGGATCAGTTGTGACTTTAAAAGCAGCTGTGGTGGCAGCTGGTTCATTCTCCTAATCTCTCTCTTAATAGCTTTTCCAAGGTAAAGAGACCCACCAGAATCCTAGAACTACCTCTTCCAGAATTTACATAAAGAGGTGGACCTGAACTCAAGAGGTAGATTGTAGTGGGCACTGTGCTGCAGCACCTAGAACCCCCAATTAGAATTGGAGGCCCAATTTTCCCAGCTTCAAGAAGTGTTGATATCTCACAGTTCAGAGCTCTTGCTGGGAATTGACCTCAGGTGAAGGGAGTAAACGCCCAAGGTGACATCCCTTTCCAGGTAGCAAACTTAATCCGGTAACTGTTGGATGAGGGCATAGAAAAGCCAGCCCCTCCAGCCCCAACACATGACAACCCTGAAAGATCATCTCAGCTCAGAGTATTCTGTGGGATTCGCTAAGACCATTGTTGTGACTGCACCTAGCTCAAATTCTCTGTCTAGCCAATCCTCCTCCCTTCCCTTCTCCTGTAGATGTTAAAATCAAGAGCACTCCCTAATAAATTTTCCCACTAATCTCAAAGTCAGCTTCCTGGAAACCTGATCTGAAACAGGATTAAATAAGATGATGTCCCTCAAGTACCTGACATTAAGAAGGATCTCACCATAGGTGGTGTTGATCTTCTAATACATCTAAGAAAATATGAGTTTCAATCAGCAGTATTAATAATAGCAATAATAACAACACCTATTATAACTAAGTGCTTACCCAATAGTAAAATAAGTGCTTTACATACGTTAACTCATTTTATCCTTTTAACAAGTCCATTATAATCCACATTTTATAGAAAAGTAAAGGAGGCACCTGGGAGTTAATTAATTTTTCCAAGTTCGTATGCTTATCCATTACACGTTACCAGCCTTTGTTTGGATGTGGCTATAAAAAGAGACATATTTGTACAAGAAGTTTAAGAATAATCTCCTGGCTTTTTAAGTTCTATCAGTCTAAAACTGAATCTTCTAAACATGGTAAAAATGTTCTGCTTTCATACTTCAACTCCTTCATATTCATTGAAAATTTTCACCTGAAGTTATTATGAGAAGGAAAGAGGACTTAGTCATTTAAAGAAGCATATTACAAACAATAACCAATGTCTGTAAAATTTCTCATTTCTGGAAAATACATATATCATAGGCATACGGTGCTTCTGAGAAATAAAGTTGTCTGATGACTTCACATTAAACAGAGACCCCACCTTTTGTTGCACTTTGTCCTAGTAACAGCTGGCAGATGTTTGGCAACATGACTGTGCTTGGCTGAATTTCAGCAATGATGATAGTATCAATATTCCCGATATTTCACATAACTCAATGTAGTGAATTCAGTTAAGCCCTGTCAGTCTCGTATTCCGTGTTCCCCATAACCGATCAATACAAAAAGGTTCTGCAAATGTTTAGTGAGTGTCCGATGTATGCTAGACACTGTTCGGAGCAGTATCACTAAGAATGCAGCAGATGTATTCCTCAAAGAGTTCTCAGTCTTTCATTTGGAATTTGAATCATTTCTACACTACTTGTAATATTTTTGACATATTTACATGCTGTGTGTATTATTATAGTCTTACCATGTTTTTAATCATCTCCTTCTTTTTAATCTTCTTTTAATTAATTAAATTCACTTATGAAGAAAAGTGTATAGCACCTCTGACATTTTAAGAAAAGGTATCTCTTGTTATAAAGAGAATAGTCCATGAAAACAAATATGTAACTATTAATAGTTTTTTAAGATTAAGTGTTTAAAACTTAAAATCATTGTGAATTTCACCAGTGATACATGTTCCATGTTTGGGAAACACTGGTCTCATAGGATACAGATATGAAGAGAAACAAGGAAAATGAGCTATTTAATACAGTATAATGAACTGGTAAAGAATATGGAGTTGGCAGCTAAATTGATTCAATTTAAATATTAGTTCTGGCACTTAATACCTACTATCTAAGAAAATTAGCTTCAGTAAAGTTACTTAACTTCTCTGATCCTTTAATTTCCTTACCTGCAAATTGAGATAATAGAGTATTTACCTCATTGGGTTAATACCAGGATTAAATGAATTGAACAGCTTAGAACTGTGGCAAGCACATTATAAACACTGTGAAAAGATGCATTACTAGTGTTGCTATTGCATCATGCCAAGCTATGAGAGGGGGAGTCTGTGCAGGGCAAGTCTCAGTTTCATCAGAGGAATTTCAAGAAAGACTTAACAGAAGAGATGCCCATGCATGTGACTGATGAGTAGGTATTTATCAGGCTTATAGAGAAGGAGATGTTGATTATTCAAGCAAAGAGCAATCTGAGTTAGAATAACCTCATTTTTTCTCTTTTCTGATACACTCGTCTGTAGCAGACATCTTTCATTTTTGCCTGCCTCCCTTCCTCTGGTGGCAGCACTTTGATCTTTCTTTGGAGGAATGCCCTTTTCCCACTCCTGGTATGCATAGTAGGGTAGGACTGACTCTATCTCCAGCCCCAGGAGTGGGCATGAGTCAGATCTGCTCAACCATCTACCTGGCCACAGAGATCAATGTGGTCCAAAGCAAACCCATCAGAGTGAATCTCATGACGTGGTGTAGAGCCAACAGAAAGAAGAAGGTATGAGTTCTCTAGAGCTGCTATAAGAAAGCATCACAGATGGAATGGCTTAACCAAGGGAAATTTATTATCTCACATTTCTGGAAGCTAGATGCCAAAAATCAAGGTGTTGGTAGGGCCATGCTGTCCTGGAAGATGCGAGGGAAAGATCTGTTCCAGGTCTCTCTCCTATCTTCAGGTAGTTCCCTGGTTTGTGACTCCATCTTTACCTGGCATTCTCCCTGTGTACTTGCCTTTGTCTGAATTGTCCCTTCCTATAAAGTTACCAGGCATATTGGCTTAGGAGCCCTGCCTACTTCATTATAACCTCATCTTAAGTAACTATATCTGCCATGTTTACAAATAATGTCATATTCTGAGGTACGGAGTGTTAGGATTTCAACTTATGGACTTGGGGAAAACATAATTCAGCCCATAAGAGAGAAGTTCTCATTCCACTGGATTTAAAGCTAATAATGGGTAAGTGTTCCATGTGGGGAAAAAATACCCTTCCTGGGAATACAGCCAGTTCAGAGTACAGAGAAGCTGAGGAACAGAGATAATAGGTTCTTAGCATCATCATTTGAGTGCCTGGATCCAGCTATTACCTAGGACTTTTCATGTACATGAGGCAATAACACCTCCATTATTTTAAGCGAAAGCTAGTTTGGGTTGAGTTCCTGTTACACTGAAGCAAAATAGTCCTGATTAAAAGAATATCTTAGTCATTGAGTTTTTTTTTTTTAATTTCTGTGAATTAATTCTGTGTTCCATAAGGAAAGACAATGGGCCTGTTGAAGGAATAGGAATTTCAAAACAGGTTTAGGCCAGTTTTGAAGAGCCACTCCTTTTAGACAGATGCTTTTATATCTTGTGTAGTAACTGTTAGTAGTTTGTGACATTTCTAGTCTGTCCTGGGTGTTACTAGTACCCAACAGGTCAGGCCTGTCACCTCCATAAAAGCAATGAGCATCCATACCAGCACACTCTATGGTGTGGGAGTCCCTTTGAGAATTACTGATGTCACACTAAATCTCATCAGCTGTATTTATTCTCTCTTCATCTTTGCCATTTGAGGCTTTTCAAAAAAAGTCTGATTATTTTTACATGAAGATAGCTTCTCCTTGCTTCTGTGATTTGAAAACTGTAAACCAAAGCTTAAATCCAAGGGAGTTAATTTGTCCTTATGGCAAGTATAATTAAGATGTAAATCTCTAGGGGGACTACCTGGAAATTAAGGTTATTGTTGACATTATTATTAATTAATAATTATCAAATACTCACTTTAAAAAAAGTGATTAGCCTTTAGATTTTGATGGTCTCCATTATCCTCATTAAGTAATGGTGAAATAAAGATGAATGAATCCTCAAGCAGATGAATTAATGATTAAGGCAGTCCAGAAGAATTCAGCCTGGATTCTATATCCAGCGGGTTTCCTTGTCAGCCTGTAGCTGCCTAAATTTTTACTAAATGTTCAAATGAGATTTAACTTTTAGAGCACCGATTTCATCAGGAGATAAAGTCTGATAAATAAAGATGGAGAAAGACAAAGGTGAATTAAATCCTTCAAGCAACATCCACTTGAGGGTCTCCAGAAGGTGATATCAGAATGCTATCCTAATGAAGTTTCAGAAACATCTTTCCATAATTTCAGCACACACAAGAGACTTTTCTAAGGAAGCATCTAATGAAACTGATAAAACCATATACACGAATCAATGAGGAACCTAGACCTCTTGGTTTAGATTTGGTATGACAGTATTGAGTGTTAAATAAATACCAATAAATTATTAAAACATATTGGTTGTATCGTAACACAGAATCTTAACAATGTATTGTGTCAGCATGTACAGCTCTCGCTCAGGGAAATTCTCCATCTCTTTAATTCAAGCATTGACATCCTGTGCCAGCACAAAGCCTTTTTTATTTGAGATTGACACATGTCTAAAATTGCTTAGATTTTGTGTTGTGCTCTTAATACTTGAAATCCGGCAAATGAAATTCTATGCCACTGTGCATGAACAATGCCTTACAAAAAAATCTTAGCCTGGGGGTTCCACTGGAGGATTGGAGAAACAAAAAGTGCTTTCACTACTCTTGCTTCAAGTTGGGGGAATAATTACTTTGGTTGAGGAAAAGGAGGGCTATTCCTAGCCCCTTGGAAAAATAGTGTTTGTCAGCCCTTAAATTGGATCATTAAATTCAAGAAAGGTGTCATATGTGGATCCTGGGTCATGTCAGCCGAATGGCTGCCTATGTCACGGTGAGGATGTGTTAGTCGTCATTTGCTACTCATTCAGGGATTTTGTTTTGTTTTGTTTTGTTTTATTCTGACATGCCTGGGTAATTGTGGTAACCCTGATGAACTCTCCTTTCTATACCTGAGGATAAACTTCCTTCAGTTTATTTTCCAAAAGCATCCTTGTGCCTTCTTCTTTGGCTATAAACACAGTTGTCTTTTCTTGGGAATCTCTCAAAATAACATTTCAGTCATCAAACATTGCTTAACGCGCTTGAATACCATCATGTTATTGATGAGGATGGGGAGGCTGGCCGAAGTTGGGACTCCCTGGACTGATATGGAAATCAAATCTTACATAGTTGCTTTGGCATTTAACATTTGATACCCACAAAAACGGTCATATATCCCACTCTTAATGAAACATTTGTGTTTCAATCTCAACTTGTTGGGAAGAAAAAAAGAGCTTCTTCAAGATTAAAAATTTTGGTTCAATATCCACAAGTCAATCAGTGTGATACACCACACTAACAAAATAAAGGATAAAAATCATATGATCATCTCAATAGATGCAGGAAAAGCATTTGACAAAATTCAACACCCATACATGATGAAAACTCTCAACAAAGTAGGTTTGAAGGAAATACACCTCAATGTAACAAAGGCCACATATGACAAACCCACAGCTAACATCATCTTCAATTGTGAAAAGCTTAAAGCTTTACCTCTAAGATCAGAAAGAAAACAAGGATATTTACTCTCACAGTTTTTATTCAATATAGTATTGGAAGTCCTAGCCACAGCAGTCAGACAAGAAAAAAAAAAACTAAATAAGAGAGAGAGAGAGAGAGATAAAAGGCATCCAAAGTGGTAAGGAAGAAGTAAATTATCACTGTCTTCGGATGACATGATATTATATAGAGAAATCCTAAAGACTCCACCAAAAAAAAATCCTAAAGACTCCACTAATAAATGATTTGGTAATGTTGCAGGATACAAAACTAATATACAGAAATTCTATACACTAATAACAAACTGAAGAGAAATTAATAAAACAATCCCACTTACCACTGCATTGAAAAGAATGAAATATCTAGGAATAGATTTAACCAAGGAGGAGAAAGACCTGTACTTTGAAAACTATAAGATATGGATGAAAAAAAAAATGAAGATGACACAATTGAACAGATATAACGTGCTCATGGATTGGAACCATTAATATTGTTAAAATGTCCATACTACACAAAGCAATCTACACACTCAGTGACCCCCTATCAAAATACCAATAGTCTTTGTCACAGAATTGGAAGAAGTGACCCTAAAATTTACCTAATACCCCAAATAACTAAAGCAATCTTGAGAAAAAAGAACAAATCTAGAGGCACCACAATCCCTGATTTCAAATTATACTACAAAGCTATCATAATCAAAACAGTATGGTACTGACAGAAAAATAGACACAATGATCAATGGGACAGAATAGGGAGTCCAGAAATAAACCCACATCTATATGGTCAGCTAATCTAAACAAAGAAGGTAACAATATCTGATGGAGAAATAATAGTCTCTTCAATAAATGGTGTTGGGAAAACTGGAGAGCTACATGCAAAAGAATGAAACTGGACTATTTTCTTATACCATACACAAAGATAAACTCAAAATGTATTAAAGACCTAAATGTAAGACCTGGAACCATAAAAATCCTAAAAGAAAACATAAGTAGCAAAGTCTTAGACATCAGCCTTAGCCATCTTTTTCTGGATCTGTCTCCTCTAGTGAGAGGGGGAAAAAGCTGAATGGCTCCCACAAACACTTGGGGTTGCATCAAGCTAAAAATATTTTGAACATCAAAGGCAACTATTAACAACATGAAAAGACAACCCTGAGTGGGAGAAGATATTTCAACTAATAGACACAGTAGGGGTTAATATTCAAGGTATATAAAGAACTCATACAACTCAACACCAAAAAACCTAAACAATCTGATTTAAAGATGGGCAAAGGACCTGAATAGACAATTTTCCAAAGAAGACATCCAGATGGCCAGCAGGCACATGAAAAGATATGCAACATTGCTGATCATCAGGGAAATGCAAATCAAAACCACAATGAGCTATCACCTTACACCTGTCAGAATGGCTATCATCAAAAAGACAAGAAACAACAGTGTTGACAAGGATGTGGAGAAAGGGGAGTCCTCGGGCACTGCTGGGGGGAATGCAAACTGGTGCAGCCACTCTGGAAAACAGTATGGAGGTTCCTCAAGAAATTAAAAATAGAAATGCCATATGATCCAGTAATTCTACTTCTGGGTAATTATGTGAAAAATAATGAAGCTATTAATCAAGAAAATGTATGTACCTTATGTTTATTGCAGCATTAATTATAATAGCCAAGGTATGGAAGTGACCTAAGCATCCATCAATAAATGAATGGATAAAGAAGATGTGAGATTAATATGTAAATATAAACATAATGAAATATTACTTAGCCATAAAAAAGAATGAAATCTTGCCATTTGCAACAACATGGAGGGACCTTGTGGGTATTAGGCTAAGTGAAATAAGTTAGAAGAAGACAAATATCATATGATTTTCACTTTTGTGTGGGATCTAAATAATAAGACAGAAAAAACAAAAATAGACTCATAAGTACAGAGAACAAACTGCTGGTTGCCAGAAGGGAAAGAGGTGAAAAGATAGACATAATAGGTAAAGAGGGGAGAAGAGATTAGAAATCTTTCTGGACAGTGATCTGGATGCGACTGCAGGACAACATGGGGATGATGAGCATAACGGGAACACATTCTTAGGAAGAAATTACACCTTTTCTGCCTTTCTTCTCAAAATCCATTATCCCATCCTCCAATGCACAGAACAGCTGTTTCAGGTTAGTTAGCATTTCCCCAATAAGCTGTTTTGTGTCAAGCTTCCATGCCTTTTTTTTTTTTTTTTTCTAAGCTTCCATGCCTTTGTGCAGGCTGTTTTTGCTATCCTGCCATCTATCCAGAAAGTTCCTCTCCATTCTTCCAGAACCAGCCCTGGAATCTCTGAGAGATCTTTCCTAGGGAGAACAGGAGAGGCAGGAATTAGCATCCCCTCTATGACAATGAGCCTCTTAACATTGTCTACCTGTGGTTTCCACCTCCCCGGATTATTGCTTCCCAAAGGCTGAGGCCAATAGGAACTGACAGTCTGGAGCTGTGTCTATACTGCAGGTTTCAGAGTCAGTGCCTCCAGGAGTCACACCATTTAATGTATGTCAAAACAGTGCTGTGGGCCTAGTTATCCCCCATGATGTGAATCCTGAGACCCCGAGAGGTTAGGTAACTCGCTGGTGTCATATAGTTAATACATCACAGATCCAGAGCTCCATCCCCTGACTCTGGCAATGAGCCTGACCCAATTGATCAGTCATCACTTTTAAATTTTTTGTTTTCCTCAGACCTGGTACCATATTTCATATATAGCTGGTGCTGTGATGAATGGGCAGATGTTTGAATCATAAAGTCATTTGTTAGGCTCTAGCCCCTTCTACATTGGTAGCTGAGATGTAAAATGATGTACAATATAATCTGTGATAATGGAGACCGCTAATACAGTGGCAGAGAGGATACTGACAAAATCATGATGATAATAATAGTGATGAGAGTCAACATTTTACATGTTTTCTTGATTCCAGGTACTGGTCTAAACGCTGCCCAGTGACCTGTATATAACAGCAAGCCATTCTATAGATGAGGCTCAGGATAGATTAGGGACACACTGAGGATCAAAGACAAGTAAGAGTTGGGTCCATCAGGTCTTGAAGCCCACATTATCCCAAAGGCAGCAAGAGTGATGCAGGCAGGCCTGGGAACCAGCTGCTGCTATAGACCACATGTGTCCAACGAGCTCCATTCTGACAATATTGAATCAAGGTCCTTGGCCAGCAATTTAGAAAGATTGGGTTCTTACCACGGCTTTGCTACCCAAGACTTGGGTGATTTAAAGCAAGCAAATATTCCTTTGTTTTTGTACAAATTCCATTGCGGTCAACAAGAGTCAACAAGCTGAGAGTCAACAAGCGCCTCGTAAGGTATGCAACAGCCTGCGTTAGCCACCGGACTCCTTCCTCTTTCCCCACCACAAGCCATTTGACAGCTTAGGGACTTGGCAAGCTTTTGCCACCTTCTGCCTAAACTACTCCTCCCCTGGCTTTTTCTCTGCTGGCTCGCCTTGCAGGTCTCAGCTCAGATGTCACCTCCTGGAGACACCTTCCGTGACCTTCAGCCAACCTCTCTCACACTGCCCCCTTCTCTTCCAGTTGTTTCCTCCATAGGATTTCCAGAAGTCAAATTGATCATAATTATTCATTTAATTTCTTTTAATTTTTTTTTTTTTTACTTTCAACACTAGAATGTAAGACCATGTGGGTGGACCTCCGACTGTCTTGTTTACCACCGTAAGCTCCTGCCTCCAACAGTATTTGGCATATCATAGGCACTCAGTAAATATCATCTTACATTGTTGTTTTCAGCTCTTCTAAACAGAATAAATACTGTTATTGTTTTTGGTGATTCTAAGGAAAAACCACACAAATTTTTGTGCCTCAATCCTCTTTGTTCATTCCTATTTCTCACTTGTCTGCTCATCTCCATATACGTCTAATTACCTTTCCACTCCACCCCATCCCCTTACCCTGAAAACATGGTCCTGTTCTTCCTTCCACGGGGGCAAAAGGCCAATAAATGGTTGGCTGATGAAGCAATTAGCCAGGAGAGCGATTCTTGCCCGAGCCAGTGAGTCACTGCAGACTCAGAACCTGTGCATTCAGACCGGAGACCGCCCGGGCAACTTTCTTCTTGAATATCTTTGCCCAGTGCAGTTTAGTGCAAACCTTTGCATCGCTTTTAATTCCCTCTTAAAGTCATGCATACCATTTAATCAGGGTTCCCTCCCTCTCTATTGTGAGAGCCACGGGCTATTTCATAAAACATGAAGACAAGAAATAGCAGGTGACTCAAGACCTACTGAGGAGTTCTGCTTCCCCAGCCGGGTCTTTGTTTGTGGAACTGCATTGTTTTTGTTTCCGCGGTTATTTTTAGAGCAGTGCACAGAGAAGGAAAAGGGGACCAAAAAAAAAATGAATGACTTTACAAAGATGTTGGTGATATAATTAAAAGAGCAGAAAAAATGCCATGTAAATAAATAACGATGGAGGAGGGGGGATAGCTCACCTGAGAAAAGCCTGAGGGAGTTCAGGCCGTGGAGGGCCCCGGGCTGCCTGCCCAGAGCTCCATTCTGTTCCCACCAAGCACTGCCAAGGGTTCAAGGAGCATTTCCTACACGACAGGCAATTATCAGAAGAGGACCCACCTGGAATTTTCTCTCATAACTAGAAGGAAAGAGTTTCTCAAGGATACTCTAGACAAATCCTTTTCTTAAAAAAAAAAAAAAAAAAGATTTTTTTTTTAATTTCTAGGGTAATAGGTGCTTTGAAAAAGTAATCACTGCCATTTATTGAAGGCTTGCAATGGCACCATGATAAGCACTTGACATGTAGCTCATTTAATTCACACAGCAGCACTCAGAGCTAAATACGGTTAATATCCCCATTTTTCAAATGAAAAAATTGAGGCACAAAGCTAGGATGTAACTTGCCCAAAGTGAGACAAATAAGAAGGTGGCGAGCTGGCCCTTGAGATCCTTCTGGCTGGCTTCAGAGCCCATTATTTCAGCAAGCTCCCTACACTGCCTCTCCAAAACTTCATCTCTTAGAATTAACCATATGAAATTGCCAATCTTGAGCCCTTTTCTCCCCATAGACCTGACAATGTTGCATGGTTTTAACCTAACACAAACTTACATAACGTAAAATACAAAAGCTCCTCTTTACCAACGCTGCTATCCAGAAATGTGTACTTATAGACTCTCCTAGGCACACACCTGCCCTTTTGTTTTTCTTTATAAAGGGCTTTATTAATGATTTTACAAAAAAAGGACATGACAAATCAAAGTAACAGTTTTGGGCATCCCAAAAGTATTTTGGTTTTTTACAGCATTCTTGAAAGCAAGCAAGGAATGATAAATGTTAAAAGGAAATATTGGTGGGGAACTTTTTGTAACATAGGTAATAACAGTCACTTAAACCTGAATCACTTTGTTTTGTTTTGTTTTTTTTAATTAATTTTTATTGGTGTTCAATTTACCAACATACAGACCCTTTTTTTTTTAAGATTTTATTTATTTATTCACGAGACACACACACACACACACACACACAGAGGCAGAGACACAAGCAGAGGGAGAAGCAGGCTCCATGCAGGGAGCCCAACCTGGGACTGCATCCCGGGTCTCCAGGATCAGGCCCTGGGCTGAAGGCAGTGCTAAACCGCTGAGCCACCTGGGCTGCCCCACACCCACACTTACACACCTAGACAGGTGTATATAATTTTATCATGTAGTTGCATACAAGATGGATAAAATATGCTAGAGAAATGTTTCTTGGACATCCCTGCCCAAGTATCCTGTGCTTTTGTGTCACTATTTCTGGAGACTGGGTATCCAGAAGTGGGAGGCTAATTGATAAACTTTTCCTTTACAAGTGCAGTCTTCTGTTCTCCTTGAGCCCATTCATTCCAGTTTCCAGGTGCTAGGCTCATAGCATGAGTGCCAAGTGACTTGAGCCAATGAAGCACAGATGCCGGATGCCACATTGTAAACAGCATGGGGTTGACCCAGCAAGACTTTTAAAGATGTAACCCCAGCACTGACCTTCGGTCTGACCAGAAGGCATAGATATCTCAGATTTATGAATATTATTTCCTGCCTCAAAGAGGCCAGAGATCACTGGGAAGCCCTGGTTTGTTTCTTTAAGCCCAGAGAGATATGTTAAAGGGGTGGGGCCGACCTCAAGGGTCTCTGCTGCCTGGAGATGAAAGACCTGTGAAGGTCAGAGACCACTGTTAAGTCAACATCCTACTCAGTGCTCTCTTTGGTACTTTGACCCTAATGACTCAGCCTCCTGGAGGGTCCCATCCTCTGTGATGTTGGCTCTTGGCTCTTTGATGTTACTTTTGTCTTCATCTTCTGGTTCTTTTACCTGGCTGATTTCAACCTGTCAGGGATTGTGACGACTACCCTTTTGAGTCCATTGGGCATTTATTTCTGATACTCAGAGTTGGACTGCCTGTGCTTGTGGGCCTGTGGGGCTGACTTACCTACACACCAGCAAAACCTGCTCCCTGACCTCCCATCCCACCCCTGGTAACTCCAACTCAGCAACAGAGAGATTGTTTCTAAAACCTACATTAAGTATTGTCGCTCCTCTGTGTAAAGCCTTTCAATGGCTTCCCATGACATAGGAATAAAATACCAACTCCTTCCCATAACTTGTAAGACCTTATATGACATAACCCTTGCTCCTTCCCAGATCCTACCTCCTACTACTTCCCCAGGGCCCATGATGTGCCAGCCCTATTCCTTCAGTGCATCATGTTTGTTTCACCTCAAAGACTTTACCCTGCTGTTTTCCTGTCTTTTAGAAAACCCTTCCCCATAATTTCCCATGGATGGTTTCATCCTACCATCATAAAAATTCTCTCTCTCTCTTTTTTTTTTTTTTTTTTTGGTTATGTTCTGTTTCTCACATTCACCCATAGGAGCAAAGACCTCTTTTGTACATTTCCCCACAGTGTTTGGAGTGACACATGACACTTCTTAGAAGCAAGCTAAATGTCTGACAGAAAGGCAGATGAACAAATAAATGATTTGTGGGCTTCCATATGTAAAGAGCCAGTGGTGTCTATTAAGTAAAAGAATTCCCTTGGCTGTGACTTCAGCTAGTGTTCAACACGCATATTTCTTACAGAGGGATGAAGAGGAAGTGGACAGCCTTGGTGGGTGAACAATGTTACATACTCAAAAATATTTACCATCGCTTCATATTAAAGAGAAATATTTTAAAACAATGACACTACTATTTCTAGGAAAAGCATCTAATACTGTCTATAGCGGAATACCTAGCTTGTGCTAACCGGAATAAATAAGTTTACCTATAAGAACAGACTAAAAATGGGGGCACCTGGGTGGCTCAGTGGTTGAGCATCTGCCTTTGGCTCAGGTCGTGATCCTGGGGTTCTGAGATCAAGTCACATCAGGCTCCCTGCATGGAGCCTACTTCTCTCTCTGCCTGTGTCTCTGTCTCTCTGTGTGTGTGTCTCTCATGAATAAGTAAAATATTAAAAAAAAAAAAAAGAACAGACAAGAAATGGTGAATAATCATGTAAAGATTAAAGAGTTAATTTCAGAACAATGTGTTTGGCATAACAGTGTTTGTAATAATAATAATAATAATAATAATAATAATAATAATAAATTTGTATCTACATTAACATTATAAAAGAATATAGGAGAAACACTATTCCTGAAAGGTGAATAACAGAAACAGTTTTGTTTTCTACTTCATATGTTTATAGTTGTTTGAGATGAATGTGTATTATTTTCACTAAGTAGATAAAACACTGGAAGGATATATAAAAAGCCAGCGCAAGTTCAGTCTGGAAAAGGAAATGTAGAGAATGACTATTTCTAAAGCAAGTAGAAACAATGATTCATAAACTGGGCAGCGATTAAAAAAAGAAAAACCCAACCAACTGAGCTTAAAAATGACAGGCTGATCAGACAATCCAAATCCCTCACCCCCTGGCTCCACACAATAGCCTTAGTGGCTTAGGTGGGGCTAAGGAAGTACTTCCTCAAGCTGGTGTTAAGGTTTCCCTTCAAAAAGAAAACTGAGCAAACCAATATTTTAATAGGGAAAGAAAAAAAAAAGCCTCCCTCACTCTGAGATCTTCCCTCTCTGTCTCACTAATACTCTGGGGTGCGCTCCCTCCCTTTGTCTTGGAGATTTCCACTAGGATCTTACCCAGCTGCCTCTTTCAGAATTCCTCATATTCTTAGTAATGCTTGTTTCTCCTTCTCCCCGTGGGCGATGGACTCTTGTCCAGTTTCTCTCGGTCAGCCTCTGAAGTTGGGGAGGAAGAGGCAAAAGCATTAGAGAAACCTAACCATGGAAAGGCACTTCCAATGACAAAAGCACACTTTGGAGTGGAAACTGGACTGGGGGGCTTGGAAGAGGTGGAAATAAAGGCACCGCCTGGACGTGGTTACTTCACTCGGGTCATCATAATGCCAGTGGGCTGGGGAAAGATGCCCATACTCACTCCTCACTTAGTCATTCAACAAGTATTCATTGAGCACAGGATATGGGCCAGATACTGAGCTATGAGCTGGAGGGAGACAACAGTGAGCAGAATCAATCAATGTGGTCCTAGCTCCCATTAAGCTTAGAGTCAAAGTGGGAAGGTGAACAGAAATCACAAAAAAAAAAATGAAAGCAGAATTGCCAACTGTGGAGTATGTGCCACGTGAATGGGTGGCTGGTGTCTCTTAGCTCAAGGGGTGAAGGAAGGCGCTCCAGGGGAACTGCCACTGGAGTGGAGGTGTGAAGGGGAAATGAGGGTCAACAGGGCAGGAACCAAGAAAGCAAGGCATGGCAATCTCCTGGGAGTCAGGCCTGAGGACTGGCCATGGCAGCTATAGAGCTGTAGAGGAGAAGTGGAGCAGGTGCCCAGGACGGGAGCAAGGCTTCCCAAAGGGGCCGCCATAGGAACTCAGCTGAGGTCCCATGGGTGCTCTCTGAATGGCAAGAGAAAGTCCGAGTAGATCCCCTAGCACTGCCTTCTCATCCCTCCCTCCCTTTGCTCTCTCTCACCCTCCCAAAAAGGCAGCCACCTCCCTTTCTTGATTATCCTCTAATCTCACCACCCAGAAACCTCAGCCCTTCTCCAGTGATCCCACATGCACCGTTCTGAGGACAAGGAAGAGAACCCGTTCTGCTCACTAAGGGGTAGAAGGAGCAGATTAGGCTGTGCAGGCATCCACTGATTTCACAAGTAAGAGCTCAGGGGTGTAGCTCACATGCATCAATATTTATTGAATGTTTTCCAAGTGTCAGGGGTCAAGCTGGATCCTTGGAGTAGGACAAGATACACAGGATCCTTAGAGTTTATTGTCTACTTCAATGATCTCCAAACTGCCGTCCCTGGCTTAGCAGCATCCAGGTGCTTTGGGAACATGTTTGGAACGCATACTGTTTGGGATGAACAGTATGGCGCACCTGAATGGGCAATTCTAGGGTGGGACTCCGCGATGGGCATTTTTACAAGGTTTCTGGATAATTAGCAGTACAGCTAAGGTTAAAGTTTGCCACCCATTGGTCTAGTGGATCACAGGTGAACAAAGCACCTTCGCAGGCACTATTTCCATCAACGTTTTGATTTAATTTGAATCTTTAAATATGAAATGTTTAAAATGTACAGGAAAAAAAGGTACCAGTGTGTATCCACTTCCCAAATATAATGAGTGTCATCACGCTGTCATATTTCCTTCAGGTGTCATTTTAATTTTTGAAAGAGATGAAAATTTTCAGGTTCAAATAAAATTCTGCTTCCCATTCCTTTCTCACCCCACCCTTCCCAGGAGATCAGCACTCTCCTGACATCTATTAGGACCCTCATGTGAACTCCCTTTTGGCAAATCTGACCAGGAGGAGCTATATTCACCTATCAGAGTTGTGTTTCCTCCTCCGCTGCCCCACCACCCAATCCTAGGGATCTTTGCCAATCTGATTCCAAAGGCTTTGTGATTTAGAATAGAAAACGGTGGACAGAGGAAGCTGTGTGACCAGAAGAAATGGGAGATGATGGAAAGAGAGACACAGAGACAGAAAGAGATGATGCTGGTTATACATTAAAGACCTGGCAAGAATTGAAGTTTTTGGGGAAATGGAGGAAGGATGTACAGCTGGTGGTGATGAGAGTCTGGGTGTTTGGCATGGGCAGTTCTGAGCACAAGACAATTGGGGAGTAGAGAAATGTTGTTCTGACTTAATGCCCGTGAGTTTTTTTGAGAGACCTGAGAAAAAAATGGATTCTTAAAATCATTAATGGCTGGTGAGATTGCGCTTCCTTGAATAAGCTTCTGTGAAGGGACGAGGCCATCTGGAACCCAAGATTTATTAGGGTTATATTAGATTCACCATTGGCATTAAAGAGTACGTCCATTCCAGTGTTAGGACCTGATCTGTTTAAGCCAAATCTGCGCACATGCATTTGTGTTTGTGTTGCTTGGGGGGGGGGGGGGGGGGCTTTCAGGCTATAGGGCTCATGTTGAGTAGCTTCGACAGAGATAGCATGGCCACAAAGCCTGAAATATTTACCCTCTGGCTCTGTATAGAATATGTGTTTTGACCCCTGACTTAGCATTCCATCTTCCCTTCTATATGGCTGGGTTCAGAGAGGAGCCTGTGACTCAAATCAGGCTAATTAAGGCCAACAAAATTCAAACCTGGGATTTTTGTTTATCTTGATAATTTATCTTGAAGTAGACCTTTCACCCCTGTTGGATAGGAATAGGCAAACAGGAAGCTCTAGGCCCCATTGACACACCTTACCTCACGGTGAGGGAGAGCCTGCCTATGAACAAGGGAGACACAGAAGCAGAAAGAAAGAGATTGGGCTCTAGATTAAGTCATCCAGAATCTCCTCGAACTTCAGTTATAGGAGGTAACAGGATCCTTTTGTTGGTTCCTTATGTTGTTCATGTCTGTTAAGATACTGTTTCTGTTACTGGAAGCCTAGTTTCCATCTGATTAAGAGTCTATTATCTTTTTTATTCCTTTGCCTTAAATGCTTTCTATAAAGATCTATAAATCAAGAGGTATTTCTTGAGCTCTGAAGCCTACTTATAGCTACACGAATCAGCTCAGGAAAGCAAGAACATATGCAGAAAGATGAACACCGAGCAAAACAGAAACAAAAAATGAAGAAGAAAAACAAAACCAAAGGAGAAAAGGAATGAGATTTCCCACCCGGGGGACATTTTGAGAAACTCACCCTTTGGAGATGGGCACTCTGGTGTAGGGACAGCAACAAACACACAGTCAGATACGGAGAAAGTACAAATAAATTTACAAGGACTATAAAGAAGGACATTGGAAATGGATTTTCTTGGGGAGTCTCAGCTGTGTGGTCACTAGTCTGCGGAGAATACACATCCAAATGACCCATTTTCTCTTTTCAGCTATGCTAGTAATGAGCCTCGTAAGGAACATGCCCATCTGTGTATACCGTTCATCATTCAATTATTACCTATTGTGCATTGTTATGAGCTGAAATGTGTTCCCCCAAAATTCATTGAAACCCTAACTTCCTATGTGACTGTAATCTGGAGAGAAGGTCTTTAGGAGGTAATTAAGGTCAAATAAGATCATAAGGGTGGGGCCTCAATCCAATAGGGCCACAGCCTTATAAGGAGAAGGAGATCTGTCTCTCTCTCTCTCTCTCTCTCTCCCCTTCTCTTCCCCTTTTCCCTCACCCCACAACAAGACTGCAGCCTCTACAAGCCAGAAAGAGGACATTCACCAGCACTCCACCATGCTGGCACCCTGATCTTGGACTTTCAGCCTCAGAAACTGTAAAAAAGTAAATTTCTGTTGTTTGTTTGAGCCTCCCCCCCCCCCCCACCCGCCCCGGTCTATGGGGTCCTATTATGGCAGCACAAGTAGACTGAGACAAGCATCTGCTACAAATGATAAGCACTCTTCTAAGCACTGGCCTCACTTTCTCCATCCGTAAAATTGGAAGGTTGGTTCCTTGCTATGCCTCTCCCCTCTTGCCCTTTCAGGAGGATGTATCTCTTATGCTGAACTTCATATCCTGGCTCTACCCCCTCTGAGCTGTGGGATCTTGGAAAAGCCTCTGTCTCTGTATCTTAATTTCTTTTTCTGTTTCTCTCTCATTGAGTTGTTGTGACATTTAAAAGAATTAGTGCATGTAATGTATGTGCAGCAGTGCCCAGTACAGAGTCGATGCTCTCTGTAAGCGCTAGTGGCTATTATTGTGATTGTCATCCTTCTGATTATTCAGTAATGATTTCAGAAACTCAGGAGTTGGTTTGGACAATGGGAGTCACTCTATGTTACAGTAACTACCCATTTCTTCAGCTAGGCTAGTGCTCTTCTCACTCTGTTGAGCACTCTCATTAGAGATATAACTAACAGCATTTTTTAAAAATACCGTGCTGGTATCAGATTGTCTCCATGGTTTTCCAGATGGGCATTTATTATAAAATCCCTGTTTGTCATGGGCATACCTGTGACTTTGTCTTTTCATAAAAACAACAGCGCCAGCTGCCATTTATTCAGATGTTCACTGTGGGCCCAGTGTTGTGCTAACAACACATGCAGTGAATTAGTCTTCATAGCAGTCCTTTGGGACACAACAAATTACTTGGCTCATGTCATAAAGAAGGAGACTGAGGGTGAGAGAGGACACCACTGACTCTATATACCATCTCTTAATCCAAACTACCAAGATGAATGAAACTTAAAATATCTCTCGCCCAAAATACCCTTTTCTGTAATTTTGGCTCAATTAGTCCAATAAATTGTATATAAAGAGCCAGTCTTACTAGACACATTGATCTCATGGTATTAAAACGATAGGTAGATAGATGATAGATAAATGACAGATAGGCAGATATAGGTACAGATATTCTTGTACAAATAAGTGACTTTCCAAGAAATTTTGATTTAGATAGGAGTGCCCCTCCTTTATGTGTCAGTTTACAGATCATTAACTATTTAACAGAAAGGTTGGCGCTGGCAACCACAGCTAATTGATGATCAATCAGAAAGAGATAAAGCAACTTCGATACCATAGTGGAAGTCAATGGAAAGATGGGTTGATTTGCTAAAATTTGATTGACTTGCAGCTTTTCAGTATATAAATTGCAGAGAATAGAGTTCACCTAGGATAGATCAAGTTTAACCCAAATTGCTTCCATTCGATTTGATTGAGTGAAACAAGACGTTATAATAGCATTCCCTCTTCCACTCACTCGGTACATCTTGCCTTCCATGTTGGGGAAAGATTTTTCCAGGAGTATCTACATTAGTCAAAGAATGCACCTTTTTGGAAGCCTGTCTACCTTCATTAAATGGCTTTCAGAGCACACAATGCAACTGAATAGCGTGCATTATTCAAATGGTTTTCAATGCGCATGAGGAAAGGGAGATATACTCAGATGGGAGCTACTTTCAGTAGCTCATCTGCACCACAGGAAATTCATTTCCCCTTTGATTCTTATGCCACTTCACGGGATGTACATGCATTCTAGTCCCTGTGTAGTTTTGTGGGGGCTTTCAGCCACCTAAACCAGAGCCTAGTGAATAGTCATCACACTTCTGAAAACACACACCAAATGCCTTGTAATTTTCAGGAACAATACTTTCTATGCTTCTCCATTCCGACTCAAAGGTACAGTGAGATGTTTTTACTAAGTGGGATTATTTTCTCCCACGTGGAGTTTTAGACCTGGTGACAAATGTCATGAAATCTGTCAGTCTTTCTAGCTAGACTCAGAAAACCAGGCGCTGTGTTCCCCTGTCTTATTTGCCAATATGAGATGAAGAGGGTGGGGGCGAGGGTGCTTTTAAAATGGCTTGTAACTTTGGAGCTTGGATCGAAGGCATATGCGGTCTCCCAAATGCTGGATGGAGTACATGCAGGAAGGAGGAAGCCTTTGCAAAAAGAGTCCCCGGAATCCTTCTTGACAAGCGTTTTGCATGCGGTTAAATAGACAAATGTAGTCTGCTGCCAGGGTTTTACAGGAATCATACTTGATGGCTGTCACCAAAAAGATTCTTGGGCACTGGTGGAGTGACAAACTACTATGCCTTAGAGCAGTGCTTCTCAAACGTGAGCGTCCATCAGCCTCACCTGGAGGGGGTGGGCAAACACAGGCTGCCAGCCCCACCTGTGGAGCTTCTGATTTGGGAGGTGTGGGTGCAGTCCAGGTGGCACCCACGCTGCTGGTCCGGGGACCACTTCCTGAGAGCCACTGCCTTTGAATGACCAAGAGGGGGTAAGCCTGAAAGCCTGAGGCTGAGGGTAACGTTTGCCATGTGGAGCCTCGGCTCCAACCCAAGGATGTGTGCTCTTGGGATCACAGTGCGCACTGCAGACACCACGAACCGTGGAGCAACGCGGCACCCCCCAGAAGCAATCCGCTTAGGGGGAAATAAGGTGGAAATCTTTTCTCCCCATTTCTCCACTACTCCTAGCTTTCTGGACATACCTCATCAGCACTGCTCTTTCCAGGGCTTCTTCATGAAACTGCGCTCTCTGCACCTCCCATCTCACTTTCCGGCTGATGGAAAAGCCAGCAGCTCACAGAATGCATTACGCAAGCTAATGCTTCAGGCTAGAGGTACCAGAGGTGATTCAAGCTGATGAACAGAGCCTCCATTTATGATTCCTAGGTACATGCTCAACCGATACATTCTTGGCGCTGGCAACTATTAACATTTTCTCAGCATTTCAGGGATTTACATTTGACCCCCAAAGTGAGGCAGCTTTGAGCTCCACGGATCCATAACGTGCATTGTGTACCATTGCTAATAAACATTTACAACGTGGCATGCACAGACCTGGCTCCGTAGGCCCATTTGCGAGAGCGCAGCGACGGATCCTGTATTTAGGCCAGCATCTCCCCACATTAAATAGATTGGTTTGTCCTTATTACACTGCTTTGTCACTTACATTTGCATTTCCAATGGTTCCCACACCCCAGCGCAATAGTTAGGGATGCTGAAGTGACCACAACTTGTCCCAGTCCTTGAGAGCAATATCTGGAAAGGAGCGTCCCGAGGCCTGCTTTCCCCCACGAAGTTAGGGCAGCAAGAGTTTGTTCTTTCTCTCCATCTCACCATACAATGGCCTTCCTGCTTCCACACCTAGAAACAGCCGCTCCTACAGAAGATGCAGGTTCGGTCTTGCCAGAGTCTGAGTGGGCAGGGAACTATTCTTTGAAATCTTGACCCTTTCCTATCTGCCCTGCCAAGAATTGGCATGGCTCGGTTTAAATTTTGGCTGCTGTGCTTCATCGTACAGAAGCCTCCCTACATATGTAGAAAGGGTGTGTTTATGAATCTACACCCACTGTGCATTTGTCTATTTTTATATATGCATATTGCATAGTAATAGGGATTTTATGCATCGAATAAAACTATTTCCCCCAATTTCACTCGGTTTATCGTTCTGCTGAATAATTCAGCTACTATATGGACTTCATGGACTTTTGCTTGATAAATCCACTACTCTGAGCTTTCCCTTTCATTGGAATTTTTAATCAGATTGAAACCCATCACGTTGAGATCAAAGCCGGGAATAATGTTGTCACCAATCTATATTTTAGCCAAAGGATGTTCCTTAGAGCGCACGTCCTCAAATCGCTTAGGCGCTTGCTAAAGTGTAAGAGAATTTATGATGCTAAATAAAACCAGGAAAAAAAAAAGATGTTTTAATAAGATGAAAATCCAAATGTTAAAATAATGAGCCATCTGCATGGGTGGCCCTCTCTTGAGAGAGATGCCAAGAGCTTTGCCATCTGTGAAACATTTACCAGCTGTTTCCTTCCCTTTTTTGTGAGAACATAAGAAATCCTTGCAGTTGGTGTTTCTAAGTGATACATCACAGGGAAGAAAACAGGTTTGCCCAACTTCAGCAAGGCTGGACCGAGCTGAATTAACCAAATAATACTTTTGGCAACCACGGAGGGGTACCCCAGTGTGCCACTTTTCTTCCCAAACCACACCCCAGCCCCTTTTCCGAACCTCAGCAGAGAGCACAGGCGGATGAGAAGGGAACGGGAAATGAATAACATCCCATGAGGTCATTTAAAACCGAATGTTTTCAGAGAAAGTCTGTTCCTGCTCACTCGACTGCCTGCAAGCTGGTCTTACCTTCTGAGTATTCAAGCAAGGTTTGGGCTAAATTGCAATCCTACTGAAATGGGGAAAGGTGTCTAAAGCACTACAAATATTTTTGAACACGTCTGTCCTTCTTCTTTCTCTTCTCTGATCACTGTTTCACATGTCTGCCAGTCAGCCCCGTATCCCTGCTGCTCTGGCCCTGACAAGCACCTTATCTAGGTTGGCTGACTTCCGCATGGTCTTAGGATCTGAACAGAGTGCCAGGCATGAATTTAACTTTGCAGCCGGCTCTGATCCGAGGCAATGTCCCTGGCAATAAAATACTCACAGTGTGGGGTGCTGATCTATCAATCCCTCCCCAGGCTCCTGCTTTTTCACCTTCCTGGTTCTAACGCCAGAATCTGTCAGAATTTTATTTTTTTCTCCGACTGCCATCTTTTCTACTTCATTAACTGTCAAATGCATTTCAGGGAACATAACCTAACAAGAAGGTTTGGTTAATGAATGTGAAGTCTTTCAGATGCTCCCCTCAGGTGTCATTCCTGAGGATTTTAGGAAAGCTTTAGGTCATTTTTCAAAAAATAATTTTTCTAAGGCCATATGCAATGAAACAGGGGGGAAATGAATCTATGGGCTACGGCCGCTCTTGCTCCAGTGCCTTGGTGCTAAGCCAGACCTTAAGGGGGAGAAAAAAAAAAATCAAGACTCATAGCTTCTTTCTGGAAAGCCCGAGAGTCGTAACAGCAGTATTGACTGCACTCTCTAATGGGCGATTTCACATATCAGACTGCAGGGATGTGCGCTGTGAGAATCACATTTCACATAAAGTAAGGGCATAAAAGAATTTTCTAGCTCACTCAGCGAAGCAAAGTGAGCCTCGCTTTCTAAGCCAGAGGAAATTTCCGAGTGCTTCATCCTCAGTCACCGGGCCGCTTACCGGGAGTCTGCTGGACCCAGGTAGCACGCCCCTGTCCAAGAGAGAGAGCGTGGGCTGCTGCTGCGGGCTCCCTACGAGAATGCAGCTGACAGGCTCACGGAGTTTACAGAGCCAGTCAAACACGAAGTCCAACAAAGGCTGATGCTCCTCGCCAGCAGTTTTCAACCAGGGGCAGTTTTGATCCTTAGGGGACAGTTGGCGACGTCTGGAGACATCTTTGGTTGCCACGGCTGTAGGATGCTGCCTGCGTCCAGCATCCTTCAAGGCACAGGCGTGCCCCCCTCTCGCCCCTGCCCCCCAACCATCAACAAAGGCTTATCCAGCTCAACATGCTAACGGTGTCACAGCTGAGAAACCTGTGCGAAGTTATGGGCAGATCCCTGAAGGGGACAGGGGGATCAGCCAAGAGAAAGGGGTGGAGAGAGGCTGGGGAGATGTGCAGAGTGGCCTAGGTAAAGGCCATGGGAGTTTCGGGGCCTTTTGGGGCCTTCGAGCAATGCTGAACTTGCAGGACAAGCATCAGGTTTCTCGTTTGGAGGGCTGGGTGGCTGCGAGAGGCTCACCCAGAGGAGGTGTCTCTGCCTCGGACCGTCCCAATCAAAAGACTTGTACTGCCCTTGCTCTTTACAAACATCTCCGCTGCCCTCAGTCACACGGCCTATTCACCCTTCCCACCGGCCTATATTTGAGATGGAATTAAGCCCATTTTCCAGTCGGGGAAATGGCATACAGCACACTCTTACCTACAAAACCGCTGCAACCACCTGATCAGAAGGTGCCCTAAGGGGCACCTGGGTGGCTCAGTCGGTGAAGCGTCTGCCTTTAGCTCAGGTCTTGATCTCAGGGTCCTGGGACCAAGTCCTACATTGGGGTCCCTGCTCAATGGGGACCCTGCTTCTCCCTCTCCCTCTCCCACTCCCCCTGCTTGTGCTCTCTCTCTCTCTCTCTCTCTAAAATAAATAAAATCTTAACCATAAGAGAGATAGAAGGTGCCCTAAGAGTTACCTGTTGATGTCCATTTTTAGGCTGGTGAATCTGGATGCATATTTCTATAAGTTCAAGCAGGTTATACATGGCTTATCTGTTTATGTGTAATTATATTCTTTACCGTAGTACATGCAGTTGGCTATGCAGTTCTCTTTTATTATGTTTACTATTGGAAATGAGCAGTGGCACAAAGCGTCTAAAGTTATTTTTAAACCCAAACTCATTTATCTTAGGTTTGGGAGTGCTTTCCGTGGCGTTACCACCCACCTCTCCCAGGAAGTGTGCCTTTCTAATTACGTTTGGGTTACCAAGGATTTTTAATCAGTGCTTACTCTCGTGGCAGGAGTAATCCACACAATAAATAAGGATCACACTCTGGACGTCCGGAGTCTCTTCTGTATTTTCCCATCTTCTCCTCACACAGGGAGCCAGCTGGTATTTCCTCCAGAACGTATAGAGGGAAGGAAGTCAACGTCAGGGACAAGCAGATAAGGGCTCGCCTTGCAGCCAAATTACTGGCTGGCTGGTATCTGGCGAGTTACTGAACCTCTGAGCTGCAGGGTCAACATCTACAAAGCTGGGGTAGCAATATATTTCTCATTGGCGTCTTTGGCAAAGAGTCGATGCAATTAGGCGCACAAAGCCTGGTACGTGGCATACGGGAAATAACTCTTCAAAAACCATTGAGTGTGTTCGTGCATTATCAAGCCTCTAGAAGGTGACACAGGGAATGGGATGCAAAGCACTAACACTATTCCGGCTTAGTGTAAAATTAAACATTTTAATTCAGTCTTCCATAGCTACCTGCACAAATGGGGATGTAGTTTAAACATGCTGCAGAGAGAAACAGAGCAAAATCTGAACTTCACCTTGGAGGGGAGTCCTCGGTATTTGTATCAGACCCGGCAGCTTCGATTTGAGCGTCAGCTTCCTATCCTGTAGCACGTCTTCCAGAGCTATCTCCTCAGGTTTGTGGACAGGATGCAGGAGGGCAAAGTGTGTGTTGTCCTTCCCTGGGAGAAGTTGATAGGCTCCTGTCAGAAAGAGGCAAGGGAAATCAAGTGGCTCACTTTGTCCCATCAAATGGGAGCAAAAAAACGACAATTGTCACTTGGGCAACGTCTCTTAAGAGCTGGCTCTTTTATCCCTCTGCTTCTGCCTCAGCCTGGGTCTGAGTTGAGCGAGCATGGAACAGAGCTGCAGGTGACCTATGGCCAAGAGACAGCAGGAGCAGGAGCTCAGCCTGTGGAGTGGCCGCTGCGTTACCCCGTCCTGAACCATCCCGTCGCAGGTGGGCAGCAGGGCCGAGCACGGTGGCTGGGCAGCCACTGGGATGGCCATCTCCCTCTCCTTCACTGCCCCACTGGGGGACAGAAAGAAAACCATTTCCAGTGCTCCCTTGTTTCTGACCTCGTGCTTTCTCTATTTGAATAATATTTACAGTCTTTTGCCTCTCGCTTCCCCAGCCCCGGGTCCTGTCGGATTCACAGCCCAGGTGCCGAGGCGATGGGGGGCTCCCCCGCGGGCCCCCGACAGTGGGGACAGAGTCCCTCCTGCACCCGCATCCCTTCACACGCTCCAATCTGTGCCGGCGGAGGAAAGCAGTTTGGAGTCATGACCCCCCTTTCACGCTCGCAAACTCTGTGGAATCTCATCCGTCGTGGCTGTCCTCCAAACGGGAACAGGTCCTTTATGCCACAGATGCAAGTAGCAAAGATTGCGGCAGCTACTTAAGAGCCACCAGGCTTTTCTGTCTGAAATCCCAGTTCTCCCAGTCATGACTGCGAAAGATAGAAAACCGGTCCCATTTGGTGTTGCATCTTGCCACGCTTCCCCCCCTTTCTTCGTTCATACGGGGTCAACAACAACAAATCCCTCCCAAAGATATTTTACCAAGGGAAAACAGTGAAGTAAGAGCCACAACCCACTTATGAAAACTCTTGATAGGTTTTCACCTGATTTTAAGCAACTGATTATAAGTACCATTGGAAGGTGCATCGTAGCTAGATGGGAAAACGTCAGGGCTTTCTATGAGAGGTGCTGCCTACCCGGACTTCCCACTACAAATGTCAGATTCCTGTTCCAGTCATCTATTGCAGGGGTCTGGAAACTTCTTCTGGACAGGGCTGGAGAGTAAATGGCTTAGTCTTTGTGGAACATGCCATCTCTGCAGCAACTACTCAATTCTGCCCTCAGAGCCAAGAAAGCAGCCATGGACAGTATGTAAATAAATGGCCATGGCTGTGTCTCAATAAAACTTTATTTGCAAAAAAAACAGATGGTGGGCCAGATTTGTTTGCTGACCCTTGGTTTTTTAGAACCATGCTTGCCAGTGTAGTTTGCTGAACCCTGGTCTATTAGATCTACCCGGGACAAAGGTAAGTCAATATTTCTGAATGATTCAGAGCAATGTAGGTAGTCTAGAATTTTAATCTTCATAAAAACAACATAAGGAATTGAGAATAAAATAAAAATTATATAGAAATGTGTAAATCCTTCACTTAAATATTACTATATTTAGTATATGCATATACACTTATATCCCACCATACAAAGTATTAAATGACCTTTGAGAGGAACCTGTATAAAGGAAATGGTAAAATCCTTGCAGAGACATCATATCACCTATAAGTTAGGATATTGCCTATGCTGCTGTAACAAAAAGACCCAAAATTTTAGTGTTTTTTCATGATAGAAGTTTATTTCTCTCACACACGATACATAACACCTGGCATCCATGTCTGGCTTGTCCACTTACAATCATTAGGAAGAGAGAAAGAGGCAGGGGAAATCACACCCAGTCCTTTTTGGGGGGGATGGGGGTGAGGGGAGAGGGTGCATAAACTAAAAGTAGCATACATCACTTCTGCTCACATCCCCTTGTCCAGAATTTACTCACGTGGCCACAACCAAGCTACTAAGGAGGTTGGCAAATGTGGTCTCAAGCTGGACAGCCACATTCTCCACTAAATTCTGGTCATTGCGTTGTCATATAAAGGAGGGAATGGGGAAGAATGTGTGTTTTTATGTCCAGAATTATGTACGACATAATTTTGCTTTGCTTCTTGCATCTGTGCACTTGCACTTGTTCCCCTTTGGAGGAAATTTGCATACACCACAGCAGAAGAGACCTCAGGCTGTGGAGTCAGGCGGCTCTGATGTCCAATCCCAGCTCATTGCTTACTAGCTGGGCATTATTGGGGATTATCTAGCCTTCTTGAAACTTATTTCCTCATCTGTAAAATGAGATTGATGATATCTACTCTTGACTCCCCTTTTTATAAGCTCTGCCTACATCCCAATCATGCTCTTTAGGGAGAGGAATCTCAACAACCAGTTCAACTATTGCTCCAAGTCTATCCCATCTAAAGCACCAAGGGAATGAGTGTTCAACATTGCACGTTCCTGGATCCAACAGGAAGAACAGGCCCCACAACTTGGTTTTCTGACCAGCACAGGCTTGAATCAGAAGCAGCGAAGCAGTGGGGCAAGCAACCATTCTATCACAGAGAAGCTTCCTTGAGCACTCCACTCTCGAGTGTCTGTTAACTAAAATTATTTTTTTGGTGATGTCATCCCATTTTCACTTGTGCAGAACCTTGCCAAACACCTGTGGACCTTTACTCAATGGGGAAATAAATAGATCATGGGTGGCTTGGTCTCTCATGCTGTTTTGCTGTTTTCTTCATTTGTGTGTGTGCATGTATCCATGTGTGCACGTGTGTGTGTGTGTGTGTGTGTGTGTGTATTTCTTATCGCAACGTCATTAACCCAGGGAAGGAGCCCTGTGGCAATGATATTGGAAGTGGAGTGAGGGAGTACAACCTTACTTGAACTCTGGCTCCATTCGTCATAGTTCTTCTTGGCTCAAACCATTTTGCAATCACTGGAATGTAAATCTTGTAGAATTTCTCTCCCTTGTTTTGTCTTTCTCTCCACAAGGTCTCAGTGACTTCAGACATTCCACTCTTGCTAATAGGACCTAATACCTTCTCTAGAACAATAGATCTCCTCCTCTGATCAATACTGCCCTTTCAACACCCACCTTTGCAAGTTGTGGCTAGGATTTAATTGAGGCGGTGCACGTGGAGTTCTTAGAACAAAACCTAATCCAGAGTACATGATGTCATAGGAGTTGGCCACACCACGAACAACAGAGAGTTCAGTTCTAATATTCACTTCCAATTCATCCCCACCAAGAAGTGGGTCAAACCACTATCCAAAAGTAGTGGAATTATCTCGCTCTTTGGCTGAAGTTCCCCATTGTCCAGTCCTCCTGCTCCCATGCCAGAGCAGTCCACACGGAAATATCAGAAGACCAATTACTGATATCAGGGAATTCCCGGACTGCAGTTGTTCAAAGGACACACCTTAAGTGAAAGTCCAGAATGGCTGTGCAACTGGAGAAATAATCATCCCCAGATATGCTCTGCAAAATGCCTACTGCCAGCTCCTGACTGCACATGAATGGCTTCTCTCTCTGTTTCTGGGAGAAAGCGAGCATCTTTCTCTCTCTCCCTGAACATTTTCTCTCTGCTCAATTGCCTCTCCTAAGGTAGTCAAAGGGAGCTTTATAGTCATCTTTTAGTAAAAAAGAAACTTCCAGATTGAGACTGTCTTCTATTGGGCAAGACCACAAGAATGATGACTCATCCACTGATGTACTGGATGTGTTCCTGGTCTCCGCAGAATTCTGGAGTGCTCTGATTTAACACTTTATGCATAATTGGGTATGTGCTACATTATAATAGCTGAAAATTGATATAAAAATTAGAAAGAGTTGCTGTGAATTTTTAGGTTCGTTACAATAATCCCCAAGCTAATGTTAGAGCCTCATTTTTTTTTTTTTTAACAACCTAGTAGGGGCTTCCAGTTTAGCCAAATTCATCGAGACATTCTTTTCTTGTTGTCATTTATTTATTCATTCGTTCAGCACTTTTAATAAAGGTTATTGTTTGCCAGTCACTGTCAAGATAAAATGATGAAGATAAACTAAGCCTTTTTTCATCAATTTAAGATTTGTTTTTAGCATACTAGACTTCTTCTGCTTCTCTGTACCAGTGGTTCAGTGTAAAACTGAACCATTGCCTTGCTCTCTACCTATGCAAAATGTAGGTACTGTCCCTACTCTCTGTGACGTCTTCCCAAGTTATTGCAGCTGTGAGTGAGCAGAGAACCCTTTATTATCTCGTGCCTAAGCCAACTAAAAACTTCAGGGTTATGGATTACACACAACAGAAACCAATTCTGAATGTCTCAAATTTTAAAAGTAAATGTATTTGGAGTATATCAGGAAGACCCAAAATGGCAAAGTGGTTGGAGGACCCGGTTAGAACCATGGCAATTCAGGAAGAGCCAGGAGGAAAGAATCCAAACCTTCTTCTTTTTAGCAGCAACAATCCATCGGAGATAACACCACCAGTGCCTTTTGCTACAGACACTACTGCTCATGGACACCAGAGCAGCTACTGTGAGCCATTTCAAATGCTCCCACAGCTCTGGATTGAAAACACAGGGCAAGCACCTCTGATTGACCCAGCTTCAATCTTGTGTCTGCTAGAGGGTCGTTGGAGTGAGGTCCAACCCTTTAGATCCCATATGGGAAGTGAGGGCATGGTCTCTCCCGTATTCTGCATATGATGGAGGATTCCTCCAAATATAGGAAGGAAATTAGTAGCTGGACCACCAAAGAAATGACAAGGTCCCCTACACCGGTCACGACTACATTGCAGTAACTTTTCAAAATTATTATTATTGCCTCCTGTTCTCTCATGTTTGTAGCGTTTATTTTCATTAAACGGATTTAGCACTTGTTGCCGACTCTTTGTCCCAGCTAAGTTCTTCGAGACGAGAACACTCATTATATTCTGTGCATAACCTCAGAGTGACTCGCTCATAGCTGTGGTGTGTGAAGTAATTTACAACCTAATAAATATTTATCTTATTGGCCCCTTTTCTAATATTCGGTGCTACCAATAACGGAGAATTTGAGATTTCAGAACAAAATACCAAGACATTTTATGATCATTTAAAATTATGTCTATTTGACAACATATCCTGTGTTTACTTCTAAACAGGAGGAGAGTGCTTATAATTAGAAACAATAGAACAATTAGGTATCAAATAAATCTTACATCTGCTGTTTAGCCACTTGAGGGGAAACAATTTTCTCACAAGTAGCAATGGTCAAGAAAGCTATGAAATTTAGGCCAGTTGTCTCAGAAAATAACTTATTAGTTGCTAAGCTACCAGTCCTGAAAGGAACTCAATTAGGAGAGACAAACAAGCTTAACTAGACCCACTCCATTTGAGAGTAGAAAGTTGTAGCTGTCAGGTGATTCTGGTGGATGTGTGGCAGGAAAAATGATTGACAAACTGGTCTTTGCTTGGTATGAAATTTGGCTTTGATTTAGTGAGAGACTGACAGGCTGGTGTCATCGGGAAATGTGGATTGTGTGTTGGAGGGGCTATTTTGCAACAAAGTGATTGACACGTTACAGAAATTGTCCCATAGATGGAGAAAACCAAATAGAGATTTGTTTTGACAAGCATTTCCTTTTTACCTGTTCATTTTGTATACAGAGAAGAGCGAGGGGGGAAGCCCTCATAAGTGCTAATTGATTTATCCAGTGGCTAGCAGAGTGATGATGGCCACGTGGATGCATGTAGAAAGAGCCCTGGGTGATGAGGAGGTGGGAGGTAGGGATTCCAGGCCAAATTCACCCATGACTGTGCTGTCTGGAGAGATTGAAAGAGCCTTCTGGGGTCTACCTTTGCACCTGCTACACGAGCAGCTGGAACTGAGATTATTTCTATGTTCCGTGTTTAAGATATTTGTTAAGTCGACATATTTTTTTTTCATGGACGAATACTATTTTGCCACATCTTCATTGTCATGCCACAGGCCATGACTGGCCCATCAGATTATCCCATGCCTAAGCCACAGTCATTGGTTCATGCGTGTGCACATGACCCAAACTGTTCCAACAGGACACTATCCTGGGACTTACATGTATTAGAATTTTAAAAAACAAGCTGCCTTTTCAGTGAGGCTGCTATATTAATAGAATATAAGTCTAGAAGAACTAGCAGCCATCTTTCCCATCTCATGGGAATCGGTCACCAGACAAAACACAGGATACCACATTAAATTAGAATTCCAAGTAAACTAATAATGTTATAGTAGAAGTGTGTCCCCAGTATTGCATGGGATATACTGACTTAAAAAGGATTATTTGTTTTTTTCTGAAGTTTACATTTATCTGGGTGTCCTATATTTTTATTTGCTAAATCTGGCAGCCCACTATGTAAAACAAAACAAAAAATCTTCTTGGGAATGAAGCTGGTGTAGGCAAAAGTGGGACCAAGAGGAGCAAAGAATGATTTCCAGTGGCATCATTCAAGTGTGCGGACCTGGTCATGCCCCAAGCTTGCTGGAGACATCTAGACATGCTTTTCTCAGATCCAAGCAAAACCCCCTTTTTCCTCTTCTGTTAAGCGCATTTGAGTTTGGCTTCTTTCTCTCTAACAACCAGAAAACTCCCTCTCCTCTCCCATTCCATACTTACCCTTCTTCAGCTGTTGGGTGCAGTTCCCAGCAGAAGCAGCATTGTTATATCCCGTACAAGGTGAGGCATTTCCTGGAGGTGTGTCATGCTCCCCTCAAATGGTCATTTTTCTTCTTGAATTTCAGTTAATTTTTCTGGTGATTTCCAACCTTCTTCCTCCTGTCTTGACCACTACCATTAGTTTTCCTGAAATTAACAATGATAAGTTGTAAAACACATTTTAAAAGAAATTAGAAGCTGAGAGACAATCGAAAAATTTTTATTGTCACTTGTCCCCCTCCCCCAAAAAACATTGAATAAACAGCTCTTTTTATTTGTTGCCTTTTTTCAAGGAAGTTGGCCAACCATCTTTTTGACCATAGAATTATTTCTGCTGTTTATAAGCTACATTGTCTCAAAAAGGATTTGAAACTGCTCTGAACAGTAAAAAGATCTGGATATTAATCTGTACTTTTAGGGTGTAAGTAACAGAAACCAATTTATTTAGCTGATGCAAGATGCCCATTTATTTTTTACAAAGGTAGAGGGTATCTCAGAGAGCATGAAAGACCAGGATACAGCCAATCCTCAGAAAGAGACTGGATTCAGGAACTAGAAAGCCATCTAGGTATGTTTCCTCTCTCATTTGCCCTCTTTTCCTTTCGTTTCTACTTCACTTTCTTAACTCTGGACTATAATCACAGAAGACAAGTTTCCTCTGTGCTACATCTGTTTGGTGTAATATGGCTGCCCCAGATGTCTCATCATCCGGGTTCTGTGACAGAAACTTGTGTCTCTCAGTGCCAATTCTTGGAAGACAGAATGCGATTGGCTCCTTTGAGTCATGTGTCCTTGCTCAGTCCAATAGAGGACAAATCCCTTGACTGCCAAGGACCCATCCCTGTGGACCACAGCCCATTCCCAGAGTCAAGAGAACCTCCGTGAGCCACCAGTGTGCTAGTTATTAAGCTCTTGTTTCTGAGCTCCAAATCCCTCCTTTAAATCTGCTCTCTGGAGCTGGGGCCTGGGACCCTGCAAATTATGTAGCTCCTTGGCCCACTTGAGATGAAAGGGTGTCTAAAACAGAATTTCAGCTAAAGCCAGCCTGGCCAGACTTGCCTGTGAGAACCAGATGGGTCGTTCAAATGCCTAAGACCAAGAATTCTATGTGGTCCCTTGAATTCCAAGTCTAAACAAGAATCCAAGTATCAGTCTACTGGCTACTAAGGACTGATGGACTAAGAAGAGAAATTTAAAAAAAAAAAAAAAAACTCTTTTTCAAGAAAATCTAAAAATATGAGCTCTTAAAACCATCTCAAAGTGCCTCTAATGTTGCCACACTCGGAGAATTTTATTTCAAGAAATCACTTCTGTAGGGTTCATTTTTGAGGACTCTAAAGGAAGCAGAGAAATAACTGTATTTGTAGCTTCAGGTGGTGTAGGAGACAACACAAGATGGAGTATAATGAAGCCCAAAGCCCTCTGAGCAGGGCTTCTGGGTAAGGACTGGCTGGGGTAAAATCCTGGTGGTGTCCTACCCCAGCCCTGTGAAATTCAGTAAGTGACATAACCTTGATGTGCCTCTGTTTGTTCCTCAGCAAAGTTGAGCTGACAAATGTAGCTGCCAACCTTGTGAAGGTTGGATGGGGTGGTCCATTCAAAGTGGTGAGCCAACTCGGCCTGGCAAGTCTTAGGTCTAGACTAAAGTAAATACTCATTAAATGTCCACATTATCCTACTTCTCCTTACTGGTCTTTTGAGTCTTGAGGTCTTTTGAATTTTATCTCAGAGGCTATGGGGAGCCATTAGAAGGAATTAAGCTGTCTACACTAGATTCCGACTTTGCACTGAGCAACTAGGACCCAGAGGAAAAAGAAATGATGTGGACACTCTAAGCACAGAGCTCAACAAAGTATGATGACTTTGGCCATAAGTGCTGCTTTATGGCTATCTGTAAAGCTGCCCATCAAAACGCTCCTGACAGATGACCCGCAGTAATGAGAGTATGAAGGGAGCAGCATTGCAGAACATTCCACCTGACGGGGACACAGATCATGGGAAGGGCATTCTCATAAAGCACGGAGTGGCTTTCCATTCTGTCCTCCTCCTGTTTATCCTCTGGCCCAGCCCAGCTACTTGTGGTCTTGCCTCTCAGCTTCTAGCTCCCCATTCATTCATTCCTGTTTTAATTTACTCATGTATTCATTCAACTATCCATTCATCAATTTTTAAATAACTCATATAGCAAATATTTATTGGGCTAATAACAAGATTAGATTTATGGTGTTCTTTCAATATGGTAGACTCCTTGATAAGTATAATAACACTAATAATCACAGCAGCAACATTTATTGAGCACTTATTCTGTGTCAAGCATCATGATAAATGTTGTACATGAATTATTTCATTCTATCTTCACAAAAGTTGTCTAAGCCAAGATGCTATTATTAACAGTATTTTTAAGGGTTGGGTAAAGGGGAATTTAGGGAGTTTAGGTAAATTGTCCAAAGTCACATAGCTAGTGAATTATAGAGGCAGGGTTCAAAATCATGTCTGTGTTGTGTAACACATGTTCTTAACTACTACTTGGGGCAGCCTCACCAGAGCTAAAATACCAGTGTTTATAAGTCTTGCTCAGTAATTAATTCCTAGGGAAGGTGGTACTTGATGCGTGTTGTAAAGTGTGGACAAGGAGACTAGTAGGAAAATGATTTAAGAAGGTAAGGTATCCATTTGAAAACAACACACCAAACAAAATAGTGAAGGAGAAACCCACAGCATGACCCCATTCTCCCAGCATAACTCGTTGAAAAGGCATTAACGTGTCATCATCAATTTGACAAAACCAAAATTTGAGTTAAAAGCCTTTCCATTGAAAAATGACAGGAAATCCAACTCAAACTGGTTTGAAGAAGGTCGTGCATAAACTTACATCACTGAAAAGGCCGGGGACAAGGCTAGCTTCAGGTTCAGTTTGCTCCAGTGTTACCAAGGACCAGCTTTGTTTCCTTTCACATTTCCTTTCTGCCTTGCACAGAATCAGCTACTTCCTCAGGCCTCAGATGGGTTCCCATTGGCAGTTCCATGGTCCTCCACTTTAGTAGTAAAGAGGTTGTTCATATCTTTATATCTTCACGCTATGCAGATGATAGAAGTCCTGGAAAACTTCTCCCCATGTTTCATTGGTTCTGACTGGGTTTCTGTCGTATGGACCAAATCATGGCATATGATGGGATAAGATTATTGGCTTTAGCCAGTCAGGGTCTACCCGGTAAGCTGGGGCAAGGGTCAATAGTACAAAAACATCATGGTTGATCATGGGAGACAAACTCCAAGTGGTGTTATCTGAAAGAGAAAGACAAACATAAGTTAACCAAAATAACTGCGGTCCACTACACCAAAAAATCCAGGTGCTTTGTTTAAGAATTAAAGATTTATTTATTTGTTTGTTTGTTTATAAGACAGCATGAGCAGGGGGAGGGGCAGAAGGAGAAGGACAGAGAATGTCAAGCAGACTCCCTACTGAGCACCTTGCCCAGAGCAGGGCTCGATCTCATGACCCTGAGATCAGGATCTGAGTGGAAACCAAGAATCTGACGCTCAACTGACTGCACCACCCAGGCACCCCTTTGTTTAGCAATTTAACCCCCAAAAGCATCTTCCTGAAGCATATAGTAGCTCAACGTAGGATTGCCCCTAAGTTGGAAATCTTGCTTTATTCACTATCATCTTGGAAGCATCTTTTGTGCTCCGTGCAATAATATTTCTTTAACATGAGAAAATGTAATCTTATCTTCTTCCCAAAGTGCCTCAGAATTCCCAACTTTTTAAATGTCTGGAGCAGAATTATCTTCACTATTCTCCTTTATAGCAGCTTTGTCTCCTGCCTAAACAAAAGGTTTCAACTGGCAACATTTCAGTATTAAAATCAGATTGAAGACAATGTTTCTTAACAGGGGTGTATCTCTCTTGCAATCCTCTCTGTGTTGTTGATTGGGCAAACGTGTTTGGCATGTGTAAATTGTTGTGATCACTTCTCCTTTTGTGACATTTTGGGAAGGGGAAAAAAAACGGCATGGCTCTGGTGGATGACACAGTTTGCTACGGCAGCAATATAAAAATTTGAAATTCTTAAACAATTTAGCATTTCCCCTTCCAGCCACATTATCTATCACAGAGAAGTGATATTCTGGGGGACTCAAGCCAATCAGAGGAGAGGAGTGTAATTTTTTACAAAACAAATGTATGTATAAATTATCACTCTCTTCTCTCCTCTCCATAAATAGCGGCACTAATAGATCCATAGCGTGAGATGCGGGAAGAGATGCCGTGTCCTACAACAATTCATCTTGTCCGGGAAAGGCAGAGTCGAAAAATCCGATCAGTTAAGATGCACAGCTCAACTTCACCATTGTCCAGCATCTTCCAACCCCCGTGGTTGAAGGAGCGTGTGCTTTTTGTCTAGAAGAGGGTGTGGGTGTGTGTGTGAGAGAGATTTGGATTGTAAAACATGATTTACATGATTGAGACACAAATACGGTTTACTTGGTTTGTACAGAATTTATAAAATCAGAAACTCACTACATAGAAGTTCTAATTATTGTTTTCTAGAGATCTAGAGGTATTTCCCAAGAGGGAAAACAATAGACTGGAATCATATACGGGTTTTGTAGAGAGGTTGTCTCCTCTGGACAGGGCATAAGCTCTCCCATATGCCTCAGTCTCCATCACTCCGGTTCCCTAGATCCGATGCATTCGGGGTTGGTACTTTCCTGAGTTCACGGACTTTAATATAATGAGCGCAACATGGATCAATAATCCAATGACTTTTCAATCCAATGCTCTTTAAAAATGTGTCCAAGATATAGTTAGTGAGGGTAGGGAGGATCTGATTTTCTTTTCTTTTAAGACTTTTTTTTTTTCTTTTAAGACTTTTTTTTTTTCAGATTCAGAACTACTTACCATTTACTTGCATTAGTTGAAACAGAGTCGATATTCTTTTCACAAAGTCAGACAAAACCTATCCAACTTTTCTTCAGTTTTAGTTTTTTCTTTGGCATTCTTTTGTGACTTTTGTGAACCAAGCGACTTCTTGGGAGGTATATTAAAAGGTTTAATATTCGCAATATAAATCACATCCCTTGTAAATCACAGCACACCACACATTATGTGGTTCTGGAATTTCTGCTAACCTCAACTGCCATCTTTGAGCTAACTACAAATGCAGTGCATGTTAGCTACAAAAATCCTCACCAAAAATATTACAGGGCTAACAAATGTCCCTTTTTTTTTTTTTTTTTTTGTATATTCGCCTGTCTCACTGCATAGTGGTCTATTTTCTCGACAGAGGAAGGCAAATGTTTATTTTCCCGTCTTCTCCCGTTAAATTCGTTGTAGATTAGCACCCTGGGCAGCTGTCCAGGGGACCCACCCCTCAATTCCATTTGTGGGAGGAAGGGAAGACATGATAGAGGAATCGCTGAGTCACAGAATGTGTGAGCTTAAAGACCTGGCATTGGGAAATCTGGAAAGGAGAATTTCGAGAGACTTTCCATATTTTAGTAAGTGTATTACAAACTACTTTCAACTGCCTGTTTTTACTTCATACTCAGTATGTATATCTAATTCCGGAATCAGCAAGTGGGGTATGGCCCTTAGGCCAATCTAGCCAGCTGCTTGTTTTTGTAAATAAAGTTTTCTTGGCACACAGCCACGCCCACTCATTTCCATATCATCTATTGTTGCTGTTGCGTTACACAGCAGAACTGAGTAGCTGTAGCAGAGGCCCACATGCCCACCCCCACCCAAACCTGAAATGTTTGCTGTGTGGTCCCTTAAGAGCAATTTGTCAACCTCTGATCTACTTCTCTAACATGGTAGAAAAAATGCTGTTACTTGTTAACTGCAGTTTCTTTGAATAATCAGTTCCCCTGATATAAACCCTCTTACTTCTTCTTCGAGACACCTGTGACACTCAGACTTATTATGTCGCTGGACATTTTCATTCCCTAAGCTGCTTGGGGCACCCCTTGGATCTGACTGTATCAATTAGGAATGCATGCAACTGCAAGGAACTGCTAGGATACTTTTACCTGTGGCTTAAACAATGAAGATGTGAATGGTCTTACCTAACAAGAAAGAAGCCTGGATGCCTAGGAGAGTCCAGGTTTGATGTAGAGACTCCAGGATGGTACAAACTGTCATGGCCCCACACTGTGACAGTCCCTCCTGCTCCCCTGTGCTCAGCTTGCTGACTCTATGCATGTTACCCCACTGTTGCAAATTTTTGCCTCAGCTCCAGGTATCCCCTGGATAACATACCCCGTTCCAAGCAGGGGAGAAGGGACATGAGCACAAAGCATTTTTCTACTGAGGTGCTGGCTTTTTAACCCAGAAAGCAAACCACCAACAGACACCCACCCCCCATTATATTTCATTGAACACCGTGGATCTCATGCCTTCCTATCTGTCTCATTGACATAATCCCAATGCCAGAACAAAATGGGAAGGTAGCGGATATTGAATAAAAGTGTGTCAAATGGTAGATGGACATATTCATGCCAAATGGATGGATTATAGACTAGATCTTTTAAATTTAGTTTAGTTTGGTGCCCACCATGGGCAGCAGAAGAGAGCAAGTGTGTGTGTGTGTGTGAAGGGGGGGAATCCTTGGTAGTAAAAACGTTGTGGACTATCACTTTATCTCAACCTCTTCATTTTACGAATGGGGAGAATGAGACCAAAGAGTAGAAAGTTAGATAAGATAGTGAATTTTTAGTTTCTAACTGTTCAGCACCCATGCCTCACCGTCTCAGTAACAACTCCTTAATTTGTCTTCAAAGAACCAGCTCTTTCAAACAGTGTGATTGTTAGTGAGGCAGGTGGCATCCCTGGTCCCAAGAGAGAGGGTCAGCACTATTTCATTCCCATGACCTCAGTGATTGGTCCGGAGATGGACACAGGTCCCAAGGTCATTCAGCTGGAATTAGTGCACAGCTTTCCAGGAAAAAGAACACCGGCCTGAGGTTGCTGGAGGTCCATGCGGGAAGCACCAGGCTGACAGGGAAGCCCACACAGAAGGAAAACTGGGGAGACCTGTGGGGTCATTGATGAGCCCCTGGATATAGCTGTTCCTGAAGTACATGTTTTAACTCCAGGACTCCTTCAACAGACAACAGAAAACTGAACTTACATGGTTCTAAGCCATAAAAGGGATTGTTTTTTATTCATTTAACTGTAAGTCCAGAAGCAGGAATAATTCATTCAAGAGCATGTGATCCAGTACGTGGATGGTGTCATCTAGAACCTAGGTTATTTGCTTGTGTGCTTTTTTGTTTGTTTTTTCCATCTCTCTACTACATTCTTGTTGCCTCCTAAGATACTAATTTATTATCTTTTTAAAAAATTTTATCTTGCTCCTCTCATTAGAGAATAAGGTTCATGAGAGCATGGATCTGGATCTGTGCACCCCTAACCCCCATATCTCTAAGGTCGCTTGCTCCATAATATGTACTCAGCAAATATTTCCTGAATGAATGAATGAATGAGTGAATGAATACACAGATAAATAGTGTCTTCCTATGTCAGAAGAGGAAGGGTCATCAAAGATAGCAGGGCCATCCTCTACAGAGAGCCCTAACATCCCCAGCTCCTGTTAGAAGTCCCACATGCTCTCTATTCCTCTGCCCTGCATCATGGCAGTAGGAACGGTCAACCTTCCACAACCAGTTTCTACCTCTGTCTGTGATATGACTTATGACCCTCAGGTCACCCATTTTCTTCATGGTCCTTGATGTGACTCTTGCCTGTGTGTTTGAACTCCATTTGCGATGAAATGCGGAAGGTACCAATGACCCCTTGCTGGATTACTCTACCTACTAAGGGACTTTGGGCTTTATCCTGGTTCTAGGCTAGCATCCTCTGTCTCCATTCACATCTCTCACCAGGTGCCTCTGGAGGTCTCTCTCCTATGTTCCCAAATCCTACAATGTCCACCAGCGCCCATCCTCTTCTCACTCTAGAGGGGAGCTTGTACCAGTGGTCCCCTGGGCTGACTGTAAGAGACTCACTTGGGCAGTGGGAAAGGCTGGATCTTAGATATTCAATGGAGACATATCTAGGATCTTCTGATGTCCAGGTGGGCTGTCTTTTGAGATTCCTCTCAGGTTAGAGACTGAGGAGACACTGCACCTCTTAGGCACAGATGGCATCCAGGTGTGGCTTACTCAGCTGGGCTCCATCTTGGAATTCCTAATGAATTCCCCAGCTGCAGAGGGTCACAGGCCTTGCATTCTCCTGCACCCCAGCAGGACTGCTCAGGGTCTTGGTGGTTAAGTGGGGATGATATAAGTGCTTGGTGCTCATCCCTAAAAGTGTTCCTGAAATCCCTCCCTTCTAGGGTATCGCAAACTGTTTTGTACGGTGAACACCATGGGTCAGGATATTTAATTCAAACAGGTAGCTATCCAAACCATTGTGCACCATGAATTCAAATATCAACTGTTAATTCAAAAGTTTGAAAAATAGGAGGGGCATCTGGGTAGCTCAGCTGATCAAGCATCTAACTCTTGATTTCAGCTCAGGTCATGATCTCGGGGTCGAGCCCTGTGTGGGGCTCTGTACTGAGGGTGGAGGCTGCTTAAGATTCTTTCTCTCCCTCTCCCTCTGCCCCCCTTGCCCCCACTCCTTCTCATTCTCTCTCTCTCTCTCTCTCTCTCTCTCTCACACACACACACACACACAAAGTTTCATAATAGGAAATTTGAAGTCACATAGGTGTTTAAGAGTACATTTTTTCATTTATTCAAATTTTTATATTTGAAAGCTCACCCCGTCACTTACTCATTGTAAAACCCTGAGCAAATTAATGAAGCCAATCGTTCTCAAATGTGGTCCCCAGCAACAGCAGCATCACTTAGGAACTTAGTAAAATGAAAACCAAGGGGTCCCCACCCCAGGCCTACTGAATCAGAGACTCTGTGGAGGGGACCCAGCAAGCTCTGTTTTATTTAACAAGCTCTGCAGGGAATTCTGATGCGCCTCACACAGTTTGAGGACCATTGTCTTAAACGATCCAATCTGAGTTTCCTTATATGTAAAGCAGGAGTGATCATACTTGGCCTCAAAAACCTTTTCGTAAGGATCAAATTCAGATTTTGCATGTAAAGAATTTAGCACAGTGTCTGGCACTTAGTATGCACTCAATATATGACAGCTACAATTAATGTTATTATAATTATTGGATTTCTTTTCTGGGTGGCCAATGAATCAGTCTATGTCTCTGCGTGTCTACCTGTGAAATAGTAAAGAGTGAAGATATTTTAACATTAATCATTATAACAATAGCTAATTTATTGAGCTCCTACCCTGGCCCAGGCACTTGGCTAATCACTCCGCAAACACTGCATTCAATCCTCATTTAAAAATTTGCTAAGAGACGGTGCTGTTGTTGTCCACCTCCTACAGGTAAGGAAACAGCTTAAGTAACTTGCCCAGAATAACACAGGGAGTGAGCGGAAGAGCCTCTATTAGTCAGAAAAAGAATTTAGAGCGTGAGTCTCCAGAGCCTCTATTAGTTGGGTACATCACCAACTGCCACTGTGTGGGGCAAAGTAGCTTGCCCAAGGAACTATGGAAGGGGCTCTTTTCATACCGACCATGTTATTTGGAAAATCTGATGTTCCCCATAACATATACACTCAGATGATAGCCATTAATTAATGATAGAAGAATACCCTCAATCAAATTTTTGCTTGAAGTGGATTTTGGGGGTTTTAAGAGGCCAGGGGCAAAGGAGACCTGGTGCTTGACCTCCCTGAAGTCCTCCGTGATTCCCCATTTCTCCCAAGCCACATTGGTCATGCAGCCACGGTGGGGGACGATTTGCCTTTGAGAGAACTAAGGACAGCCCGGCATCTGTCACCAGTTTAGGGCACCAACTACCTGAGCCCAAAGAATACATTCCAATGTCTGTTAAATAAGAGAATCAACTAGGGGGGAAAAAAAAGAAAAAAAAAAAAAGAAAGCTTCCTTTGCCTACAGAAGGCAAAGCTTCAGGTGACAATTGGTAGGAGGAAATGTGGAAGTGTGGCTCGAAATTATCAGTAAGCATGGGTTCCCAGTTGTACCTACTAATACGGGTTTGGGGTGCAACGACAAGGGCCGAATTTCTTTCTTTTTTTTTTTTTAATTAATTTTTATTGGTGTTCAATTTACCAACATACAGAAAAACACCCAGTGCTCATCCCGTCAAGTGTCCACCTCAGTAAGGGCCGAATTTCTACCATTTTTCAACACAGCACTAACTTCAGGCACATAAAATACCAGTGACATCCTACGGAACACTTTTTCCAATGGGTAAAATTATATATGGATCAAAATATATATGCATCAAAATTATATATGGATCAAAATTATATATGGATCAAAATTATATATGGATCAAAAATTATATATGGATCAATTATATATGGATCAAAAGCCTTCAGAACAGGCTGCTGAATTTGTAAAATAAACATACTGCAACACCCCTCAACATGATGTTTCAGGGTAAAATACACATTTATCCGGTGCAGGGCTCGTTTCGTCGAAGGGTACACACAGGCCGGGAACAAAACCCTGCAGGTTCTCTTTCCGAAGCGCAGCTAAACTTTGTGCCTCATTCGAGAGTTTCTGCCCAAACCTTCCAAGCTGGACCTCAGAGATATTACAAGACGTTTGGTTTTAATGGAAAAACTTCCCTGCGTCCCTCACATGACAGTATCAACAATAGCACCGCCGAGCAAACACGAGTTTTGGCTTCTGCCTTTTATTTTATTTTATTTTTTTTTTTTTTCCCCCTCCTTTTAGCTCCACCCCAGCTAGCTCTTGAAAGGCCTTCTGTTCTGTCAGCCATAATGACATCTGCTGGCGGAGACAGGAAGTCATAAATCTGGAGGTCCCCTCTCAACCAAACCTTGTTAATGCTGCCATTTATCACAGGGGCTGGGGTGCCATCTCTGGAGGGCTGGACGCAGAGAGTCCATTTTCTCCCATAGCCCTTTCCCAGGAGAGCAACCATTTTAAAAACAAGCCACTTTCTCATCTCACATTCGCAGACCTGGAAGTCAGGCAGAGGCAGGCCCCACCGTCAGCGCGCAGCTCTTGGAAGGAAGCCACGATTCCAGGCAACAATAGACTCCAGTTGATGTTTGGGGACTGAAGCAAGGCGGTTCGCACCAAGCTCTGTCCTTCCTCGTCTGAAATCGGCCCCAAACTGCCTCAAAGAGAGGAGTGGGGATTTCCTTCCTCTGAGCTTTCTGCCTCCATGAACATCTTTAAGGGTAAAACTTGCTCTGGGGTGGGGGGGGGGGGGTGGGGGGGGTGGGGAGGGTCAAGAGGATTATTTAAGCTTAGGGTTACTTTGGTTCCAAACTAATTTAGGGCGATGTCAGGTTTATTTCGTAGGAGTTCGTTGTGTCCTAAGCCTTGATTCAAGACCCGCGCCTGCGTGAGATACATTCTGGCCTCTGCTGCTCAAAGTTGGGTCCCTGGGCCAGAAGCACGGCATCGTGTGTTACTGCTGGTTAGCAATGCGGACTGGCAGGCTCCCCCCTAGACCCACCGGATGAGGGTCTGGTGTTTTAAAGCAGACCTCCAAATGACTCCTACGTATGTTACCATTTCTGAGGCTGCGCCGCACACTGGGGTTCTCGACCTTGGCCCTCTTGACAGTTTGGGCTGGATCAGCTTTTGTTTGCAAGGGCCTTTTCCTGGGCACTGTAGGGCGTTAGGGAGCATCCCTGGCCTCTACCCACTAGATGCCAGTAGCAACCCCCTGACTGTGAACCAAAACCGACTCTAGACATTGTCAAGCATCCTCCGAGAGGAAGAATCACCCCGGCTGGACACGGAGCAACTCAAAAAGTGGGGTCAGTGGACGCCCAGCACCGGTGCCATCTAGGAGCTTCTGAGAAATACACGTTCTCAAACGCGGCCTAGACTTAACTGAGGCAGGATCTCTCAAGATGGAGCTCAGGAACCTGTTTTTACTCTGTAGGAGAGAATACGCAGGCTAAAGTTGAAAAAGTCTGAAGCTGCAGGGTAGGAACAGGGAAAAGTAATGGGATAATTAGACAACGTGTGATGTGACCACAGCTTTACCGAGAGTGAGTAGTGCAGGGTGGTTAAGTATTCGAGTTAGAGGGGTTGAACCACCTTCCCCGTGTGGTGTCTCCATGACCTTGAGTAAGTTACCGACCCTCCCTGTGCCTCAGTTTCCTCGTATGTAAAATGGGCACAACAAAAGCACTTTACCTCATGGGATTGTTTTAAGGGATTCATAAACCCATATTGTAAAGTGCTTACAACAGTGCCGAACACCAAGTGCTTCATAAATGCTAGCTCTGTGGTCATTACTACAACTTGCTTTTCTTTCCCCAGAGGCTTATGTTCCCTAAGAGCCACACAGGTGCTTTATGTCCATACCCAACCCAGGACCTGGCCTGGGGCAGATGCTTAATGAACTTTAGTGGGAAAAGAGGACAGGCCTATGGGGGGAAGAGGGCAGTGGCTGGAGCTCTCTGCTACCAGTGGCTTGGATTTATGCTCCACTACCTTCACACATCCTGCAGGACGATCTGAACTCCCCTCACTGGCTTCTGCAAACTGGTGCCCTTGCACAAGTAGAGGACTGAGCTGGGATTTGTTTTATCCCTCAGTACAGATTAGATTATACCTCAGATCTATCTGAAAGCACTCTGTAAACAATAGTCAATCAACAAATACTTATAAGATAATGAAAAAGCTTAAAATGTAGGGGTGCTAGCTACCTGCCAGGTATCATGCTATGGATTGTACAATAGGTCAAAATTCCTCTCTGTGCCCCTAATGGAAACCGGTGGTATGTGCAATCATCCCCATTTCACAGATGGGAAAGCTAAGGCTCAGAGAGGCTACGTAACTTGTCCAAGGTCGTAGTCTCAGTAAGCAGTGGAAATATTTTTTTAAATGCAGCTCTGGGATGCCTGGGGGACTCAACCAGTTAAATGTCCAAATCTTGATTTCAGCTCACGTCATGATCTCAGGGTCCTGAGATCGAGCCCCTCATCCGGCTCTGTGCTGGGCGTGGAGTGTGCTTGAGGATTCTCTCTCTGCTTTTCCCTCTGCCCCTCATCCTCACCTCATGTGCATGAGCTCACCCTCTCTCAAATAAATAAATAAATAAATAAATAAATAAATAAATAAAATGCAGGTCGGTCCGACTACAAATCTATACCTATCTTTCTTCCTGGACCCCAACCTGGCCTGATGCCCTGCCCATTTCTTCATACCCCAGCACCTGGGGCTCTTGGCCTGCAGAGAAGGCTGAGAGCGGCCCCCATACGATGACTGGCAGGTGCTGATGGATAAGTACCCCAGCTCGCAGCTCTCTCGCTCTTCAGGAGGGATATCTTAGAAGCGCGTAAGGTCCACTGACTCCCAGCATCACCCAGCAGGATTCATTCCATCACCCACAGAGATCGCCTGCTGGATAACACACCGCATGTTGATAGCTTTCCCTTACCGTGCTCACTTCCCTACTTTCTTACTAGAGTTTTCTAACATCACGTCCCAAACAAACTACTTGCTTTCAAATCTTTATCTCAGGGTCTGCTTCTCGGGAAACCAGAAGCAAGACACGCAACCCTTCTCAAGAGAGGATTTGCAACCGCCTTGAACTCTTCGACCATTGTAAGCCCGTGGGCTCCTTCGCCCTGTTGGCCTCCCCAGCAATGGTTAAGGAGAGGAGACGAGCTGTATTGATGGGTGAAAACGCATCCAGGACAAGTCACTTTGACATAATCCTAGCAAGCAGGGGGAGAATCTCATGAAATTTTCAGGACAATAGGATGCCTAATGCCTAATCATAATAGATAAGACATGCTCCGGATGAGACAGAAAGGTGTTCTCAGAGCGAATTATATCATTCTCTATTTGCTTCTGAAAGTTGAGGGGTACCTTTGGGCACACGGTTCTAATGAGTTCAGGAAGGAGAGCTTGATGCACAGTTGAGGTGGCATAAAATATACCAGAGCCCAGAACTTAAAGGCTGCTCGTCACATGGTTTCCAGGCTGTTCTGGTCCTTACATTCACTTAATGTCTTCCTGTGGTTAATCAAGTCGAGCAATGGATTACTGGGCCAGCGACGCGGTCTGGATTCTTCGGTGGCAGCAAAATACTGTCACCAACAGCAAGTAGCCACCTCCAAGGGAGAAATGTGATGTATGTTAAGTTGAACAGCTCCTGTATCCCCAGCCTGCCCTCTCAGCAATCGGATGGTTTAAAATATGCATAGTGCCTAATGCTGTTGTGAGATTCTACACCTAGTCAAATCCAAAGAGTTTTTAAAGAGACCCCCAACGACTTTTGGAGGATTTATTCTTAAGAGCAAGCTTGTCAGTGCCTGAGTGCCTCTGGACTTTATTGTCATGCACTGTAACTGTGTCCAGAGAGCAAATTCCCACCAAGTGGAAGCCGAGAGGTTCTCTTCTGTGTTGGTTGAACAAACCCACTCTACTGGACTAGCTATCTTGGGATGTAAGTAAACGAACTAGCATTTATCGATGACAAAGAATAAAACTCATATTTGGTGTTAGGACCCACGATGTCTCCATGATCCAGTCACGCCCTACACCTCCCCTACATCATTTCTGCTCCCCTCTCCCTGGTTAGCTCTGGAAACCCGGACACTGACTGCTACGTCCTTTGTGTTCTGGAAGCACAGAAGTCTCTTCCGAGTTCAGGCCTTGGCTCCTTGGTGGGCTGCCTCTTGTACTCCAGATCTCTGTTTCAATGTTCCCTTCTCAGAAAGGCTTTCCGAGACTCTCACCCGAAAATAGGCCTGCCCCCGCCCCTTACGCTCTATCCCAACACCCTACCTCGTTTTCTTCCTATCGCTCTCCGTGATCCATCTGGTACGTCCTCTTGTCTGGTCCTCCCCCACCCTCAACATGACGCTGTACCAGGTGTCGTGGGAAGGGAGAAAATAACCCAAGATTGCCACCTTGAAGTCTTTACAAAATAGTTACTGGGAAGAGGGATATCCCGAATGAGTTAAATGACACAAGAGGGAGGCAATGAATTATATCCTCGAGGGTAAAATCGTATGGTACACTGGCTCTCAAACTTGGCTGCATATTGGAATCATCTGGGGGCTTTAAAAATACTGATGGCTGGATCCCACCCCCACAGACTGATGTAATGAGTCCGGGGTAAGGCCTAGGCATTGAGTTTTTTAAATCCCCCCAGTTGATTATGATACATGGCAAAGTTTGAGAACACTGCTTTTTTATTTAATTGAAGCATTATGTACATATATAGAAGTGCATAAATCATAAGCATGCAGCTGAATTAATTTTCACAGACTCAATAGACTTGGTAACCGGCATCCTGGTTAAGAACAATGCAGGCCCCTCCCCTACACACACCCAGTGGCCTCCTCAAGCTCACTTTCAAAGGTAACCACTACCCTGATACCTCAGCATAGATCATTTCTGCCTGTCTACTCATATATTTGGAATCATACTCTAGAGTGACTCTCTGTTTTGAAAAGATATGGACTAGAGAAGTTTGAATCACTTGGAGTCCACCCAGGAAGACTGCCTGAAGGAGGCGGTACTTAAGGGACGATCTGAAGGAGGCAAGAGACAAGAGAAAGGAAAGGGAGGAAAGGGAGAGAAGTTGGGGAAGGAAGGACAGCATCACTTGGAAAAGAGGCACAACGGCTGAAATGCTATATACTCATGCCTAATGAAAGCCCTACGGTGGGCCTAATGTTGTTTTTTTTTTCATACACACTTCTTTGCAAATATGCTCAACTGGGTATTCAGTCATTTCATAAATTCTCACTGAGCGCCAATACTGTGCTAGACTCAGGGATATCGAGATGATTAGAACTTACATTTTAATTAGGGAAGACAGATAATAATATATAAAGATAGGCAAATATATGAAGAAGATACTTACAGATGGTCATAACTGTCATGAAAGATAAGAGAAAGAATGGGACAGACGGTAGGGACAAAAGGAGATGACATTTGAGTTTAGAGTGAGAAGGAAAAACAAATCTGGGGGGGGGACCTTTCTGGAGGGAAGAGAAGATGCAAAATCCCCGAAGCTGCTACAAGAGGTATTACATCAACCGAGCTCAAGAATCCCACAGACTGCCCAATGCCCGCTACTTCGGGCAGTGCCAAGCTCAAGTAGGCGTATGGCAAATGTCTGTTTTAATTGCATTGGGTTGGAGTCCAGTAGTAAGAGAGGCAAACTAACAACAAAAATCAGTATGACAGATACATGCTTTCATGGGGCATTCACAGATTCTATGAGTACAACTTAGAAGGCTTCACGATCACCTTTTTGAGTGAATCCAAGAATGCATACCCTGGCTATTCCTCGTGTGCACCAACTTCTACCAACTTGATTCACTTGTTACAAAATTCAGCTTTTGCAGGGGCAAGGTTCCCATGGCTGGCACCTTATCTGAATCACCTGGGAACTTGTAAAATATCAGATTTTCGGGCCCCACCCGGGGATCTAATTCAGTAATTCTAGGGTGGCGCCTGTGCCTCTTTATCTTAAGGAGAAAAAAAAAAAAAAATCCCCGGGTGATTCTGACATTGAGCCAGTGTGGGAATTGGTGTTCTAGAAGATACAGTTGACTCATTCCAATCAGTTCATGCCTTTACACATCCCAGAGTTCGAGTGTTAGATGTGAGGATGCTACTTCCCTGGAGACCCAAACATAGTATTATTCTAAGCCGCCAGCCCTTGGAAGAAGTTTCCAAAAGTGCCAGAGTCTGTGGTTTAGCGAAGTATTTTGCAAATTCTAGTCATACCTGTACCACCTTTCTCACATTTTGCCATCTCCACACCCCCCCCCCGAACCATTATTTATTCTCTATCATTCCTTAGCTATATTTATTTTTAAAACCCATAAATTACATCAAACTTCAGATTGCTACCATAATTGGAGTGCAACATCTTTTGCTAAGATAGAGCTAACCTTAGAGTGAATTCAATAAAAACAAACCATTTTTTAAAAAAGTCTAGCCAGGTAACTCTTGCCCCTCCCAAGCTTCTAAGTCTGAGATCTGTGGTTTCTTGGTTGAGAAATAAAAGTTAGCAATTGTTAGGCATGAAAGACGCACCAGCACCAAACTGAGACGTTCATGGATTGAAAGAAAACTGAAAGGGAATAACCTTTTCACTATGCGATTCATGTTTTTCAGTGTCACGTCTACGCCACTGAACAGTACCTGGGTACCATTGTGTTGTGCATCCAACTGAGGTAGACAAAATCTTCCTTGCTGATAACCAAGCGAAATACTCTATAATAGTAGCAGTAGGGGGAAAAAATAAAAATTAATGTGGGAATGTAAGTAAAATTCAGAGAAGAATCCTGGGGAGAGATACAGGGAAAGATTCCCAAAGTAGCCCAAAGTCGGCTACTCTGGCCCATTTCCTTCCCGATCCTCTCCAAAGCTGGGTCCAGCCCCCAAATTCCTTCTCTCCCAGTTCCAAATCTTCAGGATGTCATTTTCACAGAAGCTTTTTGAAGGCAGGGATCCGATCTTACGCACGCCAGCATCTCCTGTACTTGGGCAATGCCTGGCCACCTAACTAACGCACGAGATGTTTGGTAAATGATTGAATGTAGTAAAAACACCCAGTCAGCAGACATGGGGCTTCTCCGGGGTGGATTCACGGTGAGCTCACTGCAGTCCCAGGCTTTTCTCTGCTCAGGCCTTACATTTATAGCCCCTGTTCCTCTAACTGTGGTCCCCAGCCGGCAGGACTGGTGGTTTTACTGATTAAGCTGTGGTCCCTGGCACAGCTCCCTGTAAAGGTGTGGGAGGAAATTAGAATTAATTAGAATTAATATCCTTTTGCTGACATTGTCAGTGCTGCAGTAGGGCTTTCTGTGCCTCAGTTGCCTAAGGACTAGGCTGGGGTTGGGTGGGGTTGATCATGGGTGGAGGCCAATTGGGTGATTTAGGGCAGATGAGTTAACAACTTGTATCACATGCATGAGGAAGAAATGAGCCTGTGGCCTCCCACGTGGGGATGTTAAAAATGCTAAAACAATAACAAGAAAGATTAAACAGCACTTTGCAAATGTGATGATAACACATGACTAGTAGGATGGGGAAAGTTACATTTCCTATAGCTCCCAAAAGAACTGTTCAGAAAAATATCTGTGCAACAGGTCACCCTAGGCCATTCCCTGCAAGTGATGGCAAAGGTGGTAGCTGGGCGGGTTGTGAATGGGAGGTGGCCCGATTATACCGGGCAGGCCTCCCTCGTGGTGGGTTCATGGTTCGGGGGCAGATAGTGAGGAGTAGGCACAGGTGAAACCCCATCGCAATGACCACATGACAGTGCCACACCTTGAACTCCTAAATTACAAAATATCTAAGCTTGAGTTTGCTTTCTAGTTAGCGATACTGGATATGTCCGATTCCAAAAGAACAAAGGCCTTGTTAGCGGAAGTTCTCAAACTGGAGAGAGCTGGAGACTCACTGGCTCAAAATGCTGATTCCCTGCACCGTGTTCCAGAAGTTTCTGATTTGGAAGGTCTAGAGCAGTGGCCGTCAATCAGGGGGACGATTTTGCCCCTCTCAGGGGACACTGGGCAATGTCTGGAGACAATTTGGTTGACCCAGATGGGGTGGAAGGGTCTGGCATCTGGTGGGTAGGGGCCAAGGATGCTGCAGACACTCTATATTGCACAGAACAGCTTCTACCACAAAGAATTATGGGCCCAAATGCCCATGGAGTTAAGGTCAGATCATCCTATTCTAGGGTAAGAGCTCACACCTAGGGCCTAAGAATGTGCCTCTTAACGAGGGCCCGAGGGGATTTGGGTGCAGGCAGCCAGAGCCTTGACTGGGAAGAACTAGGCCATGCCTGCCTTCTTCTAAGGCTTTGGCTGTCTCAGTTCCCCTCTTGCCTTACCCTCATCCCTCCCCCCCATATTTAGGACTCAGCTTAGACTTGACTTTCCCCAGGAATCTCTGCCTGGAAACCATCCTCCCTCCCTCCACGGCCAGGCCTCCTACCCCATCACCCATCACTTGCCCCTCTGTCTGTCTGTCTGTCCCACTGGAATGAGAGTTCCCTGAAGGCAGGGTTCCGGTTCCACCCTGTCCCCAGCACCTAGGCAGCTGCCAGACCCACACCTGGCTCACCAATCACCTGTTGGCTGGAATCTATCTCAGCTCGAGTGCCAGCTCCGGCATCGAGTCTGCCCCCTCTTCCAGACCCCATCACAGACCCTATTCTAACATCTTCAGGGAGCTTATCTCTCAGAAATGACCTTGCTTATTTGCTTGCCTACTTTTCATTCATTCAACAAATATTATATACTGGGCACCTACTATATGCCCCTTTCCATGGCTGGGGCTGGCACAGTGAACAAAAGAGGCAAAATCCCGCTTCCCAACAGGGCTTATATTCTAAAAAGGAACTAGGGCAATAAACGAAATAGAGAACTGTACATAATCTATGTAATATTGATAAGCCCAGTGCAAAAGGAGATAAAATAGAGAAACAGGCTAGGGAGTGGGGGTGAGGGGTGTGCATGTGCGCGGAAAATTATAAGTCAGGTAAGACCTCTGGGAGAAGGTGACGCTTGGGCCAAGACTGGGGATCTGAGAGTGACAGGTGTGCTCCGCCACTAGAATATAAACACTAAGAGGGCCGGGATCTTCCCTTTCGCTCTGGCCCCTGTGTCTCCAGAGCAGGCACATAGTAGGTGCTCAAGAAACACCGTTTAAACAAAGAGAATCTGGGATTACACTAGCCAGGAGGCAGAAGGGAGATTTCTGTTTTTCTGACCAGGGAGGAAGGAGGGAGGGGCAGGGGCGGTAAACTTGGCGTGGGGGTGGGGAGGACGTCTTCGCGGTCAGATTAGGAGACTTGGGGGATGGAGGTCACCGCTGGCTGAGACCCAAGTTCTCACCCCTTCTCATAAGTATAGCGAAGGGCCCTGGAGGTGGGGATGGGGAGGCTCACCTGCTCCCCCCCCCCCCCCCCAGCTGGCTCCCTTTGCAACTGCAGAGTTTGGTCCCCACCCTCACGCATCCCTGCCTGTCCCCTCCCTCCGCACGCCCTTCCCGGAGGGGTGTCCCCGGGGAGGGTGGGGGGGTGAGGGGCGCCCTGGGGAGCCGCGGGGCGCGCCGGGTCCCCGCCCCCAGCCCCCCCTCCCCTCCCCTCCCCGGCGGGACGCTGTCCCTTTAATAGACTCCCTCTGCCTGGCGCTCTGCGGCTGGGGAGTAAATTTCTCCCTGTCATCAGGTCGCGGGGAGCGGAGGAGGAGGAGGAGTTTGTTAATGTTCAGTTTGTTCAGCGGGATCGATGTTTGCTGGCATCGCCTCGCCCTGTCTTGTGTGTGTGTGAGTGTGTGAGTGTGCGCGCGTGTGTGTGTGCGCGCGTGTGAGTGTGTGTGTGCGCATAGGTGGGGGGTGTGAGTGTGTGTCTGTGCGCATAGGTGGGGGGTGTGAGTGTGCGTGTGTGTGTGTGTGTGTGTGCGCGCGCGTGTGCGTGTGCGAGTGAGTGGATTCCGGATTTTCCGTCTTTCCCCCAACCCGCTCCTGTCCTCTCGCATATCACTCACAGACGGGAATCTGACAGCAGCCACAAACCTACAGTGAGTGATCTCTCTCCCCCAGCGCGAATCCGCCATAGAGACCGGCGAGGAGGAGGAGGAGGAGGAGGAGGAGGAGGAGGAGGAGGAGGAGGAGGAGGAGGAGGAGGAGGAAGAGGAGCAGGAGGTGGAGGTGGAGGAGGAGGAGGAGGAGGAGGAGGAGGAGGAGGAGGAGGGAAAGAGGAGAAGGAAGAAGAAGGAAAAGAAGAAGAAGAAGCCACTACCTCCCCAGGATTGCCTGGTTCTCCCCCTTCTCTTTACGCGCGCGTGTGCGTGTGGCGCGTGTGCGCCCCTCGTCCCTTCCATCCGAACGCGGTCTTGGATGTTTAATAAAGAAATCAAGTGTCTCAACAGTCACCCCCAAAAAAAAAAAAAAAAAACCAAAAAAACCAAAAACCTCCAAAAAAGCAAAAAAAAAAAAAAAAAACCAAAAAGCGAGAGAGCGAGGGGGAGCGAGCTCCCAAAACAAACAAACAAACAAACAACCAGGCAGAGCCAACCTCTACTTGCGAGCAGCCGGCGCGAGCCGCCCGCGTCCGCCGCCCGGAGAGGGGGGTCTCCGCGGGCCCGTGGTGGAGGAGTTGCAGGGGGGATCGCCGGGGGGACTGAGGCCGAGTGACGCCCCGGGAGCCGCCGGGCCGGAGGCGGAGGAGCCCCGGAGAGGCGAGAGAGCAGCGGGCCCCCGCGCGCGGCTCGGGGCTGGGCCGCCAGAAGTGGGACTGGAGCGAAGTAGAGCGATGCCAAGGAGGAAACAGCAGGCACCCAAGCGGGCGGCAGGTAAGAGAACCGGCTCCGCTCCGGGGCGGCCCCGCGGCGGCCCCGCGCGCCGAGCCCCCCGGGCGCACCCCCAGCCGCGCGGGGAGGTCGCCCCGGGCGCCCCTCGCCGCCCCGCGGACCACCCCGTCCTCCCTCGCGCCTTCCTCCGTCTCCCGGATCCTTCCCGCTTGCAGGCTCGGGGTGGGGGGTGGGTGGGGGGTGGGGGGGCAGCTGTCCCACCGAGCCTTCCCTCCTTAAACTTTCTTTCCCTCCACCCTCCACCCCACCCCTAACTTTCTCCCAGTCTGTCTCTTGCCTCTCGGGCCAAAGTTGGGTTGAGGATTCGGGGTGCGGGCTTGGGAGCCGGTGCTCGCGCCCTGGCATCCCTCCGCGTGGACAGTGCCAGCGGCTGCTGGCCTCGAGGGACCGCGGTCTCCCTCTCTGCTGGGGGTTCGGGGCGCTGGAGAGCGAGGCGTGATGCCCCGGCCCTGGGCTGCAGGCGGGTTCGGGGGCAAGCAGCGAGAGTGTAACTTTGCTCGCCAAGGTGGAAAAAAACCACCCCAGGAACAGGACTGACTGAACCTTTGAATATGCTTGGAAGTGTCATCGAGACTCTTTCTCTTTAAAAAGGGGGGAAAAGGGGACCCAGTAGAACATTGAAACAGCTCTGGATTTCCTTTGCCCAGAGAGAGTTGTAAACTTTGTAAATTGATTTGTACCGTATCCCATCTGAATCCTTCCTTACCAGCCCCCCTCCCTCCCCACCCTCCACCCCCCCCCAAAAAAAAAAGAGAGGAACAGGTTAATGGATCAGTACAATAGACCTTCTAAAGGTTTTTTTTTTTTTTTTTTTTCCTTTTGGGTTGCTTAATTGCTTTTTTAATAGTATGCTGGGGTTTTGTTTCTCGGAAGTGTAATATGAAAGTTCATTTTTCTCCTGCCAGACCCACCCACTGAAAAATCAGCTTTCCACTTGATTGCTAGTTTTGATTTGACATTTGATTGATCACCTGTCATCTCGCTGCCTTTGATCTATTCATTCTTGATATATATCAATAAATCACTCACCATGGTAACTCAGAGTGCCAGTGACGCAAGCCTTGCCCTCTAGATTCAGAGCCAGACATGCACAATTATTATCTTGTTTGGCTTTTAATGTGGGCGTTTTTATTTCTTTGTGTCCTTTAGTTGAATCGGGGCTTTAGCGAAAAGCTTAAGTTTTTTTTTTTGTTTTGTTTTTTGTTTTTTTTTTTGCCCTGGTCTCTGTATTTACCCTCATGCTTTAGGCAGCATCAGTTAGGGATGGAGTTCTGCAGACCCAACAACACGTTTCCTTTCTGCTGTAACATGAGTGAAACATTGAGAGAGAAGTTCCGTGGAACACTTTGGTAAACTTTGTGAAGCCACCCTTAGAACAAATCCAAAGTTAGCTGCAGATCTGGGCAAAGTGGGTGTTTGTGTCTGAACATGCTGGACCACCAAGCTCATCCTCCATCATGGCCTGATTCCAGCCTGAATGGCAGTCCATGTGCTTTGAAATATCCACAATTATCTTCCCTTCAGAGCGCAGAATTGCTTCCGTAGCCATGCGTAGATCGGTTCAGATTGCAGGCGGAAATATCATCTATAAAGCTCTGATTTGTGTATTTTCCAACTGTTTCCCTAAAAGCAAAATAATTAAAATATTTTCAGTGCCGTGTATATTTGGAACTTGCCTTGTCAGTGAGGTGCTCTTTTTTCAACTCCGGCTACCTCTTTTGAAAACAATTTCTCCCTCCCGCCCCTGTCCCTGTCTGCATTTAACTCACTTTTTTTTTTTTTTTTTTTTTTTTTAAACTTGGATTGTTTTGCAAACTGACAGTGCTGGGGCGTGCACTGGCCTTCTGGACCCAGGAAAAGTGAGCGTGCTCCTTCTAGTTCTGGCAACCCAAGTTTCCGTATAGCTAGATTATTAGAGATAACGTCCTTATTGTCCCAAAAGAGAACCCTGGGCAACAGTCCAGCAAGAAGTGATACTGCCCTGAAAATTACTCTTCCTCTCCGCCACCCCCCCCCCCTCACCCCTTGTTGTTCCGGTAAAGGCCATCAACAACTAGGCAGTAATTTAAATTACCAGAATGACTGGACATGTCTCCTTTGGTAAGCTCATTATAAAAAGTGCATTGCTCAGAATTGCACTACTTTGATTATAATTATCCTCTGATCAATGAGGATCCAGGTGTACGTAACATAATGCTGTATCACATTATTTAAATTAGATCCTTTTCATTAAGCTGGTATCTATTGGAACTGGCTTGTCTCTTTAGCGTGTGTGTGTGTGTGTGTGTTAGAAAGTTGTGACTGCAGTTTCAGTTTTCTGGCCTATTGAATGCCTACTGTCTTTCTATGTTTGTTTTCATGGCTTTATTATTTTCACTGAAAAAAAGGGGAAACCCTTGTGGAGCTGAAAGGGAACGATTCATTTTGTACACAGTGAGGCCCCTCTTGCAGTATTTATTTGCTCACATATTAATAAAACGGGTATTTTTTTTTTTCATGCAAGGTCTCTTTCCTCCAAAGTCATCGACGCTGTACTCTGTTTTAGCTGAGGTGGTGGTTCACAAGTAAAGTTAGCCACTTTAGGATTCTTGAGCCAGTTGACACTGTAAGGAAAGGAGCAAGGTGGGCTCTAGGATTGTGGCCATACTAACTTTTATCGCTGCCTGAAATTAAACACAATGCACAACTGTAAGTAATTACTCCCATGGACTGATGTTGAAAGCTTGATTTCTAGCTTGATTAATGAATAATGTAAGATAGAAAAAGCCTGTGAGTGAATCAGAGCTGAGACTCTTTCCCAAGAACTGTTCGAGGCAATCTGATTCCTTTGCATTATGAGTTTTAAGTTCCATGTTTCAAGGAAGCAGTTACAGAACTTTCTAATAAAGCAGGTATGATGGAGATAGAACGAACAAGCTGGTATTAGAAGTGATGAGAATTTTTGGTCTTTATTTGTTATGTTCCCCCCACCCCACGCCACCCCACCCCACCGCCCCCTTTAAGAGCAGGGATGTGAGGTAGGCAGTTCTCTTTAAGGAAACAGCTAAGTCAGAACATTTCCCTCTGAAATGTCATTCTTCCTGGCTCTCTACAGCTATGCTATTCCACCATACTATTACTTCGGGCAAGAAAAAAAAAAGTTCAGAAAACAGCCTATAGTACCCCAGGGGTTTGTGTAGGTGCGAGTGTGTGTGTGCTCACTCGCTTGGCCCTATATTTCACTCCCGACTAAAATGCATCCACTCTTACCTGAGAATATTGCAGGAGTTTCTTTCAGCATCTCTCTCCCCCTATCCATTTTTAGGGCAGATAGAGAAGATGGCAGAAAGGTAAAATAAAACCGAGCAGTGTTTTGATTTGTTTGTATTTTGCAGGATGCAGAGTAGTTAAAAATTTAAAATTGCAGACTTACACTGCAAACCCTTCTATTTTCTACAATCTGTCACAGCCTCTGTACACAGACATGTGTAACACATATATTTTCTTTTACCACCCTGAACTATTGTTTTTATATAACGCCAGCCAAGTGTAATAGAATGCAAAATCTTTGGGGCTTGCGAATATCGAACGTATACAGAAGTTACAGGCTTCTGCTTCTGCCAACCCAAAGAGATTAAAGGCTTCCTTCTTGTTGACTCTTGGAAGCTATCTTGATAATCCAGATCTGAGGAAAAGTCTTGCAGGGAAGAACAGCTCCCTCAATTTATTTTGTTTATTTAATATGGAGATGAATAATGCAGATTTTGTTTTCATGAATGTCCTTGTGTGGCAGTAAACATTAGACTATTAGCAATCATTACTTAAAAGTTGCAATTTGCACCTTAATGGCATAGTTTATTTACATGGGAAGCATATTCAGCAGGGACGGTTCTGAATCCTGCAGTGGAGCAGAGTTGACCCCAGCGATCTCCTTTTCAGCCTCCTGGGAGCGGTGCCTGGGGGAACCGGGGAGGTCTCAGAGATCTCTACCAGCAGGGTGGGGAGGGGAGCAGGCAGCCCAGGGAGGAAGTTTACCTTTAATTTACTGGCAAGTGAGATGGGATTCGAGGGAATAGAAATCGGGGTGGAGTCCGGGACCCTGGCACTCTCACTTTGTTTAAACATACTTCAGAGAGACAAGTTCACATCTTGAAGATTCAAATACCGTGTGCTGTCGCCCCCATTCACTTACCCAAACGGTAGGGTTTTAACAGATGAACGGAAAAAATAAGCACACACAGCCCACCCCCCACTCCCACCCCACAGGGGCTCAGCAGCATGAACTGTTCTGGCTCTTCTTGTTATTTAAGGCAGATCCCTGGAAAAGGAAGGACGGGTCCCCCGGAATCGCATCCTGCACAGAGCGCTTGGGATGGAAATTGATTACTTAAGTGGGCCCTTCCCCACTCGCCTTCTGATTTCCTTCTCCCTTCTCTCACCTCACCCTTAAAGACCCAGATTGAATAGGACATCTCAAAAGCCCATTTGTTTTAGGCATTTATTGATTTCATTTTTAATCTGCCATATCAGGACACAATACATTAGCTCTAATCAGCAGATTGCAAGTGACAGGGAGTTCTAGTGGAAGGTAGGTAAAGAAGAGGGGCCACTGAGAAACTTCTGTACCATGACAATCTGCTTGAGGCTTGGGGGTTGGAGATGGGAGGCTACTTTTGAGGAGGGTGGAAACATCCCTCAGAACTACTGTGCACTGATTTTTCTCCCACTCACCTCGATTCCACGTTTGGGAAACCTTCGCACCCAACAAATACCTCCTTGGCATCTTTAGCAGATCTGTCCCTGGAAGCATCTTGCCTTTTGTCACATTCTCCAACAGAGGCTTATGCTTTCATTTCATCCCAGGTGACTTCTCACGCATTTCTCCAACTGGATAATACCTGGGTTGATCTGTTTATCTTCCCAGTGGCTTGGGGATTGTACTCTCAGTTGAGCAGGTTTTAAAGGGGCACTGAGCTTGGCATTATTTAAGGCCGTTTGCAGCGATACACTCCTGCTCATCACTGCAGCTCAGCTTAGGAAAATCAGGCAGGAAGAAAACCTGTTCATGTTTGTGCTGGGTCTGTAATTAGCTGACACAAGTTAAATGACCAGAGTAGATCTTCCCCTTCCGTCACTGTATGCGTACCATCAATTTTATTTAGGTATGTCATGGTCTGGGAAGACTCAGCCACTATTTCAAAGACGTGCCTGCGTCCACCCAAGTTCCCTTTAAAAAGCACAGAATTGCCTAACAAATTCTATATTAAGACCAGGCATACACAGAGTATCATTTTCGTTTGATGCAGAGTCAGTTGGAAATACATTAACAGAGAGTCTTGCATCGCTTCCCTGAAGCAGTGCTTTTTCATTACATATTTAATTACAATCAAATTGAGCGACTTTTATAAAAAAAAAAAAATTACGGTGGTATTAAAAGAAGCTTGGCACACAAATAATTTTATTGCTTTGCAAGTTGAGAATGCGGTTATATTTTTATTTACTTGGGAGAAATTTATTTTCATTTTCTAATGTGACAAATACAGAATATATTTTCCTGTCATCTGTATCAGGGAGATCTCAGCCTCTTGCCTCCTTAGAGCCTGTGCATCCTGGAAGAGGTTTTTATATCCCTTTTACAGTAATTTGTAGCAATGTATATATTTTTTAAATAATTTTAAGTTTTATAAATTCCATTTAAAGTTAGAAATTCTCCTGTTCCTTAGGATGACCTTTGGTGAGCAGCTCTTTGATTATAAATGAGCTTAGTCATTCAAACCACATAAGAAATAAACTCGTTGAGAGGGTTTGCTTGATTGCCTGGATATCGCAGTAAGAAAAAAACACCATGTATTTACGGGCTCTCTCACATAAACTGATTTTTACTGGATTTAGCATTTTCTTCCTTTTTTTTTTTTTTTTGGTCTGTGCTACTGACCTTTCAGTCACTTGTTTTAGGTGAAGGGGCTAGGGACAGCATTGAAAAGGAGCGGCGAGAGACGCTGGTCTTCAAGACATGATAATAAAAAATTAGATACTTTAGAGCCCAGATATCCACTTTGGGACTCTCTCTGCAAACTCAGGAAAGTGCCTCTGTAAACACATGGTTTCGCATCTAACTGGGATGCTGGTCTGGAGTGTCCACAGCAGTGTAACTGTTATTTCTGCAGAGAAACCATCATGAGGGTATAGGAGTTAGGTCCCCTCTGAGGACACTGCATCCACAGACACAGAGAAAAAGCTTCTGGGATGAAAGTGGGAATTGCTGATATATTTGTTTCCAAAGCAAACTCCGTGGCTGAAGTGATAAAATAGTTGGGAGAGATTTGGAAGTCATTAAAGTGGTTCCCTAGAATTGTTGATTGTTGCCTCTCTGAATCTTTTGCATTTCCTCTGCAGAGAAAGATGTCCTCTGGGCACCCTCCAATACTTCCCAATGCCAAAGCAATGGCTAAAATTGTTGAAAATTTTAGAAATTAAGATTCAGGAGACACGACCAGATAATCCTCTTATTAATATATCAGCATTATTTTGCTTAACAACAGGGAGATGCATAGTGCAAAAGTTTTGGAGATAATGAATTTAGAGAAATTACACAGAAAGAAAAATACCTGGATCATATTTGAAAGCATTTGTCTGGGATTTTTCTCGTTAAGTAAGGGTGCTCTTTCCATCTGGGTTATTTAAAACAAAAACAGAACCACAACAGCTTCAGTATCATCATACCTACTACCCAGCCTGAGACAGGGTCTAATAAAGTTCTCTCTGGATGTACAAAAGACACAGGGCATCGTATACACATCCCTCTTAACGAAATAGCTTTAGGAAACCCAAAGTGGGCATGCAAACTAAAAGTAGACTCTCAGTAGGCTCTCTGTTACAGCTAGCCCGGGGTTCAAGATGGAAAACTTTGTTCGGCAGGGTGAGAAGAAGATAGCACTGCATTTTAACTACACATCTCCCCTTGGCACATGAGAGGCAGCGGAGCAGGGAAGATTTTTAAGGAGCTTTTTAGCTCTTTTGCATCCGTCTCCAAAGACTAATTTAATTGAAAAGCTGTAGTGTCCATTTATGCTAAAGGAAAAACCAAGTGTTTCCATAAAGCTGCTAGACGCCAAGGTGGGTTAAAAAAAAAAAAAAAAGGCAGTGTTCTGCAGTTTCTGTTAGTACAAAAATTAAGATCACTGGTCTTAATTAGTTGAGTGCTTTCAGAACTGAATGAATACTCTGAAATCACCCCAGAGCTTTCTTCTTAAAGCTACATCTAAGTCATTTCTATGGAAATTACACAGTTTAGATACTAAGGTGGGCAGAACATGGTTATTGTTTTTAATGAAAATAGTTACAAAGGGCAGAAGGAGATAAAAACAGTTGTCAGCGGCCATTCTGTTTGTAATGAATTTGGAAGAAAAAAAAACTTCCCTAACGCCTTCCTGCATCGTGAAAAAATCCATGAAATCTGATGACCGTGGACGATGGGAAAAGGAAGCAGAAGGTCAAGGTGTTCTATAGGGGAGAAGGGACTTGTGTAAGCCAGAGCAATGGTATATAGATATTTCTATATAAACTGCAAAGGGCTTACTTTAAATCACTTGAATTTATCAGATTCTTAGAATTTTCCAATAATTTAGAAGCCTCTTTCTCATACCCCAAGGGAGATATGAATAGCTTCTGGGCCAAGATGATGCTGTAGAGAAGAGGTAAATCTACTCTAGGCGTTCAGTACCATTTGGTACAGAAGAAATGCCAAAATGAAAAGCTATAAGCATGTTTTATATCAGAGTTGCCTTCGGCTACTTTCCTTTATTAGAAAGTTGAGTACATGGCTTTGTGCTTCTTTTTGTTTTTCCTCCTGAGATTAGGTTTGAGATTGTGGATGGAGCCCTAGAACAGGAGAAAGTGACTTGGGTTCTGGTTATAGTTTTGCCCATCCTGGTAACGTGGCCCTGGGCAAGCTCCAGAGAGAAACCTTGCCAGGGGTAAGAACGTGAGCTCAGGAGTCAGAACGACCCAAGTTCAAGTCCCTAGGTCTACTGCTTTTCTTTGCCTTGTCGACTTGGGCCAGCTCCTGGAATCTCTAACTGCCCCCCAACCCCCACCACATTCCAACCTACAAGATAGGGGTAATCAGAGTTCTTCTTAAGGCCCAGGTTTTTAAAAGGATTGTGTGAGCCCAGGACTGAGAAAGTGCATGGAAACTACTAGGGGTCAGACCTGACAGTGCTAGTGTGTCTTTACCCTGAATAGCCAGACCATGAAAAATTTATATGAGAAGGGAAATGAGCAAGCTAGCAATCATCATGGGGTTAGGGGGTCGGGGCTTGAAAGAAATCAGACATGGGTGCATTTTGGTTTCCAAACTGGAAATACCGTCACCAAATAGTGTTTTAGCCTCTTCTGAGGCTGACTCATACTGGGCTGGTTGGAGCCCTGCACCAGCTCAAAAAAATGTTTCTTTCCCCAAAGATAGTAATTATAGCACCAGCAGCAACAACTATAAGGACAACAGTAATAACCATAACTGCGACTATGTACGTGTTTATTATATATCAGGCACTTTTCCAAGCGCTTCATATATTCCCATTATTTAAACAGCAATTATTTCTTGAGTTCCTACTATGTTCCAGGTTCCGTTCTGGCCACCCGCGTCCTGTGGGAGGAGTGGTCAGTGGGAAGAATATGATCCCCGGGCATCTTACCTTCCAGGAGGGGGAAGCTAGAGAGCATACAGGTAAATTAGCAAAGAAAAAAAAAAAAGAAGAGAGAGAGAATTTGCATAAAGAAAAAAAGCCCCACGATGACAGTGGTTTCATAAATGCAAAAGTTGAGGAGTGGGAGTTTGGCACTGCGAGTGTGGATGGTCAGGGGAGATTGTCCCGGAGGGGACATCTGAGCCACGTTTTATCCTTATAACATTCCTATGCATTAGATGCTAGTGTAATCCCTATTTTACTGATGGGGATCTGAGAAACCTGCAGAGCAACTTGTTCAAGGTCATGCAGTGGCCACGCTGGGTTTTAAACTCTCTGCTTCCAAAGCCTATACCCTTAATCTATTGTGATATTTTATCTAGAATAGCTATAGTGATTTGCCAAGGAAGGACCCAGCTCCTATTATTCTTTCCCTGCATCTGTTGCCATGTCTAAGCCTGCGGGGAGGGTATTCAGAGCACTACGGAGGGCACTGCCTTTAGTGGCATCTCCACCTAGAATCTCGGGTCCTCTCCCGGATATGAGGTCGGTCCTTTCGTTCGTGTGTGTGTGTGTGTGTGTGTGTGTGTGTGCAAGTGCATTTACGCATCCATTCATTCATTCAACAGATATACACTGTTCACCTACCATCTGCTAGGCATTGAGCTAGGTCGGTGCTGGGATAACACAGTAGGAAACGTTCCCTGCCCTCACACAGCTAATATTCTTGTGAGTAAGACCAGAAAGCTGGGAAACAAATGCATTGATATATTAAATAGTTCTAATTGCATGTCATAAAAATAAATCAGAGTTAATGGAGTAAAGAGGGATGGGAGGATGGCCTTTTTTATAGAGAGTGGTCAGGACTGATATTTCCCAGGTGCCAACATTAGATCAGACCTGAACAAAAAGTGAGGAGCTGATAACCAAGCACACATCTAGGAGAAACCTTCCAGGCAGTAAGCGTGTAAGGCCTGACAGGTGTGTCTGAGGAATCTGTGAGAGAGCAGGTTAAAGTTGGGGAGGGGCTGATAAGCGAGGCAGGGGAGGTGGGCAGGGGCCAGATAGTGTGTGTGTGTGTGTGTGTGTGTGTGTGTGTGTGGCCTTCTCGATGTGGCTCTCAGCGGGATGGGATGGAGAGTTTCCAGAAGGGAAGTGATGTCATCCATCTGGGTGATCTGTAGACCATTTCCTAGTCAGTATTTCAAAGGAAGTAGTGGATTTGGGTCTGTTTGCCCAACAGGCCCCTCAGTGATGGTGAGTAGTACGCTTGGAAAGAGGGAGGTGGCATGTGGAGATAAAAACACAAGCCCCCCCAAAACAAAACAAAACAACCCACAAGCCCAGCCATCGTGGAAGGATTGCCTGGTGCAGGGTGAACCGTATCGGTGAGGCTGTCGAAAAGCAAATGTTAAGAAGCCAAGCAAATCTGGGATCCAGTCTTGGTTCTTCCCTACTTAACTGGCCAGCAGTGTTTTAAGGGGTGCTCCTTAAATGCCGTGTCCTCATCTGTCAAGTGGGCACAGGATAGCACTCACCTCCCACGGTGGTCGCAACAATTGGATAATATGATGTAGAGACCATCCTTGGCACAGTCCCTGGCACGCACGGGGGAGCTTTGTCACAAACGCATGTTTTTCTTCTCCTTCCTGTTGTCTTTTTTTTTTTTTTTCTGTAGAGATTCCAGGAAAAAAAAAATCTAGGCACTCGAATTAGTCCTTGGTACCTATTAGGCACTAAATAAATATTTCTTGATGAATGAATAAATGAGGCTGTAAATAAATGAATAAATACTTTAATTAGCGTATTGCTTTGTATACTAATTAATTACTTTTGAGTAGAAGGATCTGTCTTACACATCTAAAAATTTTTGGCAGACCTCCGTACCGATCATCATCCTAACTGCACTTTGAATATTTATCGATTTAAAAAATACTAATGACAAGAAGACAGCGATTTCAGTAATAAACTCGCATTATGTTCATCATGATATCACCTGCCTTCACGTGAAGAGCAGTGATTTCACCTTTTTTTTTTCTGCAGTAACTGTTATTTAGCCATCTTACAGACAGCGCTTACTGATAGTATGAGTTAGTAGACTTCCTCCTTAAGCCAAGACCCCCCAGAGGGAGTGTCCCTGATGTCGGTGAAGGGGCCTGGCCAGGGATCCTCATTTCTGAGCCCTGAGCTTGACCTCTCCTGCTCTCCAGGTGCCTGCAGCCTCCAGATGCTCCTGGCCTCCCAGGGGTTGGCAACTCACCCTGCCCTCCCTCGAACCTGTGCTCATCCCCTTGGGCCCAAGGCAGCAAAGCTTAGGGGTTGTTAAGCTAATAGGAGAAGGCTACAGACTGTTTCCTGGTAACCCTTCTCCACTTTGTAATTGTCACCTTCAGATGAGTGTCTGGGAGAGGGGCGATGGGAGGCGGGCTGGTGCCTGTTAAGGTCCATCTCAGGACAAAGAGATTTGGGATGGCAGCGAGCATTTGGGAGCTTTTGCTGTCTGCCTTGGGTTCTTTCTTTAAGCAGTGTTACTGCAAGTCTGCTGTGCAGAGGGACTGTGGAAGGCACTGGAGCTAGAGCTTTGAGCCAAGGTGACAAAGGGCCTGCCTTCTGGAAGCTTCCATGTAGTGTGGCAGACAGGTCAGAGACCAGGAAGCAGGTGCATATGTCACATCATGCCAATGTGTCGTATGTGCCAGGGAGAGACTGAAAAGGAGGGCAGGGGAGCAGAGCAGAAGGGGAGGGTGCACCGTCTTGGATGAGAAGCCAGGAAAGGCTTCTGGGGAAGTGACTTGCACCTGGGTTCTGAGTGGAGTGGCAGAGAGGGAAGTGCACCCATGCTCACCCAGGAGGCAGCTGCAGGCATGGAGTAAGTAGGGGTTGGCAGGCAGAGAGGAGGCCAGGGTGCTGGAACCTCACCAGGAGTAGTGCAGGGTCCCAAGAGGAGGACAGGCACCCGCCAAGCCTCCAGGACCCAGGAACTCATGAGCCCTGGAGGGCGAGGGAGCAGGGGAGACAGGATCTGACTTCGGTTTTTACAGCATCCTTCTGGGTGTCATGTGATATATGAGGGACCAAGGCTGCATGCAGGTGGACCAAGGAGGCTCCAGTCGGGTCAAAGCTGGTGATGACTTGGACCTGACCGAGGGTGGGGGAGGTGGCATGCTCAGTCCAAAGTTGGACGACAAGATGTGTGGAGAATGGCAGGTGGCTGTGGCATATACGGAGTCGTGTGTCTGAGACACCGGCCTGTGTTTATCCTGCTAATTCTAATTCTCTCGTTCCGGCATTTATTTCTCTCCTCTGGTTTTACGCAAGGTTCTTACTGAAAATTGTCAGTGTATCATTCTCCGAGCCAGAGTGGAAGCAAGAAAAGTGTTGGAAGGTGCATTTATTCTAGAATTGACTGTAGAGGGGAAAAGGCCACCCTTCAAAGCACTTTTCACGGAGTCCTGGGATTGCCCTCACCCATCTCCGCACACCCACCAGACACCGCAGCATCAGGGCAAGGCGGTGACCCTGGGGTCAGACAGGGGTCGATTTCTCTCCAATGGGTCACTTCCTCACTGTATGACCTTAGGCACTTTGACCTCCCAGACTTCCAATTTTCTCATTAGCAAAATAGACCTAATAGGAGGACTCATCTCATTGGGTTTTTACAAGGATTCATGGGGATAAGTCAGATGATGGGCTTAGCACAGTGCCTGGTACAAGGTGAGTGGTTAATACATTTTAGCCATTTCAGGAACAAGTTAATAAACCTCTCCATGCCTTGATTTCCTTATTGGTATAAAGTAGAGCTAATAAACAGTCCCTCTTGGGTTGTTGGGAGGAGCAAAGCATGAATTCCTGCAAAACACTAACAACTAACAACGCTTCGTACATGGTAAATACTCAATACATGATAAAATTTAAGATTAGGACCACGACTCTAAGCTCATGACCTTGAAGGGATCTTATGTCTTACCTGCTTTCTGTCTACAAAGCCCAATAAATGTGACTTGATAGAATGAATGTTGGTGCCATGGTTATTAGGAGTCAGAGTGAGGAAACCTAAGAAGACAAAGCCGCATCTCTGCGAGGGGGGCCAAGACCACTGACACGTACCGTGATCTCCTCCAGGGGACACTCCTTATGGCCATCTCCTCTGTCCAGGCCTGTGAGAGCTTTATGCAGTGTCTTAATGAGGAAAGCAGGCCCATCCCCGAATGATTTTTAAGCCAGAGTTGCCCCATTATGGACTGCCATGCCACTGGTGGCACACGGTTGTGGGTAGCACCGAGTCCTGCGCAAGTACAAACGATGTCCCTTTTCCAACACCATTTCAACCCCTCTGATTTAATTTTTTTAAGATATTTATTATTTATTTATTTACATACTTATTTATTCATGAGAGACACAGAGAGAGAGAGAGAGAGGCAGAGACACAGGCAGAGGGAGAAGCAGGCTCCCTGCAGGGAGCCCGATGTGGGACTTGATCCCGGAACTCCAGGATCATGCCCTGGGCTGAAGGCAGGTGCTTAACCACTGAGCCACCCAGGCATCCCTCAACTCCTCTGATTTAATCAAGAAAAGAGTCTGATTTGGTGTTAGCCTGCCTTAAACACCTATCTCATGCTTGTTTATCAGAAAGAGTAGACCTCAAATTCAGAGACTTTTTCAAGTAACAGTACCCAGTGAAAAATAAAATAACCCATGGATTTTCATTTTCTGATCATTTGTGGCAAATGATGCTGGTTTTCCCTGACTGTGTTGACGTAATCTTCATTTTAAAATATGACTGTGTAGGTAAATAAAAGAGGAAATCATTGTAAGGGGCTATATAAAGAAAGCAATAGTTGGGGGGAAGTTTCGTATAAAGGGTTTGGGGGGAAAGCAATAGTGTTGTACAAAGCACGAGGATGGGGCAGAATGACTTACTAAGGGGGATACCGCAGGGGCCCGGAACCAGGCAGGGCAAGAGATTCGTGGACCAGCTGTGAGCAGAGGCTGCCAAGTCACACTTGGGTCAGATGAACACCAGAAAATGGAGGCTTTCTTTGAAACTTCAGAAAACTTTGAAAACCAGAAGGAACTTCCCGTCCCAGGGTATCGGAGAGAAACTCTGCAGAGTCTTTATGGGCAGAGGAAATTGTGCAGACATGGAGGGATTGGGAAGAATGTTCTGGTTTGGCATTTGGATCAGAGCAGTGGTTCTCAACCTTCAGTTGGTATCCTCATCATTTGGAGAACTTGTGAAAATGCAACCTCGCAGATTCCCAGGCCAGTGCCTGGCAGTTCTGATTCCATAGGATGGGGTTGGGGCCAGTGAATCTGCATTGGAAGCACCCACCATGGCTTTGAATTACGGGTCATACGAGGAAAATCTCAGTTCTCTCCTTTGTTCATCTCGTCGTCATCCTCCTCCTCTTCCTCCAACAACAACAATTCTTCCTCCTCCTCTTCCTTCTCCTTCTCCTCCTCCTCCTCCTTTTTCTTCTTCTTCTTCTTCTTCTTCTTCTTCTTCTTCTTCTTCTTCTTCTTCTTCTTCTTCTTCTCCTTCCCCTTCTCTTTCTCCTTCTCCTTCTTTTTCTTCTTCTCCCCCAATTCCAAATGCCAAAACATTTAAAAGATTATTTGAGGTGATCCGTATCCACTTTGTGCTTTTAGCCAACAGAAAAAAGTATAAGTACTCTCTCCTTCCACTCTCCCTCTCTTGTGGCAATTGCCTGTTTTTAGAAATGGTGGGACCATTTTCCCTAATGCATTTCAACAGGGAAATGCATCCATTTACACACTTGTCTACCTCGTCATAGCACCACACATCAGAGCCCAGAGCATCCCTCAGTGAAGGAGAAAGACAAGCAACCTGGCAAATATCTCACAGGGGCTCCGGCTGTTTGGGAGTTGGCTGGCACCCTGGAGACCAAGGTCAAGAGACAAGAAGGAAACAAAAGGAATGTCCCAGAGCCTTATCTTTTTTATTTCTTACATTCTCTTCAATTCCAGAAACCCTACAGGATGGGAGGGCAGAAAGCCTGGCTTTATTCTTTGGCAGCCCCTCCACCTTCTTGTTCTCTGTTTCATACTTTCTCCTACTTTCTTCAGAACTGGCTCTTTTCCTCAAGCCTTTCTTTTTTCCTTTCCTTTTTTTTTTTTTTTTTTTTTTTTTTTTTAAGATGTGGTATTTTTTTTTTTAAATTTGTTTTTTATTTTATGATAGTCACACAGAGAGAGAGAGGCAGAGACATAGGCAGAGGGAGAAGCAGGCTCCAGGCACCGGGAGCCCGACGTGGGATTCGATCCCGGGTCTCCAGGATCACGCCCTGGGCCAAAGGCAGGCGCCAAACCGCTGCGCCACCCAGGGATCCCTTTTCCTTTCCTTATTCCTCCCAGTAATGAGATTTCTAAGGCCTTTCTGTCTAGCATCTGTGCTTCCATGGGTGAGTGGGATCAAAATGATGATGGTGACGATGAGGAAGATGATGCTGATCACGATTGTCATTGTCATAATGGCTACCTTTTGTTGACCTGCATGACACTACACCAGAACGTCTACCCTCCCTAGTTAACATTCACAGACATTGATCCCATACAGGTTGTGTACATAAAGTCTCTCTCCACAATGTCCTGAAAGCCAGATAGGATTACTATTGACCCATTGAAGAGATAAGGGAATTAAGTTTGGGAAATTGCAAATAGCTTGAAGGTCACACAGGCTTTCAAGTAAGATATCGAAACCCGGCCCTGCCTACCACAGTCGTACTCAGGCAATGTGTTTTGTTGCTTCTCACAATATTTAATGCTTAATGGAGAGAGTCACATAAATAAGCATCCATAGGTATGTGTGGACTAAGGGCATAAAGTGAAAGTTAGTGTTTCCTCCAGGTTGAAGTGAGTCCATTGTGGCAAAGAAAAAAATAAAGAGAACCCTCCTGCTTCTCTAAGTCCAAAAAAACACCATCTTGAAAAGTTGAGCCTCTGAAGATTAAAAAAATATATAGGATTTTGCAACCTTTTGAGCTTTCCACAATGGCATTTTCCTCAGTCCATTCCTGTTTTATTAAACAGAAGTAGGAAAAAACATGAAAACTGTGAGCACAGTCCATCTGGGGTGTCTCAGTAAGCAATCGTGCTCACCCGCTTTCTACAGCATCCTTGCGGATATGTCCCAAAGTCAGACACTGCTCATCTGTTCCCTATAAATCTCTTGTAGGCTCCATGACTCTTCCTGGCCATCAGAAATATGGAACACATGCCATGACGCTGCCCTGTTATTTATTTTAGCAAATGAAAAGCTACCCTCACAGATTTCCTTTTTAGCGCTCTTCACAATATTTATAGTCAAAGTCTCTAAAGGTGTTTCTTACTTCTAAGTGTTTAATTATAGGTGACATTTAAGTGATTACTCTGAACAATATGAAAAAAAAGATGATCGTAAAATTGAAGGAGTTGTATCTCAGAGGGAGAATGTTGCTTACAACAGAAGTCGTGATAGCATCTTTCTCGGGGGTGGGGAGGACCCCTAACAGTTCTTTTTAGTTGTTGTTGGTTGCAGGTTTTGTGGGTGGTACTTTGTTTTAAGTTTTGAATGTGGGTGGCATTTTGAAACAAACCTCAGTAATAATACAGTTTGGCAAACTGCCTAGCTATCTGATTTGAGGTTATTTTATTGACTAATGGACTGAAATTATCATCTTATTGTCTTTAACATAAATATTTTCTTTATTAGTATTGGATGGGGGGAGAGTCAATCCTATGGGATAGAAGAGAGAGCTGTCAATAAGATGAACTTATTTCACTCGATCAGGGAATTTCAGATATAAAGGAATTAAACTTTATAGATGAAGCTCTATCATCTTTGAACGCCAGTCTTAAAATCTCTGCCTCACTTCTGTAAATAGGAATGAAGGAGAACAATCACTTCCAAGCACCATTATGAGGATTTAAAAAGGAGATACTTATTAAGTACTTAGAACAGTGCTCCATGCATAATAAGTGCTCAGCAAATATTATTATTTCTCCCCACCTTACTCTCTCCCCAGAGACAAGCCCTATTCAGACTTTGGTGGGTATATCCTCCATTATTTATAATTTTACCTGCATATATAGGTAGCTAGGGGCATTATTATCTTTCTGTATGTTTAATATTTTTATGTAAATATTTCACATAGTTTTGCATGTTGATTTTTTTGACTCTATATGTAGGCTCTATCCAAGTATGTAGGTAAGCAGCTGGAGGAAAAGAAAGAAGGAGAGAGAAATGATAGAATAAAAAAATATAGTAAATTCTTTTTCATATGCTTTATAATATTCCACCATAAGAATGATTATTTTTGCTCATTTATCAACTCCTCTGTTAATAGACATTTAGCATATTTTCAAGTTTTCATTATTACTCACAATCCTGTACTGAGTATTCCTGGGAATTTTTACAATTGTCACATAAATAATTTAAGTCGAGACAATCAGTTGTGAGAATTTTACTGCATTTAGCAAGAAAATCAGTTGAGAAAAGTAAACATATTGGAAACAGCTAATATTTCTTACTTTTAATATTCTTGGTGTCTTTACTAAAATACACACTTCTCTTACCAAAAAAATGTAACTGGCTCATTTGCACCTAGTAGGCGTTTGTGAAATGTCTGCTTGAAGTAAACTGAGTAAGTAAAATATGTCAATAATCCCAATAATGAGTGAGGCTGGGCCATCAACATGGCTTGAATCCCAATTCAAGAAAATGGTCATCAGCCACCTTGAGGTGGAGTGGGCAACAGAGAGAAGCAAACAGAAAAGCATGAATATCGTCAAAGAAATTGCATTTGTCCTCAGAGTCTGTGATGGATGGAGCTTCAGAGTCGGACAGCCATTGCCCTACGGATCCTGGAGCCCGGAGTGGGTTGGGTTAGGAAAGGAAGGGCCCTTGGATTTTGTTTAGCAATATTACAAGTTGACCTGTACCAGTGGTCACCTCTGCAGTTCTGCATGTTAGGCAGTTAAACTGACATTTACTGCAGTTTAGCAGACATGTGTTGAGGCACGCTGCTAGGTCCTGGGGGTGGAAATATTAATAAGATAGGACCTGGGGATTTGGAGGGTCCACGTAGTTCCAGATGGTTTTCACAACGGAGATCAGCATCGTCCTCAGAATGTGTGCCTGTGTTTTGTGACTGTTTTATTCTGGGGTTGAATTATGACTTGTGTGTGTGTTGTAGATGTTCACATACGGCTGGACTCGGTATCGTTGTGAGTGTTAGTGCGTGTGTATCTGGGAGTGAGGCGAGAGTGTAGAAAGTCCTTGTTATGCAGGAGTTGGTGTTAGTGGTGCGCATAGTTCCATGCATATGCTCACACTGAGGCTAACCTACTAGTGAAATCACCACCAGGCTCTTCAGAACTTTCCCCGGGAGCATGAAGGCAGCATCACGGTGTGTTTCCCCAGGGGTACCTCTGTGGCACTGCCCTGAGGGAGAAGGAAACCGAACCATGGTTACACCTCTGTTCCCTGCACTGGAGAATTAGCGCTGGATGGGAAAGGCCTCAATAGCAGATGATACGGGAAGGTGGACCCTACACTCTGCTGCAGTTTCCATCTCGTTGTCTGTATTTCATCATGTCAGGCGCTGATCCCTCAAATCGTGGGGACCATTTCATTTGCTGTACCTGGAACACAGTAGGTGTTTCTGCTGAATACATGAGTGCGTGAACAGGTGAGTGACTGGAGAGTTAGCCAAGGTTCCTGGAGCCTTTGCAATATTTAGCTACCCGGATGATTTATGCCCCCCGGGCTGAATCTAGTAGGTTCTTAGGAGATGTTGAATGAAGAAATGGATGCACACGCATTGCACATGTGAACGTTTGCTTATCTCTGAAGCAGGCTCGAAATCATAAGAAAACAGTTCCCTGGCGGGGTTTTTATTCTTCCTCTGTTGGTCCCGAGGGAGCACCTTGTCTGCTGTCCCTTTGGTTTAATTATTGTTCTTTGAGATCAGCACGACAGCCCTTCTGTTTACTGTCAAACTGCAGCCACAAATGGGGTTGGGGGGGGGGGGGGTGGGATGGAAGCTCTCTGGTCCAGGTGCGGGCACCTCCCCAAAGACACCGTCCTTTTACGGAGGCGAGAGGAAGGTGGAAAAGTCAGGGATAGGAGTTTTAAAACTTGCCAAACACATAAACCAACAACGCTGCGTTGCTGTTTCCATAAATGTTTAATAAGTTTTATCATCTTGTGACGAAGGTTAAACAAATGTGAGTCCTTTGAGGAATTATTTACTGGAAGCAAAGTTATGGCACCAACATCTGTGTTTCCAATCACTTAGATGAGGAATAGATCAAATAAATCACGGAGTAAGTTTCACAAAGTAACTTCTGTGTTATTATCTCTGGAGAAGAATGTAAGTAACTCCTTTCGGTTCCCTCTCTTTTGGAACTTGTACTTTTCTTTCTCTTTTCTTTTTTCTTTTTTTTTTTTTTTTATTCATTCCATGATCTTCAAAGACTCTGTCTTCCACTTTTTTTTTTTTTTTTTTTTTTTTTTTTTTTTTTTGTAGAAAGTTGCCATCAAAACATCCACAACAGAAGTACTTAAAAATTTCTCTCAGGGAATCTGGCTATTTCGGCCAACATTCTCATTTGGGAATGGGCTCACCGTTCCAATATATAACATCCATATAATTTAACCTCGTAAATTTCTTTTTTTCACAGTGATGTAATGGGGGGACTGACCTGGAGTTTGTAAATGTTCCCTGCTCACTGCATTCCCCCGGGCAACATAACATTCTAGACAGTGTTTTATGTGCCCTGATTAAAATATAACGTATTCTTGCATTTCCTGTGGACTGAGCTGTGAGTACGCTAAGCAGAATATTTAAGGAACACGGAGATGTTTTCAACTGTTTAACAATGCACGGTGGTGGGGTGGGTGTTTTTGGTTGGGTCGGTTGTTTTTTTTTAAAAAAAAAAAAAAAAAAAAAACAATGATCTGATTTTCATTTTAAACCATAGTCCCCTGGGCACTGACTCCACAAGAAAAGTTTTGTGCTCTGGTTTAACTTTTGAGTGGGCCACTGCACTCCGATAAACAGGAACACTTGTTTGTGACTCTGGTCTGAGTTCTGGAGCACGTACTTTGAACCGCTCCCCAGCCGTAGGGAAGGACGCGGAGAAGTTAGAGGCGAGTCCTCCCAGATAGAACAGTAGCGATGGAAACTTACAACATTTTTGTATGAAAAGAAAAAAAAAAATTTCATTGAAGCAAGGGGGAAGGCTTCCTATAGTTCTTGCCTCTTGGAAGCAGCTGTGACAAATAAACCACTCAGCAAAACCATTTACGGATTAAGATGTTTTAATTTTCTATGGGAGGAACACAATAAAAATAAAGGGTAGTTCTTGCTTCCAGAGGAGCAAAGGAGAACTTGTGGGGTGAAGGCCTGAGCGTGAGACTTTGCTGGGTGGACATGGATGCTGCCTGTAGATTCTCCAGGGCCTGGACCTCATTCTGGGAATAACATGGAAACGACATGAGGCAGGGAGGGCTGGTTGGATCACACGGGTTCGTGGAAGATAAATTCGTGAAAGGAGTGTATGTATTTGAGAGTCATTCTTTTCTTTTTAAAATATTTTATGGTTTGAGAGAGAGAGAGGGAGACAGCACATGAGTGGAGGGGAGAGGCATAGGGAGAGGGAGAAGCAGACTCCCTGCTGAGCAGGGAGCCTGATGCAGGACTCGATTCCAGGACCCCAGGATCATGACCTGAGCTGAAGGCAGACGCTTGCTGAGCCACCCAGGTGCTCCGAGAGTCATTCTTTTCTTAACTTAGCAGATACTTATTAATTTCTATTGTTTTCCAGGCCCTGTGCTGTGTGCCAGGGCTACAACCATAAATAAGGCACATCCCCTGTCTTCACAGGTTAGTGACAGAGTGCCAAGAGCAAAGCCAGGGAGTGTTAGCTGGATGGATGGATGCATGCATGGGTGCATGGGTGGGTGGGTGGATGGATAGATGGATGGCTGGATGAAGACGATCGATGACTCACTAGGAACTCAAGCTCATTTCTGTTTGTACATGTGCTTGTTTCTGGGTCTATTTGTTGATCTGTCGAGATGTCATCCCAGGGAGCCCCCGACTCTTCCATCAGGGATAGTTCCCTGGTCTCTTCCAATGAACCATTCCTGAGCCCAGTTCCCTTCTTACCTGTATCCCCTCACCCCTGCTCAGCTCTTAGGGCAATAACTTGCTTTAAAGGTTTTTGGATTTGCCTCTGGCTGGCCACGCTGGGTCTTTTTCACTGCTTACTGTAGCTTTTCCTCTGTTTTGTGCCCTGAAAAATCATAATCAGACTTATTAATATTTGCCGAAAGTGTACTCCATGCCAGGCACGGCCCCAGTGCTTTATATGTATCTGGTTTCATTTAGCTTTCCTCTCAACTGTACAAGTAGACAAACCGCTCATGTCTCCATTTTCCAGGAATGAAAACTGAGGCAAGGAGCTGTTAAGTAATATGCTCACGTAGCAAATATATAGCGCAACCAGAATTTAAACCCAGGCGTGCTGGACTCCAGGGGCACACTGAGCACTTAACCTCTGCACCTCTAGAAGCTGAATTTTGGATGAATCATGTAGCCTGTGATAAATTATACCTTATCTGCATGATTCAGCTGAGTCCTAGCTTTGGCACCTGTAGGTACAGAGACTCAAGGGTTGGGATTGGGACAGGTCTGTCTCTGAGACTCTTCCTTCCTTCTTACCCCCGGTGGTCACATTGGTCACCAGGCAGCATCTGAGTCGGCGGTTCTGGCGGAAGAAAGCACAGCTTCGGAGGACCCCCAGCAAATGCCCCAGGATTTACTTTGACCCACCGTGGGTTTCCGTGGCTCTCCCCGAAGCAATCACTGGTCTCCTATTGGCCTGCCCTCCTTGTGTATGCATCCAAAGCTGCAGGAAGCCAGGAGCAGCTAGTGGCAGTTTGTCAAAGCAAAATCAAGGTGATGTTACCAAAATAAGGGAGAATTGACACCAGGCCAACAGGGTCAGAAGCTTTCTACTCTATGCTCTGAAGGGTTACAACCAACGGCCTTGAACTCTGGCACACTAAGATTCAAACTGAGGCTGTTACCTACTTTCTGACCTTAGGGAAGTTATTAACCTTCTAAGCACTGGGTTCTCAGTTTTGAAAATAATTATCCTCATACCACATGAGTTTCCCAGGTGGATTACATAGATGGTGTGTTTGGTGTGTTTAATGCAAACATGGCACATAGCAAGTGCCCGATAGATGTTAGTGACCCTGATGGCTATGGAGGTGATAGCCAACAACAGTTTGGGGACGACCGGAATAATATCTTTGGAGACGTGTATGCTTCTGGGCACATCGTGAAATAAACAGGCGTACATGCTGCAGAAGTGGAGGTAAAATGGGACTCTTAGAATGGCCAGCGGGGTTGGAAGGACCCCACTGGACGTCTCGAGAGCTCACCACAGCTTCTTTTTGGTGAAGGCCAAAAGTTCTTGGCAACTTGCCTTTCATTTACTTTCAGGGTTTGATTTATTTATTAATTAGGCAAAATGGGAATTGACGAGCCTGAAATGATAAAGATGCTCATGATTTTTAAAGAAAAAAAAAATGTCTTTTGGATGTCAGGAATGAAGGATGTGGGGAGGTCGGACTCTGTCGAAGGCAGCCAGAGTGGTGTCACTTGCCCGCTTTCCCAGGGCAAGAAAGGTGGTAAAATAGGAGCATTCAGTGGTTGAGAAAGTGAGCGTTTGTCTGCTCTCTTTTACTGGATTTGGGACTCGTTCAGAGACGAGCTGGTTGGATGGCAACTTGCTTTCTTGCGGAAAAATTGACATAGCAACACGTATTGTGCATTCAAGGTTTAGAGAAGCCTTTTCTCCTGTAGTTTATTCTCTTGCATTGTGATGTTTCTGGGCTGCTGACATATGCGAGGGAATCGCTGTGTTTACGTGTGTGTGCAACGCTCTACCAGCAGCATCCATTTGCTCGTGGCTGAATTATATGTGTATCTGAAGCTCTGGGTCCAGGCTGCTGTTGATTTAGGCCAAGGCATATATAATGTCCTGTAGAAACCATTCCTGCTTAGTAGCTCCTCACTTACTGTGTTATACAAGCTGCTGGCAAAGGTAATTATACTTAATAGGAGCCACCTTTGATTTAAAGCTGCAGAGGTGAGTAATTAAATTGAGCAGCAAGCATGGGGGGTGGCGTGCAACCTTTGTTTGGGGACATTCGTTCGGAGCAGCTGGGATTGCTTACAAGGGCAGGGTTTCTGGGGCCCGTATTTGTCACCCAGGTTGTCTTACAAAGACAGTCCTCAGAGCTGGGAGAGAGTGCCGAAGGTGGTGTGCAGGAGCTGCTTTCCTTGGATGGCACTGCCCCCCTCCCCACCCCCGCTTCGTCTACCCTGGCTCGTTCAGCGCTGGCATGTTCGCTGGCTTCTTACTGATCATCTGCACCGACAGGATCAATCCTGCCCACTGGACCGGCAGTCTTGAGATGTCTAATCCGTGGCCTCTGGAGGGAGAAGTCTGGGTCTGCCCAGGCCCCAGCAGCACCAACTCAGGCATCCCTCTAATGACTGATTGCGAGATGATAGAGTGTTTGTAAGATCTCATTTTCAATCCTATGTGTGGCTGTTATCGCATTGCAGAGATTATCTGGATACGTGTGCATGTGTGTGTGTATACAGACATATGTCTACCCATATATATATTTTTTTTAATTTTTATTTATTTATTCATAAGAGAGACAGAGACACAGGCAGAGAGAGAAGCAGGCTCCCTGCGGGGAGCCCAATGTGGGATTCGATCCCAGGACCCTGGGATCACGACCTGAGCTGAAGGCAGGTGCTCAACCATGGAGCCACCCAGGTGCCCCTACATATATATTTTTTTTATAGCAAGCCCACCTTGGTTGAGAAAAAAAATCCACAGGAGCTGTCTCTCCCCAGAATTTCTGCATCGCGATACCCAAGGGAGGGGGTTTCTTCCAGGCAGTGACAGCCTGCTCTGTGGTGACGCCACCTAGAATTGGGACTGACACAGGGGTTGGCAAGGTTGCAAGGAAGGAGTACCAAGGCCAGGGGAACCTTAGAGGATGCCCAGGCTCCGCGACCGCTGCGAGATGGTTTCGCAGAGTCCAGAGGGATATTAGGGAAACCTCCTCCCCTCACCCCACCCCTGCTCTCAGGATCGAGTCACGGCCCAAAACTTTGGTACTTGCAGTGCAGTCTGTGGTCCACCACCAGTGGCATCCCCTGGGCGCTTGTTGGAAATGTAAATTCTCAGGCCCTGCCCCAGCCCCACCCACTCGGAATTGGTGTTTTATCAAGATGCCCGGAGCAGGGGGGTGGGGGATTCCTGAGCACATTATGTTTAAGCAGAATCCACCTACAGCCCCCTGCACGGCTGGCTCCTGCCTACCCCTGTGGCCTGATGTCCTCGCAAACTGTCCTCCTCTGCTCTGGCTTCATCCTGTCCTCGCTGCCCCCCAGCTGTTCCCTCCTCTCAGCTAGCTGACACCTCACATAGCAGGGCTTGGCCGGAGTACCACTGGCTCAGGGCAACTTTGACCCCTTAGATCATATGAAGCCCGCCTCCTCCCCCACATTGGCCTGAAAAGTACCATGTATCTCTGCTTTCTTCTTTTCAGCATTGACATTTTACACAATCGTGATGCCTTGGGTCGCCCATCAGCTTGGTTCACTAAGAGGCACAGAGTTTCCTGTTCTCCCCGTTGAAATCAATCTTTGTTGAATACACCTAACTCTGTGCTAAGCACTGTTCTAGACTAGGAACTGCAGTGACTAAAATGTGTGAGGTCCCTGCCCTCGTGGGGCAGAGCCAACATACATTTAAGATGCACAGTGGTATGGGGGCACCTGGGGGGCTCGGTGGTTGAGTGCCAGCCTTTGGCTCAGGGCAAGATCCCGGAGTCCTAGGATTGAGTCCCACATTGGGCTCCCATCAGGGAGCCTGCTTCTCCCTCTGCCTATGTCTCTGCTTCTCTCTGTGTCTCTCATGAATAAAATAAAATAAAATCTTAAAAAAAAAAGTGCACAGTTTATAAAGGTCTAAGAAGAAAAACCAAGCATGGACAAAGGGTAGAGATGAGGAAGAGGGACCTTTGTTGTGTAGGCCTTTGCCTGCTTCACTGCTGTATCCCCAGCACTTAGCTCAAGGTCTGGCACATATTGGATGCTCAATGTACATCAGTGGTCAACCGAGAGAATGGAATTAGGAAATTCCAAAGGGGGCTGAGCACTGGCTGTGTTGTATATGAGCCCAAAAAGGCAGAGAAAAATGGGCCAGTTGTCCAGATTCTAGGTACCCTCGAAGCCATAAGTTTAGAATCATCAGAATCACCTCTAAAACTTAAAAAAAAAAAAAAAAAAAAACCCACACAAGTGCTCAGCTTATTTCTTAAACGAATTTTAGCATCACGATTTCCAGAAGCAGGACTCAGCATATGTTTTTAAAAATAACCTCACGGTTGAGTCTGATCTGCATAGAAGGTTGAGAAACAGTGCTCCAACCAGTTGGAATAATAACACCATCTATCGTTTGTGGGGTGCCTACTGTGTGCCAGGCAAGGTACTCAGTGACACACCAACCTCACTGAGAGAGAAGATGATGATGGTGACAAGGACAGGAACCACAGGTGGTGTTTATTGAGTGAGTGCTTTGTGCCAGGTGGTATGCTGAGCGCTGAACTGGCATCAACTATTTTTCATTTTCACAACCATCCTAGGAGAGAAGTCCATTATTGTCTCACTTGCTGGGATGGGAATTTCAGAGAAGGTTCAAATAAATATCAGATATGTGATTTTGAGCTGGGTTGATAAATTATGACCCATGAGCCAAATTCAGCTCACCACCTGTGTTTGTAGGATTTGTGAGTTAGGACGACTTTTACATTTTTAAATGTTTGGCGGCGGGGGAGGGGGAGATGGAAATTTGTTTTCCCTCATGTAAGTACCTACATAATATCCTTGATTTTGTCTCTTGGCCTTTAGAGCCTAAAACAAGTACTATCTGGCTCCTTACCGGAAAAGTTTGCTGGCTCTGCTCTAAATGTTTATTTCTCAACCTGTTATATCTGCGTAGGACCGTTGCGGGCAAGATCATTTTTGGTGGTAGGATCATGCCATTTTTTTAATAGTTATGGTTTTAATTTTCTGTGTATTATACAGGGGAAGTATAACTGGCCCATTAAAACTACGATTCCATGAGCGTTATTGCTGAATCCAATGTAAAGAAAGAAAATGAATCCATTTGAAATCAATTTGAAAGAAATTAAGTGAATAATAACACAGATAGTATGAGATACAACAAAAAGAAGATGATTTAAAAAAAAATAGAAAGGATAGGGGCACCTGGATGGCTCAGCAGTTGAGCGTCTGCCTTTGGCTCAGGTTGTGATCCTGGGGTCCTGGGATTGAGTCCCTCATCGGGCTCCCCGCAGGGAGCCTGCTTCTCCCTCGGCCTATGTCTCTGCCTCGCTCTGCGTCTCTCCTGAATAATTAAATGAAATCTTTAAAATAAGTAAATAAATAAATAAATAAAATTTAAAAAAAAAAAAGGATAAACACAGGCCTCAGGGCCAGGAAGTGGGGTGTGTAGGGGAATAAAAGGGAAAATAAGGGGAGTAATTGAACTTGGATAAGAAAAAAATAGGAGGTCAGCAATGACTATAACTCTTTCCATTTTTAATATTCTGTGAGGTTGAGTTTCTTAGAACCATTGTTTTTCAGGACTTTTTGATCTCTCGAGGTCTCTTCCAG